>NC_090921.1:1393240800-1394490800 GCF_040938575.1 Ambystoma mexicanum
TAAGTTCGAACCTCTTCAAATCCAGACCACTGGCACACAATTTTTCAATCCATCAAGAATGAAAGAACAACTTGCCCTCCTGGTACATGCACATATGAACTGCAATGTGAACACAGATCTAAGGATTAAGGATGTGATCCACTGAGCTATCGGACATGCAGCTGAACATAATTGTGGTCATTACTTTGAAGTGCGCGGATCAGGAAATGAAAGTGCAGAATTGCTTTACACTTTCATTTTCTGCTCCAGCTAATTCTCCTGCTGTCCTGAAGTGCAGAACGGCTGCAGAGTGGAAACAGCATCTCCGCTTTGCTTTCCTCCTCTGTCACAGCAGAGCACTTCATTTTACGCCAGACGTAAAACAAATGGATTCCAATGGAATACTACTCAAATTAGCACCTGCGAACCAACAGGCAGATTCCTTTGGAGTCCATTATGAAACACAACCTGCAAAGCGTATTATCAGGCTGTGTTTTATTTTTCTCAAAGCACAGACAATTTCTCCTTGATTTACTCTTTGCTTTTACACTCCACCTTGGGAGTAATGAAAATTGCATGCAGGCGACCGGCAACACAAAACTGTAAGCAGTGGCGGTCCTTTACATGCCTTAACCATTTTCTTTGCGAAATGACTCAGGTGTATATATGGTTTGCGAGTGACCAGCCAACTGTTTTTACTGAAAGGGGTTCATTATTTAGCTCCCCGTAAAAAGGCAGAAGAAACCTGTTATGTTTATACTTTAATGTACACAGGTCCCCGCCACCTTATTTTCCTCATATGCACAGCAGAGTGCAAAAGGGGACAATAAAAGGGTGGGGTACATGCTTGTACACTGCCTTTTTGCACTCAGCCATGCAAATGAAGAAAAAGCTTCCTGGCAGTTAGCGTTTAAAATGGATTCCTATGGAGTGTGACGATTCACAGGATTTTGTCACTTCTCCCCAGGGGGAGCTCTTCCCTGTGAGGCTAGGCAGTTGAGGCTGCTACCCAATAGTCCCCCTAGGGGTGGTGGAAAGCAGGACCTCACAGGGAAAGATTCCCCTCATGGGGATAAGGACTCCTGCTCCGTGAAGAAACTCCCTAACCCCATTTCTCTAGTGACCAAGTCAGAAATTCACAGTACTGAGAAGAGTTGGCCCCAAGGAGGCATAACGATTCTCTCATCGACAGTAAAGAGGGACTTTGGCATTACGATTGGGAGGATCAAGCTTACGATTGGGAGGATCCAGCTCCATGAAATAAAGACTGAGAAAGGACTGCAAAGTAGAGAAAGCAGCCGATGTGAAGCGAGTCCAGCCTGGAACGTTCAAACCTTGGAACATGAAGCTGCAAGAACGCTGATCCCCAGTGGCGGAAACACCCAGGAATGGTCAGCGGAGCACTGTGGTGGAAGCCAGGCTCCTGGCCAGTGGAGTGGAGGAGGACAGAAGAAGCCAACAGTGGCATTACCTCATGGAGCTGGACTGTGTGGTCCTGCAACAATGCCAGAGCCATGTGGGCCAAGTCCATGCTGTGCCACAAGGATGAAGCAGGGAGTGGAGTGAAGAAAGCAGGAAGCGCTGAAGCAACAAGAGTCAGCCCGTTACCCCAGGAAGAACTGGCAACGCAGGCCTGACATGAAACTGGTAAAGGGAGTAGCAGGAGATCTAGTAGGGGTTTGGGGCAGCTCCAGAAGAGCCAAGAAAGCCTTGGTAGTAATCTCCCTCATCACAATAGTGACATCCAGGAAACCAAGAGTCAAGAAAGCCCCAGGAATAATCTCCATCATCGCAATAGTGATGCCCAGAGAACCAAGGGTCAAGAGAGTCTCTTGAGTGATCTCTCTCGTCACAGTGATGATACCCAGAGAACAAGGAATCAACAGTGCTTTGGGAGGAATCTCTCTCATCACAGTGATAATTAAAATAAGCTTAAAGATGACACTAGACAACATTAGCTATTGGGAGATAATCTTCATAATGTCATAAAACAGGAAAGAATTGCTGGAACTGTAAAGCAAGCTTTCAGAGGCCATTGGGCAGAAGTGAGGAGACTTTTGAGGACTATTGTAAAAGAATATTCGAAGACAGCTCTCAAGGCTGTATGAGGTGGATCAGGAGAAGGGAGTAATTCGTCTGATCATATACTCTTTGTTGAATCAGTGAGTGCAAAAGATTGTTGGAAAAGAGATACAGACTGAGTCAGTTCACCAGGAGAAGGGAATCATTCTCCTGGTACTATTTTTATTTGGATGCTGAACCCTTTCTTTTGTATGTTAGTGGTAGGATTAGAAGTGGTTTTTGGACAGAGGATGGATATTGTTTATTTGGACAAACATCCAGATGATGAGCACCTGTGTTGATATTTGTTTAGGTAGAGGTATGATATGATACCACTCCACTCTCCACTCTGCTGTATCTGATACCCTTGATATCCTTGCCCCTGTCATGAGAATCTGCCTGAAGCCCAAAGCCAAATGTAACTCCTGGTACGACTCGGATCTGGTCACCCTTAAACGCAAGTGCAGGGTGGCAGAGAGGAAATGGCGTGCTTCATGTTCATCCTCTGACAAACTGGCCTGCCGCCTGCTCCAAAGGCAATACCGGCTCTCCGTTCTCACTAAGAAGAGAGCCCTTATCCAAGCCCGCATCTCCGCGGCATCTGACAATTCGGCCGAACTCTTTAAAATCTGCAAGGAGCTGGCCAACCCTGCTTCAGTCTCCACCTCTCCTGTCCCCTCCCAGGCCCTCTGCACGGCACTGGCCTCTCACATCATTTCAAAAACTCAGGACATCCTGTCCTCACTCTCCTCCTATCACCTCCCCTCCTCTATTCCCTGCTCTCCCTGTGGCCCCTCTGCAGCCACCCCTCCTCCCTCCTTCTCTGCCTTTCCCCTTTTTTCTGCTGACAAGGTTTCGAGACAAGTCCGATATATGAAAGTCTCGTCAAAACAGGTCCACCCCTGTTCCTCCAAAACTATCAAGGACCACATCGACTCCCTGGCGCCTGCCCTGGCTGACTTCTGCAATCACTCCTTCACCTCTGGAGTCTTCCCATCCCCCCTCAAGCACTCCCTTGTGCACACCCTTCTTAAGAAACCTTCCTCCGACCCCTCCTGCACAGCTAACTATCGCCCAATCTCTATCACTCTCTTCCTGGGCAAGCTCCTGGAGAAACTGGCCATCTCCCAGCTTAATCTCCATGCTGAATCTGTTGGTAGTCTTCATGACCATCAGTCTGGCTACAGAGCTGCCAGAAGCACGGAAACTGCTCTCGTGAACATCTGTGAGGACCTGCTCTCAAACCTTGACTCTAACACCCCTTGTGTTCTCATTTTGCTCGACCTCTCTTCTGCCTTTTACACTGTCAACCACACCATCCTGCTCAACCGTCTCCGTGATAACCTGGGTATCACTGCTCAGGCTCTGGCGTGGCTGACCTCCTTCCTCTCCAATCGACCCTCCCAGGTCCAACTGGGTTCTTTCCTCTCTGACATCTTTTTCTCTACCTGTGGTGTCCCCCAGGGATCTAACCTCTCCCCCTGACTGTTCAACCAGTACCTGGCACTTCTTGCCCACCGCATCGCCGCTCTCTGTCCCAACTGTCAATGCTATGCGGATGATACCCAGCTCATTTTCAGGCTACCCTCGGCCTCCTCTTCCCCTTCCCTCATCTCCGACTGTCTTTCTGCTATCCAGGAGTGGTGTGCCGCCAACGACCGCTGCCTTAATGCCAGTACGACTGAGATTCTACTTATCGGCACACCCACTCCCTCCTTCCCTGCAGCTCTCTGGCCGGCCTCCCTTGGCCCTTTTCCTGCTCCTACCTGCAAGGCAAAAAACCTTGGGGTCATCTTCAACTCCACACTCTCTTTCTCTGCTCACATATCTGACGTCTCTAAGAAGTCACACTACCAGCTACACCTCCTCAGAGGTATCCTTCCTTTCCTCTCCTTCCCCCAGAAGCTCACTGTCTCCAGAGCCCTGGTTCTCTCGAAGCTGGACTACTGTAACAGCCTCTTTCTAAATCTTCCTGCCTCTACTCTCCGCCCTTTGCAACTCATCCAGAACAGGACTGCGAGACTTGTCCTTGGCCTCAAGCCCAGGGACCGTATCTCTCCAGGACTGAAATTGCTACACTGGCTCCCAGTGGCTGCGAGGATTAAGTTCAAAACCCTCTGCATTGTCCACAAGGCCTTCTGGGGCCTTGGGCCAAAATACCTTAAACACTCTCTTCCTAAATATCTTCCTTCTCGAGTTCTTCGCTCATCCACCTCCAACTACCTCAGGGTCAGCCGCTTCTCCAAGCAAAGAGCTGGGGGTAGATCTCTCTCCGCAGCAGGGGGCTCCCTCTGGAACAGCCTTCCTGCCTCCCTGAAACTTGAGGAGAACCATCTCCGGTTCCGGAAGCACCTCAAAACCTTCCTCTTTGCCTCCGCTTTCTCTCCCTCTCTCCCCTGTTAAAATCACTGAACCTGCACTGAATCTGCAACTGGCCACTCACCGACCTCGGTCCTTGGCCCAACTGTGCTACAGGGCTGTTATTCACTATTTGGATGAGGTTTTCCCATTAGGATAACTGTGGATGACAGCAATGAGGTGGTGGTTGGAAAGGACGACAACAAAAAGACACTCATTCCCAACACTATTCCATCACGGTTAGCCACCATAACAGACGTACTGTGCGCATCTCTCCTCTCTCTCCTACTGGCACCACAGCTTGTGTTGCTCAATTGATGCTTTTATTTACCTCTCTAATCATAACTAGTAAATGTAAATCTATTGACACAATCCTAATGTAACTGTTACCACTCCATACACCTTTCAAAACTTCTCTATAGAGACACATTGGGCCTCATTACGAGTTTGGAGGTAGCCATGCCGTTTTTAGCGGCATGGCTACCCCCAAACGGGGTACCGGGTTTTAGAAATAGGGAATTACCGGACCATGCCGACTTTGGCAGGCCTGGTCATTCCCATTCTCGGGACCCAGACCCGGTACATCCCCATTCCCATTGGAGCCCCCATAGGGCCCGTTAATGACGGGCCCTTTTTTAGCATCCTGGTCTGCTAGTGGGTCCCGCTAAGGACGGTTGGTCTGGCCAGGCATCCAGAGCGGGACCCGCTGCAGAACTCAGAATGAGGCGCCGGTATGAACGGTGCCAGTCCCTTACCGGCACCGTTCATACCGCGGTCGCACTCGTAATGAGGCCTATTCTCTTCTAGTAATCTCCTCCCAATGCACTCGCTAATGATGCTGACAACCCGCTCGGTCCTAGCATAAACACACATATGACATATATATTCTCTGTCACAGCCCAACACTGAATAGGACACAGAGAACAGAACCGAGCAGCTGATATTCAACAGCAAAGCTATTTCAACTACCAATATGTATCAAGCTCAACCCTCATGAGTTAACACACTTAGGGCCTCATCACGACTTCGGCTCTGAGCTGGGGGGAAATCCGCCGAAAATTCGCGCTATTACCGCCGGCGGGAAATCCGCTGGCGGTATTAGCGCAAAATTTCCCCATTGAGCCCAATGGGGAATGGGGCATTCCCGAATGGGCTCAATGGGGAATGGGGATTGACATTACCGCCGAACTTGTGATCCGGCGCTATAAGCGCCGGGGAGTTCGGCGGTAGGGCTAATAGCGTTACCGTTACCGCCCAAGTCGTGATGAGGCCCTTAGTTTAAGAACATCATTACAGACTTGCTACCCATCTCCACTGACCGCCACAAATGACCTAATTCCACCAAAATGGTTTGAACAGAAATGCCAAAATCATCCCACCCTGGCACTGGCAGACTTTAAAACCCCTAGCATCCATCCCTGACACACACATCACTCAACATCCAGCTTGAGAATGCCACCATTAAAATACTAGTGCCCACATCCCACACCAAGGGCTTACCCTCGCCCAACCAACCTTGCACCCTCCTTAAACCGATTCATTTGTTCGTGTTCCTCGTGCTCACGGAACGGCCTGCATTTGATTCGAAAAGGCTGCATTCATTTTGTGCCAAACCTTAGGGCTAGTTTACCACTGTACTCCACTGGAGGTTTTAGCAAATCTACGATAATTGCAAGGCTTAGCGCCAGTGTTTCCGAAAGAAAGCCCTGCAATGTACGATAATCAGGTATTACAAAAATAAGCGGCAATTATCGCGTGGACCACTGTGCGCAGCGCACCCCATTGGTCATCTGGCCCCTGGACACAAAAATGCTTATTCAAACACCAAAGTGAGAACCATAAATCAAAAGGCATTTTTGTGTTATCTTCTCTGGTTTACAGTTCGCAAGATCAGTATAGGGCTACAAAATGCAGGCATTTTTCCTCAATATTATTTTAAAGTGCATTGCGCAAACCAAGCTCGATAGCAGAGGAGCACTTTGCAATGGGAAGGCGACAGCATTGGGACTGGCATCTGATACAGTAGTCTTAACACAAAAGGTCTACTGGCCGAAACATATATTCTCCTCTCTAACGCCCAAACTGATATGTGAAACCACAAAAAGAAAGTGTTCGGCCCACTTCCGGTTGAGAAATTCTGCCCCGTACTAATTAGGTGAGCTTATTTTATGTATTATATTTATTAGAAATTCTTGTATACCGTGCTACATGCCCAAGGGCCTCAACAAAACAAACGGACGAGGCTGCAAAAAGGTCAGTCTGGAGAGCGGTCAGTTCAGGCCGGGCAGACGATAAGCAGGGGAGCTCGACAATTTAATCAGGTGGTAGGTCAAAGAGCAGTGTTTTCAACTTTTTCTTGAATTCGGCCGTTGAATCTGGGCTGAACAAGTTTAGAGCAGGGACATATGGCTACAGACGAGCCACCAGACATTTGGGAGCCAGGCTGAGAAGGCATTTGTGTGTCAGAGTGAGCACTTTATTTTGGTTTTTCATTACCAAAGTCACGAAGTAGGGTGTTTGGTTCTTCCCTCCAAATTCAGTGTTCAGATCTGAATGCAGTTTTTATCAGCGCTCGGCATTGCAGGCACAAACCTGTGTGTGTTGTAGTGTTTGGCTAGGGCGAGACACCCACATTTAAGGACAGCCGGAGTCTTTTTGCTGGGGCAGATAGCTAGGCGACATTGCTTAATAATCTCTCTCTTTTCTGCATTTGATAGAGTAGTGCAGCACTGTTGGTGGAGGGAGGGGGGAATTTTTGTTTGTCCGCCTGGTATTGTTGACAGAGACAGATTTTTAGTGTTTTGCGGAACTGTAGGATGTTGTGGGCATGTTGAGCCTCTGACGGGATTGTTTCAGATGGTCAGGGAATGCCAAGAGAAGAACTGCTTGCAAGTCTGTTCTTTTCAGGCTATCTTAGACTCAAATCTTTTAATAGTTTAGCTCTGTGAGTGGCAAGAGTCTACAGAGGTGTGGAGTTTAGCTGCCAAGTATGCTGGTGTTCTATTTGAGATTCTTTTATAGGTGCTAAATGCAGTTTAGTTTTTAGTACGATCCTGGAAGGCTGAGAGGGCCAGGAAGCTCACACAGTGTGGGAAAGATACAGTTGAATTTGCGTGCGCCTGTAATGAGGCGGGGTGTGGATCGCTGTGCTGCCTTGAGGTGGGGCGGAAGCGCGGCTGGAAGCACAATAAAGGAAGTACATTTCAAGGTACTCTCTTCTTCGCATCCATGGAGATGTTATTCAGTTGTGACATATTTGCTTTCTATCCCAGGTGCAGAGGCTCCCGGATATGGTAAGAGGTCCAGCCGTAAGCGTAAGTCAAGGGGAGGTATAAACAAAGGGATGCAGGCCAACCCGGGAAACGGGGAAAGACTTAGCACCATTTGGATTGCCATGGGAAGTCTACAATGGACTGCCCTTGGGAACACATATGTGATAATAAATTTACCTATGCCTTCCTTTCTCTAACATTATAGAATCAAAGGTAGACTGGAGCCCTAGGTTTGGGGACTAGCCGGGCCAGCCACCTTATAAGTCGTCTTCTGTTGTGTCAGAGTCTTATGCCTCCATTGGGTGCAAAACACCTTCACACCCTTCCCTCTCTCATAAGTCAATCCTTTCATTTCTATAACCCTCCATTAGGCTGGGCCACAACACCCATCTCACAGAACCCCCAACCCTACTATGCCAATTATTTCTCTGAAGGGGCCACCAGAATCCTAGACTGTTACCAGGGGTATGATGACACCAGTCCTTCCCAAGTATGAGAACTTGTGGGAAGCACAGTATGACATCCGCCTGCAGGCAGTTCTTTCCCATCCTTTCTGTTACAGAATACACGTTTAACCATGCCCAGATGATGCATGTACACACACTTTAGACCCTAAGGGCCTGATTCACAGAACGTTTTCCTATGGCATTGCACCAGTGTAAAACACTTACATGAATCAGGTCCTAAATGTGGTTGCACAATGCAGGAAAACAACTTTAAATGCAAATGGAAAGATACCACTATTCGAAACAGAGAAAACCGACATGAATATGCTAACCCTTCAAAATCTCTCCTGAAATCTGAATCTGTCAAAGTCCTCTATAACTGGAGGTTCAACATCTTCCAGACGCATATTCTACCGTGCAAGCTAAATCACCCACAACAAACATGCTACAGCTAATAGTGACCTCTTACTCTAGCATTTCTAAAAATAACAACCCTCTGATAAAGGAGGAAATGGAGAAAATAATTTCTAATGAAACACAACCGTCTCTAAGAGGGCACCTTACACAATCAGAATAGTGTCCAACCAATGCCCTCAAAAGGACCTATTCAAAATGATGGATGGACTCTTGAACCTCATTGCTGTGACCTGCTACACTCAACATGTGCAGTCCTTCTGGGATGAACTAACAGACCCATCCTACTTCAAATGTGACAACATCCAGACACACAAACACAACTTTCCTTGTGCCACACCCATTCATAAAGCAAAAATCACTAATTCTCAACCTTGATCTCATAACACCACGTTGTGGTTGCTGAGCAATCGTCAGATGGATGGAAGCCAATTTGTAATTCTCAAGTTGCTTTGTTCCCGTTCCCGTTATCAAAGTGATTACAGTTAACTGAGCCAACAGTGACTGAGTTAGAATCTATACCAAAATAGATCAGGTAGCCCACCAAATACTTCACGCTCTTTAGGATTAGGGTCCTCATTCCTTCTCTCTCCGGCTTGGTTCAAGACTGCCTCCAGAGGTGATTCAAATAGTCCCTACCAGTTTCAGGGATATTATAGTGTCCAGAACACTTGTTACTTGGCTCTATATCTTTTTTGGCTGGTATAGTGGTTGGCAGGGTCTCACCTTGGTCCTCCTGGACCCTGATACCAGATACCACCCCCTCGGATCTTTGGTTGTCTGATGGCCGTTGAGTCTCAGGCACTGAATGAAGAGTTGGACCCCAAGGGTATTTCAACTTTTCCCCTCCTGTCTGGTCTCTGAAATTCACACTCTCGACTTGGATTACAAGTCTGCCCCTATAGTCTCTAATCTCCAGTTTAGCTCTGGCCCTTGAGCAGAACCCTCTCCACGAGCTGGGGGCACCTTCTTGGTGCAGTTCTAAAAGAGCTCCTCTTCCTTATCCTTGCTCCCAGTACTTACTCTCCTTCTTATCTTCTCCTCTGTGCAATTGTCTGTCTACCTCCTCCTCTCTGCCTTTCTTTGCACCTTAATTTCCCTTTGCTCTCTCTTCTCTGATGTTCCACTTATCCTCAACTTCCTCTCTCCTTAAATGCTTCTCCTCCTCCTCCCTCATTTTATGTTTCGCCTCCACCTCCATTTCCATCTCTCTCCCCAGATGATTCACCTCCTTTGCCACTTCTTCCTCCTCCTATATATTTTCCTCCTCCTCTTCACTCTATTTTCCTCGCTTCAGTCTAACCTCTTCCTCCTTCTTCTTCCACATTGCTCTCACTCTTCTCAGTCCATGTTCCATTCCTGTCGCCTAATACTCACACTCACCTCTTGGTTTGCCCCCCATATACTCTAACCTTGATTTAAATTGGAACCATTCGTGAGAAGCATGCACCGGCTGTGTGCTAATCAGTAGCAGGTCTTTTGATTAAACTAGACCTGATCAAAATACAACTTCCCCATGAGTGTGCATTGGTGCTCCAGAGAGGGCTGGAGCTCCTCACACTGAGGGGATGGAAGGGCCAAACACAATCTAGGAGTTAGATGGCCCTCCATCTTAGATGCCTCTATGACATAAGGATAGTGATATCCGGGAATTCAGTAGCTGAACATCTATAACTGTGTGATAGCTAGACTCATTGGAATTACTTCAAGCTCCCCTGTCTTGGTGAGCAGCTGACTGAAGGTGCATTCTACGGTCTAGGCTTGTGTAACAGTCTTGTGCTGTCATCTGAGATTCATTGATGCTAACAAGTAGTTCGCAAAGCCCCATGTCCATGGGCTCACAGGTGACATAGCCTATGCCACACAGGGTTCTCCACTCTATCTATATATTCATATTTCATGGACACTGGAGGAGGTCTTGCGTGTTTTGGGGAACATGCTACACAAGCCTAAGGATGGAATGAGAACCCTCTGTGATGCCCTATGTATTGCCTCTGGGGTCAGTATTGTGGTGTGGGTGCTGGTCCACAGACCCCATTACCACCCCATCCTCATTTCATAGCCTCTTCAATGTGACCTATGCAAAACAGCTTGGTCCCACCCCAAAAGGGGCAGTCCAGCCCGAACTGCTTGCTCACATGCCTTCTGCACAAGACCACAATTATCCCCAGACCTCTTTCAGCCTCATTGGGCCTCATCAGTGAATAGTAGCTCGGACTAGCAAGCACAGAACCCACATTTGGGCATACCCTCCCTACTCAGGGTGACTGCAGCAAAACAAAAGAGGTAATGGCTGGAAGGTTCAGGATTAATCTTAACCTCTGGCATTGCTCTGGGCAACCCTCCAGACCATCGTTCTTAGCCTGCCAAGCTATTACAAAAGGTTAAAGCAGGCCCGTGGGTGGGGCCTGCCGATGGTTAAGCAAGAGTGCTAGTGCAGGAGACTCGATGTGTGCCCAGCTAGACCAAATCTGTTGTAGGTTGTCGCTGTAAACTAATGGCAGAGGTGTTGAGGCACATCATGGGTTTCAGTGTGGATGACTATGCGAGCAGCTAGACCAAACTTGACATAGCCCTAGCTGCATTCTAGAGTGCATGGATGGGGAGCCGTGACTGTGGCATGTGTCCACAGATGTGGTGTGATGTATACACGCCTTAAACTCTGACAGAGTTTATCTTCAATGTCACTTTCCTAGGTCTCCGAAGGTGATTGGCTGGTCTCGCAAACCGAGGACCACCTAGATTTGAGAACTTGAGGAGTGCAATATATGCCTATGTTTGAGACACAGCAGCAAACAGAAGCACACCTAAGTTTGGAATACAGAAGTAAATGGAAGAATGTCTAAATTTGAGACTCAACAGTAGATGGAGGAACACCTAAATTTGAGACTCAACTTGAGATATTTGAGCAGTGGGAAAACACTTATATTTGAGACACAACATGGCAAATTGAGAACCACCTAGAGATGAGAACTTGAGCAGTGGGAGAAATGCTTACGTTTCAGACAAATCAGCAAATGGAAGAAGCCCTAGGTTTGGAACACAGAAGTAAATGGAAGAACACCTGCATATGAGACACATCAGTAAATGGAGAACCACCTAGATTTCAGACACTTGAAAAGTGGGAGAAACAGCTAAGTTTGAGATAGAGCAGCAAATGGAAGAACCCCTAAGTTTGGGACACAGCAGTAAATGGAAGAACGCCTAAATAAGAGACACAACAGTAAAGGGAGAACCACCTAGATTTGAGAGACTTGAGCAGTGAGAGAAAATTCCTAAGTTTGAGACACTGCAGCACATGGAGAGACACCTAAGTTTGGAGCACAGCAGTAAATGGGAAAAACAGCTATATTTGAGACACAACAGTAAATGGAGGACCACCAACATTTGGAACACTGTAGAAAAAAGAGAGCCACTTAGACATGAGAGCTTGAGCATTAGGAGAAACGCCTATGTTTGAGACACATCAGCAAATGGAAAAAGCCCTAAGTCTGGAACACAGCAGTAAATTAGAGAGTGTCTAAATATGAGACAGCAGTAAATGCAGAACCACCTAGATATGAGACAGTTGAGCAGTGGTAGAAATGCCTATATTTGAGACACAACAGCACATAGAGAACCACCTTCATTTGGAACACAGCAGTGATTGGAAAATGACTAACTAGCTGACTAACATTGCTGTGCTATGTTCTGCAAGGTAATAAGAGTGGTAGTGATTTACTGGAATACAGTAATTGCTGTACTCCCCACCCAGAACACACTTACCTTATCAGTTGCTGCTGGTTAACGGCAGCAGGTTTCCTAGTCGAACATGGAAAAACATGGACTGTAGTTGCTTCTTCGGGAGCTGCCATTTGTCTTGGGGCCCTTAGCCGAGGGATGTCGGGAAAGATGCTGCCCTGAGTGGTGGTCTTAAAAGGGTTCCAGAGGCCCAATGACAACTGTGGTGGGTGTGATGGAAGGCGGAGATAAACACAGACCTGCAAACAAGCAGATAGGGGTGCAGGGGGTAAGGAATGTGCACAGAGGACCATGAAATTAAGAAACAAAAACAATTCCTACTAAAAATCAAGGTCACAGGAGCAGGCCAAGCAGGTTATCACTTGCCCCAAGGTGTATTCTCGTCGAATGATGCACTGGCCCAGGCAGCCCACTCACATGGGAGGTGGGCGGGATGGTAGGCAGGGACAAACACGGACCTGGAAACAAGTGGACAAGGGAGCAGGGGATGAGGAATGGGCATTGAGGAGTGCAAAATGAAAGAACAAAACAATTCCTACAAAAGATTAAAGTTTCAGGAGCAGGCCAAGCACGTTATCACATAGCACGTTATCACATACCCCAAGGAGTTCTGCAGCCACGTGACTGAGCAACAGTAATGAGGGCTCTAGGTCTTCGTTGGATGAAACACTGGGTCAGGAGGCCCAATCACAAGGGAGGTGTGCAGGGTGGGAGTCAGGGATAAACACAGACCTGGACACAAGCACACATTATCACTTACCCAAGGTGCTCTGCAGCCAAGTGACTGAACAGTAGTTCAAGGCCTTTACCCTGGTACATAAAACATAATCTGGAAAAGCTCCTGCATATACGCTCACTTGATTCAATGGTATACCTCTGAGGAATATGAAGACCAAATATACGTTTCTGCCCCCTTCTTTAAACTTTCCAGGGCTCTGGCCACTCATTTTTAGTTCTGGCAGCTTAGTTGTGAAATTCTTTCCCCCATGAATTGTGAGGTATGAACTCCTTGCCGGCCCTAAGGAAGAAAACTGAAGACTCTTTTCCAACTCCTTTTCTCCCTACAGCCTCATAAAACATGGTTCTAGCTATGCATTCCTGGCACTTTAATATATCCATATGATGGTCACTGCTGATAGGAAGCCAGTGCAGTGATTGCTAGATAAAGGTGCTTTTGCGAATAACACAGAACCATAGGTTGGTCAACAGCAGCGCAGCATGCAGTGCATTTAAGAAGATTAAAACAAATTCTCACTATACTTACTTTCTCCCAGCAGGAAATGGCTACCAGTGCCTTTATCTCAGCGAGATGAGACTTTGGGAACAATATTTAGGCATCCCCAAGAAACTCATTTAATACTCCAAATACAAAAGAATACAGTGGCAAGGATGCGATGCAAAGATTTGAGCGTTATCATGCCAGGACTGCCTTCCCCTTCACTGGCTCCAGGTCAAAAGCAGAACAAATTAAGTAAAAGGATCATGAGATACACACGTTCACAGTAGACAGGCTCGCTCGTGATTCTTCATAATACAAGAAAAGAGACTGGGTGGCAGCTGATTTGCAATACAAGCGATCAAACTATGCAACCCTGCTATTATATATTCTTACTGCACCCAGGCTACAATGATTTTGGAGTGGATATGACAACATGTTTTCAGGGTAATTAATAATATTTCTTCCATAGAAGATAAACCATTCATAACTTGGGGAGGGAGGCCCTTGTGCAAACATAAACATACAAAGAGCATTACATTGCATGTGATTAGTGATAGTGGTAATTCGAATTAGGTGAATACAACAATGAGGATCTATGGATGAAGAGCTCATCAGTGTAAAGCATAGTGTAAGGTGGAGTAACATCAAAGCTTGTGTTGTACAGGGCCTGCCAGTGTTGTTTTTAAGCAGTCTTCTGAGAATTAACACCTTGATTGTGCATGTAAATGAGTTTGCGTTGCAAAATGAGACAGATAAGTGCCCTTGCTGTGTTCCTTGCACTTAGGTCCACTACTGAGAAGGCTAGAATGTAGGCTTTTATGTAGTTAATAGCATGTGTCTGATAACATATGACATCCTACAATTGGGTACGTGCATCATGTTCCAGCGTTTACCATGATAGGGCCAGGGTCATTATGGCAGTGCTTGTGAAATACCTATTTCTTGGTTTCTAGCTAGTTATATCATGTGGACACCTCCTAGTTTGCGTTCTACAGGGCCTGCCAGTGTCATTTCCATCAGCTTTCTGAGATGCAATGCCTCATGTGTACACATAAACGGGTTCAATTAAATGGTATGTGCGATTTAAAACAAGTTGGTTGTCAGTGCCTACATTTATGTGTTGGTGCCCAGGGAGTTGTGTTTATGTGTACGGCTTGAAAACGTCCAGATCTCACCACCTCCACAACCGCTCTGGAATGAAGACAGATACTGTAGAATCTCACCAAACACAGCCAAAACTCAACCCGTTCTTGCAGAGATCAAAAGTGAACAGGAGTCGGCCCATGTCACGCTTTCACCTCGTCCCATCTCTCATACATTTAGGCCAGGCAACATTCATACTGCATCAGTCACTTTGCCCCTAACCTCATTACCCCTTACCGAAGGTCGGGGAGTGGCACATGAGCGGGTTTATCCCAGGGGCCGAGCGTTCCGCTCACACAGGCACGGGGATTCCCCATTCGTCCGCTGGCAGCTTCCGTGGTGTCTGCGGGATGCTGCGCGAGGGCGGTCGCTACGGTAATCACTGGGACGAATCCAGCAGTCACGTGGCACGACCCCGGGTCACGTGACACACTATTCCACTACACTCGCAAATCATGTGATGTGGGGGCAGTGACTATTTATGCAGTGAACTCCCACGGTACCGCGCTTCACAGCTGTACACTTCAGACGACTCTGTACGGCGCTTTGGATACTTTGTTTCACGGCTTTTGATCACAGACTGTTTTACGGAATTCTTGGATTACGCTCTCTGTCTAAACTGCCTGAATTGTTTACTCGACCTCGGATTGTTATTTGGGCTGCCTCAGACTGCCCTATCTGGATCTGTTTTTTTCCTGCCTTCAAGCTCCATCAGCCTTTGTGATTCCGGCTCGCTTTCTGTCACTACAGTCGGGGAGGTTGGGGTTCACGCCCAACCTGTTGTTCCTCCTTTCCCTTCAACCATCGGGGAGAGCCTGCTCACATGTCATCTTCCACGGAACTACATCAAGCATAGGATATAGGGTCACAACAACCCCTTGTTTAGGTAAGCCCCTGTATACTTATTAAGTTTCTCTAGTGTACTGTGCTCATTTGATTGCTAACCTAAGCTTTCCTTTGCAGCGATCTTGGGGTTATCAACATTCGGTGGATCCGGGCTTTGAGGACTACCCACCTGTGGCCCCAATGATCACATAGGGAGTGATCTTGTATTCTTTCTTTGTGGTACTTGGGGACGGAGGTTCCATACTCTTCACGACAATCAAGATACCTGACAGCCCACAAGCAAAACGGAAATCCTTCCTACCCGTCTGACGTGAAAAAGAAACAGCCATCTGATCGCAGTAACTATGTGATGCTTGCCCTCGAGCCACACGTCATCCCCCATGGCACGCTGCTAACCAGGTTTTACGTCTGTCACCTCTTCTTTTCTCTACATGCACCCAGCAGACCTTTTCTCCCACGCCAAGAGTCGAGTTTCACTCGCCAACGGACGAGTGCCTGCCTTGGAGTTCAGGAATTCTACTGAACTGATGCTACACAGACATCAACGTCTTTATGACAGTTATTTGAAAACCTGTTTGGGAGAAGAGGGTAACAATCATGCAAAAACAGATTTTGAATGATTTGAAACAAAATGGTGCTGAGAGCCATTTCATTTGTGTGCAGGTGGCGTTTTTTGATCCTGGACAGCCTTCAACAGTAAAGTAAACACAAGATACAGCAATACAAGTACTACAGGGAATATAGTGGAGGCTGCCTACATACTGCAGACATTCACTCAAACGTGTCTGGGAATTAGTCTAAAAGAAAGGTGTACTCGCCGCCAGCCATTGGTGCAGCAGCTTCGAAGTTACCACTGCGCTAGAGCATGATGGGTAATGTACTGGTCACGACGTTATAATTAACATCTCCCGAGGAGGTTAGATGTATTGCAATCCGTGTCCTCCAGCAGAAGGAACGGGTGGCCACAGACAAGTGTTGTGGCAGTAAAGAGGCACCAGGTGGATGTTGAAACAGATGTGGGGGCAGAGTTCTGGATGAAGCGGCAAATGCATACGGTAGCAGCAGTGACGTCATTTCACCAAAATGCCAGGGGTAGCGGAAGTGACATCACAATAGCACGCCCAAGAGTGACATCACAGGAAGTGATGCCATTTGACCATGCCCCCAAGTGACATCACAGCAAGTGATGGCACATAACCTTTCGCCCCTTGAAAACACAGGACGTGGCTTCACATAGCACTGTTCCTCAGTGCACTAAGAAACATGGTTATATCACTGTAATATGATATACATTTCATACAAAAACGAATCACCAAATACAGCCTTAATATCAGAGTGTATAGGCCCATATTACTAAATTACTGTGAATGTAAGCATATACACTTATCTTGGTTTGCCTGTAGTTACGGTCATTTCGAGGTTCCGGACAAGGCAATAGAAGCTTCTCCTGCTTGGTATGATATGATATGATATGATCGTTTATTTATATAGCGCCTATACACAATGTGTTTCAAAGCGCTTCAAGGCAAGGGAGGGAACAAGGGAAAATACAACCACATTCTTACAGGCCATGAACAGTAAGGATGTGAAATTAACTATCGTACTCAGCCTGACGACATTTCAGATAGTGCAAGAGCTAAGACATAGATAAGGAAGGGAGGGGGAGAGTGGGAAGGAAATGGAAACAGACAGGCGACTACTGTAGTAGGCCTGATGACATTTTTGGTAGAGCCGGAGAAAACAAAAGGTGAGGGAGAGGGGTGCAGAAAGGGAGGGGAGGAACAAAACAAGTGACTATCATACTAGGCCTGACGACATTTCAGATAGTGCTGAAGGGGTGGTGGGGAGGAAAAAAACAGTAATGGGAGGGTGGAGGAAACAGACGAGGCTGCTTTCATATTAGGTCCCAGGACAATTATGATAGAGTAAGTGCATAGAAGAAAGTAAGTGGAGGAGATAGGAAAAGGGAGAAGGGAAAGGAGGTGAGAAAAGAGAGTAAGCAGTCAAAAAGAGCAGAGAAGCAAGAGTGGAGAGCGAATACAATTGCAGAAGTTAGTAGTATGACATAATGTTGCAAGCCAGGATACAAGATGAAGATGGGAACAGCATGATTCAGGGTCACCATGAGTACAAGATGCAAAGGAAGTCCCGCATGAGAGTTGAGAAAGAGTGACGCACCATGAACGAATGAAGTCCATAAAAGTCAAATCCAGCATTGGCCACAAGACAGTGATGGTGAAGGAAGGCACCAGGTGGGCGGGGCTTGCTAAGTGGTGAAAAAGAGCAGCAGGCAGGAAGGTAGCAGGTGGGCGGGGCTTAGGCCAGGTGACCTAGATCCACTTGCACCATCTCCCCATCTGCAAAGGAAAAGAAGCTTTGGTGTCGGTGTGCTCCGGCCATCCTGCTCCCAGTCCTGTGCCACAGGATGCAAAAAATCTGCCATAGAAGAAAAATGCAACGCATGGTCATGGTGCACAATTACACTTAAACTAATGGAACATGCACCTAACAAAGAAAAAGAGGCAAAGCATGCAGCAAAGTACCCCAGCAGTGAGCACTTAACCCAGTGAGCTATCTTACCATCGGTCTGTCCTTAAATGTGCATACCACATCATTTGGTAATGTGTAAGCTATGGGGGTAGCATTCCTATTAACATAACACCTATTATTAGAGTGATTAGAAGCAGCAGGGATATGTCCTGCTGCATTAGTAAACATGATAATTGCAGTGCTAGATTAACCCGTTTTTCTTGGGGAAACTGCCCCTATTCTTTCTCACTCCCCAAGAGCGCACAAAGTCTTTTGGCACCAAAGACATAGATACTAGGGCCAAAGGGTGTGCTCAGAACGCACCTATATTCTTTGGAAACACTGGCAGCCTTAGAGGGCTGTGGCGGAGCCTTGAAGTGCCCAGGCCACTCCTCCAGTTCTGGGTTCCTGCATCTGCAGGAAGTGGAGGCTCTGTGGTGGGAGGAGAGAAACACGTGAAGGCCCGGTGTGTGCCTTACTGTTATAAGAACATTGAGGCCCGCAGACTTTGCAAAATAACAAGTGTGTGTTCAAAATCTGGTTGGAGGGTAAGCCTATGTCTCAGGTTGTCTCCAGCCATGTGGGGATTTCATTGAGTGAGGTGCATTCTGGTTTTTGCAGCCCTACGTTGTACTGGATGAATAATGCACATTGTGATAATGGATGGACGGGAAAGTTGCGGGAGAAAAGGCAGCACCCGCAAATAGGGCTGAAATAATGGCTGTGTTCAACATTCAGCATTTTCTCAATTGTATTTACCTTATAAGCTTAATGATTTGTGGCAAGCTGGAGGTGACTGAGTGGGCGGAGGGACTGGTCCATGGAGCACTGCACAGTGTGAACGATGTTGCCAGTGGTTAGCGTCGCAAATAATGTGGTCGCTCGTTGACGGAGCAGACCTGTCACAGGGAGCACCCTCCTCTGTCAGCTGCACACTAATTCAAGCAAGAATGGTCTATTAATGCAAGTATCAGGGCAGCGCATCTCTTTACCTCCTCTCAGCTCTCACTGCCATCTGCATCTGTCTGTCTCCGCTGCCAGCAGCAGCAGGCAAGCAGCCTGTGGCATGCGCCTGTGTGGGGTGGTGGTGGAAAGCCTGTCAGCGGCCTCCTCCTCGACCTTGACTCGCCCGGCCGTGGCCCTTGTCCTGGACTCCTGGCAGCGGTCCTCCTTTCTGCCTGCATGCACAGCTGAAGCTCTGCAAGGTGCAGCCCAGTCCTAATCTCCGCTGTGAGTCTGTTTATGTCAGGGCAGCCTTCAGCTCAGCACAGTCAGCAGGGTCAGCAAGAGGCTGCTGGGCCCATGCAAAATATAGACAATAGGGGGTGGGCAGTCAGGGCTGGTGGCGGCACATTTTCATTGTCAATAATAGTTGCTTTCAATTTTGAAAAGTGGAGTGCAACAAATTTGTTGGTTACTTCCTGCAAAGTTTAAAGCAACTTTAATGTGCACGCCGCTTGCCCAGCCCAGCCCTGCAGGCATCCAAGCTTCAGGCTCTCCAACAGCCTGCCCTGCTGCCCCAGGGCCCAAGCCAGGTGTGAGTTCTCACACCGACATGTCTTGAAACAAACACACTGTCTCGTGTCTCTCATGTCTCTGTGTGAGTGGAGCGGGACCCGGGCCTGAGCACTGTCTAGACAGTCGCCCCGGCACCTCCTTTGTTGTTTGCATAACCATCATTGCATGCATTGAGCCTGATGCATGCATCATAATTTATGATGCACACATCATGCATGCATGCAAATCAAAGCAAGGTAACAATGAGTGTAACCTCCCATTGATGAATGCTGCCCCAGCCAGCCCAACCCCTCCCCCTGCAGAGCAGACAGTTGATCATCCGATTCCGAAACGCCCGCCGATGCCGTACTGCTCCCGAGGTGTGGGCAGAAGCAACTTAGTTGCAAGGAAGGCTCTCTGTTTTACGGGCCAGCCCAGCCCACTCCAGTCCGGAGGTTCTTTCCCTGCGGCCCCCAGGGGTGCCACGTGGCCTAAGCTCACAGAGCGTGAGCGTGACTGGTGGCAATTGGCAAAGGGAAACAAAACAAATGTAATAAAATGCACAATGCCATCCACGGCCCGGCTGACCCGCAGGACGCCATCTCGCCACATGCAGGCACTCTCAAGAACAGTGTCAGTGACATGACACAGTCACACGCTGTCTGCGCATGGCGGCCTGCCGCCAAAAGTGCCAATCCGACCCTGCCCAGCCCAGAGGTTGCAAAATAATTACAGAGGTCGCAAGGGAATTGCCAGAGGTCGCTCTTGCGACCTCTGGCGACCCCCAAATGACATCACTGGGTACCAGCAGGACACAAACCGACAGGAGAGATGTGTAAACAAGGGACCTAATGAAAAGTAATCGTGAAAGAAATTTTGAACACGCCAAGAGGAATGGACAGAAACAGTCAGCGAAAGGGCAACAGCACAACAAAGGGGGCTCATGGCGCGTGCATATTTTGGTTGCTAGCCACAATGGGACAGTGGGGGCAGAAGCAAGTGCCAACCTTTTTTCAGGTGCTGCACAGCTGCTATTCTGGCGTGTGCATATCTCATTGTGAAATCTTTATACAAAAGTAGCATTTTCTTCAATCTGTATTTCTTTTCGTTTTCTTGTAGGCACACAGAGCAGCTTACTCTGGAGTCAATGTGAGTGCCATTACATTGGGTGATTATTTGCAGCGTGGTAGCAAAAGCTACATTAGACAAACTATCAGAGGAGTTATTCGTGGGAGTCCACACGATCCTAGCTGTAACTAATAAGCATGCAAAGCCTCTTGTGCATTCTCATCTACAGATGGCAGACAACCTGGATCTCCATAAAATGAGGGTTGGCAATGGCCCAGGGAAGTGGGGTACTGCAACGGATGGACAGTGGGATGACTTGATGGGTACGCTGAGGTTGCATTGCGAAGGTGCCCACTGAATGTGCAATTTGCATGGGGATTTGTCGTTTGCTTGTAGCATCCTGGAATGTGCCGATGAATGGACCCTGATGAGTCCGAAACATGGGTGAGATGGTCCCAGTTCTACGTGAAGTATTTAACATGCCTTATGACAGTTATGGGTTGGTGGGGACGTGTTATGTTGTAAAATGGAAAATGCAATTAAGGAACCACGCAAAAAAGGCTCCATTCTGTCATTCTGTGTGACACAACACTCTAATCAGCACTAATGTGCATGCTGTATCGAGTATTAACATATACCTCATGAACGAAGAATTGTCTAAAGCAAGTGATCTGAATATTTTCAATACTTTGTTGAGGGGAAACATATGAAGTTGCTGAAAAAGTGCAAAAAAAGACTATGCAAGTAAAGCAAAAATAGCAAACACGGAAAATAGTTTTTCTCTTTACACATTTTGACCAGAAAAAAAGGATTTACTACAGCAGGGCTGTGCAATCTTTGCATCCTCTTATGTTTTTTACTACAACTCCAAGGAGCCCAAGCCAGTATAGTCAATGGTGAGGGGTGGGAGTCGTTAGGTTAGCCAAAACATCTGGAGCATGGGGTGTGCAGGTTGTAGACTTGTGTTTTAGAGGAGCATGTTGCCATTTGCAATAAGGTAATGCTTATGTCTGTGCATTCCAATTTTTAAAATGATCCATTTGTGGTTGAAATGTGGGCAGGGCGGGTGCAGGGGGAAAAACATCCACCTTGCCTCAAACTAATACACACTTTAGTCATCAGTGCGCAATTCCCAATGTCTGCCTCCAGAGCACATTTGTAATACTTAACCATCCCATTAAATATTTAATTGACCATAGCCTATGTGGCAATGTGTGCTTGGATAAAGTTGGACATATAGGACATTCAACTCCTGCCACAGTCATTTGCATTGCTTCAAATATGGAACACAGCTTTCCCCATCACTGTTAAGGGCAAATAATAAAACTGGACTTCATTCGAGAGCAATGATTCCACTACATCTCTGAGCAAAACACTAGATACAAGTTTCACAAAAAAACAGCTTTGTAAGGGTTAAACCCTAGTAATCACTATTGTGGGATATCATTTCACCCCCAGAATGACAAACTAAAAGACCAAGTAAGGCCACTACTGCAAGATTAAATCTGGCTGATGTATGCGACGCATTGGAGCATCCAGGCCAGTCCAAAACACATGCTTTCCAAAATGAGGCCAAGTGAATACGAAAAGGGGGCCTCACTCAACATTGCTAAAATGGGAAGGCATCCAGGTGAAGGAAAGTGTGCCATAAAACAATGATACAGCAGAGTGTGCCCAATGGATTCCAAAAGACGTGTACTGAAAATGTTGACTTTATGTAAATGGGAAAAGGAACATTTTGTCTGAGAGAAACAGACAGCAACATGATACACGAGACTACCATACATTAAAACAATGTGCATTTGCACTATAAAGAAGATATTGTGCATTACATCTAAAAGTGAAGTCAAGTGACATATTTCTTTTGACACAAACAAAAATACTTACTATGCAAAGTGACATTAGGTAAAATAGAAAGGCCTACTGTGTTTTAAAATGGACTCTGGTTTCCCAGGTTAAATAATAGCCTATGCGTGGACAATTCAAGAGGAACACTCATGTCTTTTCAACCGTCAGATTAAAGAAATATATCAACCCATGGAAAGCAGGCCCAAATGCAATGTATTGAAATAAAATGTATGAAATGTAAAACACATCTTTTGGTTTAAAAAGACACTGCTTTCAGCTTGCAAATGTGATTGTATTTTGGTTTTGCAGCTTCCCCCACTGGACTGCCGGTTGTGTAGCTGGAGTTCTGACCTCAGAGACCTTTGGCTGAGTCCCACCAGGAAAACAGGGATGTTACAGTTAAATCCAAAGCAATACAACAGTTTTTAGATCAAAATTGTAGAAGAGTCAGATAAGGCAGCAAACAGAACTGACCTGTCAGGGCTGTCACGGCCCCAATAAAATGCCTCTCAGAGAATCCCAATGGAACGTCAAAGATTGTGTATAAAAAGACAACATAGGTAAGCAGATGTCCAAGTCATGTGACTTTGGAAAAACAAAACTGCCTGGGTTTTCTGAAATGTGAAACTGAAGACTTCTATATTATGCATTGCTATTGATTAACATTGGACTACTTTTTCCTTAATAAAAGGAGAATCGTGCATCGTAATGAGCTCACTTAGGACTCATTTTGAAGAACGCAAATAGCCTGTCAGTTCTATGTCAACAATATGTGTACTTTGAGTTATAGGTAAAAGTATGATTGTGGCCCTCCCATAAATATATAAATTATGGCATATTGCAACACATTGTGTGCGGTTGTAGATCTGGATCCCACAAAGAAGGTGGTGTGTACAAATTAATTGTTTTCTAGATATCTATTAAAAACATTTGTTAATAAAAAATGTCTATCATCTCAATATCCCGGTTCTTGGCTTAGTGTGGCACAGTGGGAGAAAGCCTTGGTGATATTATATGTGGTTACGACAGGGCTAAGCAAACTAAATATTACAGGAATAATGGTATTTGGTGTGGTGCTTTAACTGGGGGCGGGGGTCCTACCAGTGTTGATGGTGGTCCTTAATATATATCGTTACATTATACATCGTCTTTTAATCAAGTTTCGCAAGTAGTATTCTCAAAATCGGGGTGCGATAAGTGCACTCATTGGCATTTTAAGAAATGGTGTACTACGTGCATGGGGAGAACTGAGGGGGCGAGTGGCTATGCCCAGCTACTAGCAGAGCTGCAAACTCCACAAATTACACTGTTTTTAAGATTAAGAAAATCTCAAAAGGAACACATTCTGTAATCCAATTGCTTGCTCTACCACTATCGTGTGTGGTCAATCTTCTGTAAATAAACTCATGCCACATTGCTAATTTAACACAAGCTATATTGGGTGTAGTTATCTTCGTATATTGTATCCGCGTTGTGACATTTTCTTACATAATGTATGCCTAAAAATACATCTGCAAAACATCCACTCAATGTAATACTTGGCATATGCCTCATACATTACATCAGCATACATGTGCACATGCTCTGCGCTCTGTGTCCTTCTTTGCGGCATTTCAAAAAAATCAAATAAGTTCTGTGGTGAGGGCTGGGGGGGTGGTTTCTCTAAATTTCAACTACAGCAATTACTGCCACGTATAGAACCAGTTATCAGTTACCATGTGAGTGCACAGCAAAAGTGGGACTCATGTTTGCTAGAGGTGGAAACGCATGTCAAATAAGAACCTTAGGATGTTTTACAGAAAATTGCAAAATACCTCTCTCTCAGGGAAATACACTAGAATTTGCCAATTTATAAATGTAAAATATGGAAAAACTGCTGGGCCAAAAGCAGAATGTGAAGGGGACCATTAAGGACTGTAGTAGACTAAAGTGGGAGTGCCAAAGGAATAATTAGACCCCATCTATGTACCTTAAGGCAATAAACATAGTGAAACAGGCCTGATGTGTGTCTAACAAGCAACAGTATTGGGGTAGAAAGGGATTAAGTCATCCACAGTAAGTACAATTCCAAGTGTACCACACCAATTCGATTGGCAAAAAACCCAACTAATAAAAAATACAAAATGACTTTATTGAATGAATATTAAAAACCAAATGATATTATACAACCTTATTATTTTGATCCCAGGGGGATAGGACCACACGTATACTTCCATACAAGTGATCGACCTGCATTGGGTGCAGGGCATGCATTGTCCTATAAAACGCAGATCTGTTTTATTATATGTGGTCCCCTCTGAAAGTAGAACATGCTAATCCTGTCTTTCTCCTCATCTTGTTCCGAGAGACAGCTAAAAAACTACCAGCAAAAGTGAAAGCCATTATCAAAAGGTAGATCTTGAGCTTTCAACAGGTTTCATCTCCTGCCTACAAAATGTAATAAATTAGCAAAGGTTTCACGGTAAAGAATTCTTATATATGCAAGCAGTGGCGTAACACAAAATGTGGGGGCCCCCCTGCGAGCCATGCTGAGGGGGGCCCCCCAACTCAGCAACAAATGACGGGTTGCACCACACTCTGGGCCAGCCTAGATTGTGACGCTTGCGCAATACACACGAACGTGCTGCTGAAGCGGTACGCCGCATACTGCACTAGGAGAAAGATATAAATATGTGTTTTAATGAACTATACAGCACACTTTCTGAGTAAAATTGGCTATAAAGCCACAATTTTCGCAATTGTTTTGTAGAGTAACACCAATCCAATACCTGCAAGTTACCTCCAGTGCACAGGAACATTAATGCTTTGCTATTAAAAATGCCATGCCATAATGAAAACATGTCCAACTGGCTGTACAATGTAGACCAGTGTAGACACGTAATAACATTACAGTAAAGCATGCCAGGCCACATTTAGACATACCTAGAATGGTTGCACCAAAATGTAAGTCAAAGCAATAACACTCATCAAGAAGAGCGCACACATTAAAGCCTGCATCTCCGCGGCCGCTAACAACACGGCCAAACTCTTTAAAACCTGCAAGGAACTGGTCAATCCTGGTGCAGTCTCTACCTCTCCTGTTCCCTCGAAGGCCCTCTGTACGGCTTTGGCCTCTCGCTTCTCCTCTAAAACTCAGGACATCCTGTCCTCTATCTCCTCTTCTTCTCCCTCTTCCTCTCTCAGCCCCCTTTGGCCATCTCTACCTCTCCTCCTCCTATTTCCTCTTTCTCTCTGACAACAACTGACAAGGTTTCTAGACAAGTCCGATCTATGCAAGCGTTGTCCAAACAGGTGCTCCCCTGCTCCTCCAGAACCATCAAGCACCATATTGACACCCTTGCTCCAGCCTTGGCTGATTTCTGTAATCACTCTTTAGCCACTGGAATGTTCCCCTCTCCCCTTAAGCATTCCCTTGTGCACCCACTCCTCAAGAAGCTGTCTGCTGATCCTACCTGTCCGGTAAACTATTGCCCAATCTCCATCAACCCTTTATTGGGCAAACTGTTGGAAAAACTGTCCATCTCCCAGCTTACTCTCCACACTGAATCTGTTGGTTGTCTCCATGACCATCAGTCTAGCTTCAGAGCTGTCAGAGACATGGAAACTGCTCTCCTGAACACACGTGAAGATCTACTCTCTAACCTTGATTCCAGCATTCCTTCTGTCCTCACCCTCCTTTTTTCCACTGCTTTCGACACGGTCAACCACGCCATCCTAATCAATCGACTCTGTGAGAACCTGGGCATCACGGAGCAGGCCCTGGAATGACTGACCTCCTTCCTCTTGGACCGCTCTCCTCCTCTCCCAGGTCCAACCAGGTCCCATTCTCTCTGCCACTTCTCTCTACCTGTGGCGTTCCCCAGGGCTCTATACTCTCACCCTGGTTTTTCAACCTCTACTTGTCCCCTTTGGCCCACCTGATATCTACATTCTCCTCTAACTTTCAGTGTTATGCGGATGACTCAGCTTTCCTTCAGGCTCCCCTCAGCCTCCTCTCCTCTCTCGCTCATTCCTGACTGTCTATCCGCGATTCAGGATTGGTGCACCTCCAACGATCTCTGCCTTAATGCCAGTAAGACGGAGATCCTTCTCATTGGGACCCTGGCACCTGCTTTCCCTCTCTCACTCTGTCGTTCACCTTGGGCCCTCTTCCTTCGCCTTCCTGCAAGGCAAAAAACATTGGTGTCATCTTCTATGCCACTCTCTCTTTCTCTCCTCACATCTCGGATGTTGCCAAGAAGTTCCACTACCTGCTGCTCCTCCTCAAAGGGACTCTTCCCTTTCTCACTTTCCACCAGATGCTCACTGTCTCCAGAGCCCCGGTTCTCTCTAGGATGGACTTCTGCAACAGCCTCTTTCTCAATCTGCCTTCCTCTACTCTCCGTCATCTGTAACTAATCTAGAACAGGGCTGCAGGACTTATCCTTGGCCTCAAACCCAGGGATCGTATCTCTCCAGCCCTGAAATCATTCTAGTGGCTGCAAGGATCAAGTTCAAGACCCTTTGCATTGTCCACAAGGCTTTCTGGGGCTGGGGCCCGTACTACATCCAATGCTCTCTTTCAAAATTCCTTCCTTCTTGAGCCCTTTGCTCAGCTACCTCCAACTCTTTAAGGGTTACACACTTCTCCAGGCAGACAGTGGGGGGTAGATCTCTCTCCTCTGCTTTTGCCTCCCTCGGGAATGGCCTACCTGCCCCTTCAAACTTGAGCCGGACCAACTGAAGTTTCGAAAGCAGATCAACATTTTTTCTCCTCTGCTTTCTCTCTCCCTCCCCTGCTGACATACCTGTCTGCTGTACTGACCGGTTGCTTGGATACCCTCAGAGTCTCTCTGAGTCCAGGCTATTTCTTGATCGGTCACCTTTGCACTGTCTCTGTGCCTACCATATACTTTGGGGCTGTAACTGTAACACTGCAGCCGCTTGTTCTCCTTGCACTTCCCATAGCCGCGCTGCCCTGGCTGCATTTACTCAGAGGATTGCAGCCCTGTTTGCCCCTCCCATCCCCCTTACACTTCTCTTTCTTGCAATGACACAAGGCCTATTGAGATTGTTTGTCTTGTCCTCCCTCTATCTTTCCTCCCTTGTCTTGTCGCGCATAGAAATACTTGTGAACAGGCGCATTATAAATGACTTATATCATATCATTTTATCACACATGCCCAGAAAAATATACAATGCCGCTGTAAGAAATGGCTAGTCTGGCAGCACCCAAATGCCAATCTAGCCAGGTAATTACACTTAGCAGGATTGCTTTATCAGAAAATCTCAGTTAAAAGAAAGTCATACCAAACTGAGGAATGACTAGACTGGCTGCACCAAAATGCCTCTCTAGCCACTAATACCACATATCATGCCTATTTAGCCTGGACATGGACAACCATTATGATTTATCGCACAATCCTGCCCCCCACCACGCATCCCCTGTCCCTCCCACCCCCTACTCCAACTTTCAAAATCAGCTCCTTGGCCAAGAATTACCTCCATGTCCCTCTTCCTTTTCCCAAAGCTTACGCATGAGGCTCCTTGCCTCATAGGTAAGTACTGGGGTGAGGAAGAGTGGGACTAGGAGTAATGAAGATTACAGGAAGCTAAATCAGGCATTACCTCCATATACCTCTACCTCATCCCAGCACTTGTGTATGAGGCACAGTGTCTCATACACAGGTACTGCCTCATACATAACATAAGTACTGGGACAAGAAAGAATAGGGCTAGGAGTAATCAAGGCATTAAACACAAGTAGTGGTGAAACACCATTGAGTTGACTGCACTCGCCCCACCCTGAAATTTTGGGCTCTGTTGACTCGACCTGGATGACCTTTAGAGCAGTTGCCGGACAGAACAGTAAACAGAAGTTAAATGGAACCTGGGTTTTGCTGTTAATAAGGGTCCAGCAATTACCAACGTAAAGCATTTCACTGTTAGTACCTGCATTCAAATGCCACAATTCTTAGGCAAATTGAAATTGCGATGTGGGTCTAGTACTTGCATGACAGGGGAGTGATTGGAAGGGAAGAGAGGGAGTAGGAGACTTAAAGGAGAGAGTTAACTGCTTGTAACATTGAAACTGCACTAAACTAGTCTCTTTAAAATGTGCAAAGAAGTTAGATGCCCCCACACAAATAAGTTTGCCCCTCCCCACCACCCGTTAAGTTTGCGCCTCTCTGATTTTTTTTAACCGAAATGTAGGTTTTGTTGTGCCCCTGTACACAAGCACACACACACCATTCACCATATACACACCCAGCCATCCATACATTTAAGTGTGCACTCTTTCACCATACAGGCACACCCAGGCAGCCATCCATACATTTAAGTGTGCACCCTTTCACCATACAGGCACACCCAGGGAGCCATCCATACATTTAAGTGTGCACCCTTTCACCATACAGGCACACCCAGGCAGCCATCCATACATTTAAGTGTGCACCATTTCACCATACAGGCACATACCCAGGCACCCACCCATACATTTAAGTGTGCTCCCTTTCACCATACACTCACACAGGCAGCCACCTATACATTTAAGTGTGCACCCTTTCACCATAAAGGCACACCCAGGCAGCCACCCATACATTAAAGTGTGCACTCTTTCACCGTACACGCACACACGCACACCCAGCGACCCATACATTTGTGTGCACCCTTTCACCATACACTCACACAGGCAGACACCTATACATTTAAGTGTGCACCCTTTCACCATACACTCACACACGCACACGTCATGCGGTTGAGGGGAGCCCTATTCATTCAAAAAGAAATTGGGGCTCATTACGGGTCTGGCGGTAACCGTGCTGGTGCTACTGGCGGGTTGCGCTGGACCCGTAAAAAATTACCGGCGCCTGACTTTCCGGTGCCACCAGGCAATGCCAAGACCGGCGGCCGGGAAGTCAGGCGCCAGTAATTTTGGTAATCCCCATTCCCATGGAGTCCGATAGGACTCCATGGGACTGGGGACACGGAAGCACTGGCACCGCTGTTAACGCTGCCGGTGCTTCCGTGACAGGTCTGCCTACCGTGGCTGCTGTGCTTGGCAGGGTAAGTCGAGCATGGCGGCCCCAGCAGGTAGACCTGTAATTTGCCGGTCCGGAAACAAACGATGCTGGTAAGCTTACCAGCACCGTTGTTTCTGGACTGGCATGGTCAAAATGAGCCCCATTGTTTCTTTTTGAAGACACTCTAACTTCATTAAGACATTATTCAGGTAAGGACCGAACCATAACGGAATTAATTTCCTTATGAAGGCAGAGTGACTTCAAAAATAAATTCTTTATTTTTGAAGTAATAGGGCTCGCCCCCAACACCATGACATGGAGGTCTCCAGCCTAGGGTCTTCCATGTCATGGGGTCAGGGGAGCCCTCGGACTTCAAAAAGAATGCTTCTTTTTGTAGTCACTCTGCCTTCATGAAGAAATTATTTCTGTTGCAGAAATAATTTCTTTATGAATCCAGAGTGAATTCAAAAAGATTTTTTTTCTCAAGTGGGGCCCCCAGGACATGTGCTGGCGGGCCCCCCCGCTCCGCAGGGTCTGCGGGGGCCCCTGTTACGCCAGTGCCTGCAAGTCTTCGGTAGATGAAACTAGATACTAGTTCTATAGGAAATCCGAAAAATGTATGGCTAATAAGATTTGACTTGGTAGATGGATTTGAATGAAACCTTCCAAACAAAAGGTTTGTCACAGGACCCCCTAGATGGCATATTTTGGGAAAGATTAGTTTCAAAATAAATAAATAAAGGTTGGTTTCAGCCCACTCACATTCATTTTCCCATAGAGAAAAGAAGGTCTGAATTTTTGCATGACAAAGTGCACAAAACGCTGTATGGAATTGGACCAAATAAGAAACAACGTGTGCACGAAAAGTTGACTTAATTTTCTGGTTTATTCCACCCCGTCGTGCTTCAAATATTTGATGGGGAAGGGGGTGCCCTGTCCCCCAATATATAGCTATATCTCCCATGGTGCACTGCAGGTAAAAGGCTTTTCAGAAATGAAAAAGCACAATTTTCTTTTTTGCTCGATGCAAGCGATAACTGCAGTTATTCCGGAATTATGCAAAAAGTGCAAAAACAGAAGGCTATTTGGAGGAGGAAAAAGGAGAAAATGGCATCAGACTATTGGTGGGGAGTGGGAAAGAGGACATCATGTGAAATTGGAGAGTAGGGGTGGTTTGGGCACATCATTGTGGTCATACCACAGGCATCCCTGCGAGGTCACTGCGGATTCAAATGACATGAAGACTTATAGGGGATAATGTGAGAGGTCTAGGAAGGGAAAAAGCACCTGAGGGGAATGGGGGGCACAATGGCAAGAGGAGAGGGCACTTGTTGGGTGCCTGCGAGGGCAAGGAAGAGTTTTGGACCGTGGGTATGGGTAATTCATTACCCCTGTATGTGTAGTTTGCTATTTTTATTGGTGGATAACCGCGGACATCGGAAAAGTAAAAAAAATGAAATTGTAGAGCTACAGTGGGAATGGCTAGTGGGTCCCAAAGAATTCCATCAGTGCAACATGTATAGTGGGCACGGCTGAAGGCAATGGCTAGTGTGCCTGAAGAAACTATGTTATAACAAAACCGTTGAAACATTGAGAGTTAAGGTGATCAGATTCAATGCAAAATAAAAAACTAAAACTCAGCAGTGGCATTTCAAGTAAGTCCACCACAACAATTAGTGGCAGAACCTGACTGATTTATATATGGCTTGGCCCCTGTTGTAATGCCGCAGATGGGCTAAATAATGGTGGTGTGGAAGGTTGCCCAGAGCAGTGACAGTGGTTTAGATTTATTAAAAAAATTCCACCCATCACCTTTATCACTCTGTGTGAGAGAGTATGCCCAGACATGTGGTCCTTGCTCGCTGCACCATATTGAACCAATCTGCACCTCCCTGATGAGGACCAACAAGGCCGAAACATGTCTAGATTGTTTGTGTTTCTGTGCGCAGGGCACCCAGCCTAGCAGTTCGGGCTGGGCTGCTCCCACTGCTGGCAGTACCTGACTGATTTGCATATGGCCAGAGCAGTGCCTGTGCTTCAGTTTTATTCAAAACCTTCCACACGTCACATATTTTGTTTTAGCTTGCCCAACCCAGCAACCTAGCCAAAACTATACTTAACTTGCACATAAATTATTCACAATAATCTCTCACTGGAACTAGATATCATCAAAGTGACACAAACTAGCATCTACCTCCCACACACTCTAGAACCCATTTTATGCCTTATATTAATGTTTGCAAAAAAGAACTTACCTTTTTCTCCATCATCCGCATAGTACTATCATGCTGGGCTTACACTAGTTGCCTCTACCTCTGCATTGTGGCCTACCTCATATGAAGACCACAGGCAGTACAAACTATTCTCACACCTTTACCAAATCTCAACACTTTGAAGTACAGTCTGGAGTGCATCAGCTGTGTTCTTTTGCCCCACTGCTATTTTGTATACACATTAACGATTTGGAAAAGGTGTTGATCGATGTGAGGACAGATGTACCAATCCCTGGTCTGAAACACATCCCAGTTCTTTTATATGTGTATTATCCAGTTATTTTGTTTCTTCCCCCTTGAAGTCTGTCAAAAGAACGTTACCATGGGTAAGGAGCTTGTTCTTCTGTACCAAATTCCTTATCCACTAATTCTACAAATTTCTGGGATTTTTACAATGTAATGTGATCGTTTTTCTCTGTGAATTTTCTTTTTCCCTCAGGGTTGGTGCCTTCAAGCTTCCTCTGCCTTCGACAACTCTTGCAGAGTCTCATCTGCTGCTTTTTTGTTCTTTCCAGTCAGTCTGTGTCTACCCCTTGATCTCTCTCCTTTTGTCGTTTTATTTTTTGCTCTATTTATCCTCCCTTTCTTACCTTTCTTTCCCTCTCTTCCCTTCACATTACCCTTGCTTTATTCTAGTTTTTGTTTCTACCTTCCATTCTGGACAGGAGATATTCGTCGTACTCCCCTGCTTTTTAAAGAGCAGCTCGGCTTCACCAAAGCTTGTTCTCTGACTGGCTACCTTTATCAAATAGTGTTCTGTTCCTTTCAGGTCATGCATGGGGTGCATAGACCATTGGTGGAGGTTGGGTTGGCATCTTAGGGTAGGTAAGTAGGAGGTATGTGCCAGATTGAGGAGGGAAGGGGGTGGAGGTTAATTAATTCAATCGGGCAAGAAAGGGTTGTACGAGTGCCCCCATACACAAAGCAAGCTGAGAGTAAACAGGGAAGGGGTGTCCTCCACCCTTAAAGTGGGTCTCATGGTGGGATGATAGGGAAGAATCGAGGGACACAATGCCTGGTCACAGTGGGAAAAGGAGGTCCAGATAAGCTGGATTTGGCAAACCAGCACTGGGACCATGCATCATGAACCTTTTTTACACCTCCATCATCCCCCTTGATTTCTTGCAAATGTTGCTCTTATCTTCCCTTCCTCCTCTCATTCCTTAGTCTCCTCCAAGTGGATAGCTCAGGAAGCAAGACAATGCAGCGCAACACAGATTTGAATCCCGAACCAGCGCTTAGAAACTACTCGCTGGTATTAAGCACCTAATAAAATAGCAATTATAATTATAGGGGACACTCTCTATAATGCTGTCACATTTATACACTTTTTCTTGTCACTCCGAACTTTCTTGCATCTTTCCGCTTCCTACACCCCATCTTTCATTTTTGCTTTCTGCTCCACCCCATCTTTAATTTATGTTTTCTGCTCCCACTGCAGTGGTATTGCTCGGACTGGAAGGAATCTGCGGCTACGCTAATGTCGGGACTGTCGCCCCTGATCATCTATCTGGGCCTACAACCAAAAGACCCAGGGCTATATCCCCCATCCCACTCCTAGCAATGCCCCGCTGCATGACCTGCGTTGTTTGAAAAAACTGGGTCATGGCCAAAAAAAGGTTCACGAACACTGACGCTTGTGGGAGGCGGGATCTCGGTAAATTAAAACAATCCCAACTGCAGAAGATACACGTGATTCTTTCGGAGCCATGTTTGCTTTCTGCTCTAAGCACCTCCCCTGTGATCTCTAAAACAGGGGTCACAATTGATATCCAGTGGCAACCCCTAAATCGCAACCACAAACAAACACTAATGAAGACACAATTGAGTGAAAACCCAGCACTGAGGCACGAGAAGCCACGTGGTGTGCAATGCCTGCAGCAATTGAGCCTAGTGTTGCAATTTAAACGATCTGAAGGTTTCCAAAGCCTGTGAACGATTGGAGAACCCTACCCCATCCCTTTTCCCCAGAGCGGCTACGAAATGGTTATGCCCGTGGTTAGCGCCTTATAAAAAAAGAAATAATGACATAAAGAAAACAATGGAACCTCCGAACTAGGACAGAACAGTCTAATTGGCCAGTGACGGAAGATATGTATTTTTGTAGCATGTTGTTGAGGTTTGCAGTTGCTATTGAAAATGCCGCAAGTTGCTCTACCTTGGAATGCCCTCCAGCCAAGGAAACTCTGCGCAATCGCTCTGGCTAAAGTGAAGTTTACAGTTCAACATCAGGCCTTGACAACAACTTTTTCTTGATTTTAGATTGCATTCATTTCCTCTCTCCGGTTGGATCAGACAGAAAATCTGTAAAAGTCAGAAGGTTTACAGAAAAGCAATTTAGAGGACCGGTGTCCTCAATATGAGCAAAGGACGCAGTGCCAAAAGCAAACAGAGGGTGTGAGATAATCCTGCCTTTGACTAAAAATGTCTTGCACTGCTTGGATCTTTCATGGAGATACCATAAAAAAGCTCCACACACTGTTGCAAAAGAACGGAGAGACCGGTCAGGCTGTACTTTCATTTCTAGATGTGCAAAAGGCCCCCTCCATGCAGTTTTACTCATTTGTAATTCGTACTGCTAAGAGAAAGGTGGTAAAAAAGGCCAACTCGCCTAAACATCTATTTTTCCACTCCGTGTTGGGAAAAGTGCAAATGCCTCGTGCAATTAACGATTACCAGGAGCATTCATGGCGGATACCATTGGGATATGCATGCTTTTACCACGCGCAGAAAACTGGCAAATTCATTAGGAATCCATTGAAAAGGTGGGCTGGCAGTGGTTCGGAAAAACGATTTAAAGACAGGTGTTGTTTTGAAACAACTGCCTTCTTGAGAACTTTTTTCTGATCTAGAGGACTCTCAAACAAGCACCATTGCGCAACCTGAGGTCTTGAATGGACAGCACGCTCCTTTAATGTACACATGCTTTACTCTGAATCGTGATTAAAAAAGCAGGCCAAAAGTAAGACTGACAGCTCATAAACACTAATGCTATACTTTAACCACAAAATGACCAGACACATGTAGGTAGTTTTACTAGAATACATTCTAGAGTCTCCAAACAATACCACAGTGTATCTGTGGGACAGGCTAAATAAGTGACTATTGGGGTTATTGCGGGGGAGCCGGTCTGAAAAAATGGTGGGAAAAACACTGGTAGTACCGTCTCTGGCATTATTTTCCAGATCGGCTCACTCCGAGTCTGCCGGTAGGGGCAGTGAACTACCGGCAGGCCCGACCTGTCGGGAGTTCAGGCCCCTACCAACAGAGTATTCACTGAAGCACCGGCTGCATTAACAACGGTGCCGGTGTTTCAGTAATTCCTACCGGACTCCACGGAATGGGAACTGATCACTGTAATGGGCACACATAATATCCCGGTAACACTAGGATATCAGGCAATGGTAATGGTGAGGCGAGTCTGCCGGTAACCCACTGGTAGCCCTGGGAAGCTACCAGCAGACTCGCAATGAGATCCTATGACCTTCACTATGAATTAAATGGATTTATTTCACAGAAAATCTGGTGTAGGCCGTATTCTTGAAAATATGCCCCATTTAGAGTTCACCACTGATACAGTGGTAAGGGCATTGCATTGTGGAACTACTCCTGGCATTACAACAAAACCAAACTTATCATTTTATTTACATTTACAGAATAGGTATGTAAGAGGATTCAATTCAACACTACAGCTAAGTCAATGCCTAGTCTAGAATACTGAATGAAAACCCTTATTGATATTTCTTTATGCCCAGTTCATGAGTTCTGGATGACTACTCCTGTATAACACCCCTCTCTTAGAATCCCCCTGACCCCCATGAGTCAAGAAGTAGGTTTGTTTTGCAAATTTAAAAGATTTATTTGAGAAATTAACAATGTATAGATATATCACACTTTGATAATACATTAATAATTGATAGCACACTTAGGCATATGAGCAGTAATCAGCAATAAGCAATCCTACAATAGCACAGTTCTGGTGACTTATGACTAGGAACAGGGGAATAAAGTATCAGAGAATGCTTTATGGTTTCAATGAATTGCACAGATGTAAAAGAATGCAACACAGAAATCGACTTAATAGGAATTCACTAAAAGACAATGTAATCACTTTTCTTTGAAAATTCACTCCCCCCTTTATGCAATATAAGGAGATGGAAAGGAGAGCACACAGTTCTCAGGAATGCAATCAATACAATACGAAATTCAGTTCCCCCCCAGCAAGCTTAGAGGAAAACAGGTCAGAGTTTTAAACACAGGCCCAAAATGCTTTGAATGTGGTTTGCAAGGAAGTGAAAAATATGCTAAAATGCTTTTAATTCCTTCTAGAGGTTCAGGGTGAGTGATAGATACTTTGAATGAGTTCAGGATCACTTTAGCAATGCTCTATGAATGGTTGTGAGGTTGCAAACGAATTTTTGCAACGGAAGGCAAGCAGCTGCAGATTTTTACATGTGAGCTAACCTTTCAATTCGTGGCAAAATGTCAAATCGCGGCAGATTTTTCCGAGTGCGCCGGGCGCGATTACAGAGGAACTACAAGGAGTAGCACTATCGTTTTGGGGTCCTAGGACAGCCTAGGATCTCAGCTTCCAGATGAAAGTTAAATTTCCTAACCCAAACGGTTCTGGAGTTATGAACGATTTAGTAAAGGTAGATTTTCGGATTTAAAACAACTCAAAATGGCAAGTGACAGCGTGCAACTTTGGAATTACATATGACAGCTCGCAGCTTAAGAATGACAGGTGACAGGATCTCTAGGAGACAGTTCTACTCAAGTTAAAATAGCTTGCATTAGATTATTTTAAATAAGAGATTGGGTTCTGCACAGTTTTGGCGGATACTCACTCCTAATTTTTAAAAGGACTGGGCCTCGTCACGATCTGGTCAGCGGGTTTTCTTCACTCGCCACGGACGGTCTCTGCACACAGCGTCTGGGTCAGCTCTACTCTGCTGGTCTGGTCTGGGTCTCTGGTTCTGATCAGGTCTGTGGGTCCGGATACAACGGTCTCCGGTTCAGCTGGTCTCTCTCTGGATACAACACTGCTGTCTGGCAAATGGCAAGAGTTCTTGCAAAGAATTCAAACAGCTCACCTGGCTGTGAATAGTTGCAATGATTTGAGGCCTGCTAAAGAGGGATTTAGCTTGTAGTTGACCTCTCTGCTACAAATTCTGAAGTAAAGTCTTGGTCTCTGAAGGTGGATAGATTGAAGTCTCTGTGTTGGCTCTCTGGAGGTTGATGGAGGTAAAGTATGGATTTCCCGGCAGAGCGTCCCGCAGCAGATGGAATAGAATGTCTCTATCTGTCCTGACTGTCTGCTTTTATGTGTTTTGAAAGTGGGTGGAGAGGATAGCTTTCTAGGCCCTACCCCTCTCCACTTGTCATTGGCCACTTCCTCCTCTTCCCCTTGATTGGGGAATGAAATGAAGTGTCATCATGATGAGGTCTGTTTATGATACAGAGAACCCACCCCTGTCAACTTTACACACAATCTATATCTGATCCAAATACATACTTCCCCGATAGACAGTTGTTTGGCATTGCATACACACATCATGCATTTACTGATGGTAGCCCCTGTTCCAATTCTGTCGTTTCTAGGAGCTTGGGTTCAAAAATGGCAACATATTTCACTTTTTGGTCGGGTTACCAATATTGGATTTGTCCCCGCATTTACACAAATGTTCGCAAAGCATGTGGGCATTAGGTGGTGGAGTGTCAGATTTTTAACATACATACATTTAGAGTAATATCCTCTTTTCCGCTAAAAAACCCCCTGAACATACCACCAGGTCCTAACACATCTTCAAATGTGCATAGAAAAATCACAAGAATAATGATATCACTTATAAAATTTTCACAAGTCCGCTCTATGAATGATCCATCTTTTTAGATTTATGTTCTGGCCCCAAAGGGGTGTGGTTTCCCCCCAGCACAAGGTTGAATTTCTGGTTTTTCCAGTTCTGCCAAGCCAGCTTGCTCTCACAGGCAGTGCTCCTCCCCTTTCCTTCCAGGAGGAAGCCACTTTTATGACCCCCCCCAATAAAACATTTGCCTGAGTCAGGACAGGGCTTTGTTCAATTTCCTGCAGAGCCCAGGTAATTCAATCAGAGAAGTGTCATATCCCTTTTGGTGGGAACAGCAAAAGGCAGCTAGGCCTGGGAACACAGCTGTTGTGCAAGTCTCAACTCCTGTCGGGGGTAGCTGGTGGGCAAAATTCCCTCTCTTTTTAAGCCAGGCCTCAGCTAAATGTCTCTTTGGCTGCCAGTTTTCCTGTCCAAATCAAACTTCCAATTTTTACGCATGCAGCTAGAATGCTGATTCTAAGTTTAAAACTATGACATTTAAACAATTGCAACCTATGTGACACTCAAAAGGAGGTCACTCATTTCTTTTAAACATTTAGATTTTTAGTGTCTTTCAGTCCAAATTTACTTAAACTGCTAAAATCCAAAGCTCAGCCATTTTTGCTATGAACATTATTTTAGGCTCATCCTCTTTCCAGATTTTGTATGCCCACAAGACTTTATTCTGTCAAATGTCTGCTGGTGTTCAGTGAGATTGTTGGATATTCTGCAATGTTTGAAATGGGCATTCTGAGCTTGCCTTCAGAGAAACAAAGGGTGATTTTTAAAGTGCTTTCTAGCGAAAAGGCACTGCTGTTTTTCTCTTTGGCACCCCATTTCACTCATGGCTCTTCTGACCCAGCACACCCGCACCGGGGGGTGGCAAGTCAGGCGCCCATTTTGGTGTGCGCACAAACTGCGCGGTTTTCATAGATTCTGGCGCACATGTGGGCTTTTTCGGCCATCTTGGATTTCCTAAGCCCACAGCACCAAATGTTGTAGCATAATAGTCCAAACGTGGGTTAGAAAACCCAACAGGTAATGGCCATGTCATATAGAAAGCTTACAAAATAATTGAGGGTAACTAAAAATATTGGGCCTCAATACAAGTATGGCAGTGTGGTAAAAATGGCAGCAAAGCATCATTAATTCCACTACCGCCACTTGACCACTGCAGTACCACACCTATGTGTACAGGTGCATGGTGCAGGTATCGTTTATTGTTATTGCTTATTTTGGAAATCGAACCCACCTTGATTTGTACTGTCCATGAGCATCTCCCCTTGATAATACTACTGTGTTCACATCTGCCCAGTGTACGCTAAACCAGCCTACCACTATAACTGCTTCCATCTTTTACTGTTTTATAACTCCCTGGAATACCCACAGCAACTCGAACCTGCCTAGCACAGCATTGGCCCGTACTACTATTGAATTGTAAGCACATGAACGCATTTTGAAATAGCCTGCCCTCAGTCACCGCCTCAACTAGCATCGAATATCTGCACTAAACCTATTTGGACTGTACACACTATCTACCACTGTTTGCCTGCCAAGTCCTGTCGACTTAGCTACTGCATTGACTCTGCACCTTCTCACTTAAAGGCACTGGCTTCCTTCCCGCTGGCTGCCTGTACACCAGCCTAATACCACTACACTATGTATATACCAGGCATCTACACAGTCCTACTTAGGACCATTCTTCACCTGATCTGCTTGACTAGTCACTCAAGCCCACACACTTCACCAACCTTTGTCGCAGTTGCACCACTACCTGACAACATGACTCCTGTTCAATCACCAATACCCAAGGCCCTTATCCAAAACCTACCCTAAAACGGCCAACCCGTGCAGCTCCACTTCCAGAAACCTTAGACTTCGCACTAGGCTACCGAAATTGTTCGAACCCCTCGCCAGGTCCACGCTCCCTACCAAATCAAGATACACCAGGACACCAGGTCCACAAGTCAAACTTACCAATTTCCCCGCTAACACCGCACACTTCTCTCAAACACCCCCACCCAAGTACCTCCAACTGAACAAACTATACAATGCTCCTCCCAAGTACAATCTTTATAATGAAGCCTCTTTGGAAACACCTACTGAGACCAACATCCCACACATCAGAGGTGCCCTAATAAATGCCCGATCTATAGTAGCTCACGCCACAGAAATATCAGACCTCGTACAGCTAGAAAAATTGGACTTTCTAGCCGTCACTGAATCTTGGCTCCACACTGCAGCAGGTCCCACCCTCTTGCTAGCAATGATTGAGGACTATACGATACTCAGAGTAGATAGAACTGAAACCAGAGGAGGAGGCCTCGCTATAATTGTCAAAACTAATATAAACATGAGACTCTCCCCTTCTGACAAATCCGAATCCTGTGAATCCCTCACAGCCAAATTGCCCATCGCCAACTCCCAAACCCGGACTATCCATCTTCTGTACAGACAACCCCGTCCTCTGGGATCATTCGAGGAGGTCCTAACTACCATCCTCTCAGACAATTTATAAAACACGTCCCAAAGCCTTCTTCTAGGCGACTTCAACCAGGGGTTCAAAGACCCTAAAGACCAGCATGCCGCACTAATCGCTGGCACCCTGGCAGAACTAGGTTTCATTCAAAAAGTGATCCTTCCCACCCACAGCAAGGGGAAGACCCTTGATTGGGTGGCTGACCACAATTGCCATGCTTCCATTACCTCTATCTCTCCCAAGCTATGGTCTGACCACTACCTCTTAACCTTCTCACTTGAGGCCTCATCTCCGACCCCCCTAACAATCCGCTGGCCCCTGCCATTCCCACTAGGAACAAAAGAAACATCACGGCCGAACAACTAGTCCCTCTTATTCCACTGACCCTGAACTCACTTACAGATTCCACCGACCCGTTACCCTTGTAGATGAATATAATAAAATAATGACCTCATCACTAGACTCTTTTACCCCACTTAAACTAAGAAAGAGCAAACCTAAAAGGCATCTAAACACATGGTTCTCCCCGGACCTGAAATCACTTAGACTCGAAAAAGGAAAAAGTGAACAGACATGGAGACAATCATCCTCAGACAACAACAAGATAGACCTCCGCAAAATAACCTCCCTCTATACGAAAGAAATTATTCTAGCCAAGCAAGACTCCTACAACCTGAGAATCTCTCAAGCTAACTCTAACATAAAAGAACTGTTCACCATCCTTAAAGAACTTGAAATCCCCATCTCAGTCCCAGACACTTGCGTGAATGACAAAAATTGGTGCACCAGAATCCAAACTGCCCTCTCCAACAAAGTAGCATTCCTTCAAGTCAAGATTGCCAATAAAAAAGAAACCCTTCTTCGCCCAATTCTTATAGCCAGCACACCCCTGCCCACACAAAAACCTACGCATAAACCATCACACCGCTTTAGCTTCTCTAAAGTATCCACCTTAGAGGTTGAAAAAGTCATACTTACCCTCAAACCGTCAAATTGCCAAGGTGATCCCTGCCCTTCACAAATCATTAAAGATGCACCTAGAGACCTATCACCCTTTATCTCAAAGCTCATTAACTCCTCCTTTTCTACTGTTACTATCCCTAGCAACCTCAAAGAGTCCTGAGTTCTCCCACTGCTCAAAAAGCAATCATTGGATCCCTCTATACCCACCAACTATAGACCTATCACCATAGTCCCCTTCCTGCTTAGAATCTTAGACATACCTTCAAATACAGCAATACTTAGAACAAAACCACATCCTGGGAGACCGCCAGTCTGGCTTCAGACCACAACATGGGACTGAAACAGCACTGATCGACCTTAAGGCACAAATTGACACTCTCCAAGACAACGGTAAAGCCGCTCCACTACTAATCCTCGACCTCTCAGCAGCGTTTGATTTAGTAGACCATAAAATCCTTTGTAACCACTTGGATTTGGCCGCCCACTTCTCGCAAGAAGCGAAAGGCTGGATACAATTATTCAGAAACAATAGGCCCATGCACGACTTTTCCACCTCAGCATCAGCAGACCCCAGTCCAATTACCTGCGGGGTGTCCCAGGGATCATGTGTTTCCCCCACTCTGTACAACGTTTTCACAAAGCCCCTCTTCGATAATCCCGATGGTCTTGGTATCACCTACACCAACTATGCCGATGATACCCAGATCCTCATACCGCTGACGGGAGATTATGACAAGGATTTGGCCTTGGTGAATAGGGTGTACCTCATCATCCAGGCATGGATGGCCACTCATTGTCTATGCCTGAATGATGACAAGACTGAGCTCATAATCCTTAGCACCACCTACAATATCAACAAACTTGGCTACATCTACTCAAGCTTTATCATAGATGGAAACACCATCAATGTAGCCAAAGAAGTCAAAACTGTAGGCTTTTACATAGACGCCACCCTATCCTTCAACAAACAGGTCAACTCCATGACCTCCTCTACCGCCTACACATGTAAACTAATTAGAGAGGCCAAGCCATTCCTCTCTTCCAACAGCTGCACCACCCTGGCAAGAGCCTTAATTTTGTCAAAACTGGATTATTGTAATACCTTATACCTAGGGACCAACAAATGCATCACAAATAAAATCCAGATCTTACAAAATAATGCTTTTACAGCAGCATTGAGCATCCCTAAAAAAGAGCATATCTTCGACATAAGGAGATCTAACAACTGGCTCACTACAACTGACAAAATCTCACTAAAAGTAGCCTCACTCACACACGTGTCTTAACAACGCTGCCCCACGAAACCTCACAGACAGATTCAAGAGACACTCTTCCAACCGCCCTACTAGAACCGCAAACTCCAACCTTCTCACGGTGCCCAGATTCAAACGTTCTAAAACCGGAGGAAGTAGCTTCCCGGTGGAAGCTGCCCAACTTTGGAACTCCCTTCCTCCTGCCTTAAGGTTAGACCAAACATATCCACACTTCAGGCTCAATTACATTCACTGGATCAAGGAAAACAACCGCTAATACACAATCCGCCCCCTACCAGCGTCACCTTACCCTCTTATCTGCATCCTTTCTGCCTGTATATTATCTGTGCCCTCCCCCACATTACTTCCTAATCACAGTCTATCTGCCCTTACCAACCCAGCTACCCTCATTCCATTTGTATATATCTGCTGATACTTGTATATATTTAGCATTCTGCATTTTGTATTCTGTGTGTATATATATATATGTAAATAAATGTACAGCAATGTAACCAAAGCTGAACATTTCCTTAGTGCTCTCTGCGCCCTGATACCCCCAGGTCTAGCGCGCATTATAAATAATAAAACAAACAAACAAACAAACTATAAACTAAGGGTTTGGAGGTAAAATGGAGGCTGTACCTCCAGCAATGTGCTGGAGGTACATCCTCCAATTTACCCCTAAAACATTGTAGATTTATTGCATGGTATTACTGCTCATGGTAAATCCATAGCAAATTCCCATGGAGTCCTATGGGCTCGTAAAATGTGGATTTACATTGCCTTACCAACACTTGTAATCCTGTGTGAATGCCATGGGATGGAGTGACAGTAAGGGTAACTGAGTCTGGCAGTAATTCCATGAATATACCACCAGATTACTGTCATCCTTGCGTGCTGAGGCCCACAGTAATTTAAATGATCCATAATATCTTAATACAACTCCCTTTTCGCCAATCTTTCAAACACCTTTTCCGCAAATATAGCCAATCAAACCAAAATCCACTTCACTGGATGTCCCAGGGCTTCTATAAATTGTTCTTCTGACAAAGCTAGCACAAAGTTGTTCGACTATGCCTGGTTGAGCCCACTAGATCATCCTCACAGTCTTCTACTGCAGGAATAAACTTAAGATGTAAAGCTTTTCATCCTGTTTGCCTTAGGAGTGAACTAGTTCCTGGTTCCGCCATCAGAGTGCACAACCCCTTGCCAACCATATGCATAATTATTCTCCCAGAAATGGTGCACATGCCCTCTCAGACTTTGGCAACGAGAACCTAATCCTGAGGTCCGTCCTCAAAGGAGAGAGACATAGACCCCAGCCACACATTTCTCTCTATGGTAATACTTAGTGAATTCCACTAGCTGGAGTTCAGGTTTTTATTATTTACTTATATGGCTGTATTGGCATGTATTGAAGTTCTTCCACGGAACGCTGATTATCTTGATTATTCATGAGCTATTCCCTAAACCTTCCTAATGCGTATTTGAGGGACTGGGTTACTTCTTTTGCACCCTAGGCCTCTTGGAGAGGAACACATACATGTTGTCCGACTCCATTTTTGGAAAGGGTCACTGTGTTGGATCAATCAATGACTCCATCAATTCCTTCTCAAAGCCTACCAATGACATTTGTGATGTCATCTTTGATGTCCTGGGTGTTAGCCTTAGCAGTGACAGTGGTGGCGTGAATTCTGGTTTCTTAGCTTACCATAACTGGTGAATTTCTGGGGTTTTCCGTATTACTTGTAACCATAACTTCCCTGAAAACAACGTTTTTTCACTGAATTTCATAGGTTTTTATCAGTGCAACTTAACCATAACGTCCCTTTAGCAAAGTTTTCCAGTGAGAATATATATATATATATATATATATATATATATATATATATATATATATATATATATATATATCAAAAACCCATGAAATACACTAAAAAACGTTGTTAAACGGATGTTATGGTTACAAGTAAAACCAAAAAACCCTGGAAATTCACCAGTTATGGTACGCTAAGCAACCATAACTCGTGCCACCACTGTGCACTGCTAAGACTAACACCCACGACTGTTACTCACCGATATGGAGAGTGCGTAAACAGGCCGGACCTCTATTGCTGGGGGAGTTGCTTGAAGGAGCTAGGGTTGGAGCCTCCTACCCAAGCCTCCTCTCTGTGAGGGAATGAGCTCTTTAAACCGATATGACCACTTGCTGAACTGTACAGACAAGGGGACCGATCGATCAAAAAAGCGGGGAGAACAGACCGTCTCAAACCCAGGCTGTAAAGGAAAGGATAACAAGTTAATAATCTGCCAATAATGAAACTGGTTTATTCCCAAGACTATTCCCCTTTAGTAGTACCTGGTTTAATCTCCCCTTAAGCCAAAGGAACCGGAGTAACCTAAAAAGTAGAGAGGTCTTAGTATATGGCTAACGTAATTCTGCAGTATGGAAAAACCAAGAAAAACTATACTTTACCCCTGATGGGTTTAGGATTGAAGTAAGAGTCCTGGAAAACAACGAAAGTATAAAATAAAAAAAATAGGGAGGTTAGTAAGGTAGCTATCCCCGAACGGAACGAGGGTCGCACTGGTTTCGGGATGGTGCACCACAGCAAAGCGTTCAAAAGATGCACTTAGGAATGAAATCGAATTCCACAGAAAATGGTGTTCCAAATAGAGCTTTTCTTACCGGAGTGGTTACTGTCTCAGAGTCCAGGAAGCAGGCAAGGGTCTGGTACACGAGCGGTCACAAAACAGCAGAATCAGTGTCCAAGAGTTCCGAAAGCAGGCAAGGGGTCTGGTACACGGGTGGTCAGAAAACAGGTCAATCGGGGATTCAGAATAAGGAGTCCGTGTGCAGGCAGGGTCGGTACACGGGAAAACAAGGACTTCACAATTCAAGATACCGGGAGGGCACTTCGGAAAGTATGCCGGTTGTAACTTTAAACAGAAGCAGCGTTCTGTATGCCGCTGTGGAATAAATAACAACAAGAGGCGTATCGTTTGAAAATGAGGCTCCCCTCTCAACGCCGAGAACTACAACGTAACAGGTTTTCTGGATACTGTAGTTCGTGTAGAAATTTGCCATGGCAGCTGCCAGCGCGATAAGAAGGGCGCGTGCCGGCGCCGTAACCCTTTATGAAGGGCGATCACTTTCCTGTCCCTTATTTTGGTTTTAACCGGAATTCCCCTATTGTTCTTGCTCATACGAGAGCAACGAGGCAGAACCTGGGAAACGCGGCACGGCCGAGGACGAGGTGTAACAGCATCCACCCCCAAAGGCGGCGCAGACCCCCTCTGTGCATGGAAACGGCGTAAGAGAGCCGGAGAATGTATATTGCACAAGGGCTCCCAGGACCTGTCTTCGGGGCCGTAACCCTTCCAATCCACCAAATAAAAGGGGCGCCCCCTACGGAGACGAAAATCCAGGACGTCCGCCACTTCGTTTTCATCATCCCCATCCACTTGAATCGGAGGAGGGCGATCGGGTAGCCGAACAGAGGGTGGACAAGGCTTCAGGAGACATACGTGAAATACCGGATGTTGATTCCACGAGGAAGGCAAAGAAAGGCGTACAGCCACCGGATTAATAATCTCAATAATGGGAAAAGGACCCACGAATTTAGGCAACAACAAGCGCTTGCCAGGAATCCGCAAATTACGGGTGGATAACCAAACTTTCATGCCCACCTTGTAAGCAGGTGCCGGTGTTCTGTGACGATCAGCATTTTTCTTTGCCCTGGCCTGAGCTAGAAGTAGATGAGAGCGAACCGTACTACGGGTCGACACCAATTCCCTTACACAGTCCAAAGCCGCCGGGTTATCAATGGGAAGCGTAGGATCAAACGGTAAAGATCGCGGATGGCAACCATATAGGGCAAAAAACGGGGAGACCCCTGAGGCGGTATGCACGGAATTATTGTACGCAAATTCAGCAGAGGGAAGCATCGTCAACCAGGATGCTTGGAAACGAAGGCAGAGACACTGAAGAAATTGTTCAAGGGTGGCATTTACCCTTTCGGTTTGCCCGTCCGTCTGAGGATGATAAGCAGAACTGAACCGATCGTCAATACCCAATGAAGCAGTCAAAGCCCTCCAGAAACGTGATGTAAATTGAGAGCCACGATCCGAAACCAGGATGGCAGGCAGTCCAAAGAACCGAAAAACGTTCTGGAGAAAAAGGGAAGCCAACACAGGGGCAGAAGGCAGCCCTGTACAGGGAATAAACAATGCCATCTTGGTGAAATAATCAATTACTACCCAGATAGTGTCAAAACCTTTCACAGGAGGTAGGTCCACAATAAAGTCCATGGAAACCATGTACCAGGGTTTGTGAGGCACAGGGAGAGGGCGTAACAAACCCACAGGTCTAGAACGGGAGACCTTGCATTGGGAACATACAGAACAGGATGCCAAATAGTCAATCACATCCCTTGACATGGTAGGCCACCAGGACCAACGGCGTAATGCCTCCAGCGTCTTTTGCTGACCCGGATGAGCCGCACATAGGGAATCATGAGACCAGGCTAGAGCACGTAATCGTGCCTGTCCTGGAGGCACAAACAAGCGTCCTTGGATGTAGGGTAGGCCTTGAACCACATCAAGATTAAGAGTCTCACATTCTTCTTTATGCGCGGAGACCCAATCCGAAATCAAAGTCCGCAGGCTAGGCTGAGGAGTGCAGGCACAAACAACATTACTAGGTAACAAGAGCGGTTTGTCAGAGGTTTTGTTGTCAGAATGGAAGGCAATGCGTGACAAAGCATCTGCACAAGTATTCAATCGGGCCGGTCGATATGTGATTGTGAAATAAAACTGAGAAAAGAAGAGATGCCAGCGAGCCTGTCGTGCAGTAAGACATTTCATTGATTTAAACGCCAAAAGGCTCCGATGATCCGAAAAAACTGTGACCTGATGTCGAACCCCCAAAAGATGGTGCCGCCATTCGGAAAAGGCGTCTTTTATGGCTAGGAGTTCCCTTTCTGTGATCGGATAGTTGCGCTCATAGGGCGTCAATTTTCTTGAGAAGAATGCAATCGGATGGGCTTCCCCTGAATCTGGACACTTTTGAGATAGAACCGCCCCAATAGCCGAGCCAGAGGCATCGGTCTCCACCAAAAATGGGAGTAACGGATTAGGGTGCTGTAACACCGGGGCGGAAGTGAAGGCTGCCTTAAGGGTGTCGAAGGCTCTTTGTGCCTCCTGGTTCCATTGATAGGATTTCTTAGAGCTGGTCAAAGCCGTCAATGGCGCTGATATAGAAGAAAAAGAACGGATGAAGCGCCTATAGAAGTTCGAGAACCCCAAAAAGGATTGCAAGGCTTTCATTGACGTAGGAACAGGCCAATCCAAGACAGCCCTGACTTTAGAGCGACTCATTCTAATACCCCTACTAGTCAGGTCGTAACCAAGAAACTCCACTTCAGTGGAGTTGAAGACACATTTTTCAGCTTTGACAAACAGGTGGTTTTCCCTCAACCGTTGCAAGACGATTTGCACGTGCCTCGTGTGCTCCTCACTGGAGGGTGAATATATGAGGATATCGTCCAAATATACTACAACAAACTGATCCAAACAGTCACGGAAAATATCATTCATGAATGCCTGGAAGGTGGCAGGGGCATTACAGAGATCAAACGGCATCACCAGATATTCATATAGTCCGTAGCGTGTTTTGAATGCGGTCTTCCACTCGTCCCCTTTTCGCATTCGAACGAGATTATATGCCCCCCTAAGGTCCAGCTTGGTAAAGACTACAGAAGAACCGAGCTGGTCCAAGAGCACTGAAATGAGCGGGAGGGGATATTGATTCTTTACCGTCACCGCGTTTAATGCCCGATAATCAATACAGGGGCGGAGGTCGCCCTCCTTTTTCGGAACAAAAAAGAGCGGAGAAGCCGCAGGGGACCTGGAAGGTCTAATGAACCCCGTGGCCAATGCCTTGTCGATATAGTCCTTTAATACCTTATCTTCTGGAACCGTAAGGGAATAGACCCTACCCGCCGGGACCTTAGCACCCGGCAGTACATCGATTGGGCAGTCGTAAGGCCTGAGGTGGCAATTGGTCTGCCCCTCCCTTGTCAAACACATCACAAAAAGACGTGAATTCAGGCGGGATTTCGGTTTCGGGACATTTAGTGATGGCTCCAATCATGGACATAGATGTTACCAAGGCTTGACAAGAAGACTCAGGGGACACACTAGTGTCTAGGAAACACTTTTCGTTACACTCAGTGGAAGGAAACTGCACCGTTTTTCTTGTCCAGTCGATGGCTGGATTATGATGTTGCAACCAAGGGATGCCCAAGATGACCTGGAATTGAGGGGCTTTAATGAGATCGAAGGAGATCGATTCAGCATGTCCTTCCCTGGTTTGCATATGAATTAAGGAGGTATTTTGTGTGACTAGGCCAGAAACCAAGGATGTACCGTCCACAGCGTGAACAGCCTCGGGTTGGGCTTTAGAGACAACCGAAACGTTCTTACTTGTGGCGTAATCGTAATCCATATAATTCCCGGTGGCCCCGGAATCAATGATCGCCAATGAAGTAAAGGTACTATCTTCAGTGGTAAATACCACAGGAAGGCTAACAGGAATAGCAACAGCACCATGAGAGTCCAAGGAAAGTACCCCCGGCGTAGGGACCCTGTCTATCGCCGGGTTCTGGCGTTTCCCGGCTTTTTGACAGGTCTCTTAGGGCAATCTTTCAGAAGGTGTTCAGCAGATCCGCAATACATGCATAAATTATGCGTTCTGCGATAATCCCGTTGTGCAGAAGTCAAAGGACCTCTCACTGCCCCGATCTGCATAGGTTCGGGAAGCGAAGTAGAAGGAGAAGACTGTTCCACCTGCAGAGTAACAGGGGTTGGTGACTTGCGTTCCCCCCTTCTTTCGGTTCTTCTAGCATCTATTTGTAATACCAGGTCTAATAGTTCACCAAAAGTGGTTGGAACCACTGGTACTGTGGCCAAAACGTCCTTCAATTCCTCTGACAACCCTTTGTAAAACACGGCTGATTTTTTCTCCTCCGGCCAATCAGTTTCAGCTGCCAACTGATTGAATTTAGTAAGGTATGTAAACAAAGAGGATGTGCCTTGACGCAGATTGAGGAACTCCAGGTCAGTAGCCTGGGATTTATAGCGGGTGTCAAATACTCTGTTCATGGCCGTGATGAGAGCATCGCAGTCATATAGGACGTAACTATTAGATTCCAGTAACGGATTAACCCAAGCGGCTGCGGTACCCCCAAGATGAGAGAGAACAAAAGCTGCCTTCGTTGTAGAATTAGGGAAAGCAGTGGGCCGACAGAGAAAATGTAATTTGCACTGGTTGATAAACGTGCGATAATGTTTAGGATCCCCGGAGAATCGTTCTGGGGGGGCCAGTGGGAATTGAGTAGCCATAAGCACCGGGGTAGTCGTAAAGCCAGAGGCAGAGGGTATGGGACCGGTTGAACCTGATGCCGTAGCAGCAGACGTATCCACCCCCAGGGTGTGGGGGCTTGGGAAACTCTGCAAATTGTCGATCCTTTGATGGAGAGCACTATGTGCGGTTGTCATATCAGAACGAAGTTCGGATACCAAGCGAACCAGGGTGGTTAAAGGATCGACTTCTTCCATGGCTTCTGTTTCTGTTACTCACCGATATGGAGAGTGCGTAAACAGGCCGGACCTCTATTGCTGGGGGAGTTGCTTGAAGGAGCTAGGGTTGGAGCCTCCTACCCAAGCCTCCTCTCTGTGAGGGAATGAGCTCTTTAAACCGATATGACCACTTGCTGAACTGTACAGACAAGGGGACCGATCGATCAAAAAAGCGGGGAGAACAGACCGTCTCAAACCCAGGCTGTAAAGGAAAGGATAACAAGTTAATAATCTGCCAATAATGAAACTGGTTTATTCCCAAGACTATTCCCCTTTAGTAGTACCTGGTTTAATCTCCCCTTAAGCCAAAGGAACCGGAGTAACCTAAAAAGTAGAGAGGTCTTAGTATATGGCTAACGTAATTCTGCAGTATGGAAAAACCAAGAAAAACTATACTTTACCCCTGATGGGTTTAGGATTGAAGTAAGAGTCCTGGAAAACAACGAAAGTATAAAATAAAAAAAATAGGGAGGTTAGTAAGGTAGCTATCCCCGAACGGAACGAGGGTCGCACTGGTTTCGGGATGGTGCACCACAGCAAAGCGTTCAAAAGATGCACTTAGGAATGAAATCGAATTCCACAGAAAATGGTGTTCCAAATAGAGCTTTTCTTACCGGAGTGGTTACTGTCTCAGAGTCCAGGAAGCAGGCAAGGGTCTGGTACACGAGCGGTCACAAAACAGCAGAATCAGTGTCCAAGAGTTCCGAAAGCAGGCAAGGGGTCTGGTACACGGGTGGTCAGAAAACAGGTCAATCGGGGATTCAGAATAAGGAGTCCGTGTGCAGGCAGGGTCGGTACACGGGAAAACAAGGACTTCACAATTCAAGATACCGGGAGGGCACTTCGGAAAGTATGCCGGTTGTAACTTTAAACAGAAGCAGCGTTCTGTATGCCGCTGTGGAATAAATAACAACAAGAGGCGTATCGTTTGAAAATGAGGCTCCCCTCTCAACGCCGAGAACTACAACGTAACAGGTTTTCTGGATACTGTAGTTCGTGTAGAAATTTGCCATGGCAGCTGCCAGCGCGATAAGAAGGGCGCGTGCCGGCGCCGTAACCCTTTATGAAGGGCGATCACTTTCCTGTCCCTTATTTTGGTTTTAACCGGAATTCCCCTATTGTTCTTGCTCATACGAGAGCAACGAGGCAGAACCCGGGAAACGCGGCACGGCCGAGGACGAGGTGTAACAACGACATCAAAGATGACATCACACATGTAATTGATGACATCACCAATGACATCACATAACTAGCCCCCTTCTTTTTGTTCACTGACAAATGTAGGCCATGTGATATTGTTCACTTATAGAGACAATTTTACCAATTAAAAGGTGTTACATATGTAGACATTAACCTTAGTTTATGTTGTTAAGGCACTTTCCTTGATTTCACCTGAAATCATTGTACACATACATTGCGAAATAAGCAAGCCTCAAACACACAAATCATTTGTGTACTTCCTGATAAAGTCCAATGTTACTGTCATTATTTGGTGCTGTTGTTTCTTTCCACCTTACTTAAGTTTCCTTGTATGTGCCTCAGATTTGTATGCATTCAGGGCCATCTTAAGTACTTTGGAGGACCGGGGCACGGACACCTCTGGGGCCCCCCTCCAACAGACCAAAGGAATTAAGCGATATAAAATAGTGCGCCGCACCCTGTGTCACAATACCAACCCATAGCTTGATATGCTGCCTCGCAGAGATCAAAATAAGCATGGTAAACTTCCTTTAAGATACCTTACACTCTTCATTCATGTTGTAATCAGAGTGATAAACAAGTAGCATTTCAAGGGCAACATTAGCAGTCTATGTGAGGGTACTTGTGTTCAAACATAGGTACAGCAAACATGTAATCAATAGCAGCCACATGGAAGGTATACTGGACATAGTATAACTGCAGGACACAGATTTTATGACAAAGGTACAACATCCAGAATAGTGTGAGATTAGCTGCCTCAGAGACAACAAAAGTGCTTAAATATGGATACAGATGACCAATGGGAAACGAGGATACAACTACATAGCATAGAGAGTGGATGGCGATTTGAAGATACCAGGAAGGTGTCTGGATCTAGACTGACTGAGATTAGAATTGGGACATGGTTTTCAAGCAGTGTTGCCATTCGAGAGCAAAGAAACAGGTGGGTGTGGTGTGTAATATGTCAATGCTCACTATCATTAAAGAGGAAGCAATACTATATATAGCCAGTGAAACCATAAATTAGTATTTTTTAAAGATCATACCCTGAGAACGAAATCACTCTGAAGGTCTGACAATGTTGAAAGGTTTAGGGACTTGTAATTGTGACAGGTGAAGAAATACAAGATTAAATGAGATACCCAGGATCACACATTGATTAAGAGGTGAAGCTGGGATTCACACCCATAATTTCGGCTTTTTACCAATTTATTTTCTAGTTTTTACCTTGAACTAAAATAATCCCATTTTACAAAACTGACTTGGTAAATATGAAAATCACATTACCCAATATAAACATTTTAAAAAACAAGGTGTTATAGAAACATATTATTGAAAATGGGAATGAGTCTAGCTTCATTGTCTCCATCATCAAGGAAAGTATATAAATACCAGCATACTAATGGATGTGATCTTAAAAGATTTCAGATCGGTTTCTCTTTTGTATTGTAAAGCTTTAAATATACCCGAAACACAGGCTTGTGCAATGGTATTTATAAACATGCAGAAAAAACTTTGAATTGTACAAAAAAACAAACCGTTTTGTCGTCACATAAGCAGACCTTAAAACATGCTGGTAAGAAGCCTGCAATATCTGGTCTGCTCTCTTCTGTCTAGAACGCCTTCCACTCAAACGGCCTACATGATAGGAAAGATAAGGTAATTGGCCAAACAATGCCACCAGTATGTGAGAAGAAAACCTTTTCCTAGACGACAGTGCAGTACTGTCAGTGATATAAGATTGGTCTAGGATCCCTGTATCGTCTGTTGGCAAAGCCAGGATCCAAACATGAACGCTTTGGTTCCTCAGTTCGGAAATTGGATACATAAACACCTGTAACACTTTATTGTCATAATTGTAGGTGTCTGCCTAGGTTTTACAACTCCACATCTAAACAAACCAATTTCTATATCATCACCATACTGACCTTATGTTAGTTTCTATAGCGACCGCTATCTAGTGCAGGTACATTGGTGATAACACCTGGAGTGTTATAGAACAAAGTACATATACATGCAGACCTAACAACTTCATACATTGGAAATGCTGAGTCGGTCTAGCTGGAATTTGGTATTGTAATCTTGCATGTGAACGCATATCTCTGCAATTAGTGCTTAACACACTGAGCTATCCACTGAACCATCGGGCCACTAAAATGTATCAATATGTATTTCAACTTTGACTATTGCACATTATCAATATAATCCCCACAGAAAGGTGAAAATGCTACAAGTGTTGTGCCACACAAACTATGTATACCACAGTGAACATAGCATTACAGGACGAAAAGATCAGAACAAAATGTACTTGTCGACAACGGACAGAAAATAGGTTTAGCCTTAGCAGCACACCATAGAACATCCTGATGTGTGATACTTAATTTTGTTGACTTAGGGAAACTGACTTAAAAAAAAAAAATAAGGCTCCTGCTTGGGGCCCCCTCCAAGGTGGGGGCCCAGGGCAAGTGCCCCTTTTGCCCTCCCATAAAGAAATCTCTGGTTGTGTCACACAGAATGACACAACAGTGCCTTTTTTGCTTGATTTCTTTATTTCATTTTCCAGTTTATAACATAACACCTCCCCACCAGCCCATAACTGTCATAGGGCATGTTAAATACTTCACATAGAACTAGGATCATCCCACCCATGTTTCGGACTCGTCAGGGTCCATTCATCGGCACATTCCAGGATGCTACACGCAAACGACAAATCCCTATGCAAATTGGACATTCAGTGGGCACCTTTGCAACGCGACCTCAGCGTACCCATCATTTCCATGCTACCCTCGCCTCCTTCTCTCCTTCCCTCATCTCTGACTGTCTGTCTGCTATCCAGGAATGGTGTGCCGCCAATGACCTCTGCCTTAATGCCAGTAAGACTGAGATTCTACTCATCGGCACACCCACTCCCTCCTTCCCTGCAGCTCTCTGGCCGGCCTCTCTTGGCCCTCTTCCTGCTCCTACCTGCAAGGCAAAAAAACTCGGGGTCATCTTCGACTCCACACTCTCCTTCTCTCCTCATATATCTGACGTCTCTAAGAAATCACACTACCAACTGCACCTCCTCAGAGGTATTCTTCCCTTCTTCTCCTTCCCCCAGAAGCTCACTGTCTCCCGAGCCCTGGTTCTCTCGAAGCTGGACTACTGTAACAGCCTCTATCTTAATCTGCCTGCCTCCACTCTCCGCCCTCTGCAACTCATCCAGAACAGAACTGCGAGACTTGTCCTTGGCCTCAAGCCCAGGGACCGTATCTCTCCAGGACTGAAATCTCTACACTGGCTCCCAGTGGCTGCGAGGATACAGTTCAAAACCCTCTGCATTGTCCACAAGGCCTTCTGTGGCCTGGGGCCTAAATACCTTCAACTCTCTCTTCTTAAATATCTTCCTTCCCGAGCCCTTCGCTCATCCGTCTCCAACTCCATCAGGGTCAGCCGCTTCTCGAAGCAACGAGGGGCCTCCCTCTGGACCAGCCTTCCTGCCTCCCTGAAACTTGAGGAGAACCATCTCCGGTTCCGGAAGCACCTCAAAACCTTCCTCTTTGCTTCTGCTTTCTCTCTCCCTCTCCCCTGCTAAATTCTTCACTGAAACTGCACTGAATCTGCAACTGGGCCACTCTCACCGATCCCGGTCCTGGGCCCAGCCACTCTCCACTTGCACTGCCTCCCTGGCAACCCCTGCACTGCGGGACTGTCTCTGTATCCCTACAGCCCCCCCTTCCCAGCACTTGTCTGCACTTAACTTGCACTTGCCACCAGCTGGCCCTATTTATTTATTTTATTCTACTTACTTGTACTGCACTTCCCCCTCCCCGTTCCCCATGCACTTTTTCCCTTCCCCCTACCCCTGCACTTGCACGATCTGAATGACACCTGGCCTAGTAGGATCATTGTCTGTCTTCCCCTTGTTCCCCCCTGCCTGCCTCATCACGCCTTGAAACACTTGTGCATAGGCGCGTTACAAATGCCTTATCATATCATATCAAGTCATCCCACTGTCCATCCGTTGCAGTACCCCACTTCCCTGGGCCATTGCCAACCCTCATTTTATGGAGATCCAGGTTGTCTGCCATCTGTAGATGAGAATGCACAAGAGGCTTCGCATGCTTATTAGTTACAGCTAGGATCGTGTGGACTCCCACAAATAACTCCTCTGATAGTTTGTCTAATGTAGCTTTTGCAAATAATCACCCAATGTAATGGCATTCACATGACTCCATGACTCCAGAGTAGGCTGCTCTGTGTGCCTACAAGAAAACGAAAAGAAATACAGATTGAAGAAAATGCTACTTTTGTATAAAGATCTCACAATGAGATATGCACACGCCAGAATAGCAGCTATGCAGCACCTGAAAAAAGGTTGGCACTTGCTTCTGCCCCCACTGTCCCATTGTGGCTAGCAACCAAAATATCAATGTGCCATGAGCCCCCTTTGTTTTTCTGTTGCCCTTTCGCTGACTGTTTCTGTCCATTCCTCTTGGCGTGTTCAACATTTCTTTCATGATTACTTTTCATTAGGTCCCTTGTTTACACATCTCTCCTGTCGGTTTGTGTCCTGCTGCTACCCAGGGACGTCATTTGGGGGTCGCCAGAGGTCGCAAGAGCAACCTCTGGCAATTCCCTTGCAATCTCTGTAATTATTTTGAAACCTCTGGGCTGGGCAGGGTGGGATTGTCACTTTTGGCGGCAGGCCGCCGTGCGCAGACAGCGTGTGACTGTGTCATGTTACTGACACTGTTCTTGTGCGTGCCTGCATGTGGCAAGATGGCATCCTGCGGGGCGGTCGGGCCGCGGATAGCATTTTGCATTTTATTACATTCGTTTTGTTTCCCTTTGCCAATTGCCACCAGTCACGCTCACGCTCTGTAAGCTCAGGCCACGTGGTGCCACCGGGGGCTGCAAAGAAAGAACCTCCGGACTGGAGTGGGCTGGGCTGGCCCGTAAAACAGAGTGCCTTCCTTGCAACTAAGTTGCTTCTGCCCACGCCTCGGTAGCAGGACGGCATTGGCGGGCGTTTCGGAATCGGATGATCAACTGTCGGCTCTGCAGGGGGAGGGGTTGGGCTGACTGGGGCAGCATTCATCAAAGCAAGGTAACACTCATTGTTACTTTGCTTTGATTTGCATGCATGCATGATGTGTGCATCATAAATTATGATGCATGCATCAGGCAGCATGCATGCAATGATGGTTATGCAAACAACAAAGGAGGGGCCGGGGCGACTGTCTAGACAGTGCTCAGGCCCGGCTCCCGCTCCGCTCACACAGAAACACGAGAATCACGAGACAATGTGTTTGTTTCAAGACGTGTCGGTGTGAGAACTCACACCTGGCTTGGGCCCTCGGGCAGCAGGTCAGGCTGTTGGAGGAGCCTGAAGCTAGGATGGCTGCGGGGCTGGGCTGGGCAAGCAGCGCGCACATTAAAGTTTCAACTTTGCAGGAAGCAACCAACAAATTTGTTGCATGCCACTTTTCAAAGTTGAAAGCAACTATTATTGTCAATGAAAATGTGCCGCCACCAGCCCTGACTGCCCTCTCCCCTATTGAGTATATTTTGCTTGGGCCCGGCAGCCTCTTGCTGACCCTGCTGACTGTGCTGAGCTGAAGGCTGCCCTGACATAAACAGACTCACAGCGGAGATTAGGACTGGCTGCACCTTGCAGAGCTTCAGCTACGCACGCAGGCAGAAAGGAGGACCACGGCCAGGAGTCCAGCACAAAGGCCGTGGCCAGCGAGTCAAGGTCGAGGAGGAGGCCGCTGACAGGCAGTTCACCACCACCCCACACAGGCGCTGGCAGCTGAGACAGAGAGATGCAGATGGCAGTGAGAGCTGAGAGGAGGTAAAGAGACGCGCTGCCCTGGTACTAGCATTAATAGACCATTCTTGCTTTGAATGACTGTGCAGCTGGCAGAGGAGAGTGCTCCCCATGACAGGTCTGCTCTGTCAAAGCGTGGCCACATTATTTGCGACGCTAACCACTGGCAACATCGTTCACACTGTGCAGTGCTCCATGGACCAGTCCCTCCGCCCACTCAGTCACCTCCAGCTTTCAACAAATCATTAAGCTTATAAAGTAAATACAATTGAGAAAATGCTGAATGTTGAACACACAGCCATTATTTCAGCCCTATTTGCGGGTGCTGCTTTTTCTCCTGCAAGTTACCCGTCCATCCATTATCACAATGTGCATTATTCATCCAGTACAACATAGGTCTGCAAAAACCAGAATGCACCTCACTCAATGAAATCCCCACATGGCTGGAGACAACCTGAGACATATGCTTACCCACCAACCAGATTTTGAACACAAACTTGGTATTTTTCAAAGCCTGCGGGCGTGCATGTTCTTATAACAGTAAGGCACACACTGGGCCTTCACGTGTTTCTCTCCTCCCACCACAGCACCTCCACCTATTGCAGATGCAGGAACCCGGAACTGGAATCGTGGGCTGGGCACTTCAAGGCTCCGCCACAGCCCTCTAAGGCTGCCAGTGTTTCCAAAGAATATAGGTGCGTTCTGAGCCCACCTCCTCGTGAGATGTTAATTATAAAGTCGTGTCCAGTACATTACCCATCATGCTCTAGCGCAGTGGTAACTTCGAAGCTGCTGCACCAATGGCTGGCGGCGAGTACACCTTTCTTTTAGACTAATTCCCAGACACGTTTGAGTGAATGTCTGCAGTATGTAGGCAGCCTCCACTATATTCCCTGTAGTACTTGTTTTGCTGTATCTTGTGTTTACTTTACTGTTGAAGGCTGTCCAGGATCAACAAACGCCACCTGCACACAAATGAAATTGCTCCCAGCATCATTTTGTTTCAAATCATTCAAAATCTGTTTTTGCATGAGTGTTACCCTCTTCTCCCAAACAGGTTTTCAAATAACTGTCATAAGGACGTTGATGTCTGTGTAGCATCAGTTCAGTAGAATTCCTGAACTCCAAGGCAGGCACTCGTCCGTTGGCGAGTGAAACTCGACTCTTGGCGTGCGAGAAAAGGTCTGCTGGGTGCATGTAAAGAAAAGAAGAGGTGGTTAACTGTTCAATAAGCACACAAATAAGAAACGTCCTCTATTTTTGTGGGCCAATATTGGGAGCAGACATCAGTATGAATAGGCACACATGAGAGTCCCAAATGGCTACCCTTCGATGGGGACTTATAGTTAACAGAGTGGGGTACCATCTTTATAAGCATATATCAAAAGATGAGGGAGGTCGGGTGTATACAAAAATATGAAATGTATTCAAAGAACATATAATAAAACTCAGACCGCCTGGTCAAGAGAACTAACAAAAGAGAACCAATAAAAGATCAAGAATACATTTCATGTGTGATTGTGACGAGCCTATCATAGTAATTTCAGAGAGAATAAATAACTTCTCTATATGCACTTGACTCTTAGACAGAATAGGGGTGATGTTAGTAACCTGTGGGTGACTTATTTTCATGCATTTGTTTAAACTTCATATATGCATCAGACCCCACAAAACAAAAGTGACATTTTTGTATACACCCAACTTCCCTCATCTTTTGATATATGCTTATAAAGATGGTACCCCACCCTGTTTGTTAACTATCAGTCCCCAGTTGGTGCAAAATTGAAGGGTAGCCATTTGGGACTCTCTTGTGTGCCGAGAAAAGAAGAGGTGCCAAACGTAAAGCCTGGTTAGCAGCGTGCCATGTATGATGACGTATGTCCAGAGGGCAACCATCACATAGTTACTGGGATCAGAAGGCCGTTTCTTTTTCACGTCACACAGGTAGGATTTCCATTTTGCTTGTGGGCCGACTCCTGCTCACTTTTGATCTCTGCAAGAACGGGTTGAGTTTTCGCTGCGTTTGGTGAGATTCTACAGCGTATCTGTCTTCATTCCAGAGCGGTTGTGGAGGTGGTGAGATGATGCCTGTGCATCAACACATAAATGCAGGCGCTGGCAACCAACTTGTTTTAAATCGCACATACCATTTAATTGATTTGCAAGGGGTGAGGAGCTTGGTGTTGGGACAGCCAGGTCCCCTGCGCAACACGTCGTCTATGTTCAAGGTTAAGCCTGCAGACTGGCACATGGTTTTGTCAGGGAACCAGACTCCATGGTTCCCAGGAATTTGAGGAGAAATGGGTGGGTTGACAAAAACCGAATTGGTTGGTGGCGCTGGCAAGAGGGTTGGTACCCCTGTGTTGTTACTGGATATTACACAATTCAGTCTAGAGTTGTTGTATGTGCATGAATATTTATTATTTCAAGTGCAGCATAACACCTGGGCACAATGTACCAGGTTGGTGAACCGTAACAATAGAAAAAACAGCCGACGCACGTTTCAACTGAAGTCTTTCCACTGGAAACCACCCGGACGCTTACGGACCACTGGCCCAGAATCTGCTATCCAGAATCGAATCAGCACCCTACTCAGAGTCTTTCTGCCTTTTGTTCCAATGGGAGCCCCCACCCCAACTCCAATGCCTTGAGAAAACACGCGTCGGCTGTTTTTTTCTATTGTTACGGTTCACCAACCAACTCGGTTTTTGTCAACCCACCCATTTTACTATTTAATTGAACCTGCTTATGTGTACAATTGAGGCATTGAATCTCAGAAAGCTGATAGAAATGATACTGGCAGGCCCTGTAGAACACAAACTAGGAGGTTTCCAGATGATATAAGTAGCTAGAAACCAAGAAATAGGTATTTCACAAGCACTGCCATAATGACTCTGGCCATAACATGGTAAACGCTGGAAAATGATGCACGTAGCCAATTGTAGGATGCCATATGTTATCAGTGTCTCACACATGCTATTAACTACATAAAAGCCTACATTCTAGCCTTCTCAGTAGTGGACCTAAGCGCAAGGAACACAGCATGGGCACTTATCAGTCTCATTTTGCAAAACAAACTCATTTACATGCACAATCAAGGTGTTAATTCTCAGAAGACTGCTTAAAAACAACACTTGCAGGCCCTGTACAACACAAGCTTTGAGTTACTCCGCCTTACACTATGCTTTACACTGATGCGTTCTTCATCCATATATCCTCATTGATGTATTCACCTAATTAGAATTACCACTATCACTAACCACATGCAATGTAATGCTCTTTGTATGTTTATGTTTGCACAATGGCCTTCCTCCCCACAGAGCTTTGATGCCATAGCAATGGCAGTAGGAGCTATACAAATATCAAATAACATAAAGGCATAGTGGTGTTGTAGAAAGTAAGTTATGAATGGTTTATCTTCTATGGAAGAAATATTATTAATTACCCTGAAAACATGTTGTCATACCCACTCCAAAATCATTGTAGCCTGGGTGCAGTAAGAATAGATAGTAGCAGGGTTGCATAGTTTGATCGCTTGTATTGCAAATGATCTGCCACCCAGTCTCTTTTCTTGTATTATGAAGAACCACAAGCGAGCCTGTCTACTGTGAACGTGTGTATCTCATGATCCTTTTCGTTAATGTGTTCTGCTATTTGACCAGGGGGCAGCGAAGGGGAAGTCAGTCCTGGTATGTTAACGCTCAAATCTTTGCATCGCATCCTTGCCACTGCATTCTTTTGTATTTGGAGTATTAAATGAATACAAATTAAAATGTTCCCTAGCACTGTCCTTCTTGGCCCTATCGGCCGTGTCCCCAGCAATCATCCCCAGCAAGTTCTGAACATTTTAATGAAAGACTCTTTGACGAAATCTCACTCCCTTCCTCCCCTCATAATTATTGTACAGAAGTACCTGATTCTCCCATTTATGTTTCCCATTCCGATACCCCGTCCCTTTTTTGAATAAATATATGTTTTGTACTATAAATGTTTTGTTTATTGTAGTGTTGTATTGCTTTTTTTTTTAAACTCCCATTTTGAGTCTGTGGCATACACGACTGTCCGGGGTGTGAGCACTCAAAATGGAAGTGCCCCCAGACAGGCGCGATGTCCGTACATTTTAGTTTTCATGTGGCTCCTTTTTAATAAGTCTGCGGACAGTATTCCTACTTGGGGGTTTACACACTCAAAATGGAGGTGCCCCCGGACAGGCGGGATATCTGGACATGTCCTTTATCATGTGACACACTTTTAACTAGTCTGCAGATGATTTAGAGGAGGATCAAGAGGAGGACAAAGATGAGGTAGAAAAAGTGCCTACCTCCAGCACCCGGAGTTCGTCCTGGGTGTGGTGGTTCTTTAAGACCATGAGTGGGGTCCCGAAAGCAAAGGCTGCTCATGGTGAATGCATTGAGTGTGGGGTGAAACTCAGTCACCAACAACAGGGGCACTACTCCTTCGGGAGCACGCCAATGCACTGCTACGTCCATTTTAACCACACGGTTGAACTGAGAAAGGTAACTGTCCACTTCATATAATCTCCTCACTAAAACTCTGCATACAAAGTAAGAAACACCAGGTGCTTATTGGACAGCACATTCTCACTAAATAGTAAATGCATTGTATTTATTTTTGTTTTATTAGCTTTCATTACATAAAGATGTGTTATAAGACATAAGCCCTTTTTTTCTCACAGAAATGGCAAGCACACTTTAATGGTTAGAGGAGAACTTCCCAAAATAAGAAATGAGCGACGATAACATCTCCAAAAGTGTACAATATATATTTTAATGTCAACAAAAAATGCATTTTGTACGCATATTACTAAAATAATAATTTCTATTTCTCTTACAGTACATAGTTTTCATGAAGAAACCATGCCCCAGTTGAATTATAACCAATCCCCAGAATCACAAACGAAGCCCTATCCCCAACTGTAAACAATCAAATCATGACCTTGTCCAACAAATTAAATGAACTTAGTAATGATTTGAAGGAATTTGTACAGTATGTGAAAAATCATGTCATTCAAAATGTTCCCTAGCACTGTCCTTCTTGCACCTGTCTGCCTTGTCCCCAGCAATCATCCCCAGCAAGTTCTGAACATTTTAATGAAAGACGCTTTGACGAAATCTCACTCCCTTCCTCCCCTCATAATTATTGTACAAAAGTTCCTGATTCTCCCATTTATGTTTCCCATTCCGATACCCCATCCCTTTCTTGAGTAAATATATGTTTTGTGCTATAAATGTTTTGTTTATTGTTGTGTGGTATTGCTTTCTTTTTTAAACTCCCATTATGGGTCTGTAGCATACACGACTGTCTGGGGTGTCTGCACTTAAATTGGAGGTGACCCCAGACAGGCGCGATGTCCGTACATTTTAGTTTTCGTGTGGCTCTTTTTTAATAAGTCTGCCGACAGTATTACTACTCGGGGGTTTCCACACTCAAAATGGAGGTGCCCCCAGACAGGCGGGATATCTGGACATGTCCTTTATCATGTGACACACTTTTAACTAGTCCGCGGATGATATAGAGGAGGATCAAGAGGAGGACAAAGATGAGGTAGAGAAAGTGCCTACCTCCAGCACCCAGAGTTCGTCCTGGGTGTGGCAATTCTTTAAGACCATGGGTGGGGTCCCGAAGGCAAAGGCTGCTCATGTTGAATGCATTGAGTGTGGGGTGAAACTCAGTCGCCGACAACAGGGGCACTACTCCTTCGAGAGCACACCAATGCACTGCTATGTCTGTTCTATCCACCCGGTTCCACTGAGAAAGGCGGTTCCTATCTCAGGGACGAGCAGGCTGTCTTCCTCTGCGGCACCTTCTTCATCCACTCCTGCCAGCACACAGGACACTCCGGTGGGGCAGAGGATCCCACCGGCCACCTTGAAGGCCATACAGGATGCTGTAGATCCTTACCTTTTATGGGTCAGAGTGTGCTGCATATACTGTGACACACCCCTCTGCAGGGGGGAACAGTTTCACAGTGCTTTTGAGGCAGTTGTCTAAGAGCACGAGAAACGGTGCCTCCTACCTTAAATTTAAGGCATGCCCAATATCTTCCCCTGTCCACCGGTCCCTCCATCTCTGTGGTTGGTGCCCCTTAACTCCTTTCCCTTCCACACCTTAACTTCCCTCTCCTGCAAACAAAACCAGAAAAAGCAAAAGAAAATACAAAATGAAAAAAACACCAAAGAAAACAATTCCTTTGGGAGCCACCTTTCAAACTTAAAAAAATGCAAGTGTGAACAAAAGTCACAGGCCCCTGCGCGGCCTGCATAGTCTGCGGACAGCACGGCAGTACACGGACAGCGGTAGTCCACGGACTCCTAAACATTTCAGGCATGTGACATTTTGAAACATTCTAATTGTTCAAAAAGGGTGGCACTTAAAAGAACCGTTTTCTGGGGTTTTTGGCTTTTATATCTTTGGGGAATTTTTTGTTTTACAAACTCAACTAAGAAAACATTTCATAGAATGTCATTATTTAATCTCACTTTCACAAAAAGAGCTTCAAAGCATTTTGAATGTTTTCAACAAAGATCTGACTACCCACATCAGTTATAGGGACTCCATCTCGCCGAAAAATGTTGGCCCTATCAAATTTAATGTTCTCATTATGAAACGATGTCATGCCAACATCTCAAACAAAAGCACACACAGCTTTATTGATGTTGCGCCTCACTTTTTCCATTTGCGGAGCAAAAAATCTGGAATGCATCCACATCTGTCTTTGTGCAATGCGTGAAAAAATACCAGAACACTTCCAATTCAAGGTAATCCAAGATTTTTGGCTATTCCACAATGCTAAGCGTACGTCTTCACCGAGTGGACCCGAGAGTCCCTCAAAACCCAAACACTCTGCCTGCTGAAAAACATTGCCATGGCCATTTTCATTCCTCTCACAACTCCTACTAACAAAACTCATGCTACCCTCTCCCCTCTCCTCCTGTACACCACAACCAGGAAACCTGATTGGCTGATCCCCCAGATGTCTGGCGGTAGCCTTGCCGGTAAAACTGGTAGGCTGCCACCAAACTTGTACATTTTTCTGGCACCCGCGAATGGTCAATTACCGGGTCATTACGGCCCCACCAGGCCTGGTAATTGCCCATTCGCGGGTGCTCCCCATTCCCATTGAGCCCCATAGGGCCGGGGATGGGGAGGCCCAATACACCGGCACCATTCTCAATGGTGCCGGTGCATCCGACATGCTCTGTTCGCGGGTAGGCACCCGTGAGCAGAACTCATAGTTTTCCGTTCCGGTAACAACGGTACCGGCAAGCTTACCGGTACTGTTGTTACCGGACCGGCAAACTTATAATGAGGCCCAAAGATGAAGTTTTGCAGTCAAGTATCATAAATCTCTTGGCAAACATGCGTAGTACAAAAGAATACTGGTTCCAAAGTCACGCTGATGTTTGTTGTATGCTAAGGAACCTAGGCCCACCCACATGGTTTGTTACTTTAAGTTGTGCAGAGTACGCATGGATTGACTTACACGACTTCTTACGCACTGCAAACAAAAATAAAGATGGAATAGACAAAAAAACACCAGGAGAACTGTGTTATCTTTACCCTGTAAATGTGTCAAGTAACTTTCACCATTGCTTCATTTCCATGCTGCATTTTATCTGCTATAAAAGTTCCCCTCTGCTTGGGAAAGTCCAACACTTCTTTTGGAGAAAAGAATATCAATCCAGAGGAGCACCACACATTCATGCGCTTTTGTGGATAAAAGATACTCCAAAATGTGGCCATGATTGTGATGCCACTGTTTTACAGTTTATTGAGAAATACATTACCTGCGACATCCGTTCAGAAACTACAGATAGTGACATACACACACAAGTGTTACGCTTCCAAAAGCATTAATGGGGCAAATACTGCCAACGTAGATATAAAAACAAAGGGAAATACTATACCAGATGGTGCTTTGTCTTACCTAGAACAGTTTGCAAAGTAAATAGCTTGATGTCTTCTGTTAGACACAGTGTAAAAGGCAAATCCACTAAAAATACATACAACATTAAAAGGGATGAAGCATCCAAGTACATCAATGATTACAATGCAATCATTGCCCTGTTGTGGAATGCAAAGATAGACATACAATACGTTGCACACAATTCCACTGCAGTTGCAAGATATGTCAAAGCTGAGAAAACAGAGCTAAAGGACCTCTGGGATAACATATCATCTGACAAAACACTATCACAGAAATCGTACTGCTTCAGTATAAAAATGCTCTCCCATAAAGAATGCAGAAGCTGTAGACCGTTTAACACGTAAGGCCTTATATGGCAAATCTGAGCATATTGTCTGGCTGAACCTTGGACCAGCTTCATTCCGAAAAAGAGTACTAAAATCCTATCAAGAGATATAAAAAATAGTCACAAATGATCCCAACAGCCAGAACATTTTAAAAAACAATTTAAATGACACATACTACCCAAACAGAAGTAGTGCTTTGGAAAACATATCTATACGACATTGCCCAAAACTACACCTACACTAACAATGCCACACCAAATGAGACAACTGGCAAATATTAATTTTCAACTTGTGAAGGAAGCCTAGTGAAACTCACCAAACCTTGGAGAAAAGAAATATAATTATTAGATGACTATGGGCCTCATTACACGGACGGTGGTGGACCAAGGTGCTGTTAGCACCTTGGTCCATGCCGGTAAAATACCGGCACCGCCTTGGTGGAAAGGGCAATTACCGTCCTATTCCAAGGTTGGTGGGTCGGTAATTCCCCCTTCCCCCATTGCCCTTCCCCATTCCTATTTTTGCCCCATAGGGCATAATGGGAATGGGGAAGGTGCTAATTACGGCACCGCAAATTGCGGTACCGTAATTAGCTCCCTGGTCCCTTTGCGGGTTGGTTTTTAACGCCTGCAAAAAGCAGGCGTTAAATTCTCCAACCCACAAAGGGACCTCGTAGTAAGGCGGTAAGGTTTTACGAGTACTGGTAAAATACCGGTACCGGTAAACCCTTACCACCGTCCCTGTAATGAGGCTGTATGACTTATTTGAAGCTGCATTCAAAGCAAATGAAAGCAGTATAACAAATGACAATTTCAAACAATACAAACAAATGTTGGAAAATGAATGCCAACAAGAGGAAGAAATTGAAGCGCAACTAGACAAAGACACACCTGAGGGCAGTCAACCTTTCCTTACAGGAAGCCAAGACCCGCTTGGTGAACAACTTATTCTAAATGAAGCAGAAATAGCCATGACTGAGGTAGAAAATACCAAGTATAAATATAAACAATCTACGGAAGACTTGTCATTTTTTAAACTTTCTTTATTGATTCTAAACAAGTAATTAATAATCCTCACTTTCAACTCCCGTGTGATGTCCCTCCCTTTCCCCCCTGCCCCCTAGACTCGTGGAGTCACATGGAAGTTGTCACATTTATGTTCAATTCACAGTGATTCATTCCTTGTCTTTGCACTAGTACCTCCTTTATGACTGTTGTTCCATCTCATGGGAAGTTAAAATGTCCTGGAAAGTTCAGCTCCCTTTATATGGTTGTACCTGCTGTACTTCTTAGGTCCTATAGAGCGCTTCCCGCTCTATAGGTAAGGATCCTTTGCTACTGGGATTCTGTTACCGGTCGTTCATCTGAATGTAGATCCTGGTAGTATTGCCGGAAGGGAGGCCAGTAGTCAAGTGGATGGGTACTGGCCGGGAGTGATTGTGCATATCTTGTTTCTCTCTGGTCACATGTATTCATGCATTCCAACCATCTTGTAAAGCTGGGCGCCATACTTTTTCCCCATGTTCTAGCAATCAAGTGCCTAGCAGTTGCCGTGGCCATCCCTATTAGTCTCTTCTGCGCTCTGAGCCCTCTGCAACCAGTGCCAAGAGCCATAGTTCTAGTGTAAATATGTAGTTTATGGGTAGCATCATAGTCATCACGATTTCACTCTTTTCCCAATAGTGCCTGATATGTAAACATGACCAAGCTACGTGATAGAAGTCAGGCATGTCCCTCCCAGATCTTCTACATGAAGCGGATCTCTCTGGGCAGAAACTGTGTAGTCTAACTGGTGAATAATAGACCTGATGTAGGAATTTAAATTGTATTAACCTGAACCAATTGTTCAGTGATAGGTTACGCGTCTGCATACAGATCAGTTTCCATTGTTTTTCATTCATTGCAGTCCCCAGAGCCATCTCACAGATATTTCTATATGAGTGTTCACTTATTGCCCTCCACCTCCAATCATTTTATAAACTGTTGATACCAATTCTTTAGTAGATAGAGGGTTGAGCACATACTGGAGAATAGGGTGGGGGGTCGGGGCCTGGGGGAACGTGGGCCATTTGGTCCTTAATACCTTCCTGATCCTGAAGTACAAAAGCAAGGACACTGCATTCCATTCCCCCCGGGCTCGCAGTGTTTCCCATTTTATAAATTGCCTTTCATGAACCATGTCGCCCAGCTTCTGAACTCACAGTTTCTGGAAGTGGACTTGGAATATTTTTTTCATGAGTGAGTGGGACCCTGCAGGTTTTACAAATAGGGAGGTGTGGGGAGTAACACGTCTCTGCAACAATCATTAGGCCAATCAAGTTCCAGGCCTTTCATGTCACCATTATGGGCTTGACCTTCGTCCGGGGGATCTTTATCCGGGTGGCCCAAAGCATTCCTGATATATCATTTGTAGTGGCAACCGCCTTCGCCAGGAGGGAGTCTAGGGAGTCAAATGAGGGGGTCCTCCATTCCTTGATGTATTGGACTTACATGGCCAGAACATATAAATATAGATCTGGGTATTCTAACCCCATCTGCTCATATGGCATTGTAAGAGTGTCATAGGATATCCTTGCGTGCCCACCTGCCTAGGTCATTCTTATCAGTAAACTCTTTTTCCATGCCCAGAAATGTGTGGGGGGACAGATGGGTATGATATTGAAAATGTAGATTAGCTTGGGTAGGATAACCATTTTAGCCAGCGCGATACATGCTGCCTGGGAGATGGGAAGGAGGATCCATGGTTCAGTCTTATGTTCTTATGCATTTCTATGATGAACAAGCATTTGCAAACACAACTTTTCCAAGCCCTTTAAGTAAATGTTGTGAACGATTAGCGGCAATCGAAAAAGAAGATTGATTGTGAGATTAGCATAACAATTTATTCCAGTTGTGTTGCTGAATTTAAATGGACTAGAGAGTTCTGTTTGTGGATCGTTTGATGGGCCTGCAGTTTGTTCTGGAGCAGAGACATTTTTGTGTTTGTTTTCTGATGGATGTTCGGTTGACTTTGTACACAGTTTTGTGGTTTTATTTTTTCATGCAGAAGCGGTTGGTTGTTGTTTCTTTAGTGGTATTGTTTGGAGATCTGTTATAGATTCTGTTTATATGTGTTCTTTTTTTAAAGGCTTCCTTTTTGTAGTTGCAGGGTACATATCTACATGGGGTGTATAGTGCACATAGCCAGTTGTATTCCAGGATGCAAGGAATGTCAGTGTTGACTTTGTTTGCATCAAAGTTAATTAAGAATAGAATATTGAGTGTACACAGATGTGAAAGTGCTAAGTAACTCACACCTTCTTTAAAGACTGTGCTGCCAATATCAATCAATGCTTGATCTAGGGTTATATGTTGTGATTTGTGAATAGTCAAAGCATATGCAAGAGATGTCTTTCAAAAGAAGGAAACGTCCTATTGGGTGGCCAATTTCTTTAACTTCTGTAAATTTTTCAAAGTGGATGTTGACAAGCTCAATGTTGTCATGTGGATATGTTTGGAAGCCAACAACTGTACCATTTTCTCCATTGAGTAAACCTTGTTCTACGTCAAGGTTACATTTTAGAATTACTCTTAAGTTTAGACACAAAGTCAATATTTTCTCCAATCCAGCTGTCTTGCAGATACATTTTTCTAAGTTATTTAGTTGTGCTGTTGCTTTTTGATAAATAGCAGGTGTCATGCTCTGCACTTCTAGTTTGTCTGTGGAGCTGGTATACAGTATGGGTTGCATTTTTTTTCAACATTTCAACATTGTCTCGTTGAATCGACTACAGCTTGCAAGGTTTGGCATTAAGGTTGAGCAATTTAGATTGTGTTGAGTTAATTGTTACATGACATCAGGAGCAGATGATTTTCGTCCCTATAGCTCATGGATCAGTCTACTATTTAGGATGGATTTCACATCTTTAGTAAGCAGACCTGTTATAATGCTTTTTAAAATGTTAGCATAGGTGAGGTCTGCAGGCTGATGCATGTTTTGAGTTATTTCTCTGTAGTGAACATGTTGCCAGAGATTTATATTTCCAATGCTGCCGAGCATATTGCGCTATTGTTTGTCTACTAATGTTTCGAAAATAGGTTGACCTTTTACTGGTGTTAACTGTAGGACGTCTCTGAAAACAACAACATATTTTCCTCCAAACAGTTCTTCGTAGTTGTTTTTTAGGACCTCTTGCATTCTGAGATGAATTAAAGCCAACATGAGGTTTGGAAACCATGCTTACTTCATCTATCAGGAGCACTTTAATTTGTTTCAAAATTCTACGTACTTCAGTAGCACCTTCTGCTAATAATTTTTAGCATTCATGTGTTCTACGGGGAGGAGCATTAATCAGTGTAAAGTTACACTGCCTATGTTGTAGGCAGCCACACCTGTGGGGGGTGTTACTATAGCCAAAAGGTTGTTGTTTGTTAAGTTTTGTAGAAATTTGCTGCTAGGTTTAATTAAAATGTTTTAGAAGAACCAGCTTCACCGCTTACAGACAGGAGCAGAGGTTTATAATTTGTAGAGCTACAGGTTTTAGTTTAATGTTTGAAAACATTATACATTTCTTGAGTTACTTTTAGAGAAAGGCAAGTTGTTCATCATTTAACTGTGATTCAAGCACTGACAAGAGTTCTTCATATTTTTTATATTGATACATGGTATTTTCCACCTCAGTCTTGGCTATTTCTGCTTCATTTAGAATGAGTCATTCTCCAAGTGGTTCTGGGCTGCCTGTAAGGGAAGGTTGACTGCCCTCAGGCATATCTTTATCTAGTTAAGCTTCAAATTCTTCCTCTTATTGGCATTCATTGTACAACATTTCTTTGTACTGTTTGAAATTGTTATTTGTTATACTACTTTCATTTGCTTTGAATGCAGCTTCAAATGAGTCATAGTCACCTAATAATTATTTTTCTATTCTCTAAGGTTTGAAAAGTTGGAGTAGGGCCATGTAAAAGAGTTATCTATGTTGTGGAGATGTAAATGATAACTTTATATGATTAATTAGACCTGTTAATGTGAGTTTCACTAGGCTTACTTCACAAGTTGAGACTGAATATTTGCCAGTTATCTCATTTGGTGTGACAATGTTTTTGTAGGTTTAGCTTTGGGCAATGTTGTACAGACACTTTTTCACATTTTCTAAAGCAGTACTTCTGTTTGGGTAGTATGTGTCAATTAAATTGTTTTTTTTTTAAAATGTCCTGGCAGTTGGGATCTTTTGTGGCTATCTTGGCACGATTTTAGTACTCTTTTTACAGGATGAAGCTGGACCAAGGTTGAGGCAGACGTAGGGCCTAATTCACAGAACGAGTTCCTATGAGATTGCACCATTATAAAATGCTTCCATGAATCAGGCCCAACGTGTACAGATTTGCTATATAGGGCTGTTCCTGTCAAACGGTCTGCAGCTTCACGGCACCCACATTCTCTATGGGAGAGCATTTTTATACTGAAGCTGTACAATTTTTGTGATAGTTTTTTGTCTGAGGATAGTCGTCCCAGAGGTCTTTTAGCTCTGTTTTCTCAGATGTTGTGAGATAGGCTGTGACATATCTTGCAAATGCAGTGGCATTGTCTGTAATGTATTGCAAGTCTATGTTTGCATTCCACATGAGGGCAATGATTGCATAGTAATCATTGATGTCCTTGGATGAGTTGTCCCTTTTAATGTTGAATGTGTTTTAGGGGATTTGCATTTTACGCTGTGTCTAACAGAAGACATCAATATATTTACTTGTCCTTTTGTGCAAACTGGTCTCTGGAAGCCCAAGTGACATTTGGTATAGTATTTCCCTTTGTTTTTATATTCACGTCGGCAGTATTCGCCACACTTATGTTTTTGGAATTGTAGGATTTGTGTATGTAGCTCACTATCTGTGGTTTCTGAATGGATGTCGCAGGTCATGTATTTTTCAATAAACTGTAAAGCAGTGACGTCACAATCATGGCCACATTTAGTAGCATATTTTATCCACAAAAGCATGTGAATGTGTGGTGCTCCTCTGGATTGACATTCCTTTCTCCAAAAGAATTGTTGCACATCTCCGAGCGGAGGGATAGTTTTATTGCAGATGAAGTACAGCATAGCAATTAAGCGATGGTGAAATTACCTTGATACATTGACAGGGTCAATAGAACAGAGTTCTCTTTGTATTTTTATATTTATTGCATCTTTTGTTTGATTTGCAGTGCCTAAGAAGTGGTGCAAGTCATCCCATGCGTACTTTGCACAACTTAAAGTACCAGTATTCTTTTGTACCATGCATGTTTGCCAAGAGATTTGTGATACTTGACTGCAAAGCTTCATCTTTGTATTTTATTTATTTAAGTAGTTGGGTAGCAGACATGTTTAAAAAGTTAGAGCCTGTTTTTAATGTTTGTGCAACTCCATAAGATAGACTTGCTAGTTCGCTTTCGAAGAGGGTGTGGAAAATGTATTTGACTTTTTGGCTGAATCTGGGATCTTCAGAATAGATTCTTAATGAGAGATATTCTGATGCACTAATTTGCGTCGACCTTTCATCAGATCTTCCTTCTTTTCTTGTAGGAAAGAATAGAGGCAAATAACGTGCATCTACACTTCTTTCCCATATGCTCATTCAGGATCCTTAGGTTTGATGCATTTGACATGTTTCTAATGCATTTCCAATGGTGTTTTTGGAGTTTAGTGGATGAATTGTATACTGGTCTAAAATGCTGGCTGCAGTAACAGGATCTACACATTCAAATTGGCCACTTGCTGATCAGTCTTGAATTATTTGGGTGGTTTCTCTTAAGTTTTCCTCTATGTTTATATCTTTGTAGTATTCAATGTTTGCTTTTAGATATTGTTGGACTTGTCTAACTTTGTTTAAGTCAACTAGTTGTGTCCACATATTTTTGTCTTTAGTTAGTACACCATTAACTAGTACAATGAAAGATAGATCTATTGGTCCCTGTGCTCCTAGAGTTTTTACGTTTTCCTTGAGATCTAATGCTAAATATACTATTTGCCATGGATGCCTTTTAGTAACTTGAATGGAGGTAATTTGGCTGATTTTGGTTGGAGGTGTATTACAGCTTGAAAAGGGTGTACTGTTGGAATTACAATGCTCTCATACAAGTTAAATTGTTTGAGAGCTTTTGGAAGTGGGAATATTTCTAAGTTATTAGTGATAGCAAGTAATGGCATTTGGTTATTGACAAGCTTTGTGTTGCAGTACGTGCAAACTATTGAGGGGTCAGTTATATTGTGTTTAGTTTCTGCTGTTAGATATAAAGCTAATGGGAACAATTGGGATTCCTAATTGTCCTCTATTTTGTAGGCTATAGCTACTATTTTTGTGCTCTTTTTATACAAAGTTCTGCAACAACAGTCTAGCGGAGCAGCTGTATGCCTTTTCATGAAACCCTGCCCCCCCCTACCTCCCATATGTTGGATACATGAGAGATACTGGCTGAAGAGGAAGTATGGATCCTACAGAAACTAATGACAAAGTAAAGAATCAAGTGAACTTTTAAATATGAAAAAGGTGATTACACATGCAAAAAGTGCTGCAGAGAATCAACCGTTCACTAATTGTACAGACGCAGAAACGCAAGTAGACTAAGTCATCATAGAAGCTGGCTATATATAGTTAATAGAATGCAGGTAAAGCCGCCATTGTATAGAAGCTGGACATTGGTATCATGAATTTAGTAAGCCAGGACTCATGAAGAAGAAAGGAAAAACTGTGTTACAGCAAGAATAAGCTGAATCGTGGAGCTGCATGGCAAGCATGTCTGGTCTGGAGTCAAGACCGAAGCAGCCAAGGTCAGCTATCTATTCTGGAAAGGAGCGAACATGCGCAGGATGAATCATCCCTTGTTAAGGTTCAAAGAAATAACACAAAGGGTGGCAGGTTTAATTCATTTAAGGCATTTAAAACCTGCAAAATTGACAAAATATTGGTCTACTGTCACGTGAGCCAAGGATGAAAATAGATTTTGGACTTGAAGTTCCAGAACACGATAGTGAGTGCTCGCACTCCCATGTATTCAGAAGACAAGGATAATGGTGTCCATACCATAATAGTTTCTTCTATCATTTCATACTATCATTTCATACCCTCAAACATTCTTGTCTATGGGTATTGTTTGTTGTTGTTCTTGTTTATAAGCTTCTTCATTGAAATATAGTTCTGTTCGGCATGTGTGAAACCATTCACCATCACAGAAGTTGGAAAAGGTCTCTATATGGACACTGCACATGTTTAAAAGTACTTTTTGTAATTTATTGATTAATTTAGTTAGTGGTTTCATTCTGTTTTCAAATCAATATAAACAATGTATCCTTAGTAGAAAAGGGCTGTCAGTTAGAGCTTTGAGGATTAGTCTCCTGCAGGAGTTTTTAAGGGTAGATCGTGACTTTTCTGCTGTTTTTATAAGAATTCATTAGTAGATCTGCTTTATTGTACATATTATTTTACTTTTTGTTTTTGCGAGAGGGGCCATACCTTTTTTAGTTGTGTCTGTCCGGTTTAATCTTGTTGAGTGAGGTTGCTAGTTCTTTGTTTTAAAGTTTTCATATATATAGTTTCTAGGTGGATGACTATATGGTTTGGTGTTATTCTTATCTGCTCAATTTTTCCTTTCTTTTGTACAGAGTTTCTTTTAGTAGCCATTTTTTTGTGCCTGTTGGGAAAAGAGAGAGTTTGGGTTTGAAAGTTGCGCAATATATAAGCATGTATTGTGAATGGGTGTGAGGGTGTGATTGGAGAGCTTAATACAGTGCTGTTTGACTGTGAGGTGGCATATGAGAGTTGTAGTGGGGAAGGTTGTGAGAGTAAGAGTCTCAAGAGGTGTGATGGCGTTGGGTTAGTGAGTAAGGGAGTGGTGGTGTGATTGAATCAGTAGGGACATTGTGCTGTTTTCAGGAAAACAGTGAGTGTTGCAATTGTGGTGTTTAGATGGGACTAGGAAGAGTGTGAATGGCGCAGTATAATGAAGAAAGAAATGCTGGTTCCAAAAGAGTAGTCTGGGGTAATATATAATTACAAAGTAGTGGATTTGATGAAATATGCCATGCTCTCTTGAACACTTCCTAAAGTATAATAACAAGATTAATGGTAAATATACATATATACGTAACATTCATTACACATCAGACTTCTGCTGAAGATGGAATCATACTGCGTGATTGACATTGGGACATCAGCCATTGGTAACGAGTGATGTCATCATGTTATCTACATCACTCCCATAATGTGACGGTTCCTTATTGTCACACGGACTGACATTTTACATTTCACCTTTGCTGAAGACTGGAATCATATCATATTATGCAAATTTTACTTGCACAATACACATCTCGCATATGATATTTGTTGTGACTCGAATCATACCCTTTTGTTGACATTTTGACATCAGCCGCGGGAAATGCGTAACGTCATCACGTGACGGTACTTTATCTTCACTGGAATGACGGTCTGTGCTATCAGACTGCATTGCGGGGATTTGGCCCATTTATATTGACGGCACTCCGATTTTCGGGTAAGTTGTACACTGGATGGAACAGTATTAGAATCTAGTTTGGATTGTTAACATGGCTAAGGGATTGATAGATTCCTAAACTGGTTTGTGTTTATTTTAATTTCAGGTATATACATAAAGTGAATACTTTTTGGTGGACTAATCTAAAGGAAACATAACTTACGTTGGCTATATCATTTTAAGGCTGTTTTGAGTGCTCGCAGCGTCTCAAAAAGTGCCTCAAAATGGCCAAACCAGCAAATAAATGCAAAGAAAGTGCAATTCAGGGTGCAGAACTGGTGCTTGTCTTCTAGGTGCAGGGGAAACACCGGCCAGCACCTCCAGAGCCAAATAATGTCCTTTCTTCTGTATGTCTCAGCCAGGAAGCTCTTAGGATTGGACCCCCCCCCCGGCTGGTTGAATGTTGCAGATCATTACCATTGGTGGTCTTGGGCTGGCTCCCAGCTCAAATCTTGGATACAATGGGGCTCCTGCAACGGTTAATCAAATAACTGTTGGATCCAAGACTTCTACAAAGAAGAGCAGCACTCTGACAACCTGAGGACGACCCCAGCAGCTGACCAGCATTGACTGCATCGATTGGCCCAGTGAAGCCCTGCTCCTCTACCTGATCTCAAGAAGAACCTTGTTGGTACTTTGGCCCTTGGACCAGTGGAAACAACCAGTCCCAACACCAGCTTGAGGATCCATGCCTTCTGAGCCTTTTGGAAGTGTCCCTGGACCAAACAGTGGACTTACAAGCTCTCTCCTGTGCTACCACCTTGCAGCTGTCCTCTTTTGGAGTAGAGCCTTTGAACTTTGCAGATCTTCAACTGATTCCCTTGTATTTTCAGCTGTCTCACTTCAAGGTAAGCTGTGCTGGGGTTGCTTCTGTGTTTTTGTTGCTGTATGATCGCCTGTTGCCGCCTGACTCTGGTAACCTTCATTTGAACACTCCTTCTTCAATCCCATGAGATGTCCTGAACGAGCCCTCACCACAGAAGTCTTCATCTTTCTTTGTTTTGTGTCTTCTTCTGGAAGTTGACTGAAACCGTTTGCTGGGCAACGTGACAGACTCCTGAAACAGATAGTGACCTTTGAACCCACAACCCCTGGGCCTTCCTCAACTGAATCAAACACAGAAGATTGTTTCCCCAATGGATTTTAGTATATCTGCAGTGGTATCTGGAAGAATCAGAGCTAGGGGGTAAGTTAACATGCCTGTTTCTGACCCCCCCCAATTCTCTAAAGGCGATCAGGTGGTGAAATCTGAGTTAAGTACCCTTTCCAAGCCTTCCATAGAGAACAGGTTTGAATTGAGTACTAACAAAACTTTACTAAATAGTTACCTAACTTTAAAAAAGTTTTAAAGGTACCACCACAGCCAACTGCATAATTTCTGAATAACCTTACCTGAAGAAGATACACTTTGGAACTTGTGAATTGTGGACAGAAACACCCTAACTATCTCACTGTTGGACTTATTAAGATTGAGGGAAGCTGCTCTTGTCATGGGTTTGTCTATCTTTCCTTGCATAAAACTACTCACCTGTATTGAACTAGTAACTAATTCATATGCAGTTCTATTTGCCTAATGGTGAATGTGTTGTATATAGTTTTGTGTGACAACACTTACCTGTGATTTTTAGATGCTTAGTGTGTGACAAAATGCCTTACACATAACTGTATTTTTATATGACTACTGTCTAACTTGAATAATTCATGTTGCTCTGTGTGGACTCATTGTAGCCCTAGACCACTCACACTTTTCCTGAGGTTAAGCTTTTACTGCTTAGCTACTTTATCTTGATTGGGTTTAGCTAACCTCTCAGTATCTTCCCTGTTTACTATAAATAGGGTGGTCACTCAAAATCCTCCCACCACAGCTGATTTTGGAAATATTTATTAACCTTTAAACCAAAGGACTTTGGAGCAGGCTGTATTCCCAACTAGGTCTTAGATGAAACCTTTTTAATAAAGTGTTCAATGATGAATCAACTAAGGGAATGGTCTCCTGCCCAAATGCGGACCACAGTGGATTAGTTCCCTTCAATTCTTCTATAAGTGGTGCAATCCTGACTGCTGTTTCAGAATCGTATTGTCTGGGGATGTCACACACAGAGTGCTTTGTCTGAAGGAAATACAGAGGGAGACAGGAAGTTTGGGAGCCCTAGGAAAATCCAATATTAAACCCCTCGCTAGCAGAAACTTTCTCTTCTATGCTATTGTACTCCACCCCCTTCCTCTGCACACCTACGTCAAAGTTTCCTTTTAATTTACACCCTAGTGTGACTTCCTCCTGCCTGGCACAACCTGCCTTTTGAAGTACTGAACCCCTCCAAGCTCTGTGAGGGCAGGTCCTTCCTTCCTATAAGGTGACAATCCTTTCCCAGGGAAGACAAAAGCTTTGGCTGAGGCAGACAACTGGTGGTTTCATTTGGGAGAAACTCAGCCTCAAGCAATGCATACACATGAATCAATGACTAGGAGAGTCACAAGTACTCAAACTGATAATACAATGAAATCAAAGGTTTTAACCAACATAATTGTGGAGTCCCAGAGCTCAGCATGTAAAGGGGGTCCTCTGGGGCCATATTGTGTAGGGGGTCCTCTCCCCCCCCCCATTGCCCCTGCCTCTATCAGACATCCATGGATTCTCATGCTCTCATCTATTCAGCTGAAACAGGAAAAAATAGATGACTGGGAGCAGAAAAGGTGTCTTTTTTTCCCCAAGGGACAGAACACACTCAAATACCTGTCTGCATCCAACCTACCTTTATACATTTCTCAAGATTACGCAACACTTGTATGGAAATTAGCACCTTGTACAGGATATGGTTTTGATGGGCCAAATTAGTTTAAAGGGCATAGATTGAAATGACACTTCACCAATTTATGACATTCATTTCATTAATATTGTCATTTATGCCCTTTGGTATACACCTGTTTCAGACTTGGGGAATTTTTCAAAACCGGCCATATACTAATTACTCATGAAAATTACACAACCAAATTTTATGAAATTGCACGACAGAGATAAAAGGGGTTGGAGTAGGGTAGGATTATAAGGTTATGAAAAAAGAGAGAGAGAAAGAAACATAAAAGCAGCAAACAGACAAAAAATGAAACGTTTGTTTAAAAATAATGAAAAAACCTTAATGTAAACAAAACTCCATGAGATCATCATAAACACTATAATCATCATGAGATCCATATCATGGGTGTGATATGCCAAATGTTATTTACAACACTTGTGCTAAGTTCTGCATTATCGTATTCCAGAAATGAGGGTATTCTCAACAAACACAAATAAGTTTGCTTCTTGCAAATTAGAAAAGTGAACCTACAAAGATCATTTAAAGAAATTAATTAAACGAAGTCATCCTGAACCAGTTAGTCATAACTTACATACCATAACCATTGAAGTGTACTTAACCATACTTTCCTACAACTCTGTGAGACATCCTTGAAGAAATTAGGTAATTCATTATTCACAGTCATTATTACTTGAATGGTACTCACCCAAGAATACTATAAGTTTGTCACATGCAATGGAATAGAGTAGTTTGCTACGTTGCTATTTCCGGGTTGATACCTGTGATGCTCTGCAAAAATAAACATCAGGTACCACAGTGCACTTGTTTGCCCTGTGTATAAGTGAAATCCATACAACTGTTTAATATTTGAGGCTTTAGGTTCCCCCTTCGACCTGGAAGTCTAGTGTAATACTAAACCACAGAATCCCCATTTAGAAAGTGCAGCTAAGTTGATAGTGTTATTCTTATATGTATGTATTATTCAGCTAATGCTCACACTCACACTATACACCCACTAAGACTTAAACGTAATCCACATTCCTTAAACCTATTAGATTATATTAGTTTGGTCAATCGACATTGTTCCCCATTAGCCTAGTATCTCTAAAAGGTTCCCAGTGTGTGAGAATAATAGGGCTGTCCCAAACTGCAATTGCAATAAGTAGAAGCACTTAGAAGTGCTGGCCTGAGTCAGTATTGCAGACTTATTCTCAAGTTGATCACAAAAATCACCATTGCTGATATATCCTCCGACTTATCCAGATTCACTGAGTTAAGATCCCCTCTCGTGGCTACAATCCCTGTTAGAATCACGGCCACCATCTTTTAAACTCCTTTATACCCCTAAGCCCCTTTCTCCAAGGTATCACAAACCGCAGGGTTGTTGATTCGCTTCTAATTTCAAACACTTGTTTCCTTTCATTGTATTATTATATGTTGTTATACATTCCAATTTGTGGCTCTTTATCTGCCTTAAAAATCTTTATTTATACCTTCTTAAGAATGTTCTTTTGCCTTATATGTTCGCCTTCATGAGGCTTCTCCAATAGGTTTAAATTAGTATATGTACTCCTATGTCAGTCATGAATTTACTGGTGAGAGTCATTTATTAAGTCACTCAATATCCCATTGTAAAAACTTGTTTAACTGATCTTCAACTTCCCTGTCCGTCAAATCTAGGAGTAATAATACAGTTTGGGATATAGTGTAATAAATCCTATGTATAGCTCCTACTCAGCTCTTCTATGAAATAACATTATCTCCATCCATTTAGGCAGTGGTTCTTCATAAATAACATTCATAAGGAGTACTCTTAATTTTTCGATTCAAGCCAAATAAACACAGCAAAGCCCATTTTACAATGCCCTTTAAAGAAATGCACACAGTTCTTGGTCGAAGTTCAGGCTAGTCTGTAGCTCTAAAATGACAGATTATTTTCACCTTCATTTGTCGCAAAAGTCTTTTGTTTTTCTCAGTGATATTCTTTTTAGACCAGTAAACCTAATATCTTTTTTATGCTCTAATTGATTATTTTTCTGCCAGTGCACTGCCAGTGGGAGTCTGGGGTCCTGGCTGTTGATCAATGACATATGTTCCCTTATCCTCGCTCGAAGAGTTTGTATCGTGCTCCCATTATAAATCTTGGTGCACACACAGATGACTACATAGACAACAAATGTTGTTTGACAATTTATGAATTCCGAACAGGCCATCTGATACCTGTGGAATTGTGAAGCTGTTATTCGTATCTTGTGCATATTTGCACATTGTGCAAATCCTGCATTTATGAAAACCTTTCTTTATTGGTTTTAACCAAGAAATGCTTATTTACGTCGTTGGACTTGGCAACAAAGGTGGACTGAGAGTGTTTTTCAAAGTTTTAGCTCTTTTAAAGACCATTTTCAGCCTATTTCCCAAATATCCTGCCAGGTCCTTGTCCAGTCGTAACAGATGCCAATGTTTGCTGATTATTTGTCTAATCCTATAATGGTTATGGCAGTATTTCATAAAAAATGTGATCTCCATATGTTGTGTGTCTGGTTCCCTCTTATTCCCTTGTTTCAAGGTATCCATCCTATTCATACCTTTTGCTTTATCAAGTGCCATTTTTACATGAGTTTTAGCATAACCTCTCTCATGAAATCAGTTTGTTAGCAAGATGCATTCTTTTTCAAAAATACTATGGTCTTGGCAGTTACGTCTGGCCCTGATAAATTCCCCCACAGGTATGTTCCGAACCACTGCATCATGGTGACAACTCGTACCGTTAACCTCTGTCAGTTTCCTGAATGTTCTGCTTTTCAATTCATTGTCAACTACATAAATCAGTAGATCTAGAAAGCTGATCTTCTATGGACTGTGTGTGCCAGTGAACGAGATAAAGTTATTTATGTTGATGTCCCCTTTGAATTCATCAAGCTCCTGAGAGTTTCCCTTCCAGATCAATAGAATATCGTCAATGTATCTTGCCCACATTATTACATGTTCAGTATTTTACGAGTTGTTGTAAATTATTGTGTCTTAAAATGGCCCCATAAAGAGGTTGGCCAATGCTGGTGCGTACGTCGTGCCCATTACCACACCATGAATTTGCTGGTAATAGTTATCATTAAATATGAACTTGTTATGGACTAGTGTGGCATCCAACCTCTCCATTAACATATTGATATGATGGTAGTGTGAGGCCGAGCTATCTCTGAATACATATTGGATAGTTTTAAGGGCCAGTTCATGTTTTATGGATGCATATAGCGTTCACGCATATAGTGTTACCAGCAGATATTCATTGTCCCTATGATATTCCTTGATGATGTTTAGTACACTGGTAGTATCCTTCAAATATGCTTTCAATCCAATAACATAAGGTCTTAGCATGCTATCAATCTATTTAGTCAGTGGTTGAGTCGGCCATCAAAACCCGCTTAAGATAGGTCTGGCTTCAGGTGTTATGTTATACTTCTTGTGAATCTTAGGCAGAAACAACATTGTAGGTAGCGTAGGTTCCTTAATGGTCAGAAACATTCTTTTAGCATCATATACCAAACGCTGCCTATGCCATTTGGTAATAAGTTCTGCTAGGTGGTTCACCACTTACTTTTTTGGATTTTCTTTAAGTAGTTTGTAACAGGCTGTTTAAGAGTTGCCATAGGGATATAGTTGTCTCTGTCCATTAGAACAATGTTACCCCCCTTATCTGCCTCCTAAACAATTGACATATCTTTGTTTTAGACATTCAATGCCTTTATGCCTTTCTTTCCTGGCGGGAGAAATTACCTCATATAAGTGATTTGATGTTATCCCTTATGAAATTGGAATGTTCATTATTAATGTCATTGGTAACTGCTTTCCAAAATGTACAATGATATTATCTTGAGCAAGTTGTGGTACAAATTTGGACTATGATTTAAGCTCCTGAAGTTTCATATTAGTCAGTTGAATTCTTAAAGGTTTCTTAACTTCAGAGTCCGCTTTCTCGTCAAGAGACCTTAGCAAAAAAAAGTGTTCTCTATGTCAGTCATGGTCAAAAGGCTTGGTTGGACATGAGGACTCAATTCCTTGGCTATTGTAACCTGTGTGGCTAAGATTGTTTTTTATTTCAATGTATGTATGAATTTGAACAGGACATTGTAAAATGGGTTTAGGAGTACTCCTTGTGAGTGTAATTTATCAAGGACCACTGCCTAAAAGGGTGGAGATACTATTGATTCATAGACGCGCTTAATAGCATCTATACATAGAACTCATTAAATTATATCCCAAACAGTAATATTACTCCTAGATTTGATGGACAGGGAAGTTGAAGATCAGTTAAACAAATGTTTACAATGGAATATAGAGTACCAAATAAATGACTCTCACTAGTAAATTTGTGACTGATATATGAGTACATATACTTACATAAACCTATTGGAAAAGCCTCATAAAGGTGAACATATGAGGCAAAAGAAATGTCTTAAGAAGGTATAAATAGAGATTTTTAAGGCATCTGGCCAGAAAAAAGGCACACATTGGAATATATAACAACATAGAATAATACAATAAAAGGAAACACGTTTTTGAAATTAGAAGTAAAAATCAACAACCCCGCGGTTTGTTGTACGCTCGAGAAAGTTGCGGGGCTTAAGGCTTAGGGGTATAAAAGGAGCTTACAAGATGGCAGCCGCGATTCTAACAGGGATTTCGGCTAGGGATCTTAACTCCATGAATCGAGGTAAGTCGGAGGGTATATCAGCAATGGTGATTTTTGTGGTCAACATAACTCGGTCGGCATTTCTGAGTTATTCTACGTATTGAAATTGCAGTTTGGGACGGCACTATTATTCGCAAACAGTGGGAACTTTTTGGAGATACTAGGCTAATGGGGAACAATATCGATTCACCAAACTAATATAAACTAAGAGGCTTAAAGGATGTGGATTACGTGTAAGTCTTAGTGGATAGTGTGAGTGTGAGTTTTAGCTGAATAATACGTAAGTATAAGAATAACACTATAAGCTTAGCTGTACTTTCACAATGGGGGATTTTGTGGTTTAGTATTACACTAGACTTTCAAGTTGAAGGAGAACTGAAAGTCTCTAATATTACAGAGGTGTATTAATTTCACTTATACACAGGGTAACCAAGTGAATTGTGGAACCTAATGTTCATTTTTGCAGAACATCAAATGGATCAACCCAGAAATAGTAACGTGGCAAACTACTCTATTCAATTGCATGAGGCAAACCTATAGTACCCTTGGGTGAGGACCATTCAAGTGATAATGACTGTGAATAATGAATTACCTAATTGCTTAAAGAATGTCTTACAGAGGTGTAGGAAAGTATGGTTAAGTACACTTCAATTGTTATGGTATGTAAGTTATGACCAACTGGTTCAGGATGACTGTGTTTAATTAATTTCTTTAAATGAACTGTCTGTGTTCACTAATTTACAAGAAGCAGACTTATTCGTGTTTGTTGAGAATACCCTCATTTCTGGAGCACGACAATGCAGAACTTAGCACAAGTGAATACAATTTGGCATATCACACCCATGATATGGGTCTCATGATGATTATAGTGTTTATGATGATATCATGGAGTTTTGTTTACATTAAGATCTGTTCATTATATTTAAACAAACTTTTCATTTTTTGTCTGTTTGTTGCTTTTGTGTTTCTTTCTCTCACTCTTTTTTTCATAACCTTATAATCCTACCCTACTCCAACCCCTTTTATCTCTATCGTGCACATTAATATACTTTGGTTGCATAATTTTCATGAACAATTAGAATATGTCTGGTTTTGAAAAAGGCCCCAAGGCCAAAACACATGTAAACCAAAGGGCATAATTGACAATATTATAGAAATGTATGGCGCAAATTGGTGAAGTGTCATTTAAATCTTTATCGTTTTGGAGCAGGGGGATCACTTCTTTGACGATTCAAATGCGACATAGCTTAGACCACAGTTAGCTTCACGGATTATAAACCCATTCGCAGAGGGAATCTCCCTGAGTACCCCAAAACTTCCTTGTTTAAATGGCAAATTTCCCTTCATTATCATTGGATACTTATCACACATGTACATCAATTCCACATTAGCATATCTGGCATCCACAATTTACTCTGATGCACTAAATTAATATGCCTATGTTAGACTTGGCTGGACACAACTATGAACGTACTCAACGCCTGCTAAACACAACCCTCCTGAATCCATGTCTGCACCTTATCTATTTACTGAGGCTATGCCAAGTTGTTGTGGTACTTAACACTGTTAGAGAATATATATCCTCTTATTTTATGGTGCGAAGTAGTACAGCTGCGCTTTCAAATTAGTTTGTATCATACATTTCATACCCTTCTCCATAAGAACATAGATGCATGTATCTAATTGCCTAAACTCATCTTATTTTGTCTGATTCCTATGCCAATTCCATTTTTCACCTAAAAAACCTCATTATCTCACTACAAGATGCTGGCATAAACTGTCTCCAAGTGCGTCAGTCCCTCTTGCTTATCTGAAAACCCTTGGCAATGCTTTTTAGCTCTGGAACTCATTTGTTCTTGAGCATCTATTTTGAAATGCATATGTATCTGACACCGTGCTTTCCTTCTTGTCAGGGAGCTATATTCTTCATTTATTTAAGCATTTCTCATTTTATAAAGACATTATTCATAATATATCCTTGTGCACTTATGGAGTGTGTCATATTAAAGCACCCTTCATGTCCTGTGCACCCCAAACCAAGTGTTCGACATTTTACTTTTAATAAAGGCAATCTAGTCCTTATTTCTGCAATGATGGACAGGAGAGTGAATTATTTGACCTACTATTTTATCTATGTTCAGTTGAAAGGGGAGGTGTTGGCACCCCTTGAACAAGCATGTCTTTACCACACACAGCTTATATTGTGATGTGCCATCTGCCACCAGATCCTAGGGCCCAAAATTATCAAATTTAATTTAGGCTCATGGTTGTCCAGAGTTAAAGGTAGATCCTGATATGCTGAACATTTGGTTATGATAATTGCTGACAGTAATGCACCTTTCACTTTGTGAGTGCCTTGTCAACTAACCACAAGGCAGGTACTGCGAGATGTCAATAGACAAGCTCAGTAAGCTCACATGTGTGCACTGTGCTTTTCTAGCATAGAGCATTATGAAACGGTGTTCTGGGTAGCAGACCTCACTTTCGAAGCTAATAATAAATATAAAAAAGCTCAGTCTATTTTTCCCTCACAGAGGCTGTTGTCACAGTCTTGAATTATAGGTATGCCTGCCTTTTTTACATTGTCTGCCAGAGTGAAGAAAGCAAACAGGGAGAGCCCACATTGATGTAGTGAAGGGGTGGGCATAAAGAAAGTTGGCGAAGTGGGGGAGGCAACAAATGAGATTAAGTGTTGCTGGTCGGCAGGATGCACAGAGGAACCTCCAGGATCTGTTCTGCTCTTGCTGATAGACAAAAGGATGCTGAGGATGGATAAAGAGAACACTAAAACACGAGAGGTCACCAAGATCACACAACTCTCCCTGTCATACAGGATCTCCCTTCACCTTAGACAAAATAATGATATCTGTGTTTACTCTCATTTTGAGTTCTTGCATGTTCTAAGTGCTGTAAGTGCTGTAATTAATCAAGACAAATGCAGCAGCACGCCTCTCAACACCCCCCATTGAAGACAAGCACACATCACTATATCTGGATACATTTGGCAAGCAAGGTAGATCTTGCTTGTCTAAATCTGGAGCCAGGGGACAAATGGAAATTACAGGGGCCATGCTGGTCACTGGTTCAACAAAGAGTTATACCATTGTGACTATGGATGCCTCAACCATAGCATGGGGACGATAAAGTGGTCAGAAGGTACCCACTGCAGCTTTAAGTCGATCTAGGCTTTCAAGCATATCAGCACCATGACCTTAAAATCACATGATTTCTCTAGGCACTCATAGCCCTTCACCACATCACTTTGAGTTGTGTAACAGTGAATAGATGCACTCTGGACTGATAGAGAAGAGGCATTATAAAACCCAGAAAACGTTACCCCTCATCAAAGACCTTACAGGTGTATGAGGTTACAGTTAAAAACACTGAGTTGCAAACCTGAGATGAAAACAACAGGCAACCATGCAATTCCTTTTTGGTGTCACTAGTAGTGGATGTGGGCAACCCTGAACAAGTTGTCTCCAAGATGTGTCCTAAACTCCTGACACTCTGGGCCATTATCAGAGAGGAACAAGGGATACTGTCCTCCGAGACCAAGGCGCCAATGGAGTTAGTTTGCGCTATGGAGCCTGCATCATAACGACATGTCCAGTACAGTGGAGAAAGAGCAATGATGAGCCGACGCCTGGCACTTCCGGGTCAGGAAAAGAGCGTGTGGCAGCTCGGCTCTATTTAGAGGTGAGAGAGAAAAATGTGCAGCATGCCAGTGTGGGGGGAAAGGAAAGGTTTGCTACGGCAGGCAGAGGAGAGGGCAAAGGTGAGCTGCGACTCAGCATTCAAATTAAAGGGAACATCGCTTTCTTCCCTTTATATGGCCGGATGTCTTCCCGCACATTCACTTGTCAGCATAATTGGTAGCAGGTTAGTCACCCTTGACCGGGCACACAAGCAGCTCTCCACAGAAACAAAGCATGCCGGTAATCACTCAGCATTTCATCGCGATCAGAAAAAGAGGACACTTTATTCCTCTGAACAGCAGAGGTCACACACAGCATTTCATTTTGCATTTCAAGGAACTATATCCCACCGGATAACAGGCGTTGTGTGCCTTGAACTATGCAGGTGCATCTAAGTGTTTTTCACTCCCAGAGTAAGGTCACTAATAGAGTGTTTTGCCCACATCTTTATTTATTTATTTATTTGCATTTGGTTAACATCGAAATATTTTCTGGATTTCCTGCGGGTGCTAGGCAGCCTTTATGAGTATGGACGCCCCCTGGGGACGGCCCTCCATCTCCTATGGGCTGAAACCTGTCAGAGAACTGTTCCAAAAGGAAGAGCGGAATGGTGTGGGATTCCTCGGAGCAGGAAAACACACATGGAGTGTACACATTTGTCAATTATTTGTACAAAAAGGCACTGTACATTTAAGTAGTGTGTATTATATGTTCGCATATGTGTTTTAAATGGCATGAATAATAGATTAATGCATTGGACACATTTGACTCGAAAGATTTACAATGCAAGAAATATCTGTTTAAAAAGGCCAAACATGTTGTTATACATAGGATGCCAGAGGCTACAGCGAGTTTCTGGTGTTCACAGATTAAACATGCTTACATATTTGACGTGGAGTACACGGATTTATTGAAAACATGTTACATGTGGCATTCCATCAGAATGTGAAATTAGAGATAAGGTCACAACTGCTAGGGTTTGAGCAAGCAAACGTGAAATGCCCTGTTGACATTGCTATCATAGCAAGGTTACATATTATACCAACTATTGGTTTGGTTTTCCCAGTTAAGTGTGCACCAAAGCCCAGGTGTGTATTTTTATATCATCAGTTCACCACAGTGTCACTGGTAAGTCTTATCCTTGACAGTGCCCAAAGAGATTAGCCTCCCGAGTACATCAATGAATGAACGTCTCGAATTTCAAATTGATCACTACCTGGTCTTCATCTGCTGTGTGTGTGTTTTTACTGGACTTGGTAGATATATTTGGGTGTACAGATGCATAGGCAATGCTGCTTACCAGATGATCGGTGGCAAGATGTTGGCTCCCCTAAGCACTTAAGTTTCACTTTCGATTTTCTGAGTCTCTCCTGGAATTCTCAAAGCATCCAGCAATTGTCTGTGGTCTTTGGCGAGGGTCTGGATTAGCCGTTTCACAGTGTTTTCTACTCTTGGCTACCAATCCCCAGCTTTGGTTTTTAACAGAGGAGGAGTAGAAGGTCAAATTATTTCTAGGATTGGAAAAGGGAATTTTGTTTGGACATGCATCTGATCCTCATTATTGAGCAAGAGCGGAAAAAAGAGTTCTGTGGAAAGTGTGACTTGTCGTTGAGTTAACAAGGGGAGATTTGTATCCCACAGGGACACATTAATCAGCACTTTGGATGGTGAGTAGCATTTGTAGAGTTCCTCATAGGCTGCAGAAATCACTCTACAAATGTAGTTTATGTCAGTCTGGAAGTTGGTTTAAGGGTTCTTAGAACCCCTGATATGCTGGGAGGTGCTCAGACCTCTTAATTCGACTGGTAACATCCAGCCAGCTCTGTTGGAGTTAAGATAGTATTTTGCAGGTTGTATAGGAGGGATTTCTCAGCTTTTTTCAGCTGCCACCTCAGTGCCTGCCATTTGTGTAGGGTTTGTGGAGTACCTTTAGATCTATAATCAACTTCAAATTTGCCTAGTTTTATAGAAGAGCCCTCTACGCCAATTTAAAGAGCCTTCTTCTTTCAGTTGCCATGACGATCAATTGCCCGCTGAAGAATGTTTACAAAGCATCCCACTTGTTGGCCTCACTTGTGTCTGAAGGGAGATTCAAGGAAAACAATTCCTTGACTTTACCTCCTAATTCAACCTTCATTCTAGGGTCTTTCAAGATGTCGGCCAGAAACCTCCAAATCTTCCCCTTGCATTGGTGATCAGGAAGGTCAACGATTAAACATATTGGGGGATAACCCAAAAGTGCAATCTGATCCAATTGAGTGTCTACCACCCTGCCCAAAATGAAGGTACTAGGGAACAAATAGACAATGTAAGAATATGTCAAATAAACATTTGAAAAAAGGAGTAGTCTATAGATTATGGGTGTATGTCCTGTCATACTCCCAATAACCATAGTTCACTGAATTCCTTCTTAATCTTCTTAGGGACCACATTTGCATGTGACCATGTATGTTGCGATCTATATAGAGAAATGTCCAAGACCAGGTCCAGATCAGTAAAAAGGATGATTTCCTTCTTTGCAAAGCTTTCACCTTTTGAAGATCTTAAATCAAAAAACGTTCTTGTACCACATTGGGGCATCAATATTGATTGAGTATTCAGGGCCTTCCCATCACTTGTCATGCTTAATGTATCTACCAAATGTAATGATAAGCTATTCCTGTACCCAAAAGGAGATTTTTTTGTGAATCACTATTAGTGCACCTGCAGTTTTAGATGTTTTTGGATGAGTGGTATATACAGGGATATGTCCTTTGCCTGAACTGAACCTGGTCACTCCCAAAAAGATGCACATCTTGCAGTCCAAAGATCATTGGCTGTCAGTCATCCATGAACAAATCTTAGCCATGTTGGTAGGCTATCATCTTTGATTTCCTAAGCATTTTCCACACTTTAAACGTTACCAAGATATGTGGAATATATCAGAAGGATCCCAACTACCCACATGTTTTGAAGAACAAAACCACACAATTGGACCATAGTATAACTGGAAATGTCTCTCTGGACCGGATCAAACTCCCCAAAGTTCTAACGCGTTAGCCACAATGGGAAATACAGTATATTGTTAAACATAGCATGGAATTAGCATCAAAGTGAACAATACAATCAACACATCGAGAAATAGTGACCTTGGCACAATGATCATCCTGCAACGTCCAACCAATGCCCACATGAGGAAATACCACCCTTCATTTGTGAAAGGCAAATCAAAACCAATCACATCAAATCATATTGGGGGAATCAGCAATGCAAAAGTCCTGCCCCACCTCCTATCCCAACTGCAACAAAAAAAATGAGTACACTTCTAGATTCCTTTCTTCCCCAGGACAGCATCCTAAAATCAACGTGTGCTGGTCCCATTGTAGGGTCTAATGGTCTAATGGGAAGATTATGGTCATAGGATCCTGCCATCACTATATGAACTTGTTTTTAGGCACAAAGTAAGCAAATTCACCTATTCAGGATGAGGGAGCCAGGTCTTCTACCCACTTCTATTTGAAGTATTTTCAAGCCTTAGTCTTCTGAAGTTCTTCACCTGGTGCTTTTGCAATTTTCCTGTGTTGAATCATAGCCCTCTTTGGTTTAGGAGGGTGCTCTGATCAAGTCCAGGTACCGCTGGAGTCCTGATCCCTCGTAGCACAGGGGGGGATATTTTTCCTGACCACACTGATCATCCTCTCCTTCATTAGGTGTGAAGGTTTCACCGGCATTTATCTTTGTCCGGCCAAATGAGCACTGCTTTGGAGGCCCACTCTGCACTGTCCCTCTCGAGGAGTGTCTGTGAGGTTTTGAAAATAATTTACTTGAATAAGCCATTCCATTCAACAAACCTTTATTCAGCACTGCGCCTTCAAGTTAAGTATAAAACATTCAAAAATCCCTCTCTTCCGGCGCCCCCCTCCTTCCCCTCTTCCCCACCCCCTATGACCGCCAACTTGTTGTACCCTCTCCAACCCCATAACTGCCCTTAGGAGGGTCCTGGGACCTATGGCTGCTCGGGCAAATTGCCCATCGCACCTGAACCTCGCAAAACTCAGGGATAACTTTGTAGGGGTTCCTAAACCCCACTTGGTCCCCAAGTGGGTGGCCTCGGGTTTGGCTCCCTCCCAGCCCGCAAAATACCCGTTGGATATTGATACCTTTTTCCCCATCAGGGGGTTAAATGCTGTTAATTGTCCCCACTGGATATCTTGTTCATATGAAGTCAGTGTTTCCTCTGGCTCTTCTGCTGCCTGACTTCTTATTGCTGTTAAATTTCTTCCTTTGGTGGATCATTTTCCATTTCCTAGGACTCCTTCATGGTCTGTCGCCGCTTTTTTGTTTTTCCACGTCCCATTCCTCTTATCGTAGATTTAGGATATACACCCCTTCCTCACAGGTAGTCACTCTGTGTTGTTTACCATCCCACGCAAATAAGAGTCCGAACGGGAAGGTGCATTTATATAAAATTTGCTTTGTTGCCAACTCTTTCACCACAGGGCCCATCTCTCGCCTTTTCTGTAGCATCAATTGGGCTAAGTCCTGGTATAGCTGTATTTCCACCCCATTCATTTGGATTTGCCCCATCAACCTTGCTTTGCATAAGATGTGTTCCTTCTGGGGGTATGAAGGGGGTGCGACCAAGATGTTGCAGGTGCATGCACCCGGTTCACCCATTCTCCGAGGGCCTAGACAGAATGTCTTTAAAGACCTGCTGGACCGCCTCTTTGAGATCTTTTTCTGCTACAGATTTCACCATATTCTTGATCCAGATGTCGGGACCGGTTTTCTAGGTCCTTGCACTGGAGTTCTAAATTGTGCGTGAGGCTTACCAGGTGTTCTTGTGTTTCTCCGCTTTGCTGCACTACTTCTTCCACATTTTGCACTACTCTCTCCAGCGTATCTGTTCTTTCTTCAAGCTTGGCCACATCAACCCTTAATTCTTGAACTGCCTGCCTCATTTCATCTTTTAATGATTCAAATTGGTTATGGACAGAGGCCATAAATTGCTCCTGGAATTCTATGAACCACGTTTGCATGTCCTCTTTTGTAGCCGCCATTGTCTGCAAAGAGCTTGAGTCCGGATTCAGATCCCTTCCCTTTCATTTGGGTGGGTATGTCGGTACTTCACAGTTGCATCAAGCTGGAATCTGTCTCGCTATGGCATTCTGCGTTGTCGCTTGTGTCCCCTTTCCTCTTGACTTGGACATGTGGGCTGACGGATGTGTGTCACTCCAGGTGTCACAGGACCATCTTGCTCCTCTTGACTTTGCAAATAGAGAGGTGTTAACTGTTCTCTTGGAGGGGCTTTCCCCTTTGTTATCCACCTCCTGCTGCTTCTGCGTGGGTGGAGAGTATGGACGTTGGGTGCCTGGACTGGTCTCCCGCTACTAGATTTCTGCCTCTGCTTGTCTGGTAGCCAGGTACCTGCTCACTCCTGGGCTGCCCGTTGAGCCTTTTGTGGCTGATCTGTGGTCTGGACCGTCCTACATGATTTGCATGAGGCACTGAAGGGGTGTTATCCAAGTGTTGGCTCTGCGGGGGGTGCCTGGTGAATCTCCAGTGAATACCGCTGTGTGGTATGGGTTCCCATTGTTGTCGACCCCTGTGGATATATGCCTGTCCCACCTTGGCAGTTAGTGAGTGATGTTGGGGTAATGGTTGCCTCCTTATATCCTGACGGGTGTCACTTGGTCCTCCTGAGACTACTTATGGGTGACTGTTGTTTCTCCAGTTTTTCCCGCCTTGCTGCAGGCTACTCATCATTTGTTTGTCACCTCAGGGTGAGATTGCCTTTGAAATGGCCCCCCCTGATAGTTTTGAGCATGGCGTAGGGGCGTGTATTCCCCCTTTTGTCCTTGTCTGGTGCTGAGAGTTCTCCTGAGAGTGCCTCCCTGATTATTGCTTCCCCAAAGCTTTTACGTCCGTGGGAGCCCAAGTTTTAGAGTGCCACTAATTACCAGGCCCTGAGTGGGTGGGGAGGAGGCCAATCATAGGATTCTTGTGGAGCATGCGTGCAGTATAGTAGCGCTTCCCCAGTGAGGTTTGGGGTGAGAAATGGTACTTGCATTGTTGCTGCATTGCTCTCATGTTATCTTGCCCTTCCCGCTTTGGCTCACCACACCTCCCTCCTCCGAATTCTTTAGGATGTTGCAGTTTCCTTCCTTTATCAGCCTGTAGAGTCGCAGAGTATCCTTCTCCTTGCCATTCCACATCGTGTTGCTTTCCCACATTCCGGCGCTGCTCCACGTATTTCTGCCTTCTTCATCTGGGACGCCATGGACGTTCCCCGTCTCTGCTATCAGCCCCCGCTTACTTTCGGTACTTGAGCAGTCCCGCTTTTCTGCACCGCTTGTCTGAACGTCTCCTCTCACGTCCAGAGCGCCTCGATCTTCCCGGCTGCACTTCCCACATCAAGTATTGTTCCAGAGGGACCTGATCAATGTTTCATTCCTTCAAAAGCTTTATTATAAATGCAATTTGTTGAGGTCCGGAGGGAGAGACGCTTACGTACATCTTCCTCCAACGGCCGCCATCTTGAAGTCCCTGTGCAGAGTATTTTGAAGCTAATTATTTGCTTCACTTGAATTGGAGTTGGAGCAATTTAGCTGCCAAACAAAATCTACTAAGTATTTCTTATGTACAGGGGTACAATGCGTTAAGCGACAAAATTCATATTGAGGATGATATCTAATTCCCAATCAGGCAGCTTTGGGGACTTGAACCCTTGCTGCTGTGATCAACTTGCAGGTCTCTGGGGTGCATTCAATGTGGTGTTAATAGCAACTGTCATTTGTTGCACTGCAAAACTGTAGTTTTGATAAGCACTAAAAATAGGGCCGTTGAGAGGAGGAGCAGAAGGGTACACTGCCCGTGCCTACTTGTCTTATAGGGGACCACACTTCGCAGCTTTAGATGAGTCGGGAGTCTTTGGAAACAAGCGGGCCCCTCTGTTGCTTCCTTTAGAAACGTCAACTATACTCATCTGGGTTTCTATGAGAGGTTCAGTCCTGATTTTCATTATAATAATGTCAATTCTTTATCCTGTTCACAAAAACCTTATTACCAATGTGTTGTAATTGTTAATTTGAAACTGTTCCTTTGTGCCACTGAAAAATGTCAATCTGTTCAATTCTCTAATGGTGGGGGGCATTCTTTCTGCTTTTGGAGATTCACCCCTGACTCGCAATTTCAGAAAGCTAGATTGGTGGTTATGGGTCAAACAATATTACTAGCTTATGCTTTGTTTCATAAAGTGCTCAATCCCAGGTCTACCACAGTAACAGGCAAGTACCCCATTTAAAAATGTCATGTAATATTGTCAACCCTGCGAGCTGTAGCTATAGGGTACACCAAATAACTATAGCCAACACTTCGCCATCTATGCTCTTTTGCTAGGATTGCAATTCATTTTCTGAAGGCTATTCATGGATCTCTACAGCAGGCACATCAACTCCACATGCTATCTTAATCTGATTGCAGCCTCTGACCTTCCTGTCATCATCATCATCTGCCATTTGTATAGCGTCTTTCATCATTGGTATGGTCCCAACGTGCTGTAGCTTGAACGCCTTTGGGGGACCGACGAAGTCCAGGTATGGGAAATTTGCCAGAGAGGTATAAAATGCATTTGTGTATTTTAGCTAATACAAAGGTAGATAGGGGTGGCCACATCCCTGTGAGACACCAATGTCGAGCTGGCATGTGGAAGGGTGCTGAGAGGTTGTCTGGAGAGTGTGTGAGAACAGGAGAGTCATTTTGTGTGTGACTGCTCCGAATTGTTATCATGGGACATAGCTCCATTCTTATGACAGAGGAGTTGTGCAGTGTGTCTCAGAAAAGTGCAGGTAGTGGAAGGGTGCTGAAACGCAGTCTGTAGAATGTGTGAGAGTAGGGAGGGTGCATTGGGTGTGCAGCTAGACCAAATGTTATAATGGGGAATAGCTGCATTCTTGTGGCAGAGGTGTTGTGCAATGAGCCTTAGAGTAGTACAAAATGATGTGCATAGATAGACACGCACAACCCTCCAGCAAATGAGTTAATCATCACACTGGTAGTGCATTCTTCAACCTAAAAGCAATATAACTTACAGTGTTTTCCCCCATTCCTGCCGTTTCCATGCTCTGTTAGCTAATAGGTGTTATTCTATGACAAAACTGGAGGCAAGCATTATGGTTCAACCTCCTTTATTTACTACTCTTCAGCAGTTCAACAAAACTCATATATAAAGTATGAAAAAACTTTTCCTTTTTCAAACTACAAAATCCAAGAGCCTCTGTAGTCTATGCCTCCTCGGCCAGTCACAACCCACTTCCTGTGCATGAACTCCTCCTCTTCTTTTACTGCTCTTCAAACAGATGAGTACCATTTCTTCCCTCTTCGTGTGTCAGTGTGGGAATTGACTGAGATTGAGTGGAAGATTATATTAGTGAAAGTGACTGGAAATATGTACTATAATACACAGTGAACGTGGGGAGGTAGGAGATTGCCTGAAGGGATTTTAGCCTTAAGTTTACTTGCTTACGCGCGCATGGATATATGGACGTCGTTTTGGAAAGCTAAGTCAGATTAAGCCTTAGAGCACGAATTACAGGTAAATTGGAAGTTTTGCCCACAAGGCTGGCGGCCCTGTGTCGCAATTTCGGCACTGCAGGGGTTCACCCAGCCTCGCGGGCCACAGCAGCATCGGAGCGCCGGAGCGCCGGAGCGTGAGGAATTCTACTCGCGAGGCCAGGCCCCCACCTTCGGGTAGGCGGAGCCGGCAATCGCGAGTGGCTATACGCGTCTCCCCAAGCAGTGCAGGCTCGCGGCATCAGCTCCCACCCTCGGGTAGGCAGGCGGCTGCTCGCGAGGTACGGAGCTCATCGCTCCTGCTCGCCAGCCCCCACCCGCGGGTGGGAGGAGTTTCAGCATGACCCCGCGCTTTCAAAGCAAACGTCGCTTTTGAACGACGCTCAGAGCAAAGAAACACACCGCACCGAACGCTCAAGTGAGCGAATATAAAGAAAGTAAGAATAATCATAAAACAGCGATCCTAACGATCGTGCGCGCACGTGGACAGCAGTGAAGTACAAAGAGCTGAGGAGACATCAGCCCACGAGATCGTGAGCAGCAGGGCACAGGGGAGCTCCAGATCACCCCAATCTGCTGGTGAGCAGAAGACTGGAGCATTGAAGCGAGGACCCTCGCATTAGCCTGAAGGCAGTGATGCATTCAAATTGGTGCAGCCACATAAAAAAAAACATTAATAAACCATTAATAAAGAATCGTCACGAGGGAGGAGTGGGCGTGCTAAGACACCTGACTCAGGTATTTGGGCACACAGCACAACAGAAAAATGTCGGAGTTTCAGTGGAGCGAGGAGGAACAGCCTCAGGATCTCGCTGCCAGCTTCAAACAAGTGCTGGGAAGCTCCCTTATTGATGCAGTGGCAGAAGGGGTCAGACCCTTGCAAGAGAGACTGGAAACATTGGAAGCTATGCTCTCACAACCCAGTAGTAGCATCAAGGACTTTAAGTGCACACCCACAGAACCCTTGAAAGAGGGGCATAAGGGGAGTAAGATAGCCCTCAAGAGGAAAGCCTCTGAGTACCCCCGGGGCTCTTTGGACGGGGCAGAAGAAAAGACCCCAGAGGTAGCCGATGCTTTCGCAAAGCTGAAAGAGGCTTACATTCAGCGTCAGGCAGTGCCAGACCTCATGACCCCCTCTCCAGGGGACGACAATTAGAAGATCAGGCCTCGCAGGGAGAAGAAGAGGTCACAGAAGACGACTGGGTAAGACCCAGTGGGGGTAAGAGAGCGCGAAAGGAGAAACACCCCCTAGAAGCTCAAGAGGATATGTTTGACCCGGACAGCATCTGGAATCCGAGGTCCACGGAGTGGCAACCATCCCCCCGAGTAGCACAATATATGACTGGAAGACTGCGAAAAGCACTAGATAAGGAGGTGAGACAGCGCCTACGAGCAGAGTGCCCGTGACCAGACCTCCCGGGAAAGGTAGCGGAGACCCCCGCGCTCGATCCAAAGATGCTGACCTTCGTGTGAAAGACAAGTAAGGATCCCCACAAGGGTATTGATAGGTCCTGGAGAAGCTGCCAGGAGAAGGTGTTGGACCTGGCCGGGCCACTCGCCAAGATTATGGACCTCGCAGAGAGGGCAAAGGACACTGGGGAAGAAGGAGACCCATATGCTCTCGCCGGCTGGGCTCATAGAGAAGTCTGCCTCCTCGGAAATGCAAATTGTGCCATCGCTTCAGAAAGGTGAAGGGGCCTTCTACTGAAAATAGACTCGAAACTTAGCGATTTAGCATAGTATGAAGCAGGAGAAGGAGCCCAGGGACTCCTGTTTGGGGAGACCTTTGGGAAGGAGATGGGACGGTTTGTCGGAACATACGCTTCACTGGAAAAGGCACAAGCATCTATCTGTAAAATATTTCCAATCAGAGTTTTTGGCGTGACTGACCGCTTCAGGGGTCGTGCAGCCGGTCGCAGTCAAGGAGGAAGAAGATCCCAGAACCCCAGGGCACAATACTGGGAGAATAAAAGCCAGGTCACATTCTTCCCGTCCAGAGGGAGAGGCCGCAGGTCCAGAGGAACAGGACGAGGTCAACGATTTACACCAGGTGAGAGGGATTCAGTATCCCCCCATGGGTGGGAGGACGGGCATGTTTTTAGAGAATTGGCGCACGCTTTCAAGCGATTCCTGGATATTGCAAACCGTCAGAGGCTTGCAGCTAGATTTTATAGAAGCCCCAGTCCAGCTAAGGAGACCTCAGAGTCAGAGGTTAGTGCAAGCAGAACAAGCATAGCTAGACAGCGAGATAAGGCAGCTAGTGCACAAAGAAGCCATAGAGAGATGTGAAGTAATGCCGAGATTTGTGAGCAACATGTTCCTGGTGCACAGGAAGTAGAAAGTACGCCCAGTTATAAATCTCAGAGAGCTGAACGGATGGATTATATATCGGCACTTCAAGATGGAGGACATCCACTTCCACTTGCTAAGAGACTCCCTGAGGGAAGGAGACTGGCTGACGCGTCTGGACTTGAAGGACGCATACTTTACGATCCCAGTACTCAAGGAGTACAGGCCAGTCCTGGCTTTTCGCTGGCAAAGACAATTCTGGCAATTCAAGGCAATGCCATTCGGGCTTGCATCAGCACACTGGGCATTCACGAAACTGATGAAGCCAGAAGCAGCTGCGATCATGTAGTAGAGCGTCAGGCTGATCATTTACCTGGATGATCTCTTACTCCTAGCAGAAGATCAGGAGGTACTAGAGTACCAGACGAGATGGGTGCATCACCTTCTAGGATCGCTGGGATTCCTAGTGAATACAGAAAAGTCAGATACCACGCCAGCGCACAAATTAGATTTCCTAGGGTTTGTCTTAGACACCAGGAAGGCAAGGTTAGAGCTTCTCGCTCGGAAAATAAAGGATATCAAGAGAGAGATCAGAGCATGCTTAGAGAAGCAACAAGTATCACTCAGAGCCTTAGCAAGAATAGTAGGGTTGTTAGCGGCATCTATTCAAGCCATATTTCCAGGTCCCCTGCACTATCGAGCACTGCAGAGGTTGAAGATAAAGCACCTTCAACAGGGACTGAAGTATCACCAGCAGGTGTCTCTAGATCAAGATTCAATTACGGAACTAGATTGGTGGTTAAAGAATATGGATGCTTGGAATGGGTGAGCCATATTCGGAGACAGACCAGATCTGATAATAGAATCAGACACCAGCCGGAAGGGCTGGGGAGCCAGATGTGGAACTCAGAGGCAAGTGGAGCGAAGAGGAGCTTTGCCTTCACATAAACTGCCTAGAGCCCGCAGGATCATTCGCGATCAAGGCATTCACAAGAGGAAGAGTGAAATATTGTGTCCTGCTGAAAATGGACAACATATCAGCAGTCGATACATCAGCCACCTAGGTGGGACGAGGTCCAAGATGCTAGCGGAACTAGCGAAGGACTTTTGGCACTTCTGTCTTCAGTCGGAAACGTCAGTGACAGCAGAGTACCTACCAGGTACACTGAACGTAGTGGCAGATTGGAACTCGCAGTATCTGACAGACTCCAGCGACTGGAGACTGGATCCGGCAGTGTTTCGGAGGCTGAATACGAAATGGTGCCAATACACATGGACCTCTTCGCCTCCTGGCTCAATGCTCAGACAAGCCTTTACTTCAGCTGAAGGCTGGATCCGGGAGTGCAAGGAACCGATGCTTTCCTGCAGGAGTGGACAGGAGGCCCTCACTACGCATTTCCCCCCTTCGTGATGTTGAGCAGAGTTCTAGCGAAATGTCGGAGGGAGAAGGCAGAGCTGGTCCTAGTAGTGCCTTTGTGGAAATCACAAGTGTGGTTTCCATCGTTAATGGAACTAGTAACAGACTTACCCAGAGTCCTGCCGGAAGGAGAGCGACTGCTCACGGACCCAGCTGGGTCATCTCATCCTCTGAGAGTGAGAGGGACACTCCCGCTAGCCACGTGCAGGATATCAGGAAACGTTGGGCACTGCCAGGAATTTTGGCGCAGGCTGCAGAGCTTATCGCTGAATCCAGGGCTCAATCCACTAGGAGGAGCTACGACGCAGCTTGGGCAAAATGGACAAGCTGGTGCAAGGAGAGATGTGTTCATCCTGTTTCAGCACCTGTAGTGGAGATATTGAAATTCCTAGCAAACTTGTTACAGAACGGAAGAGCTTTCCGTACGATAGGAGTTTACAGATCGGCGATTTCAGCAGGACATTTGCCAATAGAGGGCGTCCCGGCAGGAGAACATCTGCAGTAGTGAGGCTCATTAGAGGTGCGAGATTCAGAGTGCCACCAGAGCCCAGGTATAGTACAACGTGGGACGTGTCAGCAGTATTATGTTTGCTATCAGATTGGCCAACAGATAAGTACCTTTTCCTTAAACAGCTATCAGGTAAGCTAGCTATGCTATTATGTTTAATTTCCTGCAAACGAGTATCAGACGTCAGAGCCCTGGAGATTAACAGACGGGCCTTCAGACCAGAAGGAGTGACCTTCTCGATAGTCAGGAGAACCAAGACAGGGACTACTACGGTCCATTACCCCAATTTCCGGAGTAATACAAAATGGTGCATTGCATGATGCATTAAAGAGTACGAAAATAGAACAGAGGAGAATAGGGCAGCGAGTCCCAAGCAGCTACTAATAGCGCACAGGAAGCCTTTTCATGCATTTACCTCAGCTACCATTGCGCGATGGGTCAAAGAGATTATGCAAGCAGCACGTGTGAATGTGAGCATGTATGGAGTTCATTCAGTGAGAGGAGCAATGGCATCGAGAGCCGTGAGAGCAGGTGTACCATTGAGTGATATCATGCTGGCAGCAGATTGGTCGAGTGATCGGACATTTAAAGAGTTTTATTTCAAACCAACAGAAAGTCTAGCGGGAACGGTGTTGGGGAAGCTTTGAAAAAGCATAATGCTCGCCTCCAGTCTTGTCATAGAATGAAGATTACCCCTGCTAACTGCGCAAGGAGTATTAATTCTTTTACAGACTAGGAGGCAAGCATTAAATTCCCTCCCGAGTATTGTACTGTCTAATTTTGTATTGTATTATGTTAGTAAGTACACTACATAGACACCACCCTAAAATCTTCTATTGTATTGTCTCATAGGGGAAGATCAGAAGAAAGAGCAGTAGCAGAGGCTTCAGGAGACCGGAGGTTAGCAAGGATCAGTTATGGAGATGAGAAACTTTCAGAGCGAGAAAAAGCAGAGGAGGAGTTCATGCACAGGAAGTGGGTTGTGACTGGCTGAGAGGGCATGGACTACAGAGGCTCATGGATTTTGTAGTTTGAAAAAGTAAAAGGTCTGTTGACATTTTTTTTCATAGTTTATATATGAGTTTTGTTGAACTGCTGAAGAGTAGTAAATAAATGAAGTTGAAGCATAATGCTCACCTCCTAGTCTTTAATAGAATTAATACTCTCTGCATAGTTAGCAGGGGTAATCTTCATTATTACTCAATTCAAGGTACTCAATTTATCGAACACGGAAGCATGATGGGCTGTGTCGTCCCTGCCAATGGAACTGAACTTGTGAAATGCAGGCTGCCCCATGTCAGATGCCAGTACTTTACAGCAGGAGCTATCCACTGGGGCATGTCATGCACATAGCCACACAGCGGGTGCTCATACCTTGAAGCTACTTCACTGCCATTGAACATATGATCTACTGGCTACACAAACATCTCTGCAACAAGTACATTAACCTGCTGACCTATTGTATTGGGATAGGAATCTGTGAACGGCATGTGACATCGATCTCTATAGCATTTGCTGCTCAATTTGCTAAACTATTACCAGTTAATCTTAGGCTCTTTTCATACAACGTATATAACTCTCCATCTTTTGGTAGTACTGGGAGTCTTCTTTTTACCCTCATTCCTTACAGTGCGATGAGCTGACCGACATGCGGAGGGGGTAGTATGGTAGTAAACTTGTCTATGTATTTGGGGCCACGGCCCCTGCTATAGTACCATGTCCCCAGTAAATTCCAGAGAGCGAAAATCCAAGTGACCGGCAGTGCTGTCAGCTCACAGCTCCTCTGAGGCTAAGTGCCCCCCTTCCCCAGAGCGGAAGTGCCTAGTTCCTCTAAACCTGTTCATTCAGAGGTTGAAGGAAGGTGTTTCAGGAGGAATTAACGTCAAAGCGGTGAGTGGTGAGTGCAGCATTGTCTAGTTATTACTATTGCTCGGAAACCAGGAAACAGATTTTAAGGGATATCTCCTGAAAAATGACATGTTGTAATACCAACCATTTGTGTACAGTCCCATTTTCCAGAATTGGCAGCATTTAGTCGTTCACGTAACAATGGCGGCTGGACAGGATCATTTTGAACAGTTGGAATGGTGACAATAGACCAAGGTGGTCCTACTGGAGAATAGAAGCAAAACAAACAAGGCAGGCTCCTATGAGTCAAGAATCAAAGTGGGAAAATGTTTATTTCTTTCATTTATTTTCAGTATAGCTCTACACAAAAGGCTCTCATTGAATGTATTTCAAATGTGAAACTTGTGAGAGATAAAACAGTTGTTTTGAAGACAGAGCATATCATACCAAGCTTAATAAATAATTGCACACATTGTTTAAGTGGCGTGGGGTGTGTATTGGCTTTTAACAAGGGACAGTATCAGTGAAACCACATTTTTAGTTCTTTCTAAATCACTTATCGTCTACAATTCATATGAATATGCAATTGGGATTAATAATGGAAGCATAAAACAGGAGACAATCATGTTGCAAAGAGGTCTGGAAACCTCTTGGCGGAAATATAGAGCATCTAAGGGTGTATTCAGGCGTGTGCTGATTATTTATATCCCAATATATGCCAGTATAAAAAGCATGGTTATGCTGGCTGTGCCCATACATTTCCATGCTGGCTCCACCAACATATGCTATTATCCCCATAGAAGACCATACTTATGGTCGCTTTCAGATATTTTTCTACAGTATCATTAATGGCACTGGGCACAAAACTGGCTCTGCCAATAAATACCAATACTCCTATGTAAATACATACTCCCATTGGTTTGGCCATTAAAAGTGACGTGTCACAATCGGAAAACCTGTCCAAACTGGTTCAATTTAAGCCAGTCTAGACCCATAAGAACATTTGTCTTGCTTGAGTCATCATAGATGCTCAATTAATAAAAAGTCATGCTACAGTGAAGAATATACAACCCGCTACACCAAAGCATCAGTCTAGTGAGGTAACACTACTTATCGTGCTTGTTTTTTTAAAATATGCAGAGTAAAATATGTCATGCCACAGTAAGCAATGGCTAGATTGACTGCACCAAAATGCCAGTCTAGCCAGGGAATGGCACACATGAACTTGCGTTTGCACAAATTCTCTGCGCACTGGCACACAGCCACCCACCCAGAACATTCAAAACTCAGATCACATCACCTCACATCACCTCTCATTCACCCACCAGTCACTCACACCTTCTCTTACACCCACTCATTGCATTCTCTACACAGGCACACGACCACCCACCCACCCAGATCATTCAAAAACACACATCACAACACTTCTCATTCACATACATACATCTGACATACACTTCACGCATGCAAAACACACATCACATTACAACAAATGCCTTCTTACCTTTTTCTTGCAGCTTCAGTCCCTCCTTACAGGCCCCCTCGGCTGCACCGTGCTGCTCACAAACAGGAACCGGGAAACTGCAAGAGCTTCCTGGTGACCTTTATGTGAGCTGCAGGGAAGCCGAGGGAAAAGGAGTTGGAGCTGAAGGTGGCATGTACCACATGTCATGTTCAGCTCCAACCCCTACTGAGTGCCTCTGAGGCCCAGCCTTCACCGTGATGATTGAGGACTGGGTCCGGGACCCACCAGACCCGGTGTGGCGGGTCCCACTACACCGTGGGAGGGCCCATTACATTAGGAGCACCTGTTATTTTTTTGGGCAAACAAAATAATAATTTCAGTTGCGACCCCAGGCGACGCCCAAATGACGTCCCGGGTTTTAAGACCCCCAAGCCTGACAGCTGTGACTTGGCAAGGACATTCTGTGTGTTTGCAGGCTGAAGCTTTTTAAAACAGGTTCACGTTAACTGTTTCACAAGAGAATTTATGTTAAACACTAGCAAAAACTTCAAATATAATGTTTATTGTTTACAAACTATCCTTTTTTTTAAACATTATTATCTATGTACTAATTTTCATCATATAATTTAATCTTCCGCATCTATAGCTAACATCTCCCAAAACACATAATTTGAGGTGGGTCTTTGAGTTATTTGTGATCTATGATACGAGGTTAATGCATGGCACAAGGCAGACCCACAATTTATTCATAAACATTTAAAAATAATCATAGCTAATAGAACAAAAATAACAGAAAATAGTTTCCACACAAATATAGATATTAAGGACCATAAATATGCACCGATATCTAATGTACCAGTGGGGCAATGTTCCTGACCTGAAATGCTCTGGTGATTATTAATGGCATGCCACACTGAGGCAGAAGAGTCAGGTCTAAATTAACATTTTCCTTCAAAAATCTGACAAACTCCTCCTTTCTCTGCCAAAATCATATTGAGTGCTGCCCTGTTCTGTTATGCTACAAGGCGTACAGCTTTTAACTCAATAGTGATATTAAGAAGGGCATCTGATGTTTCATTTATGGTGGCTTCTAGCAGTCATGACAAACTGCGTACATATCTGGAATTGACAGTCGGGCCATACCATGAAACGATTGCTTTAAGGATATCTGCCATTACCTGTGGTCCAGTATTATCCTGTACTACATAACGCTTTTACTGTGGGGGAGAAGGCCAATGGCTAGCTTTCACTGTCACATCAGGCAGTGCAAACCCCAAATGACATTGGCCTGCCCAGTAAGCAGGTAACCAAGAATACGCATTAGTAGCGCAATTACAATACACTGATTCCCCTACATAGAGAGGTTCTTGAAACACTTTAGCTGGCAGGTGCAATGTATAGTTACAATTTAAGGTAAACCCCATATCCCGTGTACCATCGCTGGAGATGAACACACAGCCTAAAACAGTATTGTTTCTTATATGGAGAAGAGGTGCATGGGAAGGCAGTTGAGAGGCATGATTGCTGTATGATGAGACCTTCATAAGAAAAGACCATTGCTGCCATGCTTTGGAAATAGGTCCATTAAAGGGAAAACTCCATTAGGCATAGTGACAACCTTCCTTTTTAAGAAGATTCTCATTAAGATACTGATATGGGAGTTATGGCATGTAATGCTTGCTGCCACCTATTTTTGCAAATCTGCTAGCCAAAGGGGGTCCTCTCCTGGCCATAGCTATATGCAGCGCATAACATGAGATGGAGAATGGTAGTGGGAGCTGCTGTAATGGTAGGCCTTCACCAGCATAGGCTGGGTAATTTAGACAAATATAACAATTACTTCTGTTGATGGTTTCATGTGTGTTATGTAGCAGTGAAACAAAAGCATTTTTCTGTATACATTTTTCCGTGTGATATTTTTGCACAGTGCATAAAGTAGACATGACAATAGTGGTATTGGAAACTGCTACTTACACAATATATTCTACCAGTAAACCACCCCCCAATAACACATACAGCCTCATCACGAGTTTGGTGGTAACCCTTAAATGCGGCAGTAACGTTATTACTGCTGCATTTAAGGGTCCACCAAATCACGGGTTTGGCGGCAATTACCCCAAGCTCTGAGCTGGGGTAAATGCGCTGGGAATTTGCCAATTTTTTGTGCAATTACCACACAGTAATACCGCAGATGGTAGTTGCACTGAAAATTCCCCATTGGGCCCAATGGGGAATTCCCAAATGGCCCAATGGGGATTTACCATTCTGCCAAACCCATGATCCGGTGCTAATAGCGCTGGGGGGTTTGGCAGTAACGCTGTTGGTCCAGTGGTATTCCAGTGGTAATACCACTGGTATACCGCCCAACTCGTGATGAGGCCCATCGTGTGATAAAAATCAACATCACATAAATAAAAGTTTTGGTTGTGTACCATTTTTTCTTTTTCTCTTTGGATGAACTGTTATGGAGTGATATAACGGTATTCTCTTGATGTGGCATATTGTCAACCACGTGATCGGTAAGGCAAAGGAACAGGCTGCAATAATATTGCAATTTTATGGCGTGTCTCTTTTTTCCTTTCTATCTTACCCCTTAGATAGTCCAAAAGATGGTGGGCTCACCACCTGGCCTACATTCTTCAGGAATAAAATTATTATTTTTTTACAGTTTATAGTTCCGCTTACAGCTTCCTGGGTCTCAAGTTGTATCTTCATTCTTCTGTTGGTCCACTAATGTCCTCAGGCACACTATTTTATAATAATTGTCACTAGTCTTACCACAGAGAGGGGGCTTTTGGGTTTCCTTACTGGGCAATGTAATATCCACAAGGGCAGGCAATAAAGAGGATGGTGCATGCTTCACGTGACAAGTGTGGATCCAGCTTTTATGGCCACTGCATTTCACAGCAGTATGAGTGGTCAATAGCACTTGTGTCAGGCCCTTCCATCTGGGTTGCAGACCAGATATTCACTGGAAATTCTTCATGAAGATATAGTCTCCTGGTTGAATACTGTGGCCTGGCCCCTCCAGTGGTTTTGGCAATTTGTCAGTGACCTGTTTGCGAAGAACAGATAATGTTTTAGTCAACTCCTTACAGTAATCTATCAACAAAGGGTAAGGTAGAGTACTTAAACACTTTGGATTTGGCACACACCACACATTAGCTGGCTGGCACATGACTACTTCGTAAGGAGTTAATCTAACAACGGAATATACAATATTTATCTTGAGAACAATGCCAGCAGAAGTGCGTCTACCCATACTAGGGTGCTACTGGTGCAGATTTTTGCAAGTTTATTTTTAAGGTGGAATTTATTCTCTCCCCCAACCCTGCTGCTTGTGGATGGTAGATTGTATGAAATATTTGTCTGATTCCGAATGTCTTACATACCAAGTCCATAGTGGTATTAACAAAATAAACACTGTTGTCACTCCAAAAAGTGTGTGGCTACACAAATCAGCATAAATATTCCTTAACTAACATCTTTTCAGTGCTCAAAGCAGTATTATCTTTTAACGGGAATGCTTCTACCCATTTGCTGAACATATATGCTACTAATGCATATTTCTTTCCTTGGCATGGAGGCAATTCAATAAAGTCAATTTGCTTAAAATGGGAACTCTGGAGGTCTAAAATGTCCCTTTGGTGCACCTTTCCCCTTTCTAATATTGTGAACAGCTCAAACCTGACAGTTTCTACAATATGCTGCTTGCCTTAATTTAGTGTTACTCCATACTGTGGTTAGCAGACTAAACATACCATCTGACCCTACATGCGATGGACCATGGGCATGAGACAACATTACGGGTATATATTTATTTGGAGCTTCCATCTAAGTTCATTCCGTGAATCCACCCAACACCCATCAATAAATGTCCCATGTAGTTTCCAATTCTGTAACTCTTGCTCAGTGGTCTCAACCTGAATGTTTCACACTGTCTCAAGGGTATTGTCAAATACAATATTCTCTGTCTGCATCATGTGTGTGATATCCACAGGTGATACAGGGGACTGTGCAGTTGCCTTTGCAATTTGGTCAGTAAAAGTGTTACCTCGCCCTATATAATTTACAAGGGTCTTATGGATGTTACATTTAATGACATCCAATTTCTTTGGTAGGATCAGTGCATACAATACATTTGAAATTAAGGTACCATGCTGCATCTTTGTCCCATTTGAAGTAAAAAATCCTCTCTCTGCCCATAAGCGGCCAACGTTGTGAGCCACTCCAAATGCATACTGACTGTCAGTAAAGATGTTAACTACAAGACCTGAGCTTAACTTGCAAGCCCTGTTAAGGGCAATCATTGTGGCTGCCTGGACAGAATGCTGAGGTATTCTTCAAGCCTCAACAATGGTTTTCAAAGTTGTAATGGCATATGTTGCAGTGGTAGTACCAATTGGTAATTTATAACACAACCTAGCTACAAACAATGTACCATCAGGTTTATTACCTGTCCCTTCATCTCCTCATCTCTTATTAATATACAATCATGCATTACTTTTGATTCATCTGATGGGAGGGGTAGCAATGTGGCAGGATTTAAAGTGTTACATCGTTGTATGACAATATGTGGGGCCAGAAGGTCAGCTCATATCTTTTCAACCTGGCATTTGTCAGGTGATGGGTTTTAGTTCTATTCAATAAAATATCAATTGCATGTGGCACCGACAATGTAACTTTGCGTCCTAATATTATGGCAATGGCATGTTTCATAGAAATGGCTGCAGCCACTACACCCCTTAAACAATTATGAAGTGCTTTTGCCACTGGGTCCAATGTGGAAGAAACATTAGCACATGCTCTCTTTTGTCTCCTTGTTGTTGAGTTAGTACAGATAACGCACAGCCTTGCTTTTCATACACAAACAATGCAAATGTTTTAGTGTAATTGGGGGTGCCCAACGCAGGTGAGTTACACAATGCAGATTTCAGAACATCACAACTCTCTTGCTGAGCAGCAGTCCATGGCAAGGGAACCGGGGTGCTGCTCAGTGTTAGTTCTAACAGTGGTGTTGCTCAAAGTGAAACATTGGGAATCCATTGCCTACAAAAAGAAATCATGCCCAAATAACCTCTGACATCTTTCTGTGTAATAGGAACAGATATTTTGGTTATAGCCTCTATGCGCTGTGGGTGTAATCTACGCTCTCCTTTTCATAACAAATGTCCTAAATAGGTGACCTGAGTTTTGCAAAACTGCAATTTTTTAAAGACACTTTATATCCCAGTAATGCTAAAAGCTGTTAGAACCATACAGTTAAATCCATGCATTGCTCTAGGGTATCTGCAGCTATAAAAAAATAATCAACATATTGAAGCGGTGTACTATTTGTAGCTGGTGTGATTATGACTAGCTGTGTTTTCAGTGCTTGGCTGTAAATACTTGGGCTTTCAGTGTAACCTTGGGGGGCCCTATGGAAGATGTAGGACCGCCCCTCCACATTGAAGAAAATAAATACTGACTGTCTTCATGGATCGGAATGCTAAAGAAAGCATTTTATTTTTAAGGTCTATTACTGTGAAATACTGAGCTGAAGGAGGTATCATGGTAAACAAAGAAGACATATCTGGTACCACTCGATAATGTGGTTCTACAATTTTACTTATTGCTCGGAGATCAAATATTAGTCTCCATTGTGCTGGAACAAAGGGCTTCCCATCAATTCGTTTTTGTACAAGAAGAATTGGGCTATTACATGGACTACCCACAATTTCTTTTAAAATCCCTTCAACTAGAAAATCCTGTATTACAGACTGAATTCCTTACTGTCCCTCCTTGGGTACTTTATACTGCGTAATTTGTGGTAAAATGGCACCAGGCTTGATTCTTATTTACACTGGATCAACTACCATGCATCCTAGGTCATTAGATCCAGTAGCCCATTTCACAGGGCCAATTCCCTTAAATTCAGGTGGCAGTTCAATACTAACAGTGTCAAAACATTTTGAAAAAAGACTCTGCATTACATGTTAGGTATACCCCATTGGGTGAACAATAAATGTTAGCATGCAAATGTTTTAACAAATCCATTCCCAAAAGATTTAAAGCACATTTATCAGTGACAACAAGCTGTGCCATGCAAGATATAGGACCTATGCTAAACTGTACAGGGTCAGATATTGGACTTTGGACCGGATTATTAGAGAATCCCGCTAATTGTTTACTTTCCCTCAGAGGGGAATATGGGGCACACATTTGTGGGAAATTGATGTAGTAGATGCACCTGTATCAAGAGGAATGTTGCCTGTTTGCCTTTCACTGTAGCTTTTACAAATGACCCTTTGAATCTACAGGAATATGTATGCCCCCTCTTCCCTCTGCAAGGCAGCTCTATGCTGTGTAATTCATGGAACTGTATTCATCCTCATAATAATCCCTAACTGAATATTGCTGACCTTGCTTGGTGTCAAAGTAATTATGCTGCTGCTCATTATTCTCTTCTAATGTCCCATTATTTGCTGCTATGCTGTTCCAAGCCTCACTTCTTAAAAAGGTTCCACTTGTCATTCCTTGCCCATAAGATAAGAACTTCTGTGCCCTCACTGGCTTAAAGGTAAAGGACACTCCTTTATGCAGTGATCTTCTGCTTTACAAAAATCACACCCGTATCTATCATACCTGCTCCCATATTTGGCAGGGCAATACCACTTCTTCCTCCTCTATACATATTTTTCCCCTTGCTATGCGCATATTACCTCTGCCTCTTTCTGGAAAAGCCTGTTGCATAATTCCTTAATTTTTTGTCTTTCTCTCCTTTATCTTTAGCATGGCGATTTGCATATTATCTAGCCGTAGTCAAAATCTGGGCGACAGTGTGAGCTGGCCATGTAGACTCATAGGTTTGTATATCGTGTTTTAAATAAGGCAAAAATCCTTCTACCAAATGGGAACAAAAGGCTTTCTGTCCCTCTGGCATAGACATGTCAATTCCACTAAATGAAGTAAAAGCTTTTTTTTTGTGTAAAATATTTTTCAACTGACTCCCCTTCTTCCTGCCTGCAAGCAGTCAGTTTATCCCAACTAATTAACCTGCGTGGAACCACTTGTTGGATAAGTGTTATCAATAGTGCTGGGAGAGATATAATTTCTTTTGCCAATTACTCAGTCTTCCCCCTTTTCCCTACTGCTTCCACCACCTCTTCCCACTTTATGACAGGATCTAAACTGCCCTACATTCTGCATTGGCACCATATATCTGGTGGTAGAATGCATGAAAAAAAACTGATCTATATTGCCCAATGTGAGCGGACCTGTTTTAAGCACCCTGTCTGTCTGGGTGTACCACTGTTCTGGATTTTGTCTAATATCTGGATAATCTTTAGTAAAGGACAGTAATTTCATATGGTTCCAAGGGACATGAACCTGGTGTGTTGATAATCACTGTCAAACCCAGGCACTCCTCTCATTGCGACCACTTGAGTTACTATAGACTTTGATGGGGCATTGATGATCCACAATAAAAATGTTGACACTATTTCCGGACATAATTTTACATCAAGTTTATACTCCTTGACTATTCAGTCTATTTCCTCATAATCATCTGGCAGGGTATATACTTCATCCTTAGCGTTTATCTTTTTATGAAATTCCCACATTTGTTTGCACAGGCTCTGTACTATTGCAAATGAAAGCGTATCTGTGAGCGCGAGGTGGTGAATAGACCACCTTGTCACTAGGTACTTGATAGGGGATTGGGAGAGGTCTTTAAACCATTAAACATTTTAACAATGGATCTGTTTCATACTTTAAAGTAATTTTTGCTTCAGGTGCCGGGGCTGGGAGGTAAGCATTAGCTACATAAACACCCTTTATCTTCATTGTGTCTTCACAATCTCCCTCATCCCAATCTTTTTTCATCTCTTTCTGATCATATGCGTGTGCTTTCTCTTTTTGAGTTCGTGGCTTCCGTTTCTTAATCTGTGCTTCTCATGTTTTTTTTGTCTTGAAAAATCTTCCCATTGCCTGTATATTCCCCATTGCAGGGGTCTGAGGACCTGATCTTACACTTAGAGGCTAGTATGTGTCTTAAATATCCTATCTTTTCAAAAGAACCATGTAATGGGAATTGCAGATCAGGGTTGTTGGCAGTGTATTCGTGCCATTTATTTTAGAAACATCCCTACGCCAAGCCTTTCATAATAATTAATTCCCAGCCTGGTGTTCCTTTCAGTGAGGTAGCCACATGTTTTTCTAACCCCTGTTGCCTCTTATAACATTTTAATCCAATTGTTTTACTTACTTTGTCTAGTTACTTTGTCTACTTATTTGTCTACTTACTTTGTGATCACAAAGTTGCATTGATAATGTCTCACTTAAATGCAGTGTGTCCACAATCAATGCAATCTACAAGCTTATATCATTGTTCATGCATGCCATGGTTTCTAATTTTATATACACCAAGTGTATATTCTTTACTCATATTCTTCCTATTGAAACACTACATTACATATTCAACTGTGTTTCCTATGGCTAATTAACAAAATGCGTTCACAGGGAACACATCACTAGATATCTAAGTGTATTTCTCCATAGGTCATTTAACAGTATGCTTCCTATAGGAAATACATTTCATTCTTAATATATCAGATCATACAATATTATTGTGGAAAGTCTCAACCCTTTTTCTGCAGTCTTCTGTTCCAGTTCTTCACCGGGAATGTAAATCCTCTTTTCACATAGACAGGGGATCCTCATTTGCAGAGAGCATGTGTCAAACAGATCGGCTGCTGAGAGAAAGTGTGGCTGCTAGGAAAGCTTCTTGTCCTGATAACAGCAGTGTGTTGCACCCCTGAGTCCAGCCTTTGCATGCTATCTGACCGTGGCAGCTTAGTCCAACTGGATCTTTCTGCAATGAGGTCCCATCTGGTGCTGCCAATTTTAAAATGTCAGCAATTAATAATTAATAACTCTATTTTGTTGAGTCTAAGAAATAATGAAGCACCCGAACAGAGTAGTTATGCTCAGTGAACAAGAGTATTTTGTAACAACAGCTGCAGCTATAAGTCAGTTTGGTGTAAAGACACCCTCTGAGCTGAACTCTCATTCAGTCTGGCCATTCACAAAGCATTTAAATACAAGTCAGAACACTGATTACATTTCAACAGCTATTCACTTTGCTATAATTAAAGTGAAGGGGAGGAGCTAAGTACCCCCACCTCAACCATCTCGCCCACAGGACCTGTATGTTGGATGCCGGAGTGTGAAACACGTGCAGTACCAGTGAAAATACTGATACCAAGGGGAATCTGGGAGGCAAGGTTCCCATTGAGGAAACCATATTTGCATACTAAACAATACAATGGTCATCTGAATGATATTCCAGAAGAAACAGGACGGTTGAATGATGAAGAATGATGAAGAAGAACGTCATCACCATCACTGTTATGCAGAGCAAATCTGACGTATAGGGAAGAGATGCAGAGACTAGAGAATATAGACAATTCCATAAGGCATCAGTATTGAGATGAAGAAACTTATGCTGCAGACATAATGAAGAGATCAAGACATAATGAAGAGATCAAGCTATTTCACATGTATACACATTCAAAGAAACGCAGGCAGATGAAGTATTCTTAAAGGCTAGCTAGTGAGTAGATTGGGCAGGTGAACATGAATATATACATATATATATTGGAGTCAGTGGAGTCAGTAGAAGATGGATGTTTCCACTACGTACAATAGAAGTGCTGAGCAAAAGAAGGAAAGCCACCTTTTCTAGTTTCCAAGTGTGGTGCAGTTAGAAAACAAGTGAATTAAAAAGGGTGAAACTCAGAAAGGCAAGGTTGGATGAACCAAGAAGCCAAGGTCGTATCAGACTCGGATGAATAGACATTAGATACAAATCATGTGAAACAATGAAGCTCTTGTTCAGAAGGCTTGGACAAAAACAAGAAGTCGTCAGAGGTCTATTAAAGAAGGGTGTTTTAATACACTGAAAGCTCAATTTCCTAGTCTTTAGTCATGTGGGGGGAAGAAGTTGGATGAGCATGATGGTCACACCTACGCACGAGGGCAGAGCGTGCCTTCACTCTCCTGAATTCCCCGGAGCAAAGAACATGTCCAAGGTCGAGTTCAAAGATCTAATTTTCAGTGCACCACTAAGGTGATGATGGATGGATATGCTAATTGGTGGGAAGCTATGGTTAAGACAAGCTTATCTGCACCTGCACTTTCAACCTGCGTACCGCCAACGTAGGTTGGGAGGGTACTAGTGGAGGTTGGAAAGTAACCAATGATAGAGGACTGCATGATCAAGGGTCCTATAGTTGTGTAGCCAATTAGACGTTGTATATTTCGTGACGTTCATAGTGACATATTTTGAGGGAAGGCCTTAGTTGCCCCACATGATGTTAAGAAACAAATAATTTTCTTCCACTGCCCTAAGCAAGTATAGATTGTATACCTAGATGATCCTTGTAGAAATCTATTACACTCACCATTAGGTTTTTGCAGTTTGCCACATAGGCTGATGTTAGTAATACGCAGGATAAACGTCACCTATGACGATTTTTTACTATAAAAGTGTACATTTTTTATGAAATGCTTGAAAAGTCTCGAGATTGATATTAAAACAGTATCTTTTGCCAACTACCTGAGTTGTTTCTATTATTGATGTTTGAGTAAACTCTGCATCCACCGTCCATCTCTAAGCTATTGCTAACCCATCTTAAAGGGCAGAGAAGGAACCTCAGTTCACGTGGTAGCAGAGATTGAATGGTTAGATATACCCATAGAGAAAAGTAAGCTTTGGGATCCCGGCAATATCACACCAATCTCTGCCATTCGGTTTAAAGGACGTGAAGCTCCTTGTAGATAGCGGTTTTAGAGTAAAGTAAGACTTGTACAAGCCAGGGTAAAACGGGTTCCCCGGTTTCCACGAAAACCCCTCCCAGTGTCTAAAGGAAGCTGAACGAACAGAAGGTTGGAAGAGGCTACTGAAGAGGTGTGCAATTCCGAGAATCGGAAGTTGAAAAAACACGAATAGTGAGTAAAGATTGTGCGAGGTGGCAAAAGAGTGAATGGGCAGCGGGTAAAGAGAACGATAAGGCGAAAATTTGTAATGGAGGGAGGTAGGGATGATGTAACTTGAGGGACGATGAGCGTTAAAAATGAGTAGAAATTGACTTGAGGGGAGGCCAAGCAATTTAAGCAGTATAGTGAGGAGGAGCCACGGTAGAGAGTATACACAGTGCCTGCGCTTTAAAGAGCATAACAGAAGGAACAGCACCTAAAATCCCATCGAGGAAGCCGTAGGAGATGAGTTTGATTAAAGACAAACCTAATGAGGTCTGTTCACACTCCGTATGGAAACATTTTTAGGCGTAAAATGAGTCTTATGAGAGAAGACAAAATGCATGTGGCCGGCCGAGTATGTCTGTTTGTTTGTTTGTTTTATGTGACTGTGTAACGATGACGAAATGGTAGATGAAGTCGATGTTAGGGAGAATTCTCTGTTTAGGTTGAATTTCCTAACCTAGTGAGTCCCCCAGCAGCTTTGCTGGATTTCTGGAGTTTGTTTTTTTTCCCCTGCCAAGAGTGAGACTCTTTTTCCCACTCTTGGACATGATTCATGGTGTTCCTTTGACTGTTAATGTGTTTTATGGGCTATGGGGTCCTTTACTCCATAGAGTCTCATGTGTTTTTTACTATGTGTGTTACACAGCACCATCCGTGCAGTGACACAGGGGTGTCATAGTGGCACCCCACCATAGACTCCATACCGTGGGACTGACTACTGTCTCCCAGGGCATGTAAAGTCACCATTGGCTTTACTAGTCCCAAATTATGAACAGAAACCAGTACAAACCATCATATTGTGGACGTACTGGTCGGGGCAATTCGATTGCCCCGGGGTCTGTTAGTCGAGGGGGCACATCTCCGTCCCCCCTGATCGAGTTTTGGCTGGTGGCAGTGGATACTACTTTTTATATTCGACCGCGAATATATCCCTATGGGATTTTCCCATTGTTCGAGGCTACCAACTTTAATTATTTAATTCCCATAGCCTCGAACATACCGCCGGTTTATTTATTTAATATTAATTCGCCGGTTGGTATTTTTTGCCAGGACTTGATTCTAAAATGGCGTTTGTGTTCTCTTTTGTGACTCCAACCCAAGTCGAGCCCTTTGTTCCACTTTTGGCGGGCTTCTCCACATAAGCCTCCAAAAGTGGTGCCACTCTGTCTGGGTACCACAGGGTGTGTGGGAGGGGGTTTAGGCATCCTGGACTGAGTTACCTTGGTAACTCAAGTCGCACTCTTGTGTGATTGGCCCAAGTGGTGAGCCGGCCGGATCACCACTTAGCATTTTTGAGTGACAGCTAGGCTGAGTGAATGGGGGTGTGCTGCATAAAAGCAGGGCTTTGGGGACTGGAACTTCAGAAGTCGCCACAGGACCTGAGAATCCGATGAGGGAGAAGCTGAGCCGACCTGCTACGACGACACCACCGGTGGAGCCCTGCAGAACCGACTCAACACTTCCCGACTACAGAGAAGATCTCCCGGATTGAAAGTCTTCTTCACCTGACTGGTGGGCACAACCAGTTTACCTTCTTTTTCTCGCATCCCAGGATGTCTTGTGGTTGAATTGCCCGTGCCAAGCACCCTATCAACCGGATAGCCACTTACCACTGGACCGCGAACCAAAGGACGGCTCCTTTTAACTGAGAAATCCACGGCTGGTTTCTTCCCTGGCAGTGCAACGGACTCCTGTTTTCCTCCCCAACGAGATCCTCTCTTCCCCCGGATGAAGCACCAACTTGCATCCGCTGCCAGGAACAACTGCCCCCGCTGGCGCATTCTCACCACTTTAAGGTACCGTGTCCGCCAGGCCTCCCTTTGTAAAGATTGCTACAAGCTAATAATAATCCCTTAACCTTCTGGGCTGGGTTGGCCACCTTGACCATCTAACTGGTCCCTTTATTTTGGTCCAACTCTTTCTGAACCTTTTCGAGACTTTTGTGCACTTTTCAACCGTGTGACCTTGGACACATTTCGTTCTGATCCTCTTAAAGTGGATCCGGCCTTCTGAACTCTAACTTCACGGTTTTACTTTGCCTTCCTCTCTTGTTGTGTTCTTGTGAAAGTGTTGGGATCTGTTTCAAATTATACTCTGCTTTTCTCTCCCTTTTAAAACGAATTATTGGAGTGCCATCTGCGTTAAGCACTCACCGCTGTCTGAAAATAAGTGGGGCTTTTACTTTAGACTTGTCTAATATTCTTTTAAGGGAATGTATATCTTTCAGTGAGCGTGTTTTTGAACTGCTTAATATTAGTGCCTGTGTGTTTTACTAGATGTGGTTTTAAATAAATAATTATATCTCTTTTACACCAAGCTCTGGTCAGTGTTTGCTTGTTATACTGTGTTCTTCTGACCTATTGTGAATACTCTGTATACTGCCTAACTCTTCTTGAGGGAAGTCTGACTACTCAGCCACAGCTACCAAGTGAATCTGTGCGGTGCAGACTGCTACCAAGTGGGTTTACTGCCGCACACCTGTAGTCTTAAATCGTTTGCAGTGGTCCCAGAGGGAACTGCACAGGTTTATGCCTAACAGTCGATAAAAATAAAGAGGAGAGTTCGAGGAACTAAGCATGTATTAAAAAAATGTATTTGTATTGATGATGTTTTTAGCAGATTAAGTAACAAAATTGATAAATAGAGGGTTTGGAGCCTGCAGCAATGGTGCAAGCTGATATTATGTTGTTTTCCATTAAATAAGTAATGTTGAATTTTGAAAAGAGTAAACAATGAGTATGGACAGTCAAGGAGTGACATGTCAAATATGGAGGATATTACTCTGCTTATACATTGCTGAAAGCACACACATTTCAGCATAGATAGTACAATGAGCAATAAGGTAGAGGAACTACAGACGAAAGATACATGTCATAACCGCAAGAAGGATCGCCATTTAAAGGCAGTTCTGCAGTGCATGATGATATATGTGCATGATGCATATGCAAGAAAAAAGTTAAACAAGCGGTTAGCGAGCTAGCACTTTTAAAATATAGATCAGGAAGTAAAAGATGACTCGCTTCCTAACAATCAAATAGTTAATATAGGTATAGAGGGGGTGAGGCGCCTTCTGCTCCACCCACCGTGCCTGAAACAGACAGTGATAATGAGTAGAAGGAGGGGCTTTGTACCGATTATGGAAGCATAATGAGCCATCTGCGCAAAGCAGTGATTAGGGCATGGAGAAACATACTATAAGAAAGATGTGATCTCTAAGGCCCCAAAAGACAAAGAGAGAGGCGACAACAAAGGATCAATAGCTGAGGACATCTTTAGATATAAAACGGAATATAAAAGGGATATTAAGAAGGAAAAAAGACAAAACTGATGGTCTAGTGCATATACAGAACGAATGAATGGGTGATCAGAGTTTGCACAGACTCAACAATAAGAGCATTGAGGACATGAGAGCACACGGCACTGATTGTATGGAAAAGGATGTAATGAATCCTAAACCCAGCAGTGACAAGGGAAGGCTTAGAAGATCTGTTCCCGACACATGAGTTGATAAACAGATCTGTACAGAACAAATTTAGAGGATGAGGCTGACTCGAAAAGCATTGAGGATGAGACTGACAAAGTTCATCAGTACACGAGACCTAAGGAAGTCCCATAGGGAAAGGGTAAAGATGATCAATTCAATAGTATGCAGTTATATGGCATGAAGAAAGCCTCACGCAGTGTAAAACCTGAGGAGCTGTCTTTTAAATAGACTTACTCTGACTAAGAGATGATGAAACGAAGAGTTATACATGATGAGAATAGAATATGGCAAAAGGGGAGAGAGAGCATATTCATGAGGAGATAGTTAACACATGTAGCCTTGTAGAAAGCTTTGAAGGAGTGAGAAAGTAAGGCGATTGGATTTAGACCTCCTAATATTTCGGGTGTCAAACTTAGTGATACGGCTAATTCGACCTTAAAATAGCAGTCCCACGGTCATAGGGGGGACTCGCCATTACATGTGAGCAGGATAAGGCCATTGCCAGATAGAAGGCAATGTGGGATTATTGTCACTGCCTTCGAGCAGGCAAACAATAGGTGACAAATGTGAGCGTTTTGGATTTTTACAGTTCTTTCATTAATAAAGGAGACTCTCGAGGTAGGAACTTCTAGAATGATTAGGGAAACTTATGGCGTATTTGAGGTATGAAGAAAAGGCAAATGAAAAGACCTCCGGCTGTAGGGTGGACATGTGGTATGACAGAAAATGTCTTTGATATATGACGAGGTCAAGGATATATGCAGAATAGTCAACTTTTAAAAAAAGGTGGGACTGAAAAACCCGCCTGTATATTAGCAGTAAAATGAAGCAGAGTTTGTCCAGAATCATATGGTGCAGTAGACAAGTGCCGAGAGTGCAGTAACATTTTCAGACACAGTAAGTCATTTATGAAGACTTGAGAGAGCATAAACACGGAGGTAACATGCCTATGTATAGAAGAAAGACATGTTTGGGTTATTTTTTGTTGTTTTTAAGACAGATCAAAGTTTATATATTGGGGTAAAGTTAAATGACAAAATGAAGTATGACAAAAAATGTTATTAGACAAAGGCGCAGAATGTTTTTTATTGAGAATATAGTGTTTAAATGGGAATACATGTTTTATGGTATGCTTAATAATGATGGCTATGTGAGGAGTATTGATAGAATTGTAAAGGTTTATTATGAAGGATTTCTATTGTTTTTGTATATTTTTGAAAGGATTTTAGATCCAGAAGTATGGGGTCATATTTAGTATGTATAATATTTTGACGATCGCCCCTTCGCGATTAGGAGGACTATTAGTGCAGTAATGAGATGGTTTTATGACGTTAGTTATTGAATATGTATTATTCACCATGAAGGAAGAGCCTAAAGGTGTGTTGACATCTCAGAAGGCTTTGCTTATGGGGTGGTTATATTGAGTGTATTGATTAAATAGATTGAGTGTAGAGTAACAAACCCTGCCATGTTTGTATTTAAATGACCGGCAGAGGGTGACCACTCATATGATTGAGCTGGGAACTTTATGCCAAAGGTGAAGGGAAATGCATTGATAGCCGAGGAATGTCCTTTTATTTGAAAAGTAGTTTAGAATTAATGAGTGGGCAAGGATATAGGGGATCCACTGGGGTAAATCACACGGCCAACGGAGAGTTTGAAGTAGTGCAAGTGTATAACTAAGTCTCACTTTTCGGCACAGGCTGTAGAATTAATGGCGCTGATTGTCGTGCTTGAGAAGTATGCAGACCAGGAAGTACAGTGACTCCGCCTTTGTGACGTCAACAGTGCATGGAGGGTTAGCACGTTGGAAAAAAGGGGAGGTCCCCCTCTAAGAGGGTAGCCCTCCGTTGCGGCACGTATTCTTATTGGACAGACTCCTGAGAGCACTACAACTCCCAATAGTCATTGCAGTTGTAACATGCGCAGTTTATATTAAACAAGTAGATTTTAGTTTATATGGAAATTAGAAAAGCAGAAAAGAAAGCAAATGTTTTGTTTGTATTGAAGTAGGTATGTTAGTTAAAATGTTTTCAAGTGGATGGAAGTATGATAATGTTGAGTATGTTGAATTATTGTGATAAATATGTTTAAGATTGTAATGAATAAAGACTTAAGGAGAAGTGCCTCAAGATAAGAAAAACTTGAAGACGAGAGAGGGTGTTCTTTAAACCCATCTAAAGCATTGTGGCGACAAGACAGTACTGATAAACCAGTGATTCCTGTTGCCTTATTAAGGGTGCCATTGGAATAAGCTACAGTACACTGTGCACGTCATTAGGAAAAAACCTCACTGCAGCGAGCGCAAAGGATTGGTTTGGTTCTTGCGTATAATAGAATACGTTGCATTCTGTATAGTAAAATGTTTTGTGAGTAAAAAAAATATTACTGAGTACACGTTATGCACAAAGAAGACGTTAGACCAATATTTACTGATTCCTTTAGCACTTGCACATAGACTCGGATGTATGATCAATAAGAATAGGTATTTCCTGAGGTGAATTAAGTTACCATAGTTAAGAATCATAGCACAAAAAGGTGTTTCTTAGATGAAGAATATGGAAGTTAATAAGAGTCATATTTTAAAGCTTATTTTGTGTCAAAGAAAAAGTCTGTAGATACATAAGATTGTTGCTTAGAAAAGGCACAATTTTTCAATGGACAAGGTCACTAGCGGGCGAATAAGGTCTGTAAGAGGACTTAATAGCTTGCTTAAGGTAGAGAATAGAGAAATTAAAAAGACCCTGAAGAAAGGATGGTTGCATTGCCTATCACCGGCATTATATGCTTTAAGAAATTGAATAGGTTTAGCGAAACCATCTTGTTTCGCACAAGAGTGACAAGGAGGCAAATGAGACTATTTCTCACACTTCTATATAGAATTAGGAGTGATGTCCATCAAACAATAGAATTGCTAGGAAAGGAACTATGTGTGTCTTTTTACGTGTATTACTTCAAGTAGCTCTGTCATTTCAGCTCCACTCAAGTGACAAGGGTGTGAGGCAGCGCAGAACACAGAAGGCAATGTTGCCATAACCAGAGATGCAGAGTTTCGTGTTTCCAAACTTTTTCCCCGAAATCCGATCATAGACTCACAAAATGTGTTGAAAAGGTGGCACGATTGCTCTAGTAGTCCCTTTATAGTGAAGGACAGTATACCGTCTGTAGTCACTGGGTAAGGCAGACGTGCATCAACATGCCCTGCTACAATGTAAAGATCCAGGCTTTAGAATCCACAGCACACCCACACCCATTGGAAGCAGGCATCGGAAGCAAGCATCAGGGAAGAACCACAGCATGTGCAGGATAAGTCCATGGTGAGGAAGAAAGATGCAGAAGCAGTCATGTAAAGGCAAAGAGTTCCTTAAACTGAGGTGTATTTCGAGACACTCTTTTAAGTTACTAAAAATAAGAGAGTTAAAGGACGATTTTCTTCCACAAGAGCTCATTGGACTGAGGCACCTTTAGCCTTGAGTGGACAGAAGAGTGTGCCAGATTTGGAATTCATGTTTGACAATTGAAAAAGAGAGCATTATCCTTATTTCTTTCTTACTGACGTTCTCTTTGGAGGGTCTTATGGTGATGCCCAGTGACAACGTTTCACAGATTATTCTTGCTTTTCTCGAGTTTGTATTGTGCGCATACCCTATGCTAGTCGGGAGAACCACTAGCATTCCTATTTTCCTGCAAGATCCTAAGAATGGCCCAGTTGTGAGAAGATTGCTTATAGTTATCACTGAACAAATTCTTCACCATCCTGAGTATATTGGGGGAAACACAGATGCCCCTGTCACCGGAGAATGCAAATAGACTGGTTGGCCTAGTTTTTTTTTTGTGTTTAATTGTGTTACAATTTTTACAAAAGGACATTCCCTTGATTGCAATTTTGGAAAAAGTAAAACTTCCTCTGCTTTCTTTTTCCTTGCTTTCTTTAAAAATGCTCAGATTTTATTCGTTCCATGTGGAATTTCCTTCCAAATCCAAGCTTTGGAGGAACTTGGCTGTTGCCACGGTGAATGTCGTTGAGTCTCCACTCATTAACTTATTCCACCAGTCGTCTTCACTTGTCGTCAAATGTAGGAGCCCGTGTGGGCGTAGGTAGATTGTTCTTAATTTGTCTGTACCCGGACAGTAAAGAAGTAAATGTCATACTGTTTCGTGCTCCAAACTGTTACAGTATCGACAGTTGAGGTCTTCGGATTGTTTTCTCTGGAATAGAACTTCTTTCATCTTCAAGACGTTCAAGCGTGCTCTTAAAAAGGTGGTACGTAACCGTTTATCTGGAAACTTTTTTAGGTAATTTCTTACCTCATCTATCTTCTGTGTATTGGTTGTATGATGAGTCTCAGGTGTTTGCTCTTCAGCTTTTTCCAGCATGTCAATCCAATCTTGAGTTTTTAGTTTTTCCTTGATTTTTCCTGGAATGCGTTCTATGTCCCATTCAGAACATCCAATTTTTTCTGTTAGTTCCAGTAATTTATTATACCAGTTCATCATCATTTGGTTTTTTTGCTCTTCATTTCATCGTGGATAATATCCAAGACTTTCGGCCGGGGACTTCTTAGGATTTTTCGAAGGAATAAAATACTGTTTCTCTCAACTACAGATTTTACTGATTGCAGGCTCAGTTCTCGTCGGATGACAGCTACGGGAGTAGAGTTTGGAAGTCGTAGCACTTTGCGCCAAAAGATCCCTTCCAGTTTAGGCCATAATGTTGATGGAAGATGTGGCATTGCCTCCGCCCCATAAGTTAGAGCCGGTACTGCTTTTGCCTTGAAAAAGTTGATTAGTGGAAAGATTGTGAATTTGCCATATTTTCTTTCCAGGGTCAAGGCCTGTGCTGCCAGTGTCTTAGTCTTAATGAGTAGATGTTCTTGCATCGTTATTTCTATTTGACTTCGACAGATTTTTACTCCCAGATAGGTAAAGCTTTTCACTATGTCTAGTTTCTCTGAATTTGCAAACCATTGATATATTTTAGTTGGTTTTGACGATTTTTCCAGGATCAAGATTTTGGTTTTAGTTGTATTCAGTTCCAAATCGTTTTTCTTTAGATATAATGAAAGACTGTCTATTTGCCGCTGAAGACAGATAACTGTTTGGTCCAGCAATAAGATGTCATCCGCGTAAAGTAGTCGTGTTACTTTCGTCTCACCGATTTTAGGTGGAAATGATCGGGTGTTGTTTTCTGCTTCCACTATGTCTGCCATATATGCCTTGTACAATGCTGGAGCCAGGGGGCAGCCCTGCTTTACCCCTCTGGCTGTTTTTATTGTTTTTGACAAGAGGCTGGCATCATTGAGGCGTACTCTGATTGAGGTCTTACTGTACAAGGCTTTGATTGGAACCAGAATTGATGATGGACATTTCTGTATTTCTAGTTTTCTCCATAGTTTTGCCCTGTTTACGCGGTCAAACGCTTGGACCAAATCAATCGTTGATATATAAATTGTCGGATGACCCTGGGAAACTTTAGACTTTAGGATACTGACCATCATGATGTTGACCGCAGTGCCTAGGCCCTTTTCAAAACCCGCCGATTGTAGTGGGTCTGCTGTTTTAGCCTCTTTCTTCCAGTCTCGAAATTCATCCAATACCAGAGATCCAAAAAGTTTTCCCAGCACGTCCAATAGTGCTATCGGCCTGTAATTTTTTGGGTCATCTCTCAGGCCCTTCTTGTAAATCGGGACCACGTTTGCTGTTTTCCAAGTTGCTGGAACAGATCTCGTAGCCCTGCATCTTGAAAAAATGTCTGTTATTAGTGGTACCCAGATTTCTGGTTTCTGTTTAAGATCGATATTTGAAATTCCATCGGGGCCTGGAGCCCGAGAGTTATTTAGCTTTTTTATCTTCTCCGTGATGGTCTGACTGGAGTGCGCGTTCCATTTGCTTGTGCCTCCGTTGTCTGTTGTGTTTGTTTTTGGTGTAATTTCCTTGAATAGATTAGTGAAATGCTCCATCCATTTGCCTTCAGAAACACTATTGGTGATAGTCTTTTCTGTGACTGACGATTTGGTCTTAATTATCGTCCAGAAATCTTTAGAGTTCCTTTTACAAACTGTTCTCAGCATGGTCTCGGCATATTCTTGGTATAATTTCCAATGTATGGGCTGAATCCACGACTTGTAGTTTTTTTTCTGTTGGGTTACTAGGTCAAGATTTTCTTGCGTTGGATTTGTTTGAGCCCTTCTTATGATTTTTCTGAGCTTGGATTTCTTTAGCCTCACTTCTTCATTGTGTATATGCAAATTTGTTTTTTCCTGTCTTCTTTTCTGTCGTGGATGTGAATACGGTATGAGAAGTGGGCAATAATCCACCTTATCTGTGATGTTATTGGTGGTGTTTAGGCTGTTTCCATTTTTGTAAGTTGCCGTGATGGAAATTAGATCTTGTGTTGTTAACTTTAGTCGGTTTCCTTGAGTGTTAATTTCTATTTTTTGTGACATTTTCACCAGCGGGTCTTTAGTTACGTGCCATGTTGCTGTTAGTAAGTTGTGATCACTCCTGATTGTTTTTACTACCTCAAAACTCTTAATGAGTACATACAGACCCTTGGAGCCGAAGATATGATCAATTGTGCTTGAGTCTCCATCGCTTTCCCATGTAGGAATCCTGGGCCAGCTGTTTCTAAGGAGTTCAGGTTATACAGGTCACGTGATTCCTTCAGTTCAGACCATGCAAGACCCCTTTTTGCTGATTGCGACCTACAGTTGGTTTTATATTGGATTCTGTTTGTTCCCTCTTCTGGAGCTAAACAGATGGCCTTCAAATCGCCACATATCATAATGTGGTCCACGTTGTAAACTGTCGTTGCTACTGTTAATATTTCTTCTATGTCGTTGAGGAATTCAGTCGTTTTAATTGCAGCCGGGTTCCAGTAGATATTCAACAGGAGAATAAGATCTTTTCTTCCTTCCGTCTGCGATTTGCCATCTTTCTCCCAGTCTAATATTGTCGCTTGAATTGCCAAAGATGATACCAGTTTATGGGCTATTCTCAGGCTTCCTCCTGTGCGGACGGCTGTTATGAGGCCTGAAGTTGGGCAACCCTTTTCCCCTTTTTCTGCCGGAGATAGTAACACCTCAAAGCCATCCATGCTCGGTGCTTTCAGTAGCCAAGTCTCTTGCAAACTTAACAGGTCGAATCAACCTAGGTTAATTTCCCCTGGTTGTGTGAGGTGAGTATGCCCTCTGGTGTTCCGTGATCCAATGGTAATGATTTGCTCCGTGGTCTGTCGTAGTTTCAAGGTCAACGACACAGTATATGGATTGCTATGTTCTAGTGTAACGGGACAGTACCGAGGGGATCCACGCACATCTTTTTGATTCTTTTTCGATCGTATCTGATTGATTTTTGGTCAGAGGTTTCTCTCTCGTCGAGCGTCTATCTTTCCCTCCAGTGGTCTGCAAGTGGATCCAACCCTTTGGTTTCCTGCTTGGTGTTTTTTCTTCCTGGTTGTCCTCGTTTTTCCGCTGTCCTTTATTAGGTGGGTTTTCTCTCTGCTTTGTTCTTTCGATGTCTATAGGTGTCTGCCTCAAGTTTGAGCCTTCTTGTTTACGAGTTTCAGATCTTTCCTCTTTTTCGTGATTTTCTTTCTCCGGTGTTTGGTTCTGTTTTATTTTCTCTCTCATAGGATCTTTTATGTTTGGGGTTCTGTGCGTCGTGTCCGCTCTTTCTTTTTTTTTGGTCTCGTGATTCCGATCTTTTTCCATTTTGTTTTTATTTTCTACTTTGTGGCCTCTTTCTTCCGATGTTGTTTCTCGTAGGATGTATCCTCTTTTTGAGAGTTTGCCTGCTGTTAGGAGCACGAGTTTCTTTATTGTCTGGGACGTAATGTGCAGAAAAATACTGTCTGTCTGTCCCTTATGTGCAAACTCCACTATGTTTATATCCACACTTTTTATTTGATCTCCTTTCGACATTTTTCCAAGAAGTTTCATCGCGACTCTCCTGTTCAGCACAATCTTCTCTCCTGAACTGTCACGTCTTTCTAGTTTCAATGTTCGTGTCGACTTACTCTTATGGGTAAAAATCGCTGATGTTCGTGTTTGGCATTGTTGACCAGATGAATAAGAGGACCTTCGGTTAAGTCGGTTTCTATTTTCCTGATATTGTTCTCTTTGTGTGTAACCTTCTGTCTCTCTGCCCGATCTTTTATGACCGTGAGTGATGTCCACTTGTCGATTTGTTCCTTTACTAGTTTGGTGATTTTCTCTGTAATGTCTTTCCCTCTGCGGACTTAGTTCTACAGATCTTCTGGCCTCAGGACTGTTTTTTGCACTTTTTCGGCTGTGCTCCTCATGGCCTCTTCGTCCGTTTTCGATTTTGTGTATCCTCGTGTTTGCAGATGGAATAGCGTTTTCCTGATCCAGGATCTTTTGTCACTTGAGTTTGGTACTTTGACTCTCTTTTTTGGAGTTATTATTTGTTTCTTTTGTGGGTTCTCTTTTAGATTTCGAGATGGGGAATTATTTTCTACAAATGACACCTTTCTTTTTTTTGTTGTTGGACGCAGTATTTCTGACTCAGAATTTTCAATGGAGTAGACACTGATATTAGATATGTCAATGATACTTTCATCTGTCATTTGTTGATGCTCTCTTTTGTCGGATGTCTGCTGGGAACCATTTTCTGAGTATGTGGATTTTTTTTCCGTAACCGTTATCCATTTTGTCATTAGCTCATTTGTCTTGGTTTCGCTTTCCGATTTCTTCTGTGTCTTTTGTGTTTTTGGACATTGAGTTTCTTTCGGTATTAGCCGATTGTTTGATGTTACCTGTCTTGATTGTTGTTAATTCTTATCCTTCTTATAACCTTTGAAATTTTTTATTTTAAATTTCAACTGGTCCTCTTTAGTTTTTCCCTTCATTCTCGTTTCAGTTTCACATACATTTTCTTTTGGACTGTTGTGTTGTTTTGATCTGCGCGATTATAGTGAGGGCTCCTTGGCAATGTCTCTATCCCGATCTGAAATCTGACTCAAGGATGGAGACGCCGGTATCTCTATTTGATTTTTATCGCTCCTTTTTCCTTGATTCTCAGTTTGATATGTTTGGGTGCTGATGTTCACTGATTTCTTTTTGAATTGAAATACCTCGTTCTTTTGCTGTGCTAGAGGGTTTGTTGGAATGTTGACTGAGTCCGTCATTGTTCCTCGATCTTGAGTGTTTGCCTTCTAAGCTTCTGTGGTCAATATATAACCTTCTAGGTGAGTCAGTTTTGAAGTAAAGGACGCTAATAGCGAAGTGTGGTCCTTTAATGTATCGTTGATGGATTCGTATAACTTGCCAAATGGAGCTAAGGCGATGGTTACTGCTGACATCACCTTAGCTCCATTTAAATCAGCCATATTTGAAGGTAAATTAGATTCTTTTGTTTTCAAAGTTTCCTGTTCACGCTTAATTTTGTGTGGGGTAGAGAGGAGTGAACGCAGTGTGTCCGTTAATGCGTCACCCTTTCTTTGTTGAATAGTCGAGTTCGTACCTCTAGTCGACTCTTTTTGTTTAATCATGTTTTTGTAATTTAGTACAGCCTCCAGCAGTTTAACTTCTTCTTGATTTTTTTGAAAAGTTATTTGAGGCCTTGATGCGATTTCTTGACTCTTTATCTCCTCTGTCGGTATGGTATCTTTACCTACTGCCTGGTCTCTATTTCGTCATCCAACTCTTTTTGTTTGATCGTTGGTTTGTGACCTAAAGTCACTTCAAGTAATTTCTTTTTTTCAGAATTTCTTGCATTGACGATTGTAGGCTTAGATAAAGTTTCTTGATTTGTTTCCCTTTCTGATGATAACACTTCCGTCTCCAATGTGTTAGATTTTGTTTCTTTCTTTATTCCCTCGTCGTAAACTGCTGGTACTAGCTTCTTGTTTCTGCAGTCACTACCAAGTTTTTGTTGCTCCTTTTTAGGTTGGGGGGTCTTCGTTTGGCTAAAATGCCAACGTATTTGAGGTGAAAAGCAGCCACTTTCCGATGTATCTACTGATACTGATTGATTGCGTCATTTTCTATGCGGGGATGATGGAATCCCCTCCAGAATTTCCGTGTCGGAGAGTTCAAATTGGTTCGTCATGGGCGTTTTGCCTAGTTTTTCGAAGAACCTGCCGATCAGGTTATTTGTCTGAACTGTCAATTTCCCTGTTTTCTTTGATTGAGACTTAAGTGGTAGTTTGAGGTTGGGAGTTGATGAGCAAGTATGGTTAAAGACTTTACGTTCTGGACTTTTTGTGATTTGTTTGCCCACGGCTTCCTCTTGTTTGGACTTGATTGTAATTTGCATCTTGACGCGGCGATGTTTCGCCTTGATGTTCTCTTGCTGAGTAAGTATGTGTTTTGATCCAATTATGTTCTCTCAGCATATTAAGTTCGTCCGGTTCATCCAGTTCTTCCAGGTCGGATATAGTTCCATTAAATGAGTTGTTTTCTTTAAGGTCTGTTAAGTTTGGATCCGGGCTTGGTAGGTCTGCTCTTGCTGTCACCGGATGAACCTCCGTTTCAATTTGGGATACATCATTTTCTGTTATTTTTTATTTTTTTTGTTTGTTTGTAAAAGTCTGATCTAGGAATTTTTTTAATCCGTTTTCTGTAGTTAGATTGTACGTACTTATTTCTGGTGTGTATGAATTTTTGTGTGGTTTTTTTTGGAAGGCCATCAAGGGGCAGCTTAACAGACACTTTTTCCTCAGGGCTCAATCCTTGTTGGTCTCCGGCGGGCTTAGCTTGCCACCCTTTCTTCTCTACCTCGTCAACCACAGCTCCAGTTTCTCCCACATCCTCGGGAGAACTCTGCTCGCAGGGCTGTGAGGCCACTTCCATCCCCTCTGCTCCCCCCATTAATGCGGCTGTGTTCTCTAATGCCACTTCACCACTCTGGCCCCCAGGCTCTCCGCCAGAAGGCAGCCGTGCACAGACCTTATTAGTGGGAACTTTTCCGTGAGTTTCCTCTTGAGCACGACTGTCTGTGAACACGGTTTCCAACTGCGTGGAACCATTCGGAGACGAACCATAATTATGGGGTGATCTGAGGGGGGTATTGGGGGTGAGAAGGACACTTTTTGCCCTTTGTGTGTAATCGCTGTTTCGATTTTATTAGTTGTTTTCTGTGCCTGGGTTACCACAGTAGTTTTTATGGTTACAAGGCCGCTTCTCAGCAGGCGGCCGGAATCTTCAGAGGTCGGTGGCAGCGGTACTTCCACTAGAGGAGAGCCCTCCATAGTGGTGCAACCTTACAATGGTTCTGTTATGGTGGTGCAACGGGATCAAAGGAGATACCTCACGCAGTCTCCCATTTACACGGCCGGCAATATCGGTAGTAATATGTGGAAGTCCTACCTTTAAGGCCCAGTGATCTCAGTTCGACTGTTAGTTTCTCAGTGTGAGGTGGCTACCGTACCGAGTATCTACACTTGTTTTAGAGGTGTCTATCCAGTCTGCCCCTCCGCCCACCAGCGCCTAACAGCAGCACAACAGCCAGTGGGGCTTGTCTCCACCGGGCTTAACGCCACAAGGGTGGTTCTGTCTGCCTTTTGAAGATGGATAGAGTCACGTGCTTTGCCACGTGACCGCAGATCAGCTCCGCCTCCTCCAGCAAGTATACACTCCCAGCAAGAGCCCCTTGGCGGCTCGCAATGCTGGAGTGTGAGTAACAGTAGGTAACGTTCGTTTTCAAAATAGAAGTGGTTCTCCTTCCAACATAGGCATTCGCCACTCGGGCAGTTCTGTCTGCCTTTTGAAGATGGATAGAGTCACGTGCTTTGCCACATGACCGCAGATCAGCTCCGCCTCCTCCAGAAAGTATACACTCCCAGCATGAGCCTCTTGGCGGCTCGCAATGCTGGAGTGTGAGTAACAGCAGGTAACGTTTGTTTTCAAAATAGAAGCGGTTCTCCTTCCAACATAGGCATTAGCCACTCGGACGGTTCTGTCTGCCTTTTGAAGATGGATACAGTCACGTGCTTTGCCACGTGACCGCAGATCAGCTCCACCTCCTCCAGAAAGTATACACTCCCAGCAAGAGCTCCTTGGCGGCTCACAATGCTGGAGTGTGAGTAACAGCAGGTAACGTCTGTTTTCAAAATAGAAGCGGTTCTCCTTCCAACATAGGCATTCGCCACTCGGGCGGTTCTGTCTGCCTTTTGAAGATGGATAGAGTCACGTGCTTTGCCACCTGACCGCAGATCAGCTCTGCCTCCTCCAGAAAGTATACACTCCCAGCAAGAGCCCCTTGGCGGCTCGCAATGCTAGAGTGTGAGTAACAGCAGGTAACGTTTGTTTTCAAAATAGAAGCGGTTCTCCTTCCAACATAGGCATTCGCCACTCGGGCGGTTCTGTCTGCCTTTTGAAGATGGATAGAGTCACGTGCTTTGCCACGTGACTGGAGATCAGCTCCGCCTCCTCCAGAAAGTATACACTCCCAGCAAGAGCCCCTTGGCGGCTCGCAATGCTGGAGTGTGAGTAACAGCAGGTAACGTTTGTTTTCAAAATAGAAGCGGTTCTCCTTCCAACAAAGGCCTAGTTTATATTATTTGATTTAAGAAAGTCCACATCTTGTAGGGAGACAAACTGATGTCAGAACGTTCCTAAGAGACCCGAGAAATAATGCAGGACTCAACTGAATATTGAGAGACATTATATACCAATTGAATGAGTCCTCCGAGAAAACCTTGAGGAATGAATGAGACTTGGTGAAGAAGAAAAGTAAAAAGGTTTACTAAGTGAGGCTCCATTTGTTTTATATTGAAAGAAAAATGTTCATGTCATCTGGTTTAAGACATATTTGTGGGGTCTATTGGGAATTGGTGCATGTCATTGAACTAATCTAGTCAGCTAAAAATAGACTGAGGACATCCTGAATGAGACTTTTGAAGAAAGAGATCAAGAGCCTACTTGCAGTAGTCTTCTACTTCTTGTTGGAGAGGCATCCACATTTCGTCTGGAGAAAGGACGATTCTTTTTTATACATCGGGGACCTTGTTAATCGTCCTGAGATCGGCCAGCTGCTTGAAGAACTTATTGAGAAAATTAAGATATTATCAGAATATTGCATGATGTTGCCCCATTAAAGTTACTTTTTCTTCCTTAAATAAAGTATGGGCAGCACCAGTAGCAATTTCATCATGGGAGATCACGAGAGATATCCACGTTGTGCACAAAAGTAATGGTGCAAGTTTTCGTACATATGTGTTATCTATGCCTGCATTATATTCATAGTGGTATTGCTTTCACTCACAATACGTACTTCAATTTCTGTAGAGACACATGAAGCAAAGATTCCTGTGTATCCTCCTGTGAATGAGAAGGGTACACACGTGGCAACTACTAGGCAGCCGAAATCTAAGGTTATTATCCCTGTATTAGATAAACCTGAGTTGCCTGTTGAACAGAGGTCACGTATGAAGATTATAGGAGACACTCTATGGCCTTCACATGCTGCTGCTAGGAAAATGGCATTGAATTAAAAAAGGCTTCTAGAACTTTCTCCTACACAGGTAGCAGAATACACCTAGTGCACTGATGAATGTTTCTATGATTGGTCCAGTAAGAAGAATACATTCTGATAAACTTCATGACATGGTTACAGAGGCTCATAAGAGAAAAATGAGGCCCAAGAGAAATGCTAGGGAGAATGATCATGAGATAAATGATTACCAGGACAGTACAGCACATTTGGGGAATAATCTATGGTACCAGCATATGAAAGAAGTGGGAAGAAATCCTTCAAAGGAGGAATGCTGTATGTGCACTCCTGCCATATAGCATGGGGAAGTCCAAAATCTTCATAGCTATTGAAATAGACGTCCAGACAGCACATATTATTTTGCACATAGCACTTTGCAGAACATGAGGCCAGTTCATGGGTTGAGATACCTATCTCAAATGGGCAACAGAAAGGACAGATCCAGATGAAGATGACTATATACACGATACGAAGATAAGAAATAAGGCACAAACAAAGAACCTTGTGATCAGATATGGAAAATCTGGAGTGAAAGGAGGAGAAATCAGGTGAGAAGCGAACAGGAAACTTGAGGTTTCAAGAAAATCTGCAGAAGAAATTCATAGATGGAAGAACAGAGGCCAGATGCAGATTTGGAGATCAGTCCTATCACCTGATGGATGGGAAGAAAGAGTGGTAATCTGCAGAGCCTGGGAGGTCATTAGTTGTTATCAGCCAACCATTGCCATAGTACAGAATGTATGCAAACCATTGTGGTCAAGACTTGGTAACTACTTACCTGGGTCGAAGACAAAGGAGGACCCTTGCAGATAATACCATTGGAAAAATCAAAGTTGTGCTTCAGAAACAATGGCACAAGAAAAGTTGGAGAGAATGAGAACTGTGGTTGAATCTTTGATGTACCAGAAATGAAACTTGGAACAGCAGTAATTATGGATCATTATTGGGCTTGTGGATCCAGAGCATATATGAAGCTGCCCAAAGACTGGGGAGGAATATGCACCTTGGTGAATGTTCCTGCGTTGGTGATTCCTAAAAGTGATTTAAAAATTGACAGCTTCCCGAAAGCAGAAGTTCATCTAAAGAAGAGGAGATCTTTGGAATTGGTTCATCGAATGAAGAGGGAGAACTATTTCTCTGCCAAGTCAATAGAAGCTTTTGACTCTATCCCGTATGAGCACAGACTGTTCAGCCAGATGTCATCAGTGTTCACCTTGATTTTCATGCCAAGTATCCGGGTTGGAGCAAATACTAAATGGTTACAGATAACCAGATGGGAAATGCTGCAATCAACACTACCATAAAAGGATTCAATGCTATTAAGGAGGAGCTGAGAGCCTTACGCCTGATGACTCTTCAGAATACATACGTCTTGCACATGATCACAGCTATGGATGGAGGTGTTTGTGCAAAAAAAGGAGAATCATGTTGCACATTCATACCTTCTCACGATGTCAAGAATGGCACCTTGACTGCGGCCATAAAGATGCTAACGAAGCTACACAACCAGATGATAGATGAAGAAGAAGACATTGCTTATGATAGTTGGTTTGGAGCATTTTGTTCTTGGATTCCACAATGGATGGCAGATATGTTCAAGTTCCCTGGAGCCCTGATCTTGTTGGTGTTGCTGGGATTATGTGTGATCAAGATAACAGTCACACAATGCAAGAAGACAGCAAAGAAAGCAATAGTGATGAAGATCATGCTCGATGTTGAATCAGGACGGAAGGCCAGAGATCTAAAAGATGAAGAGATCAGAGACATGTGAAGGCCAGTATCCATGCACCTGAGAGAATAAAGTTTATATATCCAAAGAATCATAAGAAGTATGTGGGAATATGGATCTGTTGCAGTCCGAGTGGACAGTACATGCTCATGAATTAATATGATATGATATGATATGATATGGCATTTATAACGCGCGTATACGCAAGTGTTTCAAGGCGTGACGAGGCAAGGGAGGGGAAAACAGAGGAAGAAAGACAAAGATCCTGCTAGGCCAGGTGTCATTCAGATCGCGCAAGTGCGATGGTAGGGAGAAAGGGAAGAGTGCCAGGGGGAAGGGAAAAGGGGAAAGTGCAGTACATGGGAAACAAGAATAAATACGATAAATAAAACGCCTGATGGTGGCAAGTGCAAGGTAAGAGCAGACATAAGGGCTGTTAAGGGGATTTAGGGGATACAGAACCTGTCCCTAAGTGCAGGGGGTTGCCAGGGAGGCAGGGCAGGTGTGCAAAAGGCGGGACCTGGCCCCAAGATCATAAAGGGTGGCCAGGTAATCAGTGCAGAATTGGCAGGTAATTTCAACAGGGGAGAGAAGCAGAGAAAGCAGAAGCAAAGAAGAATATTTTGAGGTGTTTCCGGAACAGGATATGGTTCTCCTCAAGTTTCAGGGAGGCAGGAAGGCTGTTCCAGATGGAGGCCCCATCCGAGGAGAGAGATCGCCCACTAACTCGTTGCTTAGAGAAGCGGATAACCCTGAGGGAGTTGGAGGCAGATGAGCGAAGAGCCCGAGAAGGAAGGTATTTAGGAAGAGAGAGTTGAAGGTAATGCAGCCCCAGGCCCCAGAAGGCCTTGTGGATAATGCAGAGGGTTTTGAAATTAATCCTTGCAGCCACTGGGAGCCAGTGCAGAGAATTCAGTCCTGAAGAGATACGATCCCTGGGCTTGAGGCCAAGGACAAGTCTCGCAGTCCTGTTTTGGATGAGTTGCAGAGGGCGGAGAGTAGAGGCAGGCAGATTTAGATAGAGGCTGTTAGTCCAGCTTAGAGAGAACCAGGGCTCTGGAGACGGTAAGCTTCTGGGGGAAGGAGAGGAGAGGACTAATACCTCTGAGGAGGTGCAGCTGTTAATATGACTTCTTAGAGAAGTTGGAGATGTGAGGAGAGAAGGAGTGTGTGGAGTCGAAGATGACCCTGAGGTTTTTAGCCTTGCATGTGGGAGCAGGAAGAGGGCCAAGAGAGGCCGGACAGAGAACTGAAGGGAAGGAGGGAGAGGGTGTTCCGATGAGTAGAATCTCTGTCATACTGGCTTTAAGGCAGAGGTCATTGTCGGCACACCACTCCTGGATAGCAGACATACAGTCTGAGATGAGGGAAGGAGAGGAGGAGGCCAAGGGTAGCCTGAAAATGAGCTGCGTATCATCCGCATAGCACTGAAAATTAAGGCAGAGAGCGGCAATGCAGTGTGCAAGGAGTGCCAGGTATTGGGTGAACAGCAAAGGAGAGAGGTTAGAACCCTGGGGGACGCCACAGGTAGAGAAAAAGATATCGGAGAGGAAGGACCCAAGTTGGACCTGGGAGGGTCGGTCGGAGAGGAAAGAAGTCAGCCACGGCAGAGCCTGTCCAGTGATACCCAGGTTATCACGGAGACGGTTGAGCAGGATGGCGTGGTTAACAGTGTCAAAGGCAGAAGAGAGAACAAGCAAGATCATTGGTGTTGGAGTCAAGGTTGGAGAGAAGGACTTCACGGATGTTCAGGAGAGCAGTTTCCGTGCTTCTGGCAGCCCTGAAGCCAGACTGATGGTCATGAAGACAACCAACAGATTCAGTATGGAGATTAAGATGGGAGATGGCCAGTTTCTCCAGTAGCTTGCCCAGGAAGGGAGTGATGGAGATTGGGTGATAGTTAGCTGGGCAGGAGGGGTCAGCAGAGGGTTTCTTAAGAAGAGGTGCACAAGTGAGTGCTTCAGGGGGGATGGGAAGACTCCAGTGGCGAAGGAGTAATTGCAGAAATTAGCCAGGGCAGGAGCGTGGGAGTCGATGTGGTCCTTGATAGTTTTGGAGGAACAGGGGTGAACCTGTTTTGACGAGACTTTCATAGATCGGACTTGTCTAGAAACCTCGTCTGCAAAAAAAAGGGAAAGGAGGAGAGGGAGGGAGGGGGGGTGGCAGCAGAAGGGCCAGAGGAAGAGCAAGGGATAGAGGGAGGGAGTTGATAGGAGGAGAGAGAGGACAGGATGTGCTGAGTTTTGGAAATGAAGTGAGAAGCCAGTGCCGTGCAGAGGGCCTGGGAAGGGAGAGGTAGAGACTGCAGCAGGATTGGCCAGTTCCTTGCAGATTTTAAAGAGTTCAGCTGAGTTGTTAGATGCCGCAGAGATCGTGGCTTGGATATGGGCTCTCTTCTTGGTGAGAGCGGAGAGCCGGTATTGCCGTTGCTTCAGGCGGATTATCATGACAGGGGGAAGGATATCAAGAGTATCAGATATAGCAGAGTGGAGCATGGAGAGGGCTGTGTCAGGGTGGGAGTCAGCCAAAGGTGGCAGAGGGGGTGAGAAGGTGGTGGCGAAAGCCTCAACTAACACACGCTTCATGGGTTGGATGACCGCGAAGGTGGGTGGCAGTGATGAAGGTGGCTTGGCCTGAGGGGTAGGGAGGGTGAGGTGGGAGGATAGGAGAAAGTGATCACTCCAGGAGAGAGCAGTGGAGAGGGGGACAGAGAGAGGAAGGTCAGAGGAGATCAGAGCATCGAGAGTGTGCCCTGCAGAATGAGTCAGGCTGGAGGGGAGAATGGTTAGTGAAAGAGAGTCGCAAAGGTCACAAAAGAGTCCAGAGGGGGACAGGAGGCATCCAAGTGGATGTTGAAGTCTCCAAGAAGGAGGAGTTGAGTGGTAGAGGCCAAGAGAGAGGAGGAGAGGTCCGCTCACTCAGAGAGAAAGGAGGAAATCTGACCAGGTGGTTGATAGATAGTAGCCACGGTAAGGGAATGGCTAGGAGAGAGAGAGAGCCGGCAGACAAGGCATTCAAAAGAGGAGAAGGTCTATGTAGGAGTGACAGAGGCAGGAATACACTCAGGGAAGATAAGGGCAACACCCCCACCAGAGCGGTTGGGCCTGGGCACATAGAGGCTCTCGTAGCTGTCAGGTAGAAGCATGTCAAAGCTAGTGACAGAGCTGTCGTGAACCGTGTCTCAGTGAGACCGAGGACATTGAGGTCAAGTTCTTGGATAAGGTGGCAGATATCAGAGAAATGTTTGACAGCAGAATGAGAGTTGAGAGTGGCAATGTGGAGAAGGTTGCCATCCTTGAAGGACTTCCGGGGAGGGGTACAGATTATGGGTACGCCCTGCGGAGGTGTAGAAGGAGCCCGAGAGGGGGCAGAGAGCGAGGGAGATGGCAAGGTAGCCGAGGAAAGGGGAGGGGTGATAGCAGGAGAAGAAAGGAAGTTGATGAGGCGTGGGAAGCATCTATAAAAGAGGTGAACGTTGGCCTGAGGGCCTTGGACCAAGACGGTTCTGTTAGAGTAAACATTAATGATGACCTTGGAGGAGTGGAAGGAGGCCAAGAAGACATCCCAATGGGAGAAGAGGAGAAAGGAGCGAGCACAGAGACCATATGAAGGGTCCATAGGTCAGGTGAAGGCAAGACAAAGAGGATGTCGGTGAGAGTTTCCTTGGAGGAGGCACTGGTGTAGGTGTCAGTGATAGGGAGGCCTGAATTGGAGACCAGGATTTCCTTTTTAAACTTTTTCCTACCAGATTTAGTGAGGAGAGCAGGATAGTCAATAGAGAAGCAATTAGAGAAGATAGGAGAGATAAAGAGCACCATAGTGTAGGGAGAGGAGAGGCAGGGGGGGGAGAGAGGGGAAGATACAGGTGAGAGCAGGCAGACAAGATAGCGAGTGGCAATCGAGTAGCGCAGGAAGACAGACTCTCAGGGTTAAAGAGCTCCAATGCTCAAAAAAATAAACCTGGGGGAGGCCACATAAGTATGAGAAACCTAAAAGGGGAGAAGGCCTAGTTTACACAGTGCAAATTTAAATTGGAATAAGGATGAGCATGTGAAATCAGCTAGATACCTGAACGGAGTCATAAAGATATGGCTTCTCAAAGAAACAATTCTTCAGAAAAGGATGTCTAGAGATAATGACTGAGGGGAGAGTGGTCGATGAATCACCCAGAGGGGTGTGTGTAGAGAACGAGCTAGGTACCCCCAACTCAAACATCTCACCCACAGCCTCTTTATGTTGGATGCCGTAGTATGAAACACGTGCGGTACAAGGGAAAACGGCCATACGAAGGAGAATCTCGGAGGAAAGGTTCCCATCGAGGAAACAATATTTGCATACGAGACAATACGATGGTCATCTGGATGAAATTCCAAAAGAAACAAGACAGTTGAATGATGAAGAAGAATGGTGACGTCATCACCATCACTGTCATGCAGAGCAAAGCTCACATATAGGGAAGAGATGCATAGACTAGAGAATGTACACAATTCTATAAGGCATCAAGAAAGTATTGAGATGAATGACATCTTGGGATCAAGATGAAGAAACATGCTGCAGACATAAAGAAGAGATCAAGCTATTTCACATGTATACACATGCAAAGAAACGCAAGCAGATGAACTATTCTTAAAGGCTCACTAAATAGTGAATAGATTGCGGCAGGCACCAACATGAACATATACATATATTTATATTGGAGTTAGTAGAACATGGATGTTTCCACTACGTACAATAGCAGTGCTGAACAAAAGAAGGTAGGCCGCTTTTTCCAGTTTTCAAGTGTGGCGCAGTTAGAAAACAAGTGAATTAACAAGGGTGAAACTCAGAAAGGCGAGGTTGGATGAGCCAAGAAGCCAAGGTCATATCAGACTCGGATGAATAGACATTAGCTACAAATCGTGTGAAAGAACGAAGCTCCTGTTGAGAAGGTGTGGACAAAAACAAGAAGACGTCAGAGGTCTATTAAAGAATAGTGTTTTAATACACTTAAAGCTAACTTTCGTGGTCTTTAGTCACGTGGAGAGAAGAAGTTGGATGAGCATGATGGTCACACCTCGCACAAGGGCAGAGCCTGCCTTTACTCCCCTGAATTCCCCAGAGCAAAGAAAATGTTCAAGGCCAAGTACACAGACTTAATTGACAGTGGACCACTGAGGTGATGATGGATGGATATGCTAATTGGTGGAAGCTATGGTTAAGACGAGCTCATCTGAACATGGACGTTCAGCCTGCGTACCGCCAACGTAGGTTGGGAGGGTACTGACAGAGGTTGGAAAGTAACCAATGATAGAGGACCGCATGATGAAGGGTCCTATAGTTGTGTAGACAATTAGACGTATATTTAGTGACGTTCATAGTGACATATTTTAAGGGAAGGGCTTAGTTGCCCCACCTGATGTTAAGAAACAAATCATTTTCTTCCACTGCCCTAAGCAAGTATGGATCATTTACCTAGATGTTCCTTGTAGAACATATTACACTCACCATTAGGTTTTTGTAGTTTGCCACGTAGGATGACGTTAGTAATACGCAGTTAAATGTCACCTATAACGATTTTTTACTATAAAAGCATAATTTTTTATGAAATGCTTTGAGAAGTCTCGAGAGAAATCATGATGAGGGATGTCTGTTGATATCCATTGTACTCCCTGTTTTACATAATTAATATTAAAACAGTATCTTTTGCCAACTACCTGAGTTGTTTCTATTATTGATGTTTGAGTAAACTCTGCATCCACCGTCCATCTCTAAGCTATTGCTAACCCATCTTAAAGAGCAGAGAAGGAACCTCAGTCCAAAACTGAAGCCAGGGTCTCACATTCCCCCCTACAGCTGTTCCTAGTTATTTTAACAATATCCTGTACGTTCTCTAAGACACGCAAGCCCGACAGCTGCGACTTGGCAAGGATATTCTGTGTGTTTTCAGGCTGAAGCTATTTAAAACATGTTTGCAGTTAACTGTTTCACAAGAGAATTTATGTTAAACACTAGCAAAAACTTCAAATATAATGTTTATTGCTAACATATCCTTCACAAGATCTTGGAGCAGTTTGGGCAAAGGTGAATGCCCCCTTTGCGGGGCTCAAAACAAAACAGTGACCCATTTCTTCCTGTTATGTGCTATGAACCTTAAATTGAGATGTTTTTAATTGAGACAAATTATTAGGCTGTCTGGGTTTCACACTTGCAGCAAAGTCCTGACATTTTTGCTATACTCTATGGCACTGCATGTAGTTTTTGTAACTGCACGTTATTTACACAGACATGGTTGTTAAGAAAAAGGGCCTTGGAGTCGGCACGCACAAATTGTGCGGTCAAGGCAGGCACATAGTGCTATCAATGTATCTACTCATAGAACGCCATTTTGTCAAAAATGTGATACCTTTCTTGGCAAGGTTGCGAGCAGGCTTCCCTTGCTAATCTCTACTCATCCTGTACAGCTGTTTTTTATTCATGTTTTTATTAAACCCTGCAATTTGCCATGGTTTTATTTTGTGTACCTAAACTGTAAATTGTAATGAAATATGTTATGTGTTTTTTATGGACTTAAATGTTTTATTCCAAATAAAATTTGTTTGAATGACTTACTAGCAAGTGGACATTTGTCCCACAGGACGTACAGTCACTCTGGGATTCTGCCTCTTTTTGTATCTGCTATCGCCATGAGGCCATGCACAAGTTTGCCTAACAGACCCTAACCAAGTTACATTAAATTAAATTTCACCTGTTTCCATGTACATTTTTTTTCTCACTCAGTCTGCTTAGTGAGCGTCTGCCTGTGCTGCATACTACCAGTAGAGGCCAGTCCCTCGTCTGGGCAGAAGAGCCCACTCAGGACTTTCTCTGATATGTGAACTTGCCTTGAACCAGCTTCCACTGCAGATACAGTTTTGAATGCATTACTCCCTAAACTATGATACTGCAGTGCCCTCCGTAGGGCAGAATAACAATCCATATGTTATTCTATAGAACAGGAGTAGCAAGCGTTGTTTTTATGTGAACATACCATGGGGTTTATGATACTTTCTGAGATGAACGATTAGCAGTAGCAATATTTTTATTTATGCTCTTTCACATACCCCTTTTGTAGTATATCTTGAGCACACTGTTGAATTTGGATGCAAGTTGTATGTCTTTGCCACCTTTTATTATGTAGAGGTGCTAACATTGATTGTGGACAATATGACCTATTCTTAACAGCCCTCCTGAGCTGCAAGCCTGATGGCCTGGCTACCCTCAGAGTCTCACTGGGTACCAGGCTCCTCCATGACCATTTGCCCCTGCTCTGCCTCTGGGCCTACCTCGCACTTCATGAGCATTAAGATATGATCATACATGCTATGCCCCCACCCAAACTGCACACCAGTATGTCATACTGCATAAAACATGTTGTTTACATTAGTTCCCCAATAGCAAACACACTTGGACCAGTCTCATGTGTGACTTTAGATGGGGTATCAGTAATGGTGAGAAAAGCTTGATAATGGGCAATGTTCAAAATGACTGCATGCTTTTATGCAGGGATGTACATTAAATCTGCACAGGGCTGCACAATCAGACTAATACATAGCACATGTAGATAGCACCCCATGAAGGAAAGCCTTCATCAGTGCTGACAAGTGCTCAATGGCATCCATTTTGTTCACACTGAATCTGGCAGGAAATCTGTTGGAAGGAGTATGACTGCTACTGCTTCAATTGTGAGGACTCTTTCATGATATGATATGATGATAATTCATTTATAATGCGCCTGTACAAAAGTGTTTCTAGGTGCGATCTACAAGTGAGGGAAGACAGGGGAAGGACAAAACAAACAATCTTACTAGGCCTTGTGTCATTCAGATCATGCAAGTGCAATGATGCAAAGTGCAGGGGGAGCGAGAAAAGGATGTGCCAGGGAGACAGAAAGGAGAAATGCAAATGGGGCAGCATTGCTCTAACTAAGTACAGCCAGGGAGGCATGGCTCTAGGTGAGTGCAAGGAGGCATGGGGCTGTAGGTAACAGTTACAGCCGCTAAGTGTGTGATAGGCCCGGAGGCAGAGTAGGAGCAACTGTTCATGGAGTAGCCTGGTACCCGGTGAGACTCAGAGGGTAGCCATGCCACCAGTCAGTGCATCAGACAGGTAGGTCAGCAGGGGAAAGAGAGAGATAAAGCAGAGGCTAAAAGGAAGGTCTTGAGCTCCTTCCAGAACTTCAGGTGGTCCGGCTCAAGTTTGAGAGCTCTACCCCCCACTCTCTGCCTGGAGAAGAGTCTGTCCCTCAGAGGGTTGTGAGGTGGCTGAAAGAAGGGCTTGAGAAGGTAGGTGTTTAGGAAGAGAGAGTTGGATGCAGTGTGGGCCCTGGCCCCAGAAAGCCTTGTGAATGATACAGAGGGTATTGAACTTGATCCTTGCAGCCACTGGGAGCCAGTGGAGAGATTTCAGGACTGGAGAGATACGGTCCCTGGGCTTGAGGCCAAAGACAAGTCTTGCAGTCCTGTTCTGGATTAGTTGCAGAAGGCAGAGAGTAGAGGAGGGCAGATTGAGAAAGAGGCTGTTGCAGTAGTCCAGCCTTGAGAGAACCAGGGCTCTGGAGACTGCGAGCTTCTGCGGGAAAGTGAGAGAAGGAAGAATACCTCTGAGGAGGTACAGCTGGTAGTGGGACTTCTTGACTGCGATGTGAGGAGAGAAGAAGAGAGTGGAGTCGAAGATGACACTGAGTTTTTTTTGCCTCACATTAGGGCAAAGGAAGAGGGCCCAAGGAGGGAAGTCAGAGTGAGAGAGGGAAAGCGTGCTACCAATGAGAAGGATCTCAGTCTTACTGATAGTGAGGCATAGATCAGTGCAGGTGCACCAAACCTAAATCACAGATAGACATTCAGGAATGAGCGAGAGAGGAGGCTAAGGGGTACCTGAAAGAGAGCTGAGTGTCATCTACACAACACTGAAAGTTACAGTTGAAGATAGAGATAAGGTGGGCCGAAGGGATCAAATAGACATTGAAACGCCAGGGTGAGAGGTTAGAGTCCTGCGGAACTCCAGATGTGGAGAGAGAGGTGGTGGACAGAAAGGACACAAGTTGGGCCTTAGAGGGTCGGTCCAAGAGGAAGGACAACCGCTCCACAGCCTGATATTTGATGCCAGGTTCTCACAGGGTCGATTGATCAGGATGGCGTGATTAACTGTCGAAAGCAGAGAGAAGGTCAAGGAGGATGAGGACAGAAGGAAGACTAGAATTGAGATTAGTGAGCAGATCTTCACGGGTGTTCAGGAGAGCAGTTTACGTGCCTCTGACTGCTCTGAAGCCAGACTGATGGTCATGGAGGCAACCAACAGATTCAGTGTGGAGAGTAAGATGGGAGATGGATAGCTTTTCCAGGAGCTTGCCCAGGAAACAAGTGATAGAGATCAGGTGATAGTTTACCGGACAAGTAGGATCGGCAGAAGGCTTTATGAGGAGCGGGTGCACAAAGGAGTGTTTGAGGAGAGAGGGGCAAATTCCAGTGGCAAAACAGTTATTGCAGAAATTGGCCAAGGCTGGAGCAAGAGTGTCAATGTGGTCGTTGATGGTTCTGGAGGAGCAGGGGAACACCTGTTTGGATGACACCTCGTCAGGTTTAGTCAGGGAGAAAGAGGAGAAGGGAGAGGGAGAGGTGGCCAGAGGGGGCCGAGAGTGGTAGATGGAGAAGAAGAGGAGAGAGAGGAAAGGATGTCCTGGGTTTTAGTAGTGAAGTGAGAAGCCAGTGTCGTACATAGGGCCTAGGAAGGAACAGGGGAGGTGGAGACTGCAGGAGGATTGGCCAGCTCGTTGCAGATTTTAAAGAGTTTGGCCGTGATGTTAGAGGCCACAGAGATACAGGCTTGGATGTGGGCTCTCTTCTTGGACAGGACAGAGAGTCTGCTTTGCTTACGGAGCAGGCGGTGGGCCAGTTTGTCAGAGGATGCGCCCAATACCTTCCACTTCCTCTCTGCCACCCTACATTGCTTTTCAGTGTGGCAAGGTTGGAGTCATACTAAGAGTTGCACCTGGAGGTAGGCTTCAGATGGATTCTCATAACTGGTGCAACTCTATCTCCAGAGTATTGGAGATAGAGAGATGCATGTTAAAGAGGGCTGTGTCAGAGTGTGAGTCAGCCACAAGTGTAGGAGGAGCAGAGAAAGTGGCGGTAAAGGCATCCACTGACACACGCTTCATGAGCCGAATGACTGAGAAGGTATGTGGCAATGCTCAGGTGGGTCTAGCCTGGGGGACAGGGAGTAACAGGTGAGAGGAGAGCAGAAAGTGGTCAGTCCAAGAGAGAGGAGTAGTGAGAGGGTTAGAGAGAGGAGATGAGAACATCCAAGGTATTCCTGGCAGAGTGTGTCGGACCAGAGGGTAGAATGGAAGAGAGAGTGTCACAGAGGTTGTAGAACAGCCCCAAGGAAGGTATTTGAAGCATCCTGGTGGATGTTGAGGTCTCTTAGGAGGAGAAGTTGAGAGGTGGAGGCAAGGAGAAAAGTGGAGGGGTCAGCCCACTCGGAAAGGAAGAAGGTAACTAGTGGCCTGTAGATGGTGGCTACAGTAAGCAAGAGGCTTGGGAAGATAGAGGGCATGCAGACCAGGCATTCAAAGGGGGGGTAGGCCTTGGTAGGAATGACAGAAGCAGGAACCCACTCAGGAATGATCAGAGTTACTCCTGATGCCAGAGAGGCAGAGGAAGAAAGGGGTGGTGGAGGAGCCAGAGAGTTGCTGGTGGGAGTAGCAGGAGAAGGAAGGAAGTTGATAAGATATGGGAGCCACCTATCGAAGAGGAGGAGATTGGGCTGAGGGCCCTGGGCCAAGACAGTGCCATTCAGATGGCCATTAATGATGGTCTTGGAGAAGTGGAAGGAGGCCAAGAGGACCTCCTAACACATGCCACCATTAATGGGAGAGGAGGAGAAAGGAGAGAGTACAGAGAACATATGATGGGTCCATAACATTAGTTCCGGAGGGGGCATGACAAATAGGCTGTCAGTGAGTCTGTGATGTAGCTATCAGCAATAGGGAGGCCTGTGCTGGAGACCAAGATGTCCCTCTTGAGCTTCTTCCTTTCCGAATTAGTGAGAGGGATAGGATATGAGATAGCATAGTAGTTAAAGAAAGTGGGGGAGATGGAAAGTACCATAGAGGGTGCGAGGAGGAAGTAGGAGGAGGGAGCGTAAGGAGAGGTGGGTTGCACCGTCCAGTGCTGCACATGATGCCAGAGGGGGGGCACGGTAGGGAGCACACAGAGGAGCAGACCGAACACTCAACAAGTTAGGGTACTCGCAGAGGGGAGGTGAGGGGGGAGCCTAATGGGACAGTACCATAGTGCAACACCCAATAGTTTTCCTGAGAGGAAAAAGCCCTAGGTTCTTAACACAGCAGCAATGCATAATACCCAGATTGAACTTTTCTAAAAGAGGGAAAAAGGCCTAGGTATTTAAACACAGCAGCAATGAAGAATACCTAGATTCAACTTACCTAAAATGGGGAAAATGCCCAGGTTTTTAAACACAGGAACAATGCAGAACACCCAGATTCAACTTTCCTAACGGAGGGGAAAAGGCCTAGGTTTTTAAACACAGCAGCAATTCAAAATGAGACTTTCCTGGGGAGATGTGAGGAAAGGCTAACAGTGCAAGTTACTGAGATGTCTATGCGTGGTGCAGTAGTTCCATAGTAAAGAATAGTGCGGGGTCAGTTAGGTTGGTGGGTGCAGTGTTACTGCTCCCACACCATAACTACCTGGTCAGTCGCAGCAGGTTGACAGCTTCCAGCTTCTCCGTTTGACACCGGCGGACACCATCAGGAACTGTCCTTTGCCACGGGGTCCTTTGTTGAGGGGCTGCTGAAGAGGGATGGTCAAAATCACGACTTCCTCCCACACCAATGAAGTATATAATGCGGTAGAGGAAGCAAAGATATTGTGAACATCCATACTATTTCGCACCAATCCCTAGTGCTCCAATCATTGACAAGTATGTTGAGAGGTACCCACTCAGCCAACCCTACAGACCAGGGGCAGTACAGACCCTACCCAGAGTGGATGAATACACTCAGGCGGCAACTAAGGAGACTTCAATTGACAGTATTAACTAAAGCGCCAAGAAGCCAACGCCACTGACGTCGTTAGAGACACCATGACTTAGCAGCGTTCGACAGGAAACGCACACTCGATTACACGAAGAACACAAATGCGCTGCTCTATAGTTTGAGGACAGATACATGTACATACTGTCATTGCTTTATTATTTTGTCACTAGCTTAAATGTGTCACGCCGCCTGTCCCGGGGTCTCCTTACCCGCTACGGCGTTCCCTGTCCTGGAGGTTGTATCCCCGCTTTCGGCTTCGGGGTCCGGGGCTGTCCTGGGTCTCGGGCGCTTCCGGGTCTCCTGTGCGCACTGCTTCGCGCATGCGCGGGCGTCCGCTCTCCGCGCATGCGCAGTGCGCAGGATGCTCGATGCGGGGAGATCTGCGGCTCAAGCCTCGTTATGGGTTATCCAATGCCTGGGAGACGGCACAGCTTGCGTTGCAAGCCTCTCAGGTGCTGGTGGGCCTACTTAAGGAGCCCTGATCCTTTTCCACACCGCGTCTCAACGCGGTTTGTACGGATCGTGTTTTCGCTGCCCTTGTGTTGCCTTTCTGGTTTCCTGTTACCTTCCTCCTGTCCTTGTTCTGCCTAGGGCTCCCCTGTCTCCTGACATATACCTCCCGCTCCCTCCATCCTGCTACCTTCCAGATTCTGAATTCCCACTGGCCCTCCTTGTTCTGGTCTCTGTCATTCCTTCCTGCCTGTCCGGCTCAGTCCTTCCCGATTCCTTCTGGCTCTGAGTTCCCTCTGCTTCGTCTGGTTCCTATGCTCATCCCGTTCCATCAGCCTGCTCCACTTGCTGCCTAGTCATCGCTCCTGGAGGTTCTGTTTTCCTTCTGGTCTCCAGCTCTTCATCAGTTACAGTCGGGATCTACCTGCCTCCTGTGGACCTTGAACCTTCTACTCAGAGGCTCCCCCTGCCAGTGCTTGCACTGTCCTGACGCCACGCAAATCAGGGGTGAGCCAACTCGTGGCGTTGGGAGCTGGTTCATCTCCAATCCGGTTCCATTCGGGCTGGTGTTGGGCTGGTTCCCCGCGCCATCATTCACGTCTCCTCGGATCATCTGACAGCCTGGCCTCATCATCAAGGAACCCAACCGGACGAACAGGTACGCAGCGTTCTCGAGACGCTATTTATAACAGATTGAGACGACTTTCTTCTGACATCTCGGACTCTACGATGGAAGAGGATCCGGGTCTTCGTAATTGTTAAACGAATCTTCACGGGATCGTGGTTTACCTCTTTTTCCTGTAGACCGTGGAGTTGAGGTTGCCAGTCTGTCGAAGTCTTGATAGCCGATGAAAGAGTAACGCGAGGAATTAGCCCAATCCCCTCCTGACGGTATATGACAGGATGGCACTGAACCAACTCCCAACGCCACGGGTGGCACTTCTCAGGATTAGCGTGACGTCGGGACAGTGTTTCCACTGGCTGAGAAGGCTTGATGAGATCACCGAAGAAAACGGAGAGGAACTCAGGAACTTCCAAGGCAGTAAGGCACAGGTACCGGCAGGGCACAAGACAGGCAAAGGAAGGCAAACTGCAAGAAGAAGCAGTACTGACAGGGGTCCCCACTACTACTAGGAACCCAGACGAAACCTCCTCCACCCTGAACCAGGGACTGGCTAGTAACGAAGATAAGGGAAGAAGGGTAGGAGGACCAGTAAGAAGGAGTAAAGAGTAGAGGCAGGACTGAGCAGGAAAGGTAGACCTGGAAACTGGAGGACTGAAAACCTAGCACCAGGGCTCCAGCAGCGCATACACAGTAACAACCGCGTTGAGACGCGTTGTCCCTGTGTATGCGATGCCTATTTATGGTCCGGGGTCAAAACGAGGCTTGGAACGCATGTTCCGATGCTGCGCATGCGCGGGACGTCGAATACTGACGATCCGCGCATGCGCAGATCCTCGCAAGATGGCGGCGTCCACGGCGCCCATCCGAACCGCGGGTCGGCGTGAAGAGAGTCGCCACCGCGGGTACAGCCTCCATGAAGGAGGAGACTGCTGTGGCCGTGGACCAGGGACCCAGGTAAGTGGCGCCGACGCCCGCGAGCGAGCGCGCGGCGTGACACCATACCCCCTCCCGGACAACCCCGGAGCACCGGGTTTCCAAGGAAAGCGGAGATAGAAATCCCGAACCAGGCGCGGTGCATGCACGAAGGAGCGCGGTTCCCAAGTGCGGTCACAAGCTGGATAACCCTTCCAGCTGACCAGGAACTGCAGAACACCGCGCCAAATTCGTGAATCACAAATCTCCTGCACCTCAAATTCAGGGACCCCCCGAACCAATAGCGGAGCAGGACGGGAACAGGTACGACCCATAACATCGGGCACATAGGGCTTTAAAAGGGAAACATGAAAGACAGGATGGATCCTCCAAGAGCGAGGCAAAGACAAACGAAAGGCAACAGAGGAAATACGCTCAGAGACGCGGAAGGGACCAAAAAAGCGGGGGGCTAGTTTCACAGGTAAGTTGCGTACTGGTAGATTCTTGGAGGATAGCCAAACCATGTCCCCAACATGAAGGACAGGCTCCGGGCTCCGTCTCTTGTCAGCCTGCTCCTTCATATGTGCTTGTGCCGCTGCCAAGGTACCGGCCGCCAGACGATGTTGATCGCGGATCAGGGACACCAGGGCATCTGCGGAAGGAACGGTGCTGGAATACGTTGGATGAACAGGCAGCAGGCGAGGATGAAGACCAGTAGAGCAATAAAAGGGGCTGAGTCCAGTAGCGGAATGAACAGCGTTGTTGTAAGCTGCTTCCGCGGTGTCCAACCATTCCGACCAGTTGTCTTGGGTAGCATTGGCATAACAACGTAGGTATTGCTCAAGGGTCTGATTGGTACGTTCTGTCTGTCCATTAGTCTGCGGATGATAGCCGGAACTCAGGGCTCGCTGAATGTCCAAATGTCGACACAGTTGACCCCAAAAGGAAGAGATGTATTGAGACCCCCGGTCTGACAAGATCTTCTCCGGAAGACCATGAAGGCGATAGACCTCATGTAGAAAACATCGTGCCATCTGAGATGCAGTGGGTAGCTTAGGAAAGGGCAAGAAATGAGCCGTCTTGGTGAAACAATCCACCACCACCATTATACAGGTAAATCCACCGGACAAGGGCAGGTCAACGATGAAATCCGTGGCGATGGTATGCCAAGGGTACGGAGGCGTAGGCGTGGGTTTCAGAAGGCCAATAGGCCTTTTGCGAGGAATCTTGGTCTGGGCACATACAGGACAGGAGTCCACGTATTGCTTTACCAGTGTAGCCCATCCAGGCCACCAGTACTGTCGTGCAACCAGTTCTTGTGTTGTGCGGACTCCACGGTGACCGCAAACGACGGAATCATGGCAATTCTGTAGAATGATTTTCTGGAGTTCCAATGTGGGAACGTACAGACGATCCTTGAAGAACAACAAGCCGTCACGTTCCTTAATGTCGGCACGTTGTAGTATCTGTGTTCTTGTGGGATCCGTACGTGTGGCCTCAACAAACTGTTGGAGCCGGGGAGTCAGCATCAATAGAAAATGTTTGGATGCAATCAAAGGTTCCGGTTCCTTGACACCTTCAACGTTGTTTTCCAAAGAACGAGACAAGGCATCAGCCTTCGTGTTCTGGGAACAAGGAATGTACGTGACAGTGAAATCAAACTGTGAAAAGAAAAAGGCCCAACGAGCATGACGGGAAGTTCTGCATTGCAAAGAGCGCAGGAACTGTAGATTGCGGTGATCAGTGCGAACCACCACCGAGTACCTCCCACCCAGCAAGTGATGCCTCCATTCCTCGAAGGCAGCTTTTATTGCCAGTAGTTCCTTTTCTATCACTGCATAGTTTCTCTCGCTCACTGACAATTTCCTTGAGTAGTATGCCACCGGGTGTTCTGTTCCTGTGACTGCATCTTGCTGTAGTAAGACCGCACCGATTGCGTAGTCAGAAGCGTCTGTCTCAACCACAAATGGTTTTTCTTCATCTGGATGTCTAAGAACAGGAGCCGACATGAAAGATTTCTTTAATTCCAGGAATGCCTCCTCGGCCCGCGTGTCCCAGATAAACGGCACCTTGGTACTGGTCAGGCGAGTTAGACTGTTGGCCAGTTTAGAAAAGCGTGGGATGAAACGCCGATAAAAGTTGGCAAAGCCCAAGAACCTTTGAAGCGACTTCACGCCATGTGGTGGTTTCCATTCTTGTATAGCTTGCAGTTTTGCGGGATCCATCTGTACTCCTGTGTTGCTGATCACATAACCCAGGAACTCCATGCTTTCCTTATGAAATTGACATTTTTCGATTTTGGCATACAGGCCGTTGTGTATTAACCTCTGGAGGACTTCCTGAACATGCACTACGTGTGCAGTACGAGAGTCAGAAAAAACCAATATGTCGTCAAGGTAAACCCAGACAGAAATCCCAATAAGGTCAGAAAAGACATGGTCCATGAACCGTTGAAAGACTGCCGGGGCATTGCAGAGTCCAAACGGCATCACCCTGTATTCGAAGTGACCAATAGGCGTTTTGAAGGCCGTCTTCCACTCATCTCCGTTCTTGATCCGCACCAAGTGATAGGCCCCTCTCAGATCCAGTTTGGTGAAGACCTGTGCTGATTTCAGAGATTCGATGATGTCCCGGATGAGTGGTAACGGGTACCTGTCTTTCCTCGTGATTTCGTTTAATTGACGGTAGTCGATACAAGGGCGCAAAGTGCCCTCTTTCTTCTTGACGAAGAATAACGGGAATCCCGCAGGGGATTTGGAGGGTATAATGTAGCCTTTGTTCAGGCAATCCGTAATGTACTCCTGTAGGATGCCTTTCTCGAGTTGAGTCAACGAATAAATCTTGCCGTGGGGAATGGTCGCACCAGGCAGAATGTCAATGGAACAATCAAAGTACCGATGAGGTGGTAATGGTATGTCTTCAGGCTTGGAGAACGCCTTGTGGTAGTCAGCATATTCATGAGGTACCGATTGAGTGGCACATAGACGAGTAGACACGTCAGCAGGATTGAGGGACTCCATAACTGCAGGAAAGGTTTCATGGATTACGCAATCACTAGGGCAACGTGTCGAAGTAAACATCAAAGAGCGAGCGGTCCAGTCGACCTGGGGATTGTGATACAACAACCATGGTAACCCCAGAACCACCGGAAAAGAGGGGGATTTGATGACGTCCAAGGAGATACGTTCGAGATGCCCTTCTACAGAGAGCCACAAGGGATCAGAGTGTTGGCAAACAGGACCTGAAGACAAAGTAGAACCATCGATCACCTCGACCACTGTAGGTCGTTCCTTGTTATGTAAACGGATCCCCTTGGCAATCGCAAATGAGGCATCGATGTAGTTGCCGGATGCTCCGCAATCCAAAAGGGCCCAGGTCTGCACACATTTTCCAAGCCAGGCAACACCGATTTTCAGGATCAACAAAGGTACTGAGTTCATGGGAGGAAGGACGGAATCAGAAGGGCGGCCCGTTGCTGCCTTCGCCTCAAACAACGGGCCTGTTAGTTTTCCTGTTTCTTCAGCGGGCGCAGCGGACAGGTGCCCAAAAAGTGGTCAGAACCACCACAATACAGGCACAAATTCTTCTGTCGTCTTCTTTTCTTTTCGGTCTCGGACAACGGACCACGGACGGCACCCAACTGCATGGGTTCTGGACCTACTTCAGTAGAAACAGCTGGTCCGGGGTTCTGTGCAAGAGGAATCGGTTGATACCTGGCAGACCTGCGGCGTTCACTCCGTCGTTCGGTCAACCTGTGGTCTATGCGTAAGACTTGTTCCACCAAAGCAGGCAATGTTTCTGGCTCCGGAATGTGCAGTAATTCGTCCTTGTACTCCTCTCGTAATCCCCGACGAAACAAGGTTTTTTGAGTAATTTCAGGCCATTGTGAATCAGTTGCTAATTGTCGAAACCGACTGATGTAGCGGATTATGTCATCTGACCCTTGCTTGATCTCCATTAATTGATTCTGAGCCATGGCTGCCAAATTGGGTGGTTTAAAGACGTCCAAAAAGGCTTTCTCAAAGGCAGTGAAATCACCCAACAGAGGACTGTTAGTAGAGACTAGAGGTGCTGCCCAGGCGAGTGCATTGCCGGTCAGATTGCCAAGGATGTACCCGATCTTGGCCTTGTCTTGAGCAAAATGAGTCGATCTGAACTGGAAATGGATCCGACAATGAGTACAGAACTCAGCCACTCGACGCGGATCACCATCATACTTCATCGGAGTCGTGTAAGCCAGGGAGTTCTCTGGCGGTGTGACAGGTTGTGCGGGACTAGCCAAACACCGATCCAATGCCTGTCTGAGGGTGTTGTTCTCCTGGCGGAGAGTGGTCATTTCAAGACGCATGGCACGCATTTCTTCACGTAGTTCCTGTATGTCGTCCATGTCGGAACTGGGGTTAAGGCGTCTCAATCTGTTAAACGAATCTTCACGGGATCGTGGTTTACCTCTTTTTCCTGTAGACCGTGGAGTTGAGGTTGCCAGTCTGTCGAAGTCTTGATAGCCGATGAAAGAGTAACGCGAGGAATTAGCCCAATCCCCTCCTGACGGTATATGACAGGATGGCACTGAACCAACTCCCAACGCCACGGGTGGCACTTCTCAGGATTAGCGTGACGTCGGGACAGTGTTTCCACTGGCTGAGAAGGCTTGATGAGATCACCGAAGAAAACGGAGAGGAACTCAGGAACTTCCAAGGCAGTAAGGCACAGGTACCGGCAGGGCACAAGACAGGCAAAGGAAGGCAAACTGCAAGAAGAAGCAGTACTGACAGGGGTCCCCACTACTACTAGGAACCCAGACGAAACCTCCTCCACCCTGAACCAGGGACTGGCTAGTAACGAAGATAAGGGAAGAAGGGTAGCAGGACCAGTAAGAAGGAGTAAAGAGTAGAGGCAGGACTGAGCAGGAAAGGTAGACCTGGAAACTGGAGGACTGAAAACCTAGCACCAGGGCTCCAGCAGCGCATACACAGTAACAACCGCGTTGAGACGCGTTGTCCCTGTGTATGCGATGCCTATTTATGGTCCGGGGTCAAAACGAGGCTTGGAACGCATGTTCCGATGCTGCGCATGCGCGGGACGTCGAATACTGACGATCCGCGCATGCGCAGATCCTCGCAAGATGGCGGCGTCCACGGCGCCCATCCGAACCGCGGGTCGGCGTGAAGAGAGTCGCCACCGCGGGTACAGCCTCCATGAAGGAGGAGACTGCTGTGGCCGTGGACCAGGGACCCAGGTAAGTGGCGCCGACGCCCGCGAGCGAGCGCGCGGCGTGACAGTAATGAGCTTCAAGCGCTTCGTGCCGAAATGGCGGCACTCCGTCAGGAGAACGTAACCTTACGCCAAATGGTTACACAGAATGCTGGTGCCGTTCCACAGCCTGAAGGTCCTATGGCTCACACTGCTCCCATCAAGTTCGATGGAGATCCCCGCCGTGTGGGTGAATTCTGTAATCATTGCCGCATACACTTTCTCTTCCGTTCATCTCACTTTACCAATGACAAGGCCAAGATCGGATACATATTGGGCAACTTGTCGGGAAATGCGCTTGCCTGGGCAACTCCTTTGGTCGTTACCAATAACCCGATCCTGAGTGATTTTGTAGCCTTCGAGAAGGCGTTTCTGGATGTGTTTCAATCCCCCAATCTGGCTTCAGCAGCACAGAACCAATTGATGGACTTACAACAAGCCAATACTGACATCATTTCCTACATCAGCCGTTTCCGTCAATTAGCAACTGACTCCTTATGGCCAGAGGTAACGCAAAAGACCTTGTTTCGCAGGGGATTAAGAGAGGAATACAAGGATGAGTTGTTACACATTCCCGAACCTGACGATCTACAGAAACTTATTGATCAAGTCTTGAGGATAGACCAGAGATTGGCCGAGAGAAAGGGAGAGAGACGACGGTTTGAGAAGGCTAATTCCAGACCACTGACTCTACCTACTGGGATGTCAGCACCTTCGGATTCTACCCAGGAACCACTGCAACTGGGAGCTGTAAGGGGTCCTTTATCGGAAGAGGAGAAGAAGCGCAGGAGAAGCCAGCGACTGTGTTTGTACTGCGGAGGTGCTGGCCATTTTCTGGGTACCTGTCCCCTGCGTCCTATCAAGAAAGGGGGAAACTAGAAGACCTGTCGTTTAAGGGAAAGGCTACGACAGGTCCTTTCTTGATTTCAGACCTTTCCAGCCCTGGGTTACAACTGCCTCCAATGCAGCCTGCCGTCTTGATGAGTCTAGAGATCACTTTGAAGTGGCTTGATAAAACGGTTGATGTCCATGGTCTGTTAGATTGCGGGGCCTCCGGAAACTATATAGATGAGGCATTCGCCAACAATATTGGTATGCCATTACTTACCAAAAGAACCGCTATACCAGTGGAGGTCATCGATGGTACACCTTTGGCTTCCGGTCCCATCCGGTTGCATACAGTCGCCATGTATTACAGATCAAGGGACATGAAGAAAGGATAGCCCTCAACGTCATCAAGTCACCTTCGTATCCAGTGGTTTTGGGACTGCCTTGGCTTTTGCGACACAATCCTACAATCAATTGGGAGTCCCGCACGTTGAGGTTTGTTTCTACCTTTTGCCTCTGTGAATGTTGCTGCCACACCACATCCTTGAAGTCTACTACCTCGATCCCTCTAGTCCCGGGAGGGGACTCTTCCGCCTTATGTTTATTTATTTATTTATTTATTTATTTATTTTGTATATTTGTTACACGCCCAGACCCTCAGGTGTCACGGCGAGGTTATAAGATAGCTTAGGAATTAGTCACAATCAAAACATTACAGAGGGTTCAATACAAGATATAGGTTACAACATATTCACAAAAATATACAGTGGCCTAAGTATTTACAACAGTGTCCGATGGAGGGGTCCTATCTTAGGGTGCTAATATTGGTTGAATAACCAGGTTTTTAGCTGTTTCTTAAAGAGCTTGAAGGAGGATGCTGTTTTGATGGTGATGGGTAGGGTGTTCCAGTGTTTGGGGGCTAAAGTGGTGAAGCTGCTGCCCCCTGCTCTAGTGGTTTTGAATCGAGGGGGGTCCAGGAGGAGTTTGTCGTTGGATCTCAGTAATCTTATGTTAGTTTTAGGATGCAGAGTGTTATTGAGGTAGGTAGGTCCTTTTTTAGTAATGCATTTGTGGGTGATGCATAGTGTTTTGAAAATGATGCGGGCTTTGATGGGGAGCCAGTGGGCATCTTTCCTGGTCTTGGATATATGGTCTGATTTTTTTATGCCTAGTGCTGCCCTCAGGACTTTGTTTTGCAAAAGTTGCATTTTGGCTAGGTTGGTGTTGGATGTGCCCAGTAGTAATACGTTGCAGTAGTCCAATTTCGATAGGACCAGTGGTCTGGCCAGGGTGAGGCAGTTTGCTAGGGTCAGAAATTGTCGGCTGAGTGCGATTAATTTGGAAGTGTAGGCCGTGGAGGAGGAAAGTGCATTGATTTGTTTGGTCATGGTCAGGCTAGCATCGAAGTACACGCCCAGTGTTTTTACTTGTTTTGACACTAGGATATTGGTGCCGTCGATGTTGATGGTTGAATATTCTGACTGAAGGGTTGCTAACTTGGCTGGAGCTCCTACGATGAGGACTTCCGTCTTCTCATCGTTAAGACATAGGCTGTTCAAAGCCATCCAGTTTTGTATGATGACATAAATTTTATTGATAGCTAAAGTGTCCTGGTCATAGTTGCCTGTAAGAGGTATGAGGATCTGGGTGTCATCCGCAAAATTAGTGTAAATGACACCCATATCGTCAAGTGCAGAGAACAGGAGCTTGGTATATGCGTTATACAGCGTGGGAGAAAGGCAAGAGCCTTGGGGCACTCCTATGGGGACTGGGATGGGGTTGGCTGCTTCTTTGCCTATGGACACTCTGGAGGTGCGGTCAGTTAAGAAAGATTTCACCCAAGCAGTGGCAGCCCCAGAGAAGTTGAATTCACGGGCAAGTGAGTTGCAGAGTTTGTCGTGGTCCACCAGGTCGAACGCTGCTGAGAGGTCCAACAACAGGAGAATGCAAAGTTTCCCTGAGTCTCTAATGGCATCCATCTGTATTTTGAGGTCCAAGAGTGCTGTTTCAGTGCTGTGGTTGGGCCTGAATCCTGATTGTCTGGTGCCGAGGAGCTGGTTAGATTCTAAATGGGTTTGAATTTGGTTGTAGGCCAGTTTGTCGATGATTTTGAGTAAGAATGGGACCGTGGTTATGGGGCGATAGTTAGTTGGAATGGTGGGGTCTAGATTTGATTTTTTTAGAAGTGGTGTAACCCAAGCTTCTTTGATGCAAGTCGGAACTGTATTGGAGTTGAATGAGGCATTGACAAATTTGGTGATGAGGGGGGTCAGGGTGGGTGCACAGGCTTTGACTAGTTTGGCTGGGACAGTATCTCCTTTGCAGTTGGATGCTTTTAGTTTGGAGATAGTATCGAGTACGAGATTGTGGGTGACTGGTGTGAATTGGAAGGGGGGTTGGAGTTGCCATTGGAAAGGGCACAGGGGTTGGGGAAGGGGGGGTTTTTTGTAGCTAGGAGTAATTTTTTGGAATTGATTTTGTTTTGTAACGTAGTGATTTTGGAGGCAAGAGCATCTTGGATGGTGGTACACCATTCTTTGCTTGTGTTTGTGGATGTGACGGTAGGAAGTGGATTTTCAAGTTCTCTAAGGATAGAGAAGAGCTCTTTGGAGTCGGAAGCTGCATTACTAATGCGGGCATTATAGGCGTTAGCTTTGTGAGAGATGATAGCTGATTTGTAGAGAGTATTAGCGTCTTTGAATGCTTTGGCTGAGTCCGGGGAGGGGTGTTTATTATGGGCATGCTCAAGAGAACGTTTTTTCCTTCTAAGGGCGATTAGTTCCTCGTTGAACCAGAAGTTGGATTTTTTGTTGAGGCGCCTTAGTTTGGAGGTTACAGGTGCTATGGTGTTAATCGCTGTGGAGAGGCATTTATGGTAGTACTCAGCGAGAGTAGTTGGGTCATTGCTGAGGATTGAGTTGGTATCTAGCAATTTGTTCAAGGTGGGGTCGAAGTTCTGAGCTGTGAGCTTTTTGGAGTTTCTACTTTCGATGATATCCATAGGTATGTTCTTGGGTGTGCAAGGGTCGTCACTAGTGATAGTAAATTCTATACAGAAGTGGTCTGTCCAATTCAGTGCGGTAATCGGGCCTAAGGTGATGTTGGTGTTGAGGGTGAGGATCCAATCAAGGGTTCTGCCCTTGGTATGGGTGGGGACATTGACATGTTGGCGGAAGTTCATGTCATTTAGTGCCAGGATGAGGGCGGTTGCTTTGGTGTCTTGGTTGTCATTAAAACCTAGATTCAAGTCACCAATGATGATACATTTCGTTTTGGGTTTGAGGAGGGGCGCCAGTATTAGTGGGATGTCTGTTTCTGGGTGGCTGTTTGTGCTAGGGGCTCTATAGATGACCACTATGTTAATTGTGGTGTTTTCATTCAATGAGAGTTTGGCGAGTAGTAGTTCGTACCCTGAGATTATTTCAATGGAACTTGATCTGAGTTTGATAGTGTTTTTTGCAATGATGGCCACACCACCTCCTGGAGTGATGGTTCTATCAGATCTGAGAATGGTGTAGTCTGGTGGAATAGCTAATGCTAGCAGAGAGCCTGATGCTTGGTGTAGCCAAGTTTCTGTGATTACTAACATGTCAAGGTCAAGTTCGATGATGAGGTCATGAATATCAATGGCGTGGGCTCCAAGGGAGCGGGCATTGATGAGAGCATTTTTGAGACTGATGGGAGGGTTGGGCTCCTTAGTGGGAGTATTTATGGTTGGTGAGCCACTTAGTGGGGTAGTTTTAGTTGCTCTAGGCTGGGTGTGTTTGTCGTTTGTTGTGTGGGCCGTGGGTTTGGGTGATCTGGGAGGCTGGGTCATGGTAGTAGGGTTGTGGTGTGGTGGCCTTGTGATCCCTGTCCCGGATACCGAATGTTTATGCCGACCTTTGTACGGTGTTTTCTGAGCCCGGAGAAATACCTCTTCCTCCTCACAGGACATTTGACTGTTCCATAGACCTGATTCCTGGTGCTGTGATTCCTCATGGGAAGTTATACTCTCTAACTCAGTCTGAAAAACAGGTACTCCGGGATTATCTGGATGATTGTTCCAAGAAGGGTTACATCGTACCTTCCAAATCCTCCGCCGGTTTTCCGCTATTCTTTGTCAAGAAAAAGGAGGGGACCCTGCGGCCCTGTATCGATTACCGCCAATTGAATGACATAACACTCAAGGACAGGTACCCATTACCTTTGATTCGGAACATCATGGAGTCCTTACGTTCTGCCAATATCTTCACTAAGTTGGACCTCCGGGGAGCCTACCATCTGGTTAGAATCAGAGAGGGCGACGAGTGGAAGACGGCTTTTAAGGCACCCTTTGGGCACTACGAATACAGGGTAATGCCCTTCGGGTTGTGTAACGCCCCAGCCGTCTTCCAACGGTTTATGGACAACGTCTTTGGCGATTTGGTTGGCATCTCGGTCTGGGTTTACCTGGACGACATTCTGATCTTCTCGGATAATCTGCAGGAACATGTCTCACATGTCCGTGAAGTACTTCTGCGATTGTCACGTAATCACCTGTACGCCAAAGCCGAGAAGTGTTCGTTTCACCGGAATAACATGGAGTTCCTGGGATTCGTAATCAGTAATGCAGGTATACACATGGATTCGGGCAAAGTGAAGGCTATTCAGAATTGGAAACAACCGCATGATTTGAAATCCCTTCAGCGGTTTTTGGGGTTCGCCAACTTTTATCGGCGTTTTATTCCACAGTTTTCACAGGTCACGGCCCCATTGACACGTCTGACCAGTGTTAAGATACCTTTCCTTTGGGACCAAGAGGCATCAACTGCTTTTGAGTGCTTAAAGACAGCCTTTAGTACAGCTCCTGTTTTGCGTCACCCTAACGACGAGATGCCATATGTCATTGAAGCAGATGCCTCCAACTTTGCTGTTGGAGCGGTCCTCTTACAAAAGCATCCTACGTCCGGCGACGAACACCCTGTGGCCTATTACTCACGGAAACTCACCTCCAGTGAGCTGAACTATGCAGTCATTGAAAAAGAACTTTTGGCCATCAAGACGGCGTTCGAAGAGTGGAGGCATCACTTACTTGGTGGTCGTTTCCCGGTGGAGGTTCGTACTGACCATCGTAACTTGCAGTTCCTACGATCATTGCAGTGTCGCACTGCTTGGCAAGCCCGATGGGCCTTCTTCTTCTCACACTATGATTTCAATATCACATACATTCCTAGCTCCCGGAACCAGAAGGCTGATGCCTTGTCTCGATCCCTGGAAAAGGAAGAAGCGGGAGTCGGTTTGAACACGCCTATGATATCTCCCAAACACTTTCTATCGACCTTAGCTCCGCATCTCCAGAAGATCAGTCAAGAAACCTTGGGAGATCTGGAACGTGACAATCTGCTGAAGAAACCCCAGATCAGCGAACGCGACGGTTTTTTGTTCTTTCTGAACCGGTTATACATACCATCGACTGCCCTTCGCTTGGACATTCTACATGGATTTCACGATTCGCAAGTAGCTGGTCATCGTGGTATCAAGGCTACCCAGGAGTTGATCTCCAGACAATTCTGGTGGCCTGGATGGGCCAAAGAAGTAAGATCGTATGTGGAAAGTTGTCCAACCTGTGCTCAGACGAAGACGCCCAGAAGAAAGCCTTTGGGGCTACTTAAGCCTACTGAAACACCACCCTACCCTTGGCATACTATCGCCACTGACTTCATTGTAGAGCTTCCGCCCTCTGAGGGTCACACTTGTGTCATGGTGGTTGTGGATTGTGTTACTAAATACGCACACTTCATTCCTTTCATGAAGATCCCAACTTCCTCCCAGATGGCTTTGGCATTTCTACATAACATTTATCGGTTACATGGACTTCCAGAGAAGATCATCTCTGATCGTGGTTCACAATTTCTTTCTTCCTTCTGGCATCAATTATGTAAACATCTAGGTATCCACAGAGCCTTGAGCTCAGGCTATCACCCGCACACCAATGGTCAGACCGAAAGGACGAATCAAACCCTGGAGCAATACTTACGTTGCTATGCCAATGCCACTCAGTCAAACTGGCTAAGGTACCTGGATCTGGCGGAAGTTTCCTATAATAACGCAGCTCATGCTGCCACCGGCATCAGTCCTTTTTTTTGTTCAGCCGGACAACATCCCAAACTGGTTCCCTTCTCACCTATAGTGCCCAGCACTGTTCCGTCTGCAGATCAATCGGTCTTCAATATTCAGAGACAGCATGACCTGGCCCGGAACATCCTTACGGAGACACGAGAGCGCATGAAGGAGCAGGCTGATAAGGGCCGAACCACAGAGCCCGATTTCCAGGTTGGCGATCTGGTTTGGTTGTCTTCCAAGAACCTGCCTGTCCGCAATTTACCCACTAAGTTGGCACCCCGGTTCTATGGGCCTTTCAAGATTGCCAAACGATTGTCTTCAGTGGCTTTTCGATTAGTGCTGCCCCTCACTTGGAAAATACACCCTGTATTTCATGTCTCCCTTTTGAAGCCCTATGTGAAGGATGTCTTTAGGCGCTCTGGCCCACGACCCTCCTCTGTTCTGGTACAGGGGGTTCCTGAGTTTGAGGTTCAGGAGATCTGTGATTCACGGATTCGTCGGGGTGTACTCCAATACTTGATTGCTTGGAAGGGTTATCCTGCTTGTGATCGCACTTGGGAGCCGCGCTGTAATGTGCACGCTCCCCGGCTTATCCGTGAATTCTTTCTTCGTTTTCCATGGAAACCTGGGGCCCCGGGTCTTTCTGGGAGGGGGCATAGTGTCACGCCGCCTGTCCTGGGGTCTCCTTACCCGCTACGGCGTTCCCCGTCCTGGAGGTTGTATCCCCGCTTTCGGCTTCGGGGTCCGGGGCTGTCCTGGGTCTCGGGCACTTCCGGGTCTCCTGTGCGCACTGCTTTGCGCATGCGCGGGCGTCCGCTCTCCGCGCATGCGCAGTGCGCAGGATGCTTGATGCGGGGAGATCTGCGGCTCAAGCCTCGTTATGGGTTATCCAATGCCTGGGAGACGGCACAGCTTGCGTTGCAAGCCTCTCAGGTGCTGGTGGGCCTACTTAAGGAGCCCTGATCCTTTTCCACACCGCGTCTCAACGCGGTTTGTACGGATCGTGTTTTCGCTGCCCTTGTGTTGCCTTTCTGGTTTCCTGTTACCTTCCTCCTGTCCTTGTTCTGCCTGGGGCTCCCCTGTCTCCTGACATATACCTCCCGCTCCCTCCATCCTGCTACCTTCCAGATTCTGAATTCCCACTGGCCCTCCTTGTTCTGGTCTCTGTCATTCCTTCCTGCCTGTCCGGCTCAGTCCTTCCCGATTCCTTCTGGCTCTGAGTTCCCTCTGCTTCGTCTGGTTCCTATGCTCATCCCGTTCCATCAGCCTGCTCCACTTGCTGCCTAGTCATCGCTCCTGGAGGTTCTGTTTTCCTTCTGGTCTCCAGCTCTTCATCAGTTACAGTCGGGATCTACCTGCCACCTGTGGACCTTGAACCTTCTACTCAGAGGCTCCCCCTGCCAGTGCTTGCACTGTCCTGACGCCACGCAAATCAGGGGTGAGCCAACTCGTGGCGTTGGGAGCTGGTTCATCTCCAATCCGGTTCCATTCGGGCTGGTGTTGGGCTGGTTCCCCGCGCCATCATTCACGTCTCCTCGGATCATCTGACAGCCTGGCCTCATCATCAAGGAACCCAACCGGACGAACAGGTACGCAGCGTTCTCGAGACGCTATTTATAACAAAATGCAGCAACGCAGAAACCACAAGAAGCAAGAGATCCTGAAAGAATGCTTGCAGAAGCTTATATGCAATTAACCTTATGGAACTGCAGAAGCACTCATGGGACTTGACAGTCCATTGTGACTAACATATGATATGATATTTTATTGATAGCGCACCTATACACAAGTGTTTCAAGGTGCGATGAGACGTAAAACGAGGCACACCTTGTTGCACTCTGAAACACTTGTGTACGAGCCCGATACAAATAAAATATCATATCATATCATATCATGGGAAGGGAACAAGGGGGAACAAGACAATGATCTTACTAGACCCAGTTACATTGAGATTGCGCAAGTGCAGGGAGGGGAAAAAGGGCAGAGGTGCCGGGGGAAGGGAAAGGGGAGAAGTGCAAGACATATGGTCGACAAAACAAAAACAAAGTGATACAATAAAAAAATAAAAGGAAGTGAGGCTAGAAAGTGGCAGTGCAAGGAATAAGTGCAGGCAGCAGGTAAATGAATGTGCCGGTAAACCTCCGGAACCAGAGATGGTTCTGCTCAAGTTTCAGAGACGCAGGGAGGCTGTTCCAGAGGGAGGCACCAGCTGGAAGAGGGTCAAGGGAGCCCGGCCTCCATCTCTTCGCTTGGAAAAGCGATTGACCGTCAAGAAGTTGGGGGTGAAAGAGCAAAGAGCGCGTGCAGGGAGATACTTCAGAGGAGAAAGCTGGAGATATTTTGGTCCTAGTACCCAGAAATTGTGGACGATGCAAATGGTCTTGAATTTAATCCTTGAAGCCACTGGGAGCCAATGGAGAGATTTCAGTGCTGAGAGATACGTTACCTGGGCTTCAGGACAAGGGCAAGTCTCTCAGCCCTGTTCTGGATGAGTTGGAGAGGATGGAGAGTAGAAGCAGGCATATTTAAAAAGCAGCTGTTACAGTAGTCAAGCCTAGAGAGGACCAGAGCAGTAGAGACAGTAAGCTTCTGGGGGAAGGAGAGGAAGGGAAGAATACCTGTGAGGAGGTGCAGTTGGTAGTTTGACTTCTTAGAGGCATGAAAGATGTGAGGAGAGAAGGAGAGAGTGGAGTCGAAGATAACCCCAAGGTTCTTAGCCTCACAGGCGGGGGCAGGAAGAGGGTCAAGGGAGCCCGGCCAGAAAGTGCAGGGAAAGAGAGGTGTTGGTGCACCGTTGAGGAGGATTTCCGTCTTACTGCCGTTCATTCTTGGATTGCAGAAAGACAGTTAGGGATGAGAGAAGGAGAGGAGGCAGCAGAGGGAAGCCTAAAGACAAGCTGGGTGTCGTCTGCATAGCATTGGAAGTTGGAGCAGAGTGCAGCGATGCAGTGGGCGTGAGGTGCCAAGTATTGGTTGAACAACCAGGGAGAGAGGTTAGACTGCTGAGGAACACTGTAGGTAGAGAGAGAGATAGAGGAAAGGACCCAAGTTGGACCTGGGAGGATTAGTCAGAGAGTAAAGAGGTCAGACAGGCCAGAGCCTGATCAGTGATACCCAGGTTATCTCAGAGCTGGTTTATCAGGATGGCATGGTTGACCGTGTCAAAGGCAGAGGAGAGACCAAAAAGGATGAGGACAGAGGGGAGATTAGAATCAAGGTTAGAGAGCAGGTCAAGAGGGTGTTCAGGAGAGCAGTTTCCATGCTTATCACTGCTCTGAAGCCAGAGCGATGGCCGTGGAGACAACCAACAGATTCAGTGTGAAGATTAAGCTGGGAGATGGCCAGCTGTGCAAGGAGTTTGCCCAGAAAAGGAGTGATAGAGATCAGGTGATAATTAGCCAGAAGGAAGGAGTTGGCTGAGGGTTTCTTTAGAAGAGGGTGCACAAGAGAGTGTTTTGGGGGGGAGGGGAAGGTTCCAGAGGCAAACGAGTGGTTGCAGAAGTCAGCTAAGGCAGGGGCAATGGTGTTGATGTGGTCCTTGTTGGTTTTAGAAGAACAGGAAATAACCTGTTTTTATGAGTTTCTCATATATTGGACTTCTAGAGAAACCTCCTCAGGGGAGAAGAGGAAAAGCAGAGAACGGAGTGGGGGTGGCCACAGGGGGCCATAGCAGGAGAGGCTGAGAGGGTGGACAGGATGTCCTGAGTTTTAGAGATGAAGTGAGAAGCCAGGGCTGTGCCGAGGGCCTGGGACGGAACAGGAGAGGTAGAGACTATTGCAGGATTGGCCAGCTCCTTGTAGATTTTAAAGGATTCGACTGAGTTGTTAGATTCCGCAGAGACACCGGCTTGTATGTGAGCTCTCTTCTTAGTGAGTATAGAGAGTCGGTATTTCCTTTGGAGTAGGCGGCAGGCCAGTTTGTCAGAGGATGTTCAAGATGCCAACCATTTCCTCTCAGCCACCCTACACTTGCATTTAAGGGTGATGAGGTCTGAGTCGAACCAGGAGATGCACTTGGCTTTAGGCTTCAAGTGATCCTCATGACAGGGGCAAGTGCATTGAGAGTGTCAGAGATAGCAGAGTGGAGCATGGAGAGGGCTATGTCAGGTTGTGAGTCAGCCAGAGGCGCAGGAAGGGAAGAAAAAGATGCAGCGAAAGCCTCAACTGACACACGCTTGATAGGTCAAATAACTGTGAAGGTGGGTGGCAGTGTGGGGGTAGGCTTGGCCTGAGGGGTGGAAAGAGAGATATGAGAGGAGAGGAGGAAGTGGTCACTCCAAGAGAGGGGAATGGTGAGAGCATTCGAGAGGGGGAGGTCTGAGGAGATCAAAACATCGAGAGTGTGCCCTGAGTCGGGCCAGAGGGAAGAATAGAGAGGGAGAGAGAGTTGCAAAGGTTGCAAAAGAGTCCAGGGATAGGACAGGAGGCATCCAGGTGGATGTTGAAGTCTCCAAGGAGGAGGAGTTGAGTGGTTGAGGCCAGGAGGGAGGAAGAGAGGTTAGACCACTTGGAGAGGAAGGGGTTGATTAGACCAGGTGGTCGGTAGATAGTAGCCACTGTGAAAGAGTGGTAAGGAGAGAGAGAGAGCCTACAGACCAGGCATTCAAAGGAGGAGTAGGACTGCTTAGGAATCACAGGGCCAAGAATCCACTCTGGGAAGATCAGGGCTATACCCCACCAGAACGGTTGGATCTGGGCGTGGATCGGATTTTGTAGCCATTGGGAAGGAGTGTCAAAGCTCGTGACAGAGCTGGCTGCAAACCATGTCTCACTGAGACCAAGGACGTCAAGGTTCAGTTCTTCCAGGAGACAGCAGATGTCAGAGGAGTGTTTGACGGCTGATCTAGAATTTAGAGTGGCAAGGTGGAGAAGGTTTCCATCCTTGAAAGACTTCCGGGGAGGGGTACAAATCAGAGGTACTCCCTGCGAAGGTGTACAAGGAGCCCGATGAAGGGCAGAAGAGGAAGGAGAGCGGAGCAAGGTAGCCAAGGAGGAGGATGAGGGTGCCGTAGAGGTGGCAGAGGAGAGAGGCAAGGAAGCTGATGGAGGGAGAGAAGGGACAGCAGGAGAGGAAAGGAAACTGGTAAGGCCCGGGAAGCGTCTATCAAAGAGGAGGAGGTTGGCTTGAGGGCCTTGGACCAAGAAAGTAATATTCAGGTAAACATTGATGATGACAGTTGAGGAGATTGAAGGAAGCCAGGAGGGCCTCCCTATGGGTGCTGGCATTAATGGGAGAGGAAGAGTAAGGAGAAAGCAAAGAGACCATATGAAGAGTCCATAAGTCTGGCAAAGGAACAACAAAGAGGATGTCGGTGACGGTCTGTCTGGAGGAAGCATTTGTGTAGGTAGTCAATAGAGAAACAGTTGGAGAATTAAGGAGAAATGGAGAGCACCATATGTGAAGAGGAGGGGGGAGAGAGAGGGGGGGTTGGGTGTGGAATGAGGGAAGATCAGAGGCGTTGGGACACTAGGGGAGATCACAGTGGAGGGTGCAAGCAGAAGAAGCGGAAAAGACAGGAACAGCAGGACAGATAAAGCACAATGCAGTCACTGGGAACGGGGAGATTCAAAATTTGCAGGCAGATGGATAAACACAGTGTGCCACTAGGCACAGGCAGATGGATAAACACAGTGTGCCACTAGATGCAGGCAGAATTTAAATATGCAGGCTGATGGACAAACACAGTGTGCCACTAGGCGCATGCAGATTTGAAAAATGCAGGCAGGTGGAAAAAAACAGTGTACCACCAGGCTAAGGCAGATTTGAAATATTCAGGCAGATGGATAAACACACAGTGTGCCACTAGGCACATGCAGATGGATAAAAACAGTGTGCCACAAGGCATAGGCAGATGGATAAACACAGTTTGCCACTAGGTGCAGGCAGATTTGAAATATGCAGACTGATGGATAAACACAGTATGCCACTAGGCGCAGGCAGATTTGAAATATGCAGGCAAATGGAAAAACAAAGTGTGCCACTAGGCTCAGAGAGATTTGAAATATGCAGGCAGATGGAAAAACACACAGTGTGCCACTAGGCTCAAGCAGATGGATAAACACAGTGTGTTACTAGGTGCAGGCAGATTAGAAATATGCAGGCAGATGCAAAAGCAGTGTGCAACTAGGAACAGGCAGATTTGAAATATGCAGGCAGATGGATAAACACACAGTGTGCCACTACGCGCAGGTAGATTTGAAATATGCAGGCAGATTGAAAACACACAGTGTGCGACTAGGCGCAGGCAGATGGAAAAACACAGTGTGCCATTAGCAGCAGAATGCTGTAAAGGAAGTTGAAGTTCAGAAGCGAGGATGATGAAATGGAAGAGTCAGCAGTGTAGGAAGTGTTATAGGTAGAGAGCGAACTAGGGAGCCGATGGCCTCAGAGTGTTTGTAGAGAGATTGCAAGAGTCACGGCCACAATGGAAGCAATAGAGTACAGAGGTAGACACCCAGGGAGCGGACAGGGAGCAGACAGGGCCTTCGGTAATGGGCCTTTGAGGGATGGGCTAGCTCCCGCTTCCCTGTGCCATTGATTGGCTCATAAGGTGGTGATGGCCTGTGAGGTTGAGGCAGGTACAGACCTCAGAACCAGGTTAACAAGGTGGCAGCCATATTATAGAACAAATGTACCGAGAAATGGCCAGTGCAAAGCAAAATCATGCAGCTCTTTCCAGTGCACTGCGGTTGTTGTCCATGGGATTTGGTGTTTTACTTTGATTTTTCTTTTTTCAAAAATGTAGCAGAACGATGGTGCGTGTCCTCATGAACTGCAGGACCACAGGATTTAATAACACAGTAAACTTGGTGAGAGAATGCAGAGGAGGGGGGCTGATCGCCGCTTACCTAAAAATCAAAGGCAGGCTGCAGGAGCATATGGAGTAACACGAATATACAAAAGCCATGATATGTCTTAGGAAATTACAGCAGGCCATAGAACCTCAGGATTTGTCTGATTTTACCATTGCGGAAAGGTCAGCGACGGAAATGTGCTCATGGGAAATGTACACAGCACAGAAATGTTCGTACATTTCCCATGCGGACATCCATTAAAATCAAACAGATTCAAACTCACACCCACACACACACACTCACTCATTGGCCCTCATTACGACCCTGGCGGAAATCGCGGTGCTAAATGCACCGCGGAGCACGGCGGAAAGCTGCCGATAGCGCCATGGAGGTTGGCGGATTTTCCGCCCCATGCTGACCTTGGCGGGGCGGTAAATCCCCATTCCCCATTTTACCCTTCCCCATTCCCATTTTTGCCCCATAGGGTATAATGGGAGTGGGGAAGGCGTTAATTACGCCACCGTAAATTACGGTGGCATAATTAACATCAAGGTCCCGTAGCGCCATGGATTTCTCCGCCCGGAAAAACCAGGCGGAAAACGTTCCATGGCGCTACGGGAACTCGTAGTAGGGCGGACGGGTCCGCCGCGAATAACGCTGGCGTAAACCCACTCCGCCAGGGTCGTAATGAGGGCCATTGACACCCACAACACACTCCCACCACACCCTCACGCCCTACTTACCTTCCCTTCAGACACACTGGGCCTCATTACGAGAAGTGCGCTAAAAACAGGGTCATTAACGGCATGGAGGAAGTGGTGGGTGCATGCTCGTTTGACGCTGCTAAAACCCCCATGCCGGTAATGGCCAGACCGCCATGCCGCTAAAGGCCCTCCAACCCCCCAATAGCGGCATCACGGAACCCACCGATACCACCTCTGCCTAGGAGGCACCCCTTAATACCAACCCGGTAATAACACCATGTAAATACCGGGCTCGTAATACCGGACCCGGAAGTAAAGTCATTGTGTCGGAATGGGAAATGCGCCGGTAGCCATCTTTAAAAACACAATCCATTGTAATCCTCCCAAACCACCAGTGTTGAATAGGAGAGACCAGGGCCATTGAAAAGAACATGCCTAATCAACCCGGAAAAACCAACCCCCACCTGCGCAAGAAACATTTCAATGATGAGGAATTGAACATGTTGGCAGACACCCTTGCTGCCCATCTGATGAGATCAACACCCATAACCTCAAAAGGGAGGCACAGCAGAGGAAGAAGGAGATATGGGAGGAGGTAGCTCGCAAGGTGTCTGCAGTCGGCACCACCCCATGCACAGTCAAAGACTGCAAGAAAAGGTGGGATGACCGCCGCCTCAGGGTACGCAACATCCTGGCCAGCAATCGTTGTGAGGCCATGGCCACAGGCGGGGGTGCCCACTCCTCGGTCAAACTAATCCGCTGGGAGGAGACATGCAGCGCTACCATCCAGATGGAGTTGATTGAGGGCTTCGGGGAGATGGAGACGGGTGCTGCAACATCTGGAGATGGAGGTGAGTGACCCTGCAAACCCCAGAAGGGCAAACCATGACGTAGCACAAGTGATGTGGAATTGAGCCTAGGCAAGGCAATGCATGTCCCATCACACAAACAATAACATATCCATGTCCAGATGTAGGCCCAAACCCTACAACACTGAAATGCATGCTGAGTGCCAATCCCATTACCAACAGACAGCCAACACACAGGGACCATTCCCATGTCATACATCACACAAACCCCAATACAACGGCATGCCGCCTGGCATGCAGCATTGCCTAATCGAGACGTCATGCCTAATGCCAAAATTCTCCCCTTCAAACTACCCTGTGTGACACACCTGTAAAATAGGAATGTATGAGAAATTAAAAACTCCACAGCACCATCTCATGCATCTTGCATGTAACACCATCACTGATGCCCTGCAGCTCTTCTTCTCCCCCAGGCACCGATGGAGAAGATGGCAGTCAAGACCCAGCCACAAGGCCATCCACGTCCTGGGCCAAACCACCTGGCACTGGCAAAACCACCTCCGGGGCAGCATCCCGACCCACAGTACAATCCAGGGTGAGTGCACAGGCCATGCCGGCACATGAGGGCCCCAGAGCTGCAGATGAGAGTGCAAGAACAGAGCTGCCAACAACAGTGGAAGGGGAGGCCGGTGGCACCCATTCTTCTGCAACAAGTTCAGTGGGTGAGGCAGCAGCCACAGCCCCACTGAGTGGCATTGATTTAGGAGCGGAGGAGTACGTGGACCAAGAAGGCTTAATCCATGTGGCATGTCCACACACCCTAAGCCCCCGTCCAATCCCACACTCAGGCCACACTCTCCAGCCCCATGGCAGGTCCTGCACTGCACAGTCCCAACTTCAGTACCACCCCCGAGGTCCAGCCGCAGCACCCTCAACCTCTGCTGCTCCCACTGACTTGGAGGCACGGCTGTCAAGGCTGGAGGCAAGGCAGGACTCCATGCTTGAACTTGTTCACCAATATGTGGCTGACGGAGAGGACACAAGGCGAGAGATCGCTCAGGCCATTGGAGGGAACACTGCCGCCATAAATGCCTCTGTGATCATGATGAGAAACAGTTTGGGGGCCGTCACGCAGGTCCTGACCGTCATACTGCAACACATGCAGCAACAACAACCTGCGCCAGCCGTGCCAATCCCTACGGCATCCACCCCATCCTCCACACCCGCATCCTCTGCACCCTCCAGCCCTGTGCGACTGACAAGGCGGAGTGCGAGGCAGTTTGAAATGCTGCCCCTGGACACAAAGAAAGCATGCAAATAGTGTGGGACAACAGTGGGAGTGGGGGAGGTGGTGTCGGTGGTGTATAGGGGAATAAGGGGGTGTTCATTGGGGGTATGGGGAGTTCATTGGGGGTTGGGGAGTTCATTGGGGGTATGGGGAGTTTTGGTGTGTTGGGGGAGGGGGGAGGGCATTTGAGTGGTGGAGGGGTGAGGCAACTTTCTGTAGTTTTCATTAATACACCCGTTGTGTAAAAAATCATTTAATGCCTGGACATTGTTCATTTCGTGTGTATTCATTTTATTCATGACAGTGCACATTGCCCAACTCCCCACATACCCTGTGTGCATGTCCACATGGACCCAGTGCTCAGTGTAGCACTGCCACATATCCATCAACTTCCCTGTGGTTCAGAAGTATTCGTCAATCAGTGATTGGCGTACAACACGACCATCTTGTGCATCACGTACTGGCAGGGGTGCTGCTTCTCCTCCATCTTCATCCAGATCATCCTCACCCAGTGCATGCATGTCAATGTCAGGTAGCAGTGGTACATTTCTCCAGATGCACATGTTGTGCAGCATGACACAGGCCATGGTGATCTTTGCCACCTTCTCAGGCCTTTAAAGGAGTGCTCCACCAGACGTGCTTAGGCAGCGGAACCGCGCCTTCAAAAGGTCAAAGGTCTGCTCAATCATGACACGGGTATGGGTATGAACCCGATGTACTCCTCTTCATGGCTGTTTCGCGGGTTCTGCACAGGGGTAAGTAGCCACGGCTTCAAGGGATATCCTCCATCACCTGCATGGGAGTACAAAGAGGTCTGTGTGAGCCATTCTGAGCTGCCACCTTCAGGATTCACAGCCATGGCCACAGATATTTTCTGTTGACATGCATATGTCCCTGTACGTATGCACATTGATTATTTGGATGCATTGTGAACTGCAATATGGTCTGCTAGTCTGGATGGCGCTGTACAGATGAAGCAGGGTATTGACTTGCACGGTGATGCAGATGTACTGTGGATGCGGAACGATGTCTTGCCTCCCATAATTGCAGTGTATGCTATTCTCTGCCTTATCACACTAGCGACATTGGCACAGTTGTAATCATGTTTAGTCATGCATCGTTTGACATACCCATTGTGGCCTGGTTGTGCGTCTTACATGTTGTCATTGATGTACAGCATTGCTCCAATGCGTGGCAGTGATGTGTCATGTTGGGGTTGGGAGGTTCAGGTCAGAAGTGTTTAGATCTGAGTGCATTGTCCACTCACCATCCATTCCCACCTAGGTGGAGTCTGCATCCCCCCACATCACAACCCTGATGCACTGCCATGGGCCAGTCAGGAAACTCACCAAGCAGTCAGGCATGTCGTCCAGCATGTCACTCCACGTGACGGGATAGCGTGGAGTTACGCAACATCATGGAATCATGTGTCGATCTGGGATATCGGGCACAACAATGTGTGATGATCTTGCTGGAGTCACATACCATCTGCACATTGATGGAGTGGTATTGCTTACGATTGTGGTACACCACCTCTATGGCATGAGGGACTAACAATTAGACATGGGTGCAGTCGAAGGCACCAACGCAATTGGGCATGCCTGCCAGTGCATGGAAGCCTACTTTGGTGTCGGCAATCTCCTGGGCAGTCTGTGGTAGGGATATATGGGTGCTAGAGTGCTTCAGGAGGGCATCCAGCACTTGGGTCAGCATGCGTGAAAATAGTGGTTGTGATATACCATGCAGCTGGCCCACTGTGTGCTGGTAGGTGCCTGTGGCCAGGAAGTAGAGCACGGACACCACCTTTAGTAGCGGGGGGATGGCAGTGCATATTTCTATGAGGCTGACAATGTCATCATGTATCATGTCCACAATGGTGGTGATGGTGTCCCGGTCCAACCGGTACAGGGTGTGGATCTGCTTGGGGGTTAGATTGAATGGACTGGGTCTGATGCGAGGGATTGGGGGCTGCCTACGAGGTTCTACTGGCTGCACTGGTGGTAATTGCTGGGCCTGTCTCACCCTCCTTCTTCTCCTGCGTCTCCTCTGTGTTGCCTGTTGTTGTGGTTGTAGTTGCTGTTGTTGCTATAGTTGTAGCAGTACAGGCATGTCCTCCACCCACCATTATTGCAACAGCTAGTGGTATCATTTTGGTGTGGGAAAGGGGTGTGGTGTGTGGGTGTACTCCTTTTATACTGGGACGGGCTCCATTGACTCCACCTGTGGTGATTGTGTGAACCTGTGGCAGTTGCCTTCACTGCAGGTTGCTATTTACGGTCCGCGATGCCTGTATGGCTGCCGTCATGCAGGCCCTATTTACTGCCTTCGGGATGCCGGTAAGTGCATGCCCGTGCAACTTGTGATGTCCTCCTATTACCGGCATCCCGGTATTTCCCCCGCAAAGGGGGGCATGTACGTGCACAAGCCGTTATGAAGGGGCACGGTACGGGCGGTGGCGGTATTGGCGGGTTGTCGGGTCGGACCCGTTAACGATGCCGGTAATACCATTCCACCTTCCTATTTTCATTACCTCCATTCTCGTAATGAGGCCCACTGTGTCCCTGCGGCGCCGGTTCCCTTTCACTTCCGTCATCGGGAACCGGTGCTGCAGGGTCCTTTTCTTTTCTTTTTACTTTGGGTGAGCTGCAGGGGCTGTCCCCCGCAACCCCTGCACACTATACTGTATAGTATAGTGAGTGGTGTGTTGCGGGGAGACCCCCGCAGCCCCCGGCTTTTTTTTCTTCTTTATTTGCTTGGGTGAGCTGCAGGGGTGTCCAGCGCAACACCCCGCTTACTATACTGTATAGTATAGTGAGCAGGTTGTTGCGGGCGACACCCCTGCCACCTCCGGCTAAATTATTATTAGTTTCTTTTACTGGTGGAGGCCTGGGGGGCGGTTCCCCGCAACACTCCGCTCACTGTAGTGGGCAAGTTGTTGGGGTCGGTACCAGGGCCCATACCGACCCCACCGAAACACCTAAACACATACCACGAAAAGTTCTAACTTTTGGTAGTTAGAACTTTTCGTGGTGTGTGTTTTAGGTCTTTTGGTGGGGACGGTAATTTTTATTCGGACTTTTCGTCCGAAACCGAACCTTTGAGAGAGCTGAGCCGAGCTGAATTCAGGCTGCAGAGAGAAGCAAACGTGTGAGACAGGGCTGCCAAGGCCACTAGTTACGGACAGCATTCCATTCCCTAAATGCCTTTAACACCAGCTGCAGTAAAGTTGAACAATTCTCCAATATTCAGAGTAATTCAGAGCTAAGAAGGAGCCCGAACACGGTCTCTGTGCAGGTGACTCAGCCGACCCAGATGATGAATCGAAACTGACGCTTGGGAAAGAGGGTTGATCTCAAGCCAGACTGAAGCTTGCAACAAAGATGTTACAGTGAAGACTAGTGTTGCATGATGTAAACAGGCACTCTTATAGTCTAAGATGGTGAACACAGGACACAATACTCACACATAATCTCTCTTATTACCCTGGGAAGGTACACATAGAGCTGAGAACCATTACGGATCCCAGGCCTGGGGAAGAGCAGCTCCAGCCAATAACAGTTCAGGACCATAGGGGTGGGTAGCAATGGGCATGAACCAATGGTAAGACCCTCACAATGCAACATTGTGTAGAGTTAGATAATTGGGGATGGGCCAGGCCAGTCACCTGAAATGCGAGAGCCAGTGAACTAACATGTATAGTATCCATTATAGGTGGACTACCACTCACTCAATGCCAATCCCAGACGATAATAAGGTTTTCTGGATAAGGGCCCAGGTTGTGGTATCGCTCTGACATCAGGAAGGAACAAAACTGGCCTGTGAGCCAGAAGACACTGAGAAGTTCCTGGATTTCTTTGATTCGTTTACTGTTCCCAGTCGGTTTTGGCTGTAATAAACCGCAGTTTGAACTTCCTGTCTGTCCTGACCTGCGCTACTTTTTGGGAGGAAGGTGTTGGGCCTTCCTTGAGTTCTTGAGTCTGCAAATTCCTAGTAGCCCCCGTACCTACCTGGGATTTCATCCCCAACACTACCACGGCAGGGGCTGCCTGGGGTGGCCGAATGTAAGGGCTGTATGAGCAAAGGGAGTGCAGCGGGCCGGAGGGAGGAGAGCAGAGAGAACTAGGAAGCAGGAACACTGGGGAGGGAAAGCAGGAACACAAGCGCTGCAGCACCGACAGATTTAACAAAAATAATGCAGTTTGGAGTGTTTAAAGTTGGCACATATTCCCCCCAGCACCAGCAAGTCAGAAATGGTGCTGGGAGCAGAGGATCGGTAGACCCTCTCGGAATGTCAGGCTGGTGTACAATATTGGCGCAGTGGGCGGGAGGGAGGGGATGATATGTTAGGTACAGAAACCCAGGAGTAACCCAGGATTTCCTTGCCTACAACTAGATCACGTGGTGAATATACATAGATTACCGCCATGTAATCAGTAACGATGGGCATGGTTAAAACAAGCTTAAAGAAAGCCAAGAGCCCCAGCTTTACTTTTTTTTAAGTAGCTTGCCCACGTCCTGAACTGCAAGACAGCAACGCACGGAAAAGAAGCCTGATTACAGCAAGTGTCTACTAGGAAGCATGCTGTAGGAAAGTCGGAGAATTCAGGGTTTCCCATCCCGGTGTTCTTCTCTGTTTGGATTTCTCAGGCTAAGAACATTCTAATCAATCTCGAATGGAATTGTTTTTTGGAAGAAATAAATAGCCGTGCGATAATATAAACGCACTCTGGCGGAGGACAACACGCCACCAGAGGATCTCGACGCTTGGTGTGCGTTTTTGCTTGTCGAGCTGCCCACGTGTAAGAGCAGACAGTTGGGCCTCCCGGACCATCCTTCGGATGGTAACTAATGGAATCAACAAAGGGTTGTGGCTGTGGATGTTCTCCATATAGGAAAACTAGAGTGGCACATTGTTTTTACGCCATTTTGTGTATTGCTATATGGGCACTGATAGAAGTGTATTACGAGAGACTCAATTGAAGTGTGGGTTCTCGTGTTTTACTTAGTGCACGAATGACTGACATAGACGAATTTCCTGGCATTTTTTGTGTATACCCCCTCTTTTTTGTTGAGTGGTTGATGGAAAGAAACATGTTGGACGATTGTATGTTGAGAAGGGTGTGTATGAGATGTGTTGAATGAGAGAATGCTGTGTATGTTTGAGAAAACTTTGTTTAACTTTGTTTAAATTTCTGCGTATTTGCACTTGCACAAGACACTTTTTGTGCATAATACCTCAAACTGGAAGGACAGTTATTTCGTCCTGTCCTGTACACCCTAGACTAGACTGACTGTTTTATCTATGTTACTGCACTGATGTTCCTGTTCCTATTTCATTATTGTTAACACTGAAGAACAAGGAGGGTCAAGTTGTAAACCAGTAAATTATACTGTTCCTTTCCTTGTACTACTAAATGCTAGTATAATCCTTTGAGATGTACTACCATGTTCTTCAGTGAGTGTATTATCTTTTTATAGATTTTTATGATCAATTCTTGTGTGTATCAATAAAAACTGTTTATTTTTCTAAAAACTGCCTATCGATTTAATGCAATAGGGCAGGTATTCTCCTCTCAACCATTTTGTTGACCCAAGGTTGCGCACGTGGAATCTGAACAAGTTACCTGTCGGACCCTAATGTAAAGTTTTAAAGGTTGGTGACCTTTTGTTGAGGGTGGTCTAGTACAGGCTGTTCTTCCCCTCTTACCTCCTCAGTGTTATTGGCTTTCCAAAGAAACGCCAGAACTATTGGCTTTGTCAATGCTTGTTTACTTTACATTCTAGTAACAAAGCCCTGATTTAAAAACATGAAAATCAAATCTACAAATCCTTCAATGCAAATAACAGCAGTAGACTTGGATGACTACTCGTGTGTGGCTCTTCAGAGCTTTTAAAATGGTACTTCGTCATCATCAGTATTACAAGTAATGCACTGCTAGGATAATCATTTGAATGAAAACTATAGCGCAATTACCAATCAGCGCCAAGTGTTTCTTAGTGTTCGGTAACATCATCGTTGAAGAAGGTTTCAAGGCAGATGAGTCATGTCACGTTTAGTCTTTGGCGCGCAGGACTGCCCTTTTACAGCGCTGTTCACTCATGTTTACTCATTAGACTGATGGTTTCTGGTTTGAATACATTATTTTCCTAAGATGCACAAGCAAGGGAGTTGGACTGTCAGATCAGCAAGGAATATGGCCCAGACTGCCTGATTTTGAAGCAGCTGGAGCTTTTCTAGACTTTTGATTGATGTGTCGGCCTTCTATTTTTTCTCTGCCCCTCTCATTATCGGAATGTTTTACTGGCATTATTGTTGGCAGAGTCCCAGCCCTAATTGTTTTCTTGATGTGCTTCGCAACAGTGATTCTCAAAAACCCATCCTCTAAAACTGAAGTTTCACCTTCTCATCTCCCTTCATGGGAGGACGCATACCGCCCCACTTCTTGGTTTGTTCTACCATCCGGGGAGTGGTCCTGGGAGACCTGCTGGACTTGTCTTGCTGGTGACTTGTTGTTGCCTCTCCTGCTGGCCCGTGAGGAGGCATGACGACTCAATCTCTTGCCCTCCGTGCATGGGGAAATTAATAGTTGTTGAATATAATCAATACCACTGGTAATTAGGGCCTTCCAGCTACCCAAGCTGGGCCAGATAGGATCAAGGAATCTGTGCTCCTTACTTCATCAGTGCAGGAGGGGTGGGGGGTTCTATGGATTTAACTGATTGACCTATTACCACCAAATTCACCCTCCCCCGAAGAATGGATGATATGGGAATAAGCAGCAGGTGAGAGCCTTCTGAGGCATGGGATCCTTGGGGTGGCACCTGTGGCACGCTACCATACATGAGAAAATAAGTACATTTCTCACTGGTGAGGCTTGCTAGACCCGTGCCCGCAGGAAGGGGAGAGACCTCTGTTCTTTCTTGGTAAGAACCATGTTTGTCTTAGGTAAGGATCCCACAAGGTACGAGAACTCAGTGACTCTCTTCCTGGGTGCAAGTCGGGTTGTAATATTTGTTCGGCTCTGAGCAGCGGGCCTTGACTTTTTAATTAAAAAGCAAGGCACCAAAAAGTCTTGCATTTCCACAATGTGGGTGACAGAGGTTGCATCTTCAGGCCCTCAATTCGTCAGCACAATGTTCAAACGGACAGCAAAGACCAGATATCTGGAGCTCTCCTCATCATCCTCTTAGGCATTAGCCCTGAGTAGAAAGCCCCAAAACATAGGAGGGGCCCTTCTCCCCCTTACTCCTTGTCATACTCCTCTTCACCCTCTCTTTCACCTGGGGATGATCTGAGCAAGCCACACGGAACGATCGAGGCTGACTCGGCAATGACCAACGCGCCTGCGCAAACCCCAGAATGCATGAAGTTCAAGGAGCCTGCACCAGCCACAGAACAATCACTAACCACAGAAGGGGGGCCGGCGGTACAGGGATTTGAGGAGAATGCCAAGAAGGGTCTCCCCATAATTCAAGAATATTGAAAGAAACTGTTGATAGAATGGAGAGGACCTTAATGCTTTGATTTATGAATAACCTATACCTTTTAGGGAATAAAAAAGGATCCACTTTCTGTCACTAGAGATATAGTCCCTTCTCTCCAACCTCATCGATTAGCCCTCTATGACCCCAGAAGAGGCAGAAGTTTGAGTGCAGAGATTATTCCTCCCTTGAAATGAACATTTTGGATGCAGAACTAGCCATGTGCAGTTGTACATATGCTACTTTTATGGACAAGTCCCTTCTGGGGGACTTCCAACAGTTATAAGACATGTTTGAGGGGGGAGTACTGTTCTAGCCTGATTGAGAACATGCACTTTTAAGCCAATTTCCTTTTGGATCTTGCCTATGATGCGGTATGAGTAGCAGTCCTGAAAATGGGTACCTCCACTGTGGCCAGATGACAGGAAGACAGATGGGATAAGGGCCAATAACAAGCAAAGCATTGAGAGACTTTCAGGTACATGTCCTGATCCCATTCACAGAGACCAGATCAGACTTCCAGGCCCCACTGTAGGCCCACGGAAGGTCATGTGTGACCTGTTGTCAAGGGCAGGCACAGGGCGCGACCACATGCCAAATTGGATTCTGCTCCTGTGAAATCTAAGTCCTCACTGTTATAAGCGTGGGGCTCATAGGTCGAATTAACATTCCCTGCTGCTGCTTTCCATTCCTTTAAAGGATAAAAGCCTTGTTCCTCAGTATCTGTGCTCTTATTTTCAGAAGGGGAAAGAGGAGTTTTTTAAGTATTGGAAAGAGGAGCTGAGGGCATTATAGGCTGCTCCTTATGCTGATTAAGCTTCCACTCCTTCTCAGGTGGATCTTTTTTCTCGCTCTGATACATTTTCTAAAACAGCCAATCTTTTCTGTAATTTCTTCTCCTTGTATGTAGCATGTACATATGTTGTCAAATGCCGCAATACTGCTTTTGACAATGAACCCTCTTGAGGCCATGGCATAAGTGTTTTATTAGTCGCGCCTCTTACCCACCCTGGTGATACTGTCATATCTTAAGTGTGTATCTTGGCAATGTCCTGCACAGGTGTAGAAGAAGAGTGTCCTCCAAGATGACAAGTCGATCTCGATTGTCAATACTTACATGATCATTAATTATTTTATTTATTTTATCAAGTACACAACACTGATTAATTTGAGCAGGCACCATAAATCCGCACTTATTACCAAAAAAAACTCTTTAAAAAAAATCCATGCAGCAATATTCTTTTTGTTCCTTCATTTACACTTTCTATATATTTCGACCGTTCTGTTTGTGCTCTAGCACCTTGAAGCATATATTGTGCTAGATGGAATTACAAATAATGATCTCAGACCAAATAATCGGACAGACTCAAGGAATATGGCAAAGTACTACTTTATTCTCATTTAATAAAGCAGGGATAACTGACAGGCATCAGACTGATGCATGCACACTCACACAGTCAGTGCCTTAAGTGGCACTACAAATCGAGCCGGGGCCCATCGAGGGGGCGTGGCCTAACATCGGGGTCTTGATGGGCCGTTAGGCCACGCCCCCTTGACGAGCCCCGGCTCAATGGGCTACTGGCACCCCTGCCAGGCAGCCTTTTGTAGAGATTAGCACCCTCTCCCCCTATGGGGGAGAGGGTGCTTATCTCGGCATTTATTTGGAATAGGCTTGCCTGGCAGGGGACAGCGCCTCGCCTATTGAGCCTTAATGGTGTTGCTGCCCCTCGCCAGCTGGGGAGGGGCAGCGTCACCATTAAGGCTGACAGGGTGAGGCCACTGGAAGCAGAGGCCTTTTTCCTAAAGACTGAAACTCCCGCGAATCCGCGGGAGCTTCAGTATTTAGAAAGCAAGGCCTCTGCTTCCAGCGGCCTCACGTTTCTCCATAATGGTGGCGCCGGCCCACGTGCATCCCTTGATTAAAGGGATGCCTCGCAGGTGCGGCGCCACCATTATAGCTGAAAGGCATTTTTTTTCTGAAGCCTGAAGCTCTCGCACACGAGCGAGAGCTTCAGGCTGTAGAAAAAAATGCCTTTTCGTGTAGTGGCCGGGGCTGCCCGGGGAGATTAGTGGGCCCCGGCAGGGCCCCGCCTCAAAACGAAATTTCGGAGCCCGCCGGGGCCCAGCCCCGGCAGGCCCCGGCCCACTTAAAGCCCTGCACACAGTAGCTTGATTACATAGCGGTCTTGTACCCCAGTATGCGTCATCTATTACATCATTCTAAGTGCCAAATTATAAAACTTATTGAAGGAAGGGATTGGTTAAGGGAACATATCTACGTTAAGAACATATATGAATTAATATATCATTGGCTGCCCTTGTCTGTAGGACACGCCCTGAACTACCTCTAAATAAGTATGCACTGATTAATCAAAAAAAAAATTGCAGTGAATTGGCCTATGCAACATTATATGTTAGGTTGCCCCATAGATACACTGATTGGTTGGCATGCTATCGCAACCTTGGACTTTCAGCTCTTTAGCAGCACGTACATGAAACAACACTTAGGTTTTTGGATCTCGTCAGACTACTCCTGTTTTCCCAATTAGTCCATCATCTCTCATGGGTCAGTCATAAGCCAAAGTCTTCCATCTGTAGTTGACCATGCAGCCTGCTCACTGTCCTGGAACATTTAAGGGAGTATGAGCACTCCACTATCTATGATTGAGGCTCCAATGAATAGCCGTGGTTTTAAACGTCTGAGCCACATGTGAAGAGACCTCAAATGTGTCCCTTTCGACCTTCTTATTTACTGTTATTTGATTTAATTATGCAGAGTGTTGTTACTCCTCTTGGCTACTAGATACTTGCTCACTCTACCTTGCATACACTTCATACACTTGTAATTGTCCAATACTTTGGCCATTGCAGATGTTTTCTTCTTCTTCAATGTAAGAGAAATGTGCCCTTCATTCATGGCTTATCCTGGTTAGCTTGTCTATAGGCGTGTTATAATTGTCATATCATATCATATCAACTCCCCTTGTGCCTTGCAGTTATTCCTTAACATAGCATCCTTGATCCTAGACCAACATAGCCTTGCTGTTGTTCTGCACGCAGAGCTTTCCAGCCTCTCCTGATTCTGCAACCTTGGTCTGTCTCTGAGGTAGCTTGGTTGAATTGAACATGAGCCAATTTCTATTTTCCTACCATGGCCCTCCTTGCCACATTATATATTCCTCTATAGCAAGCCTCTATATGTTTCCTTTCTACCTTGCATTATTAAGTATTTACAATTATTAACCAGTAAGTTACTTCATATTCTTTATATTCATGATTACTTAAGCCTTAGGCACATATTTCTCTTGGTGCTTCAGTTACATCATTACTTCTTAAGTATTTACATATTGTTTCAACATAGGTTAATCTATCCTCTTTATGACATCACTCTGCCCTCGTCATATTTCTCTTTAACATTCCATGATGTCCATAGGTGCGTGATGGCATCCTTCCATGTGGCATCCTTCCACACCTTCAGTGCAAGGGTACATTCTGTATGACTGGAGATAAAACTACCAAGGCTGTCTAGCCTTTGGTTTGGGCTGCACTCCCTAACATCCACTTTATAGTTTAGTTGGACAATTGTAAAATTGTATTACTGTATGTCATATATTTGCTTAGTACCATGTTTTGCAAATAATGTTCTTCATACAATTGAGCGCCAAAGATTTTCTCTAGTTTATTAATTAGAAAGTGAGCGCAGATGCAACAATTGCCAATACATTTCTTCAGGGCATAATACAGTCATCTGATCATTGCAACAGAAGTCAATTGGTGAGATAACAATTCATGAGATCACCTGAGAATCATAGAGTAGTAGCATCATCCCCCAACCACATGAAACAGGAAGAAAAGTTAATCACATAGTCGTGGATAGCCCCAAATAAATCAAAAAGACAGAAGAAAAAAAATATCAAACAAATCAAAACATATGTATCCGGAAAATTCCTAATAAGTTTCAATACATCAATGCAAATCAACACCACATACCACGGGTTAGTTATACCCAAGATCAGTGATTCAATTAGATAAGTCCATACATATAAATACCACAGTGCATATGTGGTACCGCAATAGCAGCCATAAGGTGCTGGGATGAGCTTGTGTCCTGCACTGTACTGAAAATCGCTGCACTACAGGAAAAAACATTCAAACTGCCTGGATGCCCTGATTAATGTAAACTAGAGGGTTACTAATGTAACCTCAGCTCTGATACTGGAGCGTCAATGCGTCAATGCGTCACTACGGTGTGGTGTAATGTTTGTGGGACTGATACTGCTAGTCATCCACCATATCAGCCATGTTAGAATGGAGTTAATTTCACTACTGATTAGCCTAAAAGTATGCAGGGCATCCTTCAATAACTAAATAAATTGTCTAAAGTCAAACTGCAAAATAAAATACCAATATTAATGCTCAGTATACTTCTATGTCACCTCACTGGTGCAAACCGCTAATGATCAAATACAGATAAAGTTCAAAATATCTCCTGTGGCACGTAGTAAGACCATGGAGGTCTCACTGGTTAATCCAAAGAGTCTGCTTGTCGTTCAGCGCAAATTGGTGGAGTCCACACTCGGTACCCTAATGGCTCAGCCAGGGATATTATTAGAGGTCAAATCCTATGATGATAGAAAGCAGTCCAATGGGGTCAGAACATGAATACTATAAATAGTATGTCAACAGTGATCCGGGTAACATATTGTCAACCTGTATGGTGCAATGAAGGTAATAATTGATGAACGCTAACTGAATGTTCACTAATACTAAACAAGTTGGATTACTCTCATGCCCAAGGTGGGATGAAGAAAAGAACATTTAAAATGAGAATTAAAAATGAGAAGAAAATAAAATAACATTAAAAGGTAAAGCTAGGTGACTGGGATTTGGAGAATCACCAATGCTGGAACATGTATCATTATAATAGAACATATTCCTCCCCAATTCTTAGGCAACTGCGTGTAAACTCTGGATCCACAAGCCAAATATAAATCTACTAACACCGCAGTTTGTCCATTCATTCCTAGAACTTCAATTATCTGTCCAAATCCTTTGTTTTTTCCAACCAGGATCAGGCCATCATTCTTGAAGCATGTTGTTGCATTCCTTAGTAGTATTATGGATACTGTTCCTGCTTCGTTGTCGACCCATGTAAGTAATTTCACATACTTAGCCCATGATTCCAGGCATTTGTCACTTACTATCTGCACTACGTGTGCCGATTCTTTCTTCAATAAGTGTGCAGGACAAGCCAATAGTCCTTCTGCCCATCCGGTACTAGTGAAAACACTTCCATGTATCACTAGCTGAGGTTTCTCTTCACATCTTTTCTCTCCTGGTTTTTCAGTTATGTCTGAGCAATTTAGATTCTTCATCTGGACAACCTTTTTAATTCTCCAATCTTGTATGGATACATACGTTTCTTGCTTGTCCATCCTAGTCAATTTTCCATCCTTCTTGTTTTCATATAGGTGTCTTCGTATGGGAAAGCTAATTGTGATTGCCATTGTAACATAGCCCATTTCCCTTCAAATTGCCCTCTGGTTGTTCATGCTGCTAGATGACTGAGGCATAATATGTAGGCATTTCTCGTGCAATAAATGATCTTGCTGCATTCATAGCGAACAAACATAACAGATTTCGTCTGACGTTCTTTCTCCCACCTCTTTCACATGCTGATACTATAGATTATTCTTTAAATTAACTGAATTGCCAAGATACATATTTATATCTTAATGGTTCTCCTCAACACCTCTTTTAAATCGAAATAGACACCTAGTTATATTATAAAACGGGCTATCTGCAGCTCTATCAGGAACGATAATAGATGTTTCATTGACACCCTCCATATCGGTAGATGGTTCATTGACATTTCCCATGTCTGCTTTATCATTTATGACATTTCTGAATGCCATAATAATAATAATGAGAAAAACACAAATTATAATACCAAATTATATCATCATCAATATTGCATACAAACTTTCTGGATGGTAGTGAATGTCTGAAATTTTGAAACCTCTCCATTTTACGTTTACTTTAATCTGCAAGTGCGTTATCTCCTTTTAAATCACTTTTATTTCAGAAACTGTAATATAATTGCAATTATTACTCTCCAAACAATACAATTATTCTTGAGACCTCTGAAAAACCTAATGATATTTACTCCTCTTTGTATCAGGGCTGGATAAGACTGTAATGTGCAGGTAAAAATAGCATGCAAGAGTGTGTGTATTTTCACTATGATAGGTAGCATACACGATGAACGATACTCTTGTTTCTCTTCAAACACTGGATTCTTCTCTCATTGTCTCTTTTATCTTATCTAAAAAAGTTCCCGGATTTTTTCTCTAGTCTATTTTCTCCTTATCGAATTTGGAAAATGGTAATACCTAATCTAAAGAACGGATATGCTCGTCATTCTCTTTATCCTTGCTTTTGGCCATCGAACAAGTCATTATGCGTGGAACTACTTCTCTTGCGTCACTGTTGGCAGCAGCAGGAGGGCTCAGGGTTTCACCTTTATAGGGTTTGATGTCATATAGATGCAGCCACGCTCTCCGTCCCCTTAATTTTACGGCTGTGGGGCTAACTTCTTCCACATCATGTGGGACCTTAAAGCGAGGCATACTCCAGGCGCGTATGAATTTGCGCACTAGAACCTGGTCACCCGGATACACACTTAAGGGCTTTACAAATTCTTCTATTTCAAAAGGTTGATTATCTTTGTTGCTTCTTTTTTTACCCCGACCCTTCTGTTCTTGATCTATTGAGACATGAAAGAAATTCTTGCAGTCATTGTTGTTAGGTAATCATGCATCTCATCACCTAATGTCTTCGCTACACTGTTGGCATCAGTTCTTACCCTAGTTTGAGGAGGAAATGGGGTTCTCATACAGCGTCAAGCCACCAACTCATGAGGAGTTAGATGGTGAACTGAGCCAGGCTGATTTCTCGGGGCATATAGGGAAAGGAGCAGGCAATGTAGCCATCCCTTCTTTAAGGTTATTTTGAGTTTCTTTCCTTTAATAATCCATTGAATTCCTCACAGACACCTTTCGCCTGTGTGTGATAGGCGGAAGAAAACAAACATATGTTTACTACCTAATAGGAGAACTTCTGCTCAAACAGCTCATTTACAAAATGCGGACCATTGTCAGACCGCCAAACCTTGAACACCCGAAACCTCCGATACAAGGAACTTGGAGGCACTCAAGGTCTCAGGGTGCGTGCATGGACTTGCCTCAATCCATCTCGAAAAAGGACATACTACGACCAATATATATCTGTAGCCGTTGCATGTCTGTAACATATCCACATAATTTATATGTGGATGCTAAAATGGGACAAAGTGTCTTGGAATGGCTCCTCTTACTGGTTGCAAAGTGTGCCCTGCAGTACATTTCTAGCACACGATGCAATTTACATTGAACTGTGCCACATGTTCTAATCAATTGGGCGAGAACCACTCTCCTGCAATCGTAGCAGCAAGACTCTCTCAAGTCGTGGGTGCTGGGTAGAAAAGCTGCTCCATTGCTACTCTCATTAATGCTAGAGGCATAACTGGCTTTCCAGTGCTATCCTGTCTCCAACCTGCCTCACTGGGGTATAAAGAACACCCCTGCTTTCTCCATAAATCCTGTTCTTCTTGTGGGGCTCAACCTTGTATATCAATTAACTGCAGAATAGACAGCAAGTTAAACCCCTCCTTTACCAACATGCATTGTCCTCTAATTTGTTTAACATCTTCTTCTTCAAAACTAGATATGGATGGATAATAGGCTACTTTTGGTGCCTCTACTTCTGCGGCTTTGTTTTCAAAGGAAATTAAATCTGTTCTTTTGGAATGTGCTGCACATTTTATGACTGCTAAGGTCAATGGGAGACTTAATGTTTCTATATGCCTATCCAATTGGGCTGCATGTTGCACTGGAGTGCCGACTGCACAGAGGAAGCCCATGCATTTCCAGCATGACAAACCTGCATGAACAGTTGATGTCACATAGGCGGAGTTAGAGTACACTGTCACTTCCTCATCCTCAAATCTCTGCAGCGCTTCAATGAGCGCCACTAATTCTGCAACCTGTGCTGAATAATTAGAAGACAATCTCATATTCCTCACTACATCAAATTCACCTTCTCGATTCAGCTTTATTACCACTAATCCAGTATGCCTTTCATCTAACAATTTTGATAGCAGGGTTGGAAATAATCACCTCACACCCAGATGCTCTTTGTGTTGTCAATGTACTTTTGGGTTTCTCTAAAATCACGAATAATGCATGCTCTACAAATAATCTTATTGGGCACCCCATTGTTATGCTTGAAGCCTTTTCAATTGTGAATGTAGCAGCAGATAAAGATTGCTCACAAAGATAGTGTCCCTTCAGAACTGGATCTAAAATCCCAATATAATAAGCCAATGGTTTGTGTCCATGTCCCAATGTCATCTTCTGTGTGAGGACTGCAGTCATAACATCTCCATTTGGGAAAATAAATGCAATTCTTCATTATAATCTGGGATCCCCGACATAGGGGCTGTACTGATTGCCTTTTTTAATTATTCAAAACCTTCAGTCATCACATATGTCCATGTTTTTGGGCTTGTTTCCACCTGTGCTTCTTTGTGTCCTTTTAAAAGTGGTTGAGTATATGTACTGTAATAGAAAACCCAGGCCCCCCAGTAGTTACATAAGCCTCGAATCTATTGCATTTCACTAACCGTTTTAGGTGCTACGGTTTTCATGATTGCTTCTGCTCTTTTAGGTGTCACTTTTCTCCCTTCATGAGGGATCAACTGTCCTATGTACAAGACCTCTTCCTGGCAATATTGTAACTTCTCTTTATCTACTGTTGTATCCTTTTTTTGAGAGTATAGTCATGAGTTTAACTGAGTCTTCTCTGCATCTTTCTCCTGTCTCACTGCACACCAAAATGTCATCGACGGACTGGATTATTGCACCTTCGAGTGGGACATTACCCAGGTCTATCTGCAGGACTCTGTTAAAGATTGAAGGGGACTCACAGTACCAGAGTAGTGGGGAAAACAAGTATATTTCAGATGGGTATTTCTGTAGGAAAAAGAAGTCCAGTCTTGCCAGTCTTCATGAAGGAGATTCGAAAAGAATGTGTTTTTAAAATCTATAACTGTGAAATATTTAGCCTTAGATAGGATGTTACACAGTATTGTTGCAGGATTTGGAACTAAAGCAAACTCAGCTTTGACTATATAGTTTAGGGGCAAAGGTCCTGTATAAATCTCCACAACCCCCCTTTGGTTTCATCACACGGCACACATCCATGTTACATAATGAATTTGATGGCACTAATATTCCTTGCTTCATTAAAGCAGAAATGTTCTCAATATACCCCCATCCGCCTCTCTGCACACGTGATATAGCTTTGCCCGTGGTAAAAGGGCTCCTGGTTTTAATTTAATTTTAACTGCACCTATCCCTTTTAATAGACCCACATCATATGGGCTTGTGGTCCATAAAATAAAATCTTTGGCACTTTCTCTAAGTCTTCCTGAAAGAATGACGGTCTTCTTTTCACCAACGCCATTCTCTGCAGTATTTCTGTATTCTCTACTAAGTCAGACTTATAAAAAACACTAGCTCATCATCAGAGTAGTCATCTCTAAACAGTTCTTCTTCTGTCAAATCTGTCATCCTATATCCTTCACTGAGGGCTGTCAATGTTCTCAATCCTCTTCCTTCATCATTTGTCCCATGAAGCATCACCCTTTCTTCTCTGACCACTGCTGCTTCTAACTCTAAGAGGATAATCTGCCCTTCCTCATCATCCATGGGAATCGCTGGTCTATACAATCATTCATCAGGGATTCTCAATATTTTATCTATCAATCTGGGTAACCATGATAATAAGATAGTCACTCCATACAAAAATACCTCTGGATCTAAAGGAATTCCTTGTAATGCTTTCTGGCCTTTAGAGGCTGATATAAACGTTCTCACATTCATATAATGTTTCCCTGGGGTAGAACACACTATTCCTTCATCAGTAAAAGATATTGTCATGTTAAGCTTTGTCATCAGCTCACATCCTAATATGTTAATGGGCATCTGCATAGAATATAATTCTCCTAGAGATTGGTAATTCTCCTAGAGATTGGTAATTCTTGTGTGAAAGGAACTATCCCTGAGCATTCATAGCAGTACCTGACATTGGGTATTTTAACTCACGACACAGGAACAAGTGGCTACAGTGTCTACGAGAAAATAAAATGTCTTGCTTTCTATTGTTACCCTGACCCTTAGTTCGTCTTGGGGGTCTTGTGTTACCGATAGTACAGAACACATCAGGTTGCTCTGTGTGCCGTCATATTGTCGGTGTAAATTCATCCCTGTACCTGTGAAAGGATTTCCTCCTATCACAGTCACACTTCCCAATGTGGGTGTGGGTGTGCGGTCATGTTCCATTGTGGTACCATAGCCTGCTGTGTCTGTGCTTGTTGTGGTTGTACCTGTTTTGCTTGCATGGTTACTTGCTGTGGTTGCCCTTGTGGTACTTGCATTTGCAATGGCACTGGCTGCATTTGTTTGGGTTGTGGCACATATGTCTGAGCCTGCGTGTGAACTTGTGCATAATATTCCTTTGGTTCTGTATTATATTGTGGAGCATAACCCATCCTACCTCTTAGAGCTTGCTAATTCTGTTGCATGCCTCCTCTGCTTCTGCCTGTGCTAGCTATGTGTCCTATTCTTCCACAATTCAAACATTGTGGAGGCTGACTGCCATTAAGTCCTCATCTTCCCTGAGGGATTTGAAATCCACCTCGTCCTACTTCTCTATGCCCATTCCATTTTCCCCTTGGTCAAAAGTTGTACCCACTCTGATCTGTGGGATACCCTGTGTTATTTTGCTGCCCTGACTGGATCTCCTGTGTCACTCCTCCTTCATTACTTGTGAATACCACTCCCTCTATGGTGGTTTTTGACAATTTCTTCTGGACTTACTTCGCTTCCTCCTGCTTTCTATTCTCAGCGTTCTTTTATATTCTTCTCCTGCAGTGATGCACGACTGTCAATTGTATTTCTTGCCATTACTTTGCTTCCATTCCCACCTGTTTCTTCAATTGCCGTTGCACTGGCTTGCGCAGCCCCTGACACAAAATGTGATAAAATAATGCTACTGTTTTAGCCCACGGTTCACGAGCCCCCCGACTTCATATATCTTGAATATCTTGAATATAAGCAACAGGGTATTCATCCTCTCCCAATTTCCTAGTCAGAAATTGCACCCATGTGTGATGTATCTGGGTATTGTACTCTGAGCGCCCTCCATATGACTGCTCTACAATTTTTAAATGCCGCTCTATTGTGTGTTGTTTTTTGCGCAGTCACGCCTCTGTATACTGCTCATTTCCAAATGTTGTTAGCTCTCTCGACTAGAATAGCTGCTAGTAAGCCTTTTACGTCACCTATAGCTAGCGTCATTCCTGATGTCATTCTCTCTAACTCATGAATCAACCAGAAGTCAAACTCAGCAATTTACATCTTAAATTGTCTTTATCCATATGTGGCCACAGTGTATATTGTGGTCATCCTCCCCCTTCTCCAATAATGGGAATTGTGAAAATCCTGGTCCATAATCATACATGTCTATACTCCTCATCTTCCAAGCGGGGTTAGTCTGGCCCGTTTATCTCCTTTCTGGTAGTAATCTTAATCGGTTTACATATGGCAGTGATATATCCCTGTATTGCGCAATTGCGCTTGTGGTCGCTCAGTATATGGTGTCGGTTCTGGTATTTTTTCTTTAAGGTCATCCAGGTCTGACCATTTTAGCCCTTTTTCTGCACTTGAATATTTTAAAAACCTGCATGCACCCTCTCTTCTTGCCCTCTCATTCTCCTCATTCTCATTCTCCTCCCTTTCTTCATCTGACATCATTATGCCCCAACTTGTATGGCTGTTGTCCGTCTCCACATTATCGAGATCTAATCTGTTTAAAAACAACGTTCCATACTCGTTTGTTATGACATCATGTAACCCACCTTCAGTTCCCCTCAATAGGGATCCCTCTGCGTTCTCTTGGATTTTATGCCCGTCTTTATCCCTTATTTGCCGGTATAAATTCCCAAGTCTTTGCACTATATCTTCTGTGTCCTGCCCATCAGCCCATGCTGACCATGGCATTCCTTGCAGATCCCTATGGGGCTGTTGTGACCGTCTCTCTTCCTCCAATCGTTCTCGTGCATCAATCAGCAGTATGCTTCATCTTGCCTTCTTTGCAACCTACATATTTTCATTATTTGGGCTTCTATCTCTTCTCGTTTCTTCTCTTCTAATCTCTCCTTTTCTTTGTTTGCCTCATATCTTCTTCGTTCTTCCGTTCATATCGTTTTCTGAGATATCTTTTGCGTTCTTTGCTTTTGCTCTCTTTTGCATTATCCTCCCTGCTATAAGCAGGGGGGTGCGTATGTTGGATTACCATACCCCGCTGCTGCATTTCATTTCTTTAAAGGGTAAAATCACTTCAACTCTGTATCTACGCTCTTATTTTCAGGAGGCTAAAGGGAGCCAAAGGCATTATTACCCCCCTCTCAGCTGGATCTTCTTTCTCATTCTGGTTTATCTTCCATAACTCTAAAATGGCCAGCCTTTTCTGTAACTTTGTTCCCTTATATGCGGCATGCAAATAAGTTGTCATAAGTCCCAATATGGTTTTTGGCAGCAAACCCTCCTGAGGCCACGGCATGAGTGTCTTATTAGTCGTGTCTCGGACCCATTCCAAATGATATTTCCTTATCTTCGCTGTGTATCTCATCAATGTCCGCCACAGATGTCCCCCTTGATGACAAGATGATTTTGACTGTCAATACTTACCCATCCTTTTATTCGATTCTTTATTTTATCAAATTTACCACAGCGATCGATTGGCGCAGGCACCATCAATCACTGTTTATAATCACAAAAAGAAATATGTTTACTTGTTTATTAGTAATCATTGCATCGGAAGTAGCTGAATTGATCTGTGGCTCTTCCTGTTTGCATCATGGCTTCAAGTGCGTTAGCAGTGGGTCCTTTCCTCTAGCTTTCACTCTAGGGTTCTTGGCGCTGTGGCACTGGGGCACAGGCATGGAGACACAAAGGCATGGAGACACAGAGTTGGGGGCAGGAAAACTTCTCCTTCCTAGGCTGCAGAGTATTGTGGACTGTTGATTCTCCTATGCATTGGAGCTGAGGTGCCGAAGGCCGAAAACCCTAAAAAAGTGCGGCTTGGAGTGAACAGAGCTGCAAGAGGTCTCGGTGTTCTGCTGCTGTTGCTACTGCCATGGTAAGGTAGTGGGGTGGTAGGACAGGGGAATTACAAGATGCATCATGAGGAAAATGGGGAGCTATCTGCTATCCACCCCCCCAAAAAGCGTTGCAACTAGTGGCAGCTGAAAAAAGAACAGCTCTAGTGACAGCTAAAAAAACAGCTGTTTTCCTCTCCCTTACTCTCATTTCTCATCACCTTTTATCTCTTCATTCCCTAGCTTGCCACTGGTTGGAGACCCTGCGTACGCTTTGGCAGTTGTTAGGCAGAGGGTGGATGCTACCAAACGGAAGCGTAGCATGGTGGCAAAGCTCTGAGCTTGGAAGACCATCACAAAAAATTGTGGGGCCTCAGCCGTATGATCTGGAAAACAGTCTAGGCAATGCACAATTGATTGGTTGGCCAGAAGCGAAAAGGTCAGAGGTGTCCCCAGAGGTGACACTATGAGCCTCGTCCCTTACCAGCACAATGTAGTGGTGGCAGACGCAGTTTCTGAATTCATTTGAAGGGGGAATAATGACAGGGATCCCAGTGAAGCTATGCCCAACTCTGTGGCACAGGCACAGACCTGTGAATGTGGCAGCCTAGCCTCCAGAGATGGGTCTGGTATGGACAAGGTTGTGATGAGGGTGAGTAGGGCAGAGAGCCCACTTCCAAGAAGGTAACTACTTGGACTAATTTTAACTCCCAGCACCCAACCAAACATGACAGCTGACATAACACAATATCAAGGGCGTGAATGCAGCCCTGTCAAATGGCCCAGCACGATAACCTAGTTCCCACCTGGGTGCAGGATCCTCCCGCTGTGGTGGCAGCTGTAGGTGGTTGCTCGGATAAGTCAGCTTTGGCAGCGTTGGATCACTCAATTGACTGCTACTATGCAGAGAATTGTCTGCACAGGGCAACTCGGGAAATGTTGGCGAGGGTGGAGTGTCAAAGCCAAAAAGTAGGCATGAATGCTTCCGAGAATGAGATTGACATTGACATGGCCGATCTGGAGGTTAGTTCAACTATGGAGCCAAAACCAACACTGGTTAATATCCCTTCTGGCTGGATAGATAATGAGGGGAATAAAACGGGAAGTAGTAAGTGGTCGAGAAGACACCTGAATGGTGGAGCCAGAGGAGAGCTCAGGGAAAATCAGAGGGGATGAAGGAATAACTTTAGAAGCAACTACATAGACTAAATTCCAGAAGGAAAAGGTGAAAGAAAACATGAATATCCTACAGCAGTAAAGAACATCAGGAGGGGCTAATAACAGAGCAATTAACCAACAAGAAGTGACTGCAAGAAAAAATATAAGGCCAGTTCAAGAAGGGGCCGCAACCCAAACTCATCTCGTACAGCAAGAATCTACCTCTCTTCATGTGGAGAAAAGAGTTACCAAAGAGGACACTCTGGACCCCTCGCCAGGATGGAGGAACATGAACCTAATTTGTTGTTTTAAGGGTCTCACGCATGGTAATAAAAACAATTATAAAAGAGCATTGGCGAAGGCCCTATCAGAGGCTCTAGGTGTGAGTGACATCTCCTTTAATCTATTTCCGAATATTCAGATTTGATTGGATTGTATGTTCTGCAAGGAGTGCAATGCTTTTGTTTTGTTAACTCAAATTTTCTTATGTGTATACTAAACTGTAGAGATGCACTAGCAATGAAGGGGAACGAGGTGTTTGAGGATATAAAGGCAGAAACATGCCATCTCCATGACTCATGGTATTTCAGGCACATAGAAGGTGGCACTCTAGATGAGCTGCAACAACCAATTGAGAGTGGGGGGTGGAAGGAGCAAAAATGAAAACTTGTTGACCCTAATTGTCTAATTATTGACCCGACAAGACCAGACTTTGAACAGAGGCTTAGGCAGGCTACCCATATGGACTACCAAGTATCCAAGCAGGCAGGAGAGAAAGTCTATGCATTTGTGACACAGATCCCACCACTAAAGCAGCTCTAGGGGAGCAGGATCCCATAGGGAAGAGGGGGAATAGGGCTGGGATAATGGGATTTTATGAGGAAGGGACCTGAGCTTATAATTCGAGGGGCCACATTCCCCTACTGAACCAGGCAGTTACTCAGTGGCAGGACCCCTTGAACAGTGCTATTGTCTCTCTATTATCATGTAATGTAGCAGGGGATAAGTCCAAGCTCGAAAGGGAAGACATAAGAGACTTGATGCAGCAGTTTGAATTTATTTTCCTACAGGAGACATTGGCACAAAATATGCCGTTCTTGGATGGTTTTCAATCATGCCAGATTCTTGCATCAAAGAACCCATGGGGTTGGTCATTCAGGGGAATGGCCGTCTTTGTTAAGTCCTTGTATAAATGTTATCATGTTGATTTAAATGTTGAAAATTGTTACTTGCAGGTGTTAAAAGTTAGATGTTAATATGAGTATCGTCCTGGTTAACTTATATAATTGCCCACATAAGTCCCACAAGGGGCAGTGCCTGACTCAGCGTAAGCAACCTTTTGATGAATATATTGGTGACTTGGATAAGGGCACACACATGGTCTTTCTGGTGGGGGACTTTAATGTTACATGTGGCAATGGGCCCATCCAGATCTATTGGCTAACACAGAGGATCACCTGCAGGGAGTTCCAGAACCAGAAATGCTGGATCCCAAATGTGTGGGGATGGGCTCAGGCTAACATCCTGGTTGTACCAACGGGGTCTGAGAATAACTAATGGCGTTCTAAGGGTGATAGACCAGGAACGGCAGCCTTTAAAGGAACCAATGGAAGTACAACTATTGACTATTGTTGCCTCTCAATACGTTTTTGGAACGTGATCAAGAACTTTCATGTTCTGGAGGATGAGCTGAGTGATCATCATCCCTTGGTTTTGGAGCTTGCGATCACCAAGTTGCAAGAGAATCGTATCATCCTGCACCTTGGTGCAAACGTATTGGAGAGCACCAAGTGGAGGGTAAGGTGGTGACCGGATTATAAGGACAAACTGTTGCAGAGGATATATAATAATGCCATACCATTCCTGAGCCATATGTTAGAGGATATGGTTGAACCTTGGCGAGGAACCAACGTCTTGGACGATTTTGGTCTTTTATGCAGAACATTGACTGCAGGGTGCTAGAAGGTGGCCACTAAAATTGTCTAGAAAAAACAGACTTCTTGGTTTAACAAGAAGTGCAAAAAGGCAAATCTATCTCTGCTTGCCCTACTAAAAAGGAAAAAGACAAATAAAAAAATGATCAGATTAGCTAGAGCAAACTATAAGCAGGTAGTTGTAGAGCGTAAGAAAGAGCTTGATAGGGAAGCATGGGACAATCTGGTGCTGGCTGTCAAATCCAATAACACCAAGAGGTTTTGGGACTTAGTCTCCTTGGGGCCCAAACATAAAAGATGGGTGATTGTTAGGGAGAATTCTCCAAAATGGCTAATTTCCCTTACCTACTGAGTACCTCAGCAGCTTTGCTGGATATCTAGGATTTTTATTTTCACCTGGTAAGAGTGTGAGCCCTTTTTCCCACTCTTACATGTGTTTTGCTGTCTGTGTTTAACATGTTCTTGTGTTCATAGACTGTGGAGCCTCACCTACTCCACAGGCATCGTCTTTTTACTATGCGATACACAGCACCCTCAGTGCAATGACACAGGGTTGTCTTTTAGACTTCCCAACTCAGACTCCATTTTCTGGGACTGACTATTGTCTTTCAGAACATGTAAAGTTGCCATTAACTTTATTAGTCTCATTCATATCCACAGACCCAGAACAACCTATTTTACATAGAGTACTGGAAAGGATTAATACGTATCCCTTTTTGTCTGTTTCTCTTGGAGCATTGTTTCGCTCCCTTTTCATCAAGACTTGGCTGTTGGCAGTGGTAACTACCATATTTTTCCTACCACGGTTATCTTAAATAACCTTGGTATTGTTTTAGGCTATCTTGGTAGCCTCGCATTTAAACCCGCTAGACCATATAGGTTTTTATAGGTTCCGGCTGGATATATTCACCATTTCTTTTTGAAAATGTCTTTCTCGTGTTTTACTCTGTGCGCCAAACCAAGTTTGGTTCCTTTTTTCACCTTCTTTTCACAGGCTTCTACACAGAAGCCCTCCTTAGGTGCCTGTATGTCTGGGGGAACAGGATGTGAGAGTGGGGTTTAGGACTCCCTGCAAAGGGTCTCCTTGGAGACCCATGTCACATTCTGATCTGATTGGCAGTGGTGACTGTCCCTGCGGGACAACCACCCTGATGTGTGATTGACAGCCAGGCTGTGTGAATGGGTGAAAACTGCATAAAAAGCAGGTCTCTAGGTCTGGAAAGGCAGAGTCGCCACTGGAATGAAAGAACCAACGAGGAGCTGACGGAAGAGGACTCCTACAACGAATTAACCACCTGGTGTAGCCCTGCTGCAGGTCCGAATCTTCAAGCTCCAACGACAGAGAATATCTACCAGGAATCTTCTTCCCCTTGAGCTGGTGGGACCAACCAGTTCACCCAAACTGCAAGCCAGGACTCCCTCCTCTGGTCGAATTTGCTGGATAGACAGGAAGGTCGGACCCTGCTTGGGTTTTAAGGAGTGCACCTTTTATACGTTGCTTTGCTCTGCTGCTGGTTTCTTCCCTGGGCAGTGCAGGACCCTCCAGTCTTCCTACTTCATGTCAGTCCGACAGTCGCTTCAGGAACCGTGAGCCTGCAGGAACTGCCAGGAATGTCCGCCTCAGCTACAGCGTCTGATCCATTTAAAGGTACTGTGCAAATCCGGTTGTTCGTTTCGTCCAGCCATGGTGAAGGTGTGTGAAACCTTTTGCCAATCCGAGGGCTTGTCCTTCTCTACTCTTTAAACTAACTTTTCTGCCAACCAACTTCGTCCGGAACTCTTGGCAAAGACTTAACCATGAACTACCCTGAACTGTGTGATCTTGAGCAAAAGACTTTTGTCCTATTGACTTTGGCCCTAATCCTTTTTGATTTCATTCCATCACTGTAGTTCCTCTTTCTAGATTGCCCTGCTTACTTACCTGTTGGTGTTATTCAATTTTAGTCTAACTTTGTCTTTCCCTCCTTTTTAAATTGCTGGAGTGCCATTTTGCTCACACTTCATTTTGAGCCTAACTTGTCCAGAATCTATTGGGTGTGGTGTAGTGTATTAAGAGTGTGATTTTCAACTGCTTTACTTTAGTGAAATGTTATACAACTGATGTGTAAATAAATATATATTCTTTTACTCAGAAACCTTGAGTCAGTGTTTGTTTGAATCATAGTAAATGCTGTTCTTTGTGTAACTATTGATACTCACTTGCTCTTGAGATAAGTCTCGCTGCTCAGCCATCGCTACCACTTTTACTGTGTAGTACAGGCTTGTACCAAAGGTGAATTTGTACTTGTAGTCTTAATTGTGTGTGGTTTTCCCAGAGGGTACTGCATATAATTCTGCCCAACAGTGATGGGCTAGAACGCACAGTTGCAGATGCAGATTGGATTGCGCACTTTGTCACCTTTATGACCCCTTTGATCTGGCAATGGGCATGGAAAAAGCTGACCCTGACGAGGCACCTGAGTTTCTAGAGATAAGGCATCGGAGAGAGGAAGGACAATAGGTGTCTTTTTCCATTGAAGTAGTAGATGCAATTGTCCATCAGAAACTCGCCCACTCGCCAGGATCCGACAGCATTCCGGCTGAACTGTTCAGATTAGAGGTAGAACTGTGGGCCCCCTACTAACAGCCTGCTTCAATGCCATGTGTGTCAAAGCGCAATTTCTGGAATCATGGGGGAAGATGATAATTCAACCCATTTACAAAAAGGGTCCAAGAGACACTCCATCCTCGTACAGACTAATCTCACTACTTGACTCTCTTTAAGATCTTTGGAAGAGTGCTGCTGGGTAAATTAAATCTTGGATTAACACCAGTGGTACTCTCAAGGAGATACAATTGGGGTTTTGCCCAGTACTAGGGACAAGTGAGCAAATACTAAACCTCCAGCTGTTTTTGGCTAATTCACTTTATCTAAAGTGTGAACCAATATATCTTGCCTTTATGGACCAAGTGCAGCCTTTGACAAGGTCAGGAGGAAAAAGCTGTGGGCTGTGCTTGGGACAGAGGGCTGTCCGGTGAGGATAATGGACTTGGTTTGCATAAACATACCCAGGCCTGTGTGAGATGTGGTTCATTTGGCCATTGCAGTGCTTACTTTCAGGTACATGCGGGAGTACGACAGGGATGTGTAATGGCTCCTACTTTGTTCTCCCTGTATATTAATGGGCTAAGGGAGGCTTTGATGGAAGCCTCTAGGGACATGCTGAAAATTAATGGGAAGCTGTACCAGTTCTTGGCATATGCCGATGACACGGTACTGATCGCTCATATGCCAAGAGCTTTGCAGGACCTTTTCACAGAATACACAGATTTCATGACATCATTGGACCTGAAGGTTAATGCTTCTAGGTCGGCTGTTATGTCCTGTCATCTGAGTAGATAAAATGGCAATTGTACTGTACGAATGGTGCTATAATCCCAACAGTCAAGTTTTTTGACTACTTGGGGATATGTCTCGCTTCAAACTTGAAACCTGTGGCTCATATTGAAAAGCAAGCGGTCAGGTTCAATCAATCTCTTGGGGGGGTCAGGACATGCATGTTGATGTCTAGTTGCAAACGCTAGACCTGATGAAGAAGGTGTATATTAGCAAAGCAAAAGCAGCAGCAAAATAGTGGGCATTGCTGTGGGGCTAAGGCAATACAAGAAAAATCCAAGTCTCTGAAATCTACTATTTAAAACTCATTCTCGGCCTCCCTCAATCGGCCCCAAATGATGGTGCCCATACTGAGCTAGGAATGCTGTTTTTGGGCGATGAAATGGAGTTGGAGCCAATCTTGCACTGTTTCAGACTATGGGCAAATCCTAAAGCTGGGGTAACACACTAATTGATTAAACATCTGATAGCCAGAGGGGATCTGAGAAAGTCCCATGGCTGTCACAGGTAAGGAAGTGGTGGTAAAAGTGAATGCTGTACACCATCTGACCAACCCTACGCTAATTACTAAAGTTTATGCGACCCAACTCAAGCACCAAGCGCTATCTATCTCTAGGTCTGAGAGAGAACACATGGAAATACAGAGGGCACTAGTAGAAATCTGGCAATTATCGCTGCTATTTTTTTGAAACAAGCATTAGTCAGAAGGGCATCAGTGTTATCTCTTACTTCTAGTTGACGTGTGCCCAATACCTGTCTAGCTCATAATAGCAAAGAGGGTAGACACATATGATTGCGTACACATTAAGGAAACCGGTTGGAGATGTAAAAGATTTTAGTATATTCATGTAGTTTATTTATCTTTGTATTGATAATAGATGTATTTTTAACCATGTTGTATTGGCATGTACAGAGTTTGTAATTTTCGTATTTATGGAATTTGTATAAATGTCCTTGATATTTGTACTATTGCTAATGCTTGTATTTATGGTTTAATCCATTTATGGCAATTTGCCTAAATAAAAATCATTTGATTGATTGAAATATTTTAACAACTTACTTTTTTATCCAAAAACATATGCAATGATATTCTGTTTGCTTCTTTGGTTACACTTTCTATCAAGTTTTTTTTTCCTTCTTTCATCATTAGTATTTTAAGTCTCTTCTTTATTCACATATTCATTTCCTTTCATTTTTATCCTCCTGATTGACATACATCGCTTGGTCCAAATGTTCACCAATCTCCTTAATGTTTTACTATTGTTTTATATTTATTAGTCTAAACACAACAAAAGCTTTATATTGACATTTGTATAACCCTACAAGTGCACTTTTTCAATTTTATTGTGTACGCCTTATTTTACTTATTTCAGTAAATGTATCCCTTCTCCGTTCCACTCCATTTTGGAGTTTGATATGCACTCTTCTGCGGGCCTTGCCTCAGGAATCTTTAACACCGCTGTTTGGGGTCTTTACTTTAGTGCGTACCCTTCTGTCGTCTTGGAACCAGGAATCGAGGTATCTACTTCTTCTCTTTATAATCTCCCCCTAAAAAAATGACGTTACTTTTTACATGTATTATTTACAACACAATCCCTCCCCTATTTTTTCCACCTTTGTTGTTCTACTTACATCCGTGACTCAGCTCGAGTACCTTTGCATCGACTCTCAACCGACCAGTTCGCCTTTCATTCATGGAGCACCTGCGGGGACTGGACAGGAATTTCAACAAAGGGGAACCTGCCAACCGAATCTTCTTGCACGTGACTCTGTGTGCCGATCTCCACAGGAAGCGCCACAGTCTTTTGGCTACAGGCGATACCAGCCAAGCGTCTACGGGTCTGGATCTGGCCTAGGTCGATTAGACCGTAACCGTCTGCACCGCTACCAAAATGTGCTCTAGCACGTTGAAGCATCTTTTGTTCTAGATAGAATTACAAAGAATGTTCTCAGAGCAAATAATCGGACAGACTCAAGGAATATGGCAAAGAACTACTTTATTCTCATTAAATAAAGCAGGGAGAACTGACAGGCATCGGACTGATGCATGCTCACTCACACAGTAGCTTAATTAAACAGAGGACTTATACCCCAATATGCACCATCTATGATGTCATTCTAAGTGGCAAATTATAAAACCTATTGAGATAATGGATTGGTTAAGGGAACATATCTACGCATAGAACATATATAAATGAATACTTCATTGGCTGCCCCTTGTCTGTAGGATATGCCTTAAACTACCTATAAATACCTATAGCACTGATTATAGCAGACAAATTGGCAGTGGATTGATCTATGTGAACTTTGTATGTTAGGTTACCCCTTAGACCCACTGATTGGTTGGCATGCTATCCCAACCTTGGACTTTCGGCTCTTTAGCAGCACGTACGTAAAAGAAACACGTTTTCCCAATTAGTTCATCATCGCTCATTGGTCGGCCATAAGCCTACGTCTACCATCTGTAGTTGAACTTGCAGCCTGTCCTGGAACATTCAAGGGAGTGTGAGCACATCACTATCTTCGTCTGAGGCTCTAATGAATAGCCCTTGTCTTCGACTTCTAAGTCACATGAGAAGAGACCATGAATTTGTCAATTTTTAACCTTCTTATTTACTGTTATTTGATTCAAGTATGCAGGGTGCTGGTACTCCTCTTGGCCTATAGAGACTTATTCACTCTACCTTGCATAGACTTCATACACTTTTAATTGTCCAATAGTTTGCCCATTGCAGATGTTTTCTTCTTCTTTAATCTAAAACAAATGTGCCCTTCGATCATAGCTTATCCCGGTTAACTCTCCTTGTGCCTTGAAATTATTCCTTAAAATAGCATCCTTGATACTCGGCCAACATAGCCTTGCTGTTGTTTTGCACACAGAGCTTTCCAGCCTCTCCTGATTCTGCAGTCTTGGTCTGTCTCTGATGTAGCTTGGTTGAATTCGACATGAGCCAGCAACCACTTTCCTATCATGACTGTCCTTGCCACATTATATATTCCTCTATAGCAAGCTTCTATATGTTTCCTTTCTACCTTGTGTTACAACGTATTTACAATTATTGACCAGTAAGTTACTTCATCTTCTTTGTATTCATGATTATTTTAGCCTTTTAGCCTTAGGTACATATTTCTCTTGGTGCTTAAGTTACATTGTTACTTCTTAAGTATTTTCATATTGTTTCAACATAGGTTTATATATCCTCTGCATGACATCATTCTGCCCTCATCAGATTTCTCTTTAATGTTCCATAATGTCCATAGGTGCGTGCTGACATTCTTCCATGCAGCATCCTTCTACACCTTCAGTGCGAGGGAACATTCTGTATGGCTGTCTGAGTGCATAACGTCTCTCATACACTCAATGCGGTATAGGAACAATATAGGGGATCCCATTTACTGCTCTTCTTCTACTGTTCCAAAAGGATGCAGGTGAGGGTGCGGGAACTAGTGAGAAAGCATCCACCTGCTCCTCTACATGTTTTTTAAAATTATTAATGTTTTAAAAGTCTCTTATTTATTTAGTTATTATTCTCCTTGGATTTTTACCCTCCTGATTGATGTCAATCTCTTGATTGAGAAACCTGATGATCTCCTTAATTTTTTACTATCGTTTTATATCTCCTAATCTTGACACAATAAAAGTTTTATACTGACATATTTAGAAACCCGCTACATATGTGCACTTTAGATTTTTCTGAGAACGCCTTCCTTTGCTCCATTTTAGAGTTTGATACACACTCTTCTTTTTGGCCTTGCCTCGGGAATCCTTAAATAATACCCCTATTTGGAGTTTTACAGCAAACCCTTCCGTCCCTCTTGGATAAAGGAATCGAGGTATCTATTTCTCTCTTTTCTTATCCCCAAAAAACCCTGTTACTTCTATACATATATTTACAATACAGTCCCTCCCCTATTTTTGCCACCTTCGATGTTCTACTCACATCCGTGGCTCAGCTTGAGTCCCTCAGTATCAAATCTTCCCCAATCAATCAGTTCGCCTGCAGTCCGCTGGGCACCTGCGGGGACCAGACAGGAATTTCATCTAAGGGGTACCTGTAGACAGATTCTTCTCACACCTGTGTATTTGCGCACCAACCTTCACAGGAAGATTCACAATCTTCTGGCTAATGGCGGAATCAATCAAGTCTAGATCTGGGCTTAAGTCGATTAGATCAGAACCAACTGCACCTCTACCAACAGCAACTTGCAACGTCTCATATGTTAGATGGAATTACCAATAATGATCTCAGACCCAAATAACCAGACAGACTCAAAGAAGATGGCAAAGTACTACTTTATTATCAGCATAGAAGTAAAGTAGGGCAATCTGGCGAATAACAGGCAGTAATTCAGGCACTCACACTGAAATGTGATTATACAAAGATTCTATACCTCAATCTGTGTCATCTATGATGTCCTCCTATGTGGCAAACTAAAACCTATTGAAGGGAGGGATTGGTTAGGGGAACATATGTACCTATATTATACATGAGTGTTCATCACTTCATTGACTGCCCCTTATCTGGTGGGCCCACCTCAAATGGTTTATGTCGAATTGACTGAAAAAAAAAAGTTGAAACGACCAGAAGTTCTAAAAATTCTACCACCAAAGGATCGAACACCAAAAGTTCGATTCTTTGGTGGTAGCATCGAAAAAAAACAGGGGCTGCGGGGGTGTCCCCCGCATTGCCCCGCTCACTATACTTTATTGTATAGTGAGCGGAGGCTGCAGCCGACACCCCTGCAGCCGTCCATGTAAATAAAAAAAATAAATGGGGGCTGTGGGGGTGTCCCCCGCATTGCCCCGCTCACTATACTTTATGGTATAGTGAGCGGGGCGGCGGGGGACACCCCCGCATCCATCCGTTTAAAAAAAAAGAAAAGAAAAGGACCCTGCAGTGCCGGTTCCCGATCACAGAAGTGAAAGGAAACTGACGCTGCAGGAACCAGCGTGAAGATGAAGGTAAGTGGGGTTTGTTTATGTTGGTGGTGTGGGTGTGCTGAGGGTGTGGGTGGGGGGGTGTTATGGGTGTGTGAGAATGTGTGTTTTTTCGCAAATTGTCAGGGCTGAAATGTCCAAAAACAAAGTGTTCGAACTTTTGGTCATTCGAACACTTTGTTTTCGGACATTTCAGCCGTGATAATTTTGTCTTCGGTAAAATCACTTGGATTCCCTCAAACTACCTATAAATACGTATAATACTGATTGTAGTGGAAAAAAGGTAGCAGGTTGGTCTTTGCAACGTTTAATAGCAAGGTGCTTCATAGACCCTCTTATTGGTTAGCATGCTTTCCCAACCTTGGACCTTCGGCTTGTTAGCAGCAGGTAAGCAAAATGAGACTCAGGTGCTGAAACCAACGTCAGACTACTCCCCACTTTCCCAATTAGTCCATCGTCTCTATCAGTCAGGCCCCAAGCCAAGGCTTCTCCTACTAGTTGACTTTGAAGCCTGCTCTCTGCTCTGGGACATTCTAGGGAGTGTGGCACACTATTTTCTTTGTTTGGGCTTAATGAATAGCCCTTGTTATAAACTTCTAAATCACGTGAGAGGAGGCCACAAATGTGTTAATCTCTCAACCTTCTATTTACTGCTATTTGATTCAATTTGAGATGGGTGTCATTACCCATCTTGGCCTTTGGAGACTTTCTCACTCCATTTTACATGGGTCTTTCGCATTTTTAATTGACTAATACTTGGCTCTTGAGGATTTTTTCTCCTTCGCTTAATCTAAGAGAAATATGTCTTACGTACATGGCTTATCCTTTTGACTCAGAAGTGAAGTGAGTGGGCACCACTTGATAGTGAATCCACGTGTCTCTGGTGTTCAGAATTAGTAAACGAAAAAAGACCTTTTCAAACAATTTGTATCAAAATACTTGAAAAGGAGCTGGCTGCGACGAGTTTGGAGACACCCAAACTCAAAATACATGTGAAGCAAGAGACCAAGTAAAATACCGAGTCACACAGCCGCTCTCAATATTACCCAGCCTGGGTATTTAGTTATTCAAAATTACTGACAGTTCGGTTTTGTAGTCAAAAAAATATTCATCAAATTTCGAAAAGATGAAAGAGAAGTTCTGTTGTCTTTCAAAAATGATTTTTTATCAAAGAAAAATAATCTAAAAAAATGTTGAGAAGCCACTAATACTTTCTTAGTGAGGAAGAGTTTGCCACAATTAATTAATCAATCAGACCAAATTTGCCAATGCATTTCGGAAATAGATTTCCTTCATCAGGGCCAGTCTAAAGATAATGCATACATATTCATAAACAAAGAAAACAGTTCAAATTAGTGCATAATTGCGTATTGGAGTCATACATCATCATGGTAAAGTTAAAAACGTACCATTTATTTGAAGTTGCAGTAATGGATGAGCCAAGTAAGGAGGAACGAAAAAAGAAAAAAGAAAAATGGAAAAGGCCAATGAGTCACTATTAAATGTAGGTAACTATCAGTTAAATAAAAAAGGAAAGAGCCAGTTACCTGTAATTGGTAGATAGTATGCAGAGTGTGGCGAACTATAGTGGAGAGGCCATGTGGTGATCGAATCAAACTGCTTGACAGGAATCAGTGCAGTGAATTAGCCTGCAATGCGATTGCTGGAAACAAAAGAAACCCGATGGGGGCCACCATGGCATCTACATATGCCAACTGTTTTATGTACAAGTTTGAGATGAACAATGTACTAAACAAACAGGAATGGAACAGGGATATTCATCTATGGACGCGCTACATTGAAGATATATTTGGAGTGTGGAAAGGCACTAGAGCAACCTTTGATGCCTTCTTTGAATACCTGAATAACATTGATCAGTGCATCCAGTTCACGAGAGAGATCTCACATGATACTATCACTTTCCTTGATGTCCTCATCAAAAAACAAACTACTGGCTACAGCACTTCTCTGTTTCGCAAACCAACTGACCGCAATAACCTTTTACACCGTCTTAGCTTCCATCAACCCAGTCTACTCAGAAACCTCCCATATAGCCAATTGCTACGAGTCAAAAAGATTGTAAGTGACCCAGAGGACTGCATAGCACAACAACTTAAGATGAAAGAAACATTTCTGGCACGTGGTTATAAACAAGCTGAACTCGACACAGCATCTGCAAGGGTTAGCACCTTGTCACGTGAGACCCTATTGTCCACTCAAAACCCTAAAAGTAAAAGAGAATTGAAGTCACCAGTATATGTATCCAAATTTTCCATTCAAAGCAACAAGATCAAGAAAACCATCAAAAAACACCGGGGGATCTTTAAGAACGACATCAGGGTACAAAATTTGTTTAGTGAATCACTGATGTTTGCCTACCAACGGAATAGGAATCTCAGAGATGAATTGGTACAAACAAGACCACCCTGCAAATAACCAATGACTCAACGGACCGGAACATTTCCTTGTCTCCACTGCATTAATTGTAATTCAATAATTAAGAGCAATACCATTAACCACCCCAGAATGGACTCAATGTGGAAATTAATTATCACTGTTTTCTATGATCTTGTGTTGTTTCTACTGTTATGATTGCTATGTTCCTAGATAACACTAAATATGACGATATCACTTACTTCCACATGATATTTTCAGTACCCAAATGTTGCAGACTTATTATCTGCCCTGCTGTAATTCCTGGACTCTAGTCTGGGACCCAAAGTGCCGTCCTTCGATGACACCGATCACAGTAGGAATGTACATTGTTGTGCAAAATTGATACTTTTGCTTATTCTGACTATTTACCTCCTTACACCATTGCTGCATGTCCTGGACCTTGTGTCTAGGACCCAAGGTGCCACCCTAGGACGACACCAACGGCAGCAGTGTTTAATATCATTAGCACTTCCCTTGATCTGTTTTTATACATTGTTTCCATTTGTCATCCCACTCTGTTAGACCAGTCTCTTTTCTTTTACTAGTATTTCTTCTATTTCTATTATATCCCTTTTTCTTGTTTTTTTATTTTTATCACTCTATAATTTCTCACTTATCCACATGAAGTCTAATAAATATCTAGAATTATCTATATCAAGCCCATCGGCCTGATTACAGCATCCCTTTTCGCCTGCGCGCCCTTTCGGGCCGTGATGCGGTCAAGTGTCGTATTTAGGAAGCGTTGCTTTAGCAACGCTTCGATGCGACAACAGCAGTCCGACTCATGCCGGCTACGGGAGAACTGCTCCGCTCCCGTGTTTAGCACGGTAAGACTCTCCTCACCCTTTAAACAACTTCAATCACGTATTAGAACGTTTTTTTTTCATTAACGGGTTTCTTTTGTTTCCAGCAATCGCATTGCAGGCTAATTCACTGCGCTGATTCTTGTCAGGCAGTTTGATTCGGTCACCACATGGCCTCTACACTATAGTTCGCCACACTCTGCATACTACCTACCAATTACAGGTAACTGGCTCTTTCCTTTTTATTTAACTGATAGTTACCTACATTTAACAGTGACTCATTGGCCTTTTCCATTTTTCATTTTTCTTTTTTCGTTCATCCTTACTTGACTCATCCATTACTTCAACTTCAAATAACTGGTAGGTCTTTAACTTTACCACGATGATGTATGACACCAATACGCAATTATGCAAAATTTGAACTGTTTTCTTTGTTTATGAATATGTATGCATTATCTTTAGACTGGCCCTGGTGAAGGAAATCTATTTCCGAAATGCTTTGGCAAATTTCGTCTGATTGATTAATGAATTGTGGCAAACTCTTCCTCACTAAAAAAGTATTAGTGACTTCTCATCATTTTTTTAGATTATTTTTCTTTGATAAAAATAATTTTTGAAAGACAACAGAACTTCTCTTTCATCTTTTCGAAATGTGATGTATATTTTTTTGACTACAAAACCGAACTGTCAGTAATTTTGAATAACTACATACCCAGGCTGGGTAATATAGAGAGCGGCTGTGTGACTAGGTATTTTACTTGGTCTCGTGCTTCACACTTATCCTTTTGACTCCCCATGCGCGTTGCAATTATTCCTTGAAATAGCATCCTTGATCTCAAGCCAATAGACTCCTTGTTATTCCTAAAGCAAAACTGTTTTTCCAGCATTTCCTGACTCTGCAGCCCTGGTCTGTCTCTGAGGTAGCTTGATTAGTTTTAGTATGAGTCGGACATCAATATTATCATCCTAGCTACTCTGCCCATGTTATGCTTTCCTTTGCAGCAAGCTTCCATATGTCTCATCTACCTTGCGTTTCTGTATATATACATTTATTAATTAGCAGGCTACTTTATCTTCTTTGTATATATGATTTCTCCAGATTTGATTGCATGTTTTTTTGTTACTTCAGTTACGTCTTCATTCTTTAAGTATTTGCATATCGTTTCACTGAATCTCAGCATATTTCCTCTATGATGTCACTCTGCTCTTGTCAAATTTCACTTATAGTTTTACAATGTCCAATGGTATGTGCAAACATCATTCCACCCTCTCAGTGCAAGGTAAATTCAATACGGTTGTCTGAGTGCATATCGTCTCTCATACACCTGATGCAGTATAGGAATGATACTTGGGGTCCCACATAGGGCTCTTCTCCTGCTGTTCCAGTATGTTGGAGGAGAGGGGTCGGGAGCTAGAGATAACATGCCCGCCTGCTGCTCTACAACTTTCATTATAAAGGATAAAGTGTGCAGTAGATGTTAACTACACCTCACAGGTGCCATAGTTTGTACATGCTAAACTGAGGCTTTTGGAAGGAGAATCCCCTTGTAGTAGCTGCACTGAAGTCCTGATGGTTGCTAGTGCTATTGTCAAGCTGTAAAAAAGGCCCATGAAACATCAGGCTTTGATGCCAGCCCACCACATTTTCACTTTGATAGAATGTGAAGCTTTTAGAAAAATATTTCTTCGGTCAATGGAAGAACACTTTTCTATTTTGACCATGCACCTCACAATCGGGCCGAGAGTAAAATCAAAATTCGGAGATCCTTCTTTTTTTGCACTCTCAGACTGATGTATGCAGAAGAAAATGCAGCTTCAAGATTAGTGGAGGCGTGTATCCCCAAAGGATAAGAAGCTTTGACTAATCCTACTGTGATAGGAGCAAAGCCAAATTTCACATCATCTGCAACCTTATCACTTGCCCTGGTTTATCCCTGGTGCTGCTCGGTACTGCTCCAAGACCTTTGAATTTGTAGGCTTCCAACTCATGTTACCCCTTACATTTCAGCACTGATTAATTCTACCTTACTGGCAAACTCATGCTGTTGGTAAGTGAGGCATCCATGAGCCCAAGGGGGGGCACTACTACACACGATATTTCCAGCTGCCCCTTGCTTTAGCAGGCAAGGTAGAGGTGTGATTTACCTATTCAGTTTGGGGAAGATATTTCTACTACCCCTGGCATGTTGAGCGGACAGCAAATCTACATAATCCAAAAGAACAGCTTGGAACACTTCAATAACAGAGGTTTTACTACAATGTAAAGATTAGATGTAAATATAAATGGAAATATATTTCGACAACATGTCCGTATAGGAAATGCTGTGTTATTGGTATTTTGAATTGTTGCTAAAAAGATGAATCTAATGCTCTTTCTTAATAGTGCTTCAGTTGTCCATTTTGAAGCAAACCTAAAACATCAGCATACAGCCAGCTCCAAGTGAGTAAAAAGGGACACACATTAGAGATATGGCGTGAAAAGGAAAGTGAAGTAATCTAAATAAAGACCCAGATTACGTGCAGAAGAAGAGATGGAGAGCAAAAGGAAGGAAGGAAATAGAATCAGGGGAAGAGGAGGAGGAATACTAGTAGCAGGAAAGAAAAGAAAATCTGTCTTGGAACAATTAAGAATAAGATAGTGATCGGACATCCAAGACTTGATGGCCAAGAGATAAGATGTTTGAATATCATGAATAGTGGTGGAAAAAGAAGAGATGGATAGAAATAATTGGGTGTTGTCAGTGTAGAAATGGTGAGACAACTCACATGAAGAAATAATTGAGGCAAGACGAGAGGAAAAAAGGAGAAAAAAGGAAAGGGCCCAAGACTGAGCCTTGAGGAACACCATGTGGAAGGGGAAAAATTGAATAGAATGTACTAGCCAAGAAACCTAGTAAGTGCAGTTCGACAGACGTGATTGAAACCAGAGTAGAACAGAACCAGAAACCCCAAAGGAAAAAAGAGAGGACAGAAGCAATGAGTGATCAACTGTGTCGAAAGCAGCAGATAAATCCATAAGAATGAATAAAGAAGAAAGTCTACTGAGCTGAAAGTAGAGAATCACAGACCAAAAGAATTGCAATCTTAGTAGACTGGTAAGAACAAAAATTTGATTGGAAATGAAGGAGAATATAATTAGCAGAAATAAAAAGCAGAACTTGAGAATAAACAAGATGCTCCAGGAGCTTGGAAAGATAAGGAAGAAGAGATATCGGGCTAAAGTCAGAGGGAAGAAAGGTGTCAAGGGAAGACTTTTTCAAGATGGGAAGAGTGGTAGTATTTTTAAATGATGTAGGAAAAGTCCAAGAAAGAAGAGAGATATTAAAAAGAGAAATAGGTTAGGACAGCAGAGAGGGATAGACCTTAAGTCTAAGCAAAGAGGGTATAGGATCAGAAGGCACTGCAGTAGGATGGGCTTGAGCCGCGAGTAGTGCATTATCAGAAGGAAAAAGAGGAAGAAAAGAAGATACAAGAGTAGATTGAGGAAGAACAGGAGGAACAAAAGAAGGAGAAGAAGAAGAAACAATAGCATAGCGACAAAGGTTAACCTTTGAAGAAATGTAAAAAGCAAAATCATAAACTGAGAGGGTAGAGATAAGAGTAGGATCAGGAGATGGAGGAGAAAGTATATGAGATAAGGTTTGGAAAATATGATGAAGATGAGCAGAAAGAGAATTAAGGTTGGAATATTAGGAACGCTTAGCAGAAAGAAGAGCTTCATCATAAAGAGAATGAAAAGAAGAAAGAGAAAGAGAATCAGAATCCGAATGTGACTCACGCCACTGACATTCTAAGCATTGAAGAGTTTGCTGCGTGCAGTAAAGTTGCAGCCTATGTCCAGGCTGTGAAGGCTTAAGTGTAGGTGAATAGGAGGAAGCTGGATAAAGTGTATCAAGAGATGAAGAAAGGGAAGAGGAAAATAAAGAAGCTGACCAAAAATAAAGGAGGAGACAAACAAGGAGTATTAAAGTGCAGAGATCACAGTGATAGTAAGCATGATGGTGAGAGGGCACAAGCAACGCTGAAGAAGAACAGGGAGAAGAAAATATAGCAAAGAGAAGTAGATAATAATCAGAGGAATAAACAGAGGAGGTCTAAAGTGGAGAAGAAAGAATAAGATAGAGATGAGAACCAGAAACATGGGAAGGAGGAGTAGAAATAGGGGAAAGATAATATGAGTTGAGGATAGGAAGCAGAGGAGCTCAAGAATGAGTAGAAGAGAGATCAGGGGTAGTAGTATTAGATTGGCAGATCCATGGTTCAATAATACAAAGAAAATGAAGATTAAGAGGTAAAAAGGTATCAAGAACTGAGTGACATTTATTACAGGCAGAACGTGCATTCCAAACTGCAAGATTAATTGAAGGTGAAAGAGCAGAGAAAAGAATACAAGGGGGATTAGAAGAATTGTGAGAAGAAAAATGAGGAGTTGGAGGATGAAAAGAGTAAAAGGATGGAATAGAAAAGGGCATAGCAGCAGATGAAACTGAAAGTGGACTGAGCAACTGAATGAACAAAACAGATAAGAGCCCCAAGATGTTAAAATATGTCCATCCAATGAGTTACAAAACTTAGGGCACTAGAGATGGCAAAGAAGGGAAAAGGAAGGACTGCTGGGAACAATGATGCTGGCGAAAAAACAAGAGGACAGACATTGTAGCAAGAGAAGTAGCAATAAGAAAAGAGGTATATCAGATGACTATCCTGGCAGCACTACTGAGAGTATACCATTACTTTTTCTGTGCCACACATTATGGTACTCTAGTATTTAGATTCCCAGAATTTAGATTCCTAGAAGTGACTATAAGTATGAAGCTAGGATAACATTTATGTACACTATTGCTGATATGGGGAATTGATTATGGTCTGTCTATGCTATTTGTAATGCTCATGCATTATTTGTTCTAGAAAATACACATATTACGGGGCCTGCGGTAGTGGCCCTGTAGTTATAGTTAAGTTGCTCAACCCATAGGAAGAGCACTTTTTGGGCAGCTTATAACTTTGTCCCCCCTGTGCGAATCTACACCAAACCTTGTAAAAAAAAATATATTGTCCAGTCAGGTTGATTCTGTAAAGTCTGGTGAGGGTTCTTCCGGGGGGGGGTTATTGGGGGTCCCAAAATGTCTGGTTTTTCCCATAGATGCAATGGAAAAAGATTTGGCTCACACCTTCAGCCCAAACTGCTGGACGGATTTTCACCAAATTTGCGGCAGGAGTGGCGGCTTGGTCCCAAAAGCGTGCTTTTGTAAATGTAGTGTTGATCTGTCAAGTAGTGTTTTTTTAAATGAACAAAAGGTAGGTCAAATAAAAATACTGATAACTGGTTTCAGTCCGTGGACTCACTTCCCTCTTCGGTCTGCGGATGGCCTCCGAATGGCCCAGAGGGCAGCGTGGGGTCCACAGACATGAGACGCACCCGCTGATTGGATGGTGAAAAACGTGAGGTGTGTCAGATTTTCTGAAACGCCCGCCATGTTGGATTTACGGCAGCGGCCGGTGTCCTCAGACAGCGCACTGGGGAAAAAGTCTGGAAAACACAGTTTGGGTTATTTGGTGGTGGAGTGGAAAGAGGTTCTGATAAGGGTTGGAGTGGAAAAAAGATGATATGGGAATATTTTTGTAGGTTGAAAAAGGTCAGGCAGGTGTCGTAGTGGGACGCGGATGTCGCAGTAGTTTGCGGACAGCACTGTGAACGGACAGCTTGGAAAATACATTTAGGGTTATTTGATGACCGAAAGAGCGCGTAGAAATTGTAGGGAAGTGGAATTAAGGTAATGTGGAGCTGTTTTATAGGTGAAACAAGGGTTTGGCAATCCCGCCAAGTGCGCTGTCAATTTTGGTGTCTGCAGACATCATTTCGATTGCAGGGGGTCAGGGTGACTTTTATTAGTTGGCGGTGTATGGTACGTTCTTGTTATATAGTTCATTGTATTGTGGTGGTTGTGGCCAGTGGCTCAATTCGGGATGCATTAGCCGCAGGCCATGCCCCCCAGAATATGGCCCCTGGCCAACGCCACCAGAGAACTAATATGTGTTTAGTAATTATAGGTAATGTAGTAGGAATATGGCCAGAATCACCACAGTAGCAATATGTGTATAGTAATTATAGGTAATGGAGTGGGAGTACACATGTTTTGTAATATGAAGGAGTGATGTAATTGAACTGTCTATGGTACTTATGATTGTAGTACAATTGAGGATAGTGCTGGTAGAATATGTATTTGTTTATACTTGCTATGTTACTTAGTTTCATAGCGTTATGAAGCAGGAATCTCTGGTTTGTTTTCTTAGGAAAAAACAATACAATTTATTAAGCAGGATAGTTTAAAAGCTTTAGTTGTATATAATTTTACATGTACATTTTTGTAGACCCTCATAAACAGTACATTGTATGTACACTGTATGTAAAATGTTTGGTACTACATTAGTGTATGATACACTGCTGTTTTTCTGACATTAAATACTCATTGGGAAAAAAATCATACTGGATTAAAAAAATCTGATTACAATTATGTGGGTGTAATGGTGATAGTATGTTTGTTTGAAGTATATTGTGATTAAGGGAATGCTTGAAGTAGTTTGATACCTGTTGGTGTATTATAACTACATTTGAGGTTAGAAGATATTTTGTCGTATAAGAATTGAAATGGCGTATTTGAAGTGTTTTAGAATGAGAGGTATTTAGTAGTTAGATACATGTTGGTTTATTCTGTTAATTGTGGTATAGTTTAGCGACAAAATTTGGGTTGAAGGAATATCAAGTAGGCATTTGGTAAATTTGCTGGTGACCTATGTTTTGCAGTAACAGAGATATTGTTACATTCAAACCAACCACTTATTTTTTTGACATATGCAGTGTAGTGCCCTGAAGTGGTTGTGGCACCAGTGTGGTATACTATAACTACTGTTGTGAAGGTTTTCTTTCCAAGAGATATTTGGCTGTGTGTGAAGCCTGTAAGCTTACAGTTATTGCTGGCACCATCTGCATTGTACCTTAGAATCATTAGTATGACAAATTGGCTATGTGAGTTTATTTGTATGGTGGAACGATTGTCTGAATTGCAAAAATGGCATAATATGCCATGATTTGCATTCGGAAGAAGCTGGTGAAATGTGGGTGGGCCTAGGTTCTTTAGCATACAATGTACATCAGCGTGATGTCGGACTAGTATTCTTTTGTACCACGCATGTTTGACACAAGATTTATGATACTTCAGTGCAAAACTTCATCTTCGTCTTTTATTTTTTGAAGCAGTTGGGTGGTCGATATGTTCAAAAAGTTGGAACCTGTTTTTAATGTGTGTGCAACTCCATAACATAGAGTTTCTAGTTCATTTTCGAAAGGAGATGGAAAATGTATTTGACACTGGGCCTCATTAGGAGTGTGCCGGCTCCGGTAACAACAGTGCCAGGAAGCTACCGGCACCGTTGTTAACAGAGCGGCATACTCCGAGTTCTGCGGACAGGTGCTCTCCCACCTGCCATGTCTGACCTGGCGGGCAGAACGGCACCCGCCCGCAGACTTTGACGGACGCACCAGCACAGTTGCAGACAGTGCTGGTGCATCCGTCCTCCCCGTTCATATTGAGTCCTATGGGACTCAAATGGGAATGGGGAGTACATTTTTCCGGCACCGGAAAACATTCACAACATTTTTACTGGCACGGCTGCTGCCGGAGTTGTAATGAGGCCCATTTTGTCTGCATCTAGGGTCTTCAGAATACATTCCTAAAGAACAATATATTGTGATGCGCTAATTTGCGTGGACCTTTCATCATATCTTTCATCATATCTTCCTCCTTTTCCTGTAGGAAAGAGTAGAGGAAAAGAACATGCTTCTACACTTTTTTTTCCCCCATATGCTCATTGGGGATCCTTTGGCTTGATGCATTTAATGTTTTTTAATGCATCGTCAATGGTGTCTTTGGAGTGTAGTGGGTCAATTATATATTGGTCTAAAATGTTGGCTGCAGTAACAGGATCTACACGTTCAAATTGGCCATTTGCCAGTGAGTCTTGAATTATTTGGGTGGTTTCTCTTAAGTTTTCCTCTATGCTTATATCTTTGTAGCATTCATTGTTTTCTTTTAGATATGTTAGGGCTTATCTAAATTTGTTTAAGTCGACTAGTTGTTGCCATTTTCATTTGTCTTTTGTTGGCACACCATTAACTAGTACAATCAAAGATTGATCTATCAGTAGTTGTACTCCTAGAGTTTGTAAATCTTCTTTCAGATCTAATGGCAAATATACTACTTCACCACGGATGCTCTTTAGTAACTCGGATAGAGGTAATTTGGCTGATTTTGGGTTAAAGGCCTATTATAGCTTGAAATGGGTGCACTGTTTGGATTATAATGCTCTCATACAAGTTAAGCTGTTTGAGAGCTTTCAGAAGTGGGAATATTTCTAAGCTATTAGTGATAGCACGTAATGGCTTTTGGTTATTGTCAAGATTTGTGTTGCAGTACGTGTAAACTGTTGAGGGGTCAGTTATTTTGTATTTAGTTTCTGATGTTAGATGTAAAGTTGATTGGAACAATTGGGATCCTTCATTGTCTTCTATTTCGTAGGTTATATCTACTATTTTTGTGCCCTTTTTTTTTATAAAACTCTGTGCGACAACAGACCCATATTTGGTCTGGTATTTCAGCAGATGTGTTTTGAAACATACCTATTTCCTTTTTGCATGTCTTTATTAGGGCGTTGATGTTCATGAGGTTTTCAGTCATGTTTTCTGAAGGTACAGAATTTCCTAAGTCAACTTCAGTTCCAAAGTATTTACGTTGGATGTGTTCTATTTCTTGAAGCAGTTCTTTGGCTGTTGCATGTAGGAGAATGTTATTTCAATTGTGCAGTTCTGGAGCAGGGCATTTTGCATAGTATAGTCGATGCACAAGATTCCTTATAGTGGAATGGTGTGTTGGTAACATGTTGATGTGGTCCAAAGAGCTTTTGCAAGCAGTTCCTAAAATGCAGGCTAATAAATGTCCTTGTAGACCAGTGCGGCTGCACACTGAACAGGAGTCCATAGTTTGTAAGGGTTTTCATTATACTTGTGTCTTTTAGTTTCACATAGTGATTGAGGAATTGTCGCAAAGATTTAAACGATTGTTGGCATACATTACACATTGAGCTGCGTGCCCATTTGTACACTGGATGGTTTGTTTGGGTGAAAGGAACATTTAGTTCAACATTTGTTAGGGACCATTTTTCTATAAGGGTTTCTTTTGCCATAATGGTGTCTTCCACCTTTTCATACCCTGGAACATTATTGTCCATGACAGTTGTTTTAGTTGTTCTTGTTTATAAGCTTCTTAATTGAAATATGTTTCTGTGCTGCTTGTGTGAATCCAATCACCATCCCAGAAGTTTTAAAATGTCTGTGTATAAACAATGCGCATGTTTAGAAGTACTTTTTGTAATGTATTGATTAATTTAGTATGTGGTTTCATTCTGTTAAAAATCAATATGAATCATTTTCTCTTTAGTAGAAAAGCATTGTCAATTAGAGCTTCCATGATAAGTCTCCTGCGGTAGTTTTTAAGGGTAGATCAGGATTTTTCAGGTGCATATATAAGATTGTGAAGAACTCTACTGTGGAACATCTTCTGTAACATACATCTATTGGATTGCTTTACTGTGACTACGTTAACACTGGTAGATACATTGTTAGGTTTGTTAGTAAATCTGATTTTCTTTGTACATATTTTTTTACTTTTAGTTTTTGCAAGAGGGGCCTTACCTTTTTTAGTGGCTGGTTTAATTTTGTTGAGTGAGGTTACTAGCTCTTTAGTTTTAATGTTTTCTATGAATTTAAAAAAATATATATTTTTAAGACTTGTCTTTATTGATTTTCAAAATATCAACATGGAATCAAACAGTGTTAACCCCGCCCACCCAAACTCCCCCCATCCTCCCCTGGGGATTTTGAGTCCGATTCTTGGGGATCCCATTATGCGCGGAAGATGTCCGCTACTTAGATATTGTGGGGGCACCACTGTTCCATAAAGTCTGATTGCAGATATTCCTGGACCCCTCCCCATTCCTTTGCAAACATGTCCCTTGTTCCTTGGATTGTGTGGGTGACTTTCTCCATTGCCAGGTGGGCCCATACCTTTTGTAGCCATGTGAATGTCAGTGGGGTGTCTTTCTTTTTCCAATTCTGGGCAATTGTTGACCATGCGGCTATGAGTAGTCCCATGGAACTCCTCCATTGTGTCTTTCTGTATTTCCTAGAGGTATCATCTCTTATTCCACACAGCCATACTCCTTCTCCCATTTGCCCCACTTCTGGAAACATCTTCCCCATTTCACCCTTCACCTCTTCCCAGAGCGGTTTATCCCTTTTGCAATCCCACTAGATATGTTTCCACGTTCCCTCCTCGTCACATCCTCTCCAACATTGGTTGGATGTTTTGGGGAACATTGCATGTAACCTTTCTGGGATATAGTGCCATTGTGTTACTATTTTGATCCACATCTCGCTTGTTTGTGCTGAGCGCATCATCTTGGGAGTTTGTGTCCATAGATCCACCCATTGGTGTCTTGTTGGTTCTTCCCCGAACGTTCTGCCCCACTTGGTCATGTATAACCATTTTATTTCTTCCTCATGTGAGTTTATGAAGGAGTAGAGAGTTGATACCCATTTTTTCGTCCCTGTGTTCGATATGACATATTTCTCAAACGGTTTGAGGTTTCTTGTTGCTGCTTTGGCTATTTCCAGGGATGTTAGCCAATGTTTTAGTTGTTCGTATCTGTATTTATCACGTTTAGAGAGTGCTGTGCATGGGTAGCAGGATTCATGTGACCTTATTTCATTGTCTGCGAACAGTTCCCCTATTTTCGTGATTCCTGCCTCCTCCCATCTTTCATATGTGCCCTGCTCCATCCCCGGTGGGAATTGGGGGTTCCTACATATGGGTGTAAATGGGCCTGGAACTGTGGTCATTATGCCTTTCCGTGTCTGGTTATACCACGCCTCCATAGTGGTTTTCAAGATTTCGCCTATTCCTATGTTAGGGTGTCTGTGGTGTCTCTGCTTCCAGAGTAGTTCTACCAGCGGAGTCCTTGCTACTGCTCTATCTTGTTTTGCCCAGATTGGTTGCGGGTTATCCCCCATCCATTCCCTAAGCGCCTTTAATTGTGCCGACTGGTAATATTTCTGAAAATGGGGAAGTGCCATCCCCCCCTTCCTGATTGGTGCTGTGAGGATCGCTCTAGCAATCCTCAGGGTTTTCTTTTTCCATATGAAGGATTATATCACCTTCGATAATGCTTTGAAGAATGTACTGGGGACCCCCACTTGAAGACCCTGGAAATAGTATAGCAACTTCGGGAGAATAGTCATCTTGACTGATTGTATTCTGCCCCACCAGGATATCATCAATGGGTTCCATCTTTCCAGGTCTTTGCGTATATTTGTGAGAAGTTGCGGGTAGTTTTCCCCATACAGATGCCCTACCTTGTGTGTTATTGTTATTCCTAGGTATTTTATGCCCTCTCCTCCTGTCTTTAGATCCAATAAGTTTGCTTCCCTTTCTATTTTTTCCCGTTCTCCTGCCAGTATTAGGATTTCCGATTTTTTCTCATTGATCTTAAGACCTGAGATAGCCCCAAATTCCTCAAGTTCCCTCACTTTTGCCGCTAGCGTTCTCCCTGGGTCTTCCAGGGCGATTAGCATGTTGTCCGCATATGCTATTACTTTGTGTTGCGTACCTGCCATTTCTATCCCCTTGATGTGAGAGGACTCCCTTAATTTCATGAGTAGGGGTTCTAGAAAGATAGTGTACAGTAGTGGGGAGAGCGGACAGCCTTGCTTTGTACCCCTTGATATCATTACCCTTTCTGTTACCTCCCCATTGATGGTGATCCTGCTTGTTGGGGAGTTATAGTTCGCTCTAATTCTTGCTATATATTGGTCCCCAAATCCCATGCATTTTAAGACTTTGAACAACATTGACCATTCCACCCAGTCAAAAGCCTTCTTGGCATCTACTGATAGTAATATCGCCGGGGTATGTGAAATGCCTATTTTTTCCACTAGATGGATGAGCCTCCTAAGATTGTCATGGGTTTGTCTACCCGGGATGAAGCCCGATTGGTCTAAGTAAATTAATTTCGGGAGAAGCGGAGTTAGCCTTGCAGCGAGGATTTGTGTGTATATTTTCGCGTCTAGATTTATCAGGGAGATTGGTCTACATGACGCGGGGTATGTTGGGTCTTTCATTGGTATGTGGAAGACGAGCACCTTCGCCTTGTTCATTGTGGTGGTCACATTGCCGCTGTCTTTGAATGAGTTTAGGAGCCTGGTTAGAATTGGGGCCAGCAGGTCAGCATATTTTTTATAAAATGGGGCCGTGAAGCCATCGGGGCCGGGTGCTTTATTTGCCAGGAGGTCAGATATTGCTTTTTTTACTTCCTCTTCCCCTATTGGGCTTTTTAGAGCCTGCCTATCTTCCTCTGATATTTTTGGGATGGGTAGGGATTTTAGGTATTTATCCTGTGCATCTCCATCCGGAAGGTCTGTGGAGTAAAGCTTCTGGTAGTATTCTCTAAATGCCTCCCCATGTCTTGTGTGCGCGTCAGTAATTCCCCTTTTGTGTTTCGTATTCCCCTGCTATCGGCTCCTGGATTAAGTCCAAGGGTAGTCTCCACCTCCACAACCCATTTGTTTTCCCCGGGAGATTCAGCACGAGCCCCAGCGGCGCGTGGTCAGATAACAAAATGGCTCCAAGTTCCAGCCCCTGTATCTTTCCCATAAGCCTCACAGATGCCCAGAAATAATCGATTCTTGACATGGAGTTATGGACATGTGAGAAATATGTATAACCCCTCTGGTCCCCTTTGAGTTCCCTCCACACATCACTTAGAGCCAACCGGTCCATCGGTTGTTTGAGACATTTTGATGGTGCCCCATGACCATGCATGCTCCCTGTGCTTCTGTCTAGTTGTGGGTTCCAGGCCATATTTAGGTCTCCTCCCAGGATCACTTGCCCCTTAGTGAAGCCTTCCAGCTTCTCCAGCACGTCTCTAAGGAAGCCATCTTGTCCCGCATTGGGAGCATAAACTGACGCAAGGATTATGCTGTGTCCTTCTATCACCACATTGGCAAATGCGTACCTCCCCTCTTTATCCGTTTGTATGTCCTCCAGCTTAGCATCCCCCCTTCTCTTATTGCTATCAGTACACCCACTCTCTTTTCGGTTGAGTTTGCTTGTGCCCATATTTTGTACTCTCTTATGCGAGTTTTCTGTTTGTCCCTTGTTCTGATATGAGTTTCTTGGAGCAGCAGTAAATCTGCTCTTTCCCTCTTGAGATGTTTCTCTAACTTCACCCGCTTCGTTGGATGGTTCATGGCCCTAATGTTGTATGTAAGGATGTGTATCTTCCCCATTATGTTTTGTTCAAGTATCTTGACTTCGGGTCCCCTTCCTTACAGAGTTTGGGTGTTTTCATGCCCCGTCCCCCCCTTTCCCCTAAACATTCCCCCCCAACAGTTAACCATAAACCATACAACTTGCCCCCGAGTAGGGCGAGGGTTCCTACTGAAGCTAGGGCGTTGCGCCCATCGCTCCCTGCCCTCCTTACCCTCGGGGGATCTTTTTGCAGGGGATCCTAAACCCCACATTTCCATCTGTTCTTATCTGATTCCAAGCCGGTTGGTCCATCCCAGGCCGCTGCATCGATGTGTCATTATTTTGTTTTTAAAAAAAAATGTTTTCCTGTTTTTGCAGTCAGTTCACCTCCACCCGCGCTCTGCAGAGTCTTTGTATGAAAGCCAGCACACTATTACCCTCCTTGGTCCATGTCTCTTGGTTTCTTCATGACAGCTTCTTATGGGTTTCCCTTCCTGCATTTGCCCTCCTCCGTTTCATCGTTTCCCAGCCTCTCGGTTTTCTCGTTTGTTCTCCCCTTGGTGTTGGGTCAACAGTTTCTTCTACATCTGCCTGGAGACCCATTATATTAAGGCCTTCTTCCCACATAGTCGCTCTACGCTGTTTCCCCTCCCATGTGAATAACAGCCCAAATGGGAAGGTCCATTTGTAGCAGATTTGTTTTGCCACTAATCCCTTGACTAGTGGGGCCATCGGTCTTCTCTTTTGCAGCGTGACCATAGCTAAATCCTGATATAATTGAATTTCTTGACCATTCATTCTAATGTGGTCCATTTCTCATGCCCTCTGCAGGATTTGTTCTTTTTGAGGGTATGAAGAGAGCACCACTAGGACATCCCGTGGTCTTTCTCCCGGTGCCCAGATCTCTTCGGTCCCACCCTATGTACTCTGTCCACCCCGATCTTTTCTGCCTCTTGAGCGTCCAGGACATCTCTGAATACTTCCTTCACCGCCATTTTCAGATCTTTATCGAGAACGGATTCCGCCATGTTTTTAATGCGTATATTGGAGCGTCTGGAGCGGTTCTCCAGGTCTTCGCATTGAATTTCCAGCTTATGTATGAGTCTCACCAAGTGTTCTTGTGTTTCGCAGACCTGTTGGGTTTCTTCTTTGACGTTTTGGATCGATCTCTCGATGCTGTCTGTTCTCTCTTCCAATTTAGCCAAATCCACTTTCAAATCTTGTACCGCCTCTTTCATGTCATTTTTTATAGTGGTAAGTTGTTCCTGCACTGTTGTCATGAATTTTTCTTGAAGGTCCTGAAACCAAGTTTGCATGTCCTCTCTTGGGGGTGGCTGTTTGTGGTGAACTGGGGTGGCCCCCTCACCTTGGGGATCTTCCTGGGGCCTTCCTCTTGATTGAGAAGAGTTATCGGTCGACCACATTTGCAGGATATTTGCGTTTTGTTTTGTGGTCTGAGGGGTCTGTAATGTGACGTTGCCTTTCCCTTTACCTCTTGACATGGTATAGAATCTGTCTTGGTGTGTCCTGAGCTCTATAGTGGTATCCTGTAGTCTGGGCATTGTCGGGTTGTTACTCCACCGCTTTGTTTTCTTGTGTTGCAGGTGGGATCTTAACCTGGTGTGGATCTGGGCTCATATGGTCCTATCTTTGCGTGCCCCTATAGGCTTGATTTTATCGGCCTGAACCGAGACTCCCTTTCCCACTGTAGCTTGGGTTGTGTCCCCCTGAAGGTGCGCCTCCTATTCTCCCTTTCCGCTGTTCCAGGATTCCTCTGAATGCACTTTGTAGTGTTGCAGGGGTTCCGCGTAATTATATGCCCCTTTAAGTTAGTGGATTGGTGGTGTAGGCGGTCGGCCGTTGAGGTATATTGGCGGGAAGGGGGGGTAGTCTCCTTATCTCCTATTGTCTTTTTATTGTTCTTCCATGCACCCCCTTGGTGCGGGGCTCTTTCCCCGTGCCTCGGCTGCTTATGGCCACTCGTGGGGAGGGGGGCTCACCCCCCCTCAGTGTTTTCCGGGATGATGTCTTCCCGCCTCCCCTCCCAGTGCGGCCTTCTCTCCGGGGTCCGTGTGGTGGGCGTTTGCCCCCAGGGGTGCCTTCCTCTGGAGGAGTGCACGGAGGTGCGCCGGCGGCCCTCTCGGGGTGTGCGCATCTCTCCCCTCACTTTTCCGCTGTCTCCGGATCCCGCTCCGGCCTTCACTCTCGGCTGGCCCCTCCTCCGTTGTTGTTTGTTGTGCCGTCGGTCGAAGCAGTTTCTCCGTGCCGCTGCTGTCCGAGCCTCTGTCTCCTCGTGGGTTCCCCTCTCGCCTAAAATGCTGGTGAGTGCGGGTACTGTGGCAGGCGGACCCCCGCTGTTGGCTCGGGTTCTCCTTCCGACCGCTTCTGCTCAGGGGCGGTCGCTCCCTCCGGCGGGCGCGAACTGGTTGCCACTTTTAGGGGAGGGGAGGCCCCCCTCCACCCGTGCTTCCGCCGCAAGAATTCCCGTTCCCCGACGTGGAGGGGTGAGGGGGGGCCGCCTGACTCCTCTGTGCCTTTCGCTGGTTTCTGTTTCCTCCGGCGGCCCCTCGGTCCCTCTTGGTGGGGGAGGGGCAGACTGCTCCGCTCCGCTCTGGTCTAGGTGCTCACGGGTACCCGGAGATGCCACCCTCTCACTGGGGGGGGGGCTTAGGCTGTGGGGTGGGCGTTCCGGCTGCTCAGGTCGATCCTGCTGCCGTGTTATGCTTATTGTTCGGCGGCCCGGGCGGAGAGCAGTTTAAACGTGTCTCCTCACCCGGGCGGCCATCTTGGAATCTTCTATGAATTGTTTTAGAGGTGGATGACTGTATGGTGTAGTTGTATTCTTATCTGCTCTATTTTCTCTTTCTTTTCCATAGAGTTGCTTTTTAGTAGGCATTTTGTTGTGTCTGTTGGGTATAGAGAAGGTTTGGGTTGGAAAGTTGTTCAATGTATATGCATGCATGGTGTTTGTGGGTGTGATTGTGAGGTGGTTAATTAGGTGTGGTTGGGAGGTTTGTGAGAGTAAGAGTCTTCAGAGGTGTGATGGTGTTGGGCTAGTGAATAAGGGAGTGGCGGTGTGATGGAATCTGTAGGGACATTGTGCTGTTTTGAAGAACAGAGTGGGTGTTGCAATGGTGGTATGTAGATGGGAATTGGAAGAGTGTGAATGGTGGAATATAACGGCTTAGAGTGAAGGAAATGTTGGTTTGAAAAGAGTAGTCTGGGGTAATATATATAGTGGAACAGTAGTGCTGTAATTACATTCATATATATGGTACATTAATGTACTTACTTTGTTGGATGTGAAGGGCATTCTTTTTCAGTTCTTGTCTTCGGTAATGTGCTTATTTCCTGTAATTGTAAAGGAAAGTTAGTGGGGATATGTGGTAATGGTGAAGTACTTTTAGTAAGCAAGGTTGTTGTTTATGAAGGAAGGAGGAGTGGTTGGGAAAACAGTTAATAAAATTGGTGGACAGTTAAATTTTTTTGCTTTTAGGAGCATTTTCATGAAAGTTAAGAAATCCGTATGTTCATTTATAGAAGCTCTGTAACATTTTGTAAAAGAGAATAAAAGTTGATGGAAAAGATTTGTAGTACACATTTAAATGGCAGTTAGTGTGTGGAAGCATACTTGCCAACATGATGCATTCTAATCTGTAGGTGTTTATATAGTCCTAGATTTTTTGTTTGCATTCTGGTACTTGTAGTTCCACTTTTCCCATTATAAAAGTTGGAGTACAAGTACCAGATTGTAGAGAAAAAATATGGACTGCATGAGCAGCTGAAGATTGGAATGGGTTATGTTAGGAAGCATACATTTACTGTTAATATATTAAACTTACACACAGTGAGTGCCAATTAAAAATTGTGTACAAATCTATTTTATCTGCTTTTACTTTCTTTCATGAAAAATTGGCACAATGCTGCCATAAATGCATATATGCATTTTTTTACTATCTTCAAAATGCTTTCAAAATATTTTGAAAAGCACAGCATTGTATACGTTTGTTTGATATACATGTCATAGTTTCTAATCTTGAAGTTCAGTTGTGTTTTTCTTTGCATTCTGGGACTTGTAGTTTGAGTTTTATGATGGGCGTAGTGGAATTGGAAGTGAGAGAATGCAAAGGAAAAAATAAAGACTTAATAAGCACCTATATATTACAATGGGTGATGTTGGGATGTATGCCTGTGCTGCCAACATATTAAACTGGCAGACACTAAGTGCCACTTAAAAATGGTCTACAGATCTATTTTATCTGTTTTTCCTTTCTTTTATGAAAAAGTGACACAGTGCTGCTGTACATGCACAAATGCATTTTTTTACTTTCATCACAATGCTTGTAAAAAACATTTTGAAACACAGAGCATTCTAATTGTTTGCAGCTTCATGTGAGCAGGTGATGAATGCTGCAATGCATGGCATTTGCTAGAGTGGGTAAAAAAGATAATTTGCTTATTGAGAATTTTATTACAGGGTAAGTAGCAGGAATCCTCTCTATATATATATTTGTGAAAGAGTTGAAGAACATAAGCATACTATGTTTTGTTAGTTGCAGATCTGTTGAATCTGAAAATAGAAATCTTGGACAGTTGCACAGTATTTTTTGATGCAGGTGCCTTTCATTTACAGGACATATGCACTCTCAGAGTTCAAGTGTACAACTGAAGTGTTGAAGTGAGATGACAGGGTTAGGTGGAGAGGTTTTGGATGTGATTGGTGGATGGATGTGTGACTCTTCGAAAGCAGCCAATGAGGGATTGTTGAGAACATGCAAGTGGAAAGGGCAGAAGGGCTGCCCCTGTGCTATGGGGTCCGCAGACACTGTGGTAGTCCGCAGACTGCACTTGCCACATCTGGGTCTTTTGTGGATGCCTGGCATGGAAAGGGGACTGTGGGGATTAGCAAATCAGGTTCACCGAGTGTGGTGTACAAGAAGAGAGGGTAGTAGGAGGTTTTTTTACAGACGTTGTGAGAGCACTGAAAATGGTTATGGCTATGTGTTTGAGAAGGCAAACTGTGTGGATTTTGGGGGACTCTTTAATTCAGTCATTGAAGGTGTATGCTGAAAATCATGGCATCTTTAGAAGTATTGGATTGGCATAAGTGGATGTTTTATGACATGTAGTTTGTGGCTTAAACTGGGCAAGCTTGTTTTGATTCTGTGAGAGTATGGCTCACTTAAATGTCCAGACATTGTAATTGTGCATTGTGGAGGGGACAGTTTGGGGTTTGTGACTCCAGCGTATTTGCAGGTTCCCCTGAAGGATTTCTTTAAAAGCCTAATGGAACTGTTTCCTGCTGCAACAATTTTTTTCCTGAAATAAATCAGAGGCAAATATGAAGATGTGCAAGAAACATGTTCAGTCCACAAATGGAAGAATCAATGTAGCTTGTCAATAAAGCTGTATCTGCTTTTTTATATGCTGCAGGAATGTCATATTTTGAGAATGACAATCTAAGTTCTGATGGTGTGAATTATTTATGTCAAGATGGAGTTCATTTCACAGATGTCGGAAGTGCAATTTTCCTTTACAATGTTGGGAATGCATGGAAAATATTCCTGTAAGAATATTGTTAGGGACTATGTACAGTGTACAGTACTAATGTACATAAAAGAAACAAAAAAGGAAAAAAAAGTGTTTGTTAACAACCCCCCCAAAAAAAGGTTATATTCAGAGCCACCACTAAAGATTAAACAACTTAAATTGTGTTTAATTTTCCCCCACCCCTTTGAGTGGCCATGACATCCGTACACAGCGCAGTAGTCCACAGATAGCACGTGCCACATCTGGGTCTTTTAAGGTTTCCAGGCATGGAAAGGGGACTGCGGGAACTGCTGACAGTCATGGATGTCTGCGGACATCAGGGGATCAGCCAATCAGGTTTTATGGGTGTTGTATACAGGAAGAGATGGTAGCAGGAGTTTTCTTAGTAGGAGTTGTGAGGGGATTGAAAATGGCCATGGAAATGTCTTTCAGCAGGCAGAGTGTTTGGATTCTGGGGGAAACTTGGGTTCATTGATTGAAGGTGTATGCTGAGCATTGTGGAATAGCCAAACATCTTGGATTCTCTGAATGGGAAGTGTTCTGGTATGGAGTACGAGGACTGAAGTTGGTGGACTTGCTCCAAATATGTGCAAATATGGTTGAATGGAAATATCAGGACATTATTATTGTTCATTGTGGAGGGAGCAGTTTGGGGAATGTGACTGGAATTTCATTGAAGTTTGCAATAAAAGAGACATTGGGAAAGTTGAAGGAAATGTTCCCGAATTTGAAAATAATTTTTTCACGCATTGCCCAAAGACAGATGTGCATGCGTTCAAGTTCATTTGGTCCGCAAATGGAAAAAGTGAGGTGCAACATCAATAAAGCTGTGTGTGCTTTTGTGCAAGATGTTGGGATAACATTGTTTGATAATGGGAACATTACATTTTATAGTGTCAACATTTTGCGGAGAGATGGAGCCCATCTAAATGATGTGGGTAATCTGATTTTTGTGGAAAACATTCAAAACGCTTTGAAGCAGTTTTTGCGAAAGTGAGAAGCAATTATTAAATTCAGTAAAATGTTTTATTTGTTCAGTTTGTAAAACCAAAAATGAAAAAAATGTATAAAATCCAAAAACACAAAAAAGGTTATTTTAAGAGCCACCATTTTTTAACGTGAAACAATTCAAAAGATTTTAATTCTTCCAAACCACGCCTGGAATTTTTCAGATGTCGGCAGACTACTGCACTGTCCACGGACTATGCATGCTTCACAGGGGCCCGTGACTTTTTTTCTCACTTCTATTTTTGAACTGTTAAAGGTGGCTCCTAAAGGAACCTTTTGGGTGTTTTTTTTTATTTAGTATATTTTTAGGCTTTTTTTCAGGACAGGCAAGGTAGGGGAGGGAAGGGGTACCAACCACAGGGAGGAAGGGGCAGGTAGAGAGAGGACCATGTTGGGTGGGCCTTAATCAGGTAGTTAGCAGTGTTTCTCATGCTCCTTGACTGCATCATCGGAAGCCCTCCAAAACTGCTCCCTCCCCTACATATCAGTGCTTCACAGTACAAATATAGCACTGTGACTCTCGAAAGGTAAAGGTCAACAGCGTTCTGTATGGCCGGTGAATCTGCCGTTGGGATCTTCTGCCCCAAAGGTGTATCCTTTGTGGTAACAGGAGCAGATGAATATGTTGGAGTGGAGGAAGTCAGCCTACACTTACCTGAGAAAGGTATCGCCTTTCTCAGAGCAGTCAGGTGGGTCGATTTGGTGTGGCACCTCATGGAAGTTGTCCTGTAAGAATACAAGCCAGGTTTCCCGCGACTGAGTACAACTCATTGCATCGAACCTTGCTTACACATGCCTTTGGGACATTTCCAACGCTTGTGAAAAATTGCCACACCAAGGACTCACTCTGAGTACTGGTGACAGGGACTTCCTCATCCTCTTCCTCTTCTTCCTCTTGATCCTCATCTTCTGTTTCACAGTGCCTGTTCTCCTCTCCAGGCCCTCCAGATGATGATGGTGGTAGTGGTGGTGGTGGAGGTGGTTGGGAAGCAGAGAGGTCAGTAGTAGATGTCATTGCAGCAGGTTTTCAAAAATTTGCAGAGCAGGTGTTTCCCAAGTGCTCTCTCCTAGACAGCGAGATTGGGAATGAGGACGAATCGGTGGGTCCCTCCAGAGGAACTGTATGTGGACAGTCCTGGTGTCCGTGGACTACCAAGTCAAAAAAAGGCTTTGAAAATTTGTGATAAGTTGCCAGATCAATGAAGAATGGGATTGGGAGCTGTGGAAGGATAACGTTTCTGCTTGAAACACCCTTGATTGGTTGGGAAAGCACTTTTAAACTGTCCGCGGCCACCCAGTACGTTCATGGCCACCCCATCATGCCACACGGGTGCGGTCACATGATGATGTCCGCGGTCTTGACGGCCGTCTGCAGACACCCATTGGGCGGGAATCGTAGTGTGCACGTGCTGGGTGTCCATAGAACAGGTGCAGTGTCCGCAGACTAATTAAAAGTGCATCATGTAAAACCACACATGTCCAGACATCTCGCCGGTCCGGGTGCGCCTCCATTTTGAGTGCGGACAGCACGGACAGTCGTAGTGTCTGCAGACTCATAATTGTAGTTTGAAAAATAAAATATCACACAACTGTATACAAAATATTTTTAGTATATAAAATATATTTATTCAAGAAAGGGATGGGGTATCGGAATGGGAAACATAAATGGGATAATTATAAATATTTGTACACTAATCATGAGGGGAGGAAGGAAGTGAGGTTTCATCAACGCGTCTTTGATTAAAATGTTCAGAATATGAAAGAGATGATTGCTGGGGACAAGGGGGACATGTGCTAGAAGGACAGAGATAGGGAAAATATTTAATGACATGACTTTTGACATACTGTAAAAGTTCCTAAAATCATTACCTAGTTCATCCGATTTTTTAGACAAGTTCATGATTTGATTATTTACAGTTGGGGATAAGACTTCTCTTAGATATTCATGGGATTGTGTATAATTAAACTGGGGTGTGGTTTCTTTATGAAACCTATGTACTGTAAGAAAAACTGAAATTATTATGTTAATAATGTGTGTACAAATTACATTATTTGTTTACATTTAAATATGTATTGCATACCATAAGAGATGTTATCGTCACTCATTTTTTTCTTTTGGGAATTGCTCCACTAACCACTCAAGTGTGCTTGCCATTTCTGTGAGAAAAAAAAGTGCTTCTGTCTTATAACACATGTTTATATAATGAAAGCTAATAATAGAGAAATAAATACAATGCACTTACTATTTAGTGAGAATTTATTGTCCAATAAGCACCTGGTGTTTCTCAATCTGTATGAAGATTTGTAGTGAGGAAATCATATGAAGTGTACATTTATGGTTTGTGATTGGTGAATTTTATTGTAATGTGTACTAAATATTTAAAAAATAGTATTTTTTAAGTGTTTGTACAAAAAGGTATATTTGCGTGTTGTAAATATTATTTTTCATTTTTTGTACATCTGTTTATTGTTTGATGGGTAGATCTCTTTTGGGTCTCTTCTATGATTGTGAGCCTTCTGAATTCTGTCCAATGTTCGTGGACTACCACACTGTCCACAGACTCCATAGCTGCCACATTGGGTGGGGGGGTATGATATAAGGAACTTGTAGCAGGTTAAAAGTGCACTAGTAAAAACAACTTTGTTAAAGGGACGTTATGTTTAAGTTGCACTAAACAAAAACCCATGAAATGCATCAGGATGTACACAGGGACCAACCTCAAGACAACAGGAAAATGGGTAAACTACATTCAGATGGTACCAGTAATTGTTACATCTCACAAGAATATCGACAAAATCAATATGGAGTTCTCCCGAAATGGCCCAGAGGGCCTAGGCAAAACTCCCCTCACTCTACCTCATGGTGTTTCCAGGATTGAACTCCCTACAAACTATGCAGTTCCTACAAATCTGCCGAACTGTTCCTGGAGGTTTGGTCTGAACCATTGTCACTGGAGCTTCCCCTATCTCTCTCCTACTACTCATTATGGTCATGCGATTACCACGGTACATTCTTAGTCTCCATGGTGTACTCTCTGTCACTGCTACTGGAGAGGGATGTGGAGCTGCTACACCCTGCTCTCCCTGCTCAGCATCTGATTACTATTCACCTTGATCTCCTACTCCTATTATCACTTTGCCTTGCCTGATGCTTCTACAGGCACGGAAGCATACTCAGCCCTACCATAGGATGCAGGCCTGTTCTTCCTGCTCAAATCCTTTACCCAAAGTCCTAATACTAATACTTCTGTCTTAGAGGTCCACATTTACCTTTTTGATAACTGATTTGTCTAACCTAACAAGAGTTTGTCCATGCCTCCACCTTCCTTCCTCTGTGTCCTTTGCCAAACAGCAGTACCTCTTCTTCCGCTAGTCTCAGCACTTCTCCCAATTTTTTCAGGTCCTGTATATATACTTGCATTCACAGCGTACCTCTATCCTAGAGGTAGAAGGCGCAGTCTTGAGCATTTTGCCCTTAGTTTCCCGCAGCCATTCCCTATGATACTTTAAAATCTTCACCTTATAGCCAGGAAGTACCTGAGTCTCCATACTCCTACCCAATTTACCCAAAATCATTTAACAAAAAATAACACTGAAGCCGAACTTGTAGAACAACATTTCCACCCAAAGAACCCCCTTCTGTCCCCTTTCTGGTTTCCTAGTCTTCCCCCAATCACTCACCTTACTCGCTTTCACTGCAATCACCACGCTTAGCTATTTACTTTAATTATACTTCTCACTCTAACACAGAATAAAGCATCTGTATCCAAAAAACGCACACCAGCCAATATCTCGGAGGTATCTCCTTCAGTCGAGCAAGAAGGAGCGCATTGCGCTTCACTACACCACTGTTGCTCTCGCTCTCACTAGTATGGTATTTTCAAGGAAGATACCCTTCACTACTACTTTGACTAACCAAGAGAAGCAAGGTGAGGGCTCCGTCTGCACAGTCAAAACAAAATGAAGGGTGACAAGGGTATACTTCAGGAAGGTATCTACAGGTGGATTTACCATAAGATGCCACCTCACCCCTATGTGAGGGCTCCAGCCAACCAGACAAGCAAACTGCAGGGTATCAGGTCAAACCTCACAGTGGACGTGCTGGTGGGGATACCACCTCACACCTCACACCCCTAAAATAACAAACAAGGTATAAATATATACAAATGACAACACAAAACAGTTCACTCACTCCTTTCGAAGCATTCATCCTTTCAATCTCCGTAATCTCATCTAACTCCACACACACACTCCAATTCTACCATTATCAAACCACTTAAATCAAAAAACGACCATATTTTTCCCCTCTTTCCCCTCTTGCTTTACACTCCAAAAGTGCACTCACATGAACCCAAAGTTATCCAAAGTGGTGTTTCCTTCCTTCAATTTTCCCTGTACAGCTGGACCACGGTACCACACCTCTGGGTAACAGACAGGCCTTTAACAAATATGAAACCCGTAAACATCTCTTATTCACTGTGCATGCGAGACTGGTCCCCACAGAGAGGCGCCCTCAGCTGAGTTCTTCTGTGGACAGGAGACTCCAACATCTCTGAAATCCTGGGTTCCCTTTGCAGTTGCCAAATGTGCAGATAGGCCTTTAATCACCTTAACCCAAAGCAGACCCACCACTTAAGAAGCGAGTGCACATTTGTACATAAAGTAAGTTTATTGTACAATACTCCGAGGGGCTAGATGGCACTGTAGAGTCAAACTAACCCAAGTCCCCCCAAACCACACAAGTGACACATTATATACATTTTTGCAACAGTTTAATAATCCCATATATTTTATTACACGCCACCCCCACATGCGATTGGTCAAGACCTATACCAAAAAAAAGCAGTCTTTCTCCAATTCCCACGTTCTCAATGGGCACATATATCTTACCTACCATCTTCAAATCATGAGTACAATACACCCTCTTTTAGGATTATTTGTCTGTGGTAGGTCATGACATCATCACATAGTTTCACATTCACATACAAACATAATTTATTACAAGTCCCAGCTAGCCTGAGTCCCCATAACGCTTAACGTAATTGCACATTTTTTGCATGTATACTTCAACAACATGAGGAGGGAAAGAATAAACAGGTGCCTTTGAACTGGCGATAACCTTCTCCCCTCCCGACTTACTGTCGTCTCCTGAACCCTCTAAACTAATTGACTACCAATTCAACATGCATGGCCTCTGATCACTTCTTGAGAAAACAATTGAAATCCAGGAAGTATTGATCACTGTGGCCTTGAGCATCACTTCACCCCCAATTTACTGCTGGTCAAAAACAAACGGCTGGATCTCTCAGAACAATAAATAACAAGCTCTGTCCTGCGATATTGCCAAGCCATTAAAACCGTGGGACGCCCTGTTGTCTCACTATCTGCTTACTGTTGTGGATAATTATTACCTTTCCTTCAGCCTTGAGAACACTGCAAAACCAGTTTTCGCCAGCCACTCAGAATTCACCATGCAACCTGACTGCAGAGTTGAACCAATTTATGAAAAGATCACAGTGCATATAGATTTGTAAATGTGCATGTACATATGTCAGTGTGCATGAATGTAGAAAAATCTGTTGTGTCTTCTTTACAGTGGTTTCTTCAAAACAAATGTCCTTCATCGCTCCTAGGCACTTTGTAGCACACCATATCCAGATTGTGTTTATATTTAATGGACGATGTTGACATTTATCTTGCTGCGTGCGGGTAAACCTGAAATGTATCAACTTAAACACAAAGTACCACTCAAAGTAACACATCCCATTCACATTAACTATGGTGGATACATAAAAAATTGCAACATTGCACCAACTTCACAACAACTCCAGTCACAAATATGGTGCACACAACGTGAACCCCTCTTCCTCATTGGGACCTTTCCTGATCACCCCAACAGGGCCTTCCTCCAATATGTCCATAGGCAACCTTTCACAGCAATGGATCACAGCTGTACATCTCGGTTAACAATTTTCAGAAAGGCTACAAGCAATCCCAATATATGTATCTTTAATTATGCCCTGCAGCGATAATGAACGATAGATATATGGAGTTACTGATGTTTACATGCAAAGTTGCAGCCGCTGCATGGACTTGTGAGATGTCCCAGACACACACAAATCCAACAGGGGATCAAGACCAGAGGATTCGCAACATCATAATCCAAATGCAAGTGTTGAAGCTCAAGTACTAGCACTCATGGTACCACCATGCAGTACAGGAGCACACTCACCAACACTGGCACAGCAGCGTCACTGGCAACTTCAGATATGTTTTTGAAAAGACCAAAAAACCAGTAAGAAGATTAGGGCAGGTGGGATAACATTCTTAAGATTGAATATGGCGTTAGCAGGGACATTTATTAGGTACTGTGAAAGGAAGTGAGGCCAAGAGGTAATCAGAGATTTCTTGCAAAAATTGCAAGAATAGTGTATGTTTCTTCAAAGATTTCACATCACGTCGTTTTCCTGAGAAATTATATTTGCATCTTATTCAGAAATGAGTACTCAGTTTTTCATGGAGCCCACACGAAATATCAATGATAACCTGATTCTAATTAACACATTTGACACACAGGAGTTTTAAGCACTCTAGTCTCATTACTTCAAAGTGGTTTCTGGTAGAATCCTCATTAAGGAAATTTCAGAACATAATTTTGTAGCCGTAGCTTTGCTTGTCTGTGCTCATTATATATAATACTTGTTAAAGTCTCTTCGCTGCATATATGACATGATATGAAATCTGAAAATATGGCAGAGGAATTTAACATAGAGAACTCCTGTGTCTTGCATGCAGCATTATCTTTTTTTATTTTATTTTGTAAAACAGCTCATTTTTTTCTATTAAAAATGGGGTAATGATTTTAGCCAAACACATAAAATTACACTCTCATAATCCGGCATTAATATGTAGTTAGCAGTGCATTCACCTCCTGCTACCTCTTTGGTTACAACACAAACATTTTAGATCTTGCAGTAATGTTATGTTATGTTACTTTGCATTTATATAGCTAGCACCTTATGTACCATTGGTATGAGCTCAAGGCACTGGTAGGTTGAACGCCCTCGGGAACAGTAGTTCAAGTCAATAGAGAGAGAGAGAGAGTCATAAGGTGCGTGTGCACCGGATATGTGTGCAGCAGGTGTGGCATTCGTATGATAGCTGCTTCTTAGCGGTAGGTGTGGTGGTTGGGAGATCATGAGTATGTGTTTGTTCTGGCAGGTTGTTATCGAGACCGATTCTGGCTGTGTTAGGCCTGAGGAGAATGCCCAGGCTGGTGGGTGTGTAGCCAGCTGTGTTTAATTAGCATGAAGGGGAGTATGAGGCAGGTGATGGTCTGAGAACAGATATACCGAATGTGTCATAGTATCGCTGTGTTCTAGTTGAGTGGTGGTGTATAGAAGAGAGTAAGCGTGGAGATGTGATATGGTGGTTTACATTAGGTGCTTGTGATCGAGCGCACTCCAACCATTCCATACACTCCAAATGTTCCATGCACTCCAACGATTCCATGCACTCCAACTGTTCCATGCATTCCAACCATTCCATGCACTCAAGCCATTCCATGCACTCTAACCATTTTTGTACAGTGTCCATTCTGTGCCCTCTATCTGTTTCGTGCATTAGCAGTAAGCAAAGAGCAGCTCTGCCTTTCAATATTTCTGCATCAAATAGCCATGGAAGTACGATCTGAGATCACTGCTAATAACTAATAATAAAAACAGTGCATAAGACTGATGGAAAGGTTCGGTTGAGATAACACATTTGAGGTGTAAGAAAATTCAAAGATACTTTCACTACAATTGCTGTGTCGGTTGATGTATATTATCCTGAGAGTGTCTTAGTGGGAGTGGAAAATGTCCAGGATGTGGTTGGTGGCTGGTGGTTGCTGGCTCATCCTAGGATATTGCTCGTTGGTTTGAATGGATCTCTGAGAAGTGATGCAGGGAAGCAGTCATTTGGGTTACTGGTGGTGCAGAGAATTCACCCTCCGGCCACATACAGGGATCCAGATGATGAGTTGAATACTGGCCTAAAGAATTAACGCAGATGACCTATCAGATTGAACCTGGCAGGCAGAGATTGTATTTCTGACTGGCAAAAATGAGGATCCAGCCCTGACAATAATGTTGTTGTCTCCCAGATCAGATGAACGCAGCATCCCTCAGATGCAAGAAACATCCTCATCTGGTCTTCATCACTGAAACCTGTGTACAGTGCTTAATTTGCATAAAAATAAGTGCCAGGGCCCAAATATATTCTAGCAAGTCTTTTACACATTGGGTTGGGCAACTCTCCACCCACTGTTGACACTACTCACAACTGCTCCGTACTGTATCAACATATTTGTGGTTAAAACTGCAACTCCCACCAGTTAATTCAGGAGGATGACGGATCCACTGTGCAATTTCTCCGATATCAATTGACACAACATATTTGTTGTGTCTTGAAATAACCAAAATATTTAAGTGTTTCTTTGAAATCACATCATCGTTGAAATGTTGCTCTGATCTTATTGGTGGCAACTGGAACATGTTAACCATTTAACCCCAGAAAAGAAGAGCACGCAGGCTTTCCTCCTACAATAAATTCTTGGACAAATGCAGGCACAATCATTACTTAACCGATGAACTTGCCTATCAAAAACTGCAGCAAGTATTTCTTATGTAGGTTGTCACTCATGACGGGAACTCCTCTTCAATATTGGCTTTTTCACCAACTGTGTCTCTCTGATGGGGCTGCTGGCTGGTCACTGTCCTATTGTCAACCCACCCTGATGGTTAATACAGAAGAAAATTGACAGCAATTTCATGCAGTCTGAGCAGAGCAGTGTGCAGACATGGCCAGCATCAGTGCCCAGGTTTGTCACTGTCCAACTCATTGTTATTCATGAAAATGCATACATAGCTCTGCTAACCTGAGTCATCGGATTCATGAATAACAATGAGCTAGCCCATGCAGAGCTCTGGCCAGTTCACACTGCAGGGCTCGCAACTAAGTTTCAATGAGCAGGAGCTAAAACCAGTTCCTGGGTGTCAGGCATCACCCAGTAAGAAGGAGCTAGGGCTAGGGAACTAGGAGCGGGTACACAGCGTACTACAAATCTAATTTGTACATGAAATGCACAGTAACACTTTGGTTATTATGTGTAATCCATTATGTTTAAATATGTCCTAGATGTGTCCTAGTTCTTGTTTATTAACATTTTAAAACACTCAAAGTAAATGTCACATATGCTTGTTTGTAAGGCACCACTTGGACTGGTAGTTTCAAGGTAACGTAGGGTAGAGGTAAGAGCTAAATAGCTCCCAACAATTTCAAACCTGTTGTTGTTATATTACTATGACTGACTGACAGTGAAAATAATGAAGTTGTCAAAACACCACAACATAATCATACTGCAATCAGCACAGACTAAAGTGTCAGGGCTGAGCCCCCCCCACAAATTAGCAATACTTTTAAAAGGTAGTACAATTGTTCTATTCTATAATTTAAATAAAATGGGTTCTTAATATAAATAACTTCAATTTAAAATCCATAAGACTTTGTTCCAGACATAACAACCAGCCACTGTGATAACCGTAGATTCTGATAAATATAATTTATTCCAGAATTGATCTTCCCCAATTGATTAAATTTGACCAACACATTTTCCATAACCTTTCACATATAGAGAATGCAATAATGTACACAATATTAATACATGTCGATCAGATTCAGTCTCCTTCTGGCAAAAACGCCATAGTCTGGACTCAACAGCAATGTTCCTCCAAGCACCAACATATTCCAGTATAGGTAGGATGTTCAGGCTTAGATTAGATTATAAATCTCTTAATACCGACAGATGAAAGCTTGGTGATATATGCACAAGGGGCACTGGGTAAAAAGTTTTGGGTTGAATACGAATTGTATCTCTTTTTTTGGACTAATTTAACCAGATTACAGATTCTGTCCCACTCCTTGGCCTTTTGTTTAAGAACACAGTCTCTATTAGGTATATTTAGTAGGGAAACTAATGTCATTCTCAAATTAGTCAAAAGATACAGAGTCAATTGTTCTAGCTCACATAAAAATGTGTTATTACTTTTTCGCCCCATATTCAAACTCATCAGTATACGCATACATTTTCTGTGAGATGTTCTAGAGTTTGCCAATCTGAAAAATAAGGTTGAACGCTGCACCAACCAAGAGAGAACAGAGACCAAATTCCATTCTTAAGGCCTCTACCCAGTCGGAGCTCGGTAAATTCAGTACTGATCGCAGTATTCTAGCTTCTAATCTGTCTAACTACTTAATTCGGTTTCTAGAGATAACTTGCAGACCGTAAAGTATGGCAGGTACCACACTTGTGCAAAATATAATCAGCATGGCTTCCAAATTATTGCCACCTTTTTACACCATGTATCTCTTTATGACAAGCCATTTTTTCCAAATCTTAGAAGTTACCATGTCCCCATAGAACATTTCTGTCGGTTTTGATTTAAGTTTTGACTTAAGTGGGAAACCTAAGTAGATATACTCATCTACTATGTCCAATTCATCCAAACCCATTTTCCAAACAAAAGGTTACCAGCTATGCACATGTTTTTGTAGTGTTAATTATCATGTCATTGGCCTGAGCGTAGTTTGCTAGTGCCTCTAGTGAGTGTTGTAGAACCAGAGGGGGTCTTATCAAATATAACTGTGCCATCTGGGTAACCTAACCATAACAGCAACACCCCAATAATCTAAGGCACAACGTTGCTGGCTTTTTCCAGTCCATTAGACATATCTGAAACATAAAGGTCAAATAATAATGGTGCCAACACGCATCCTTGCTTCGAACCGAAGTTAGTTGGAATGTTGCGTGTTATCTCTCCCTTTTGGGTCAGGTGTACCACTACGGTAGTGCCGGTGTACAGCAATTTTATAAAATATAACAAATGACACTCAATGCCCCAGGCAGTACGTTTTTCTCATAGTCATTGGCGCAAGACCAGATCAAATGCTTTGCTGTAGTCAACAAAGCAGCAGAATAGATTAGAGGTGGCATGACGTCTTGCATCAGCAATACGGTAGATGGTACTTATGTTATCCAAAGTGCTTTGGCCCTTCCTAAAGCTGATTTGAAAAGGCTTTAGCAATTCTTTTTCTTGTACCCACGCACTTAATGTTGGCAGAAGTATAGTGGCAAAGATGTTTGGCTTGTGTCAAGCATTCCCAACAATCTATAATTCGATGGATCATAAAAGTCACCCTTTTTATGCACCGGGATGAGATTGGATTTAAACCAACTGAATAGCGCTTGTAGTACATTTCCCCAAAATTCTGGATTATATTGCATAGTGAAGTTTGCAATACCATCCGGGCCTGTTGCCAAAGAGGATTTGAGTTGCTTGATTCTAATGATGATGTCTTGTATATCAAAATTAGGACTAAAAAACAAGAGGAGGAAATGTATTTCTTCGAGGCAAGTTCATTTTTAGAGGGTTGAAAGTACAGTTCAGTGATATAGTTTGGCCGTTGAGGCTCAACTACTGCGTGTAATTCTATACGGACCTTACATCTAGTTGTTTTCTAAATTTAGCCCAATATATGTCCTGCTATCATTACTCTTTATAACTTCAAACAACCAAAGCCAGATAGCATTATTCAATGTGCCTTTGTGGGATTTCTGCCAATTCGTATGACACGTGGCTAAAAGAGTCAACTGTCCTCTTTCCTTGCCAGGGAAAATATCCTGGCATCACCTAACCCTTGCTCTCACTCTACAATATAGTGTCTTCTTTTTAAGAATAATTGTGTCAAAAATTGCCACTTTGGGCTTAGTGACCTTATTTTAAACATGAGGTTTTGCAGAAGGAATAACCTTTTCTTTCACTATGGTGGCACAAAGTACCACTGAAGCCTAAATGCTAGGGGTTATTGCATTAATTTTAGACGTTAAATGTACAATTGAGTTGGTCAGTGTACCTCGATGGGCTATAGAAGGTGCTTGTTCACTATATGAATCTCTGGTAAATGAATCAGATGATGGTGAGGAAATTAATTTAACAAGGTCAGGTGAGGCAGAAATGCTAGAGATTATTGCATTAATTTTAGACGTTAAATGTACAATTGAGCTGGTCAGTGTACCTGGATGGGCTATAGAAGGTGCTTGTTCACTATATGAATCGCTGGTAAATGAATCCGATGATGGTGAGGAGATTAATTTAACAAGGTTAGGTGAGGCAGATAAATTAAACCCAATGAGATTTTACTGCCCTCCGTTAATTTAAAAGGGTGCTGCGAATTCCCCAAAGAGTCACGTTGTAAACTGATACACATTGATCAGGGAATTATTGTTGATTATTGGCGCTACTTTGGACGTTATACTGGCCTCTGGCATGGTTTTCCAAGTTGGATCTAACACTGTGGGTAATGTCTCCCCTATTAACGTTTGCCATACACGTAAATCATGTAACAATTCCATTGTGGAATGTGGGAAGGTGATTATTCTTACCGGTATTGACAGGTTTGGAATTCACCAAATAACTATCGGCTCTGAATTATGTAGTATTACACAAAGATAAGTTAAAAGTTATGCGGCAACTAAGGAGCATGCCATTGATGCGATTAATATCTAACATTTGTTATTGAAGACCCCAGATTAATCACTAAACAAAAAGCAGCGAAGGCCGGATCAGGTTGCGTGCACGACTTCCCCTGATCACAACATCACAGGAATTGAACTACACATGGCGAATGGACAGCATTATAAATGTATTGATTTTAGGATTGTAATTCAAGTTGTACTGGATCATATGCCACATCTTCTTACCAAACGGGTCAATATGAGTGATAATGTAACACTGAGGATGTATTGTAATAGGACTAACCTGAGTGTACCGACATAATGAAATATAACGCTATGGTGAACCTGCAGGGCAATAGGCTTCTCTGGTCTACTATTAATATTAACAGCTTTAATTGCTCATTGAAAATAGGAGGCCTCACTGAGGGGGAGATTTTAGGGAAATGCCATTGGGAATTGAACAACAAGATGGATACATTTTACCCAAATGGGCTTAGACGATACATTAGCAGTAATAACACAGCTAAGGCAGGGGCTCCTTAGGATATGGGCATAGAAAGCAAGAAGAGTGCAGTGAATCCTGAGTTCTGTCAATTAAAGCGTAGTCGTATTCTGAAACCTGTAATTATTAAGGAAAGAGTCAATACATTGAAAAATCAATATAAGCATTGGCTGAGGGCATATAGGTGCAACCATCCCTCGGCTAGATGGCAGTTTTTTAATGCATGGATCAGAACACCAGATATGAAAGAAAATCTGGTATAGGTTAAGATTGTATAGAGCAGGTCCTGAAGTGAGGAGATCGGTGGCATCTTAGAAGCAGAATGGGTATCCTTCATACAAGAGCGTTATTGGTATCAAGATGAAGTTACCAATGTGCCTGTGGTTATCTCTAATACTAAGTCCTCTGTTTGGCAATATGTATATGAGTCATATTTGTTGGATATTATTGCCAAGATTAGACCGTCGCATGCAGTTGGTCCAGATGGTCTATGCAATGCCGTTCTCAAAAAAGATCCTGTTTTCCAGCAGGGTTCTCGTCTCCAACTGGGATGCTATAGATTGCTTGATATGTTGGATTGTAGCACCAAGGTTTTTGCTAACCTACTCCTGGAAATGTTACATTCTTGAGTTTTGTCACATCATTTACTGCGCAACTATCAGTCAGGATTGAGAAAGGGTTTTAGTACATCATATTACATACGGGTACTTTTGACTCTAATCTCAGACACTTACCGCTGTCCTGGTGCCTCTCTGAATCTTTGTTTTGTTGATTATAGTTTTGCATTCAACAGGGTTATTCGTACTGGATTGTGGAGCAAACTTGAAGAATGGGGAATTGAGCCCTCATTGCTATATTTTATAAAGCTCCCGTATGGTGATACGCAGGTTGAATTCGGTTAGCTCAAGATGGTGCCCTTTCCCAAGCCTATTCTATGAATGTAGGACTTAAGCAGTGTTGCGTGTTAGCACTCCTGCTTTTTAACCTTTATGTTGCTAATCTGGACTTGGCATTACAATCTGTGCGTAATTATCCTCCTCAATATGGCAATCACAAGGTTGTATGCCTTACATATGCAAATGATACAGTTATTATGGACAGGACTGCTACAGGACTCCAGCATTCATTTGAGGCACTTCATAATTACTCTACAATCAATGGCCTGAAAATTAACATCACCAAAACTAAGATCATGACTTTTGGTAAGAAGGCGCACAGCGGTAAATCCATCTCCTGGTACTTGGATCAACAATGTTTAGAACTAGTGCATGGTATAAGGGATTCATGGTGGCAACAGTAAAGACAGACACAAGTGATCACAGTTCAAGGGTGTTTATTATACTGTAAATGCAGGGTGTAAAAACGCCTAAACTAAACCTAAATCTAAGATGGGTGCAAGCATCGACCATCAAATGAAAATAAGGGAATCCTGGTGGCCTTGTGTCAAAATAAAAGGGCATATACTAAGAAAAATCTATTACCAATCCTTACGCTAAATACAAAAGACGTGTGGGATAGGGTTGCGATAAAGAAAGAAGTGTTCACAAATAATGTCAAGGTGGATTTCCTGAACACAGCAGACACTCGAGCTTTCTCAGCACGGGAGAACAGTTCTGTATCCCCTTTTAGGCTCTTCGATGATTAAGTCTCTTTCAAGAAAAGTCTCTTGCCTTTGAGGCCTGATACTCTCAACAAACAAACACAAAGTTCTGCTCCACAAATACTTGTGTACTTTACTGGTCGGAGGAGGCCAGTACAGAGCTGAGTATCGGAGCGTGTCATTACGCAACTCAGAGCTGGTGAGGCTTGATGACCAGACGTTGTAGACGTTGTTGAGTCCTTTCATCTGAAGCTGCGGAGGTTCGGAACTCTGACGGAGAGAGCGCTCACTTTGGCCTTGGAGCCGTGTGGAGCGAGGGCGCGCTTGGAGGAGCGATTATGCGGCGGTGCTGCTGTAGGCGGCTCTCAGGCCGGGCTGTGAGGCCTCTGAGCCCGGTGGCTCCATGACCCCCGAGTGCTGCTGGTGAGGCTGGGACGCCTCTGCGACACACGATAACCGGGGCGAGCGGGCAGACCGCACACGCCTAAGGAGAGAGACCATCTCATGTGAGGAAGGTACGAGTGGAGGCCTGGGGTTCTATAAATAACAAAACTGGTGAATAGCTGACAGCACACCCACCCGTGTCAGCCGTGTCAGCCGACTGCCTCTCCTGCTCCACCATTTAGTGGCTCAGTTACGTGTTGCTATGGAAGCACTAGAGTGAGCCCCTTTAATGCTCAGAATAGAGCTAGCAAATAGTAATTGCCCATCACTGACCTTTTGGCTATTCCAGAGATATTTAGCTGAAGTAGAGCTGAAGTAAGCAGAAGCAAGCTCTTATTGGTGTACTAAGCACCAGCCAGGTGGATTTACATTGGTGGAGCTAAGGAAATATTTGGGACATTGTTTGGGAGACTGTGGGCTAGATGCCTTTGATCCCATCGTTGCGACCCATTGTTTTCCTTACTATCTAATCGGAGATAACTACTTGGGGTGGCTGATGCTTCTCTACACTTTATTCCCCTACTAACACCTAACTTGGGATAGCAACTGGAGCAGTGGTGAGCGGCGGTTGCTACTATACGTATCGATGGAAAGCAAAATTCTAGACCTGACCCAGCCCCTCTGGCGGCAGCTGGGATTGAAATGCCACCGGAAGAGGGCCTTCTAAGAACCGATATAGCCTCCGCAACCCAAGAACACAAGTTGTTAAGGAGAGCGTGGAAGAGACAAGCATGGTAAATAAGCCCAAGATTAAAAAGAAAAATAGGAATCCTGTGGTTGCAGGCCAAGGCACAATGACAGGTTTTTTTTCCACCTAATCCTCCAGTGCATATCAACTTAACAATAATTGAGGAAGGCGAGGTGCCTGAATCAAGAAGCAGCATGCTAATGAGTTCATCTAACTATGAGGATATTGACAATAACTCCTTAGTGGAGCTGTGTTTAAGCATACAAAAGGAGATGTCCTCACAAACTCGTTTGACAGCAGTAAATTGAGGTTTACATCAGGCAGTAAGTTCCATGTGCGTGTCGCCAGGTCTACTTATACTCACAGAGAGCTCTGGGAGATTATCTGCTTCCCCGAATCTTGTGATGACGTTCATGGAGGATGCACCAGATAAAGAAACAGAAGATCTAGACTGCCATGTAAATATGACAAATGAAATTGCCGAGCTTCAGTCCTCAGTAGCGGCACTGCAATTTGCACTCAAGATTCTTTTACAAATGTCTGGACGCATTCTAGCCAATACTAACACTCTGACTGCGACACAAGAGCTTAATGTAAAAGAAAGAGAAGAGACCGAAGCCAACCTTGAGGAAGCAATATATATTGCCAAAGAATACGAGTAACAACCAGACAAAGAGATGAAGATAAGAATTCCTGAAGAGCTGGAGGAACATCTAGATAAAGAGATGGAGACACACCTTGATCACAGCCCGCATGTCTTTTTTTCGCGGAAACAGCGGAGAATGGCAAAGAAAGCCCAAAAGCTTATTAAACGGAATAACCAACCTGTATTGGTAGAAGATTCACCTACTTCCGAGATGCGCGCTAAAAAAGCTAGGAAAAGAGTGGCTAAACCAGGAATAAGAATCTACCAGCTAAGGGTCAATTAACTAGTTGGCTACTTAAAGAACAAGAAATGACGAAAGTGGTGGATGTAGAAGAGGAAGCCTTGGAGATTGTTGATCAGGAAGAAGAAATAGGGGAAATAGAGTCGCCTGAACAACCCGTGAAATTTCCGCACGAGAATGGAAAAGTAATGAGAACAGCATCAAAGTCGGCTGAAGATCGGGAAGATCCTTCAGACAACAGGGTGTGCCTGATAAAGAACTTATACCAAAGTGGTGAAAATAAATGGCTAACACGCTAGGAACTACTAACAAGGCTTAATCATGTCCCTCAACTTCGAGTGTTTACATCTGAAGACTTCCTGTTCGTCGAGCCGTTAAATGGCCCCAATCCCAATGTCTCTGCGCTACACTGTAAATTTTTAGCAACAGCAAAGCTTATTAGAAAATACAAAGAAGATTTGAGAACAGTGGACATCGATATTGATGTGAACTTGAATGAGAGAGACCCGAATGCTGTTCAAGAAAAATATATTATAACAGAAAGTGAAACAAGTAGCACCAAGGACATGGAAGGGAAAGAACTTGAGCTTGCCGATGCACAGCAAGTCCTAAAATGGCTGTTGGAGTCACTACCGGGGATTTTAGCGAACCATTGAGATTTTACTGTTTTTTCTTGGAATTGTCATGGCTTTACGCATTTATTAAGACCTGAGGGATCCACTGCTATACGGGCAAACTATAGTTGTTTTTGCCTACAAGAGACATGGGCAGTTGCCCCCTTGTTATTAGATGGTTTTGTTGTTTATCAAGCCTTTGCAAAAAGGGGCATAAGAGGTCGTCCCTATGGGGGTCTACTTATAGGGGTGGCAAACTCATTGGTATCCAAACGGCTTTATGGGCACTTAGATGATCACCTTATTGCGGTTGAAGTGGAGTTGGGGATAGAGAGTAACCTTGAAAGATTTCTACTCATAAGTCTTTATAACGCTCCGGGTGCTGCATTGAGGGATCAAATACAGGATGCGCTCCATGAGGTAATGACAACCTGGACGTTAAAAGCAGGGAACACAGCGGTAATTGTCTTGGGGGATTTTAATTGCCATATGAAGGGTGAGGGAGGTGTAAGGCAGTATCCCAAATTAAAGGAGAAATGTACTATGACACAAATGCGAAAAAGAGTGTTGAGGGACCGTGTGGGTCTCGCCTGTTTGACTGTTGGGAACTAGAAATGATTAATGGTCGTACGGTTAGCGACTCTCCAGATAAACACACTTGGTCCAATGGTGTTTCGAAGAGCACGTTGGACTATATTTTTATGAGCCCAATACTATTACAACAGGTGATGGATATGGAAGTGATCAACAACAATTGGAGCGATCACGCAATCCTCTGGTGCGTACTCAATATACCTAGGGATACTATTACACAATCCAATATGGGAAAAATTAAGGTAAACAATGCTGGAACACGTATAATCTGGTCAGATAAGAACATAAGACTAGCAACTAAATCCCTAATCCACCTTGACACCCTGAATTCCTTGGACTTCGAGGATATTTCCATTAATGCTATCGAAAATTGGATCTTGGCCTTTTCCGGCACATATGCCACTAGTCCTATGGGAGTATTGTTAAGAACAGAAGGCAACACGCAACCCTTTAATAAAGAAATAAGGGACGCTAAGAGGGATCTTAGATCTGAGCTTCGAAGAACTTAGGCCATGAAATTACCTATGCCACAATATGGTGAACTGACTAAGAAAATAAAAACAGATACAGGATAACTATTAAGAATATTAAAAAGGCTGAGAACATCTGCTCATACCAACGATTGATCCAGACGATTGTGTCCAGACACTCGCATAGCATCTGGGCGCTTTTAAGCGAGACTAAGGCGAAGAGTAAAGGCCAACTAGTCAATCCTATAAGTGCAGCAGTATGGGTAAAATTTTTGGAAACCCCTAATTCAAAAAGACAGGAAGACGAAGGTATGCCAGTAAGATGGACTCCATCGGAGCCTCCTTTTCAGGTATCGCATGAGACGATACTTAGTAAAATAAAAGAGCTGAAAACCTCTAGAGCCCCTGGCCCTAACGGTTTGTCAAATGCCGTAATTAAGAACCATCCTGACTTTTCGGCTAGCCTGTTTACTATTTTGTTTAAGAAGATCTTGGCTCTAGGGAAAATACTTCATACTTGGCAAACAGCGATCTTGATCCCTATTTTCAAAAAGGGAAATTGACTAGACCCTTGCAACTATAGGTTACTGTCTATGCTAGATATTACTGGTAAACTGTTTGCTTCATTACTACTTAGCAAGATCCAGAAGTGGGTAGATGAAGCTAACATTTAATGTAAATTCCAGAGTGGATTCCGACGGGGCTATTCCATCACCCACAATTTGTTAGTTAAGGACATTCTACACACTAGAGCAAGTATTAATGGGCAGCCGCCACTTTATGGATTATACATCGACTTTAAGGCAGCGTTTGACTCTATCCCTAGAGATCGATTATGGGCAAAACTGGAAGCCATGGGCTGCCCTAAATGTCCACTTTATTACCTTAGACTTTTGCACCTAAACATCTCAGTCCGACTTAAATTAGATCAGAAAGGACATCTGACCAATAGGGTGATGCAGAATAGGGGGGTGAAGCAGGGGTGCGTCACGGCACCATTAGTTTATAATCTGTACGTCTATGACATACCAATGGTATTAGCGACTGTGGAAAACTGTCCCCATAAAGTTGGAGAATCCCCTTGTGTGGTCCTAGCCTATGCAGACGACCTGGTTATATTAGACAACACCATAGGCGGACTACGAAGGTCGGCCATGGCATTATGGGAATATGTCAGCAACAACGGCTTGATCATTAATCTAGAGAAAACTAAAGTACTGAGATATACCCATAAAAGAGCCACCCAGATCAATTTTGTGGTGGGCAATACCACCATTCTGTATGCTCCTTCGTACTGTTATCTAGGGGTAGAATTTGAACCACACGGGAATTACAAAACCTGTAGGCAAACACGTATCATCAGAGCTGTCCAAGTCACGGCTCTTATAGCCTATTTCACTTATAAGCAGGGTGGCTTTACGCTGTGGTCAACACGACAATTATATGTTCAAGTGTTCATGCCCATGATTACCTATGGGCTGGAGGCCCTGTTAACCTTCGATTTGACTTGGTTACAAGTCATTGAAGGTAAATTCTGGCGATGGATGTTGGGATTGCCTCCCGGAGTGCTGATGGCTCTTATTTGTTTTGTAAATTTGCTTTTATTAATTTTACAGATACAAGTCATGCAAAGAAAGGATACATTTAAGTACATAATTAACTATCTCGTAATGGAGAAGCAAACCCTTAAAATTCGGCGTATTTAGTGTCTATCCTGCAAACACCTTCTTCATACATAGGATTTGTGCAAAAAAATGACCTTGACCCCCTCCCCTTTCATGCCCCCCTCGCCCCTGGTCAGAACCTGTATTGCAGGTCGAGCAGCGTTCATCGTGTGGCGAGCAGCGTCAGTGTTCAATGCCGAAATTGCGTCGGTTATGAGAGTGTCTGTTGGAGAGCTCAACTCATACGTTGCCTAGGTCAATTCTTGTGCCTCCATCATCGTGGTAGGGGCATTGTTATGAGATAAACCGGTAGGCAAGTATATACTTTTATATTCCATCCATAAGATTTCAGTCTGAGGTAGTTTTCCATGTAGCGATGCTGTTATATGTTCCATTATGCATATATTATTGGAAACATGGATCCATTTATTTTTCGTGGGAGTTGTAGGCGCTTTCCATCTCATTACTAATGTTGCCCTAGCGGCTAATAGCAATTGTGGTGCTAGATCCTTGATCTTGACCCAGTCATCCTCATCTTTCTCGAGGCCAAACAATATGAGGTAGGGAGTAGGTGTTCTGTCGATACCGTTGACTTCTTTGATCCAGCCCAGGACCTCCAACCAGAACACTTGTATTCTGGAACATCCCCACCACATGTGCCAGTAGTCTGCTCTGTTTCCGCATCCTCACCAGCAATCCGGGCTCGTAGTCAGAAACATTTTAGATAATCTGACTGGATCATATTGCCATCTATGTAATAATTTGATTGCATGAAGTTTGTATTGATTTGAAATGGATATCCGTGTGGCTGCCTGGCATATGGTATCCCATAGGTCTGGAGTGAACTGTTCGGAAAAATCTGTTTCCCATATGGTTTTCAATGAGTCCGTGTTCACCCCCTCCCCTCCTATCAGTGTTTTGTACATATCAGAGATTAGGCCTTTCATTACCAGTTCTTGAGTTCAGTATTTTCCCAAAAGGGGTGAGTTTTCTCATTAATTTGAGTTTCCACATGGCTCTTGTCAAAAGCCCTTTTATCTGCAAGCATTGAAAGGTGGATAATGGGCCTATTCCAAGGGCTTCGGTTAGTTCAGGGAGAGAGATGAAGGAGTCTTTCCATTGCAGTTGCCCTACTCTCTCTAATCCAGCCTCATACCATGATTGGAACCGTCCGACTTCTGGAATGTGGTCGTTGATTCCTGGGGACCATAAGTGGCTGAGGGGAGCTGGCCAGGTAGTAAGGTTTTGCATGTTTTTGCCATGTGTCCAGATGTCCCAGATGGTCATTAGTATCGGGTGGTCTTTGAGTTTTCTACAGATTCTTTTTTTAGGTGCCCATAACCATTCAGATACTGTGGCTGGTGTAAAGGAATGGTTGTTAATATTGACCCACTGTGTGTCTGTTTGGTTACGGGGGTGTGGAATCAATACCCTAAATTGGGCGGCTTTGTAATATTTTTGAAAATTGGGAAGCCCAACTCCACCTTTATTTTTTGGGAGCGTTAGGGTCTTGTATGGAATTCTTGCTTTTTTTCCCTTGCCATAGAAATTGGAGCATGGCCCTCAGTAAAAAAGGTTTTTGGAATCCTAATGGGTATCGCTTGAAAAGGATATAGGAACCGGGGCAGGGATATCATGTTAATTGCATTAAGCCGGCCTAGCCAGGATATTGTGAGCTTGTCCCATCTTGTCAAGTCTAACCTAAATTGTTTCAATAGGGGAGGAAAGTTTGCTTCAAATAAGTCACTTAGATTCTTTGTTAATTGTATCCCCAGGTATTGTAGTTGTGAGTGTTCAATATTGAGACCGAATGGGGAGAATCTGATGGTATTCTCGTCTTTTTGACCCTGGAGGGGAAAGAGTGTGAACTTTGTTTTATTTATTTTGAACCCAGAGAGTTTACCATATTCTTCTATCATGCAGAGGGCCCGGGGGATGGAGGCGGAGGGGTTCGTGATGTGGAGGAGGATGTCATCTGCGTAGAGGGCAACTTTGTATTCTGTTGTTCCCAGTCGAATACCTTCTAGTGTAGGGTCTGCCCTCATTGTGATTGCCAGGGGTTCTAAGGAGAGGGCAAAGAGAATCGCTGAGAGGGGGCATCCTTGTCGGGTTCCACGCTGCAGGTTGAACCACCGTGAGTATTCCCCGTTCACGAATATAGGTGCCTTGGGGTCTGTATAAACTGCGTGTATCGCCCTCCTAAATCTAGTGCCCATTCCCACCTTTCGGAGTACCGCCTCAAGGAACCCCTATTCCACTTTATCAAAGGCCTTTTCTGCATCGATGGAAAGGAGGGCGGGTCATTCTCCATGGTCTGGGATGCGTGGATCAGGTGTAAGGTTTTGCGGATTGTGTCTGCCTCTTGTGTACCCAGTATGAACCCAACCTGATCGGAGTGTATAAGTTGAGGGATGAGGGTTTTGAGTCTCACTGCCAAGATTCTGGTGTATATCTTTGCGTCAAGGTTGAGTAGAGAGATGGGGCGGTATGAGGAACATTTCATAGGATCCCTCCCAGCCTTGGGGATAACAGTGATCAATGCCTTGGTAAAAGAGTCTGGGGGTTTCCCTGTGTCCATTATTTCATTGAAGAGGAGTGTTAGGAAGGGGATCAGCGCAGTGATGAAAGTTCTGGGATGGTGGTGTGGGCATGTGAGGGCATGTGATGTGGGGGAGGTATTGCCTTTAATTTCTAATACTCTTCGCTCCGCTCTTTGTTCTCGCAGCCTGGCAGCGAGAAGTGTGTCGGCCTTCTCGTAGAATTTTTGTTTTAAACATCTTAGTTTACGCACGACCTGTTCATGCTCCAGTAGTTTCAGTTTGTTTCTTTTCTCTCTGGCTTCGTTCATCTTCTGAGGATCCACTTCTTCGCCTATTTTGGGTGTGCGTTCTAATTGGAAAATTTCAGTTTGAAGCCTTTGTTCAATAAGATTACGTTCTCTCTTCTTTGATGAGCCTTCCCTTATCAAGATCCCTCTCCAGGTGGCCTTCCCGGCCTCCCACACTGTTTGTTTGGGTACCTCTCCATTGTCGTTTGTTTTGAAGAATTCAGAGATTTCTGTCTCCATTTCAGTTCTGAAAACAACATCCCTCCAGAGGCTCTCGTTGCAGCGCCATTTCCCACTATTTTTAGGTTGGTCTGCCCACTGAATGTCTGTGAGGACCATGTCATGGTCGGACCAAGTGATCGGGGTTATCTTTGCCTGTGATGTCACTTCAGAGAGCTCTCTGGAGAGATACATGTAATCTATGCGGGTGTATGTATTATGGGGAGAAGAATAGAAAGTGTAACCTTGTTCTTCCGGATGAAGAGCTCTCCATGCATCTACCATTTTATACAGTTCCATCATATGAGCTAGCTCAGTCGGTTCAGGTCTATTCTGATGAGTCGTGGTAGGGTTCCCAGGATTTCGGTCTGTGGCCAGATTCGCCCATTGATTAAAATCCCCCCCAAGATGATGTTTCCGGTGGCTTCAAGTAGTATCTTAGGGATTGTTCTGGAGAGAAATCTAGACTGGCCTGTGTTTGGGGTGTACAAGGTGGCAATTGTGACGTTCAGATTACCTAGTTGTCCATTTAATAACATTGCTCATCCTTCAACGTCTGACTATGCCTTGGTCATCACAAAATCTATGCCTTTTCTAATGAGGATTCTCACCCCTCCCTTTCTGAGTGGGCCAGCGCCCCAGAATTCAGTTCCCACTCGTTTCCCAAGAATCCGACGTTCATCTCCTTTTATGTATTTTGTTTCCTGGAGTAGAAGAATATCTAATCCATTTCTACGAAATCCTCTGGCTACAAGGGACCGTTTCGTCGGTGAGTTGAGTCCTTTAACATTGAGTGTTCCAACTCTTAAGGAGACTGGTTCCCTTACGCTAATGTTTGTAGCCATAGTTCTTTCTCGCTGGGAGTTGTCTCTTTGTATACACTCGGCGATGCTCTATGCTCACGAGCTGCACGCTGATTTGGCTGTTGTGGTTCATTATGTTTGCTGCTCTGACCTTCTTTGTTTCCTTAACTTTTCCCTCCCGCTCCTCCCTCTCCTTCCTCCTTCCTAATTGATGGCGTCCGGTCGAGCCCGGTCGGTTGTCCCAGGTCGACATTGGACCACTTCCGGGGGTCGTTACTTCACGCCCCTTGACCAAAATAAGTCATCGTAGTCCACAGTGAGCCCCCTGGTCGTTCCCCCCTAATTATCGTCATTAGAGTTCAGGGAATGTGTGTGCGTTCGTGCATCCATATCACACCATTTATATACTTCGATTGGAATTGTCTTACCGGTATCATCTGGTGTCAGTTGTCCGTTTCTGGGGAGAGATTGCCCCTCCTGAATTTTCGCGACCCCTTCACTCTCCTTCTCCAGGGGCCTTGGAGTCGCCATTCTCTTCCTTCCTTATTTGTCTCTTCTTGACTAGCCTCTTCTCCTTGTGTTCCTAAGAGGTCAGATATGCACGATTTTATCTCATTCTCCGATCACAGTCCGAAACTGGTCCCGTCGTATTGGATAGTGAGAGAGAAGGGATAACCCTAACTGTATTGAACGTTCTTTTCCTTGAGCATCTTCGTTAGAGGTCCGCACATTTTTCTGAGGGCTAGGGTCAGGGAGGAGAGATCTTGGTAAATGGAGATTTGTGCTCCGCATAGCGTAATCGTCTCGCTCATTCTGGCTTTCTCAAGAATTCTAGCTTTGTCCCTGAATCGGTGAAATCGGGCGAGGACTGAGCGTGGTCCACCCACTGGACCTCCTGCTCTATGAATTAGTTTGGTTACCGGTTCATCCACCTCATCATCCGTTGTCAAAAGTTTAATGATGTTGTGAAGCGTCTCCTTAAGGTATGCTTCCGTTTCCCCCTCTCTCTCAGGAATACCAAAAATGTGTATATTATTCCTCCTTTCTCTGTTTTCCAAATCATTGAGTTTAAGTTTAATATCGTATTCACGTCGTTCCAGTTCCGTCATTCTTTGGTCGAGTTGTCCTTCCAGTGTGTCAGTGGAGGCCTGATTGTTTTCAACTCCCTCGAGTCTGTCCTCCATGCTATCAAGCCGCTGAGTGATCCTATCTATTTTGCCACCTATATTTGTTCCCAGGTTCTTAATCTCCCCCAGTAGAGCAGCTATGTCTCCTTTCGAAGATGCAGCCAGGTCGTCTCCTGTAGTGGCGCAGTTTGCCATCTTGGCGCCAGCGGTTGTAAGCAAGGTGCGGGTGTAGGCGAAGTGAGCCAGTTTGTGCTTAGTACTTATACAGATCACCGATGGTGGGCCTGGGTAGAAGCAGCTTGCGCTGTGATAATCCATGTCTCACTCGCTCTAGGTGGATGATGATGGCCTATTCCCTTGAGTTGCGCTGCGGGTAGTTTGCGGACGGGGCGGCATAAGTTCTTGTGTGGGCCTGGGGTGTTGCCGTGGGCAGACGGGGAGTCGTGCTGGGTAGTCGGCTCTGAGGGGTGGTAGGCACTGTCCCCTGTCGATTCCGATTATGAATTCCGTCTCTGGTGGGGTTCGTGGACCTTTTTGGGCCTAGACAACTCCGCCGTTGGGTTCAGCCGAGAAGTCGCAGATCTGTAAGGGCTCCACTCGGCGGTTTTCCCCAATGTCACTCCGTCACAATTTGGTATGTTCGCAATCTGCAGTTCACTCCTTCGTGCAGCACCTATTCGCGCTCACCGGGTCTGTTGGCTGATCTCACGTCCTCGTGTGAGGGTGTTTCACTCCAGGAGCCGAACACACACCTTCCGGGCTTTCTAACGGTGAGACACACGCAGTTAGTTTCGATTTCCACGTGCCTCGGAGGCCCCGATTTTATCTTGCGTTTTCATGGGCTATGGAGGGCCGATTTACATCGGGATTTTTCTTCGGGGTGGGGGGAACGTTCACACGGCAAAATCCTGTATTTGTTCAGCGGGGGTTTCCAAAAGACGGGGGCTCATTCTATCTTCCGGGGTGCTGGTTACAGAGCTCACAGAGAGAGCATGCTGATCTCTGCGCCCCCTGGTGGCCGTCTCTCGCCGATGGCTCTTATAAGATTAGAATTAGGACTCCCCTCCTTAAAAGCAGTGGTGTTAAAAAAGCGTGCTGTGTTCTTCCTAAGAATGATGAGTGCTACCTCCAATTCCCTACTAATTGCAGTCCATCAGGAATTAAATAAAAGCTATATCATTGGTAAATTATTTGAACCCATGATGAAATTCTTAGCGGAGATAGGTTGGAACCACAGAGGAGCCATTTTTTCAAAGCCTGTTATTAATGCTCTTGGAAAGAGAATTGCCCTGTGGGATTGGCTTGAGAATTTTGCCCATTTAAGTTGATTGAAGAGTTACCAATTTGTCCGAAATAGAAACTATACTTATATGCAACCACAGACCTATTTGAATCTTTGCCCAGCTAAAAGACTTAGACGATTCATCATTCTTCTTAGAATGGAACAGTTACCAACCATGATGAATTTGGGAAGTAGATTTAAGATCCCTACTGAGGATCGTTTTTGTCGCCTCTACAAACAAATGGACAAATTGGAGACAGCTAGACATTTACTAACTGACTGCCAAGAAATGGTTAATACTTTTCATTTGTTACTTGGTAAATATGTCCATAACCTGGAAACCTTGAAAGATCTGTCCTTCTGGTGTTATTGTACAAACTCACGGAATATGAGCCTATTAATGGCCCTTTATAATGTATGGCTAAAGGTGGAACTTAAGGTAGAAATGCTAAACGAGGTACTGAAAAGAAGGAGTTAAACCTGGCTACTGAAAAGAAGGAGACTTATTTGATTAGTTTAGGGGAAGTGAGCTGGAATTGTGATGATGTGTGAGCTGCTTTGTGTATATAGGCAGATGGCAGAGTGTGAAGCTAAACGGCCACTTAGTAGATGTAGGATATTATTCTTTTGTTTAAGTATTATTTGAATTACTGATTTATTGTATTTGTTTTAAGTATTATGTGAACTATTGTCTTATTATATTTGCTTATGTAATTGTAAAATATATTGAATAACCTTTTTTATCTCTTTGTATAATATGTGTAATGTTTGAGTTTTCTCAGACTAAATCACATTAAATAAATAAATAAATAAATAAATAAATAAATAAATAAATAAATAAATAAATACTTTGAGGGATGGCTTCACCCCTCTGTCCCCCTCTTATTGGTGCAGACCTCTCACAAGTTGCTTTCAACAAAGCAACCAAACAGTTCCTTTCTCAATGAACTTTTGACTGATGACTTTTCATCCCTGGGTTTCCCTCAGCCGGGCTGGGACCCCAAATAACAAGTAGGACAGATCACTCCACCTTGTCTTCCAATACTTCTTACATTCACAAATCTCAATGTCTTTTTAAACATTTCTTTGGTCTTCGCCCCTTTGGTCGGTTTCCCTCTACAGAGTTCACTCTCGCCAACTTTTACCACACAGTTGACTATGGGACTTTAGACGTCGTCCCTTCTTGTTAGAATCTCTCTGACGGGTTCACTCTTGCCAACCTTCAGGAAATACAGTGCATGCACTCATTTCCTCAAGCAGGATTCATTTCCATTAACTCTGCAATCATCTGTTTATCAAAGAATTTCAACAGCACAGAGGATTTTACAAGAGCCCTCTATGGCCAATTTTACCTCGTCTTGCCTTTTCCCCAAGGCCTTATGGTTACGGTAGTATTCTACCATCAGGTAATCACCCAGAGTTTCCTGCATGAGCACCCGCGTGGTGCTGTACTCCTCTGTTGTTGGTTTTCCTCTTCACAGTTCAACAATAGCATATTTTGTCTTTCAAAGTTCAGATTATCTGCTGGCTACTTTAGTTTCACACAGTTCAGTTTCTTATCGATACTCTCCCCGACTCACCGGCTGTGATTAACTGCTTTGCTTTCTTCTCCTTCGAGTCAAGGTTGGTACCACAGAGACCTGCGTCTCTCCATGGTTTGCTTATCAGTAGAGGAGGGTCTCATGTACCATAGACACCTGCTGCAACACATGCTGGCTATTGTTCGCAATCTTAGGTTCCCATCTGCCGAAGTTTCACGGGCCTTGGTCAGAAAGGGCAAGGTTGCTTCTCTCCTTTTCACCCCCTTGGTATGCACCGTCTTTTGCCTCCTTTTGAACTGCCATGCTGAGTTAAATCTCATGTTGTGCAGTCTGCCTTGCTCTTCCTGTGCTCGTGTGCTCCACCTTTTATCCCGGTGGCAAAGGGTTGTCATGTGTGTGTGATTCCGGTCAATTGCTTGACTTTGCCTGACCCTTGTATTTGGACATGCCAGGTAAATGGCTCTGGTGTTAGTCCGTTGTCTTTCATGTTGTGTGAAAGTGTTCGAGTGGGAAAAGGGGGGGGGCGGCAGTGTTTTGGAATACACTACATGGTAGAATGGTGAAAAGGTTTTGAAAGAAGGGGGATACCGTGTCTCACCCATCAGTGTCCCACTCTCACTCCCCAAGCACCCCCCATCCAGGTGATCTTCCCTCACTGGTCCACCCCCAGGAACTGGATCCAATAGCGATAGTCCATGTCATGGCCATCTGGATGACTGATCCCCAGGGACTAGCTAGGGAGACACCTTCAGGTTTCTCACATACCCTTCCTCCATGCAATGTAGCTACATTTGTTTCACGGGGAAACCAGGAAACAAAATCTACATTTCCCTTGTCTTTTCCTTTCCGTTGTTCCACAGTGAAACAATAGGGTTGTAGGTCTAGAAACCATCGCATGACCCTAGGGTTGGAGTCTTTGCCTTAGCTAATCCAAACTAGGGGTGAATGGTCAGTAACGAGCGTGAACTTTCATCCCAATAGGTAATACCTAAAATGGATAATGGCCCACTTGATGGCGGGGGCCTCCAGTTCCAACAGAGAGTAATTTTTTTCATGTGGGAACAGGTTGCGGCTCGTGAATAATATGGGATGTTCTAATCCATCGCAAGCCTGGGACAGGATGGCTCCTAACCCTGTAAGCGAGACATATGTCTGTAGGGCAAACTCTTTAGAGAAGTCGACTGCCTTTAGGATTGGGTTCTGACACAGCGTCTGCTTCAAGGTGTTTTAACATATCTCGTCTTCGTCATTCCAATGAAGTTCCTGAGGTTCGGCATTCTTAAGTTTATTGGTCAGCCGGGCCGTTTTGGCTGAAAAGTTGGGGATAAACCTTTGGTAGTAGCCTCTTAACCTGAGAAAAGCTCTAAGATCTCTTTTGGTCTTGGAGTTGGTGTATTTAAGATGAATTTTACAATCTCATGTTGTGGTTGTACATTCCCATTCCCTATGAAGAAGCCAAGATATCTTATGACTGACTGGGCCAAACTGCACTTAGCAGGATTAACAGTAAAACCAGCGTTTCTGAGGACTTTCATGCTGGAATAAAGATGGAAGAGATGGTCCTCCCAAGTCTTAGTATAAGTGACAATATCGTCAATATAAGCTCCACCGAAATCAGAATAGGGTTGGAGGATTCGATCAATGAGGCGTTGGAAAGTGGCTGGCACACTGTGTAGACCGAAAGTTAGGACTTTAAATTGGAATAGTCCCAGCAGCCTTGAAAACACAGTCTTTTCCTTATCGGGTCCGTACACGGGAACTTGCCAGTACCCATTGGTTAAATCTTGGGTAGATAAAAAGGTGGCTGCTCTGAGTTTATCAATTAGGTTGTCGATGCATGGCATGGGATAGGCATCAAAGTCTGATATAGCATTAACTTGATGGAAGTCAATACAGAATCTCCAGGAACAGTCAGGTTTAGAGATTAGCAAGATAGGAGAGGACCATGGACTTGAGCATGGCTCATTGATGTTAGCTTGCAACATTTTGTTGACTTCCTCGATCACTATCTGCTTACGGGCTTCTGGGGGTCGATGTGGTTTTAAGTGTACTACTTTACCTTTAGGTGTTCTGATATAGTGGTAGGTACCCTTTACTCTTATTGGTTTTTCTGAGACTACATTGGGAGATTACATTTTTACATCCTTTATGTCTTGTGGGTGTTGAGTAGATAGCTCTGAAGGAATTAAATCAAAGTTATCTATGTCTTCGGAAACCAGACAGGCTAGTACTTTGGCATGGGTGGCTGACAGGTTCTCTTTCCACTCTTTCAAGAGATTTACGTGATATAATTAGATTTTCTGTTTTCTATCTGGTTGGGCTACCCTATAAGTGCAGGTTCACGTTCTTTCTACTATTTCATAACGTCTATGCCATTTGGGTTGGTAAGAGGACCAGTACTTTCTGTCCTATGGAGAATGATCTTAAATTCACTTTCTTGTCATAAGTGGCCTTTTGTTGGCTTTGAGCTTTTTCCATATTAGTACAAACTAAGTCTCGGACCAAATTAATATGTTCTGCATTCGGGTGGCAGTTTGCGAGATGGGGATAGGGGCCTCCTCTCGTTCTTCCAAGGTTTCCCAGAGCATGTGCAGGACATCTCTCGGCTCTCTTACATAGAGCAATTCAAAGGGAGAGAAACCTGTGAAAGCTTGGGGGATTTTCTTCACTGCAAATAGTGCCCATGGGATCATTCAGGTCGCAGTCTTTCCTATCCTTGTCTACCAGTTTACTGAGAATTGTATTGAATCTTTCTATCAGGACGTTGGTTTGGGGATGGTACACAGACGTTCGTAGGGTGGTAATGTGGAGTAGCTCTTTGACTTCGGCAATATGCTTACTCATGAAATTCAAGCCCTGGTCCATTAGTATTTCCTTGGGAAAACCGACCCTGGAAAAACACAGTAGAAGATGTTTGAGGATCTGCTAGGTGGCATTATTTTGCATTGGGAATGCTTTGGGATAGCGGGTTGCATAATCCACGATCACAAGGACATATTTATTGCCTAATCGGGAGGTTTCAAGCTGTCCAATTATGTCCATACCAATTCATGAAAAGGGATTTTTATAATCTGCAAGGGATTCAGACGGGTAGATGATGGGATATGCGTACTGGCCTTTTGATATATTTTTCATGTCTGTAAAGATTTTTACATCAGTGTGGAAACCTGGCCAGTAAAGTTTTCCCCCCAATATGCACCTGGGTTTTAGATTGTCCTAAATGCCTCCTGGTAAAATGGGATTGCGCGATTTGCAGTAAAATGTTTAGGTGGCTTTTGTGTATTACCAATTGTGTTTTTACCATTTCCTCTGGTGAGGTTTCTTTTCTGTAAAGCAATCCTTGTTCTAGAAGGAAAAAGGGGCTCCCCTTCTCTAAGCCCTCTTCTTACAGAATAGCCTGTAAAAATGCTTCAGGAAGGACTGGATCATTTCGCTGGGCGAAGGATAGGTCTGGATAGATGGTGGGTTCTTTTCGATTCTTTTCTTCAATGCTACTTAATTAATCAGCTTCCCCAAAGCCTAAGTTACTGCTTTGTGTTTTATCTGGTTCATTTTCTTTGAACTGAGGAAATAGAGCTCTTTCCAAAATCCCCCGGGCAATTTAATCTCTGCGATGTACCTCAAAAGGGATCTTGCCATGGTTTTGTAAGAAAACCTTCACATCTCCCTTAAGGTCGGGATCAATAACGTCTGCCAAGACGTCTATCCCGAACTTCCATGCTAGGCCAGATTTTGTGGCCAATCGGATATAATACCCCAGAGGGGGTATGAAAACCAAGTCTGTAGGAACCATTCTTCTTTTCGTAGGGAGAATGGTAGCTTCCCTGCTGCTACAGATATCAAAGTTTCTGAAATTTTAGGGTTTTCAATAAGTTTCAATTGAGTCACATCCCACTGTGACACCCCATGTAGGGACTCATGGTGGCAACGGTAAAGACAGACACAAGTGATCACAGTTCAAGGGTGTTTATTAAACTGTAAATGCAGGGTGGAAAAAACGCCTAAACTAAACCTAAATCTAAATCTAAGATGGGAGCAAGTGTCGACAATCACATGAAAATAATGCAGTCCTAGTGGCGTTGTGCCAAAATAAAAAGGCCTATTCTAAGAAAAACCTATTGCCAGTCCTTACGCTAAATACAAAAGAAGTGTGGGATAGGGTTTCAATAAAGAGTGTTCACAAAGAATAAGTGTGCATGTGATTGCCAGGTTTCTCCATTCCCCATGTTTTGAGCACGGGACAAGGTGGATTTCCTGAGCACAGCACACACTCGAGCTTTGTCAGCACGAGATAACAGTTCTGTATCAGCTATCAGGCTCTTTGATGGATAAGTCTCTTTCGATCAATGTCTCTTGCCTTCGAGGCCTGATACTCTCAACAAACAAACACAAAGTTCTGCTCCACCAATACTTTGGGTGATGGCTTCACCCCTTGGTCCCCCTCTTCCGGGCGCAGACCTCTCACAAGTTGCTTTCAACAATACAACCAAACAGTTCCTTTCTCAATTAACTTTTGGGTGATGACTTTTCACCCCTGGGTCTCCCTCGGGCAGGCTGGGACCCCAAATCACAAGAGGGACAGTTCACTTCTCCTTGTCTTCCAATACTTCTGGCATTCACAAATCTCAATATTTTTTAAAATAATTCTTCAGGCTTTGCACCTTTGGTCGGCTTCCCTCTACCAGGTTCACTCTCACCAACTTTTACCATACAGTCCACTATGGGGCTTTAGACGTTGTCCCTTCTCGTTACAATCCCTCTGACGGGTTCACTCTTGCCAACCTTCACGAAATACAGTGCATGCACTCATTTCCTCAAGCGGGATTCATTTCTCTTAACTGTTCAATCATCTGTTGGTCAAAGAATTTCAACGATACAGAGTATTTTATAAGACCCCTGTATGACCACTTTGACCTCTTCTCGCCTTTTTCCCATGGGCTTCTGGTTACAGTAGTTTTCTACCATCGGGTAGTCGCCCACAGTTTCCTTCATGAGCACCCAAGTGGTGCTGTACTCTTCTGTTGTTAGTTTTACTCCTCACAGTTCAACAATAGTATTTTTGTGTTTCAAAGTTCAGATTAGATGCTGGCTTTTCATTTAACACAGTTTGGTTTCTTATCAATTCTCTCCTCGACTCACTGGCTGTGATGAACTGCTTTGCTTTCTTCTCCTTCGAGTCAAGGTTGGTACCACAGAGACCTGCATCTCTCCCTGGCTTGCTTATCAGCAGAGGAGGGTCTCATATACTGTAGACACCTTCTGCAACACATGCTGGCTATTGTTCATGGTCTTAGGTTCCCATATGCAGAGGTTTCATGGGCCTTGGTCGGGAAGGGCAAGGTCGCTTCTCTCCTTGTCACCCCCTCGGTATGCGCAGTCTTTCACCTACTTTTGAACTGCCATGCTGAGTTAGCTCCCACGTGGTGCGGTCTGCCTTGCTCTTCCTCTGGTCCTGTGCTCATCCTTTTATTCCTGTGGGGAAGGGAAAGGCCGTCTGGTGTGTGTGATTGTGGTCAGTTGTCTGACTTTGCCTGACCCTTGTATTGGGACATGTTAGGGAAACGGCTCTGGTGTTAGTCTGTTGTCTTTCATGTTGTGCGAAAGTGTTCGTGTGGGAAAGGGCGTGTCAGTGTTTTGGAATATCCTATATGGTAAAATGGGGAAAAGGTGTTGAAAGAAGGGGATACCGCATCTTACCCGTTGGTGTCCCACTCCCACTCCCCAAGGACCCACCATCTAGGTGATCCTCCCTCACTGGTCCACCCCCAGGAGCTGGATCCAATAGTAATGGCTGTGTCAGGCAACCTGGATGACAGATCCCCAGGGACTCGCGAGGGAGACACCTTCAGTTTTCTCACAATAGTTACAAGTATCTAGGCATCTATATTCAAGCTTCTGCATCTTTTACTTATCTGCTAGAGTCAATTACCACAAAAATATGGGGACAAAGGCTGGCGATAGGAAAGGTTATTAACAACAGTGGTTGCCAGTCCATTGAAGCCCTTGTAATTGCATATAAGGTGTCTATAGTGCCAGGGATTATGTATACCCTAGAAGTATTTCCTAGTGAAGCCGTATTGTGGTTGCCTAAATTAGAAGCCAGAATCTTGAGATTATTGTTGCGTTTACCCTGTTCAGTCCCAGTGGAGGCATTGCGGCTGGAAATGGGACTACAATCGCTAATAGCCTGATGGATAATTGCCATTTCTAAGTTCTGGCTAAATATATAGTATAATGGGAGTATGAAAGAATCATTGCTGCACAGTACAGTGTATATGCCATAGAGACCTGGAATTGATGGCAAGGAAACTTTCCTGCAATAGTGAACCTGAGGTGCCATTATTCCTGAGTAAACTGGGCATTAAAACACGTGAACAGGACCGTGTGATCTCTTTGGCTAAATTGGCAGAAAAGAGAATATACGCTGTCTAAGCACAACAGGGGTTGTTTAGTGACGGCCCACGAACATATCCAGTTACCCTTCCACTCCCTGCATTAATACGGTTTATTCTTTATGTTATACTTCCTGTGTTAGCTAACACGGAGCATGGAAGAGCGCACGTGCCGGATCTGTGGGCACAGGGTGGAAGCTGCAGGTCATGTGCTGACGGACTGTTCTGTCCTCCTCAGGCCCCAATATGAAAAAGGGTCTGCTAAATTTGTAGCATATGGGTCAGATCAGTTCTGGAGTGCTTGCTATGAGGCCGTGCTTGTGTCATTTCTGCTGCTGCATACCACATTTGGCGTAAGGTATGCATTATTTAAGTGAGATAAGCACATATACTTTGTTTTATATATATCGGAGGTGATTCCATGGGATTAAAAAGCTATTTTAAATGGACATATATTTATGATATATGAAAAATCGAAGTTAATACGGGTGATATTGGGTGTTATGATTCTGTATTATTGATTATATGCTTCGCTGTTTCAAAAAGGTACACTTTTTTCTTGAATTATTGCAATAAGATGTATTTTAAAATTGTGTTGCAATTAGAGTGAAAGGTTGACAGACATGGGCCACCATGTTTGTCTAGACAGTCTTGCTCTGCAGGCGGGAATAAACAGAAATAGTTCCTCTTCACAAAAAAGACAGCCTGAAAGAAACTCATTGCTTTATAATATTCCAATGAACCCAGATGTCAACAAGTTCACCAGACAGTGCTGGCGCGCTCTCAATGGAGGTATATTGTAAAAGGGAAATCTACACGGTTATGAAATCTCAATGAGGGTTGACGTATGAATGCATCATCAGTAGAACTCCTCTACATGCGGCTGAGCTTGAATTGTCAAACTATTGCAGTTGCTCTAACCGAGGAGTGGCGCAGTGAAGTTCCTGTGGCTTTTCAATCCCTCTCTCTGTTCTAGCATTAAGGTAGTGTTTACTCAAAACATGTAGCACTGTAAATCCTGCACGTGCCTCACATTAATTGCTGACATGAATTGGGCTACTTGGACCCCAGAACTACAGGGGCGGTCCCTGTTCAATTGAAAAGCGCCTGATTCGATGTGTCTGAGCAGGGGTTCTAACTCGGTACATATCACGTTGGAACTGTCCGCCACGTTTAATATCCTTGGCAATGGTACGTTTGTGCCCACAGATCTAGTGGTGACTGGGGAACCCGTGTTGAATGGAAATCCTGGCCTCCTGCAGGGCAGTACACAGAAGGTGTGCATAGAACCCAAAATCTCTTTGGTGGGATCTGACTCCTATGGGGCCACTTTGTGATATCAGGTGTAGGTGTGGTAAGCGATTGATCACTTGGTCTCCTCCCATGGTCCACGCCACAGCACTGGGGAGTAGCGTCAGGGAGTCGTCACATGGGTTCCACTTTCTTTCCTTCCTTACTGGCCCTCTAAATAGTAGTCTGAATCCAGTAGCAGATCCAAGCACTGTGGTCCGTGGAACTCATGCATCAATATGGAGAAGTGGTGGTTCATCCATATGAGTTTTAGTGCACGTGCATGAGGCAGAAGGTTTCAAAGCTGTGCCACAAAGTGCCCAATGATGGAAGAATTAATTACACCTGATGCTTCATCACATAACCATTTCCAAAACAGAAACAATCACTAAGTCCACCTGCAGGTTATAGACAAAGGCTCGACACAGAGGGAGGAAATGAGGCCTATACAAACCCAGGCAGAGATACCAAGGGTGTGGGTGTCCAGAGAAGTGGATCACAAGAGAAGTTGCAGGGAAAATAGACCAGGAAGGAAGAGAGAATACAGAAACGTCTGAAGGAGAACACCAAGAGAGAGGAGAGAGAAATCAACATAGTATGGACGTGGCTAATAAGGTGGACGAAAGAGAGAGATTCAAAACACCTGGTGGAAGGATAGAGGAGATTGATAAAGAGGAGAAGCGGCTAGTTGGAGAAGTAGAAAAGGTGTAAGAGGATGGTGGGATGTTCCCTTGAGGTGCATGACCAGCGACAGTGAGATTATTAGACAATGATAATCTAGAGTTTGTCTTGGAGAAATAGGAGGAACACTAATGGAGGATCAGCGAGGAGGTTATCTGCCAGTAATTATTATGAATATTATTATGTATTCTTGGAATGGAACGTGCAGCTCTCCCGTAGGCCTCAGTGCGCACAGAAAAGAAAACAGGGAAAAACAAGACAGAACGAGGTGCCAGGCAAGTGAAACAAATCAAAATGAAATTATATCTCACAGTAAGCCAGCGGGTTGGAATGCAGACTTAGAGAGAGGTTCTCAGAAACAAGTGAGCATCAGTTTGGGATGCCAGTGAGATGGGTGTGGGCAGTAGGATCCGTCCCTTGGCTCAGTGAAGTCTAATAGGACCTGGTCAGGCATCTGGAGACTTTCCTAGCCTAACTCACATCTGGGAGACACTGTGGACCTATCTGTAAGAAAGCTTAGAACTTCAACAGGAATGTTTACCACAACAGATATGCATCAGTCTAGCCAGGGCCCGCAGGCAGTGGCCATCTGGAACCAAAGGAGTCTCTTGCATTTATTGTTTAATAATTCAAATTGCTTGTAGCACAAACCTAGCTGTGGAGCGCTTTACAACAGGAGGGTGCCAGGGTTGGTTTGGCATTTTATACAGTAGCACAGACATCTTGGTGGCGTTCAGATGGATTTTTTCATTCGGCACATATTGTTGAAAGAGCCACGTTTTTTGTGTTTTGCATAACTGGAAGATGGTAGGGGAATGTTGAGCCTCTGATAGATTTCAGTTTAGGGCAAGGCAGGAGAAGGACTTTTTGTGGGTCATCTCTTTAGGGGCTACTTTGGACTTCAACCTTTGATAGATTTGCTATGTGAGAGCATCCCGTGGTGTGGAGTTCTGCTGCCAAGTTTGCTGGTGTTCTGTTCGAGACTGTTTTGAATATGTTCCTGGCAGGGAGGGGGAGTCACTGGAGTTTGTGAAGTGTTGGAGAGATAAAGTCAACTTTGTGGCTGCTACTTGTAATGAGGAGCGATGCGGCCTGGTGGGATGCCATAAAGGCCAGGTGCTGAACTGGAAGACCGGTAAGGATGGCCCTTCTAACCGTCGATATATGAGATAACGAGGGCTTGGACAACCATGTGGAAGTCATGTGGTGAGATGAAAGGTTTGATTTTCTAGAATGTGGAGATCTGTAGAAACACAGTTTGCCCCTTTTTGGCTATGTGGTTTTAGAAGGAAAGGCTGTAGTTAACAATGAAGGCAGGGATTTAGCTAAGTTTGACAGCTGAGGAGTGAATCCTAGTAGGAACCTTCTGTCTATGCATCGTTGCACCAGTTGTTGTTTGGTGAGGGGGCCCTGAGGATAAATTCAGACTTAGTGGGGTTTGGTTTGAGGTAGGCATTTCATATGTTGGGTTGTAGCCAGACATTCACAGACGTGATTGATGTCGTGGGGGTCACTGAACCTAAAGTACTGCTGTGTGTCATCAGCATAATGATGGTGTCATTTTCGACAGTTCACAAGGATTCCATATCTAGATTGAAAGCGTTTGGGGATGATGGAAACTTGGGGGACCCCACATGTTACTGGGAGTCGGTTGGATCTGAATTAGCCCATCTAAACAGTCTGGTGTCTACAGGATAGCTAGAATTCAAGCCATTTTCCAATGTTCTGGAGAAGCCCATATGGTCGGCGAGGAAGTAGAGGAGTGTTAGGTGGTCAACTGTGTCAAAGGCTAAGAGAATTAGGAGCAATGAGTCAGCTGTGTCGATGATTGGCAGTGCATCGTCCACCACTTGGATGTTTGCAGTGTGGGTGCTGCATATGGGGTGAAAGCTGGACTAGTAAACACAGAGGATGAAGTTGATTGATGCTGGTTAATTTTGGCCAGTAGTTGGGTCATAACTTCTTTCTTAATAAGCTTGCAGATGAACTGGAGGATCATGATGAATCTGTAGCTGGCTAGGCTCTCTAGGTCAAGCAAGGCTTTTTTGAGAATAAGCCACATGAGCCCTGATCTCAACAAATCTAGAAATCTACCTTTTCTGAGGTAGGCGTTCGCAATACTAAGAAGTATATTGATCACTGGGCCACTGACTTGTTTAATGAGGGAGGCCAGGAGGAATTCATCTTTGTAAGAGATAGATTTAAAGTAATCAAGTGTACTTGAAAGATAGCGATGGACAATCTGATTCTGAGCATCAATGAGAACTCTGAACTTATCCATTTTGTTAATGAAGAAGATATTGATGCTGTCACATTTCTCTTGTGAAGCTTGCACCTCAGGGGCAGTTGTGGGTTTGGCACAGTGCTTCACTACTTTGAATAAGGCTTTGCTCCTGTTAGAGGCTGCCACATTGGTCGAGTAAACCAACTTAGCTTTGGATATTATGTGTATGTGTCTGTGTTGGGTACGCAAGGGTTTGAGGGGTGAGAGATCCTCTAGGCTCTGAATTGTGTTGCACTGTTTTTCAAGAGATATAATCAAGCATTTGTAGGTAGATCTCTCCATTGTCTACCAGGTGCAGGTGGTTTGATTCAGGAGTGAATAGACTTCAGGGGCATTTGGACATCAACTAGTTATTTGCGGAAGAGGTTGTCACAGGTTTCCCCCTTTCTCACCTGTTTTCGTTGTCTGATGACTTCTTTAGGAGGAGTCTTCTTTCGTATGGTTCGGTCTTATACAAGCCCGCTCGGCTGTCCTCGGCTTCCAGTGTTCATTCAGCTTCGATGTCCGGGATCAAGGGAAAACTCCAGGAAATTCAGAAAAGGATATGGAGCACGTGGAGGCGGTGCAGGGATTCTGGGAAGGGCTGGATAAGAAGGAGGGAAGGTGGATTGGAAGAAGAAGTTCCAGGAACCAGGAAACAACAGAATAATACAAGGGAGAGTACGGAGCCCACGTCCGGTCACAGCTAACAGCAGTGTTGAGACGCGCGGGGCCGCGGGGGTGTGGCCTCTTTATAGAGTACGCTGCGTAGAACGTGAAGACTGGTGAGCAGCGTTCTGAGCTTGCAGCCATGTTGGTAGTATTATGGAGTGTAATCCCCGACGTGTCAGGGACCAGGAGGCCCCGAAAGGGCGAATTCGATGGTTCATGACAGCATGCCTCCTCCCAAAACCCGTCCCGCCGGGTTTGTCCAGGTGTATGAGATGGAACCTTCTGAGTAACCTGGGGGTATTTAAATTTGAGATAGGTTCCCAAGTGCGTTCACTGGGGGGATATCCTTTCCATTCCACCAGGTACTGGAGTTGGCCATGTCTATATCTGGAATCACAAATTCTGGAGACCTCATACTCCAGTTGGTCATTGACGAGCACTGGGTTAGGCCGGAGGTTATTTCCAGAGGTCTGGACGTATGGCTTTATTAAGGATGTATGAAAGACTGGGTGGATTTTCTTCCAGGAGTCTGGTAATTTGAGTCGAAAGGCCACTGGGTTGATGATTTCCTTTATGGGGAAAGGCCCATAATACCGGGGAGGCAATTTATTTGGTCGTAGATGCCGTGGCAGTAGCTGCGAGGATAGCCATACTTTATCCCTTATTGTGTAGGAAGGGCTCGGTCTTCCTTTGGAGTCCGCATACAGCTTGATCTGGGTCCTGGCCTTCTCTAATTGTTCTTTGGCCTCTCTTTGTACATTAATGAGAGTTTCAATCCAGGAGTCGACTGTGGGAACTGGTGTAGGATGTGGAAGGACAGAAGGTAGAACCGAAGGGTGGAATCCTTGGCTACAGAAAAAAGGGCTGGTCTTAACGGCCGAGTGATCCGAATTATTATAAGCGAATTCAGCCACTGGTATTAATAGAGACCAATCGTCCTGGACCTTGGTAGTGAAGCAACGGAGATATTGTTCCAAGGTTTGGTTAACACGCTCGGTAGCTCCGTTGGTTTGCGGATGATAACCTGAGGAAAGGGCACGTTGAATTCCTAGTATCCGGCAAAGGTGTTTCCAGAACTGAGAAATGTATTGAGTCCCTCTGTACGATATGATCTTGGAAGGGAGTCCATGTAGTCGGAATATGTGTTCCAGGAAAATTCCAGCAAGTTCTGACGAGGATGGCAGTTTATACAGGGGTGTAAAATGAGCCATATGAGTGAACAAGTCAATGGTGACCATGATATTTGTGTATCCCCTGGAAAGTGGCAATTCCACAATGAAGTCTGTAGCTATGAATTCCGAAGGCCTTGTTGGTAGTGGAAGTTGCTGTAGCAGACCCGCCGGTCTTTTGTTGTTGTGTTTGTTTTGATTACAGACAGAGCATGCCTGAACGTACTGTTGTACGTCAGCTTTCATTCCGGGCCACCAAAATTGCCTTTGTATTAGTCGAAGGGTATTGGTAATACCACGATGTCCGGAGTAAAGGGTATCGTGACAGAGGTTTATTATCCTTTGTTGTAGTTTTTGTGTTGGAATGACCAAGGCGTTATCTTCGAACAAGTATCCATGTTTAGTCTTCAAATTCCACTGGTTCTTGCTCGAGATGTCTTTCCAGAGCTCAGAGGATTGAGTTTGCATGCAAACTTCATCTAGGAGACTGATTGCCGGAGCTACAAATATTGTATGGGGAAACATCTTAGGAAATGTTCGGTCTTCAGGGGGTTCATAGTCAGGACGCCGAGACAGGGCGTCAGCGATTATATTTTGTGTTCCAGGAACATGGTGAATCTGGAACTGGTATTGGGCAAAGAAGAAGGCCCAACGGGCCTGACGGCTGTTCCTGCATTCCAGGGCCTGTAATACATGGAGATTTCGATGGTCCGTGCAAACCTGAACAGGATGTTTAGCTCCTAGAAGTAAATGATGCTACTCGGTGAAGGCTTGGCGGATGGCTAGCAGTTCCTTTTCTAAAACCGAGTAATGAGTTTCACTGGGGGTCAATGTCCCTGAAAGATAGGCAATAGGATGTTCCAGTCCGTCATCGAGTTCCTCTTTCGAAACTGCTCCGATGGCATAATTAGAGGCGTCTGTTTCCACTAGCAAGGCTCAATTTATATCAGGTTGAGCCAGGATGGGGGCTTCTGTAAACTCTGTGTCAAGCATTGGAAGGCCTTCTCCTGGACTGATGTCCAATGAAAGGGAGTATCTTTCTTCAACAAGGCAATAATCGGTTGAACAATCTCAGAGAAGGATGGTATGAACTTCCGATAGAAATTAGCTAGGCCCAGGAAAGACTGGATCTGTTTTAGGTGGTCGGAGTTGGCCAGGATAGTATGGCCTTAACCTTGGATTGATCCATTCCTATGCCGTCTGGGCTAAGGACAAATCCTAGATAGTGAACACTTGAAACATGAAAAAGGCACATCTCGGGTTTTGCTAGGAGCTTGTGTTCACGAAGCCGTTGTAATACTGCCTTTACATGTCCTTCATGCTTGAGAGGATCCTTAGAGAATATCAAAATATCGTCCAGGTAGACGATGACGAAAAGAAACAGCATATCCGAAAACACCCCGATCCATAAAGCGTTGGAAGATCGCCGGAGCATTAGCGAGTCCAAAGGGCATGACCAAGTATTCATAATGACCAATGGGAGTTCTGAAGGCTGTCTTCCATTCGTCTCCTTCCCTAATACGGATCAGATGGTAGGCACCCCTGAGATCCAATTTGGTGAATATTATGGCTCCTCTTACGACTTCCAGGATATCTGAGATCAAGGGTAATGGATAACGATCTTTAAGGGTGCACTGATTTAGACCTCGATAATCAAGACAAGGTCTGGCTGGAGACTTGGATGGGCGTATGGTGCCGTTTTCTAGGTTAGTATCTAGGTATTCAGGAAGGGCCTTTTTCTCGGGTTCAGACAGAATAAACATCCTTCCAGGGAATCACAGCTGAAGGTTTGGTTTGAATAGCACAGTCTTGCGGCCTATGGGGTGGTAAGGCTTGGACAATAGCAGAAGAGAACACATCGACATATTCCTGGTAGGCTTTAGGAACCTGGACGATGTTGGAGACCGTAAGAGGACCTTGCTGGGTTGTTGAACGTTCTTCGGATGGTGTCGGAGAAAGATCCAGGAGTAGACAATGAGACATGCAAAATTCGGATACTAGGAACAGGGAACCTGCTGTCCAATTGATGGATGGATTGTGTTTTTGTAGCCAGGACATTCCCAATACCATTGGGTAATGGGCAGATTTTATGATGTCAAACTTTATCTTCTCTCGGTGATGGTTTATTGCAAGCTCAATTTCCTTGGTGTGAAGGGTTATAGGTCCAGAAGAGAAGGGTCTCCCATCAATTGCTATTATGGGTTGCAAGGTGTTCCGGGATTCGTAGGGAATACGATGTTTAAGGACCCATTCTTGATCTATGAATATTCCCATGGCCCCACAGTCCACTAATGCCAGAATGGGGTAGGTTTCCTTCTTGGATGGTGATAGAAAGGCCTGTAAAATTACCAGAGAGTTTTGTCCAGGAGAGTTCAAGGATGGTGTAGATGTGGAGCCTACATCTCTCTCCCGCAACTGAGCTCCATCTAGGATCGCGAGCTTGCGTTTCCCGAATGCAGCAGAGGTGCTATTGGACATTCTCTGACTAAATGCTTGTCCGAGGCACCGTACATGCATAAGCCATTATGTATCCTTCGCAACCTTTCTTGGGGGGATATGGGTCCACGGAAAGCCCCTAGTTGCATGGGTTCAGGTTCGTTTGTAGTAACAGAAGTATCTTCGGATTTCGAGGAGGTCTCTAAGGGGTTCTTCTGGAGGTTTGACTTGGTCTTCCTTTTCTCTGCCTTCCTTTCCTGGATGTGAAAATCAATCTGTAGAGCAAGATCCATAAGTGCCTGGTAAGAACTTGGACGTGCCACCCTGGCGAATTCATCCTTGATATCTTCCTTTAGCCCTCTTCGAAAGAGAGTGAAGCAAGCTTCAGGAGGCCAACCCGCTTCTTTAGCCAGTTGCTTGAATCGAGTCACATAAGTGAGAATGTCCTGAGAGCCTTGCTGGAAATCAAGTAAACGTTCTTGAGCACCAAAGACCTGTTCTGGGTGGTCAAACATGGTTTTAAGTGCTTGAATGAATCCGTCATAATCATCCAAGAGGGCATCTCCGGAATTAACTAATGGTGTGGCCCAGGCTAACGCATTCCCGGAAAGGTGTGAAATAATAAAGCCCTCTTTAGCCTTGGGGGTGGAGAAATAATAATGTTTAAAGGAAAAGTGGACCAAACAAGAATCCAGGAATCCACAGAGGGTTTTTGCAGAGCCATAACATATCTCAACAATGCCGCCCAATAGCACACTGTCTTTTGTGGCAGAGTCACGGGATAGCACCAATTGCTTTAACGCGGCGTTCTCAGCTTTCAGGTTCTGCACTTCAGTCGTTAGTTCCTGCATGCCGCGCATAAGATCCTGGATGGCCGCCTCCATGTCTGTATCGACTTCGGTCAGGTGGCATCTCAATCTGTCACAGGTTTCCCCCTTTCTCACCTGTTTTCGTTGTCTGATGACTTCTTTAGGAGGAGTCTTCTTTCGTATGGTTCGGGTCTTATACAAGCCCGCTCGGCCGTCCTCGGCTTCCAGTGTTCGTTCAGCTTCGATGTCCGGGATCAAGGGAAAACTCCAGGAAATTCAGAAAAAGGATATGGAGCACGCAGAGGCGGTGTAGGGATTCCGGGAAGGGCTGGATAAGAAGGAGGGAAGGTAGATTGGAAGAAGGGGTTCCAGGAACGAGGAAACAACAGAATAATACAAGGGAGAGTACGGCGCACACGTCCGGTCACAGCTAACAGCAGCGTTGAGACACACAGGGCCGCGGGGGTGTGGCCTCTTTATAGAGTACGCTGCGTAGAACGTGAAGACTGGTGAGCAGCCTTCTGAGCTTGCAGCCATGTTGGTAGTATTAAGGAGTGTAATCCCCGACGTGTCAGGGACCAGGAGGCCCAGAAAGGGCGAGTTTGATGGTTCATGACAGTGGTTAAACATATCCAGATGAGCTGAGGCATATTCCCTGTGGTGGGAAATGTTGTAAAGGGTACCGTTAGTGTGTAGCGCGAAAGTCAGCAGCGGTGCTCAATTACATGACGTTTAGCTGGCCTTTGTGGGGCAACTTTTTGTTTGATATGAGGAGAAGGATAGCAGCGTGGTCGATGCAGTCGAGGGGAAGTGGGTTTGAGCGTGACAGGAAGAGGGAGATGGTGAAGACGATACAGTTGAGCCTCAAGGGAGTGAGAGGCACTGGAGATCGACCCAGAGATACTTTAGGGGAAAACTTTCAGAAGCAAGAAGACGTTTTCTTTACCATGGGTACATAGCCCAAATAAAACCGTTTTGGAGCAGATTCATGATTTGCGTCATCTTTGGAGTTCACTAAGCTTTGTGACAGGTCTCACCTGGTGTAGTCCTCTGACCATTTAGGCTCAATGTGCATGTCAGGCTGATGGGCCGTCCTATCGGAGACATGGCCTGCAGTGCAACCACGTGGGCATCTCCCATAAAATATGCTTGATTGAAGACCCTTTATTGATTAATCAAATTGGCTTAGGTTGAACCAGGCTTAAAAACAACGTATACAAATCTAGAAGACTTCCACAGACGATCTTACAAACTTTCACATAAACTAATGGTGTAATGTAGTGAACTCTTAGTTATTACGTGTTAGAGAGAAAAAAAGCTGAGGAAAATAGACTACTTCACACTAAGCCTCTCAAGCATTTGCGATTAGCCATGCAGTTAAAATGAATGGGCATTACTGTGGCCAGATGATTAGTAAACAATTGTTCATGTTTAAAAATAAATGAAACATTTCACATCAACAAAACGTATTGTAAACTGGAAGAGACATCACACACCAACTCTTGAGAACACCCGCCAAAGTGGGGGGATTTCTCATGTGATAATGTCTACCTTGCCATAGAAAAGCAACATTTGTTTGCATGAAAACATAAAATGGGAAAATAGATTTAAATGTAAGAATGTAATTGCTATTAAAATAATGTGATCAGTCACTCATATGTCTGTGAATGCTTTGGCTCATCTGCCAACTTTTTGCAGTTTTTTTCTGATCCAGAAAACTGTAACCTCTATTTAAGGATACGGTCGTGGTTGCACAACAGCAACATAAGGCTCCACAAAAAGTACTCGATACATTAGTGTTTGCTATCCCAAACGGCCTTAACGAAAGAGAAACACCTCTAATCTCGTTTCCTTGTTCATTTGTAAATTCTGTGTCAAGAAGGTACCAATATCGGTGTACACCTTAACTGTCACAGTAAAGCACATTTAGTGCTTTAAAATGGAAATTAAGCCTCGTCTGCTTATTGCCATGAGTAAAGATGGCATCGTAGGTGTCTGTAAGCGCCCATGGGATCAGTGGCATCTTCACTGAAAATCACCTGGGCGCTGCTCATCCATTGTTTTGACAATGGCTGCCAGGGTTGCCTGTGGACCTATTGGACCCAGGCCACTGTTTATAACGTCACATCCATCAGCGGAAATGACAGATGAGATATTGAGTGCGTGACAGAATATCGTTGATGGAAGACATGTAAGATTTCTTTTAACACAAATCTATCACTCACCTGCAGATTTTTTGACATTTCGTGAGTACGACGACACGACTTCCATTGTCAGATCATAAACAAAATGGCTGGAGGAAATACTGCGCTTCTGCTATGCCTGCAACCCCTAGAGAGAGACTCTTGTCAGATGATGTGTGTATCTACTGATTGATGATGGGTCCATTCTAAAGCTGAAGGCGCATTCATATCTGATAGTTCAACAGGCGGGACCTTCTTTTTCACATTGCTCAGACCACGTCCCTCTCCTGGAACCTACTTTGTGCAGTTTGTTCTTTCCGCTTTCAGTTCTATCTGAGGGTTTCATATTAAACGGAACACTTCGGATTATTCTGCCTGAATGTGTAATCAATCGCCTGGATGCCTTTTCTTTCTCGCTCTCTACTATCCATGGTCAGAGAATGCGGTACTCCCACCACTGCACTGTAATTACTTTCACAACACATGTGGTGATCCTTTACTTTCTGTTTGTTTTTTTGTGGGCCATGGTTTGTACTGGTGAGAGAGAACCTTCACTACCCTCACCTCTCCCTAGAGACGTCTGTTCTCAAAAATGCCTGGGGTAGCGGAAGTGACATTACGGGCCTGATGATATTGCAAGAAGTGGTATTTTATTACTTTTGACCCCCATCCCCTCAAATGAAGGGATGTCGCATGCCCATTGATGCTGAAGGTATCACCGGAAGTGGTACTGAAAAAAGCACAATATTGATAAAATAACAAATAATTATCAAAGCAGACACAAATATATGTAAGTTACCAACCATATATACCCTAGGGTACTGCCTTGATTTGTCTTGAACAGCCATCTTATAGCAGCTCAAGCGTCACATGACAGGTGTAGTCATCAAATAAAATGTCCAATCTGCCGTGATCAAGTACGTCCAACACATAGCAAGATCAACCTCAAGCACACAAGTATTGTTATTGTATGAAAAGCCTCATATGAGAAGTATATTGGCATCCTTTTGTAGGTCATCATATGAACCAGAATATCATATATATTGGTATATTTGTTTCGTTTTCATGTGAACTCATACATAGATCGTAATAAATGAATAGATGGTGCTAGCTGAAATGTTAATTAAACGATAAAACACAATAATGCCTGATAAATGCATCACATCAAATATTACTTTAAACCTGTTTTGAGAAGAGCTGAAGCCTTTGACCTGGTCAACCACAAAATCCTTTGCCATCACTTCACAGCATTTGCCAACTTCTCCTCCGAAGCCACAGCTTGGATTGCCTCCTTTCTAGAGGGGAGATTTAAGAGAGTATTCACCAACAATGCCTGTGCCCCGGAGCACCAATCCCCTGCGGAGTAGCACAAGGCTCCTGCATATCCCCAAACCTCTACAATATCTTCAGTGGACCCCTCTTCAACATTCTTGATTCCCCTGGCATAGCCTATATCAAATATGCCGATGACACACAAATACTCCTCCCCCTGTATGGCAACTGTGAAGATGACGTCAATACTCTTGACGCTGCCTCCACAACCAGCCAGGCCTGGATGGCCACCAACCACCTCTGCCTCAACTGGGTCAAAACTGAACTCTTGCTGGTAGGGCCCCCTAAAACACTTAAGAAACTCAGCTCGCTATACACAGCATTCAAAATGGCAGACAGCCTAATACCCATCTCCACCTCAGTGAAGACATTACGCGTCCACATTGACCCCTCTCTCTCACTGATACGCCATGTTAACGTTATCGCTTTGTCTGCCATCTACACAATCAAATTGATTAATGCCTACAGACCCTTTTAACCCAGGACAGTTGCCTGGCTATAGCGCGGATAGTCATTGGCTCCAGGCTTGACTACTGCATTGTCCTATTTACAGGCAGCTCCTTCCTAAACATACAAAAGCTCCAAACTATCCAGAATAATGCCCTCTGAGCAGTGCTCAGCATCCGCAAACGGGATAACATCTCCCCCGCTAGAAGAGCAGTACACTGGCTGTCCATCTGCGAGAGAATCACCTTCAAAACCCTGTCCATCACCGATAGGTGCTTGTCCAACACAGCAGCACCCTACCGCCCCAATCTCCAAAGCGCACTGTTCAAGACCCACTAGACCCCCTACGCACATTGACTCTGTCCACCTAAAGTGAAACGCATTGAAGCCAGAGGTTCTAGTTTCCCAGCCATCGCTGCCAAACAGTGGCACTCCCTTCAACCCTCCTTCAGAACAGAGCCCTCCTACTGGGTCTTCCGGAGAGCCCTCAAAACATGGCTGTTTGCCTTGATCGGAACCCTCTCTCGAAATGTATCTTGATACTTCTTTGTGTGTTCCCAGAGCCTCCTGACTAGTAACTGGTTGTAACAGCACCAAGATGCCTAAGGGTCGCAGGGCGCTTTATAAATGAAATAATAAACAAATATATAAATCATAAACATATAACCTGCCAATCAATATAGCCAGCTAGGACCTCAACCTTTTCTGAATCACAGATACCTCGTGATGGCCTGTAATGCAATCCAATGTAAATCGGATGTTTCTCACCTTTAGCATTTATGGGGTTAAGATGGTGATTGTGGTAATATTTCTAATAGAACACATTTTAATTGACAAATAAACATGCAAAAAGGGCACAAACTGGAACTTTGTAGGAGCATCATGTGTTAGCAGAAGAGCACTGCAACAAAAAGGATTACTTTTGAATATGGGAAAATAAAAGATTCTGTTTGAGATTACATGTACAAGGATGATCCAGTATCCTTTAGGTGTAGGTCCCCCAGTCCTTATATTTACTTTGAATTCTAGGTCGTGTATTTACATAGTTTGTGCCATTGTTGCATGTTTATTTAAAATTGATGATTTGTAATTTATTTATAATTGAAACTACACAACTACAAAGGCCAGAATGCAAAGAAATAAACTGAAACGGATATGCCACTCTTGCTCATGTCTAAGTACTTGAGAGGTCTGGTAAAACCAATTAACGTGAAGAATTTTGTGTAAAAATAAAGGGCAGCTCACAGAGCCTTAAACCTTAAAAACGTCTCCAATCTTTGACAAACAAGACAATATCCTATGTATGGACACAACATTGTGAAATTTTCCCTAAGCCCCACAATATCCTCTAAACTAAACGTTTGCGATATATATATATATATATATATATATATATATATATATATATATATATATATTTGTGAAAGTGTGCAAGTGTGTTTGTATGTTCGGGGTTGGCTCCAGCCCCATAACTGTAGAAAGGCTGATATTTTGCCCCACGGTCGGCATATATGTCTGGGGTGTACTGGCTATAGTGGAATTTGACCAACCGCACCCATTTGCACTGCACATGGCGGGGTCCGGCATGTGCTATAAGTATAGGCATTTTCAGGAGAATGCCGATTTTGCGATTGTTGGCTCCAGCCCCACAACAATTGGTGTGCTTAAATTTTGGCCCGAGGTTGGCTGGGGTGTACTGGTGATGTTTAAATCCGACCTACCTCACCCATTCACCGTGCACAGGGTGGGGTCTGACCCTGTGCTATCAGTATAGGCGATTTTATGACTTTTCCAATAATAGGAAGTTAAGACACAAGGGGCCTCATTACGACCCTGGCGGTATGGGGTTAACAGCCCTGGTAGAGTTGCGGCGCTGTTAACCCTATACTGCCTCATTATGAGGTCCGCTTGTGGGACCAGCACAGGGTGCCTGGTTTTACCAGACGTCCTTAGCGGGTCCCGCGAGCGACCCAGCATGCTAACAACGGGCCTGTCATTAACGGGTCTGTTGTTAGCATGTTCCCCATTCCCATTGAGCCCTATAGGGGCTCAATGGGAATGGGGATGTACCAGGTCCGAGTTCCTTGAATGGGGAATTACCGTGCCCTCCTAGGTTGGAATGGCCCGGTATTTCCCCATTCAGGGAACCTGGACCCCAGTTTGGGGGTAGCCATGCCCTTATTAAGGGCATGGCTACCTCCAAACTCGTAAGGAGGCCCAAGGTCTGCATATTAATCTGGTGTGTACTGGCGATAGTGAAATTCGACCAACTCCACCCATTCGCCCTGCACAGGGATGGAGTGGGGTTTAGTCCTAAACTATCAGTATAGGTGATTTTGGTGAGATTGCCAATATTGCGATTTTTCAAAAATAGGAAGTTATGACACAATAAAACATACACAAGGCAATAGCAGGCCCCCCCATGCATGTCAGCAACAGACCTGTGCAATGCCGGCTGGTACTGGTAGTGTTTTCCAAAGAAGACATTCATCTATGAATGCAATATCCTTTCACATGTGTGCGCAAGTGCACTAACTTCCCTGAGGCTGATAATTCCATATGACAGACACATATGAACTAACACATTCTCCTCCAGCACATTACTGAATCCGCACCATCTTCCCATCTCAGCCTTGTGTAGCAATGTAAAAAAATATAATTCTGCAAAGCAGCTGCAACCCCTTGAAATCCCCAACATCCCTCCATACCTCCCTCCTCTTGATCCAGTCCTTTTTAATCTGAAGTCAATCCCAAGTCTAACAAGAAGAGTCCCTTTTGCTATGGCCAAAATTAATACTTCACTATTCCTTTAATGAGGGATCCAAATAACATTTTGAGGTGGGAATATTTTACTCCTTCTTTTTTGTCCTTAGTATTAAAATGAATGAAACTAATTTTAGGGAGTAAAAAAAGTAATGTTCATACCTGATGTAGGCATTTTAGGTCACTCAAACTATTATTAAATTCTACAGTGGATAGTAATTAATGGAAGTTAAATGATGATTTTAGACCTGGAGGTCCCCTTTGAGATCTGGCAATAATAATGGCATAGATCCCTCCTGTGGCAATGCTCTGCTGGTACCAGCAGGAATGTCAATTCTGCAAAATGCCAAAGGTAGCAGAAGTGACATTGGGTGCCTGGTGACCTTTGTAGATGAATGTAGAGCATGGCGCGTTGGGAGAATGATGCTATGAAGCTGGTCATTCTAATTAGTAACAGTTGGCTGAGGAAGGGCCCTCAGCTGGTTGTGTTGGGGGCTGTAAGGACCTGTCTTCATGACAATAAAAATTGTCACATAAAGCGTTACCGTGTCTTGGTGACTTTATTTCAGTTGTTAACCAGCTTTAACTTTTCCCTACTACATATACTATAAACACATACTCAAAGTTCCAAATATTCCATGTAAGTCGAGGCTGTAACCAACATAATAGAACGACAATGAATGACATCAGGAGTTGTGAATGTACCCTTAATATACATCAGAGAGTGTACAACATAGCCTTAATGTTAAGATGTCCTCCGAATTACAAACCGTAAACGATGTGGACTTCTATGTGTTAACATATTTTGGGCTCCTTGTAACATAACAAAAATGTAGATTTCTTATCTTTTGTGCGAGTGGCAAAAATCTCAGGCCCTGGCGTATCACCCAGCCCTGATGAATTCCAGCTGAACGCTGGTAAAATCACATGATTTAAAGTAGTGTACTGTTCATGAAAGTAAAGGAGTACAAACTCTCTGGTTATCCATTCACCTGCGTGCATCGACATCATCTCTAAGCACTGCTCATCACAAATATCACCAGTTCCACATCATCATGTTTCACAACATATAGCTACTAATCCACATTTACATGTGTTGGGTATACAAAGTTACACATGATCTTAACATTCTATGGAATTCTATGGACTTAAAAATATTTGTAACAAAGTTACATTAAACTACTGAGCATGTTGTACTTAATGCCACATTAAAGGCATACTGGCTTGTTTTCATACAGTCAGCGAAGGCTGGCCCCTCAAAAAAGGCCATCAACTAAGAATACTGTCCCGAGCCTGCCGGAGCCGGGACGAACGTGATTAACGCTCTAAACCTCCACACCCACTATATTCTTTTACAGTTGCTCCCCCATTACAACCCTTGTTGTGCTGCCTTTGCCTCACTGGCTTCCCTGGTCCCACAGCCATAATCCACTCTTGCTGTGTGTTTACTCCAGCGACTACAGTGGCCACGGCCTACCACAGCCACTCTCTCCGGAAAACCCCAATCACTTTCTCCTGTTTCGCCGTGAGTTGTGTCTCCGCCCCTAACCAGTATTAAAGACTTAACGGGCTCCACGACTGCTGATGCACCTACTGACTACTTGCCTTCGTCCAGCTCTAAGGTACTTCATGCTTGTGCTCATACCGCCCCGTTAAGGCCCTACAAGCTCATCATGGCGGGCTTGCTGCCGCAGCCACCTACTTCCCGATCACACAAATGTCATGATTCCTGCTCCACAGTAGCTATTTACCCCTTACTTAAGTAATGCCTCCTGGCCTAGCAAAGCCTGTGCTACTATTTTTATGTTTGTTTGATTAGTGTTTCTAGTGCCTACTGTTCCATGCTCTATTTGTCTATCAATCTGTTCACTGTTATGGCGATTAACTAATGACCCACCTAGATCCTTTACACAGCCATTCAAAGTTTTCGCTATTCCAGTCCACCCTTACCTGCCTGCCCATAGCAGTTCCCGAGCTGTCTACTAATCATAGTATCTCTGCTACCAATACAATCTGTATACTGTCTTAGCCTAGCCTTAACTGCCTACTGCCGCTGCTGTGTGCATTGCGCCTCATGTTTTCCTTGCCACTGCTTAATTGTTTATTGCTATAGTCTGGCCTTTTTTTGCACATTGCTATCTCTGCCACTGTTTAACTGTTTATTGCTATTGTCTAGCCTTCGTTTGCCCTTTACTGCATTGCTGCCACAGCACTAATTGTACGGGGCCAGTCCTACACATTTCCTCATTGCTACAGTTCAGCATCCTGCCCTCTCTTGTATTCTTTGCTCTGTTTTTAACTATAGGCCGTCCTCCATATGTCTGCTTATTGCCTTAATTAAGCAGAGTGTAATTTACGTACACCCTCACTGCTCACTCACGGAATTTGGATCTTCACCTAAACTGCTCCCTCCACCAGACCTTGCCTGAGATGGCCACCTCTCTCCCTAATTCAAATGATATTCCCCCTACCCCTTTCATACCTTCCTTCTCCTGCCCAATATAAAATGCACCTACTGTGCATGCTATACCCGCAACCAGCCTTTCAGTCTACCTTGCTCATAGACCTCACATATTGAGATCCCGCACGAAACCCCTAAAACACCCAATTTGCCCCAGGGCAATGGTTCTGAGAAACCTCATGCTGGGCACTCGCTCACCATGCCACCATGCATCTATGCGCTCAGATGCCAAACTCCGCCTGCCCACTACCTCTGCCAAAGTGTTGACCAAAATACATCCCTTGGGGCCCTTACCAATCCTTAACAACATCTGAGGTCTTTCCCTCTCTCCCCTTGAACCACTCGACCACGCTCTGTCCCTTGGGAGTTCCTCCCCCTCCTCCTACTGCACCCACAGTTACCCCTCTAACTAAAAACAGCACCTTTCTCCCCCCTCTCAAATGCACCCTCATAAACAATAAACACACGCTCTCTCCCCACACATGCCACTGAGATCCACGACTTTCTCACCAATCTGGACCTTGACATCCTAGCCATCACAGAGTCTTGGCTTCATGAAGCAGCAGAGCCTGGTATCACATTAGCTCTCCCACCCAGCTACACCATTCACTGACAAGATAGACAGCACATGAAAAGGGGTGGAGTAGCTATTATAATCAAAGAAGCTCTAGCCATCAGAATAATCAATCCCCTATTGGAAGGCAACGCCGATACCATCTCTGCCAAACTATCCATCTCCCCCAACTGCACAATTACTATGCATATGTCTACTGGCCCACAGACCCGGGTTCAGACTTTCAGAATAACTTACTCCTTCTCCTAGGAGATAACCTTAAGACTTCCACTAAAACCATTCTACTTGGTGACCTTAACTTGGGCCTCAATGACCCCAAAGACAAAGCGGTCAAAGCACTCGCAAAAGAACTCAAGAACATGGGTTTTGTGCAAAGAATCACCAACCCCACACATTGCAAAGGTCGTACCCTAGACTTGGTGGCTGACCACAATGCTCTGTTAACGCCAGTTCCAACACCCCATGCCTTGGACTGACCACCACCTTATTCAATTTACCATTCCTAGAGCCACTGCTACTAAAACATTTACTGCTTCACCACCAGCATTGTCTAGAAGTCCACGAAAACTCTCCAAAGATAACGTCCTACCTTTTCTTGAAGCAATTGCATTCAAGCCTCCATTCGCCATTGACCCTGGCCTGCTAGCAGATCAGTACAATGACACTTTCAAAATTGCAATTGATGCCATCGCCTCACTAGAACCCAAAAAAGCTAAAAAAGCTATACAGGCTAATTTCTGGTACAAAGCAGAACTTCAGACCTTACGCGCCCTCAAACGCAATGCGTTGATAAAATGGCAAACCAATCCTTGTGACACTTCTAGTGAAGAATTCAAAAATCTGTTGCCCCAAAATAAAAAAAGCCATTATCCAAGCTAAGGCCAACTCCTTCAACACTAGAATAACTAATGCCAAGTCCCACTCCAAGGAAATGTTCGGCATATTCAGAGACTTAGTCACTCCTACTACGAGCGCTGATGACATCGTTAAAGATGAAGCCTGGTGTTCAAGTATTCAAACAGCCATGCTCATCAAAATAGACCTTCTGCAGAACAAAATCTGAGCTCACCACACAGCCCTGCCGAAGCACGACCCACCCCTCTCGCCCACCAACAACACCACTCTCCAAGACAAGTGCCTATGAAGTCCTAGAACTCCTCAAACACTTAAAACCATCCATCTTCGAAGGTGACATCAGTCCAGCCGATATCATTAAAGATTATGCTGACTCCCATGCCCTCTTTCTGATAGCATTCATTAAAGCCTCATTCACATCAGGCCTCGTCCGGCCTTGTCGCAAAGAAGTATGGGTACACCCTCTTCTAAAAAAAAATATCTCTAGACCCGACCTCCCCGAACAACAACCACACTATTACCACGGTCCAGTTTCTCTGACAAAATCTCGACAAGGCAGCATACAATCAAATCCAGCATTTCCTCAAGTCCAACCGCATCCTGGGCAAGAGGCAGTCAGGCTTCCGCCAAGATCATGGTAAGGAATCTGCGCTTCTCAAACTCAAAAATCAAATAACAGAAATCATGGACGAAGACAAACCAGCACTTCTCCTCCTCTTGGATCTTTCTGCTGCGTTTGATCTTGTGGACCACAACATCCTCAGTAGATATCTTACCAGTGCAGCCCAATTCTCCCCAGAAGCCACCACTTGGATCACCTCTTTCCTGGAAGGGAGAGCCATGCAGGTCTTCTCCAAACAGGCATGCACAGCACCAACCACCATCCACTGTAGAGTCTCTCAGGGCTCCTGCAAGGCACCAACCCTGTACAATCTATTTACTAAACCGCTCTTCGATAATTCTGATACCCTCAGCATAGCTTAAACTAACTATGCCGACGACACTCAGGTCCTCATTCCTCTCTCGGGCATCTATGACCAAGATGCCAAGTCTCTCCACAAGATATATGCCACCATTCAAGCATGGATGGCAGTAAATGGGCTCTGTTTTAAAGGAAACAAAACAGAGATTCTCATAGTCTGCCCTAAAGAAATTCTCAGCAAACTTAGTAAACAATATAGCAACTTCAACATTGATAATACAATTATCTCAGAGTCATCCTCAGTAAAGACTCTAGGTGTCTACTTGGACTCTACACTCTGTATGTCACGCCAGGTGAGCGCGATCGCCTGCCCTGTCTCATACTACCAAACTAATAAATGCAGTCAAAAGCTGCCTGTCCACGCAGAATTGCCTTTCAATAGCTAGAGCCACCATTAGGTCCAAACTCGACTATTGTAATGTCCTTCTAGCTGGCACTCCGGCAACAATTTTGAACAGACTTCAAGTCATTCAAAACAATGCCCTCAGAGCCGCATTAAACATCCCTAAAAAAGATCACATTTCACACGCCAGGCGCGCGGCCCACTGGTCAAAGAACAAATTACCTTCAAGACGCCAGCCCTCACTCACAAGTGTCTGTCACTCACAGCCCCCCTACCTGTCTGAGAAAATTGTCAGAGCCACCTCCTCCAGACCTAAGAGAGTTTGTTACACAAACCAGCTGTACATCCCCTCAATAAAAGGGGTCAAAGCAGGTGGCACCAGCTTCCCTCACATTTCTCCGAAACTATGGATCGCCTTATCAAACACCCTCAGGGCTGAAACCTCACACATGTCCTTCCGTATAACTCTAAAAACCTTGCTCTTTAACTAATCCCCTCCCTCCCACACCCAACTTCCACCTCTATTTTTCTTCACTGATTCTCCCCATCCAACCTTGTTACAACATCGGCACCTATGAGTCCCCCTCCCCTTTCGTTACACCTGTGTCAATAACATTGTGTTACCTTACTGTTAGCAGGTTCACTGTAACCATGAACCTCAGTCAAGTTGTCTCTGTGTATCTCCCCTGCTCCCTTCCCACTGTGTTTCTAATGTAACTAAGTAAGCCTGCTTGTAACAGCGCCATGATGCCCTTGGGCTGCTTGTGCACTATATACATGTATACACATGTAACAAACAAACAAATAAATAAATAAATACCTGCACTCTACCAAGTTTCTTTTCGACTACAACACATGGGTGTAAACTCTCAAACTGAAGTGCTTGTATGGTCCCAATTTCTTTTCCTTGATGATGGTCAATTGTTTTAATGATGAACACTACACAACATCTGAACAAGTCCATGAAGGGCATAAATTGTAGAAAATATCCAATTTTCGTCAAACCATTATAGAAAACAGCATACATTCCAATCATTGTTCATGCCAACAAGAAATATTATTTGTAGCTTATGGATCCAAAAAGCTTCTTTTTGCAGAAGTCTTTTTTCTCTGTCACCACTACATTGATATTCGGTTATGACATTAATGATCTGGAATTTGAGTTGTGGCATTTGATGGTTATTTTAAGTAAAGTGTCTAGCTAATTGTGATTTGGAGTTCCTGTTATGTATGTCTCTTTTGTGTTCACCTATTCATTCTTTAGTCGATCTGATGAGTTTCATTTTTTCAAATGGGCATTGCAATACACAGTAAATTTAGTGATGCATGTTGTACATTGTTTTAATGCGAGTTTCTGTCCTGTTAATGGATGATATAATGCGTCTCTTGGAATTACTTTGCTGCAAGACAAATAAAAGTACTGGTTTTGGATCTCCGTAAATAGGTTTATTTAAGGTCCTCATCACGAGTTTGGTGGTATCCCAGCAGTAATACTGCCAGGATACCGCCCAACGCTAATAGCGCTACCGCAACTCGGTCTGGTGCAATTTGCGCCAGATCACGAGTTGCGGGGGGGTAAATCCAGGGTGCTATTACCGCTGGCAGTAATAGCGCTGGCAGTAGTAGTGATGAAAACGGCAGAAAACAGCCCAAAAATTGTACTTTTTACCTTCAGCAAAAAGCTGGAGGTAAAAATGCCATTTTCGAGCCAAATCGTGATTTGGCGAGCACTTAAATGTGGCAGTAATACTGTTACCGCTGCATTTAAGGGCTGAGGCCAAAATCGTGATGAGCCCCTCTTTTGTATGTGATTTTCGGAAAGGTTTTCATCATTTCTTCAAATTGGGTTCAGTGAATAGTATTGGCCAATGTGTTTTTATTAATTTGATGACCTTTTTGGCCACTGGGCCAAAGGTAATGGTGAAAACAAATTCCGGTGTAGGAGTCTCAACTCTCTTGCATGGTAATAAATCATGTAATGATTTGTTTAGAGCTTTTACATGTGCTTGCTCTAATACTGGCTCGCTCTATGCTTGAGATGATTATTTTAATGTAATCAATACCAATTTCATTTGGAATTCTTCAACATCAGAACAAATTCGCCAAGCCCTTAGAAATTGAGTGTTGTAACCTTCTTAATAGAATTTTAGGATGAAATTAACCCCATTTCAGAAAACAGTTTATAAAGTTCTGTTTATCATGCACTTTAAGCACAAATGTCTTGCCTGAAATACTTACTGTGATGTCCTTTATAACATTGCTGTAAGTAGATGGCCCTAGTGGGACTCATTACATGTTTGGCAGTATTTCAGTAAATCCACCAAAATACCACCAAAAAGATTTACCATTACTTCCACTTGGTCCTGTAGAATTTACTGTGGGATTACAAGTGGTGGTAGATGCTGTAAATCCCCATGTGTTCGAGTTTGTAGGACTCCATGGGGATTTCAGCAGAATTACAGCTGGCCGTAATTCTGGCGAATTTGCTGATTTCTGGCAGTAAAGTGGAGAATTTCTTCCCAGTTTACCACTGTTCTTTACAGCACCATTATATGTGTAATAAGGCCCACTGGTTATGGTAGAATGTATTAAGTCCACATATATTACTGCAAACTTTCTTCACTAGCTGCCCTTAACACGAAAACCACTAAAGTTGTCCCCCAACCCATGGTTCACAGGGTTGGGGGCAACTTTAGGTTTAAGTTAAGCTCAGTGTTTCTGGTCAGACTCACAAAGGAAGGATCTGGTGGGAATTTTTAAGGCTCATTGAATAGAACAAGATAGACTTTCTGTAAACCAGCACATGTTGTCCTACGATGGGGTTTGAGAAATATATTTAAAGAGTTTTTGTGACTAATACTCAAAAGGAAAGGTCATGTATTCCTTTATTGCTATAAAATATTTCTCAGTATATTTATTTCTGATGTATACAGATTTTCAATACAATTTTCAATGCAGGGATACCCATGAATTTCATGCTTACATCAGATTGCTCTATTGCAAAAGAATGACAAGAAAACTGATGTCGGACTGAAATGGTCATGCTTGGATGCCACTCAAGAAACAAATGGATCTTCCGACTCCTTTGCAAAAATTAGTAACGCTTATTTACTGGTCACTTACAGCCCACCCCTGCCAGTAACATGACCAGAAAGGGAAATAATGGACATGCCATACAATTCTGGTCTGGCAGAGGTTACTTTGACCCTTTCTGCACTGATGCGAAGGAAGTAGAAGAAACACTGCAGAAATTAACCTAATTTAATTATTTAATAATTACCAAAATGATACAAAGGACAATTCTCATTCATTCCATCAGGTGCTACATTTGATCAATTATGAATCCAACATGTCTCTCCTTTTGATATGAACTTCTTCTTGTGTATGCTTCATCACTGTTCCAAAATTTGAAATTGTACTTGTGGGAGTGTATCTCTCAATTCATTCAAATGATTGTCAACTCTGGAGTTGATGTTGAAAGTGCTACTTCCACTTTTGTGTTCAATTGTGTGCCTTTAGTAGTTCCTACCACATATTTCTAACCAGCAGCATTTTTTAAGTTAAATACTGTAGAGTACTTGTCATTGACATTTGTAATATCAGTCGATGCAATTAACCTTTTGCCACAAATGAGATCCATTGCATTATCAAGTGACCTCTTGTTGATTACCTTTTTCCCTATCATCAATATGCCAAAAAGAAACTAACTGCACTTCTCTACTCTCCCCCCTATAGTGATATTAGATGACAAATGTGCTGCCCACGTAAAAGGTTTTCTAGTGTTGAGTACATGGTGAAATATGGGGATATGTAAATTCTCACCTACACTTCAGTTGGTTGTACATGGACATTGGATTGTGAATTGGATACTACAGGAGCCTTCAAATGAGGAATAGGTCTTTAGACCAATGCTTGTTTGAATTGTGTTTTTAATTATTACAGAACTACAGAATTAACATTAATGCACTTCTTAGATAAGATGTGCACTATACAGCGGCGTGGCTGGTGACCAAAAAAGATGGCCGCCTAATTGGTGTGCTCGCTAACAGAGCATTTTATATATGTGCTTACCGGGAACAACACTCACTTATTGCTGTGAATCCTGTTGCGGGTGTCTTGCTGAATGCTCCGGTCCCCTTCCCACTCTGAAACACGCACTCTTTCTCTGTTGCTTGGGTGTAGCAGGTGCCGTGGGACCTGGATGTTCTTCATTAACAATGCACCTGTTGAGCGCTCACACGACCATTGCTTCAGACATTTTGGTGGTCAACCCATCGTTGGCGATGGGCAGAGGTGTCTGTGTGGCTTGACCACGGTGCTCTATTTGATTGGCCCATGCAGTTTCTTCCTCTTGCCGCATACTGGAAAATCAAATGCACCACCTCCTCTGATTTAATGAAGCTGCATCATGCTTAACATGAGAACACAGCTTCTGGTTGTGCTGCAGGCCTCTCTTGCCTGACACTGTTAGGCTGAAGATGGTGATACATTATTTAAGCAACCTTTTTTGCTTTAACTCCTTACCGTGCACACATGTACAAGTCTTCTCTTCAAGAACAAAAGCCTCTCATAATAGATAATTACGATTTCTAACCTGAAGAGCACTAATGGCCATTCAAAATTCAGCCATTGCTTCTGGAGAATTATGTCATGATGCTTACCCCTGGGCATCAGGACCAAGCCCATCAGCTCCGGGAGCAGGCATCCAGACACTTATTAAAACCTCAACAGCCCCGGCTGGGGGCTGTTTGGGTTCAGTCCTGGCGCCTTGGGCGCCAGGCTCATCATAGGAATCAGTCCTGGCGCCCTAGGCGCCAGGCTCATAGACTTTACTTACCTGATGCAGACCATGCTGCAAGTGAGTCCAAGCCAACGTGAGGCCTGGATGGGACTATTTTATTACAGGGACTATTTTTTACTCGGGCGTGGTTCTGGGGAACTTCTTATCTGGAACTACTTTGGAGGCTATTTAAACCACCCCCGAACAGCAGCACACGCTTCGCGTTATTCTGCATCCAGCAGCGTAACGCTCACCGTGCCTGCAGCCAGCATCCAGTCTTCTGTCACGCCCGCCTCGAATCTGGAGCTCCTAAAAACAAGAGGAAAGAAAAGGAGAAGGTTAGAAAATGAACTATTTTCGAATTCCTCACCTGATTCCAGATCCATCTCGCCTCCGGACCTGGAAAGAACATCATTTCAGTATGCGTCACATCTCCAGCTGTAACGCCGCGCCATACTCACCAGTCCTCGCAGCATCTTCCGATTCGGCGCTGCCTCCATCATTTCTTCGCCGAACTCCAGCACCTGGGGGACAAAAGAAAACAACAAGGTGAGCCGAGAGAACCAACAAATATAACTCTTATCACCATAGACTTACCTGATTTACCACCAGAGGAATTATTCTATAACTCTCCACATCTTCATGTGCCGCACCTGCAAAGAGAGAGAAAAGAACACGTTAAACACGTGCAAGATTTACCGGACAGCGTTGGGTAATACAGACTCTTACCTGAGCGCCACCAGCTCCCACGAGAGCATCTTCTCACAAACTCAGCTGCAAGTCAAGGAAGGAAGGGGGGAACAAGAGTGAACATCGGACATATTGAACTCTATGAACTTGATACTTACTGGTCCTAGACAGGAACCTCAGAGTCAATACTCTTCGGAACTCTCCCACGCCTTCAAACCAGTGAAGTAACTGGTATCAACGCGCCCCTGCAATCCATGCAGGATGGAGAGCTCATCTTTCAAGAGTATAAGGTGAGATTGCTGAAAGGGCACTTCGGAGTGATAAGTGGGGAGGACTGTGGTGGGTGCCATCACTTGAATCCACGGGAGGCTGAATCCATCTCTCCACTTGCAGGAGAATACTTCTACAGGTCAAGTACACAAGATTCGGAGGGCCAGTCCAGTCAGTCATCTCTGCACTACGCATCACATTGGTGGAGACCGCAGCCGTCCGGGTCCGACCGACGCCCCTGTGGGAGCCAGGTGAGCATAACAACTTATCCTCCATCAATAAATGCATGACCAAAAATACAAGAACTCTCTTCCATCCAGTCATCCATCTCTGTCTTAGATTCAATGTTCTTGGGGATCCAGGATGATTTTTCCTCATTTGAAAATTACATGAAAACGATGAGCTCCAGCTTGACAAAAGTGGAGGAGCATGTTTCATTCACAGAAGACAGAGTGGAAGGTTTAGAACAAATGCACAATACAATCCATCATTTAGAAGTAGAAGTAGCCAATCTCGAAGACAGAAACAGGAGGGATAATATAAGAATCTCTGGTGTGCCAGAAATCATTGAACTAAATGACCCCATTAAATTCTGTACTGAATGGCTTTACTAAAATTTCAAATATGACCTTTTCACCTCCTTTCAACGTGCTCACAGGATTAGACCTCAATTTACCTTGCATTGCAACCCACCTAGGCCCCTCATTGCTTGCTTATTATACCAACAAGCTTGACAGATTCTTCTTACTGCAAAGAACATCTCATGTTGGAGCTTTCAAGGAAACACGTTATTTATCTCCTCAGACTTTTCCAAAGCTATGCAGGACCGAAGAAAAAGATTTTTAGATTTAAGGCCGGCACTTAAAATATTGGATATTAAATACGTTTTTGCTGGAGCCTGCAAGAATGTTTATAACTCTGCCAGGTGGCATTACCAAAGAATACTTGAACCCTGAAGACTCCCTACTTCGATCCATAAAGTAATTAGAATTGTCTTATTTTAACAATCCTAGTTAAGACCCTTTTAAATCCCTTCTTGCAAAACGCATTTAATTTGATAAATATAATGCAAACAAAGCTTGCTCTTATTTACTGAGATCTAAAGCTAGATTCTATGCTGGATCCAATAAATCGGGCAAATGAGTAGCTGCATATCTCAAAAGGAAAAAATAAAGAAAATATTATAACCTCTATTGTCAAGCAACAAAATGTCAGAGACTCACACTCGCAGTAAATTAACAATGCTTTTCTTGAATTTTACTCCCAACTTTATTTGGCAGATTAAACTATTCTTAATGACAATATTCTTAAGTATCTTCTCTCTAATAAAAAGATCAGTGAACATCCAATAGATGTTTCATTCTTGGATAACCCTATCTTGTGGCAAGAAATACAGAAAACCATCTTCTTGAGGCTCGGAGTATGCTTTCTTTTCAACTTTACTGATCTTCAGCAAAGAACATCACCAATAAAACATGTAACACAAAACTAGTAAAAACTACCAGAACCATGTTTTTAGAGTCTTTGTAGTTCATTTCTTATTGGTCCCCAAACTGAACATGTGATATCTTTAACCAATCAACAAGTCCTTAATGCTTAAAACCTCCTGTCCTCTTTCCATTCCTCCTCTTTCTTTGCTGCTCGGCAGCAATTTAAGTGCCTTTTTATTCTTTCTTACTATTGTGAGAGTGTTTGTGTAGAGAGTGTTTATATTTACATTATCACACGCACGCAAACATGCGTGCGCGTTTCATACAAGGTGGAGCATATCCGCATTAGTGTCCTTCGGTTCTTGGCAGTTGCGGCCGCGACGGGTGTGGTGCTCCGGCGACCGCAACTCCACAGACCCGACACAGAGGGCACTGCGTCCACGGAAGAGAGAGTGCGACAGGGCCGCGTAGTTCTGGCGCTCTCTCTCTCCCTTTCTATTTCATTGCTGAAATGTTACGGAGAGAGTGATACGCGCATTTTCAAGCAGCAGCTTTCTTATCAAATTGAAAGATCTATAATTATATAAATTTCGTTCCGCTTCAGAACGCAACGTTCGATCAGAGCGCAGCGTTCTGTCAGGAACACGACAGCACCCCTGCAGGCCATTCTAAGGTACCGCACCATAATACAGGCACAGTCCCAAGTAAAACCTGACAATTGAAATATATATTTATATATAATTACAAACCAGGTGATCAATACAAATATATATATACCTATTTATATATATTTATTATCTCTCTTTACAGAGGGAATACAAGAAAGATCTTAAACCCTGGTGTATATATATACATATACTATTGAATTCTCCAGTGTTTTTGTGTAAACATGAGCTCCTCCAGTGATGAGGGGAAGGCTAGTGTTAGCCTAAAGAGGAGCCATACGGAGATGACTCAGGTCCTCCAAAAAGCCCTGGGGGCCTTGCTGGGACATGGACCACAGCAGATAGCTCCGATGGAGGGCTGGCTCAAGTTCTCACAGGGCCTGGAGGAAATCAAAGGGCTTAAGGCAAAGGAAAAATTGATAGGGGGCAGAAAAGCTGCCCGCAGGGCAGAGGAAGCCCACCCCCCCCCCTTGGCACACCACCAAAAGAGAAGGGTGGCAAAAGGAGAAGGATAAGAGGAAAAGCGGGGCCTAGCAGGGGACAGGAAAGATCCTCAGATACCTCAGATGAGGGTGAGGACGACTGGGAGGAGGAATACTCAGAAGAGGAAGAAGTACTGTCTATATCCTCTTCTGAGGAAGAAGGCCACAAAGCGCCTAAGAAAAAGAAAAAGAGGAGACAGAGGAGGGTGGTGCAGGTGACGATGACTTCGATCCGGAGGCACTAATTCACCCTAGATCCTCAGAATAGGAGCCGCCGAAAAGAATAGCGGCCTATCTAAAGAAGCGCTTCAGAGCGCCACTAGCCAAAGAGGCTAGAAGTAAGATGAGTGTGGAATGCCCCAGACCTCACCTCCCAGAGGGTGCAGCGGATACACCCGAAATAGACGAAAAGGTGATTACATTCATGAGCAAATACACGAAATACGTGAGGAAGGGTCTGGGTAGATCTTGGCGGTCATGCCAAGACAAGATGCTGGTATGACAGGACCCCTCACAAAAATTCTCCAGATCGGAGAAGAGGCTAAAGTCAAAGGAGAGCCGATAGACCTGTCAATTCTAATCGGGTGGACCCAGAGGGCGATATGCATTTTGGGAAACGCCAACCATGCCATCAACACTGAAAGAAGGAAATCTTTGCTGGTGAAGATTGATCCTAAGCTGAGAGAGTTGGCATCCTTGGAATCAGCGTCAACCGCGAAGGGTAAACTATTTGGGGACTCCTTTATCAAGGAGCTAACCAAATTTGCGAATTCCTATGCGGCTTTGGACAAGGCGCAAGCCTCTCTCAAAAGAGTATACGGGAAGCACATTTTTGGATGGGCCAGCAGAGGCAGGGGTCGCTCAGCTGGCCGATTCCACTATAATCGATCCTATCAAGACAAAGCACAGTGGCGAGAACAGGAGGATCGTAGACAAACGCCTTTCTGTCCATCAAGGAGTAGAGGAAGAGGCAGAAACTGGCGACAAGGGAACGTCAGCAAAACAACCCAGGTGAGAACAGTCTACCCACACCTAAGTACCCCAGAAGTAGGGGGAGGACAGCTCAGTTTTTACAGAATTGGTTGGCTATATCAGGAGATGCCTGGGTAATACAAACCGCACAAGGGTTTTACATAGACTTTCTAGAGATACCACATCAGGGACACCCACCAAGGGGCCTAGAAATGAACAGAGAGGACAAATTATTACTGGAAAGGGAATTGCGAGGGCTAGTGAGCAAAAGAGCTATAAGACCCATAAAAGTACAATCAAGGGGATACATAAGCAATATGTTTATAGTGAGAGGGAAGCACAAGACAAGACCAATTATAAACCTGAGAGGTCTAAACGAATACGTGGTGTACAGACACTTCAAGATGGAGGGGATACACCTCTTAAGAGATACATTAATTCAGGGAGACTGGCTAGCCAGGATAGATTTAAAAGATGCATACCTGACGATTCCCATAGCAGAGGAACACTGCAGCTTTCTGAGATTCGTCTGGGAGGAAACAACATGGGAATTTCGATGCCTACCCTTCGGCCTAGCATCAGCACCATGGTGTTTCACCAAGATGATGAAACCAGTGGTAACATACCTCAGAGGTCAAGGGATAAGACTTATAATCTATCTAGACGACAAATGTCTGATGTGCCAAGATAGAGAAACACTGTTAGAACAGGTACAGACAAGAACAGAATTGTTAGAGAGCCTGGGGTTTCTAATAAATAGGGAGAAATCCAGTATAGTTCCAGAGAAGTCAATGGAATTCCTGGGGTTCATAGTGGACTCTATTCAAGGAACTCTCAGTCTACCCATTCCAATGTGAACGATATCAAAAAACAGCTAAGACATACACTAGCGAAAGGAGAGCTATCACTGAGGGACATTGCGAGATAAGTGGGCCGACTAGCGGCATCAATCCAAGCAATATTCCTAGGACCACTACATTACAGGGCACTCCAGAGGCTGAAGATCTATCACCTCACGGGGGGCGCTTCCTACAAATCAAAGGTGGCCATTTCACAAGAAGTGAGGGACGAGTTGGAATGGTGGTTAATCCACATGGATGCATGGAACGGGAGAGCGATATTTGGTTCCTCCCCAAACCTGGGCATCGAATCCGACGCCAGCAGATGGGGCTGCGGAGCCCGATGAGGGAACCTGTCGACAGGGGGCAAGTGGTCGGATCAGGAGACAACTCTCCATATCAACTGCCTGGAGTTGCTAGAAGGGTCCTTTGCAGTGAAAAGCTGGAGTCAAGAGAGAGCACAATGTTGTGTCCTGATAAAAATGGACAATGTCTCGGCGGTCAGGTACATCAACAGACTGGGTGGGACAAGATCCAAACTACTGGCAGAACTGGCAAAAGACTTCTGGGAACTCTGTCTTCAGAGGAGAGTCTCAGTGACGGCGGAATATCTGCCGGACCATCAGAACGAAGTATCCGATTGGAACTCCAGATACCTCAGAGATGCCAGTGATTGGAAACTGGACAAAGGGGTGTTTCAAGAGCTGATGACTCGATGGAGACCATGCCGGGTCTACTTGTTTGCATCAAGACTAAACAAGCAGTTACCCCAGTTCCTCAGCTAGAGACCGGACCCAGAAGCAGAGGCGATAGATGCCTTCCTGCAGGCATGGGTCCAACAGACATACTATGCGTTCCCTTCATTCTCCATGATAACGAGGACGCTAGCCCAGGTGAGACGCCAGAGAGCATCCCTGGTACTAGTTACGCTGGACTGGAGGGGGCAGGTATGGTTTCCCAGCCTGCTGGAATTATCACACCACAACCCAGTGGCACTACTCAATGACAAATTCATTATTCAAGACCCCAGAGATCTCAGCCATCCACTAGTGAGATCAGGAAGACTCAACCTTATAGTATGGGCGATTTCAGGAGATCTTGGGTTAGGCCAGGTTTATCGAATGAGGCTGAAAACATCCTTTGCGAATCCTGGGCTCCAGGGACACACAAGACTTATAAATCAGCATGGGCTAGATGGACTAGCTGGTGTCTGGAGAGGAATATTCATCCCAATGGAACGGATGTAGTACACGTAGCTAATTTCTTAGCACAATTGGCAGCTCAAGGAATGGCATACTGAACTATCAACACGGCCAGGTCCGCAATATCGGCAGGACACCCTAGAGTAGAAGGCTTAGCGGTAGGGGAACACCCATTGATATGTAGATTGGTAAAGAGAGTAAAGATGATCAGACCCCCTAGCGAAAAGTATGATCAATTATGGGATGTAGACAGAGTTTTGAGATTATTTCTATCATGGCCAGATAATCAAGATTTATGCAGGAAAGCGATTTCAGGCAAGTTATCCATGCTCTTATGTCTTTTATCCTGTAAGAGATCCTCAGACGTTAGAGCACTGGTGGTCAACAGGAAGAGTGTATCTCCGAGCGGAGTGACTTTTCTCATAACAAAAAGGACCAACACAGGTTTGAGATCCATTTCTTATAATGCCTTCCCGGGACAACCGAAATTATGTCTGGTCAGATGCTTAGCAGCGTATGAGGATACGACAAGGAAAGTAAGACCTCCGGGAGTGTCACAATTATTGATAGCAATTTGTAAGCCATTACACCGGCTACCATAGCCAGATGGCTTAGATGGGTGATGGTACAAGCGGGCATTGATATAGTGAAATATGGAGCCCATTCTACTAGAGGAGCGATGGCTACCAAAGCCTTTAACATAGGAGCTACAGTAGAAGACATTATGAGGTCTGCAGATTGGTCGAATGAATCGACTTTTAAAACTTTCTATTTCAAACCTATGGAAAGTGCAACATCGATAGTGGTGAGTAAGCTTTGAACAAGCATAATCCGAGCCTCTGGTCTTTACATACAATTCAGAATTTCAACATATTCGTTCCAGAAAGTCATAATTCTATTAAAGACACAGAGGCGAAGGATTATCCCATCCTACCAATCATAAAAATGTAATGTATTACAAGATACTGAAATGTTGACGATTTTATTATGATTAATAAGACAATGCATGATGAATACAATATGATGTAATGCTGTAAATGCACAAGAAGAGAAGGTTATTTACTGTGTAGTTGAATTTATGATTGTCCCACCCTTTTCGGTTTATAGTCACCTCTTTTAATGTATGCTTCTATAGGGATGGCGACAGACAACAAGCAATTGAACTAGGATTGGAATGGAATGGACGGAATTTCAAGAATGCACCAAACGCAACCTCGACTGGACAAAGAAAGAGGAGGAATGGAAAGAGGACAGGAGGTTTTAAGCATTAAGGACTTGTTGATTGGTTAAAGATATCACATGGTCAGTTTGGGGACCAATAAGAAATGAACTACAAAGACTCTAAAACATGGTTATGGTAGTTTTTACTAGTTTTGAGTTACATGTTTTATTGGTGATGTTCTTTGCTGCTGATCAGTAAAGTTGAAGAGAAAGCATAATCCTTCACCCCCGTGTCTTTAATAGAATTATGACTTTCTGGAACAAATGTGTTGAAAATCTGAATTGATGGGCAAGATTAACAGGATCGCTTTCCGATCCTATATTGGATCGTAGCTCTTCCCATAATTCGCCTTCATTATCACCTTTCATCTCCTTGAGGGGAAGTTATATTTCAAGCAATCTTAGTACTGACCATGGTGACAATGATCAGAACCTGAACTCTTTCTCACCTGCAGACAAACGTACAGACTCCAATGAAGGTAGTTTGTCTACAAGTAAAGATTCTACTGCAACAAAACAGTTCTTCTAAACACATTCTTTGGTATGTCATTCAGCCAAGTTGGCAGATTGTATAGATGTATCAGGAGTGGATTTAGTAGTACTTACAGAAACCTGCTTACAGGAAGAAAACTTGCATGTTATTCAAATTGCTACTCCTGAAGGCTACAAAATGTTGCACTTGGACCGTGTTGACACAAGAGGTGGGGGTCTAGCAGTTATATTTAGAGTGTCTCTTACATTGTTTGTATCAATTACTACCATTATTGAGCATTGTGAATCCATGTTGGTTAAATTAGTGTTAAATCCATCTGCCACTCTGAGAATTGTCGTTATCTATCGTCCTCCTATTTCAACACCCATATTTGAGGAACAATTACTGGCTATTCGTGGGTCGGTAGTTAAATCTTCATCTCCTGTTCTAATTCTGGGGAATTTAGCTTCTGGGCATATAATCCTTCCAACTAAGGCACATCATCTTTGTTAAACCTTTTTGACAGCTTTGTATTTGTACAACAAGTACACAATGCTTCTCACTCTGGAGGGAATATTCTGGACTGGATTCTAATTAAAAACCAGCATATTACACCTATTGATATTCAAAGCTGTATTTGACCTGATCACTCTTGTCTGCATTTTAATATTATTTTTACTAGTTGGCTTTTAAAAAAGGGTATTTTGGCTTTGACTCCAGTTTTAGTAGTAGTAGTATCACAGAGCACCAGGAATGTTACTTCAGAAGCTTTTCATTCATTGTTAGCACCTAAACTGTCAACTCTGCAGGATAATCTACCACTTGATGTTCTTAACGGTCGCCTTCAGACCATTATGAGGGATCCTTTTAATGTATTAGCACCATTAGCCTTAATAAAAATAAACAAAAAAACAATAATCAGTGGTTTTCTAATGAGATTCTGGAAGCCAGAAGAATTAAGAGCATGGCGGAATGAAGCTGGAGAAAAAACCCAAATGACTCTAATTTTGGGGGTATATAAGGCGGAAGCAAACAATTACAAGTGAGCAATTTTCAGAGCTAAAGAAATATATCTAAATTAACAGATTAGCTCTGATAAATCAAACTCCTGAGAACTATTTAATACACTGCAATATCTCCATAACCATTAACAATGATTGGTGTCAAAAAATTCAGGATGGATTTATACAAAATAACTGCTTGCACAAATCAAAAATCTCTGACTTTCTAAGTAAGCATTCTGAATCAACTTCAACAACTTCAGCTGTGTGCCTTTCAGAACATACCAACCCCTGTTTCTTTTTTACTTTCAAAACATGTCTCTGAATCTGAACTACTTAAAATTGTAAATGCATGAAGCCTAACTTCTGTCAGGGTGATGGCCTCCCGACTAATTTCTTCAAAAAATTCCTGCCTTCATTTGTTCATTGGGTTATGCAAAGGTTCCATACCTGAGTGTCTAAGGAGGCTTGGATAACGCCCCTATTGAAAAAGGAGAATCTGTCCCCAAATGATCCTGCAAGCCTTCGACCAATAAAATGTTTTCCTTATGTTCAAGAAATTATTGACAATGTAGTATGTCAACACTATCAGGAGTATGTGGAACAACATGAAGTTTTGACTTTTGGGCAATCAGGCTTCCCATGGAATTATGGTACAGAAACAGTGCTTATTGACTTGAAATCTAACATTGTCAGAATTATTGACATCTTACTTTTTGACCTATCAGCCGCCTTCGACTTGGTAAATCATGAGATGCTAATTGAAAGCTTGGTTGAATTGGGAAGATGCTCCAATAAGGCTGCTAATTGGTTCAAATATTTTCTTGGAGCAGGATCTCCAGAGTGGCTAAGGAAGGCTTTTATTCCAAATTGGTCCCCCTCAATTGTTTAGTTCCACAGGGATCCTGTTTGTACCCACTGTTATTCAACATTTATTCTAGACCTCTATGTGATCTTCTGGAGGGTCTAGATGTTCAGTTTGCAAATTATGCGGTTGATTTACAGATCATTCTAGAGTTATCTGGATCATATACCAATAACCTCACAAGAGTCAGAGAGATCTTCACTGCCATCAAAATATGGATAGGCAGAAATTCTCTGGCTCTAAATAACAACAAAACCAAGATCATTATCCTTTGTCCCGTCTCTAAATTGAAAGAACGTGATCCCTGATGTGAAGGTTTTTTGATCCAGGGCAACAATATTCGTAGCTCTGATTATGTAATTTTTTAGGAATTTACTTGGATTCTCAACTTACTTTTAAAAAACACATCTCACATCTGAGTTCATCGTGTTCATATATGACTTATCTCTTCTGGAAAATCTGCTCCTACTTGTCCGAAAGGAATAGGGCCTCAATTGCAGCAGCCACAATCAATACTAAGCTAAACTACTGTAATAGCCTTTTGGTTGGAACTTGTTAAAAACTCCAAAACATTCAACATGGAGCAGTCAGAGTGGTCTGTGGGCTGAGTCAAAGTGCTCATATTTCGACTGCACATTGAAGCTGCACTGGCTCCCAATCGCCAAGAGAATACACTTTAAGGCTTCATGTTTAGTGTACAAATGCATGGCCAAGGCTTCTCCATCTTCTCTCTTTTCTCGGATTAAGAGAACCCCTTTAAGACACACCCTGTGTTTAAATAAAGACAGCCTATTGACACAACCCAGGTTCTCCTTGAAGAGTATGGGAGGTGATGGCTTTGATTTCTGGGCTCCTATGGCATGGAACTCATTGCCCAGTTTGCTCTGATCCATCCCCTCCATCGCTCAATTCATAAAAGGCCTTAAAACGTATCTGTTCAATGAAGGACTTTTTATATTCTATTTCTTCATAATTGACATCTCTGTTTTTGTAGCTTGTCTGTAAGTGCCATGAGTCCTTCGGGCGTGTTGGTGCTATATAAAAATTCCATATAACATAATAGAATAGAACATAAGGGGACTGGCCACCAAGGGGCGCACGGACAATGACTTCTTTCGTGTGAGCTCTCCCATATATGGTCTGTGACGTGGTCTGAGCCCACACCCCTAGACCCCCCCCCCCAGAACTACAAACCGGACTGCCTAGTCGTGAAGGTCCCCCCACCCAGCAGACAAAAATCGGAGCCGGATTGCCTGGGAATTAACGCTGGCAAGTGTCGCCCCACGGAACGACGGCCACCCGAAAGCAAAACCGAGGACAACACACGTGGGCAACCCAGGAGGATTTGCCGCGGCGAGCACCAAGCGCAAACAGGGCTCGCCAGAGTAAGTCCCTCAGCACTCACCCAAGAACAACGAGAGAAGAGAAAGAAAAGAAGCAGCACCAAACAGGGGAGTGCATACATGGTACGGGCCGGAGCTTCCACGTAATAGCTCTCCGGGAACCCCCGCGGAAAGCAAACGCTGTGATACTACCAAGTAACCGCTTGGCGCACCAGCGTGAAGCACCAGACCAGCTGGACAAACCCCTGCACACTGAGAAGCCCCCTCGAACAGGACCACACCAAAGCCACGCAAGACGGGCCGACCTCCCACGGGCAAACTACAAAGCATGCAGTGAACCCTCGGGGCCCCACAGCATTGGAAGAAGACAGGATCAGCGGCACCACCGAGCCCTGACCGAGAGTAGAGCACACGTGAAACACACAAGGGTAGCCGCTCCATTGTACAAGTAAGTGCTGCATAACGCACAACCGCGCTCCCACGGCACCTGCTAGGATTGCTCCTTTGAAGAAACGCACACCTGCTTGTTCTATCCTAACTCCCCCATACAGACAGCAAGAGGAATCTGTTAAGCACATTCTTGGCGCAGATCCCGCCTAACAAACCCATAAGGCCACCCACTCCAGGATACAGCCAGTGCAGGCACCTGAGGCTTATCCGATCTGTGGAACAGTGCACACAGGAACACAGACAGCTGACAAAAAGCCCACATACCATATCAGCACACTGTCTGATCCCTTGCACAGTCATCCCCTCGGAGGGAAAGCTCGATATGAAAAAAGAACCCTTAGGATACAGGGCCTAACGCCAGAAGGGACTTAAGTGTCCACCATACACACCTCACCCAAAACCGGATATAGCAAGAATCCAGCCTCCTGAATAGTAACCAGAGTTACGTTCCACTCACCAATTGAAAGGTGTGGCGCTGATAACACCGAACTCCCCCAACATACTCACCTCTATCTATCCATTCAGCGCAGTACTGAAGTACCACTACAAATCACTGATCCTCATACAAATAAACCTGGACCAGAGAAGGAGGGAACGCTCAAACACGATCCTGGAATCACTCTGAAGGCATCATATGGTCGGTCCATCAGACCCAAACCCCTGTACCTGACCGTCCCGACTGGCCTAAAATCACTAGGCAACCCTGCAAACGTCACAAAAACTGAGAAGCAGGGGAACATCCTCAGACTACAACAAAACGCCTACAGAATCTGGTGCACATGACAAGCTTGCACCCTTCAAATTTTCACCTAACCAAACACAGAGAGACCCTATTCGCTTCATGAGCATGGAAACTTCGGGTCCAGAGGCAGCTGCCACCAAGGCAGATGTGGCTGATCTCCTAATGGAATTAAAGAGCATGAGAGCAGACATCACTGGAAAGATAGAAAAGATAACCCATAGAATAGACAAAATGGAGGAGAGGCTGGAAGAAGTAGAACATATTCAGACCTCCCTATCCACACTTGAAACTCACATGAATGTCAGGATCGCAGATATAGAAACACGAGAAGAGGAAGTACGCATGATGGTTGATGACCTTGGAAACCGTGAGCGACGCAACAACATCTGTGTCTTTGGAGTCCCTGAAAAGGATGGAGAATCCAACACAGACCTCAGAAAAACATTCCACACACTAATAAAAATACTCTTCGGAGATGACTCTCTAGACGAGCCGAAACTTGACCGCATCCACCGAGCAGGCAGAACAGCAGGTGGCCCAAGGTCGATACTCGCCTGATTCCACAACTATGCAGACAAAGCCTGAGTCCTTGACAAAGTCAGAAGAGGTACCCACATACCCCTGGATGGAGCGAGCATAACCATTTACCAGGACCTCTCGTCTCTTACTGTAGCGATGAGAAGAACATTTCAACCGCTAACAAAATTCTTCAAAGACAAAGCTGTAAGATACCGATGGGGATACCCCTTCACACTAACATTTGAATGGGAGGGATCCACAATAGAGCTGAAAACGACATTGCAGGATGCAACAAAGCCATAGTGGGATGGGAGGAGGGAGGATCAGCACCAGACGATGGGAAAAACAGAGAGCCTGGATGGAAGATTAAAGGACGGACAAGGAAAAAAATTTGGGGTGCACAGAAATTCAGGAGGATGAATGCGCCCTCCGATACAGAACAATGAAACCCTAAGACCACAACGAAGACTGAGAAGGTGTGTCGACCTGTGGAAGGGAGGAGCGCACGGAGCTGACACACCTGAAAAAAAGTAGGAATTTTTGTAATAAACACTATGTACTAAAGAGGGGGAGGAACGAACGAAAGGAATGCATATTCGGCAGTGAAGACACAACTGTCAGAACAATGAGAGAATTGGTGAAACCCAAGAAGGGCTCACTACAAAGCGAAGTGTAAAGCACACAGACCAATGGGATTAGGCCTCCCTTGGTGGTCCGAAATGAACAAGCTCATGATAGCTCAGAAGGATCGGACGCCACGAAAGGTCAAGGGAAGGGAGGGGGGAAGTAAGGACAACACAATGACACAATGATGTTCTTGACAGGCAAGCAAAAGGAACTAAACAATCAAAACGGATTGACATTGAAAGGAAACACAAGGGACTCAAAAAACAAAAGCAGAATGAACTATCATGTCTCATTCATCTAATCGACAGGCCCAGATCTATAAAAATCGGCACTTTGAACGTTAAGGGACTAAATTCTCCCATGAAAAGTTCTTTGGTCTACAGAAAAAACAAACAAGCCAATCCTGACATGGGGCCTCATTACAAATCGTCCGGTATGGAAACAACTTTGGCGGTAAAGCCGCCGCCACTGTTGTTTCCATGCCGGGCGATCACAACTCCTGCAGGCGGGAGGTGATGTTCCCGCCAGGTCTGACCTGGCGGGTTTAACACCGCCCGCCTGCAGGCGGACGAGGAAACACCGGCAGCATTACGAGATGCTCCCGGTGTTTCCATGATCCCCATTCCCATTGAGTCCCATAGGACTCAATGGGAATGGGGTTTAACACCATTCCGCCTCTGTGATTCCCGGAAAACCGGGGTTGTAATGCCCCGGTAATTCTGGGAATCACGGAGGCGGAATGGTAATACGAGTCCGGCGGTAACCAGGTGGTTTTACCGCTGCGGTTACCGCCGGATTCGTAATGAGGCCCATACTCTTTGTTCAAGAGACAAGATACATATGAGGGGAAGAGCAAAAAGTCCTATACGCCAGATCCGATCTTGAATGTTGGGGCTCTAGCCCGCTGAGGAAGGCTGGCCTAGGCATCCTTGTCAAGAAAGAACTCAAACTCGATGTTCTGAAAACCTGGTCCGATGTAGGCGGCAGAGCAATCGTGGTAGTGGGAAGACTACATAACACCATTATAGCATTAGCCTCCATCTATGCACCCAACACTGGTCAGTCCCGATTCATGCAAAACATGATCCCAAAAATGATGCTTGAAGTGGAAGGATAAGTGATCCTTGGAGGCAATTTTAATTCATGGGCTGACCCCACGCTTGATAGACAAGTGGGCAACCCGCTAGCAAATGAACCGCCAGAAGCCGGTCGCTCGGAAGTGACCAAAATGATGAACTTATACAGGCTACAGGGCGCATGGCATCTAGCACACCCTCAGAAAACGGGGTTCACATTCTACTCGGCCCCAAATGTCACATACACAAGGATCGCCTACATATATCTCAACCCCGGCTTAACAGATGCAATGTCCACATCAACGATCGCCCCAAGCACATGGTCAGACCATGGCATGGTCACGGTTACCCTTAGCATGTTAGCGCTTCCCCACAGGAATTCAAAATGGTGATGCAAAGAATCACTTTGGAAGGACCCGTATTCCATGAACAGCTAATGAAGGAAATAGGTGAATACTTTGAACGAAATAACACTGGCGAAGTGTCCAAAAACACGGTTTTGGAGGTGGGGAAAGCAACTTAGAAAGGCATTCTAATAAGAGAAGGAGCATCCAAAAAGAGAGAGAGAAGCCTGATAGAAAATAAGCTCAGAAATGAGATTGCTCAACAAGACCTCTGGTTGCAATCCAATGACCCAGAGAGGAGCAAAAGAATAGCCAAAGCAACCCAAAAAAGGGAAGAACTGCACCATCTGGAGCTAGGACAAGTGATTCGTAGACTTCAATTTCCAAAACAAAAACACTGTGAAAAAGGAGATAAAGCAGACGCGCTATTGGTAGCCAGATTGACAGGGCAACGGGCAGAGAGATGGGTGGCATCCATTGAAACCACGAAGAACCCCCTACCAACAGACCCCACCAATGTTGCTGAGGCATTCACGGACTTCTACGAAAAACTATATACATCCAAAAATACACACGAAAACAGGGAATTAGACAGATACTTGGAGGAGATCAACATGCTGAAAATCGAACAAGATATAGCTGACTCACTTGAGTCCCCCATTACTCCGAAATAAATAGAAAACACCATAAAAAGGCTTCCAACTGGGAAGGCTGCAGGAGACGATGGCTATATCGCGGGATTCTATAAAACCTTCCCAGACACCCTCCTCCCTTTTATGGTCGAACTATTTAACCATATCCTTCAGACCGGATCAGCCCGCATCATTTTCTGATGCACTAATCACAGTAATCCCCAAGGAAGGCAAAGACCCCAACCAGTGCGCATCATACCGCCCCATCTCTCCCCTTAACATTGATGCCAAAATATACACCCAAGTGATTACTGCCAGACTCGAAACACATATGTCCTCCATAATTCATACTGACCAGGTCGGGTTCATCATTGGAAGACAAGGTGCCGACTCCATCCGTAAAACCCTCCACCTAATACATGAAGTCCGGAAAATGCCAAATGCCCCTGCACTACTGTCAATCAACGCGGAGAAAGCATTCGACAGAGTAGAATGGTGCTTCTTGGAGGCAATTCCGCACCAGATTGGCCTTGGCCCGACACTCAGGAGAGGAATAAAAGCAATTTACACCTCACCTCGAGTGTTGGTGATGATAAACTCACAATACTCATGTTGGTTTTCCCTAAGTAGAGGCACAAAACAAGGATGCCCCCTCTCCGCAATATTATTTGCCTTATCCTTAGAACCCCTAGCCCAGGCACTAAGAGCGGTCACACAAGTGGAGGGCCTACACGTCCAAGGCAGAGAGTACAAACTGGCCCTATATGCTGATGACTTCCTGCTCCACATCCAAAACCCCATGACGTCTGTGCCCAGCGCCATACAACTCATTGAGAAATAAGGAGCACTATCTGGCTTCAAAATCAACCGCACTAAGTCCATTCTTTTCCCACTAAAAGAACAGACCCCAGATCAGCACTTGGGATTTTCGCAATTAGGGCTAACGATGGGAGGCCCAACCCTCCGATACCTTGGGATCAACCAAACTAGAAATATTGCAGAACTATACGAAGCCAATTTCCCACACCTTTTAACTGCATTCCATGCAGATCTCGTGAAATGGCACCCCCTTACGATCTCATGGATGGGGCGTCTGAACGCTATGAAAATGGTGAGCCTCCCATGCTTCCTGTACCCCTTCCAAGTCCTCCCCGTGAGGGTCCCGGACGGCTTCTTCAGAGAATTGAAAAGAGCATCTCTACGATTCCTATGGAGCGGGAAAAAACAAGAATAGCCTATGAAACTCTCATACTCCCCAAAGAGAAAGGCGGCGTGGGCCTCCCCCACCTACAGCTATACTACCAAGCCGTCCAACTGAGGGTATTCATCCCCCACCTCAGAGACAAAAAAGAATTGCAATGGGTCCAATTGGATAACGACAACCTGACCCCGGTCACGCTCTCAGAATGTCTATGGGACCCCAGACCAAAACTGACACGAAAACTACGCGAACATCCCATCCTGAGCACGATATGGGAAATATGGAGGGAAGGGAATGACGGGAGTAACGACGTGGCCTTCCCCCCTAAGTCACCTATGGGCCCCAGGTATCAGAGAAGAAATCCCAGAACACCCAAGGTATCAATCTTGGTTCAAAGCCAGCCTAGAGAGAGTTGGGCAGCTGTGGAGAGACGGTAAATTCATTGCAATTTCTGAACTAGAAGATGACCTTCAGCTAAAGTCTATCCCAGTCTTCCTCTACCTACACCTCAAAGGAGTCCTATCGAAACGAGAATGGCACACAAAGATATGCAGGGAACTTACACCCTTTGAAAAAATCCTCGATACAGTCTCCAAAACGAAAGGCCTAATCACTTCCATGTATAGAACACTGCTTCGACAAAGGACCAGTACAAAACTCAAAAATAGATGGGAGAAAGACTTCCAGAGAGAATTTGACCAATATATGTGGGCCTCAATAACCAAAACACCATCAAGAATATCGATTGCAGCACAATACAAGCTACACGCCATAAAACTACTACATAGATGGCAATATGATCTCCACAGATTATCCAAAATGTTCCAAGCCAATAGCCCCAGGTGCTGGCGCAGCTGTGGGAACAATGCCAACTACTGGCACATGTGGTGGGACTGCCCCAGAGTTCGTGTTTACTGGGAAGAGGTGTTAGGCTGGATTAAACAGATTGAAGGTATAGACCGAAAAAGCAACACCTCTCCTGGTTCTGTTTGGGCTAGAGGAATATGAAGAAGGAGTAACTAGAACGAAAGGAATAGCAGCCCCTCTACTACTGGCTGCACGAGCATGCATAGCTTCAAAATGGAAGTCCCCCAATCTCCCCACCAAAAAGGAATGGATTGGAGTAGCCGCAAACATATACATGATGGAAAAAATCACAGCCACCCTCCATGAAAGAGCTGCCCAACAAGAAGAACTCTGGTGTGATTTTGAAGCCCTACACGTCCCCAACCCGGGAGGGAACCAACGCAACAATGACTGAATGCAACCCTAGCCGAACCAGATACCAGTCAATGATCTAAAAGCACCACACCTGGACAATCGCATGTCACAAATATAACAACGGACATGAATACAATTCACTAGGGTCTCAACCTGATATGCGAATACATCTCTGCCAACGATCTTCCGATGTTATACACCTGTCTTGAAGGGAGGAGGGTGACAAGGGGGGTAGTTAAGTTAATAACATTGGGACCAAACATGGTTGCTCGGACAGACAAAAATGTTACAACGTTAAAATCGCTGTTACCGGACAATGATACGTTGCATATGTGGTTTATGTTCTTATGTTCCCTGAAAACCAATCAAATTCAAATTTGACAAAAAAAAGAATAGAACATAAGAGTCACCTTTCATTCACCAGTTGCTTTCTCAACAACAAATATTGTGTCTCTCTTAATTCCCGTTATAAATTCAACAAATCAAAGTAATAGAACCTTGGCCATCTGGGGAACTAAAGTTATAAAGCGCAAATTTGACAGATGGTGAGCTATGTTTGGGAAAATTGTGTAGATTTTCCTAACAGCATAATTTGTCTAGAAACAATCAAACCGAGTACCGCACAAATGTATGAGTTTAGGCTTCAGCCAGTTCTCCTAGACTTCTGAGGAACCTGGCTGAAACTGCTTGTCAGGTTTGAAGTACCTACTGTGGGGCCAACTCTACCAGACCTGTAAGATCAGCCCATTCACACTGCCTCACCCAACCCAAATATAAACGAGCTAGAGGAGGAGGCTCCAGCTTCCCCACGGTGGCAGCAAATCACTGGAACTCACTCCCACTTGCCCTAAGAGCATAGGACTCGTATTGGGCCTTCTGGAAAGCTTTAAAGTGCATTGTCATGAGAATATATGAACTCCATGTATGCATACATGTGACTGGTCCTGAAACAGCACCTTGATGCCGCTGGGCTTAAGCGCTTTAGAAATGTAAAATAAATAAATGAATACACGAAATGATAGAATTACCATTTGGTGCTTCCCTGTACCCAAGCCCTTATTTTATATCATTCTAAATGAATGAACTAGAAAAAAGTCTATCTTGCAAATTACATAATTTTTTTGTGGCCACACTAAACTACAGGTGTTTTGGGGTTTTCTTGCCCAATTTTCCCTCATAAATGAACTTGAGTGTAAGCTCTTTTTATTGAACAAAAACACTAGTATACCCAACTGTATAACTCTTCAAAGCTCGGCTTAAACGTCACTTACTTGCTAAGGAGTGAGATCCACCTGACATCTCCCCACCCTCCCTGCCTGACCCCACCTCTTCCTCCAGTGACGCTTAATAATGTAATTTTGTATATTCAAATAGTACTCCTCTTTAGTTTGAAGCATGTGCCACTTTATGCTAACATCACCTTTGTAAGTCACTTGTGTTCGTAGTTATATTTTTTCTATTGTTTTGTTTTGTCCCTGGTATATGTCTCACTTTTTTACACCTTCATAAAAGGGCGCACCAATTTTTCTCAACTTTGTGCTATTGTATAGGTTTCCTTTGTGGCAATGCCTCTGCCATCTGTACGTGCATTATTGTAAATCATTTATTTTCCAAATTGATATGCCAGTTTTTCAAATAAATACAAATACAAATCTAAATGCCTCTCGCAGGATAACTATTATGGGGGATTAAAACATTTATAAGATGGGACCATTGGTGGGGAGGATCACACCCATACCTCTTGTACCAGCTTGCATCCTAGAAGCGGGTTACAACCTCTGGTCCACCAATGTTACGTAAATGAAATGTGCCTTGGCTCATATGAACCTACTTGCAGCCCAAGACACCTGCCCACATAGTGGACAGAGCACGCATGTGTAGGCCCTATTGCATGCCAAGGAGATACCTGGTGGCAAAATCACAACTCTCGCACAACTGTATCAGCTGCATAGTGTATATTTCAAGGTGAAAAATAATAGTTATATGTGTTTAGAAAAGAGCAATTTTGATTGAGGAAAAAAGTGTGCTAGTTCCAAATGATGTACTTAAGTGCAGTGCAGAAGTGCATTTGCACAAACACATGCAATAATTCACACTCACACGGATACATGCATTCACACGACACTTACACACGATCACAGGACTTTTTTTCCTGCCCTTTCCTGTGGCTTCACTTTGGCTTGGTCCACTTCGCCCTGCCCAGGCAACATGAAGGGATATTGATTGCCAGCTTCTCCCCCTGTGTCCCACCGAATGGCCTTTAGGAGGACACGAGGAGAAGATAAAATAGGCACCCTCTATGCCACTTAATATCCAGGCCCCTTTGAGTCTTCTCATGGCTGCAAGAGGACAGTGTGTAGGACAGTGCCCTTCTTTAACGCTTTGTCACGCACAACACTCTTTGGGTGTGCTGCGTTTGACAGATATATCAGTGACAGCCTGTGCATAACACCCATTATGCACCACCCGCTATGGCTAGAAAACTACTTCAATAGTTTGTCTTTGTTAGAGCTCCATGACTTTCTCAACAGCACATCACCAAGCATTCTGCAGTCTTCTACTATCTGAATGATTTCATGATTAGGTGTTCACTTTGGGGCAAGTTCAGTTCTAGGGGAAGACAATACCAGATAGCTACCTAGAGCTCTGTTAGCAGGTAGATGCTAAATTAACCCCACAAGCAGCATATCTGGACTATGCATCATGCCTTGTCCCTTCCCCACTCCTCCACATTTGGAAACTGGCGTAGGACATGGGGAGAAGAAGGGGGACAAATCCCTCCCACAATTTAAAGTGGGGGGGATATAATGGCATTTATCCCCCCCCAGAAAATGTAAGTGTTGTGCACACTGCCCACGATTCTTGTGATTTCTGTAACCCGTTTGCAATACACAGAGGAGGTTGCTGTCAGAAACCTTTGTGGTGACTTTTCAACTTTAAGGGCCTGATTCATGGATTTTTGTGCACTGTTGAAAGGGACTTTGCACTGCTGAAAAGTGACTTTGCACTTCCAACCCAAACCCTAATTCATGGAACTGGATAAACTGTTTGTTTGCAGTGCAAAGCCAGTGGCAAGTCATTTTGTACTGCAAACATGACTTTGCACTGACTTTGCACTGCAAAAATACACTTTGCACAGTTCCATTAATCAGGGTTTGTATCAGCAGTGCAAAGTCACTTTGAAATGGGCAAACAATTCCATGAATCTGCGCGCAATCACTAAGTGGATCATCTGGCGTTGGCCTGTAACACGAGGCTCTCATGATTATCTCGAGGCATCAGGTGGGCTTGGGCTGTTGTGCGCTGCCCTAAGTTGTCTACTATCTATCAGGCCACCTTCAGCAAGTGCTGATGAATTGGGCCATTCCCCATGCCCTAACATATGCCCAAGGAATGGATCATTTCCCCTGCTGTTTAATCTCTGAATGTAGTTCCTACAGTCCCCTGGCCCTTTTATGTGTCATAGATATGCATGCATTGTCCCGACATTGCATCCATCTCTTTATGCGCTACCTCCAGAAGATGGCGTCTTGGAGGATTTCTGACTTTTTGAACCTTAACCATTAAAACTCCTCTAAATGAATGTCTTGTCTGCTCTCTCGTGCCCATCTCTCCAATGTCCAGTGAAATTATGACTATTCAGTGTTTCTTGCACGGGTGCCTGCGAGACCAAAGGTTTTAAATTGTGATCTAGCTTCCAGGATATTGGTCCTTTGTCACCTCTTACTCTAATGGATCGCTCCATTACCCGATGTATACCCATGTGACTCGGCACAGCAACTTCCCTCCATCCACTCATAGTGCTTTTATACAGATGAGTATCCATGACATTCAATGGAAGGGGTGGTTCAGGCATTGCATGAGATCGGCAAGCAACTATGTTTTGGGAGGCTGTTCAGTCTCTCAACATACACGTCATCGGTAGATGCAACATTCTCATGCCTGGGAAGGCACAATCTTGATGTTGGCAGAACACATTTTAAGATACATTAAATACCTGCTGTTCATGCTATTTCTACGATTCTCACATGGCTGTAGGGAAGATGGCTTGCTTACTATTGCTACGTCCACCTGCTAAAACCACCTTGCCTAGTGAGGAGAGTCCCTAAAATACACATCAAGTTGCCATACGGGAAAAGCATCAGAAGCAAAGACGATAGAAGCGGGCATCATTATGCGGTCGAAGACGAAGTCCCTCTGTGGTTAAGACATGTGCACTATAACATAGGACAAACACTGTTATGGCAATAAGGCACTGCTAAACATGGCAGTTAGCAAGGACAAGGAGTTGAGATGTATAATCATTGGGTTGGTTGTTCCATTTCAGAACTGACCCTCACCATATCTGAGGAGTGCTTGTCAATGTCTGACTTTCTTGGTGAAATTAATGGCACCTGCCCACCTTCTGGGGTCCAACTCATTGTGGACATTTTGCTGCATTTTGTTACAGCATTCATTTGGGGGGTGAGGAGTTATTGTATTTTTTGTTTTCATTTCTATCAGTATTTGGGAGTTGGAGAAGGGGTGAAACAGGGTATGAGGGACCTCCTCCCATGAAAAGTCCGTAAAAATGCAGGTTAACAGCCGGCTTTGAGTTGGCCATCCATGAGTTGTACCAGATCCAACTGTGTAAAGTGCATTTTTGGCGTGCAAAGTCAGTGCAAAACCATTTTTGCAGTACAAAATGACTTTGGACTGCAAAAATACACTTTGCATAAATTTACATGAATCGGGCCCAAAAATGTATCTTTACATAACATTGGCGAAGAGTCGGGATCGACACACACTTCCCTGCAACACTGACACAAAACTCTCTAATGACTATCAGTGCAAAATGGCACAACCCGGCCGCATTTCTGCCATAGCTGTGAGAAACTACATTGTTTTGTATGGAATTTAAACCATCCAGAAAGACTGCCAGATGGCACAGCACCAACCCCTGCTGAAGATTAGGATGTGTATCAGTATATGCTAAAGCCATTAACGTGATAAAAAAGTGATTTGGGAACAACCAAAGCATGACGCGCTGCACACAGGCAGGTTTTCCGAGTGCAGAGGGCAGAATTGGCAATGCATACTCTACTCCACTCCTATGTCAGCATGGAAACCAGATCGAATCATCAGTTTATCATTTTTAGATATTCTCCGATTACATGAAGTAATCAACGGAAACCTTTGCCACAACATTTCAACTTCGTATTTATTGAAAGCTCCTATGCAACACACCACTTGCATTGGTGTATTTACAACAACAGGGCCTTTTCAGCTCCTGCATTTGTGGGTGCATGGTGTCATGAGAACATAGCTATGTATTTATGTATGTATTGGGTGTTTATAAAGCACCTAGACAGAAAATGGTGTTTCAAGGCGCCACTAGACAATAAAGGGGATGGGGGATAGGTAGGAAAACTCCAATGACAGTCCTACTAGGCCTTGCTGTTAACCATATAGCAGCTAGAAGCTGCTGTCTGTCAGACATCAGTCAGATAATAAGTCAGTAGCTCCTGACCCTTATTCACATATCCTGATTCCTTCTATTAAAATATCCCGGTGAAGCAACTGCGCATGCGCGTGGTTGGGCAACCAGTAACGCTCGAAATAGAGAAGTATCCAAAGCAAACTTAATTATAAATTCTACTCACCCTCATGGAGCCTCACCAATCCGGAACCCAGTGTATTTAGGTCCTTTAATCACTGCTTGCTCAGTTAAAGTTCTGTCCCATTCAGCCGCAGCATGTCCCAGAATGTTGGCAAAACATGCTTGCTTACACCAGTCTATGCCAGCTCCCACAGATTGTAGGCACAAAGCTGAGAAATAGATGTTGCAGCTGCCAATGCTGTATTGGTGTAATCAAAATGTCATAACCAGGTTCATGCTCAGCCACTCAGTTTATAAGCACTATGTGTGTCCTTCAATGAAGTCCTGGTAAAAACAAACATTGGCAAAGCCAGCAGTTTTGGCTTGTGTACAAGTATTAGGCATTTGCCAAGCACTGCTGTTAGATGCCCAGGTACTCAGACCACAAGTGACTTTGCTGACTCAAAAGCCAAAACTGTTGGAATTGTCAATGCTTGTTCTTTTTCAAATCAATTAGGATAAAATCAATAGAAGAAGATGTGTGAGTACATGTACTCTATTGGTGAAAGTAAGATGCAAGCACTTAGACGTTGTACTTCACAAATAAGTTATTGATAGTAGAATACACATCTGCAAAAAAATCCTTATAATAAAAGAAGCTTAATATATTGTGGGATAGGGGATGCAGGTACAGGGGAACCTGAGGCTGAACAGGGCAGTTCCTGTATATGGGGCGCCCTCGCAGCCCTACGTTATGTGACGCTAATCAGGTTTTGGCTAATGGGTGGGCTGATGCATTCTGCTCATGGGTGTGGGCAACAAGAGGCCTGGAGTGTAGGAAATTGCATTATCCTGGACCACGCATTTTGTTTGGATTGAGCCCGCTAGCACAGGAACCAAGATTGAAACCACTGCAGTTTGGTGGTGCTCAGGCACCTCAAAGAGGAAGATAACTTTTTTTTTATATAGGAGCACAGCCTTTTGTTATTTTGTGGACATAGAATACCCTAAAAGGTCAGGACTCTTTTGACACCCTTCTAGGAAGGACTTGGAATGAGGGAGCCATATGAGCTCAAGCAATGACAAAAACACACACCTCCTCATTGTACACATATGTGAGTGAAGTCTCACATGCACTTTGACCACCTCTGAAGGTTTCCCACCATATACATCAACAAAAAGCCCCTGCCTGGCAAGCCTCAGCCTTAGCACCCAGCAACCATCAATCCCAGACTCCCATGACCTTGTGTGGAGATTGGTAAAATCAACTTACTCTTTCATGGATCGCCTCCTTCTTGTCCACATCACTTGGACTCGCCATTTGCACCGCATCAATCGGGCAGCGATTAACACTTTCCACCACCCCATAACTTTGGGGAGGTACAGCCTGCCCTCCTGTATTTTATACAACGTTGGCCGAGATCCTTTCTACCTCCTTAGTCAGAAACGGTGGACCATTGATACAGTATGCACTGTCTGGCTGGGTTGGGCTGTCATCGAAAGCACACAGAGATCTCACTCCAACGCCCTGCTCCGCTATACAGGAGAGAGGGCTTTTTAACTTAATGCTTCTGTATGGCCTGGTGCCACACCCAATAGACACTGTGCCAGGTGAGGGGATGCCTTCCGTCCTACACCAATAGTTTGATCCTAACTGAAGTACATGCTGTTAATGGCCTCTGGCATTCACTAAGCCATGCTTGGAGCACAGAGGGCCTGATTGAAAAAAAAATGTGTAACATTGGGTGTCTGTCTTGACCCACCTCTCCAATATATTCACATTGCACGTTATGATATGATATGATATGATAGTTTATTTATATAGCGCCTATACACAATTTGTTTCAAAGCGCTTCAAGGCAAGGGAGGGAACAAGGGAAAATACAACATTCTTACAGGTCATGAACAGTAAGGATGTGAAATTAACTATCGTACTGGGCCTGATGACATTTCAGATAGTGCAAGAGCTAAGACATAGATAAGGAAGGTAGAGTGGGAAGGAAATGGAAACAGACAGGCGACTACCGTACTAGGCCTGACGGCATTTCTGGTAGAGCCGGAGGAAAACAAAAGGTGAGGGAGAGGGGTACAGAAAGGGAGGGGAGGAACAAAACAAGCGACTATCGTACTAGGCCTGACAACATTTCAGATAGTGCTGGAGGGGTGGGGGTGTGCAAGTAAGGGGATGGAGGACCGACAGACGAGGTTGCTATCATACTAAGTCCAGGGACAATTCTGATAGAGTAAGTGCGTAGAAGAAAGTAAGGGGAGGAGGGGAGAAAAGACTCAATCATGTTTGTGTGTGCAATATACACAAATATATAATGGATTTGGTGGACATACAAACAATAGCAACAGAATGTATCATGCATACCAAACGCCGGAAAAAAAAATATTCTTTTTTTTAACAAATGCTCATGATCATCACTCACTACAAAATAATTGGCAGATCATTTTACTTTGTGGTTTGTGTCTGCAGCAAAGTCCCCGTCAAGAGGGTTATAAGGTTTGTGAGATTTGTGCACAAGGAATGGGGGGTGGACACCCAATCTTTTTGGGACCTGCTATGCTCAGGCAATGAACGCCTTTTGACTTGAAATGGTAAATTTTTTACGTGAACTGAGCCTTCTGATGTGAGACGCCAAATTGAAGGATTTTATGCTCTGAACCGCTTTTCTATTTCTTAATTTGTTTGTTTTCTTTTCTTCTTTTCTCTTGTTTTATACAGTGATTATATATGTAATTTAACATGTACTGCTATTTTAATTTTAATTTTGTGAAAAGTCGAGTTCTTTGACTAAAACACGATAAATAAAGGTGTCCCCTGCCCCCCATGATTTTATGTGCCGCCTACGCCCCTGTCAGAGAGTGCACGTGCAAGTTGTTATCACTGGTGTACATTAGCTCCCTTGGGACTGTCTGCATCCGTTCCGATAAACAGAGACAGGCAGGATCAGCCTTAGCACTCCCAGCGCCCGGGGCGAGTCAACAAAATTTGGCGCCCTCCACTACTCTCTCCCGTCACCCTTCGTGGGGGAGGTTGCCAAATTGGCCTATTGTGATAAAATGTACCCCGCTCTGTGCTGTACTCAGCGAGAGAGCGGGGCACATTTTGCTTAAATAGGGGGCCTGCCGCGCCTTCAGCCGCAGCGCCAACTCAGGATTGATCTTGAAAGACTCCCCCGGGCTGGTGTGGCGGTAGGCTAAAGGCAGCCCAGTCAGCCCTGCCCGAAGGCCGGCCCTGGAGACCGGCACGGGCGGTCCGGCGGCAGACCCTTCCTTATGAATGGCTGTCTGTGGAGACATGGGACTCATCCTCTTGTTTCTATCATCACCTTGATGGATCGCACATGACAACTGAGATATTGAGTGCATGACACAATACCATACATAGAGGACTGAAAACTTCCTTTTATCTCGAATCGGCTTCTCGCCCATGGCATTTATTTGACAGCTTCGGAGTATGACAACTTCCGCTCACAGAGAATACAATGACTGGAGGAAACTCTGTGTTACTGATAGCCCTTCACCCCCCAGGGAGAGACCCTTTTCAGGTGTGGGAAAGTCAATACTCTGCTGTGCTCACACCTCTTAAGTGTATCCACCGGTCGATGATGGTTCCCTCTCCAAAGCTGATGGCGCATTAATATCTGATGCCCGAACTGGCGGGAGCTTCTTTCTCACTTTGCTCTAATCAGGTACCTCTCCCAGAGCATTCCACGTCAACAAACGCAGCCTCATTTTCGAACAGTCCCTGAACACGTCCAGTTCTTCTTTCAACTAATTTTTTAAAGGGAAGTGGACGATTGAACCGTCTGCCTGTGTAATCTGAAGGCCTTGTCTTTTGTCTGCTCTCGTCTCCAGTGACCCTGCGAATAAAGCACCAGTGTAGTGTAATTACATTCCCGTCTATCTATGCCATGTTTCCTGTGATCTCATCGCAACAGCCAACCTTAGCGTTCTGTGATCTTTTGGGCATTTCATTTTACTGGCGGGAGGAAGACTTCTTTCCTAATGATGCTCGTGCGCGTTTGGATTTACACGTCTCTGTGAAGGGGTTTGTAGCTGTACTTTAATATTGATAGGAGCCCCTGGGGTATTGAGGGGGGATTTGACCAGAAAAGCCAAATATAGCGAAAGCCTCACTGTAGGAAAAGGGTGCTGATTTTTGGAAGGTTGCATATACGTTGTGGAAAAAACTAATTAAAAAGAATGTACACATGCGCACTTCTAAGTATTAGTTTGCATTGGGAAAATAGAACCCAGTATTTAGTATCCTTTGTTCAGGTGTATCTGAGTTTAGAAGGTGGCTCTGTCATTGGCACAGTGGGAACATTGAAGGAATTGCATGCAAAATGGCTAGATGGTTTCACTAATGTGATGGGTAAAATGGATTTGAAAAGATGGTTAAAGATCAAATTAAAATAATACAGTTATGAGCAGCAGATGACTGATTTAGCAACAAAAAAGCACATAGTGGCTCATATTGCCAAGTCAGGGTTGTAGGAACCACTAAACCCAAATATGTTACAGCTTATCCTAGTGCAAATACATTCCGCACATATTTGTTGATGAAGTTCAACAACTCAGAGGCACTGGAAACAAGGAGAGTTATATATGGATTGAAATTTGATGAAAGGCAATGTAGACTGTGCGGATGTGAGGTAATTCAATCTCTTAGTCACCTAATAGTGGACTGTGAAAGTTTGGGGAACCTTTGGGCGAATTATTTAAAGTCATATAGTTACAGGATAGATCTGAATGCCATAACTGATATATGGTGGAATGTTTTGTTAGGAGATGATACTAGTTTAATCCATTATATTGTATCCTTTTATCATAAGATTGTGGACATTTTAAGATGTCTTGTATAGGCTTTTAATGTTTTAGTATAATATGAGAATTTAGTCTCGGTCTTAATTGAGGAAAAGAATGTTTTTAATAAGTGTTTTTAATTGTCATGTATATACAAAGCCATTTGGCTATAAGTATATTATATATAAATAAATAAGGATTTAGTATTCGGCTGAACATCCAATGGATCCTCAGATATTCAGCCGTGGCTGAACATGAAGGCAAGTTGTTGTCTTTTAAAATAAAGTTAAGCCCCAAACCTGGTAAACATACTTCTGTTTCGTGTAGTACTCTATATTTTCATGAGCACATCATATTTATTTAAAACCATCATTTAATCTCGAAAAGAGTCCCTTGTCACGCAGAAAAGAGTCCCTTGTCACGCAGAAAAGAGTCCCTTGTCACACAAAAAAGAGCATGCAGATTTGTATTCTACAGAGAGAGAACCCTCTCATGACTTGGGCTTCGCTCTACCCACTCTCCACACCCTCAATGCAGCGCGCTCTGGCTCAATGTCCGCGCACTCTTTACATGCAGTGGTAGATTGCCCTACCTTTTCAAATAACCAGTGGGTTGGAGACCTGCCCTTTGACACTGCCCCCTCACTATAAGGCCTCTCAGAAGAACCAGCCTGTTGGAAAGCCTTTCCTTTCCTTAAACAACAGTTCACCTCTTCTCCCTCCTCCTCCACCTTCCACCCAACCACACCCATTGGTATGGGGCCCGGAGGTGCCGGCCCGCACTGATGAAGGGCTGTGCTGGGCAGGCCCGCGGCCTTACGCGCAGCGTTGGCATCGTGCTAAACGAAATGCCTCAAGTCATGCAGTAGTCTGATGGTAAAATGACTGCCAAGCGGGAAGGTGCTCGGCCCTTTATTGGGTTCGTCACATGGTGATACACCATGTGACATGGCACGAATCCGAGCACAGGGCTGTGGTTACAACATCCAATGCCAGGGATATACAAAACAATGGCAACATGACATATCACTGTGTCCACATTAAGCATGCAGAACCATGCAGGATAACAGCTCCAGGCACAGCACATTGTACATTGGTCCATTCGGGGACTTATGACCTATACGTTTGGCTTTTACTTTATTAATTCGGTGTCATCCTGGTGGGGCAGGAAAAGTCATACCCAGATACACCATGGCCACATCTGCTGCAGGATGTCCATTTGGGGTAATGGGGCAGATGTACATGCAGGCACAATTTATTGGTACAGAAGCGGTGGTGCACCCATTCTATGCAGTTTTACTGGATCCGCTTTATGCACAGCGCCTTTAAGGGATCACCGCTTCAGACACCTAAAACATCACTAGCAAAAGGTTCATCTTTATTCATTATGATGTGGCAGGCTGACACCTCCAAGTGCAGGCAAAGTCACACACAGGTGCACCGGGGGCCACATCTGCTGTGTGCGATGCCGGCAGCGAGTGTTGGTCATGTGGCAGCATATCTGTGTCCTGGGCCGTGCTAGTTGGGCAGCAATATGAGCCCTCTTGCAATGGCGGTGTCCGCCGCACAGCGTGTGGACTCCCCAAAGGTCAGAGTTACTCCAGTACTGCAGTAATGGGATTGAGACAAATAGCACCAATGTAGCTCCATGGCTACCGTTCATAAAATCGTAGCACTTTTTGGAAACATAAGAATGTTTTATTTGGCAAAAATGTAGTTGATAAAAGAGTTGCATGTTAAATGACTTAGTACATTATACACTGGGCTTGGTGCTCATTCTATTTTTCACAACACTCGCCCTAACAATACATTTATTTATTTAGCATTTTTAAAGTGCGCACACAGCCCGAGGTTATGCAGGCGCTGTTACGTGAATTGTTTGTTTTTTAGTTGCGTGATTGTTTTTTATATCACACTTAAACACCCAGAGGTTTCTAAGCACAGACTCTGGAATCGAACCTCTGTTGCTTCATGTCGTCTTGTTTCCACGGCGCGCACGTTGCCGCTGAGCTATCCTCCCGGGACACTTTGTCTGTAACCATGAACCATATATACTCAGACAGCTTCAAGATTTGGATATGAAGATAAAATGGCTATGCCCTGCATGGCAGACTGACCGAGAGAGCCCAATTAAGCCAGAAGTATAGTAGAGGAAAGGCTGGGACACTTGGACTAATGTTAAGAATGGATCCGCATGACCAGTCCCAAGTGTCAGACGTCCTCAGAGAACTATATATTGGATTAAGGAAAGTAATGTTTTCATTTCCCCCATTACAATATCTTAAGATGAACTTTAATATTTCTCCTTGTATTTATCGGCTTATGTGCAAATATTACATTCAAATGAACAGCCCGCAGCATAAATTGGTGGTACAGTGTGAGAAAAATCACATTTGTAGTGTGTTGGACTTAGCGAATTCCTTTGTTTTGACTCATGGTTGACACTTTACCTTTGACATTTCCAAAGTTTTCAAACTGTATATTTAGTTACATTCAAAGGAAATATTTGTACCGTAACATTAACATTCCCAGCATTTCTAAACTTAATTCCAAATTTAATGTCTGCACATTAACATTCCACGTGTGCGGTATATCTGCGTTGTTTAGAGGTGTTGTTTGTGGTGGTTGTGCTCCCTGTCATACTACTACATGTGCGAATATCCCATGCCTGGCTCTAGGGACCGGCAAGAGCGTGACGTGGAGAGCTGAGTGCCACCCAGAGCCAGTGGATGTTGGGCCTGGTGGTGGTGAGTAGAGGATTCCCTGTTCCCTTTGGCCACTCCATGAAGCCTGGAAGTCATATGAACTTCCCACCAGCCTGGACATGGGGCCAGTCTCAGGCCACCACCGGGGCCCCACAGGAAAAACCAACGCTAGGCCTGATACAGACCATTCTAATACGCTGCAGGCTAGTGGACAAGACCTCCCTCCCAGATGGAGGGAGCCTAAGGCTTGCCGTAGCCATAAGCAAGCCTCCAATACTGAAAGCGAAAACCTCACCTTTAAAATGGGGCCTTCCTTGGGGCCAGTAAAGTTAGTCCATACAATGCTTCTGTTACTGCTTTGCTTGATACATTAAAGACATTATATCTGGGAATCTGTGCACGCCACAGATTTAAAGTTCCCCCCTATTATCCGCAGTGTCCCGAACACAGAGAGACTGACAGACCGGTCCGCATTACAACTCCCATGGCTTCCAGCAGCGACATCTTACGCGGGGGAACAATGTTTCAGGCTAACCGCGCATGCGGCGGCGACAATGAAGCTGAGAGTGAAAAGCGCACCCCATGTATTTTAGTCCCAGATTCCACAAGCTGGAATCACTGCATCCGACGACTCAATATAGGCAGCCTCAAAGAGGGCAAAAGGGATAAGGCTGCATTCCAAGATAGTGAAGCAGACAGATATAGACAAGGTCACATCTCTTGAACCCAGATCAGCTCCAGCTGCCTGCAAAGATGCTAACCACTCCTGGCCCTTAACCAGACATCCCTCATAGAGGCAGATCCTCAAATTAAGGCCCAGACAGGGGATGGAGAACCACAATATAAATGCATTCAGACACAGTTGATGAAAACCGGTTTTTGGAGTAGGTTGTGGCTAGGGGTGTCACGGTATTAGTTTTATGACGGTACAATAACCTTCTTGCCAAATGACGGTATATCATGGTTATCGCGGTATAGCAGGTGGAGTTAACTAATCTTAACAAATATTTTCTAAAAGGTCATAAATTGTCAGATTTATCATCACAAACAAAACCAGGCACCCAGGGCCAGAATTGGGCTTTTCAACATACTTTCCACTGAAATGCCACCCCTTGCTTCCACCAAACACAAACACACGTGTGGAGAGGAGGAGGAGGAGGAGAAGGAGGAGGGGGGGAGCCCTGCTGCGACTGGCAAAGCAAACTGAATAGCTTTTCTTAAGTGGTCATTTAGGCTTTTAGCTCCCCCACTGGCTACTGGTGAAGATGAACATGTTGCCATCTTGATAACCTGCTTGCCACAGATCAATGGAGTCTGATGGTAGTATACGCTTGTGCGCATACACACACACATGCACACGCACTCTCTCTTTACGTTACAGCCTTTAGTTTACTTCGGGGCCAAAAGGTGTTCAGTAATCACGGACATGTTACCCTTTGGTATGGCAGCAGGGAATACCCACAGAGATGAGTAAATTTCCCAGTGTGACTTATTATATGTAAATTCAATGATAGAACCAGGGAAATCACCCATTGTCATATGTTTAAAACATTATCCATTATAAATATATAAACCCCAAAGCCGCCAACCCAAAGTCCCGGGAGGATAGCTCAGCGGCAACGTGTGCGGCTTGGAAGCAAGACAACACGAATGATCCCCGGGTCCGGGCTTAGAAACCTCTGGGTGTTTAAGCACATTATAAATATGCAACTAAGAAAAAAACAATTACGCAACTAAATAAAAAGAAACAATTTCTTTAACAGTGCCTTGATGCCCGCAGGCTGTGTGAGCGCTTTAAAAAAAATTTAAATAAAAAAAAAGCAAACCCTTTTCCTTCTTGGCACTTTCCTATTGCTAGCATATTGATTTTGTGTCAGGCACATGTGGTTTATGGAATGGCATTAAAAACTGCTCAAACTGAAACTACTTGGCAGACGGCACATCCAACAGTGCAAGACCAAGACTGCGCAGCACTTGCTTACTGCAGCCTTTCTAAATCAGATTGAAAAACACATTTAACGGTATGAACGGTATACCGGTATAAACAATGTGACGGTAATTATTGTTCAATCAATTGGTTCACGTATCTTTAATGGTATACCATAATACCATTACATCCCTAGTTGTGGCTAGTGGTTGAAGCGGTTTCTGGCACATTCTGGAGGACTCTGGAAGAGTGGAGGCTGTAAGAGGCCATGGAGGGGAAAGGTGCCAGGAGGAGGTGATTAATGTTTGGAGTAGTTGGTTATCTATGGGGAGGTGGTCCTAGTTGGGAGGAGTCTGTCACATCTGGAGGAGGTGGTTAGAGTTTAGAGTTGATGGTTAGATCTGGATGAGGTGGTCAGAGTTTGGGGAGGTGGTTACATTTCGAGGATATGGTCAGAGTTTGGAGACGCTACTTATATCCAGAGGAGGTGGTCAGAGTTTGTAGGAGGTGGTTAAACCTGGAGGAGATAGTGGTCAGAGTTCGGAGGAGGTGATTGCATCTGGGGGATATGGTCTGACTTTCAAGGAGTTGGTGATATCGGGAGGAGCTGAAGAAGTCGTGGAGTAGTGGGTAACCTCAGAAGAAGGTTCCAACAGAGACAGCAAGAAGGCTCTAGTGGGCCAGACCAGGACTACGCAGGACCAGGCAATAGAAGGATGAATGAGACAGGTACAGGAAGGTTACCATCAGGTAGGAGAAGAGGTCATAAGTTTCAGCTCTGCTCGTGAAGAGGGGGCCTGCAAATTAGAGAAGGCTACGTGGTAACCCATCCCTCAAACTCGGTTCATAACCACAGTTACTGGAAGCAATGCAATGGGACATGAAGGAGACGTCCCAAGAACCACCCTTTGGGCATGGATCAGAGAGGGAGACCTGATGTCAGTTACCTGTGTGTCTGGGTCCAAGGAAAGACTGCATCTAGATAGCCTACGAGTCTGGCACACCCCTGGGACATTAGGACTTGACATCCGAGTATGGGGGACTTTGCATGTTGGTCAAAAATACTTTTCCATTTACTCAATCTTATTTCGTGTTGAACAGATGATCCTGTAAGAATACAGACAGTAAAGATCCATCTCTAGTCCTGTCCTTTGAGCATTCCACGAGGCCCTCTGTCACAGTCCATATGTTCATCCTGCACCTGTTTGTTCATTCAGTGGTTCATCTATCCGCATAGTACTCCACAGTATGTTTGCATGTAAGGCAGGTACATGTGTCGGTTTCACGTGGTTTCTTGGTGATGATACCTGGGTTAGTGGGCACGCCTCATCTACAAAGGAGCATATGAAAATTTGTGCTTAATCTGTGTGGCGTTGTCATCCGATCCTTCTGCTATGTGATGTTTTGTCCAATTTTATATACCCAATGCCTTCCTGCATTTGTGATATTTTCATTCGTTGATACTGCACTTTGGAATTTTGTTGCATTCAAACTTATAGCGAACATAGCGATGCATTATATTTTCTTAAGAAGTGAATATCTTGCGTTTGGTGGATTTGATTTTCCATGAATTTTGTGGTGGTGTGCACAACTTTAATAGCTTGATGAGTGCCAAAACCATTCAATAATGGAAGCCGTTGATTTTGAGATACCTCCCAAACGCATGCTTTTGTGGGTCTTTGGAACAACCAATGCAAAAATCACCTCTTTTTAAAATTATTTTTCTGCATTAAAACATGCATAAAACACTTTCCCATAACCCCTCAAAAATAATAAAAAGGAAAAAGGTTGAAAGAGAGGAACATTATTCCCAATTTATACCAACTAGCCCTTTCATTCCCAGAGGCAACAACGGGCAACAATATGTATGAGTAAGATGAAATTATTAAAATGTACAAACACATGGTTGATGTCCTATATCTGCATATTACTAAACCCAACATCTTTCCAATAAAAAGATAAGAGATCCCAAATGATGGCACACCAAAGTGCTGAAGAGCTAAAACAAATCTCTTAGCACTAGTTAAAAATAACCAGAGGAGGACCAGTGAGAACAGCAGATCATTGGAAATTGATTACAAATGTCTTATTGAGAAGAAAAAGGCAGAATTTGAGGATTTAAGATGGAGACAAATCAAAGATACTAAAACCTTCTCAAGGCTGGTTAATTGCTCATCCCGAGAGTCTAGAGCCAAAGCAAAAGGAGGAGCGAACAAAGTGATATGGCAATAATAATGTATCAATCATGATCCTCAAGTTAAGGACAGATGCCCTGATGACAGACCCTCAGGACTTGGCGTATCTGCCAATGAAGAGCCATTTTAAAGGAGGAAATAAGAAAGGCAGATGATTCTCAAAATAATAGACTGGCTCCTGGACCGGCCAGGATTCCCGTTGACATTTTTAAAGGAAATCCTCTTGTCTTGGCACCATATGATATCATATTATTTAAGGCTGTTAGACCTATTAGGCAAACAGGATGTGACTAATCCTTGTAATTACTGAGCAGTCTTGCTAATGGACTCCATTTGCACAATCCACTGGAAAGTCTTGTAATCTAGACTGGAAGAATGGGTGAGAACGAAAATCTTAAACCCATGTCAGGCAAGCGTCCGAAAAGGGATCTCTTGTACTGATCAGGTTTTCAGGTGTATGCTTATCATTCGCAAAAATGTTTATGCAAATATGTGCTGTGTCTATTTCCTCTTTCTATATTTGATATGCAGCCTTCGATAGTATTTCTAGAACCGACCTTTGGAATTGTCCGTTATCTCTTGGATTAGCCGCTGGATTATTGATTTCAATTGCAAAAACAGGGCTCCACTTAGGTATGGCCAAAACGGGGAGATGACTATTTCCCTGATGCTAAGGGTGTACACCAGTGCTACATACTGGGCCCTACTATATGTTGCCTGTCTACTAGTGATTTAGCAAATGAAATTAGTAAATTATAGGTGGAAGCCCCAAATTGGAGTGGCATGAAAATCCTCATACATGGATGACGCTGTAGTGATTTCTCCATCGGGTTTGAGGAAACAATTAGCTGTGGTTTATGGCCCCTGTTTAAAGAAGGGACTAGAAGTGCATTTAACAAAAACAACATTAATGCTATGCCAACCACAGAATAAAATTGTAAAAAAGGTGAATTTTGATTTGATAGGGATGAAAAAAGACAAAGTGAAATCTTTGGTTTATTTGGTGTACATACTGAATAATGCTGGTGACTGGGTGCTCAGAGGGTGCAAAACAGTATATTACTTGCCAGATCAGGTCAAATTATATGATATGATATGATATGGCATTTATAACGCGCCTATACACAAGTGTTTCAAGGCGCGACGAGGCAAGGGAGGGGGAGCAGAGGGACGACAGACAACGATCCTACTAGGCCAGGTGTCATTGAGATCGCGCAAGTGCATGGAAAGGGGGAGTGGAAAGTGCAGGGGGTGAAGTGGGAGGGGACAGTGCAGTACATGGGATAATAGAATAACTAACAATAGAAAAGTGCGGGCAGCAGGTAGCAAGTGCAAGGGTAAAAGGGTAAGTGCAGGCATCAGGTGTCACGTGCTGGTGGTGGGACTGTAGGGATACAGAAACAGCCCCAAGTGCACGGGTTGCCAGGAGGGCAGTGCAGGTGTGCGACTGGCGGAGAAGGGGGCCTGGGCACGGGATCAGAGGGTGGCCAGGTAAAACAGTGCAATTTCAATATCAGCCAGGAAATCAGCAGGGGAGAGGAGGAGAGAAAGCAGAAGCGAAGAGAAAGGTTTTGAGGTGCCACCGTAACCTGAGATGGTTCTCCTCAAGTGGTAGCCAGCTTTGGAGTCAGAGAAGGTAATTGGCCCATAACATTGACTATGGAGGCCTATAATAAGCATCTCACAAACGCCAGAAAGTAGCCCTATCGTGTATGACTGATGCACCTGACCTTTTCCTGCACCTTCATGCATTATGCACTTTCTGCTACTGCATTTTTTGCACTGAGCGAACATTATCTCTGAATTGTTGTTGAACATATTTCTATTGCATTAAAGCATTTATGTATTTGTATAGATCATGCAGTGATTTGGTATTTGAAATAAAACATGTTGACTGCAGTATGATGTGTTTTTATAGGATGCATTAAGAGATCCTGTTGAGCCCTTTGCATAATAATGCGAATGATTCCATAGTATGTATTTTAGAAAGGCCCATGGAATTGATCATGGTGCATATGTGAGGAAACTGACCTGAGGAGTGCCTTTCATGTAAAGGTACTGAGGTCAGGGCTACTCTCTGGCGATTGTGAGATGTTTGAGGATTCCCCTCTGCTTTAGAGCAGTAGTCCTTTCTTGTTGATACATGTGAGGGGACTCTTTAGAGATTTTGTGGCCTAAAATAAGCTGGCAGTAATTAGTGTTGTATCTACGGCAGAATTGTGGGTCAACACGTTTTGTGAAAATTAGAGAGAGTGGAAAATATGTCTGTAAAAAGAGTTCTAGCACTCCCCAAAGGCACGGATACATTTAGAGCAGGACCATATAGATACGGATAATAAATCAGCATAAAGCCATTACTATACTGGATGCGTCTTTGGACGTCTCCACTATTGCAGACTCATGACTGATGTAGATCCGCAATACAGAGAGTGTAAGATGGTTTGCATTGCCCACATGTGGAGATGATGGAAAGAATATGGCGCTTTGCTGCCCTTTGGTTCCTTGTGTTGAAAGGACCTACATCTCAAGCCCAGGAGGGTCTTAAGGCAATGAGCTGGTCAGAATGCCTCGAGTCCTGCATCCGATAGTGCACATGAGCGACTATATTGAATTGTAACATCACCAGGGCCTATTTAGATGCTATCTATCCAATAGGCCATAGATCAGTATCCGTCAGAGAAATGTTATGGATACATGGAAACTCAGGAATTCTCCAAACTGCCCTTTTTGTCAAGACAAGCTAGTGTTTTATGCAGCACTTTCTGATCCTCTGCACCCTGGTCAAATTGACACCCCCCATCCCCTCGCACCATGGTCAACAGGAGGTGGAGGGGACAGGATGCACCACATTTATTTTCTACCTCCTCGCTCCTGCACCTCTCAGGGAGTTTTTCACTGGAATAGGATGCTCATGCTAATGAAGGAGTGCCCTATTCCAATACAATCCGCTTCGCTCCCGCGTCAGAGCGAGGAGGTAATCATGTGAATAGCATCCTATTGTTATTAAAAGCACCCCGCCGCCCTAAGGCCGGCCATGCCTCTGCATATATAAATATATATGCAGAGGAAATTTCAAGCCAATGGTATAAGCATCAGGAGTGAGGGGGTTGAGGCAAAGAGGCTTTGCAGGTCAACTCATTGACCGTTTGTTACATTGATGATTGCGCGCTACTTGGGATGCGCTTAGGCCCTAGAAAAGAAAAAGCTTTCAGAAGAAATAAACATGCGTGGTCTGATAAAATGGGGCGCATAACGTCACAACTGAGGATATTCTATAACCCGCCTACTTTGCTAAATTCCCACCAGTGATGCAGTATTGAGGTCATAGGATGACCGCATAATAAGCTGTATTATCTGGTACCATACATTGCAGGTTTGAATTTGATATGATATGATATGATATGGCATTTCTAACGCGCCTATACACAAGTGTTTCAAGGCGCGACGAGGCAGGGAGGGGGGAACAAGGGGAAGACAGACAATGATCCTACTAGGCCAGGTGTCATTCAGACCGCGCAAGTGCAGGGGTAGGGGGAAGGGAAAAAGTGCAAGGGGAAGGGGGACGGGGGGGGGAGTGCAGATTTAAGATTAAGATTTAAGGCATAATGACAACTTTTAAGAGGTTTTCATAGTATAATTGTAAAAAGGAAAGAACGTGGTAATACACTTAACGCAGATGTCTCAGGGGTAAAGACTGGAGGGTGGTCTTGTTTCGGTTAACTGGCAGCTTAAGGAAAGGCACGTGCGCTTCGGTTGGCGGATACATCCTACTGTTTCTATCATGGTCAGTGGACGGCAGCTTCAGGTGGGGCATTTTCACTTGAATGGCCACATATATGTCATGTAAATGATGATGAGGGCCAGGAATGACGGATTTATGCCAGCCTAAATTGGATCTGGACTGGATGATTGTGTTATTGGAATCTAAGGTTGGTTATCATGAATGAATCTTTTCTTCTTTTTCTGATGTACATTTGTTGGCATTTCTGCCAATTGGCGAAATATAGCACATTAAATGACATTTCTCCAAGCGCCTCCAGGGAAGCCACAGATACAAAAAATTCATGTTTCCCTTTTCCTGTGTAAAGTATGAAGTGACAGTAACTATAGGGCAGCGACTCCATAATGTGAGTGTTTATGAAGTTATGGTAAGGAGCGGTTTAACTCAACGAAACCCCAGAAATTCAGCAGTTGTTAGAAGGTAGGCCACCCTAACCACCCATGTGTGCAGCCTATGAAAACATTGATGACTTCATCGATGACATCATGGCTGACATCACATACTACATCACTGCACAGATCGTTTGGGGTCAGATCACATCCAGGAAAATCTTTGAACAGAGAGATCTCTGTATCCTAAAAGAGTAAGTCCCCCGCCCTCAAAGTTCAACAGGCTTTTATATCCTTCTGTTCATGTTGGATAGAATACCACGAGGGGGGATTTATTGTTTCATCAAAGTGAATCTAATATATTTTAATAAGTGTGTTGTGTTATTTTGGAAGAACACAAGCAAAGAGCAAAAGTAAAGAGCAGACGACAAATTAACATAAACGAAAAGCAAAATGTATCACAAGAAAGAGCAAATGAAAGACGGAATCAGGGAAAGAATGAAATTCTGGTGCTGTTTAGATGTGAGAAGTAGGCCTCATTCACAAAGCTTGGGTCAGTAGGACTTTCCCATTGAAAACACGTTGCAAATCAGCCCATACACTTCTGTTTCAGAAAGGATGTTACTTGAATCAATGTTTCCCAATGACATGTCTGACTGAAGCCTTCACCCTGCAGCCTGTTCTGGCTGCAGTTTCTCACACCTTACATACATTTGAACGCCTTTTCCAGGGACACATCTACACGTTTTTATTACATTATTGCTGTTTGTCATGGATCTGGTGATGGCTGTATTGTCTTATGAAGAATGGTGCATTTGAGTCCCCCTTAAAAGGGACCATATAATGGATGAACAAAGGGATTATAAAGGTACAGAGAGGGGTGAGAAGCCAGGAATTAAATAGATAATCCTTTATGGTGCACTTAGTACTGTACAAGACAAGGATTCGAACCTGTATTGCACTGCCTTGCCTTGCTTTCAAGACAAACGCGTGGCCCCTGAGCTATCCTCCCTGAATGTGGAGGTTTGGGTGTATACATTTGCATTGTTTGGGTTTACATCAACTATACATCACGTGAAATTATCCATTGTGCGCTCACAACAGATTCCAGCCCACGCCCTTCAGACGATGCACTGATGCCTTCAGCAGGAGCAATTCCCTACTAGCTGGGGTTGACCCATGTGGCATCGGTCTACATACCTCCCAACTTTTGAGACCCTGAATTGTCTATTTCATTATATTATATGTAATTACACTTTTAAAAATCTGTTTAAAGTGTACTTGGCTCAATCAATTGGAATGGGTAGGGGAAACATAATCCTCTTTCTGATTCAAAAATAAATAAATATCTGTCTTCTCAACTTTTGAATGTGGGGGTGTGAATCTGCTTCCACACTTCTGTCTCTTTGCAATCTCCCAGGATCCTGCAGACAGCGCAAGCGCTGAAGACTCACACATGTATTTATGTCTCAGCTTCATGAGCAGTGCTCCAGATAAGATTTTGAAGTGGGAGTTGTTCACTCCCTATTTCTTTTTAGAGACACTGCGATTTGAAGGGAGTAAAAACTAGTCTTCTTCTTCAGAAGAGAGTAAAAATTATGTGACATCCAGCCAACGTATGCAGAGCGATAAAACTGTGTGGAAATCATTATCCTGCAGCAGCGGCCCACGTCATGAGAGAAAAGGCAATAAATATCAACACTCTTAGCATCCCCTGCATGCAGTGAATAGGTACAACAGCGGCATAGACTGCTTTACGCTTCACTCATGATGCACAGGTCAACTTCAATAGGAGCCATGTAGCGCTTCTAGGGCAACAGCAATTTAACCTTTCATCATGCTGAACAGGTGGAGTGGGTTAGTACAAGGTAAAGCAAAGGTAGAAGATAATAATTGGTAAATCATAACTCACTTAATACCCAGAGGTTTCTAAGCATGGACCTGGGGATTGAACTTGTGTATTTCTGCGTCATCCTGCTTCCAAGGTGAGCACATTGCCCCTGAGCTATCCTCCAGAGATATACCCACACAGAGAACAGATAAGGAATGGGTCTGTGTAGGAGAAGCTCCCTTCACACAAAATAGGTGCGACATAGGCTTCAAGAGTACATACTCCCTATCTTGTGTAGAAAAGCGATGCCGTGGACCTAAGCAGCTCATTCCTTCCTCATAAGGAACAGGAACATTGTGGGGCTCAATCATACAAGATCACCACAGATAAATTGTCGGTCAAAGCAGTAGAAGTTGCACTCGTATAGAAGGAGCTGCATGGAATGGGGCAGTGCACGCACCCCCCACACTGAAAAGGTAAATTAAGGGCCTCAACAATTCAAGCTATATGCACATAGAATGGGAACAGCATAGTCTGCAGTCCAAATTCCCATCACAAAGAACATTCCCAGAAGGGGATATGCAAGCCGATTCCCACCACATAGAAAAGGAAAAGTTAGTTGCCTCTGCAGTGCAAGCTCCTCACAGATAGAACTAATATAGCATTAATAACAACTACCTCAAATTCGTAGGGTAACTCTGCTTCCAGTATCAGAAAAGCTCCACATAGTAACAATTGAATAAACTGTAATTCAAAGGAATTCAACCTTGGAACAAGAAATTATTTGTGCATTATTTCCGAGCCACACTAGTTGGTTCATTTGCTAGAGCATCTTGCAGAAGGGGAAATTAATATTGCAAGCATAAATCACTCAATGTGTCTTTCATTATTCTTCAGCGAAGGTCTGTGGAGCCCTTCGCTCCTCTATCTCAAACTCTCTCAGGGGCAGCCGTTTTTCAAAGAAACGAGCTGGGGGTAGATCTCTGTCTGCGGCTGGGCCTTCCTCTGGAACAGCCTCCCTGCCACTCTAAAACTCGAGGAGAACCATCTCCGGTTCCGGAAGCACCTCAAGACCAGCCTCTTCGCTTCTGCCTTTGCTCCCCCTCTCCCCTGCTGATTTGTTCTCCCTTGGCACTGTGCACCTGGCCACCCTCTGTCCTCTGGGCCCAGGTACCTGCTCACTCTGCCACCCCTTGCACTGGGGTCTGTATCTGTACCCATAGATTCCCCCCTTTGTTCTTCCTGCGCTTATCAGACTTACCCTGTCTGCTGCCTTAAACCTAGCACTTGCCACTTGGTGGCTACACTACCACTGTTGCCTCTTATTTATTTAGTGTATTATTTATTCTGTTTCTCCTTTGCTCTGCACTTTCCACTTCTCCCCCCTTCCATGCACTTTTCCCCTCCCTCTCTCCCATGCACTTAGGTGTTCTCAATGTCACTGGGAGTAGTAAGATCGCTGTTTTTATTTTTTATTTTATTTGGTTCTCCCCTGTTCCCGTCCCTTGCCTTGTCACACTCTGAAACACCTGTGTACGAGCGCGATATAAATAAAATATCAATTCAATTCAATTCAATTTGATCTTTTCCCTTCTGTATATATTTTAATTTTCAAGACACAAACAGACCAGGCCAATTACAAAATAAAGCAAACACAACTTGTATTATGTGTTTTGATGTTTGACAGCAGAATTGTCTCTTGATGATTAATGAAAGCCCTCATTTCCTGGAGCTAGTACCACTTAATGGTATGCCAGTGTTGTGCAGTAAGGGAAGTGCTTAATGCTTAAATCTTTATCTAATCTTATAGTCAAATGTTGGCTCGCCCAAGTGTAGAGGACCAGCTGCATGCCTCTGCAGGAAATCCCACCCCCCTTCCTCCTATATGTTGGAAGTCAGAGACTGCGCCATGTTTGACACCCGCAGTTGTGCCAATTCTGCAGCAAGTGTTTGAGAAAAGGTATCCTCTGAGAAAACGCTATCGAATGTATCCCTAAAGAGATGACAATCTGAGGAGGAACTCCCTGAAGAAATATGAAAAAGAGTGAAAGAGAAGCCAGTGACGTCACAAGAGACGAGCGTGACACATTGAGAATACTGGCTGAAGAGAATGTATGGATCTTGAGGAAACTGATGACCAAGTTAAGAATCAAGTAACATTTTATATGCAAGAAAAGAAGATTCCACACATGCGAAGTGCTATAGAAATTTGACCATTCAATGATTGTACAGACGCTGAAACGCAAGTAGACTAAGTGATCATAGAAGCTGGCTATATGTAGTGAATAGACTGCAGGCACAGCCACCATTGTATAGAAGCTGGACATCAATGTCATGAATTTTAGGAGGCTGAAACCCATGAAGAAGAAAAGCAGAGAATTGTGTCGCAGCACACATAAGCTGAAATCCTGGAGGAGCCTGGCAGGGCTGTATGGCCTGGTATCAAAACAGATGTAGCCACGGTCAGTTATCTATTCTCGAAAGCAATAAACGGTAAAAGGATGAATCATCCCTTATCAATGGGCAAAGAAAGAACACCAAGAATGCTAAGTTTTATTCATTTTAGCCATTTAAATGCTGAAGAATAGACCAGAATCATGGTCTCTTGTCACGTGAGCTCAGGAATGAAATAGAGTTGAGGATAGAGTCCTAGAACAAGGGTATTGAAAGCCTGTACTCCCATATATTCCCACAGACAAGGATACTTTGCAAGAAGGCATGGGTGATGAGAGATGTTGGACTAATTGGGTGGGGAGGCAAAGTCAAGTGCACCTCCTGTCACCTGGGTATGAGCTTACGTGTTGCTAAGTGGACTGAATGTTCCAGACATGGCATGAGTATGCCGACTAATTGTAGAAGGCCGTATAATGAAGGGCCTTATAGTTTGAGAGCCAATGATATACCGTGTACTTAACAGTCTTGTAGATTGCATGTTTCAGAGGTAGGCATAAGTTGTCCACCTGACAGTAGATAGCCAAGCACAATCCCAGCCCTTATAGAAAGTATACTTTGATTTTCCCCTTGAACGTATCACAATCCCTCATAGGTTTTTCTTATTTGCCACGTAGTATGATGTCACTGCTGACGTATTCTTTGCATATAAGGATCTTTTTTTGTGAAATTTGTCGAGAACTGAACAAACGTCTTTTGTAACCTCCCTGTTTTTGATAATTGTTGATAAAACAGCAACCTTTGCCATCTTGTTTGTTTGTTTGTTTGTTTGTTTGTTTGTTTATTTATTTGATAGAGCGCACCAAACCCTAAGGTAACTGGGCGCATCATTACAGGTATTCTTAAGCTTGGTTACACAACAGTAAATATAGTATATATATGCAGGAAATACACAGAATTACTGCCACATTAGTTACAGGAGATTGGTGGTCACATAAAAGTGTTACAAGATTCTAGTCAGCAGGAGTGAGTGCAGGTAGCAAATACAAATACAAATACAGTGAGAGCGTAGAGGACTGACAAACAATAGGTGGCAGGTACAGTCATGGTACGAGTGCAAGAAGAGCTAGGGAGTTGAACGCAGTCGGTTCAACTCAATCTTCCTGAGTTGGTTTGTTTATTTGAACTCAGAGTTATTCTGCAAACCCCATCCATTGCATGCACGATACTAAAGAACCATAAATTCAAATGATAGCGGTGTGGATGTTTGGAAAAGATCCAAACCAGTTTGTTCGCAGTCTTTTAGACGATTGAGTATCCTCTGCCATTAGACAGAAGATCGCAGGGATTCCTGTGCAGAGTGTTCAATAAAAATAAACTTGCAAGAAGAACAAAAATGGTGGGCCGGTCCCCGTTTGATGAAATCCCTACTTGGTTTCCATGGACGCTTTGCGGATGCAAGAAGAAGTGGTTGGATTGGAGGAGGCGTCGATCCCGAAGGCCTCGAGTCAGTTAATGAACGAATGGTGAGTAGACTAAGGGTAATGCCAAATGTAGGGGATGGGCTTGTGATAATTTTTTAAGTATCAGGAAATATTGTGTGAACAAAAGGTAGCGCCTAGAAGTCCTGGCTCAAGAGAGTTTCAGAAGGAGACATTTCAAATCCCAATGGGGGTAGAGCAGAAACTTATAGCACATGAACAGGTCTACGTAAGGTGACGTCTCAAACCCTCTATAGGGTATATAGTGAAGGCGAGAGAGAAAAAGGTGATCTCAGTGTAATGTCGACTAGTCTGTTGTTTGATGAGTAAACATATTGAAGAGCGATAGAAGTTGTGAAGTATTTGAAAAAGTTGAGGAGCAATAGTGATTAAGCATAGCAAAGTGATTGGTGCCAATCAAAAGATAGAGATAGCTAATCAAGAAATTAGAGGCTTGAGCAGTGATTGATGGTGCATGCTCATATTTGTTGTTTTAAAGGTGTTGAAAAAGTGGTGATTTAAGCAAAACTACAAAGGCTATTTCACAAGTCTGGTAAGTATTGGTAGTCAGTTGAAACTTGTCATTATGGGAGATAACCTCTGATGCACTTATGTAAAACATTACCAAAGCATATGCCCAAGCTCAAAGAGTATAGTGCGGAATGGTTGAAAGGCACAGCAGATAGAATGTTCATGCCATGGCCACAAGGGAGATCATTGTCAAAAGCGGTATTACAACACATGACCACATCTCTTCTTATGTTGTTGGACTTGTCTGCGGCATTCAACCTGGTTGACCATTGCAGCTTGGTCACCAGGTTGAGGGATGTTGCAAACTTTTCGGATGTTGTGGCTCTCTGGATATCATCATTTCTGAGTAATAGACAATGCAGAGTGTATTGTGGAGAGGCGGACGCACCCCATGTCAACCTTGAATATGGTGTCCCTCAGGGTGCATGTGTTTCCCCCTCCCTTCATAACATTTTCACGTTCCCCTTCTTTGATCTTTTGGAACATAATGGTGTGGCCTTTACAAACTATGCGGATGACACATAATGTGTCATCCCTTTAAATGGGCCACATGAAGATGATGAAATCCTTATCCATAGAGTTTATAATCTTATTCAAAATTGGATGTTGCAGAATGGACTGGCTTTGAATGGAGATAAGACCGAACTCATGGTGGTTGGCAATCAAAACATGATAAAAAAAACTAAGATACACTTATGATTGTTTCTCTATTTCTGAAAGTAAAATGTCCACAAAAAAGAAAGTCAAGACTCTAGGCACTATACTTGATCAGCGCTTAAATATGAAGGCACGTGTCAGTAGCTGTAACGCTCACCTGGCTCCCACGGAGGCGCTGGTCTGGTCTGGGTTGCTGTGGCCTCTTCAAGCGTGATGCGCAGAATTCGGACCACCGATTGAACAGGACCCCCAAATCTTGCTTGTCTGGCCCGTAGGAATATCCTTCTACAGATGAGAAAGGGGATTAACTGTCTGCTGAATAGTGTGCTTGCTCCCCCCTTTCCCCCTTCGTTCTCTGACTTCCTCCAAAACCCTCGGTTTAAGCACACCTTATGGTTTGGAAGGATGAACTCTCCATCCTGCTTCTGGTGCAGGGGCGCGCGTTCGTCCAGTTACTTCACTGGTTTTCAGAATGGCGCTGGCAAATCCACTTGACTTTTCTGAGCGATACGCCGTAAGTATGAAGATGCAAAAGTTCAAGTGTGAGCCTCCTTTTATGTTGTTTTTCCTAACCTGTGATCTGTCCTTTATTTCAGGTGCAGAACAAAGGCGTTGCGTTGAGGGGCTAAATTGCCGGTGGTAAAATCAGGTGAGTTAGTGCTGAGGGCGACCCCTCTAAATGTCTTTATAATTCCCCAGTAATGTCTTTTGTCCTTTCCCCATAGGGGCTGGGGTGCGGTACCTGCCAAAGATGCGGCGCCGACCCGAGATGTGGAATGGTTCACCAAGAAAAGCCGGTAAGTAATATGGCTGAAAATTCGGCTTTCCTCTTGTGTTCCCTTGCTCACCTTTTGTCTCTTCTTCTCTCCCCTAGGTGCAGAGATGTGGCGACCGGTGCGGAGAGCCGCGATGGAGCCGGGCGGCGTCTCGGGAACAGGTGAGTGAAGCGCGGCGCTGCAGCCGGCAACGCAGTGCTTTTAAATGGAAGTCTTCCTTTAGGAATGCTGGCGTGAAGATTCCGGATGCAGGTAAGAAGGTTGAATAAGTCCTTGGTTTTCACCTTTCTCTTCTCTTCTTTCTTTACAGGTGTTCCAGGTTCGAGGCGGGCGTGGCTAGAGTCCAGGTGCAGGAGCAGACACGGTGAGCGTTCAGCTGCTGGGATGCAGAACAACGCGAAGCACGTGTGGCTGTCCGGGCGTGGCTTGAATAGCCTTGGAAGAAGTTCCAGGTGAGTGTTCTTCCACAGCCCCACCCAAGTAACAAAATAGTTCCTTCAGAAAAATAGTCCCTCCTAAGCCTCATTTGGCTTGGTTCTTCATGCAGCATGGTCTGCATCAGGTGAGTGTGCAGCATGGTCTGCTTCAGGTAAGTGCACCAAACACTTCCCCTTATGAGCCAGGTGCCTATGGCGCCAGAACTGATGTCCAACATGAGCCTGGCACCAACGGCGCCAGGATAGAGTCCAAAGAGCTCCTATAAAGGGCCGCTGGGCTTTTACCCGGGGGCGTGATGCCTGCTCCCGGGGGTGCTGGGCCTGGCCTGGTGCTCCGGGGGTAGGCATCATGAGAGTAGCCTAGGCTCATCCTCTGCCTATTATATAAAACTGCTTGTTCATCTTCATCCATTTATTTCTCAGACTAATGCGGAAACTATTGCCAGGGCCATAGCAGGATCAAACATTGATTATTGCTGTAGTTGTAACGCTCACCTGATTCCCGTAGAGGCGCCGGTCTTGACTGGGCGTATACCGTATCTTCAAAGGTGATGTGTAACACACGGCTGGCTCTTTGGGCTGGACCTCTGTGCACTGTATGTCTGACTCGAAGGGTAAGATGTCTGCAGATAGAAAATATGGGATTAATGAACTGGGTTATTGAATGTCTCTCTCTTCTTCCCTTTCTCTTCTCCTGTAGAACCCCAAAGGTTAACGCTCTCACCTTAGGTAAGTGAACGCCGTGCTCTCCATCTGCCTCGGGGCAGGGTGCTGTAACCAGTTTCTTCACTGGATAAGGGGAGCAGGCCTCTTGACTTCAGAGGACTGCTGTCCGTCGTTTACTGCACGAACGGTACGTTTTGAGTAATTCTAATGTCTTTAAAAGTCTTTAGTAATGATGTCTCTTGTTTTGCAGGGTTCCGGCGATGGCGGATGACGGGCTGAAGTGAGTTGAAGATGGAGCCCGTGTGATGAATAGAAGCGCCTGGAAGCACGTAAGTAAGCGCTTGTTGCCTGCTTCACGATGCGCTCTAACTGTCTTTTTATTTTGCAGGTACAAGTTCGGAGCGGCTGCAGGGTGCCGGAATACCCACTGGGTCAGATGTGGAAAGGAGTAATGGCACGTGAGTATTAAAGTTCCCCAATGTCTTTAAACGCACCTTGTTTTGTCTTTCAGATGCGGGATGCAGCGCCGAAAGCCTCCGGAGCGTGCAAAGAGTTGGTAAGCTGTTGTCTTTCAGATGCCGGAATGCAGTGCGAAGACCTCCGGAGCGCACGAAGAGTAGGTAAGCCTTTGTCTTTCAGATGCCGGAATGCAGCGCGAGGCGTTGGTGACAGCCGATGGACCAGGTAAGTGAAGCGCTGTCACTGAAGACCGTAATGCTAACCTGTTCTCTCTTGTCTTTATAGGTGTTGCTGAAGACTGGATTCAGGATGGTAAGCCTTTTTCCTTAGGCCCAGGATCAGATGCAGAAGACACGATGAGCGTCCTGCTGCAGAGGATGCAGAATAACGCAAAGCAAGATTCATCCATCGGGTGTGGTTTAAATAGCCTCCTGTAGTGCTTAGTTGTCTCCTTCCACAGCCACGCCTAGGTAAGAAAAGAGTTCCTGCTTTCCAGAAGAGTTCCAGTGTTCTGAACCTAGGGAGTGGCTCCTGCCCCACCCAACAGGAAAAGTAGTTCCAAACAGAAGAGGATCAGAGGCTCAACTGGCAGGCAAGTAAGCAGCATGGTCTGCTGCAGGTAAGTCCACCCAAGCATTATGAGCCCGGCGCTTCCAGCGCTGGGACTGGGCATATTTATGAGCCTGGTGCCATTGGCGCCAGGACTGGGTCCAAAAGGTCCCAATTGGGACTGGTTGGCACTCGGAACCTGGGTTATGGATCTGCTTCCAAGGGAGATGGGAAAACCCTGACCTTTTGGAAGCAGAGATCATGACAGTACCCCCCCTCAAGGCCCCTCCCAAACCGGGCTTCTCCGGGGGTTTTGGCTTGTCAGGAAATGTTCGGTGAAATCTTTTGATTAGGCGAGGAGCGTGGACATATTCAGCAGGTTCCCAGGATCTCTCTTGGGGGCCGTAGCCTTTCCAGTCAATTAGGTAAATAGTTTAGATTGGGAGATCTTGGAGTCCAGAATGCTTTTGACTTCAAACTCGAGTTCTCCATCAACTAGGATGGGTTTTGGAGATTTAGTTAGTCGGGTTTGAGGTTGCACGGGTTTTAATAGAGAGACGTGGAAGACCGGATGTATCTTCATGTGCGGGGGCAAGTCCAACTTGACCGCTACTGGGTTTACTATGGTAGTGATGGAATAGGGACCAAGGTATCTTGGGTTGAATGTGCGTGGCCCTTTTAGAGGTAGATATTTGGTGGATAACCAGACTTGATCCCCTACTTGATATTGAGGGGCTTCCTTCCGATGTTGATCTGCTCCTTTCTTGTATTGTTCTTTAGCCCTTTGAAGGTGAGAAACAGCTTCCTTAAAGGCTTGGGTGATTGTAGAATGCAGGTAGTCTACTGCTGGTGTTTCAAGATTCTGGAGGGGATCCAACTCCGAGGTTCGAGGGTGACTGCCGTATAAAAGAAAAAACAGGGTTTTCCCAGTTCCCGAATGGACAGAGTTATTGTAGGCATATTCGGCTATCCAAAGGATGTCTTTCCAAGTTTTTTCAGTTTGTTGCAGCATGCAGCGTAAATACTGTTCCAGAGTTTGATTGGTCCTCTCGGTTTGTCTGTCGGTCTGAGGGTGGTGACTGGTCGATAGTCTCACATCAATTTGAGCCGACCGACAGCAACTTCGCCAAAAATGAGAAATAAATTAACTACCTCGATCCGAAATTAGAACCGAAGGAAAACCGTGCAGTCGGACGATGTTTTCGAGAAATTCTCGGGCCAGAGTTGCTGCTGTTGGCAAGCCTTTGAGCGGAATGAAATGCGCCATCTTGGAGAATAAGTCCACGATTACTAGAATCGTATTGTATCCGGAGCATGGAGGTAGATCGGTGATGAAGTCCATAGAAAGCGTATGCCAAGGGCGAGGTGGGATGTCAATAGGGCATAAGAGGCCTGCTGGTCTTTCCTTTTGACTCTTGTTTTGGGCGCATACTCCACAGGACATTATAAAGTCTCTGATATCTTTTTTCCAAGACGGCCACCAGAAGTAGCGCTTGATCTTTTCTGAGGTCTTGGCCATACCGGGATGTCCTTCCATTAAAGAATCGTGATAACAAGAGATTACTTTTTTCTGTAAATCTGTGCTGGGCAGGTATAATCGTTCTTGGAAATACAATAAGTTGTCCTTTACTGCAAAGTCCTTTCCCTGCAGATGCCAATTCTGTATGTCTGCTGGAGTTACAAGTTGCCTGGCTTTATCCTTAACTTCCTCTATGGATTGTGTGGCGATTACACCCAGAATTCTTTGTTCGGGAATGATTGGTACAGGTTTAGGGTTGATCAAGTGTTCTTCCACTCCCATCCGAGAAAGGGCATCAGCTTTACCGTTTTTTGTACCAGGTCGATAGGTAATTATGAAGTCAAACTCAGCAAAGAATAATGCCCAACGGAGTTGTCTAGAGGATTGGGCTTTTGCGGTTTTCAAATATTGCAGGTTTCGGTGATCCGTAATCACAGTAACCGTGTGTCGGGCCCCCAGCAGATAATGCCGCCAAGCCTTAAAGGCAGACTTGATAGCCAGAAGTTCCTTGTCAGTAATCGTGTAATTGATTTCAGGAGGCGAGAATTTGCGGGACCAAAATGCCACGGGATGCAACTGATTGGTTACCGGGTCCTTTTGTGATAGAACTACCCCCATGGCAAGGCTTGAAGCATCAGTTTCCACGATGTAGGGGAGTTCGGGGCGAGGGTGTTTTAAGATTGGTGCAGAGATAAATTTAGTCTTCAAATCCTGGAAAGCTTGTTCCGCCTCGGTAGACCATTCAAAACGTTTGTTTTTCTTTAACAAGGCAGTGATGGGCTGGACTATTCGAGAAAATTCGGGGATAAACCTGTAGTAAAAGTTAGCGAAGCCTAACATGCTTTGCACACCTTTTACGGAGGATGGTGATGGCCATTTGAGAACTGCATCGACCTTCTTTGAATCCATACGCACTCCGCTAGGTGATAATATGAATCCCAAGAATTCAACTTCAGCCACGTTGAAAACACATTTTTACAAATTAGCGAAAAGTTTGTGTTTACGCAATCTTTCGAGGACCATTTTCACGTGTTTCCGATGTTCAGATTCCGATGAAGAATAAACAAGGATGTCGTCAATGTAAACAACAACACACACATCTATGAGCTCTCTGAGGACATCGTTCATAATATATTGAAAGGCGGCCGGGGCATTCCAAAGTCCGAAGGGCATGACCTGATATTCAAATAGCCCATATTTGGTGCGGAAGGCCGTCTTCCACTCATCGCCCTCTTTTACTCGTACCAAGTGGTAGGCTCCTCTAAGATCCAGCTTTGTATATATGCATGCTTTTCTGACTTGGTCCAGGAGTTCAGGGATCAAAGGTAACGGATATCTATTCTTGACGGTGATCTGGTTCAGGGAGCGATAATCTATACAAGTTCTAAGGTCTCCTTCCTTTTTTGGAACGAAGAACAAAGCTGAAGAAGCAGGGGACTTGGAAGGATGAATAAACCCATTTGCCAGGTATTGATCCAGGTATTGTCGAAGGTGAAGGTTCTCAGGCTCGGTGAGGGCATAAATTCTACTACAAGGAGGAGTAGATCCAGGTATCAGGTCTATCTGGCAGTCAAAAGACCTATGAGGAGGTAGAGAGTTAGCCTGATCCTTCCGGAAAACATCTTGGTTTTCTTGGTATTCGGGAGGTAACTGGGGAGTCTCTGAAGAAATTGCTGCCAGTGCAACACCAGGTGGAGGGTGACAAGTAGAGACACATTCTGGACACTGGACCGTTCTTGCTCGCCAATCGATCAGAGGATTGTGTTTCTCTAACCAAGGTATTCCTAGAATAATCTGAAACTGAGGAGCCTTGATCACATCGAACACGATCTTCTCATGGTGTCCACCTTGACTTACTAGCGTCACTTCTTGAGTGGTATGCGTTACTGGTCCGGAGGCTATCTCCGTTCCATCCACCGTAGTAATGACGTCCTTTACAGCCTTGGGACAAAGAGTTAGATTCATCCTCAAAACCATTTCATGATCCACATAATTGCCGATGGCACCGCTGTCGACGTAAGCTTCAATTGCATGTAATCGATCCAGATTATCAGGGCTAATGAGGACCATAGGTATCACGAAATGCGAGGTCACGGAACTGGTTTTCACGCTCGGCAAGAGGACCTCTATTCTTGTCGGGCGAGGTCGTTTCCCTGCTCAGAGTTTGTAACTTTGGTAACTGCAGCTCCTACTGCCTTCTTGGCAGGTTTCACCGGACAGTCTCGAAGAAAGTGCCCTGAGTTTCCGCAATAGAGGCATAATTGCAACTGTTTTCTCCTTTCCCGCTCCTTTTGTGTTAGAGGACCTTTCAGGCCCCCTATTTGCATGGGTTCCCCGGAGTCTACTCCTTTGGAAGGAGTTGGCGGTTTGGAAAATACTCGAGCATCAAACTTGGAACGATCGGCCTTCCTGTTCTGCAGTCTGTGATCTATTTGAACAACTAAGTCTATATAGTCCGAAAAACCTTGTGGGGGATTCACTACTTGGGCTCACACATCTTTGAGCTCTCCACGTAGACCTCTATAAAACAGCGTAATCCTTTTGTCCTCAGGCCATTGAGTTTCCACTATCAGTCTGTTGAAAGACGCAATATAAGCCAAAAGGTCTTGATTACCTTGTCGCAACGAAAGAAGCTCATTGTCCAAGGCGTGCCCCTGTGAATGTCTTGCGAACAGTTTTTCCATACTGAGCTGAAAAGCTTGAAAATCATGGAGGACCGGATCATCTTGATTTACTAGAGGGATCGACCAGTCTGCCGCATTGCCACTAAGGTACGAAAGCACAAAAGCTACTTTAGCTTGATCAGTTGGAAAGGCCGCTGGCCGGCATAAGAAATGCAACCGGCACTGATTAATAAATACTGCAAATCTCTTTGGGTCACCAGAAAATCGTTCGGGCGGAGCCAGAGGTACATTCCCAGGTAGGTTGATCTGCACTGGATTCATAGAGGATGTAGAAGGAAGATTTCCCCCAGATGCGGGTAACGGGGTCTATCCGGCTTGTGACTGTAGCAATTGTCTAGCGAGATCATCTGTTCGCTCCTTGGAAATAATCAGTTCCCTTCTTAGAGCGTTCGTTTCCTGACGGGCTGCATGCACTTCTGCCCTTAGTTCCCCAAGTAACTGGGCTAGCTGGTCGGTATCCGAGGTTTCCATAGCGCCTGGACGGGAGTTTTGCGGTAGGCTTTGCGTTCTGTAACGCTCACCTGATTCCCGTAGAGGCGCCGGTCTTGACTGGGCGTATACCGTATCTTCAAAGGTGATGTGTTACACACGGCTGGCTCTTTGGGCTGGACCTCTGTGCACTGTATGTCTGACTCGAAGGGTAAGATGTCTGCAGATAGAAAATATGGGATTAATGAACTGGGTTATTGAATGTCTCTCTCTTCTTCCCTTTCTCTTCTCCTGTAGAACCCCAAAGGTTAACGCTCTCACCTTAGGTAAGTGACGCCGTGCTCTCCATCTGCCTCGGGGCAGGGTGCTGTAACCAGTTTCTTCACTGGATAAGGGGAGCAGGCCTCTTGACTTCAGAGGACTGCTCTCCGTCGTTTACTGCACGAACGGTAAGTTTCGAGTAATTCTAATGTCTTTAAAAGTCTTTAGTAATGATGTCTCTTGTTTTGCAGGGTTCCGGCGATGGCGGATGACGGGCTGAAGTGAGTTGAAGATGGAGCCCGTGTGATGAATAGAAGCGCCTGGAAGCATGTAAGTAAGCGCTTGTTGCCTGCTTCACGATGCGCTCTAACTGTCTTTTTATTTTGCAGGTACAAGTTCGGAGCGGCCGCAGGGTGCCGGAATACCCACTGGGTTAGATGTGGAAAGGAGTAATGGCACGTGAGTATTAAAGTTCCCCAATGTCTTTAAACGCACCTTGTTTTGTCTTTCAGATGCCGGAATGCAGTGCGAAGACCTCCGGAGCGCACGAAGAGTAGGTAAGCCTTTGTCTTTCAGATGCCGGAATGCAGTGCGAGGCGTTGGTGACAGCCGATGGACCAGGTAAGTGAAGCGCTGTCACTGAAGACCGTAATGCTAACCTGTTCTTTCTTGTCTTTATAGGTGTTGCTGAAGACTGGATTCAGGATGGTAAGCCTTTTTCCTTAGGCCCAGGATCAGATGCAGAAGACACGATGAGCGTCCTGCTGCAGAGGATGCAGAATAACGCAAAGCAAGATTCATCCATTGGGTGTGGTTTAAATAGCCTCCTGTAGTGCTTAGGTGTCTCCATCCACAGCCACGCCTAGGTAAGAAAAGAGTTCCTGCTTTCCAGAAGAGTTCCAGTGTTCTGAACCTAGGGAGTGGCTCCTGCCCCACCCAACAGGAAAAGTAGTTCCAAACAGAAGAGGATCAGAGGCTCAACTGGCAGGCAAGTAAGCAGCATGGTCTGCTGCAGGTAAGTCCACCCAAGCATTATGAGCCCGGCGCTTCCAGCGCTGGGACTGGGCATATTTATGAGCCTGGTGCCACTGGCGCCAGGACTGGGTCCAAAAGGTCCCAATTGGGACTGGTTGGCACTCGGAACCTGGGTTATGGATCTGCTTCCAAGGGAGTTGGGAAAACCCTGACCTTTTGGAAGCAGAGATCATGACAGTAGTCTTTTGATTGGCATTGCAATCCCCTTTAGTGGTCCAAAATAGTGCAGTTAGAGTAGTCACAGGCCTTGGATGGAGACATCATGTCTCCAAGGCCAGACAAAGACTGCATTAGCTCTCAGTGGAATCCAGACTATTTTATCGCCTATTGCTGATCACAGTGTCATATGGGAGTAATGTCTTCTTGTCTGCAGGAATTTCTTATTGACAAAAATAGCGAGACTCCTCAGATCGAATAATTTGAATCAATTGAAGCCCCCCAGATATAACACCAATAAAGCCATGAAAGAGCGTTTGTGTATGCAGCACCAAGGGCTTGGAATGCTCTTCCGCTGGACCTGAGGGACCTAAAGTCTACTGATGTTTTTAGGAAAAAATTAAAAACATTGGTATTCCCCTAAACCATACTTATCAACCTGTTATGCTCACTGTAGGTTTCTTTTCTTAAGCTCATCCATTATGTCTGTTTGTGCTTGTCTTCATTTATTTGTGTGCTCCTAAGCCTACAGGTCATTGGTTGTGCATTATACATTAATTAAAGTAAAAAGAAAGAAATTAGAGAAAAGATTTGCAGTTTTAGAGCTCTGGAATATGCGCCAGGAAGAAAGGGAAGACCCTCCACCTGAGGAGTGGATACTTAGTCAGCGAACTGAGGAAGGTGTTGAGCCTTAAGCTCCCCTCATCTCGCCTGAAGTAAAAGGCGATAGCAGAGAAGAAATAGAGTTGTACCCTTTAAAGGAATTGAAAGCAGCAACGGGGTATAGTAATCCGATATAGGAACCCGCAGGGTAGAATAGTGACAGTCTAGAGGAGAATAAGAGAAAAGAAGAGATCTATAAGATCATTAAAGACAAAGAAGAAAGCAGTGAGCAGTCGAAGTTGTCGACAGAAATAGACAGGGACATTAAGAGATGTAAAGGAGAGAAGGATAAAGCTGACGAGATAGCACTTGTGCAGAACAAATCAATGCAAGGAAAGATCTTGCTTAAAATAGATGGGAAGAATATCGAGGAAGTTAAGCAAAGAGACTACAAGGGTGAACAAGAAAGAAATGATAAAGAACGAGAGAAGAGATTGAGAGAAGATGAGCAAAAAAGGAAGAGCAAGGAGAACAGATATACCAGGAATAGCAAGAGAGAAAAGAAGAACAGGCAGAAGAACAAAATAAGTATGACAATAGGAGAGTGATAAAAAAAAGAGATGAAGGGAAGAAGAAGAAAGAAGGGGAGGAATAAGGAGAGGGGAAGAACTAAGGCAAGAGGAAGAAAAAATTGGAATGGATGTGAGAAAGCGAAGAGAGATAGACAAAGAAGTGGAAGGAAAGAGGTGGCAGCAAGGTGTTGATACCAGTCTCTATCGTAAAGAACCAGTAGGGCCAAGCCATGAAATACGATGTGATAGAATAGAAGAGTTCCTTCCGATAAAGCAGGCAACATCAGGGGCATCTAGAGTTGTGTTAGACAAAGAAAGGTTTGATGCAGAAAGCATCGGAGAAAAGATCTATAAGGTCTATCAATAGTTGAGACGAATGAGCGAGTATGAAACTCGAGAGAACGATGATCAATCCATAATGCCTCGATCACAAAGAGAGGAGTGAAGAGGCTGATAGTCACACTAGTTGGGGACAAGACATGTCAGATGAGGAAAAAGAGTCTACCCTTGAGGTAGGAGGAGGGACCCCGTGTGCCCCTGAAGAAAGCTTGTGAATGGACAAAGAAGTGAGATGGTCTGATCTGGATCAGCCTAAGGATAGAACACCAGATCCATTAGCATATCCTGAGCATCCCTGAGGATGATCGTACAGTGAGAAGGGAGAGTCGCCACTGTCTGTGAGCAGGTTAAGGATGTTACCTACAAGGATGCAGACAGGGACGATCGTCCCTGCCAGGGATAGACTAATAGTAGGATCTGACTGTGGGACAGGGTTTACGCAGTTTCTCTTATTGGAAAAAGGGGGAGCTAGACCACAGTATATTTCATGGACGCAGATGGACAGGGATAATTTAAGGTGTAAGCTCCCGAGTTTGACTTTGGGTGCTGGGAAATGGATGTACAAATTATACAAAATGACAGGAGGAAATACCTTGGTCATAGGGGACATAAAAGGTCTCCTGACAGCTATTCTTGGGGAGAGAGCTGATGACATATGGAGAACAGCCGGGTATTCAAGTGTGACTGCCCAGAATACAGCACATGATAGGGCACCATTTAATAATTGTTGAGCAGATGTTTGGAGAGCGCTCAGGGTACAGTATCTTGACACATCAGATATGGGTGCAATTATGACACGCAATTTGAAGGAAGATGAAGACCCTATTGCTTACATTCAGGATATTCAGGAGAAATGGCAACTTGAAATTCGCAAGCCATGGGAAAAGACAGTGGCATTATTTTACCACATTTTATGTCAAGGGTTGCCTGAGCCAGTACAGAGGCAGATGAAGGAACAAGTGGGGATGAAAGTGAAGCCTTGGGCTGAGATAGAGTTGACAATAGTACACCATTGTCGGTTATTACAAGAGAAAAATAAGAAGAAAGAGGAGAATAGGAAAATGGAGGAAACCAAGTTATTTCAGAAAAAAATGTTAACATTTGCCATAGAAGGGGCGGTATTGACAAGCGTAGAAGGATTGGGAATGCAGGAAGCAGGGGGTACATCACAGGTGAGTAACTTGTGCAGATGGACCAAGGTGGATATCGGTTTGTGCCACAAGGCTTCAGAGGAAGAGGAGGATTTCAAAATAATCAAGGTGGGGTTCAAGGAACACAGAATGGGAACCAGAGTACTCAAGGAGGGCTTGTCAGAAGTGCACCCCCAACATGTTGGATTTGTGGAATGACAGGGCACAATGCACACGTATGTGGGTGCCAAGGGAATGTACAGAATGGGCAATGTTCAAGAGGGGAACAGCTTATTCTCCACCATATAGTACACAGACTAGAGAAAGTTACGATCAAGATCAGACATTGTATCAGATACAAGTGCTGCGAGTGCAGCAGGTAAAACAGCAAGAACTAGTACAAATGAATCCACTGCAAGGGCAGTCACAACAAGCCCCCATGCAGACACAACTGTATGCAAACAAAGGACAAGTACTGACACCCAGAATAGGAGTTGTCACTGTTGTTGGATGGGATCCTTCCACAGGGATGGGGATAAGCCTGTACCCCCAACAGGACAACTCACAGGGTGACTAGATATGTTCAGTACTATCTGTAACGCCAGACCCTCAAGAGGAACCAAGGGTCGATGTGACAATAGGATGAAAATCTTTTTCTTTTCTAGTAGACACTGGAGCTACTCGTTCATGTATACGAGAGAGAAAATATCCAATGTCGGGAATTGCCATGAATGCTCAAGCGTTCTCTGAAGCTACGAGTCAAGTTCCTTTTACTAATGAATTACCAGTCTCTATAAGAAAGGGTGACATGTCTGTTTCTTTGTTATATTCACGACAGACACCAGTTAACATTTTGGGAAGAGATTTAATGACCAAACTCAACATGACAATTTCATTTACTCCAGGAATACACTATTTAAACGTGGGAGAATGTATACTGCCATTTACAGGGCAAATGACTCTGCAAGGCATTCCAGTAGATCCATAGACTTATCTGTATAGAGTGAGCATTCTATTTTCATGGCTACCTGGCTTAGTGGGAAAAATTGTGAGGGTACCTATGGACGAAGAGGGGAGACAGACTATCCCCATAGAATTGGAAGCAGCCATAGTATGAAAGCGAATGGCATGCTTGAAGGAGTAGACGATGAGAGTAGGGCATGGAGAACAGTAATAGCTCTCTAGGAAGGGAACAGATTGACTGACATCACTGATGATGACATGTTCAGAGACGACCAAACAGACAATGAAGTGGTGTTATTTAGGAGTATCACATACTGGTTAAGAATTGAGAAAAGGGAAGTTCCATAGCGAATGGCAATAATGCAGCAACATCCTGCATTTTCAGGAAGACTTGGAGAAGGTACTGAGAGTCCTCTGGACCACAGGCCCTTATGACATAGGTTTATTGCAGGGAATAGGGGAGGTTAAAATAAAGCTTAAGCCAGGAGCGATTTTACCTCCAGCAAAGCAGCAACCCATGTCTCGAGAAGCTGATGGTATCGGATCAAAAAATCTAAAGGAGGGTTGTGAAGATTTATACAAGATATGAGACGATTAGCTAGATTTAGATGTAGAGTTTCCTTTAGTTCCTAACCTGGCAATGATACTGTGCAGAATCCCAGTGGAAGCTCGATATTTCACAGTGATCGATTTGAAAAATGCATTTTCTTGATCCCTATGCACAAGGACTAACAAGACTTGACGTCATTTATGTTTTGCCCCAAGGGTACTGTGAGTCCCCATAAATCTTTAATAAAGTCCAACAGATGGATTTATGCAATATTGATCTTAAGAGTACATTGATACAATACGTAGATGACATTATAATTTACAGCACAGCAGAAGATGAGTGCAGACAAGATTCTGTTCTGTTGATGAGTGTTCTAGCAGACAAAGGATAAAAGGTAGACAAGGGGAAACTGAAATATTGTCAAGAAGAGGTGTTATACATAGGCTAATTGATTTTGCATGAAGGAAAGAAAGTGATGCCTGAAAGAGCAGAGGCAATTAACAAAACGCCAAAACCAAACACAGTGAAGCAGATGCAAAGGTTCTTGGGGTTATGCAACTATGTCAGAGCCTGGGTGTTTGATTATATCACTTATACTAAACCACTTCTGAAAGCTTTAAAGAAAGCACAGGTGGAAAAAGTAAAAATATAATGGACTGAAGAAATGAATGAAGAGTTTGAGGAACTGAAAAAAGCAAATTGTACAGCCCCTGCTTTGGGAATTCCCAATTATGCTGAGGAATTTTATTTGTTTTCGCACACAAATGGGACAGTCATGACAGCAGTGCTTACACAGAGAACTAGATTGGGGTACAAACCTTTAGCATATTACAGTGGGATTTTATACCCATTTATGAAAGGACACTTCCCCTGTGAAAAGCCATTGGCAGCTGCCGTGTTCGCGATTGACAAGTCTACAAGTATTGTTATGGGCTGCTCTATGACTCTCTTCGTAGAACATGCTCTGTTTGCCGTTTTAGAGAAACCTAAGGGTACATTGACATCCCAAAGAGCTTCAGCATATGAAGCAATGATTTTTTTAACACAACGATTAAAATTGTAAGATGTAAATGTGTGAATTCTGCCACGTTTATAGCTGAACCAATAGAACCAATGCAATCATGTGCATGACTGTGCTAATTATGTTGAATTTTATGACGATATACCCCACGTGAAGGAGTATGCTTTAGCAGGAGGGGAGATTCTCTTTAATGATGTTTTTTTGAAAATTGATCAGACTAGTGGAGAAAGGAATTCAGGCGCAGCAGTACTGAGACATAGATTAAATGGAGAATTTGAAGTTATAGCAAGTGAAAGGCTACCGTTTCACTTTTCAGTGCAAGTGGCAGAATTGGTAGCGCTCATTGTTGCGCATGAGAAACACGAAGGACAGGAAGTGATGGTGTACAGTGCCTCCGCCTATGTGATGTCAACTGTGCACCCAGGTTTAGCACGTTGGAAAATGAGGGGCTTCCTCTGTACAGACAGCACCCCAGTTCAGCATGCATCCTTATTGGATAGGCTTATTAAGACAGTACAACTGCCAGTAGCCATAGTGGTCATTAAATGCACGGCACACACTAAGCGACTGCGGGAATGAAGCTGCAGAGGAAGAAGCAAAGAGGGTTGCATATTCCCCAGATATTTTGAGTTTTGATACTTAGAATGTTAAATAAAAAGTAGTTAAAACCCTGTTAGTGCAAGAGGGGTTTAATAAATTATCGGTAACCCAACTAATGGAGATTCAAGGAAGTGCAGAGCAGGAAGAGCTGGAATTATGGAAGCAAAGGAGGTGTTCTTTCTCTCCCACAGAAGCATTATGGCGACAAGATAGCACTGGAAAGCTGGTGATGCCAGTAGTGTTATTGAAGGTCGCGCTTGAACAGCATTACCCTGCGCATGTAACAAGGGAAAGTCTTGCTGCTACGATTGCGGAAGACTGGTTCATTCTGAATTTGTTGGAACAAGTTGCATTATTTATGGTGAACTGGATTGTGTGAAAAGAGTTTACTGCTGGGCATACACTGAGGATGATTAGAGGGGTGATACCTGGGCCGAGTGGACCGTTTCAGCATTTACATATTGATTATGTTGATATGCTGCAGGTGTGTAATGAATATAGGTATCTATTAGTGGTGGTGTGTCCCTTTTCCAGGTGGAATCTAGGCAGGTCCATGTACACACCCTGATGCCACTTGCGCAGAAAAGGTTTTAGTGCGGAAAGTCTTCCCGAGATGGGGTGTGTGTGAAGTGCTAAGACCTGATAATGGGCCACATTTTGTTAATTAGCTATGGGGTTTCTATTGAAGATTAAACATACCTTTTCTTCTGCTTATCACCAGCAACCAAACAGGATATGTGAGAGACTCCATGGCCTCCTTAAAGAAAGGATTGCTAAGATTAAAATGACCTTAAAAAAATGATGGCTATATTGCTTACCTTTACTCTTGTATGCCCTCGGGAATCAGCCAGGATCAGATCATGACCTCACCCCTCATGAACTAGTGACAGGGCGGTGTATGAGAATGCCCCTTACACCTCCATCTAGGAGTAGAAGTGATGCCCAGAGTGTAGCTAAAACTTTAGGTGATCAAATGCATGATTATTTGACATATATGACCTCTAGCATCTCTCTCATTTCAGATCAAGTCAAGCACAAGGGGGGTTGGTCTCAGAACACAGAAGAAGACAATTCAACAACCAACCCAAGTCAATTATTATCAGCACCTAAGTTATATGTTGGAGACCTAGTCCTAATAAAAAATTGTACTAGAAGGAGCCACGTTTTAATGGTCCCTTTTGCATTGAGAATATAACTCCTTCTGCTGTGAAAGTCCAAGGGAGATGAGATTGGTTTCACTTAGGGGATGTAAAGGCCTACAAAGGTGAGACCCGCCCTCCCAACATTGCCGATTCAGAAGCAGGACAAAAAGAAGAATTTCAGCATGTGCAGACCTGATCAATGATGACGAAGAAGGACAATAAAGTAACTACCAGTGGGTAACTAGATATTTTAGTAGTGAGTGAAAAGACTTGCAGCAAATTTCAGTAGGCCAGAATGAACTTTAGAAATACACATTGAAGTGTCAGTGTCATGCCTAAACATCAGTTTTTGATTAGAAATTGGAAACGGGATCAGTGTCCAGATTAATTTCGTGGAGAATATCTGTTTTAAACAGGTAATCATATAGTGCTTACCGACAGTGACATTCATCGACTTTTGCTTGCTGTCTTTGTGTTTATACTTCAAGCTTACCCTGCTCTTGTGAGAAGAAACGTTGATGTTCACACTTTCTTACAGGATCTTACAAATGGCCCAGTGATAAACTGGCTCCTTATTGCCATTATCGAGCAGATTTTGCAGTTACAAGTATAAAATAATTTGGATGAAATTGTATTAAAAATGATTAAAGAGGAAAGTGGCATGGTTCAAGGTGAAGAACAAGTGCAATGAGTAATTGGATGGCGTGAAAGCTGGATGCCTATGCTCTTATGCACAATACATGCCTGCATGATTGTTCTATTTGTCTTTCTCATCCTCATCTTCCACACTCTCTATCATGTCAGTACTTCATCTGAGAGAGTGGTCCCTATGGTTATGCCCACTATGAGATCTACTTTTGTTTTGATTCATGTGTATTACACAACCTTTGGGGGACACAGGAGAAATGCAGAGGAAGATAGTGAGGGTATAAATAGCTATTTAGATAATGCAGCACATTTGGGGAATAACATGTGGTTTCAGCACATGAGAAAGGTGGGAGAGAGAAAATCTAAGGAGAGTTGCTATGCCTGCTCTCTCATACCCTATGCCATGTACACAGTGCAAACTTTCATTGCCAGAGAAGTTCCAGATCACGATGCTAGGTGCCTCAGCCATCTTGCAGCATGTATGACCAGAGAACAATTTCAAGGCAGTTGGGCCACTTTGCGATGGAGATCAAAATGGTTGTTTGCATACCAGGATGACTACATCAAGACCACACAGATGGAAAAGGAACCTGGATGGAAGACCAAGATGCTTGTGTATCCTGCAACAGGACAGGATGAGGTGCCATTGAAGAGATGAAGAGAATTGCCTTGATGTGACAGAACAAGCTGGATCACCTGGATTTTGGGAGCAAACTCAAGTCTTAGTCTATGGATGAGTGAAATCCAAGAAGGGATGGGAAGAAGGGCTGATGTCCTGTGCAGCTCATCTACTAAAGCCAGAGTATGTACATGTGGTACAGAGAGTAAATGATGGGTGTTTGAAGTCATGGGCTAAGCATGCCAAATTTCTGACATGGGTAGAAGATGAATCAGGTCCCATGACTGTGATCCCGTTGGCTAATGCAACATTGTGCTTCTGAAGATATGTAAAGAAGCATGTAGGAGACAGCAAGGACTGCAAAACTACAGTTGACGTTTCTGGGATGGGAGCAGTGACAGCCATCTTGAGTGATCCATATTGGGCAGGATTGGAGAGGAATGTGCTCCTTGGTGCTTATTCGTGTTCCAGCATTAGTGATTCCTCAGAGCGACCTGAACATTAAAGAATTTCTAAAAGCAGATGCCCCTTTGAGAAAGAGAAGATCGCTTGAGTTTCTCAATCGGACCAAGAGAGAGAATTACTTCTCAGCCAAATCAATAGAAGCACTTGATGCCATTCCTTATGAACTCAGGTTGTTCAGCAAGACTGCTTCAATCTTCTCAACTATCTTCATGCCTGGGATCCAAATGATGGCCAACACCAAGTGGTTGCAGATCACAAGATGGGAGCTCCTGCAGATGATAAATACCACCATAAATGGATTCAATGCTATCAAACAGGTGATAGGGGCCATACGACTAATGACTCTGCAGAACAGATATGTCCTTGACATGATTACAGTGATGGAAGGAGGAGTTTGCGCCAAAATCAGGTCTTCATGTTGCACATTCACACATTCTTATGATGAGGAGAATGAGACCTTGACAGAGGCCATAACATTGTTATCAAACCTGTATAATAAAATGAAAGACAAGACTTAAGGACATTATGGATACCAGCGAGTAACCCGGCTGGGTGGCGTCCCTGTGGATACCAGGTGAGCGTAACAAGACAACAATCTGAGGGAGGAACTCCCTGAAGGAATATGAAAAAGAGTGAAAGAGAAGCCAATGACGTCACAAGAGACAAGCGTGATGCACTGAGTATACTGGCGGAAGAGAATGTATGGATTTTGCAGAAACTGATGACGAAGTTAAGAATCAAGTAAACTTTAATATGCAGAAATAAAGATTGCACGCATGCGAAGTGCTATAGAAATGCGACCGTTCAATGATTGTACAGATGCTGAAACGCAAGTATACTAAATGATCATATTAGCTGGCTATATGTAGTGAATAGACTGCAGGCGAAGTCGCCATTGTATAGAAGCTGGACATCAGTGTCATGAATTTTCGTAAGCTGAAACCCATGAAGAAGATAGGCAGAGAATGTTGTCACTGCATGAATAAGCTGAAATCCTGGATGAGACTGGCAGGGCTGTCTTGCCTGGCATCAAAACAGAAGTAGCCAAGGTCAGTTATCTATTCTGGAAAGCAATAAATGTTAGAAGGATGAATCAACCCTTATTGAGGGGCAAAGACACAAAACCAAGAGTGCCAGGTTTTATTCATTTAAGACATATACATGCTGAAGAATAGACCAGAATCATGGTCTCTTGTCACGTGAGCTGAGGATGGAAATAGAGTTGAGCTTGGAGTCCTAGAACAATGATAGTGAAATCCTGTACTCCCATATATTCCAACAGACAAGGATACATTGCAAGGCCAAGTTTAAAGACAATCTGCAGGGCAGAAGGCATGGGTGATGAGAGATGTTGGGCTAATTGGTTGGGGAGGCAAAGCCAAGTCCACCTACTGGCACCTCGTTATGAGTTTACGTACTGCTAAGTGAACCAAATGTTCTAGACATGGCACAAGCATGCCACTAATTGTAGAATGCCTTATAATGAAGTGCCTTATAGTTTGAGAGCCAATGATATACAGTGTTGAAGATGACATGTTTCAGAGGCAGGCATAAATTGGCCACCTGACAGTAGATAGCCATTCACAATCCCAGCCCTTATAGAAAGGATACTTAGATGTTCCCCTTGAACGTATCAAAATCCCTCGTAGGTTATTCTTTTTGCCACGTAGTATGACATCACTGCTGATGTATTTTCTGCATATAAGGATGTTTTTATGTGAAATTTGTCAAGAACTGAACGAATGTCTGTTGACGTCTGTTGTAACCTCCCTGTTTTAAATAATTTTGAATAAAACAGCAACCTTTGCCATCTTCCTGGGTTGGTTCGATTATTTGGACTCAGAATTATTCTGCAAACCCCATCCATTTCATGCATGATACTAAAGAACCATTAGTTCAGAAAGGGAAGTTCTTAATACTAACATCTATTTCTAATCTCATAGTCAAATGTTGGCTGGCCCAAGTAAGCCTTACATATTTCAGAGGTCAGTAAACTGATTATCGACAGAGGTCATAATATTCATAGTGCTTAGAAGTTGGTGGAATCGTGAAGGAAGCGCTAAATAAAAAGACATTTAAATACCTATCTTGATTACCACTAAAGGGGCCTGTTTTGCTAAGTTTCTATTTCATTTGCCAATTCAACTATGTAATTGTTGTTTTGTAACAATGATTGCAATGGGGAGAGAATCAGGTTTTAAATTATTTAAATGTAGTCTTGAAGTCTGTGACATTTGTGATTGGTGTATTGACAATCACTCACCCTTGAGCAAGTACGCTGCTGCAGTGACCATTTATCTTGCCATTTACCACATTGACTGCAATGTTAAAACTAGACATTACATACTCTCTGTGCCGCAGATAAGGTTTTGAGGTGGGAGTATTCTACACAAAGTATGCAACAGGCAACTAAAACATTACTAGACTTGAAAATGAATAGATCACATTTGAACCAAAACAGCTCTTAAGCAGAGATGTTTGGCTCCAAACAATGTATTGTATTTGTAGAAAATGTTCTCCTACACATTATTGTTCATGAACCCACCACACAGATGCATATTTACGATAATTGCACAAGGCACAGGAACTCTGAAAAATATGTTTGTACAATACCAGCAAACATGACTGAAAAAGCATAATTTGTTTTTTAAAAGGATGCTTCCCAATCGTAACTACATTTTCCATCTTATTACTGATGCTATTCTAAAATGCTAGAAAAATAATTATGCATTCATGCTGCTTCTCTCCGTGAGCATCTACTGGCAAAAATCATTCCCTTTCTTACTGCATGCTGTTTTTGTCGGGCTCAGTGCACACAGCTCAAAGAACAAGCATTGGCAAATGCAACACTTTGGGTAGGCCTGGAAAAGGCACTTGCCAGTCTCTGCCGTAGTGGTATTAATTGATGGTATTGTGTGCAAAATTGCATGAGTACCTGGGCATCTAATCGCAGTGCCTGGAAAATGCCTGACACTCATACAGAAGCCAAAACTGTTGGATTTGCCAATGCTTGTTTTTAATCATACTTCAGTGAAGGACATGCATAGTGCTTATACATTGAGTGGTTTATTACATCAGTAGCGTATTTACAAGTCCAATTAAGTCATTTACTCGCAGAACACTGCTTTTAAAAAGAACGGGCAGGCACTTTGAGTGCAAAGTTCGATGGTAAGGCTTGATTAAAGTGAGCTTAATGAGTTCCAGTGAGGAGGTGTTTTGGGCGGGAGGGGCAGGAATCGGTGTGAATGGCCATAGGGATTAGCATGGCCATGGGCAGTCAATGGGTGGGCAAATAACCAAACAACACCTACAAGCTTTGTGACCATCCTCCTATGCCATTTCTCCATAGCTGTACTCTGATGCAATAGTTTCGGCATATAGGTGGCTCTGCCACTTAATAGCCCGAACTAGAAATGTCTGTTTTCAGACTGCTCATTTATTGACTGCTATTTCATCCACGCAGATAAGAATAACAAATTGTGTTCTGGTTACTGTCAAGTCACTTGCCCTTTGCAGTCCCACCTGCTTTCGACTGGTGTAAATGATAGGCATGCAAAGATAAAAAGTGCTGTATTTGTAACAAAAGCCTGGTATGACACTTATCTGGAGGCCTGTTTCTGAGTACTGTCTCATGATGTTGCTGCAGAAAGTTAATATCAGCAGACGCACATCACCTGCAATGGGATTCCTGCTCAGCAAGAGATTGTCACCCTCCAAAATGATGTTCAAATGTACTGAATTCAATAGGATCATTAATGTGATCATGCGCCAAAAACATCTTACTTGAAACCCCTTCCTTATTAAAAGGTTTGATATTGAAATGGCCTTTATTGTGGAGTGGTAAATGCAGCCACAGAATGCAATGGAACAACATGGTGTGATGAACTGCCCTGTCTAAGCCAAAAGGTGAATGGCAGGTTTTCCAATAATGCGGCTGAAGCCCACTGGAGAACTGAGCTTGTGGTGAAGAGTCAAGGATGAACAGGGGAAACTTGTAGCAAGGATAAAGCAGGATAAGGAGATAGAAGGAAGCCTTATTTATTTATTTATTTATTTATTTATATTTGTGTAACGCCCAGACCCTTGGGTATCACAGCGTTTGGAACAAAGTAAGAGTTTAAAGGGACATTTGAAACAGGCATACCTCTTATCAAAGAGCAGCAATTCTACACGCTTTTTGAAGGTAGCGTAAGAGTGTTTGGGTCTGATGGAGGTGGCAGTGAGTTCCACGGAACTGTGTAGTGACACAAAAACGGACATATCCTGCTCTCTTGTTTTTAATGCGTGGAGTACGCAATGAGATGCTGCTACTGGATCTTAATGAGTGCACAAGGTAATTCTGGGAAACGATGTTGTTGAGGTAGAGGGGAGTCTCATTGTAGATTCATCGGTGGCCAAGGTACAATCATGTGGCGTGACATGAAGGGGCAGAGGGGAAGTGTCAGTGGCATGCACTAGTGCTAGGACATTGGAAAGGTACGTGGTGAGAGGCCTAGTGTAGAGCCCCAGGAATATCGTAGTTACCCTGCCTCCTGCTTCATGCTATGCAAACACTTGTAAGAAGTTGACCTGAAATATATGCCTTGAGGCAGACCAACTGATGACCACTCCTTCGGATGAAAGACCAACTGTGGAAATCCTCCCACTGTACCTGAGTTACCAAAACACCACTTCAAGAAAGGAAGAAGTTCAGCGAGAGCCCACTTATTCAAGACATTGATTGCAGGAAGAGGCTCTGGGAGAATACTCAGAGGGGAATATATGACATACTTTTCCAGTTTATGGACATTGTATTTGATGTGTGGTCATCTTGTTGTCTCTACGAGAGCATTGGTGTATCAGACTAGAGTAGAGGTGCGAGACCCGGGCTTCAGAAATAAGTGGAGGATTTGTTGCATCCCTTTTTCGATTATTAGAGACACTGAACCCGCCACTCTTAACTCGCAAAGACCCAGGAGGGGAAGAAAGGAGAGGAAAGTGGGGTTAAAAGCTTTGCAAGGTAAATCAGAGGTATTTTTTTAAAGCTTGGCTTAACATTAGGTGTCTATTCTTAAATAAGAATTGTTTGTATGAGAGAAAGAGTTGTGCCTGTCCTTTTTCTGATTCTGTGGTCACATTGTGACAGTGGATAGAGCACGATTTGAGAGTACAATAAATATAGACTATTTCTTAAGAGAATTATAGTCTGATTTTAATGTATAATTGGGCTATATTAAAAACATAAGATTTACATTAAGCTGAAACTGGAAAAGATGTTATTTAGAAGTTAGATTTTTTAAAATTATTTTATTGTGCACATAGTTTATTTTAAACTGTTTTGCCCATTTACAAAAGAAACAAGAGAAAGTAATCATCACATTTTAGAGTATATAAAATTACAAATCATGTAATCAATAAAAACAATACAATGATTAGAACAAAATAATACCAAGTGAACTAAATCATTAAAATAACAATTAACCTAGCTTGTCACTTCTCTTGAAATCCATTTCTTATCAAAGACATAATACCTATCTATTAGAAAGCAAAGGGCTCTGCTTCATCTCTCATGGCTCGCTTCCACATATAGAAAGCCGCTGTATTCATAACAACAGATTCTGCCCCCATTAAACTAGTACAGAATTGGTTGCCTCTTATGTTGTCAGGATGGCTAACAAAGACTCCATACCCTCTTATATAGAGCTCTGTCAACATTATGCAGGAGGTCACTATATGCCTACTTGTCTCAACTGCAGCTGAGCAATGTCAGCAAATCATATCCTGTTTTTTGGCATTCCTAGATCTGCTAGTGACTTCCTTAGTTTGCAATATATTCATACTCATCTGCATTATGAATTTCCAAAACTCTGAATTAGACCATTTACTTAGGTAACCACGCAGTTGGCCATCCTTAAAACCCTGAGAAGCAAATTCCCTATATCTCTTGAGGGCAAATCATTTGTCGATACACGTGACCAGATCCAGTTCATGTGCCTTTCTCTTTAGTACTATTTCCAGATCGGGACGTCCTTCCATCACTTCCCATTGGAGGCCCAATTTGGTCAAATTATGTAGTGAACGATGGAGGTCCTTAACAGTGCGGTTCAGGGGGATCGTCTGCTGTTCTTTCCAAGCAGTTGTACTAGTTTATTAGTCTCGGGAGGATAGCTCTGGGGCAACATGCTCACTTTGGAAGCAAGACGACACAGAGAAACACAGGTTCGATCCCCGGGTCTGCACTAAGAAACCTCTGGATATTAAGCGTGTTATAAATAACCAATCAAATGATATATACTGCTTGTTTTACCTAATTTAAAGTGCAACAGCACCTTCTTTACCAACCACACTGAGGATAGTGATTGCAACCCGTATTCTAATCTCAGGGCTTTCACTGGGACTCCCTGGGACTCCCTGAGGTAGATTAATAATGTAGCAGAGTAGCCTGCCCTCAAGCTTATCCAACAATCTCATGTGCGCAGATGGAAGAGCCTCTAATGTGTAGAGAATTGCGGGAAATATGCTGGCTTTATAGATATGGATGAACCCTTCCACGTTTTCGTGCACTACAATGATCAATCTAAGCTTTTATTGCTGACCATCTTTTCCAAATTTTTGTATATATAAAGGCCTCATAATGGGATGCCAAGGGTTTTACCCATAAAGAGAATCCCAGGTAAGCCACTTCCTTTACGTTTTTGAGAGCAGTATTATCCATGTACCATTTAGGTTTTCTGGATGCTACCTGTGAACCCCCCAAACACATCGTTTTTGTTTTCATTTTATTTATAACCATCAAGTTTTATTTTGCATGTATGGTTAGTGCATCCAACGAGCGCAGTAGACCAATTTCTGTCTGATCAAATATTATAATGTCATCAGCGTATGTCATGCATGTGATTTTGACCCTGTTTATATTTGGGGGAAACTTGTAATATGCTTGAAGGATGATTCCATATCTGCTGTGTACAGGTTATATAGTACTGGACCCAGAACACATCCCTGTTTTAAGCCCTGGCTGGTGGGGGTGTAGTCTGAAAGATAGCCTTCTGAGCTTAAACGTACTGCCATAGATGTATACGTGTAAAAGGAATGAGTGTAAAACAGGAATTCGGGATTAATGCCCCAGCTTTCCAGCTTCCTCCAAAGTCTTACTGTGCACAAAAGGTCGAAGGCTTTGGAAAAATCAACAAAACAACAGTATAATCTATTTTCCCCCTTATATCTTACCTCCCTTAAAAATTGTACTGTCATGATGTTAGTTGTGGTGCTATATTTCTTTATAAAGCCTATTTGAAATGTGCTTAGGATGTTATTCCCTTTCAACCAGGTATTTAGGCATTCCAATAGAATATTAGTGAACAATTTCAGGGTTGAATCCATCATCGCAAATAGACGATAATTCAACGGTATTCATCTATCTCCCTTTTACAAAATCGGGCCTAGTATCGATTGGCGCCAGCTGTTTGGAATTTTGCCAGTATTGATTATATGGGTAAAATAAATTTCTAGCAGCCTTGCCCACACATTAGGGTTATAATTTAATACCAGGTTGGGGATACAGTCGGGCCCGGGAGCTCGTGATGCTTTAGATTGCACAATTAATCGCTCCAGATTAGCCTTGTTTATCTCCGCCTCTAAGGTACCCACCTAGGGCTTCTCCTCGAATACACCCTCCACACACTCAGGGCTGTCACATTGTGGTATTAGATTTACTGGGAAGGAGTAAAGGTGTTGGATATGTAGTATCCAACTCGCCTTTGAAACAGATGAATTTCCATTAAGAAGAAAGATTTACAAAAAGTGTTGAAGTTGCACCAGAAACTGGATATATTGTTCATGCTTTGCCACAAGAATAGGTTACAAATAGGTTATGGCAAGCAGTGCATCACATTGAGGACTGGTGCATTTTTTGCCAGTTCCTATATCCTGTTGCCAGGTTTGTTATACTTTTCTGTCTGGTACATGGAGACGACGTAGGATTCTTTTTTATCGCTGTCTTGTCCTTACGGTATTGCTTCTTTTTTTCCAAAATAGCATAGTCACAGGGTTTGGAGCATTGTTTCTGTGCCCTTTCTTGTTGTTTATGGAGACAGGGATACAGCCGTTTCATATTTTATTCAAGTCCCAATCAGTTGCCCTTAACAAAAGCTTTAAGTCATGGAAGTTCAGGTTTAAGGACCCAGTGAGTTTTTTCATATTCTTGTTATCCCATTGAATTCTATTGCCAGCAAAGTTTGTTGTTGTTTTTGCGCATTTCACTTCCGATTTTCTCTTGTTTTTAACCTTAGTAGACCAGTGCACTGTGGTCACTCATATTGTTTTGCACTATTGTAATTGGGCTACACTCAGTGCTCAATTCTGCGTCAGCTATGACATAGTCTATATATGAAGACACAACCCATTGGACCAAGTGCATTGAGGTTTAGTGTCGCTCTTTGGAGCAGTTTTGAGGAATTCCAGGTTGTGAAAGTCAATTAATTTTGACCAGGAGCTGTTGCTCCCAGCCCTGCTAGATTCAAGTAGGCCGGAGATCTCCTGTTGAGATCCCCAGCTAGCATAAGATGACCATGTGGAGATTTCTCAGACCAATATGAGATTGCAGTTGTTACTATGATATGTATTGAAAGAAGACAAGTTCCCAATCTGGGAACTCCCGTCCCCTGCACACTATCAAAGGCTTGGCTAGCCAACATTTTAGGTCATAATTTTTAACATCGCAAAAAGGTTTTTTTGAAGATAGTTTGTATAACTCACATTTAGAGAAAAGCAATGAGTAGTAGGAACAAATTGTATGATTTCAAACACAACATTTTTATTGTACAATAGGGGTAGTTTGCCCAACGCGTTTCGACATATGCTATCTTCTTCAGGGGCCTAATTGGGTTTCAGACTTTTCAATCCAATTAGAAAAACAGTCAAAACATGTTTTGTAATTAGAAGTAATTAATTTCAAGAATGTACAATTTCAGTATTCATCAATAGCTTAATACAAGGCACATTGTTTCATTCCCCATTGATTTAACATTTGTTAATGCAACAGAAAACATCCAAAAATATATATTATGGGAGTCCTCCTAATATTACAGATTGTTATTTGGTAAGGGGTCCACTAAACCATATTGAGTACACAGCAATTCAAACAATTCAAAGAATGAGATATTCAGAACACCCTAACTTAATTGAGGAAAGAGGATTATGTCATTCTTACCCTATGGGTATTCAGGGATTTCATTTAGTGGAGGGTAGTCTGTGTATCCATGCTTAGTAGTACCAGTTTAGATCTACAGGCGAAAAGTTAAGACATTTAGATCAAGGGTGCTAAGTTCTATTAAGGTAAAAACAATATGGCAAATTTAAGAAAAAAACGTACCTTCGCAAAAGTACAGCTGCTGTTACAAAACAGTGGGCCTCATTACGACCCTGGCGGAAAGTGACTGACCGGACCGCAACAGCGTAAATAGCGTTTCCGCCATTGCACGAAGGAGCAAAGTGCGGCTAATTACGACCCATCGGGCACGAGCATTACGCCATGGCGGAATCCGAAAGGCTGCGATGGCGGAAATGACCCCAAAACGGCCCTTACCGCCGCCGTACGCTGCACCAGGTGCAATACCGCCACCCATCTTAGCGGTCACCGTAATGAGCGGTCACCGTAACGAGCGGGCACCGCAAATTACGGGCACCGTAAATATACGGAAACGGAAGTAAAAGCATGTGGCCGGAACGGGAAACAGCACGCCGCACAACTATAAAATCCGAATCCCAACACAACCATTAAAAATCCGACCCTGACACACATCCCAACCCGTTAGCAACCCCAGTTAAAAAAATAAATATGGGAAAGGTAGCCAAGAAAGCGTGTGATCGCAAGCGGCAGGTACACTTCTCCCGAGAGGAACTGACCGTGCTCACCGAGACCCTCCAGGAAAATGCCGCCGTCGTCTTCTCCAGTCAAATGACCAGGACGGCCCTTGCCAACAAGAAGGCCATATGGGCCCTGGTGGCACAGCGCGTAAGTGCGGTGGGGACAACACCCCGCACGCCACAGCAATGTCGCAAGCGGTGGGACGACCTGCGGATCCGCGTACGCAGCATACTTTCTGCGAACAGGAACATCGCCACAGCTACCGGGGGGGGTTCAGAGTCGCCCATCAAGTTGACCCCCTGGGAGGATATCTGCGCCTCCACCATAGGAATGGAGAGCATAGAGGGAGTCGGAGGGATGGAGAAAGGAGTGCCGACATCCGGAGAATCAGGTAGGTTGGCCAAGAGAAACAATGCGAAATCCACAAAACACGAACATGTGCAGTACCATGTGACCCCATAGTGCAATACATACTCTGCCCTGACAGCGCCCTCTAAAAGTCAGAATGAATAAACAAATCAATCAAGATGCCATAAACAACCCCTACATGTGCAGCATGCACCCCCTAACTGCAGGCAGCCAAATGAATGCATCCTCAATCCACACGAAAATGAGACCACCTCCAAGGCCCAGTCCCAAATCAGCCTCATGTACCACCCCAATGCATTTGATACGTTGCCATTCCAAATCCGACAGACCCATAACTAACGCTCGCCCCTCTTTACTCCACCACAGGGTCCGATACCAACGACGAGCTGCAGGACACCCCTACCAGCACGCCTGCAAAGAGGGCCAGGACCAACGTCCCAAGAGCCTCCACCTCAGGTGCAAGGATCAAGACACGGCAGCAGCAGGAATCAAGTGGCAGCACACTGGAGGGGACTGCAACAGGTACCCCAGCAGCCAGCAAGTCCACAACCCCAGCACCACAGGTCCCCCCAAAGAACGTATCTGATGGCACTGCCTCTGGTGGTAGCAGCACCATAGGTGACACAGCTGTCATGCCAGCATGCTCCGACACGGAAAACAGTGCTGGCGACGTAGGTACCATCCATGACCTTTCCCAATCCCCCTGCATGTTCCATCCCCTACACCATGACGAAACCACGCAGGGGCACCCTGAAGACGACGACTGGCCAACCCCCACAAGTCCTGTGCCAAGGCAACATGTGTTGAGCAGCCCCCCTGTCACACCACCGCAAATGTCCATGGCCCAGCAGAGGCAACAGTCCCTCGACCTGCTGATCGAGCAACAGCAGGAAGTGTCCACGCTACTCAAGGACCATGCAAATGAATGCGGGGGTTCCAGGGCAGCCATGGAAACATCCACCGAGACACTCAGGGCACAAATAGAGAAAAGTAGTGAGAGCCTCAGGGGAGAAATGGAGAGAAGCACCGAGAGCCTGAGAGCACAAATGGAGAAAAGCACCGAGAGCCTGAGAGCACAAATGGAGAAAAGCACCGAGAGCCTGAGAGCACAAATGGAGAAAAGCACCGAGAGCCTGAGGGGGGAACTGCATGCGACGTCCAAAGACGTTTGTGCTGAACTTGCTGCTGTGCGCCGTGTGCTCTCGGAGCTCTCACAAACCCTCAGAGACATGCATGGACGCGAGCAGGCAGAGACATCATCCGTGGCAAGTTCCGTCCAGGGCAGCCCCCAACGCAGATCTGGCAGGAACCTGCGCTCCACGGGCAGGGGTGCCCCTGATACCCGTAGAGGGGGCTTGCAATAGCGTCTACCCACGGACAGCATGCATATTTGGACACTGGTGTTGGGGGGGGAGGTAGTAGGGTGGAGGGGGTGTGTTGGCCTTCACTGGTTGGCGGGTCCATAGGGTGTATAAATCAAATCACATTAACAATACAGCACCTCATTATCATCCAATGACATGTGTGGACATTGATATTTGCGTACGAGGCCTTCATAGGCGTACAGTCCACAATGTGCCTGTACTACACACACACAGTGCCACAGGTCCCCTTTCCGTGTAATAGGCACCATGCGTGGTTGCTAGAAGCATGCATCTATGATGCTCTGTCGGATTGCACGTGCATCCTGTGCCTCATGGACTCCTTGAGGTGCCTCCACATCCCCACCCTCATCATCATCATCATCTTCAGGTGCATGCAGTACAGCGTCAGGGGGCATGGGCACATTCCTACGTATGCACATGTTGTGCAGCATGACACATGCCATGACCATCTTAGAAACCTTCTCATGGCTGTACATGAGTGCCCCGCCAGACCTGCTGAGGCTGCGGAAACGAGCCTTCAGTAGGCCGAATGCCTGTTCAATGACCACACGGGTACGTGAGTGGGCATGGTTGTAGTCCTCCTCATGCTCGTTCTGTGGGTTCCGGATTGGTGTAAGGAGCCATCTCTTCAGTGGATACCCGGCATCACCTGTATGAGACGAATAAAGGGTGTCAGTGGAATGATAGTGCTAAGTAGCCCCCCCCCCCTCCTGCAAGGTCATTGACGCATCAAATGGGCCACGATGTCATGCATGGAATGAGACTCACCGAGTAGCCAGGATCTGTGCCCTGCGTGTCGCTCCATGTAGCGTGGTATTCTTGTGTTCCTCAGGACCATAGAATCATGGGTAGATCCTGGAAATCTGGCACAACAATGCGTAAAGATCTTGTTGGAGTCACACACCATTTGCACATTGATTGAATGAAATTGTTTCCGGTTGCGGTACTGGACCTCCATGGCATGTGGGACAACCAATTCAACATGGGTGCAGTCGATGGCACCAATGCAACCCGGGATGCCGCCAAGTGCATGGAATCCCACTTTTGCGTTGGTAATCTCCTGGTACGTGCGTGGTAGTGTGATGTGGTCGTCGGCGTGCTTCAGGAGGGCATCGTGCACTTGGAAGAGTGTCCGTGAGAACAGTGGCTGAGAAATGCCATGCAACTGTCCCACTGTGTGCTGGTAGGTGCCTGTGGCCAGGAAGTGGAGTACAGACACCACCTTCAGTAGGGGTGGGATGGCGGTTGGGCTATCTATCATGCTCACGAGGTCAGCATGTGTCATGTCCACAATGGCGATTATGGTGTCCCGGTCCAAACGGTAGAGGGTGTGGATCTGCTCAGCAGTGAGGTTGAACGGATCAGCTCGGAGGCGTGGGATTGCGGGCCGCCTGCGTGTTGGTAGTGGCAGTGCTTGTGGGCCTTGCTGACCCTGCCTTGCCCTCCTCCTCCTCCTTCTCCTCCGTCTCCCCTGTGCGCCCGGTTGTTGTACCTGTTGTTGTTCGTCGTCTTCTTGTAGTAGTAGCACTTGCAGTGCTATCTGGTCCCCCAGGCCCAACATCGCTAGTCCTGCCGGTAGCATTTTGGAGTGGGAGGGGTTTGGGTCTGCTATATATGTGCTGTCGGCCTGTATGGCCTCCACCTGTGCTGATTGAATGAATCTGTGGCAGATGCAATCCCTTCTGGCCGAGCACGTCCCGCACGTAAGGCTGCATTTGTCCGCATGGCATCTTGGGATTGGAATCATGTATCAAATCCCGATGGCAGTGTGATGTACTTTGACTGATTTTCATGCTATGCTCCCATTGTTACACATGCTATGATTGCAGCCGCTTACATACCTGTGAAGAGTCAGTGGTATGTAGGGCTCGATCGATGGCCGACCCTCATGCAGCACAGTAACGTACTTCACCGACGGGCGTGGCGTCCCATTTGTGATTGCAGCCAGTTAGCATTATGACACACAGCCGCACTACATTGATGTAATTGTGAATGCAAGCGTTCACAGAAGCCTTTTCGACGTAATGTTGCAAGTGAGGAATTCGAAGGCCAGCATTTTTGGTTTTGAAGTAGCGGCGAGGATACGCCCACAGGTCTGGCTGGAAATGTAACGTTCTATTGTAGAATGTCCTTGGGACATGGCCCATGACGAGCAAGCAATGAATGATATGAATTGAATGGGATGCGCAATAGCGTAGTGGACGATAAGGCAGGACGTTCCCAAATCCATCTTGCTTCACAACACTACAGATCCGGCCAGGAGCACAGTGGTTTTTGCAGACTGCATTACGCACAGACGCGATGGAAGTTTCGCATATTATGTGAGTGTATATTCATGCGTTTTCATTGCGGGATGAGGGAATGATGAATGGATGCATGGACAGATGATTCCATTTAGGGTCTGCCATGTACATGGGTTTTTGGAATCACTCCCCTTCCCCTGCGCTATGTGATGCAAGGCTGCCATAGTGGGACTTACGTCTATCTGCCCTTGTCGGATCCTCCCTGTCTCGACGCGCCTTCATACACTTGTGTCTAGGCACGTTACTAATCCCATGTCATGGGTTCTATCTTGACGGACGCATGCACAGTAACCGACGTTGCCAATGGTGTATTTACCTCGATTGATTTCGTTATGAATCGATACTGATTTAGGGGTGTGTATATTCCTTTGGAGTGGGCTAGCATGCATATGGGTGTGGATTTGGTGTGTTGAATGAAGATTGTAATGCATCATGAGTCCCGTAATGCAATCGGTTAATTTGTGTTTCTTTTGGGTGACAGGTATCTCCTGCCCTATTGCAGATGCCATCTCTACGCCACTCCTCCAGATGGGTTTTACTATCGACACCTGCAGCTTCGGGTGAATCAGTGGAGCACCATTTCGATCTTATGGGACGATCGCCAATGGGCCACATGCCCTTACGCTGTACTGGTGGCTAGGTGCAACATTTCGGCCTTTCAGCTCGACTAGTGCCTGCCTCATGGGACGGACCTGCGGTTCTTGCCGCTTCCATGTTGCCTTTTGGAACGTTGATGTAGGCCCTGTGTGCCATGATGGTACAGGGCGTCACACAAGTGGAAGCTGGTCAATTATTGCAGATGCAGCCCTCGGTGATGATGGATGTTTTGGTGTTATTTTGCAAATTGCTGTGGGGCCTTTGTCATTTGGATGTGCATTTAAATTGTATTCCGATATTTGTCGTGTTGCGTTATTCTTTGCAGGTGATGTGGCGATTTTCGATTTGTGGCGGTATGTATTGCGAGATGATCTGCATTGTGTTCCGCCTTCTGAGTTGAGTTGTGTGGTACAGTACTGGCCGCGTTTGCCTACGTAGCACAGTATGGTCACGGATAGGGGCTGCCATTGTGACTGTTTACATGATGTGCTGTTCAGGGGCGGGGGATTGGCTTTTGGCCGACTGGTGCCTGTCAGCCAGGTCGATTGGTGGAATGATGGGATGTTCAGAATGTGGCTGGTCACAGGTGCCTGTGTTTGCGTGCGTTTGTTGGAGGGGGACTGGGGTCATGTCCATTGGAATAGCTTCTGTATTCATGCCATCTGTGCCCTGCAGCTCCCATCGCCCCCTCTTGGGATGAGCCTGGCTGCTCAGTCACTCTGCCAACTTGTGTGGTACATGCTTCTGCTGATGGTTGGTTTGTTTACTGGCAAGAGTACAGGGCTGGTGCAATCCCCCTCAGGATGCTGTTTTGGATGTTGCCTTGCGCTGGTGGCAAGCGATGGGGGACTACTGTTGTTTTGTGTCATGTGTTCTTGATTTTCATTTTGTTGTATTGTACCTTCACATGCCTGTGCTGCATCAGTACGGCTATGGTGACATGCCGTACATGGATGCCCACTCACGGGGCGCTTTGAGCCCCTGCATGCATTTCTACGTTGGCATGCATGGGTGATTTGTAGATTTCACTGGTTGCATAGTGTGAGTACATTGCGCCTGCCAGGAGTTGTGCAATGTGGCCAGGGAGTGGAGTACAGGCACTCAGTGGGCCATTTACGGTTGGTTCACGATGCCGTATTTCTCGCCATGGCGGTATGGTACTTTACGACGTGCTTGATGGCGTTCAGTACATGTCCGCTAGGGTCAGAATTCGCGTACCGTTGCGCCATGGCGGTGATTCCGGTTTTGCAAGGCGCGCGTGCGCGTGCTTGGTGCAGTTAGCGTTGCCGTTCACTGCGGTGTCGCTAATGGCATCGTACTTTACGGTGACGGGTCATAGTCGCAACGAGCGGTGTTCGATGGCGGTATTGCATTTCCGCCATCATTTTTCCATTTCCGCCAGGGTCGTAATGAGGCCCAGTCTGTGTATGAGGACCGGTGTAAATGTGGTTGCTGCTTCATACAGGTTGGTCGCTGTCAGGGGTGTAGAATAGTCAAACTCGCTACCCAGTGGTCTTCTTGTAACTCTAGGGACAAGATCAAGTAAATCAATATACTGTAAAAGCTAAAAGGTTGGCAGCTAGTTTAGAGCAGTACTGGGTATTCCAAATGGATAGGATAAAGCTGTCTAGCATACAGAGACTTACTTGTTTAGATACACGCGTTCCTGGCAGTGAATGCGAGCGTTCATGGAAATCGAGACCCTTCTCCAGCTCCCAGCTGAATGGTGGTTAGATGAATAGAATTGTCTTTTATAGGCGTTTTTGGCTACGTTGCGGACCGGAAGTGATGTCATTACGTCACTTATGCGAGTGACGTCACTTTTGTAAACAAACATTAAAATGAGTAAAGTGTTTTGGTTCGTGGGAAGTATCTATATAACAAAACTTAATCTTCAAGAAGGTGAACATTCTCTAGTATATGTTCAGATTGTCATTCACGGACATTTATCTATGTTGTAGACTGGAAGTGATGTCATCGCGTAAAAACGCGAATGGCGTCATGTTGGTAAACAACATGTTTCATCACGTCTGTAGTACACGGGGAGTATGATTACAATGATACTATGTCTTGCATAAAGGTAAATGTATAGTAGATGTCTCAATCAGATCTTAAAGATTGGACACGCAATCTTGTCACTATCTATTGCAATGTCTATTGTCTAATAAGGAAAGTGTAAAGTTCATAAAACAGTGTCAGTAGTCACATTGGTGGATGGATTATAAAGCCTCATTGCATAAATCCAAGGATGGCCTAACACTAAGGTGTGCTGGCGTTCCTGTGGATAGTTTAAGAGATAACATTTTTGAAAAAAGTTTTGCGTGATCTTATATGCCCTATAACGGGATTGGTGATACGAATCAAATGAAGGTAGCTTTCTATCAATAAACAACACTTATCTGTCTCATTGAGTGCACAATCTGTCGCAGTATGAGCTGTATTTCAGGTAATGGACCTGGAAAATACTACAATATAAAGTCACTTTTTATCAACATATATCCCCATATTATAGTAGCCCAACAATCGTCCCATTTGGTCATATCTAACAAAGAGAAGTGTATGATGTCTGTCTCCTGTTAGGAGTTCACAATTTATAGGTTAAGAACCCTTCTAATAGTATTCACTTTATGGGCTGATTGGAGAATACTCAGAGATAACCTTTTTAGTTAGTGGTTTTTTTCTGGGAATGTAGTATAACAATTGGGATGTGTTAAAGGGAATGACATTAGAGGAAGGGTCCCAGGTAGTAGTCTTCATTCAGACCATTTGGTGTTATTGCGTCAAGTCTGTGTATCCAGTAAAGTTCTCTCTGGGCCAATCTTTTGGCCAGGTCCCCTCCTCTTGGCAGTGGGTGGATCACTTCCATGATAACCCATCTTAGTTGGGTGATGTTGTGTCCATTTGCTTTGAAGTGTCTGTATACTGGGGATTTAAGATTACACGTTCTGATGTTGGACTTGTGCTCTGTCCAACACTGTTTGGCTTTGCAGATGGTTTTTCCTACGTAGTATTTGCCGCATGGGCATCTTAGTGCATATACTACGCTCTTGCTGTCACAAGTTGTGAAATCCTTTAAAGGAATCTTTTTACCACTGTGGTGAATGTCGTCTCCTTTGATTATGTTGGCACAGTGTTGGCAACTTAGTATGTTATTTATTGTCAAGGTCTGGGAGCTGCCCAGTGGGTCATAGACATTAATGACCACAAATTCCTCCAATGGAAGCATGGAAGGCTGTATTATTCCCATTAGGACATATGGTGACTTCTTCAAGTCAGGGAATGGGGTCAAGCCCAAGTGTGCCTTAACACCAATTGAAAGGCCACCGCTCGTCCTTCCCTTCTTTGCCCGGATGGCAGAAGTTGGTCAGTATTTGATAGCCGTCTATTGAGTTAGGCTTAGTGAACCAGGTCTCTTGCAGTAGGAATATATCCTACTGCAAGAGGAATATATCTGCCTCCTTCAGTAAGGCCTGGCATGAACAAGAAAAGAGCAGCAGCCTTGTGAATTCCATAATAGCCAGGCCAGGCTTGATCCGTAGTTCCTTTGTCAGTTTGCACCATTGTGTGAACATAGTGGTATCCAGAGGTCAGTGGTTGATAGCTTTTCCTGGGCTTGTGTGTTTTGACTTTGTAAAGCTCTTAGCGCGGCTCTTTCCAACAGGCAATCACTGTGTAACCGGCTTGCAACAGAATCTCTGCTTGGGTTTCGGCATTGCCAGATCAAAGGTGATGCAAACCCTACTAAGACCCAATTCGTGCTGCTATTTCAGAGTGGCAGCTCAATTCCCGAAATGTCAGTTGACTGAATGACTTCCAAGTACGGAAGATTTTTGAAGTTGAATAGGAGGACAAATGTATTTAGAAAATGGGCTTAGCGTTGTGGGATCATTCTCTTCCAAAATTACCCAAGTGCCTCTATCGTTTAGCGCACTAGGGCGTATGATAGGTAATAAAATCTTTTGGTTCCGTAGTCTGAGGAGGGATAGAGTTTATTTGTTCTCTTCTATGAACCCTCTCCCCCAGGTTGATTGCTATGGGGGGAGGAATAACTGATGGTGCTTCTCTAGGTTTATATAAAGGTCCTTTTTCCACCTCAGTTTTATTAATTTGTTGGTTTACCGTCACTTTGCTAGTTCCTTTTCCTGTGGGGCCCTGCAAATATGCTTGCCGTGTTGATCCATTCAAAGCACGGTTTTCAAACCGAAATCCTTTGCATATACATCGACACTTTTCTTTCTGGACGTTTTAAGTTTTTGTTTTGTTTGTACCATAAGAGGCTTAATTAGTGTGGGTGGTGTATATGGGATCGTTGGTGAGCGTTTATTTTTTAGCGCTTTTTTAAATTCGGTTGGAGGAGGGATGTCAACTTCTTCAAAGTCCCAACTTGTAGTGGGCTTTTTAATATGCCTTCCCAATGGTGTTACCTGCTTGGCAGCCAATTTTCCTTTCTTCCCATGGGCCTTAGGCAAATCTTGGACCAAACTTTTATTGGTTGGCCCTATGCCCTCTTGTTTGCCATACAGCGTGGTTTCCAGATCGATATTTTCTGTCAGGAAAACCACAAGGTCAAACAATTTCTGGGAAAAAGATTTGTGAGCGCTAAGATTCTCAACGCTGGTAGCAAGAGTGTTAGTTTGGGCGTCGATCTTGCTCTCCATAATGTGCAGATAGGCCATTAAACCCACCTGGCCGTCTTCCATGGTTTTGGTAGATGTAAACGACTCATTTGCCCCGTCTGATTCCGTTGTATTTGAGGAATCTGAATGCGAGGCAAAAACTGTCATGTCCAGTGTGCAGAATAGATAAATTATTGCTGCATCTTTAGGGCAAATTCTATCTGGCAGTCATTTCTCCCCTCCCATAGAGGCCCTTTCAAATTAGTGACCAGATTTAGCAATGAGTTGCTGTTATCCAGAGTTTGTGCCAAAATTGACTCGTTCATCTCTTCATGTGTCGTTGAAGAATGTCGAGTCTCGGCGCCATTTTTGGCATCGAAAAACGCTGTAATTTGTGCCTAGGATGGTAGGTCTTGTTTTGAGCTTTTAGCCATCTCATGTTTAATTATGGAGCGCACAATATTGCGTTTCTGTTGGGCACCCGCACTGCGCAAAGTGGCTTTGCATGTCATTTCCGTAGCACACTTAGTCACACAATAAGCTTTACTGATTTGTTACAGTTTGCTACAGTTGCAAGAAGCCGGTAGCACAACCAGGTATGCAACATTTTCAACCAGTTATGTAGATATCGGTGTAGACTTTACCTTCTTGGCATTGTGCTTACAGGATCAAGTTCCTATTAGAGTGTCCTTCTGTACGCTGATTAAGGAGAAGAAGAGAAACTTTCCTCGCTGTTTCCGTTGTCGCACACCACGAACAGCCAACAGCCTCCACTTATCAGCCGCTTTGCAGCTGCTTCGCTGTGTGGAAGTTGTGTTAGCCAGAGGAAGGGGGGTGGAGCACGTCCGCTCTCACAGCGTCCACTGCTGTGCTTAAAAGTATATGGTATATAGATTTCAATCCATACATTGGCCTCATTACGAGTATGGCGGTAAGGCAACAACAGCGCCGCTATCGCTACTGGCACCGTTGTTACCGTACCACCATACTATGAGTTCTGCTCGCGATTGCCCTTACAGCCACCAGGTTTTAGCGGGTGGCCGTACCGGCACCAGCGAGCAGAACTTGATGGTAGCAACGGTACCGTTAATAACGGTACCGTTGCTACCACCCTCCCCATTTCCATTGAGCCCTATGGGAATTGAGATTAATTTTTACCGGTGCCCAGAAAAGGGCAATTACCGGGTCCGCCAAATTCTTAATGACCCCATAATTGCCCTTTTCTGGACGCCGGATAAAAATCAATAACAGCGGCACTCGTAATGAGGCCCATTGTTTCATTACACCATGTAGCATGAGTGTTATGTATCATGAGTGTTTGGCACAGGAATTGTACAAATTCTAACATATAAAAGGTAGTCTTCATAGGAATGAGTACATAGCTCTCTGGTGTCATGCTTTTCATTGGATGACGTGTAGGCATTTTCATTAGAACAGTTTCACCCTGTGATTACAGCGTTTCCCAAAACGATGTACAGATTTAATTCTATGAAAGATGTAATTAACCACAGCATATAGGCTTTTGTATGATATACTTTACAGTGCACGTTATATTGGATTCTACAACGAGATATACATGTCGGCAATGCTGAATTGTGCTCTTAAAGGCCCCTCAGATATGTCCCAAGTGGCTTCCCGTAATTCATTTTGCCTTTTTGTATTGCTTATGAAGGGCACATTTTGGGAAGTATGGCAGATGATCAATGCAGCAGCACCTTCGCTTATTCTCGCCATAGATTCTGCACGTGTTATAAATAAAATGTGTGCACATCTCTCCGTATGTTCCTGCTGGAGCTTGGCATTTGCATAGTCACATGTTTTGCACATCACAGAAGGAAGACAGATGGCTATACATGTGCAATCAAGAATCGAGCAACAAATCTGAATACGTTAATGTGACAAGTGACTAGCACTTACCCAATGCATGGACTCAGTCCATGAAAAGAATTCCACAGGAACCTTGTAGACTACAAGACGCTAGAATATTGCACTTTTAAGGTTCTTCTTTCTTGTACTTCTAGCACAACTCGCCCAGAAAGTCACTGGGAAGACTCATGAACTCTATGAGGCAAATTCAACCAAATACATGAGGAAAAGAGCTGAACATGAGTAAAGATCGCAATCCCAGCTTGCTGCTTGATATTAAAACAACCATTGGCAATGCCAATAGTTTTGGCGTTTACCGATGTTCTTTGCATGCTGTATTTATAAGTACCAGGTGGAAGGAGGAAATTGCACATTTTTGAAGGAGGATTCGATAAGGGGAGCAGAAGGAGAAGGGGAATAGAGCAACGGAGGAAACCACTGATGGAGGGTGCCACTGCTGATGGGCCAGAGGAAATATGAGCGAGAATGGGTCAAATCACGAGGGTGAGGCGGTAATGTGGGTGGAGGGGTAGAGGGGGTACGGTGGGTTGGGGAATAAAGGGTGTAGGGTGGGTGAAGCCAGAGAGAGGGGGTAGGGTTCATGGAGAATGGATAGGGTTTAGTAGAAAAAGAGGGGTAGGATGGGTGATGGTACAAAGAGGGGGAGGGTTAGAGAGTGCAGTAGGGTGGGGTAAAGAGAGTGGGGGTAGGGTGGGGGTAAAAAGAGTGGGGGTAGGGTGGGTGTGCAGGGGTAGGGATAGTGTGGTATCCCTGTAGAGGGAGCTGGTGTATGGTAGAGAGAGCAGGGGTAGGGTGGGGGAGGGGATGTGATACTTTTGATTTCCGGTCTCCTTGGCGTCAAAGCAAGGTATTGTTGTAGTAAAGTGACACCAGCCTGAGGTGGGGGGGTCACTTCAGGTGCATGCTTCTTGGGGGTCTTCCATGGGCAGGCTGTCCAGAAAAGCCACACACAAAATAAAAGCTAAAACACTGCCTTTGCCTGTTGCCTCCAGTGTGTTGCTTAGTAATGTACTGTGCTGCCCATTTCCAATAAGCGATCTCTGCAAATGGATAAAAAATTCTTTACCGGGGATTCCATCCAAAGTCTTCCTGGACTCATGCCTATCTCCTTAACCACTAGGCTACCACGCTGTTTGCCTAATTGCTTATATTTGCACTCATAAATTTAAAGCAGCATTGTAATCTTTAACAGCCCTGAAAAATGTCATCTGACTCTGTGGTCAGGTGCTCCACCCGCCCCTCACCTTTGCCCAGAAATCTGCCTTTATCATTCTCCAACCTCGCATGTACAGTGCTTGGTGCCTATCTGCCCAGGGGTACACTCTCAGCACTGACCTCTTGACTCCATGGCCTTTGACAACATCCGACGCTGTGCCTGCGAGCACAGTAGTGCTCGGTTCCTTCGCTTCCAATTTGGCCACGCTCAGCTCCACTGTTGTAGGAAGATGCTCTCCAGCTACCCACTGCATGCAGAAAAAGAAACTCATCACTGGTGATGATACAGGCCGGCTTTCAGCTCACTGGACCTCACAGCAGCATGCTGCTCCCACCAGGGACGGTTCCACAATGTTCCAGTGTGCTGACAGGAGTTTCAACTGAGATGTCAAGGGGGAAATTGTTGCCTCGCTCCGTTGGTAAAACAGATCACTCCACTTTATAAGTCGCACAGCCACTATTGGATTACATCCGCGTAGTTCAACAGGAATGAATACTTAGTGTATTGGAGATTGCATGGCAAAGCATTTCTAGTTGTCATGCCAACAAAAAGACTGCTTCTTGGAACCCCTTTCTTAGTGTAGAAATTGTTTTGGCAGAATGTAGTGAATTACGCCACCAAAAAGTGCCAAAACCAAAAAGGACAGAGAGCATTAAGGAATTGTGTCATCATTAACCTTCAAGGATCTACTCTGTATTGTTAAGGGTTATAATAACATATGGCACTTGTTTACTGATATTTAATGTAAGTAATCTGCAAACAAACTTTATAACTAACAAAGAAGCAGTAAAGGAGTTTGGAAATGTTCGGTTGTATTCTGTCTTTACAGTGATAAATGAAGGTGGCACAATCCTTGTCTGATGCTTCTGAAGCCAAATCTATAATGTCTAATCTAATCTCATAATATATGATGACTAACGAGAATTAAACAGCAGTCACCCTCTGCTGACTCATTTACACTTCAATTTAGTCAGTGAAGCTTACGTTGGTGATAGCTGTATGAGACAATGTATGGGACAATGGAATTATTTTTTTTTACAGCATTTTGGTATATTTTTTAAAGTCTGCCATATCCCCGAAAAGGTTACAACTATAACCAGATGTGGGTGGTTGGATTACCACATTTTAGGAGATAGTAGAAAGAATGTATTTTAGATAAATCAAAACATGGGGCCTCAATACAAGTTTTCCGGTCTGAAAACAAGGGTGCTGGTAAGCTCACCGGCACCCTTGTTTCCAGATTGGCAAACTACAAGTTTACCTGCCGGGGCCGCTACACCCAACAGGTCTGATCCGGCCGGGCGCAACAGCCACGGTATGCAGACCATTCATGGAAGCACCGACACCGTTAGCAAAGGTGCCGGCGCTTCCGAGTTCCCACTCCCATAGAGTCTTTTGGGTCTCTATGGGAATGGGGACTAACATTTTACCGGCACCTGACTTCCCGAGCTGGTGGATTTGTAATCTCCCGGTGGCACTGTGAAGTGAGGTGCCAGTAAAACGTTACGATTCCGGCGGACACTCGCCAGTAGCACAGGCAGGGTTATCGCCAGACTCATGTTTTCAACATGAATTTAATAGAGCACCCGTGCAGGAAAAAGATTGACCACCATAATTTTCCGCCCATAATAATTCCAGAGACTCTCATTGTCGATGTTTTACAGGGTCTGCAACCCTGACTTGCCAGATACATTTGAGTACAACTCCAATTAGTCTAGCCAATATAGTTCATGGTGAGGGACCATGAGTGTCATAGTCCAAGACATCTGGACAGCCACGGGTTGCAGAGCCCTGATGTATTAGGTGCTGTAGCCCTTCCTGCCCGTGCCCCCTCACCGCCATGCTACTGGGTCCACAATCAGGGTCACACTGCTGTAATCGAGTACAAATGGCACAAAGCTGAGTACACATTAGGAGAAGGCAAGATACATTAGCATGGTAGAATCGTTTTTTCTTGATGGGATAAATACGTTTAGCAATAATTTTATTTGGACAGCAGAAACACTTAGAAGTGGTATGTAGGCAGTAATAAGAGATTAAAATAAGAAAGACTACATCTTAGATACTCAAACAACAATAGTCAGAATTCAAAGTCAGATGTTGAAATCCAGAGACTAAAAATAAAAATCAGTACAATATAAAGAAACATCACATCTACAACCCAGAAGTATGGCTATGGGTGCAGAGGAATGTCTCCACACACTTGATAAGATAAAACTAAAAGGTCCACTGCCTTTACCTGAAAGATGTCACTGCCTGCATTTTATTATCGACTATGGAAGTGAAATCACAATTGCTGGGAAACCTGCAATTCAGGTATCTTGCGATGCCAGGCCCTTGCTCTCTGAGAGCCTACTTACTCCATTGGAGCATTTGGAAAATGTATCATGCACGCCATCTTCTGTTTCCTCGCTGGACAGGTCAGGGAGCTTCAAGGAGCAGGGTGTTATAGACAGGGCGTAATGATGTGGGTGCCTAGGATGACAGGGGACTCCAGATCCTAGCTTTCTGGGTAAGTAGTTAGATAGGTATACAAGGACACGCAGACATATGTAATGGCCCATCCTCCCTGAACCAGCCAGTTCTAACTGACACTCCCGGAACACTCATTCTGTCAGACACACTGCATTCCACACTGACGTCACAGCTCTCTGATATCACTGGCTCTGCTATGCAACATGCCTGCCAGAAACAGGAAACTCTAGCACATCTCCCCCTTTACACCATTGACACAAAATAACCTAATACAGGAATCCCAACATGGCAACGCCACAAACACCACAAACATACAAACCTTACCAGGCACAGCACTCACCAACATCCATCCATAAGGACACACGACCAGCAGGCAGATCTTTCAAACTGCTACTAACGCAACCCGTACACTCAAAATGCACCCTGTTCACTACCATAGCTCATAAGTGGCCACCAAACCAGGTAACGGGACCAAGCAACACGCTAGGAGCGGATATAAAGCAACGCTGAACTGCATGCAGTCAGAACCCCAAACCATTGAATGGGGCAGCACATAAAAAGAAGCACTGCAACGCAAAGGAGGCAACAAAACAAATGGGCTGAAGATACTCTACACCATGTGGACCCCAACCCTTACACAGAACGTGGTGCCATCAACCAGATAAATACACACCAGATATAAATACTCGCCACTTCCCTACCGCAAGGAAAAGAAAACACTAAACAACGCCATGTAGACCAGGCCCAGGAGCCTCCACCACAAACCTCTTGCAGCACCCCACTGCAACCGTGAACGCTTAAAGGAAGCGCCTGACCAGACCATGTAGACCTCTGCCTTATGCCTCAGTCACTAGCCTCCTGGGGCCCCACACTGGATTCATGAACATTAATGAAACACCTGACTGAGCCATGTAGAGCTCATAAATTAAGCCACAGGCCTTCTGGAACTACCGCTGCAACCTTTTATTTACAAACTTTTTTTGTTAATTTGAATTTGTATAGGTTGCTTTAAACATTACGGTATCCCAGCGCTACTTTTGTTCGAATCACATGTTGCACATAGTTTTTAAATTGGCAGCAGTCCTGACACGTTCATTCTCCCTCTTCTTGGTGATAACCTCGCAACATGTAGGCCCATCAAAATCCCCTAGTTTCCTGCTGCACGCTACATGACTCAATCAACCTTTCAATCATCTTCTTCAAGTTGCCCACCTTTGTCAACCTCTGAGTTGCCCATATCGGTGAGTAACCTGCATCTGGTGTCTGTCGGCTTCTTTCAGGGTGGGCTCAAGTCTGATGGTTCATTTAGTAGATCATGTACCGTGTACCAGACACTGTAACTGGTTGTTTTCCTCATATATGTGTGTTAGTCTATCTAGAATGTCCATTTCAGCCTGGACCCGTTTGTTAACATCTAAACTAAGCTTAATGACACTAGTTTATTTGCTGTCATCCCGTTCCCTTTCAGACAGCGTCCGATTGACAACTGTATGTTCATTCTCGTCAGCCTTTGCAGCTTCTCTACCACTTTCCTCCAAAACGAGTGCACCGTTTGACATTCCCACCGCACGCGCAGGTATGTGCCCCACTCTCTCCCACAATTGGGCTCCCAGTTGGCCGTCATCTTCTTTACTGTTGCCAGTGTTATATATGCTCTCCTGATAATGGTCAATATGATCCACATCTGCTTTTATCCTTACTAGTTTCTGATATTTGATCCAACTCTGGGTTGATCTGCATATCGTTCCTCATAGTAGACATAATCTCTGAAGAACCCTTCCTGATCCGTATTAACAGTGCCCCCTTATTTTTAATGCTCAGGATTGCACGTGCATCCTTCTACCTGTTTACTAGCCGGCTAATAGTCTACCTGCCCTCTCACCTTCGGCTTGTTGTCTCGCTACATATGCTGCATAATCAAACCTGCCTAGCCTCTCGTGAGCTGCTAAGAGTTAAATGCATACACCTCTTTTCCCCACCAGAGTTCTCCTTCTTCACCCACCCTACTGGCAAGCTCAGTGAACTGCTTTTAAAATCCCAGGACTGTCAGAGAGAGAGATCTATGCACCGTGGTACGGCCAGGCCTGCAGACTTCCATGATGTTCACTTTCATCTTCTCCCATTCTGTCAACCTACATTCGGTGGATCCTCAATTGGTCTCTAAGAAATGTGTCAATTCCTTACATAGCATATCATAAAAAGCTACATCTCTGAGCATTTCATTGTCAAATCTCCTGGATGGAATCAGAGAAATCTGCCATGGAGTGCAGAGCTCCACAGTCAATGGAGCGTGATCAGAGATAATTCTATCCAAATATTCCACTGTCTCCATTCTGTCAGCATGCTCTTCTCCCGTAAATACAACGTTTATCCAAGAGTGGGACCTATGCACTCCAGAATAAAAGAGTAACCCTGTCAAAGCTATGTGTCATTCTCCATTCTTCTACTAATCTCAATCCTTTGACAACTTTCAAAAGTGTCTTTAAGGCCATTAGCAATGGGCGCCAACTAGCTTTAGTTGTGTCCATTTGCCTACCTAATATGCAGTTAAAGTCACCAACCATATTATCCAGCTATCTCGATACCTTGCAATGAGTTCCATCATCTTTGAACAATAGTCTGCTTGATCCACATTGGGGACATGAATTCCCCATAACAGCGCGCTTCAGCCCATGAGTTTGCCCAACAACCCAATTTATCTTCCATCACTGTCTTCTAGTGTTTGGTGAATTGTGAATGATGTTGTGTCTCTTACCCATATCAAGACCCCTCTTGCATATGTCAACCCCACGCCCATTACCTGGCCCTTGCAACTTTGTTTCAGTCTTTCCAGCTCTCTCTTTCTTAGCTGTGTCTCTTGAAGTACATCTATTGCTAAGCCATGCCTTATCAGGTATGAATGTATCCTGCTCCTCTTAACTACCTCATTCATACCTCTTATATTCCAACTCATTATTTCCAGGGTATGTGTCTTTTCAGAAATTCATTCTTAATAATGTCTTGTGATAACTGAGCCAACATAGTACCTTACCTTCCTGTCATACTGTATAAACAACACATGTATTCCCCCATTAAACAGTCCCGCCTCCCCCACACTGCTCTGTGCCTCCATACCCCAACTTTGGGTGCAATATAACCCCCTGCTTGGACAGCATATCAGTGACATGTTTTCAGCTCAAGTTGGGTAAGTTCTGTTCCGTCGTGTCAGTAGCTCTGTGTAGTGCTCACCACAGAGGAAAAGCACTAGACCTCTGGAGTTGCATGTGCCCACGCTTCTGCTCTTCCACCCAGTACATTACCTTGAATGTCTGTGCTCCAGTGTCCCGCCTTTTCTGAGCTTGTCTTCCATTGAAGCCCTTTATTCTTTTCCTTATATGTATCCCTCCGAAATTAGGTATCTGTGCTCTACCTCCATTTCTCAGCCTTCATATAGTCGCTCATTCTTCTGTTTCATTCCCCATCACTCCATGAGCCTATTCACATGTCCCCGTGCGGAAGTCACTGCATTGAATGCAACTATAGTACATTTTCTGTGACCCTCCTTTTCTGTCGAATTTCGAATTCCACTGTCAAGGTTAATTCAAGCCGATGCGTTCCAGTTCCCGCGCCCCTAACCCCACTGAGGGTCAATGTGCTGTCCTCTCTCACCAGAACTCTGCTCCAGCTGCAGAAGTTCACCCATCAGGTGGACCTGGGCTATTCAAATCTGAACACGCTAGTGTGTTCATGCTGGCGGCGGTATCCAAATGATGTCTATGTATGCTCTTGTGCTCTGTCTCCTTAAGGGATCTGCTATTTTATTTTATTTATTTTAATTCCTATAATGCGCCTCAGAGCACAACAAAAAACAATACAAACACATAATACAAATAGAAATACACAAAAGGAAGCAAGAGGTCCCTGCTCCACAGACAACAATACTAATGAGCAGAAAAGTCAGCAACTATCTTCAGGTCAGTTTAGACTTTTGACAAGTCTTTACAGGTGGACACAAAGGATACCACAACCCACCACTATACAGCACCTGCCATTGTGGGTGCGCCACTGGTCTATCTTAACCCTTCAAATAATTTTAAGGTCTGACATTCTTACAACTCCTGGCCCAGTCTTTTGACGTAACCATGCCCACACTGTGTTCCTCAGGGCATTCCTAGGTTAATTTCCCACTGAAGTCTCCACATTGGTGATGACAGTGTTTCTATGGTTCATTACAGTCTTCTTAATGAAGTTATCAGCAAGTGGGCGCATAAAGGCTTTGCCAATACGCGCTGGTGTCTGGGGAGACAACATTTAGGGTTAATGATATTCTATTGGACACGAAGTAGAGGGACTTGGGCAAACTCTCCTTCTTCAATCCTCAAAGTTAGCAAAGGTGGTTTAGCTTGCTTCCCAACTGTAATGGAAATATCAGGAGCCTGAGCTGACCAGTTGGATAGCAATTTTCACTGTTTCACAGGTTTTCTATCCAAAGGCTGTTTCATATTATCCAGCTCTGCTGTTGTCTGACAAGAGTTATCATAGGATCCCTGGAAGTTATACTCGTCCCATCCCCTGATAGTTGAATTTTTTCCAAAGAAAGCTACGCATTTTGGGTTACATTGGGATATTTGGGAATTCTGATTTGTATTTGTTTGGGATGTCTGATCTTAGGAAGATTTTCTACTTTCACTGGCTGGAATTGCACTGCCAGTTTTTCCATTATATCTATCCAGTAGCAGAAATCTGTATAGTTTTTGCATAAATTAAGCTTTCCGATTATCCTATCCTTAATTGGCAGCCATTGTGTGGGACTGCTTGGATCAAATTGGCAGGTTTGTTAATCTCTTCCCTCCAGCGATTCAGAACATTGTACAAGGGGTTCCACAATAACTATCTCCGTATTTTCCAAAATTGGTTGAGCAGGGAATAATTAGTCTTTACACATGTCAGAAGCAGTCAGAGATGGTGTCGTAACATCCAATCCTTCAACACAACTTTCAGTAGAATCTTTCTTAAAGGGACACCCCCTCTCTTTGATATCAGTAGTCAGCTTGATGGATCATTTTCCAATAACTGGTCAAATGACCCGCAAACAGCCATAGACATCGTCATCAGCAGAGAAACAAAATCCCATGTCCTGCAGTCTTTGCTTCCTTCGAGCACTCAGTGCCATAACTTCCGTTAAGTGGCTGTTATTGGGCAGGGGGTCCATACATGTAGTCACCAATAATATGGGGACTTTACTAGCTTTACTGGCTTTATCTCTATTAAAAGGACATACTCAAGGCATTAGGAGTAAAGAGCAATTAAGACTCAATAAAGATTTAAAATCAAAATAACACCACTCTGATATAGGTCTAAAGACTATCTTTCGTAAGAGCCCCCGTGCCCAGTCCCAAAGTGCTCAATAATATATGGGATTCCCTACAGAGTCACCCAAAGGGATAGCAGCACCTAAGGCAGAGCCAACCCAACAAGAGTTGCTAATGCACTAATGCATGAACTCAGAAGCACCAGCCGAGAATTCCACAGCAGTCTGGCCCACATTGGCAAAGACAGAACTGCAGAGCAAGGACTGCCCGGACAAAACAGAGGCGCTCCGCGAGGCAGTCTGCGCCACGCCAGTCTACGCCATTCGAGACTTAAGGGGCGTCCCCGCATTCAACTTTCAGACCCACATGGGGAGGCGCCTACACCACCACCAGCCGACAGGCCGCCAAGACAGCAAGCTTCACCGGGGCGAATAGTGATCGTGCGCACTCATGCAACTATCCACTTGCGTCAGCCTCCCTTTCCAGCCATTCCCATACATCATTTACCTACTTAAAGAATTGAGCTTTGCCATCTACCAATACTTTCAACTTTGCAGAGCAAAACATAATGTATAGATAACCCAAGTCTCTCAGGCTCCGTCTTACTGCATCAAACAACCTCTGTTGTCTCTGCACTTCCTGCATGAAGTCCGGGAATATCCTCAGTTGTGCCCCTCTTGTAGACTCCTCACCATCTGCCATCCAGCAGGACAACATCTCTGTCACTGAAATTCAGAAATGTAGCCACTGTATCCCTGTGTTGCGCCCCATGGGATGGCTTCTTTCCTGGAATGCTGAGTGACCCTTCTATAGTGAAAAGCCTTGAAAGCCCCTTCACCTGCAATGTTTTGGAAAATAATCTCTCCAGAAATGTTCCAGGCTGTGGCCATCTTCTCCCTTCGGTAAGCCTATTACTCTCACGTTGCTGCAAGAGCGTCCTTCTGCTTCCTCTGTCCTATCTTCAAGTATCCTTGTGACTGCTGTCAGACCTTTTATTTTAGATTGGAGAAGTGTTTCCATGTCCTCCATTTCACCCAGCCTTTGTTCTGCTTCAGTGGCCCCTTCACTGACCTTCCTTAGATCCACCTTGACCAATGAAACATCTACCCCCACTCCCTGTAAATTGTTCTCCAGGGACAATCTATAGTTTTGTATAGACACAAATAGGTTTATAGTGTGACCGGTGTAACAACAACTCTCTCTGTAATTTATCTTTGTCATTTTGCTGCATTCGTTTTTTGTGATTGCTCTTGGCCCAACAAATTGATCCATCCTCTATTGTTTCTTCTTTCTGCTTTATTAATGAATTGGCACTGTCCACAGCTGTATGTGGGAGGTACTACTCTGATCTACAGCTTAGGAATCTCACTTCACTAGGCCAGTTCTAGGAAGTTCTCCTACCTCTCTGGCAGGTGTGCCTCAGGCTGGAGCTTCTGGTTGAACTGTTGTGAGGAATTCAACCATCCGCACGGGGAGAGTGCGCTCGCCTGGGCTATTTGATTTTTAAACAATGAGAATGAATGATGGGAGATCAACCTCTGAGTACTGTGTGAGGCCATTCCGCACACAGTCCATCTGCTTCCCACACAAATCGCATAGTCACATGTACTCTGGGAAGACACAGTCTACAGGCGCCGTCTTCCCAGTCATATTCAGCGGGAATGTGACAGCCCCGGGTACATCAAAACATATTTAGAAGGGGAAAGGCACACCTTCATCCACCCATGAGCAGCTTAATTTAAATATCAAAGGTTCCATAGATCTGCATTCCTTTTGGCTACTCCGGCTGGTGGCAGTGCATACTAATGAGATCATTGAAGCAAGCCTAGAGGAGAGGGTTGGTTAACGGAAGAGACAACAAGAAGGCGGGACTAACACCCCTTTGGTATGCAATGTGTCAACTTGAAGCTAGATCCCAGTTCTCTGTATGAAAGGCAGTGAATGTCCTGTCTGGTTCCAGTAGTTACCGTGGGTGTCTCTGCAGAGCAGACACCTTTCAGATGAATGAAGGATGTGATTTGGGAGCGACAGGAAGTCTGCTCCAAGCACATACTTCAAGGGAAGCCTGCACTTTAAACAAAGTAACAAAGGGCTCAGTTAACCAAAGAGACACATTGATCTAAAGCAGGCAGGAAGATGGGTGGGACTTAGGTATAAGTTGTCACCCCTTTCCTGTTGCAGAGTACGCTGGTCCTGACCTCATGCATAACAGAAGATTGTTAGTGGGGACCCAGGATTGGTTTATTAAGGTAGGCTTAGCCTGCACCAATCACTGGGACCCATTTGGCTTTAAAAGAGGGCTGAACCCCTCACTTAGCAGGTCACCTGAAGACTTTGAAAGGAATAAGAAGAAGGACTAATTTGGACCCAAGCTGAAAGTACAGTCTACCTTACATCTTCTGCCAGTGAAGGAAGGCCAGGAGTTCCAAGAGGGAAGCAAGACCCCGCCCCTAAACATCTCCCAGGGAACACAGCTAGATAGCAGACTCAGAGGAACCATCCAGCAGCTCCAGAACCGGTACTCAATCAGCACAAAGCATGCCCTGCTAGGTTCTGGCAGCAAGCTTCCTAGTTGGCAGGAGCCGGAGAGTCTCTAGACTAAGGACAAGGGTGTTGCCTGCAATCTCCTGAGTTTTGGGCCGTCTGCATTGAAAGGATATGAGCCCTATGAAGAAGGTAGGAGGAGTGCCACACAAGCATCATCCAGTGCCCACCTTTTAAGGACATTTTTGAGACAGTCGAGACCTCAAACCGCATCCGGCTGCACTGCTGACTGATGTCATGCCGCAGTCACCAGAGCCATCCGAGCCGTCTCAACCAGCAATTCAGATCCAGAAACCAGCACAGAGACAACAATTCTTGGCCCTGAGCCGCCGTGCCGGACAGCCTGCACACATCCGTCCAGCCATGCTTGACAGACTGCCTGCTGCCTGGTACCCGCAGCTGTCTCCCGCCACTAACTCTGTCTCAAGGGCTGCAATGTGCCTGGAACGGCCTCAATGCTGTCGAGCACCAAGAACTTCTTCAGCACAAGGTACATTGTGGTTCTGCCCCCTGGTCCTTCTCCGAAGGCCCCTAGAGACTGTTACGACCCTTTGCCCCCTTGGTGCTGGAACCGAATAACCTTGAATAGTAAGACTGATTACTTTACCAACTACCCTCCTGTCAGTATCCAGAGTGCATCCCTTTCCTTCATGAAAGTGTCTATCCTCTGTGTTCCCTTACAGGGTGAGTCATAATTGTAGTGTGCTAGAACTGTCTGTTGTAGTAATAATAAAGTAGATATTTTTATACAACCTTGACTGGACAGTCCCTTTTATCATTGGGTAATAATTGTATTTTTGCTGCGTTGCAACTAACCAACGATCCACGAACTTGCGGAGATAAGCCTGCTGTTCCGTCCATATTACCAAAATTGGACAAGGAGGTCCTATAATTGACTTTTATTCCATTCTGTTTGGATTCCTTCTTGTGTACTAGCGGTGTGGGGTTGATTGATGGTTTAGAAACCGTTGTGCATCCCTGGACCACGGGTGCCCTGGAAGTTGATTCTTCACAACTGTGCTCGCCAGCCCCACAAAGCTGTTACACAAGTGTTGTCCCTTTCATTGATTGGACCACCCCTTAGTCCTGCATTGCAGGCTTGGGCTGGCCTGGGAACCTTGCATTCCTGCCTTCCTCATTGCAAAACATATGATTCCTTTATCCCCATACACCGATGTATACTGCAGGTCACTTGTCTGGCACTGCATCAGTGGTTCTGCCCAGTAGTTTTCTCTCTTGGTGCCATGCAACACTGCTTTCTCCAACGATCGAGCCCCAGCCCTTTGTCTGCTCCGGGCATTCCTCACGTGGCTGTTGGATATTGCCGTTTCAGCTTTTGTTTCCTCGTGGCATAGGTTGCAGCTGCAACAAAATGGAAGCTGTGGCCTGTTGACGGGCAGAGGATCCACGGCTATGTCTGCAGCTACCGGTTGGCTTCTCCTTGGGCCATCTACCACTTCCTGATATGTTACGATACCCAATGCTTACTTCATTTCCGAGAAAGTCAGGATTTCATGGGTCTTGAATGTGGAGCTCCGTGGACTTACATCTGCTCAACATGGCTCTCGGCCACGCCCACATCTATCGCTGCAACCTTGAACACTCTACACACCTAAACTCAAAACATACAGCCCTTAGCTGCACTGATGCATGTATGCAATATGCCACATCCGCCCTTAAACCAATGCAGCACCCCACTGCCACCCATGCTCACAGCTTCAGCCTCGGACAACCAGACCAACAGACCAACCTTGCAGCAATGCACTGCAACTGCCTCAACCCAACTCAACCAGACAAGTACAGCCACACACTGGCAGTGGTTTACGTGCCAACACCCACATCCTTACTAACCAACATACATAGACGAAACCCAACAGATAAAAAGCAAACCATACACCTATAAGCACATACACCTTCATCCTGAGCACCTTGCACGCCAACTTAGAAACACGGTGCATAAGATACATGCAACGATGTAAATGCATCCTCCCCCATACAAACACAACCGGGCTTGCTTAAAAGACAAACCAAATGAAACAAAGCAACAGATGCAACATTACATTCCCCACATTTTCATCAGTCACTCATATTCATACAGTCCTACCTATAAACACCCTGTGCAGATAACCCTGCACCCTTATGTCCAAATCAGATCCAATGAAGACCACCCTGCACCCCAACGTCCATATACCCAAAGACTGCAGACCAACCAACACGCACTTGTCCATATTCCGATCTGTGCGGACCACCCCACAGCGTCATGTCCATATACCAATACCAATGTGGACCACCCAGCACCCACACAGCCATATTCAACATGTCTTCATAAACTGTAGTACCTGTTGTCACTTAGCCCCTACATGTGGCCCCAACATAAACACACCAACGTAATAAACAGTGGCCTCTTTCACCTACACATCAGCCCTCAAAACCCACCAAGAAAGACCTATGCCCATAGCCTAACAAATGTGCCCACTACATAGACATCACAGCAAAATGAAACACAGGCCTCGTGACAGCTGCCCTTACCCTACTTCAGCTATTGCTCCTGATTGACAGGCCTCCTATTTCCTCCCATAATTACAAGTGCGGGGTCGGACTCCTTCAAGATGCCTATACAAATGCCACTGTGTGTCCACCTAAAAGGACCCTGCTCATCTTGCGACTGCCCTCCCTCATGATAGATTGGCACCCTGTTTGAGCCGTCCTTCACACCCCAGACTTGCTCACCTATTTCCCCATTCGGGTCACAACATTGCATCTGTATCCTCCTGTGACCCTCCATAACAGTGTACCGATTTAATGGGATGAGAAAACAATGTTGAAAATGTTGCTGGTATTTCCCTGAGCTCGTCTCCTGTATCAGCTTGATCACTGCCTGAGGGCCAACAAGCTTGCATGGCACCCCGTGATTTCCCCGTGGCTTCCCCGTGGCTGGTACTGCAAGAGCATGACACCGGCTGCCTGCCTCTGCCTTAACCACCCTTGCGTCACTGGCCTGCAGTGAAACAGTTGTTGCGGCAGGTGCTGACGTAGGTGGAAATATCATCAAATCTGCTGTCACCCATGAAGGGAACCGAGTTCTGGCCATCCCAGTTGCATGCTGTCCCAATGGCATTTAACAACAACTGGAATATGTCCTGCACCGCACCCATTTACGCACGACTCCACCGGTACAGCCATCCCAGGCATACATTTAAATGTTACCAATCCTGCTTGTTCTTCCCAATGACGCTGCCCCTTAATGTGCACACTATAACTTGCAATTCCTTGCTCTCCCCGGCGGACTGTACCCATTGCTACACCTCACAGCTCCACCTTCCAGGTATGCAACGACACATACAGCTGCCACCTTCAGGCCTAGCCCCTTCCCTTGAACTCTGCTGCCACCTTCAGGGCTGGCCCCCTTCCCTTGAACTCTGCTGCCACCTTCAGGCCTAGCCCCTTCCCTTGAACTCTGCTGCCACCTTCAGGCCTAGCCCCTTCCCTTGAACTCTGCTGCCACCTTCAGGGCTGGCCCCCTTCCCTTGAACTCTGCTGCCACCTTCAGGCCTAGCCCCTTCCCTTGAACTCTGCTGCCACCTTCAGGCCTAGCCCCTTCCCTTGAACTCTGCTGCCACCTTCAGGGCTGGCCCCCTTGCCTCGAACTCTGCTGCCACCTTCAGGGCTGGCCCCCTTGCCTTGAACTCTGCTGCCACCTCAAGGCTGGCACCCTTGCCTCGAACTCTGCTGCCACCTCCAGGGCTGGCCCCCTTGCCTTGAACTCTGCTGCCACCTTCAGGGCTGGCCCCCTTGCCTCGAACTCTGTTGGCACCTTTCAGGGCTGGCCCCTTGCCTTGAACTCTGCTGTCACCTTCAGGGCTGGCCCCCTTGCCAGGACTCTGCTGGCACCTTCTACCTTCAAGGCTGGCACCCTTGCCTCGAACTCTGCTGCCACCTTCAGGGCTGGCCCCCTTGCCTTGAACTCTGCTGCCACCTCCAGGGCTGGCCCCCTTGCCTTGAACTCTGCTGGCACCGTGAGGGTTGGCCCCTTGCTGGCTCCACTTACTTGATGGGAGCAGATGGTTCTTTAGGGGGCCATGACTGTCCTGGTCTTGGCTGCTCCCACCACCGCAGCAACTCACTTCCGGTCCCTCCTCCCCTTATCAGAAGACCACCTTGTTGTCAATGTAGTGATGTGGGTTCCCTTGGATTACATAGGACCCCAAATCCTAGAATTGTGTAAGTAGTTTTAATGACTGTTGGTATACCAAACACATAAGGTACGTCCACAGCAAAGCTAAAGGTAGGTGTACAAGGACACACAGACATACACCACTGGCCAGCCACACCCAGCCAGCCCCCAGCTACAACTGCCACTTTCGGACATTCTTACTTTCACACACACCATATTCCACCCTGACCTCCCAGCTCTCTGACATCAACGGCCCTGCTCTGCAACAGGGCTCCCTATAGCACAGCCTGCATTTCAGGTATCTAGCGATGCCACAGCTGTGACTCATGAGACCGTACTTCCTCCTCCTCCTCCTCTTCCTCTGACGTAAGACGTTTGAGAATTGATCACGCACCTCGCTTTCTCTTTCCTCCCTGGACGGTCAGGAAGCGTCAATAGACAGGATGTTGTTGTAGACCGAGCCATGAATCCGGAGCTCAAGAGCCTGCCTTGCAAAACATCCATCATGATACCCTCCCATCTAATATGAAAACGAGGGGAAGATAAACCTTCTCATATCGCATCCCAGTATCCAGTATCCACAATTCCGCCCCAGAAGAAGTGCAACCCGCTACCAGAGGTGCACATTGCACATTTTCCAGATAGCCTTTGGAAACTTCACCCTGAACGTAATTGTTGAGTGTAAGGTTTAGTCTGTTTCCACACTGTGGAATTTCTACCGTATTTGAGGGTAGGTTGAACATTTTTCATTTTTTAGTTGCAATCTCTTTCAGTGTAGTTCATTACATTCCTAGGGTCATGATGAACTATTGCACGGTCCTAGTTTTTATTTTTAGCATTTTTAAAGTGCGCACACATCCAGACGCTGTTGTGTATTTATAACAGGCTTAGTACCCAGAGGTTTCTAAGCGCGGACCCGGGGATCAAACCCGTGTTGCTTTGTGTCATCTTGTTTTCAAGGTGAGCACGTTGCCGCTGAGCTATCCTCCCGGGAAAATCCCTGTTGAAACTATGTTCACCTCTGAGCTAAATACTGCATGTATTTGGGGTGCAGACAGACGAGGTGTTCCTGGCTCATAGCATACAAGTGTGCCTCATAAAATATTCGGGATCCGGAATATTCTAGCATTTGAGGTGGGTACCATAGCCTCTGATACCAAAGTCAGGAGGGGGCCAGAGAGAGGGGCACTTAACTAATCAGGGCACCAGTGAGTTGAAACCTGCCGTATTACAATACTGTAAGCATGTGCACCACATATGAAAGCACAAGAAATAACTCCAGAAGAAATAGAAATTCAATTAGCAAGAGCCACCCTACATTTTCCTCACAACAGTGCAACAAGAGAACAACTGAGATATTTGGAAGGACAGGGGAGTTGTGTTTTTTTAAGATTTTTTAAATATATTTTTTATTTATTTCACTCTGCAAAAATGAGAAAGTGTTTTTTAAGTTGTGCAGTGTTAATTTCTAATGTTAGTTTCCATTGTTTACTGGTCATAACAGGAATGATAGCCTTGTCTTACTGAACAAAGCACATTATCAAAACCTAGAATTACCATATACATTATTTTCAGATAGGTTAACTTTCCACGATGGAAAGCCTGGCACACTTTTATTGTGCTCTTTTGAAAGACCCATGTGCAAAAGAAGAAGGGGACAAATAGAACCAATGAGGGTCTCTGGCTTCTTTGCATGAACACAGCTATTTATATTTGACAAATATATCTGTGATAAAAGGTTGCATGCTTGAGTACAATATCAATTGGGCTTGGTGTTAATTTTATTTTTTAAAACACTCAATCTAAATGTGTTTGACCATGAACCATATATACTAATTCAAACAGCGTAGGGATTTCGTTTTGATGTTACTCCTTTGGTATAATTGAACTGTCTTCCTTCATGTTTCTTGAGAACTTTAGATCAGGAGGGGTACCGTTTCTTTGTGATGATGCCATGTCTCCAACGAACAGACACCCTTATATAATTATGTTTTTTATTTATTTATTTATTTGTGTTTATGGTTCACACAAACCTTTACACAAACGATTAAATGCAAGTTCGGATAATTAATACATAGCATCATACTTATGACATACAAGAGATTAAAACAGAATTATATAATTATAGTGCCATGTGATATTAACGAAGTCATAAATAACAAAAACATTTTTAATGAAACATTTTTACTGAAAAACTACAGATTTTTTTATTTATTTGGGGAGTTCCCCCCAATGCCCCATTTCCCTTTGTTTATAACCCAACCGAAAACCCCTCCCCACCCATTTTAACCCCTTACCCCACCCTCAGATATATATTTTAAAAATGTATTTTTTCAGTAAAAATTATCAGTTAAACATTTTTTTCGTTATTACCTATTCAATAATATCACTGGATACCATAATTGTAGATTCCATATGCCAGATTGCACTGTTCATCAGTCTTTCTGACATTCACCAAGATAAAAAAAGAGGTGAAACTGTCAGGAGCAGGTTTGCATCTCCCTTCTTCTTTTTTATCTTGGGGCACATTTAGGCTATCTATCGCAGAACATTGCTAACCATGACTCTGGTGACTCTCCCCAACTACTGGTGAAAACAGTCAACCTAACAAAGTGGGTGTTGGGCAATGCTGCATGTGCATCCCACAAGCAAGGCAGGATAACTGCTGTTACCTTCGGCAGCTGGGAGAGGGGCAGCCCCAACCCCCCGCGTCTGCCCCTCTCCTTCCCCCCAGCTACGGAGGCACGCAGTCTCAGCGGCACAAAAGCCACTGAAGGGTAAGGTGCGAACAGTCATCGCACCCTTCCTCCAAACAGCAAGGTGCTAAGCGCCATAAGGAAACAACCATCAGGCAGGGCCCAGGTTTAAAGAACTGCCCCCACCGGGGTCAGACAGTCGGCTATCCGGCCGGGGGCTGCGACAACAGCGGCCCCCACCACATACACAACAAAGACTCAGGGCCTCCCTGGGTCCTATAAATGAGAGCAGCATGCTCAGAGTAAACACAATCTGTTTGTGGACCCTGAACGGGGACCCAAGCAAACAGGAGGTTCACTGTTTACTCAGTGTCTTCCAAATCTTCTTGATTCTTTACCACATAACCCACCCACCCTACAAAAGGGGAGGAGAACAAAAAGAAGTACAAGGCACTGTACGGTGCCCACAACAAGTCGTGGGACACAAAAAGGCGGCACGGGTCCGAGGGGGTAACCTCAGGACCCGGTGCCCAAAAGTATGATACCATCATGATATGTGATATTGTTATTGTCATAACCCATATCTGTACAATAAAATCATACAGCCTTTTATTGCCAACACTTGATACAAGTTGTGAGCCTATCATTACGGGTGAGGGTTCGGGGTTCGGCCATTACTAGTGCATGCATATGGGTTCTGCAGTTAGTGCTGTGCACTGACTAGAATGACGTTTAGGTGACCCAAGTTCGGTTACTGGACCAGCAGGCTCAGTAAGTAACCATACAAAAATGGCTTCCAATATCTGCCAAAATGTTCTCCTTGAGAAATACAGAATGCAGTTGTTGGTTGCATGAATGATACTTTGTTTATGGGAGACCATTCTAATCATCAGTCATTTGGGATAAAGAGGAAGGAGAGTGGTGCCATAGGTCCTGGATAGATGGGTGCCACCCTGTTCACTACGTGTGCACTGCATGGCAAGTTAAGCCATCAAGGTGTCACAAATGACATGGGACCTCTTGGCAGGTATGCACATATGGTGACAGTGCTGACATTCAATATGGTTCCACTCCCAGCCCCCAACTACCGATTATACATATGTCATGCTCAACTCGCCATGAGCCAAGTTCCATTTCCCCGGCCTCTGCCTGGGAGCCAGGGGTACCCTGAACAACGACCATGAGCACGTGCTGTGTGCTGAAGATGCTTATCCCCAAAATATACCCCACCCTACACAAGCTTTGGTGGAATGGTGGCATGGAAGTTGTTTTGACATTGTGATAACACAAGTATAATTCCAGAATGGCAGTATTTTTTTTAAATAAACAACATATTGGCATGTTTGGTACATTTTCATAAGTAAGATGACCTCTGGAAAACGTACAAAACATAGTGGTTGTGAATGTGCAAATGGGCTGCACTTTCTGTCAATTGGCGATTGTAAGAAAATAACTCACTGGACTAAAAGCCTGGTTAATGTGTGTCAGGCTAACATTGATATAGGTGAGCGTTAGCTGATTTTGGGGGAGTTGGAAATAAGCTAATTTAGCATAAAAATAATAGAATATTAATAGAGCACAAAAGTTGGACAAGCAGCCATCTGCCATGACCTTAACTCATCCTACCTGAACAATCCCTCTTCACCGTGCACAGCCAGCCTACCCACCGCGTGGGAACGCTCTTGCCTTTGTCTTTCTACTTCAGTCTCCTCCTCTAGCCTCTGCAATAATCCCCCCACTGAATACTCCATTGTTCTCTTTAACATCTCTGTCCCTCTACCATCCATTCCTCCTCTCCCCTCTTCACTGACCCCTAGGAAATGATTACCTTGCTGATTTGAAAACCTCCTTCCTGCCTATCTCCTCTATTCATACCTCTTCTATTGGCACTGCTTTCTTTGACTTTCACTGTCCACTTATGACTCCCTTTGACCAACACCATCCTGCACGCACATTCACAACTACCCACCCCGTTCTCACCCCCACAATCACCTATAATATCCAGAACCTCAAATCAAACATGCACAATGACCTTCGATGCTGGCTCAAAACCAAGACAGCCACCCTACCCCTAGCCTGCAAAAATGTCCTTGCTGATCTCTCCTATGACCTGAAATCTGACAGATTCTCCTACTTAACAAACCCCCACAAACTTGTATTTACCCTCCAAGCTTTGTCCACACAGCCCAAGCCAATAGCAAATGCCTCCTCCATCTCTGTAACTTACTTTCCTCACCACATTCTGTCAAGATCTATACAATTTGGATCACTCTCACAGCCCTCCTCCCTCCCTCCTCAGATTTCTTCTATCGACAATCTTTCCACTATCGCTTCTTCTCTCCATACTTCCCCCTGCCTCTCCTACGAAATTAACACCCATCCTTTCCATGACAACCCATACTGCGCTCTGATCGACCTATTTGCTCATCAAGTGGTCAAACCTTCAGTCCCAACCACCTGCCTTAACCCCTCCTTCTCTTCTGGGCTCTTTCTGCCTACCCCCTTTGAAGAAACCGTCTAATGACTTAACCGTCCCAGTGAACTATCATCTGGTTTCCCTGCTACCCCATCATTCAAATGTCCTTGATCATGTGGTCTTCAACCGGATCACTAAGTACCTTGAGGAAAATGGCCTTGGAGATCCACTTCAATCTGGCTTCCATAGTAAACACCCAACAAGACTGCACTCAGGCATGTTTACAACATTCTCTCTGATCCTCAGCGCTCCAAAAGTTATCCTATACTCATCTTTTTTGGCCCTCTCTGGTGCTTCCGACACTGTTGACCATTCCTCTCTCGCCTCACTCTCTGGGACATTGGGTTTCCCAAATCTGCTCTTGCCTGGATTGCCTACCGTGAGATCACTCCTTTAAATTCTCATGGAACTCGTAAAATTCAGGCCCCACCCCTCAGACAGTTGCAGTGCTCCACGAATCAGTCCTTGGATCTCTTCTCTTCACCCTCTATACCTCTAACCTAAGTAGATGTATCTCATACTTTCAACATCACTGCTTTGCTGACCTAATTCAAATCGTTTTTTACCTTTCCTTCCCTTACTGCCTGACCCAAGCCATCTCAGATTGGATTATCAACTGTCTCACTGCAATTTGTCATTCAATAGATGTCATGTTATGTTTTATTAGTTGATATTTGTTTAGCTCCTACTGCCATTGTTAGGGCATTGAAGCTCTGTGGTGGATGAAGGCCCTTTGGAAAACCATAGTCTGTGTAAACATGAAAATAAAAAGAGCATTACAATGATGACTAGTTTAATACATTATAAAAACCATGTAGCGCTATGTCAATAACTATGTAGGACAGCTGTACTCAACTGTATTATATGGGTTGTAGCACACGAGTTGGAGTGTGTATTATAAATAGTCTATCAAACCCAAGGCAACTGCCTGAAGTTGAGGGCTCTGCTAAACTTTGCAGAACACACACACACTAATTAACATGCAGTCACATGCAAAGTACATACAAAATTGCCAGCTATGTCAAAGATACATTCAACGCACATCCCCTTCTCTGTACCATTGGTTTATTGCAGAACACATGTTCTATATTGGATGAAAACGTGATGTCACTCTTCACCCTTCCTTTTGAACACGTCTCACCAAATAGCAAATAAAACATCCATAATATTAAATACATGATAGCATATACACAGCCTGATGTAAAAGAATGAAAAGAAGTTTGGACAGGATTTTTCTGGGCTGGAATAAATAATAAGCATTGTTAGTATTCAAAACCGCTTGTTGTTGTAATAAATAAAATTATAAGGCCAACCGCTTAGCTGATCAGGACATGGGCAGCTGCAACAAGTTTAAACATTATATATTGCGCAAGACATGAATGGCCATGTCCTTCCAGCAAGTGCATTAATGGTGGGTGCTGAAGTGTAACTGTTTTTTGCACCGTATTTAAGCAGTCAACCACACTCCCTATGCATCTCCCTCTCGCCCCTAAACTGATGATCCTTTTTTGTTCCAGACTTTTCCGACATACTGATTTAATTTGGAATTTTAGTATCACACTTTTGTCTCAAGTTTATGTGGTGAGTGTTTGCCAATAATTACCAGAGCACATTTAGACTACTGTGTGTGTTCAATTAGCTACATGCATGTGCGTTATTTACTTGAATGTATCCCAATTGGTATCCTCTGTCATTTCATTCTTATTAGCTATAAGCAAGGTGCAACATTTTACATTCTTGCAGAGAGATAGGTATCTTTCCATCATACATATATAATGAGCAACACACGTTTGTGTTTTATTCTAAGTAGCTGATCTACCGCTTCAAAATAGCTCCACGGAACAGTGTTGTGCTTCACAGAGGGCATTTATTGTAGCAAAAAAACAAAGAGCTCTCAACCTGGCTTTTTAACCAATACCTGGCAACTCTTGCCCACTGCATTGACATTTTCTGCTCACATTTCCAGTGCTATGCTGATGACACTCAACTCCTTTTCCGGCTGCCCTCGGCCACCTCCTCTCCCTCTCTCATCTCTGACTGCCTAACTGCCATTCAAGATTGGTTTGCCATCAATGATCTTTGTCTGAATGCTAGCAAGACGGAGATCCTCCTCATTGGCACACCTTCACCATCCTTTTAGCTCACTCTCTGGCCGGCCTCCATTGGGCCCCCTCCGACCCCTACCTGCGCTCCCAGTGAATGCAAGGATTAAATTCAAAACCCTCTGCATTGTCCACAAGGCTTTCTGGGGTCTGGGTCCAAAATACCTACAGCTATCCCTCCGCAAATACCTCCCCTCACGAGCTCTTCGCTCCTCTACCTCTAACTCCCTCTGGGTCAATCGTTTTTCAAAGAAACAAGCTGGGGGTAGATCTCTATCTTCAGCCGGGGCCTCCCTCTGGAACAGCCTTCCTGACACTCTCAAACTTGAGGAGAACCATCTCCGGTTCCGGAAGCACCTCAAGACCTTCCTCTTTGCTTCTGCCTTCTCTCCCCTCTCCCCTGCTGACCACTCTCCCCCTTCCATGCACATTTTCCCTTTTCCCTTTCCCATGCACTTGATCGTTCTCAATGGCACTGGGCCTAGTAAGATCGTTGTTGTTTTGTGTTCTCTGCTGTTCCCCTCCCTTGCCTAGCCGCGCTCTAAAACACTTGTGTACAAGCGCGATACAATAAAATATCATATCATATATCATATCATATTGACAGAATATTGGGTCTGGTTGAGACCAAATTACATAAAGCCAAATGGGCAAGAATCTGGAACACGTAAGTGCTGCACAACAACAGACAATGGGCCTCATTTCAAGTTTCCCGTAAAAAAATCTGTTAATACCGGAAATCCGGTATTAGCTTTTCCGGCTGGCTGTGAGGTAGCATCCCCACCATACTTCGACTACACGGGCGCGTGCAAAAACCCATTCCAGAAACTGCAATATTACCGGTATTAGCAGATGAAGGGGAAGAGCATCCAGCAATACCGGACAGAAAATGACAGAACTAACGGATCAGCCACAAAAAATGGCGCTCACTACTTGTTCACTACTTGTTCTCTTTATTGTGAAAGTTGTACAGGCAACCTTAGAGTGAATGCTTCTGCGATCTGTAAATGTGTTATTGTAAGTCACTTTTGATCGAAATTGGCATCCCTGTCCTTCAAAAAAACAAAACATAAATACAATACAGGGAAGAAGTAACGCATGTGCTCTCTCAAATCTTACAGAAGGAGATGTGGCTCAGTGGTTCAAGGCTTTCAATAAGTGAATCGGTGACACCATCCGGTAAAAAGAAACATTGACTCCTTAAGGTTTGTTTTGCGGTGTCAATTATTACCCTTGGCGTGTGCGCAGCCCATCAGGTTGCTCCAACCTCAGACTGAATCTAATGATGCAAGCCTGGGTTTGGTGCAACCTGAGTGCTTTGCGCATCCGCCCTCCACCCGGCGCTGCTGCTTTCCCCTTTCCCCTGCCTCCAACTCCCCATTTTCTGCAGGTTTCACACGGGCTTCGCTCGAGCTCCGCTCGGGCCTATATCTTGGGCCCCGGGCCGTTACCCGCCTGTGTAGCCCGCAGAACATGTTACTATTGCTATATTTTAATCCACCAGAAACCTGGTTTAGCAGAGGTATGAATGTCACTATTTTGGATTACATAGGCATGCACAGAGAGATGTGTTGTAGTTGTAGCAGAACATGGAGGCTGCCCATTAAGGGCATGATTCCCAGAGCATGTTCCAGTGGGATTGCGCCATTGTAAAATGCTTCTGTGAATCAGGCCCTAAGTGACATATTAATTTAAGAATGTACGATCAGCGGGGTGGAATGGCTCTCATCATTATTATTTTTTGATGCAAGGGGTTTACACACATTTGAAAAAAACTTAATTGGAAAGAAGTTATTTTTCACTTCCACACAGACAATGTTGCACTAATCGGGACAGATTGTAAAAAATGAATGCAAATTAAAATGCGCAGGGCCATGATGGCTTTGGTTAAGAATAGACAATTACTCTACTCAGTAAGGGACGCCACAAACTTCCCTTACGCCTATCATCAAATGGTTAGGTATCCTTGTCTCAAAGTGTCCCTGAGCCCTATTCCTTCCTTCTGAACCCCAGGCTAAAGGTAAGGTGAGCTGAACTACTGCAAGATCCATGGGCTGTCACAAAGCATCTCTGGGATGATGAGAACTGCAATACATAAATATGTTTAACGCAGATGATTTATTTGGGATTTTTCAGCACTGTGGGGTGTTGGAAAGGGAACGGACACCAACCTAATACAGAATAACTCAGTAGAGTAATGACTTTCCTTTCCCCTCTTTGCATGGTGATCATACCTAGAGCCCTTCTGTCTCAGGTCTATAGTTTTCCAATTGATCACAGTCAATAACTGTGCCAGAGTTATTTAAGATGGTCAGAATGGCATTCCCTTTAGTTTTCTATTAATCAGTCACACAAGAAGTTTTTGCCAAGCCTCCTTCTCCCGATGGACGGAAATCAAAGCTGCAGCAACTCAAAAGCAAAGTGTTTGCAAAGTATACAAATAAATCCCTTGGTTCCAACTAAAAAGTGGCTCAGGTTTCCTTGCTCTCTCCCTGGTGTCATTCCCAGTCTTTGGTCCCCTTATTCACTTGGATTTGTTTTTTAAACTCTTTACTGGACCTTCTTGGGCAAGCATTGTGGGGACTGTGATGAATCGACGGAATTTGCCCTTCTCCCTAAGGGGGAGCCCCCCTGTGAGGCTAGGGAGTTAAGTCCGCTCCACACCACCCTCACTAGGGGTTGGGGCAAGTCAGACGTCACTGTGAGAGGCTCCCCTCTTGGGGACAAGGACTTTTGCTCCCATGAGGAACTCTCTGATACCCTCAAAGTGATGGCCTATATGGATTTGTCTAACATAATGGAACATAATCAATTCCATGAAGATGAAGTGAATCTATGCTATCCAAGAGTTCTTGTAGAACACTGAGCCGGTGTCAGCCAGTCGAGCTCTAGCATGGAGCCAAAGACGCTAAGAGACCAGCATATGAAAGAAAACACAACATGATTGAAGAGAAAGTTCGGTGGTGGTGTGACCACACAGCAACGGTGGTGGGCAGTCCGACCGCAGAACAGCTTTGCTGCCACTGACAGGAGAAACCCATTCAAGAGCCCAGATACAAAGCAAGCACGATTGAAAGGGTAGGAACAAAACACTCGGAAAACAAATGGCATGAGAAGTGAGCAGCAGGGCCAAGAAGAAACAGAAAGAGAGTCCAAGATCTTACCAGTACCAGTGACATTACCCCTCAGAATAGAATGTATTACGGGGAATGGGATTTCCTGGAGTTAAGAAGGGCTCATTATAATTCGGACAAAACTCATCCCAGTGCTAACGAGAAAAGTATTGCAAATATGCAGAGGAATGAGTACCATGCTCAGGAAAGACAGAGCTACATGAAAAACAAAACGTGGGAGAGTAGTAGAGTTGAAAACTTGTTGCTTTGAGAAAAGAGAAAAGCCCTCTGTAATGGCTTGGCAGGTGAAGAATGATGGTCTGGTTTGTTAACCAGAACAGTGCCAGAGGTTAAGATTCATTGTAAACCTTCCAACTATCACCTCTTTGATTTTGCTTTGTAACCCAGACCTCAAAGAACGACGGAGAATATAATAAATAAAGATATTTGGGAACCACACACCCAGAAAACCAGCAAGACAATGTTTATACATGAAACAGCACTCTGGGAAGAAAGGCTAGAACCTGACAAGAAAGAAAGAAGGAACGTATACAAAAGTAAGATTGTGAACATTAAAGGGGAGAGGACAACTGTCAGTTACCTACTAGAGTTACCAAACTCAATCCAGAAAGATAACAAGATACTTTTTGCCTATGGTCTATTGAGTTGAATGAAAGAACATGGAAAACCCTGTGACAAAACATAGTAACCAGGGTAAGTGAGTCACTAGCCTGTCTTTAGCAAGTCACATTAGTGGTAGTGTCAAATAGGTTTGATTTGGACAGCGGAGAGACTTGTTTTTGGACTTTCATCCTAACTGACGAGCACCTTAGTAAAATAGGTAGGGAAAACCCCATAGACATAGCAAGAGTTAGGCATTATTTGACGTTATACTAAGTATCAGGCTTAAAATATCTTCACGGCATCTGTGTCATTCTTCTAATGCTCCACAGGACCTTCGTATCTGGGAACCTCGGATCCAGTACCAATGTCTGATAGTCTTTTTACAGAAGTAGGCATGCCCTGGCCAAACATGACTGTAGCACTTTTTGCTTGACTGGACGCTGTGAGGGTGGAAGGTGGTTTGGAAAGATGAAGTGCTAGCTCCATAAGCCCTGTAGTCTTGTGTCTTTCATGCTCCTAAATTATCAACCTGTCCATCACCCCATATTGTTGTATTTATTGCCCCCAACATGTACTTGTACATACAGGGCTCCTCTTCTCTTCCTGTCTAGCGTTCTGTCTCTCCATTGGCTGCGTAAGACCCTTCTTAACACACCCATTGTACCCCCTTCCACCAAACTCAGACACCTCTGGGGGTTTTAGGTGCATGCTTCCCTTTCTCAATCATTTTGTGCCAACCATTATTCTTTTCCTCTGGTCTTCTCTTTGAGCTTATGTCCCTTAACAGGTAGCGAATTGTGCAGTAGATTGGATGCAGAATAACTCCTACACCAAATAAGTAAACCAACTCAGGAAGACAGCAAAGTGTGTTTACTATTTTATTATTTATTGTCTAATACAGGGAGGTTACAATGGACATCAACAGACTTTGCACAGCATGTCTCTCAAAGCCTTTCATAAAAACCTACACTTTTATAGTAAAAACTTGTCATATGTGATGTCATACCACGTGGCAAATAAGAGCAACCTACAGGGAGCTGTGGTTGGCTCAAGGGGAACATCTGAGTATACTTTCTATATGGGAACAGGTAGTGATTGGGTCTCTACAATCAGGTGGACAATTCATGCCCACCCCTAGTGTTAAGACGGATTTCTGAACTCTGTCCTGGTGGCGCAGAAGTTCAGAAGGCCAACCTAATTACTTGGAACAGGGTAACCTCTGGACGAGCCAGACCAATCAAGGTAGCGATCGCGGCGGTCAAGACTAGGTCTCAAGAGGGGTGAGGGTGACTGAAAGCCCGCAATGAGCACACAAAGCAAGATCACTTACAAACTACTCCAAACAGGTGTTATATAAAAAATATATACACATTTATTTTAAGGCCTTTAAAACAATGACCGTAGCGAGAAAATCACAATATAACGATAGTAAACCAACACATACCATATCAATACAATATATATACAAATACGACAGTCTCAAGCATTATATGCACGAAATGGGTAGTCCACCTAAAAGGGAAGGAAGACAGGCAGTGCGAAATAATGCTTAGACCCAGTTCGCCTTCAGAGGCACGTAACTAGATGGAAGTCCGAGCCCTGCGAAGAGTGGAGCCTTGCGCTCAAAAGTACCTGCACGCGCTGGTGCCAACGGCAAAAGGAGAAGCTCTTCGAGGGAAATCAGGCAGTTCAGTTTAGTGCACAAAAGAAGAAGAACAAGTTCCGGGACTCAAGCGCAGCCTCCACAGTGGGCAGAAGCAGAGCGCGAGTACGGAAAAGGGTGCTGTTTTACACAGCGGGAAAAAGCAATGGGCTCCTGCAGGAGAGCGACCAGATCCTAGCTATGCTACTCACCGGTCCCCGATGCAAGCAGACCCAGGCTTCTCCGCGTCAGTTTCAGCAGCTGGCAGGTTCAGAAGAGCAGGGAACGCCTCGTCGTCGTGTTGAGTAAAAAGACGTCCCAATCGAAGAAACCTGCACAGTTTGTTACCACAGCAGGGCAACGGAGCGGCCGTGGGTATCTGAGCCAAATGTACACTACTCACTTCAGACTTGGGAACGCCAAGTGTACGAAGCGTGTGAGAGTGACAAGGACTCGAAATACTACACAACCTGGCGGCGGTTACAGAGCAAGACTCCCGTGTAAGCTGGTCAGCCAGCTGGATGGCCCAGAGACGCTTCCGAAGGCTTACTGGCAGGAGATGGTGAAGATGCCGAGAATAGCTGTTCCCGCTTTTCCAAAGGTCGAAGTACCAGTACAGGCCTTCTGGTTCGATCAAAGGTGAAAAGGGTTTCACAAGGCGACAGCAGTGCAGAGGAGGAGTCCTTCAGCGGGTCACCAGCGATTCCTCGGTCCAGCCTCTTGGTTGCAGGATACTTGGCTCCTGTATTCCTTTGTTCGTGAGAACTCAGGAGATCGACATGGTAGTGGTGTTTCCAGCCCCCTCTTATCCACGGTTCCCTTCGCGCCAAAACGGAGGGGACCCAATGGGAGATCCGCTCATCAACACTCACACCATTCGTGGACCAATCACGGACCACGGTGGTCCCAGGCATTCACACCACCCTAGACTCTCTGGCACCCAGGATGTGTATTGGGACCAGACATCCCAGCCCACATCCTAGAGGCACACAAAAGACATGTAGAAGCCCGCGAAAGCATCCGTGTTTCGCGGGAAAGTACATGCCCAAATAAGGAAGGCCCTGGGTTGGCTCGACCTGGGGAAGGTGAAGGGAGCAAGACGGTCAGCGGACAGGACAAAGGAGCCTCGTGGTCTGGCCATTTTGGGAGCCAGGCCACCATTTTGGGTTAAGCGCGAGAAACGCGCTTAGAACGCCAAAAGGAGCTCAAAACACAAGAAACGATCGCTGTCACCATTCCCGTCCCTGAATCACTTGCACCGATCAAATACAATCCTAAACGAGTATCTAGGGCCTGTAGAAGGCTAGAGACCCAAGAGAGCTGTAACTTAGCTTACAGTGCCCTCTTGTGTCATGTTGCACTAAAGCCGCAACATGATAAAAGAAACTACGGGAAACAGCGTACCCCGGTACTGACTGTCTTAAGGGCATGTCAGTTTCGACATAAGAAAAGGAGCGAAAGCCCAGAGGAGTGCAGCAGAAGGCTGCACTTCTCTGGCAAAGTCAAGAACAAGGTGAAAAACAACAGCAAAAAGTTTAGGGGTTGCCACATGGAAGGAAAATTACCTACAATTACGAAATCTTTCCTAACACTCGCCCCTCCCAGACTATGGACAGGGGGAACTAATCCACTCCTGGATGAGTCTCTTGTTCAGGTCGGTTAAACATTCTGGACAACCCATCAGCATTGCTATGTTGGACACCTGGCCTATGCTCAATAGTGAAGTCGAAGCCTTGTAGACTTATGGACCACCTAAGCAACGTTGGATTTTACCCCTTCATGTTCATTAGCCACTTTAAAGGCTTATGGTCAGTTTGCACAGTGAAGTGGGTCCCATAGAGGTAGGGCCTCAGCTTCCTTAGGGCCCACACAACAGAGAAACATTCTTTCTCTACCGTGAACCATCTGAGCTCTCTGTCCTTAAGCTGGCGACTAATAAAACCGATAGGGTGTTCCTTACCCTTCTCACCTACTTGTGATAGTACAGCTCCTATCCCAGTGTCAGAGGCGTCCGTCTGCACGATAAAAGGTCTTTGATAATCAGGGGCCCTGAGGACAGGGGCCTGGCACAAGGAGTCTTTTAAGCCATTGAAGGCCTTCTCATACTCGTCGGTCCAAGTTACCTTCTTGGGTTTTTTCGGAGTTGTTAGGGCAGTCAGAGGGGCAGCTATGGTGCCATAGTCTGCCACAAAATTGCGGTAATTCCCCGTGAGTCCTAAGAAGGCTCTCACTTGGGTTTGCGTAGTGGGGGTAGGCCAGTCTTGTACTGCTTGTACCTTACTGGGTAGAGGCTGTCTCCTCCGTCCACCTACTTCATGTCCAAGGTAAACCACTGAGCCTTGTCCATTTTGGTGAGGGGCCACTCGGACACCCTCAAAAGAGCTATCTGAAGGACTGCTTTGGAACAGGTCGGGGAGAGGTTCAGACTCCTCTTCCTCAACATCTGAAGCCAGTAGCAGTGCTGCGATTTCGACGCTTGGGACGAAAGCCTTCAGCCTATTCACGTGAAACACTTTTGGAGCCTGTCCAGGCCTTCCAAGGTCCACTGAATAGTTAACCTCACCCAGGGGCTCCACCACTGGGTAAGGGCCTGACCATTTGTCCTGTAAAGCTCGAGGCCTTATGAGATTCATGATCAGGACTTGCTGACCAAGTGTAAAGTTGATGAGGGAAGCTTTCTGGTCGTACCAATGTTTCACCAGCTCTTGCCCTGCCTTCAATTTATCACTAGCCAAGCCCATAAGAAGTACCATCTGTTTTCTGAGCCCTAGCACATAATCAACTACGTTGGTAGTAACAGGGGGAGTGAGCATCTCCCATCCCTCCTTGACGATGGCTAAGGGTCCCCGTACGGGATGACCGAACAGAAGTTCGAAGGGGCTGAAGACAACACCCTCCTGTGGTACCTCTCGGTAGGCAAACAGTAAGCATGAAACAAGAAGATCCCATTTTCTTCTCTGAGGCTCCTCCAGAGCCCCAATCACGCTCTTTAACGTCCTGTTGAAACGCCCCCCCAGACCGTTGGTCTGGGGGTGGTATGCAGAAGAGAACCTGTAGGTGACCCCACACTCTTTCCACATAGCCTGCATATACTTCGACATAAAGTTGCTGCCACGATCCGACACAACTTCTTTAGGGAAGCCAACCCTAGTAAATATGCCGAGTAAAGCTTCTGCAACTGACTTGGCAGTTACAGTTTCCAATGGGATGGCCTCGGGATATCTGGTTGCATGGTCGACCAGCACCAGGATAAACCTATTGCCTGAGGATGTTTGCGGGTCAAGGGGACCAACGATGTCGATCCCTACCCTTTCAAATGGTACCCCCACAACTGGGAGCGGTACCAACGGAGCTTGGATTGTCGCGCCAACCTTACCAGACAACTGGCAGGAGGCACAACTCCTGCAGTGACTTTCTACTTGCACCCCCATCTTGGGCCAGTAGAAGTGCATGGATAACCTTTGCTTGGTCCTCTTCATACCAAGGTGACCAGCAAGGGGAACTTCATGCGCCAACTGCAGGAGGAAGGGCCTACAAGCAAGGGGAACCACCAACCTCCTATGGTCTCCTTCTGTAGACTCTGTGGGCTCACTATACAGGAGTCCACCTTCCCAATAAATCCTATGCGTCCCAGGAGGTTCACCCTCAAGCTGGGAGCAGGCCTGTCTCCTTAGGCCTTCCAGAGATGGGCACTCACGTTGGCCTTTACTGAATTCATCCCTATCAGGACCTCCTTCAACTAACAAGTCTTTTACTTCAGGATGATCGTTGGGGTCAAATACTTCAGGCATCGCCACCTCCTCGTCAGGCCCGGGCGATTGACCAACTTCCTCCACCGCAGTGGTAGGCGAGCTCGGGGGAATATTCTCTTTCCCTCGTCTTGACTTGTCGACTCCTTTTGCCTTGGGTTTCCCCTTCGGCTGGGGCGGCGTATTGGTCTTGGCCAATGCTGCCCGTGCTTGAGACCGTGTGTAGGGTCTTTCGGCAGTGTCTCCTACGAGCCCTAAAGCTCTGAGATCATTACCTAACAAGACCTTTCCCGGGACGTTTCTCTGAATGCTCACTGGAATCCTGACTGCTGTACCATTTAAAGTAAGATTTACAGGTATTACTGGAAACATACGGAGGGGGCCGTCAGCCAACTTAGTGGGCATCAGAGTAGCTCTGGCAACTTCCTCTGAGTCTACCAAGGTAGAATCCACTACAGTGCGACTGCACCCACTATCCCTAAGAGCTGGAGTATCTACTCCATTGATCAGCACACTGTCTTTAAAGTAGTGCTTGGTATTATCCGGAATCCTAGCATAAGCCTCTGCGACTTTAGGCTCCCAGAAGGCTAGAGACCCAAGAGAGCTGTAACTTAGCTTACAGTGCCCTCTTGTGTCATGTTGCACTAAAGCCGCAACATGATAAAAGAAACTACGGGAAACAGCGTTCCCCGGTACTGACTGTCTTAAGGGCATGTCAGTTTCCCCATAAGAAAAGGAGCGAAAGCCCAGAGGAGTGCAGCAGAAGGCTGCACTTCTCTGGCAAAGTCAAGAACAAGGTGAAAAACAACAGCAAAAAGTTTAGGGGTTGCCACATGGAAGGAAAATTACCTACAATTACGAAATCTTTCCTAACACCTAGTGCAGGTCATCTTCATTAGTAAATAGATACACGGTTCATCATTGGCTATCAAAATTATATAAGACTCTTCGTTATATGGCCTTCTACAATTAGTTGGCGCGCTTGTGCCCTTCCGGAACATTTGGCTCACTAGCAGCACGTAAGCTCATACAGTAGGTGTCAGGAAGTGAACTTGACCATGTCTCCCCACCCAATTAGCCCAACACCTCTCATGCCTTATGCCATGCAGATTGCCTTTGAGCTTTGCCTTGCAATGTATTCATATCTCTGGGAATATATGGGAGTGTGAGCATGTGTTATCTTAAGGCTAGAGCTGCATGAATACTTTTATTTCCATCCATAGCCCACGTGACAGGAGACCAAAATTCGGCCATTATCTAGCATTTAATTGTATGAAAAGAATAAAATTTGGCACTCATAGTGTTCTTCCTTGCACCTTAATAAAGGATAATTCAGCATCTAGCGCTCACTGTTCTTCAAGGATAGATAACCAGTTCATGGCTGCTTCAGTCTTGACACCAGGCCAGGTAGCTCTTCCAGGCCTTTCCACGATCTCAGCTACTTGTTTGCTGCGACACAGCTTCAGTCTTTCTCCATGGGCTTGAGCTTACTAAAAGTGTGACACTGATGTCCAGATTCTATATAATGGTGGCACTGCCTGCAGTCTATTCACTACGTATAGCTAGCTTCTATGATCACTTAATCTACCTGTGTTGCTGCATCTGTACAGTTATTAAATGGCTTGCATTTTCTGCAGTGCTCTTCAAAGGTGCAATCTTCACTTCGCATATGAAAGTTTACTTAATTCTTTACTTCGTCATCAGTTTCTATAAGGTCCATACATTCTCTTCTTCATCCAGCCTTCTCAGTGAGTCACACTCATCTTCTTGTGATGTCACCAACTTCTCTTTTCTTTCATCTTCATATTCCTTTGGGGATTTCCTCCAAGAGATTGTCATGTCTATGGGGAAACATCAGATACCGTTTTCCTAGTGGATACCTTTTCTCGAAGACTCTGCGGAATAGTCACAACGACTGGTGTCATGCATGGCATGATTTCTGGCTTCCAGCATATAGGTGGGAGGGGGGCGGGACTTCCTGCAGAGGTATTCAGCTGCTACTCTACATCTTCCTTAGGATTTACTCTGTCAGCTCCTCCTTCTGCATCCTCTTTCCCAGGTCGTGTCCCTTCTTCCACACCCTTTTTATTACCAGCTTCTCTTGAGCTTCTTTTTTTTCTAACAACACATCTTGAGGTCTTATATCTTCTCATGCCTCTTTTCATGCTCTTTTTGCCTACACCTCCTCTTTAGACCTTAGCTCCACCTACTCTTTTCATTCACACCTACTCCTCATAACTTTCCTCCACCTCGTGTGTATGCACTTCTTTCAACCACAACTCCTCCACAGATTGTTCATGCAGGGCCTCTATAGTTTCTTTTGCCCACACCTCCTCCTCTGATGTGTTCTCCTTCTCATCTGGGTATCCACATTTTACCCACACTTCTTCCTTGATCTTTTATCCACCTCATTTGCATCTCCACATTTTACCCACAACTCCTCCTGATATCTATCCTACACACTCTCAGCATCTCCTCCCTTCACCAACACCTCCCATCCGATCTTACTTTCATTTCTGATGTATCTCCTCTTTCCACCACCCGCCTCCTCCACTCCTACAATATTTCCTCCTTCCAAACGTCACCAAATTCACATTATCTCCTTCTCAAAACTCCCACCCTTCTGTGCTGCTGGAGTTTTCTTTTTAAAGAGCCGTCACCTTCACCCCCAGCCCCGCACGTGCTGGGGTTGCTTGGAGAGTCTCCACCTAGCTGTGATTTGTTTGACTGGAGCAGGATTTCCGTATTTCGAATATGTTCTGTACTACAGGTGTGTGTGTGATTGAAGTGCTCAGCATGTGTGCTCCTTTTGCCAGCTACTTCAAAAAGCAAGTCCGCCATATTGAAGTTCTCTCACTTGGTGTAAATTCACAAGCGTGTCAAAGCTCAGTGCATGCTCTGTGGGACGGGTGCTGTTCTGGTAACTGTTTCCTTGGTAAGTGAGTTTGAAATTACATAGCAGACATGCAGCCACCTGCGCATAGTGTAAGTCCATGGAATTTGAATGTATTACATTTGTTAACCTCGAGGCCTGTATTATAGGGTCCTTATTCATGTTAATAATAGTGTTTTGCAGGTCACAAAAAGGTTGATGTAAACGTGTGCCACTTGATGTCGGCAAAAGCTGTTGTACCATATGATACCTGATATGCTGGCAGCATATCTCCTGCTTCAGGCGTGTCACACAATTTCCAACAAACAAATGAGGGACTCCAAGCGAAAAGATACACACGGCCGTGCTTGGGAGAAACAATTATATATATAAAGCAACTAGGAGACCGAGGTATAGGATCATGTTTAGGTGAACAGGCAAGACTAGACCATAAATAGCACAGGTGGTCAAAAAAAAAACAAATGAATCGGTACAGACCACATCACAAAATCGGAGATGAAAAAATTCAATTCACTTCGTAAATTTAATAAAACATTTGCTTTTATTTAATAAAGAATCTCATAAGAATTGTAAAAACTCCTAATGTTTCTTGTAACATTGAAGTAATAAAAATGCAATCCATGAATGAAATTAGTTCATGAATGTCCAAAGAATTACTCAGAACAATGTGCAACACAACCAGACCCATACGATTCACCAATCACTCCATTCATACTAAAACTCATACACATCTAAAATCCATACCTCAAATACAATGGTGAAACACACAAATACATTAACACAAATGGACTAGTTACACAATATATTGTAGCACCATGTTCAAATTCCAGTCAGTATCAAGCACTAAATTACTAGAAGGAATGTTCTGAAATTAGAAACGTTCAAGAATCATATTGACAATTTGGGCCACGCCAAGAGTGGACCACTTAGAAAACCGACATGTTTCTTTCCATTTTCATAGTTATATTAATTATGTGGAAATTCATCAGGGTGACAGAAGTCATCAATGATCCATGGTACTGGGGTGTTGCAAATCTCCATAAACCAGTCTTGTCCTGGCACTATGCACTCTGCCGTTGGCCAGAACACGGCATGCGCATCAATAATTGGATCAGACAAATTAAGCCATTTGTTAATAATAGTGTTTTGGAGGTCACAAAAAGTTGATGTAAACTTGTGCCACTTGATGTGGGTAAAAGCTGTTGCACCATATGACACCTGATATGCTGGCAGCAGATCTTCTGCTAGTAGGCATGTCACATCATTTTTCAATCTATCCAGGTCTGGGCACCTCCATAATGAGCAATGGATTGCCAATCCCCCACCCGTTATGGGGGAGGCAGCTAAAGCCTGGCTCAGTGAAAAGGCGGAGTGTGTCCTCAGTTGCAGCTAGCAGCTCAGGACATGCTCCTAAATGCAACTAAGGGGCGTTCCTCCTGCGCCTCGCTGCCCAATTAAGATGTCATGGAAAGGCAGTGCTCTGGCAACACCGTGCATGTGAGAAACGGGAAAGCTCTACCTGTTTGCATAAGGCACAGCAGCAGGAGGTCATAGAAGTGTGTGGGGAAGCGTCAGAAGTCTGCATCTAGAGCATGTATGGACAAATAAACGTTTCTATATATATGTATGTCTACATATATCGATGGGGCTCACCTTCTATAAAAACGTAATTTGCCTGCAGGGAGCCATTGCGTTTACACTGTAATGGAAGCAGCTCCCTGCCACCAAACTTTCACCGTTTGCACTGTGAAGTGCAAATGTAAAGGACAAAAGGCAGTGTAAAGCGTGTATGCCGCCCCTTTACCCTTCACTTTTGTACTTTGCAGTGCAAAGTGAGTAAACGTGTTCTGGCATGTTGGCATGCCAGGCAGCGTTTACTTTTGTTTGTGAGCACTGCTTGTCATACTCGCATAGCAAGTGGCACTCACAAATGAAATGAAACGCTCCTGACAGGGTTTAATTTCAACTGGGAACATTGCTTAGCACGTGCGCATGGCAAGCAGTGTTCTTAATTGAAATGAAACCCTCCCCAACATGGGTTCATTTCAATTGCACGCCATGCTCGCATGGCAAGGAGCATTTACAATGGATCCCTATGGGGTCTGCCCTCAAAGCGATCTCCAACATCTGCGCTGGCAAATCCATGCGGGGTAGATGCTGGAGCATTTGTATGGCGGAGAGGAAGGGGGCGCGGAAATACAAGTTGCATTCCACCCCTCCTCTGCCATATAAATGCCTGAAAATAAGTTGTGGCGTGAATGGAAGGCATTACAGTCTTACTCAAGGCTGTCACGACTTCCATTCATGTTACTGTTAATTGAAAATAACTTCCTATGTGCGCATGTGTTATAATCATAACAATTGAGCATTTATATTGTGCTATGAACACGCTGGTATCTGAGCGCTGCTTATTATTACCCACACTGTGCTTGCCAGGATTCGCACCTGAGTTAGCAGCCTCTGCACAGATGTTAAAGCAAGCATTCTACTCGCGGTGCTATCTGACCGGCATACATTCCAGCAAGGAGTTTTGTATCTAATGTTTGACTCTGTGGGCATGTGAATAGTGCAATCAGTGTTTGTGTTGTATGGGTGCATGTGTGAATGACAAGAACTGTGTATTTTGTATGAGTGCACATTTTAAAAAATAATAATAAATGGGGTTCTTATATCGTTCTTCATGCCCTAGTCCAGCATCTAAGCACAGGACCGGTTGTTGAATCTGTGCTGCTCAGCATTTTCTTGCTTCCCAGACAAGTGCATTGCTGTTGAGCTATCCTCCCTGGGCACATGAATGTGTATGAATGTATATGACTGTTCTGTGTGTGTGTATGCGATGGCGGGGGGGGGGGGGCGGTCTGCTTGTGGGGGGCTACATTGTGGCAGCAAGCATGGACTGGTTTTATCACAGTAGTCAGAGCATTGTTACGGACATTATGGGCAAAGCAAACATGATGAGTGCTCTTAAGTAAGAGTAGTACATTGATGCATGGAGCATGGATCTGTTTTCTTAAAGCGGGCATAGAACTTTTTACTGGCATTATGGGCAAAGGAAGCATGATTAGTGCTCTTACATAATTCATTCATTTTAACTATTCCTATTCACACGATTGAAAATAAGATGGAGGGGGTAGACCCACAGGTTTTCTTGTTCTTAGGAAGTGAGGTTCTGGATGGGGAGAGATCATAATATGGTTCCCTAGTAGAGGGGAATCATGTAGGTGGGTGAATGAGGTAACTTAAACATATTGAATGCACAGGGAATCCAATGGGCCAGCCTTCCCAATCACGATAATCCTGGGATAGTCTGATTTAAAACCTTTTGAGTGTTCCAAATGTTCCCTCACCCCAATGTTTCCTTATGATTCTTCCTTCCCAATCTCATACCATTTGTCTTGAGGTGAGAGAAACAGAATCCTCACACTCAAATAGATGAGCTAAAACCACTTTTATTCTGAGATGAAAAAGGGGATAACCATGATACCATTCATATCCCTGCTGCTCATATTGCTGCAGGGGCTGCTTTGTTTTTGGACACTTCAGTGTCATGGTGGGAAGAAATAAAAAGAAATGTTTAGTCCACTAGGGTGGAAAATACAGTAATAACGACTTGGGATTGTTATGTTTATATTATGACGTAATGTGAGTTTTTGCATTGTGAACTGTGTTGTGAAAACCTGCTGCGGTCACTCTGCTAAGCTAAATAGGTACACCACTGCCGCGCTGAACACGCCAGCCTCTACCTGCCCTCCCAGATTGGATGATAGTGACCATGTGTGCAAGTATTTGTCCATGACCCCATCCTTATCTTCCTCCAAGTACCAGTCTATCCCTGAAAGCCCAGGTCTCAGTACCAGGCCCCATCTGATATCCCTAAGCTTCCAAACCTCAACATCGACAAGTTGGAATGAATGCTGAATTCCTTAGGTATTCCTAGGGGTCCTGCCTTTGTAGAGCAAAAGGGTGAATATGTCAACCCTGTCCTGCAGCCTGTGTCCCTCTACATCCGCCACTAGTGCTCGCCATACTTGCTAGATCATAACCAGTGTTAACCACGCTGGTTACAATGTGTAATTCATAAAGCTGTGTAACACTGCCTGTGACAATGTAGACCCACCGACCCATGTAACTAAGTCACATTCTTGAAACAGCACCGCGATGCCTCAGGGCTGCCAGGCGCTTTACAAATATAAATAAATAAATAAATAAATAAAAATAGTGATGCTGAGAAAGCTGCCCGTGGAAGGTGTGTTATCCGAGTTAGAGGATGAGTTGTCCCATTTGGGAGCCATTGCAGTTTGATGGGGGTGATCACAATGGGGAGGTTGAAGGGGGAATGTTAGAGTGTGGCCTATGCTATTTGCTTCACTGCTTAGACTCCATTTTGTATTCAAGCTACTGGTTTCATTATCATATACCCTTTATAGAGAGTTGGCACTTAAACATGTTGCTTTGCACGCTCAAGTTCAGCCATGCATCGCAAAGCTAGCCAAGTCCACTGTTATCAGACGAAGGTCATATGTAATGATGTTCCAGTCTGTCCGTTACTTGGCAAGAGGCAGAAAGAGTGAAGGGTCAGGCTGTATCAGGAGATAGAGGAAAAGTAGCGATTAGCCACACTATTTCCTTTATTTTACGTGTTGCTTGAAATGTGTGTTTTATTTCTATCAGATTCTACCTCATTATCTTGCTAATGACAAGTGTGCCTTCAGGACAAGTTGACTTGACGTGAGCCATCGAAGACCCTCATTGAACCATATCTGGAGCCTTTGGCAGTAGAGAGGGTTAGGTTGAATTCAAGGACTTTCCTCATGTTGTGTGTAAACATGGTGCTCTTGAGTTATTTCTGTATTTTTCTGGCTCCGCACACCTCCCGATGCGGTAATGTTTCACGTCATTGTTTGGCTGATTGTTACCAATTTGCCTATAAAATAAAGGATCTCCCATCATGCAGTGAGCATTGTACTTCGACCGAAGGAAGTCTGGGTTCCGATCTCTCTGTTGAAGCTCCTGCGTCTCTATTTTAGCGATAGGCGAAGTGCTCAGCTCGGCTGGTGGACGCGGCTGGCATCTGAGCCGCGTTCTATCAGTTGTCGAAATACGGTATTCAACATGTAAAGAAGGCACCTACTTGGCATCATTTTATCAATATCAACAAAATAATCTATTTTTACTTTAAAAATTGTATTCGGTGGGGACCACAGTGGGGATGTTTGAAAATGGAAATGCTTTGCATCGGTGGGACACGTCCTCCTTCTTCCTCAAGTATAGCTTAGAATAGTTAGGTGTCCCTGCTTAAAGTTTCCCAAAGCTTCTATCCCCTCTTCCTGTGCTGAGTTACCAGTAAGGTGAGATGAATTCCTACAAGGTCTAGAGGAGGAGATAAATAGCGAAAAGTGTAAGGATAGGAAAGAAACAAAACTACATTTGAGCTTGTTCTGATAAGGGCCTTGTGTTCCGTGTCCAATGTCTGTTCTCTGAACTAAATCCTAAGCTCCTGGGTGTCCACTCCCCGGACAGTGCTCTTCAAATTACTCACAGTATCAGGATCGCTTTAAAAGCCCTCGCACAAGAGCCCTCATGCACTTTTTGGTCTTTTCATTTCTTTTTTGTCTTTGTTGTTCCCTTTGTTTTTATCTTTGCCTTTGGTTTTGGTCAGATGATCCCAAGTTCAGCTTATTTCCTGTGATTTTATGTCCTTACAACTACTACAAGGCATGTCCCATATCCTTAGCCCTCTTGCACTGGGGCTTCTTTAGATGCTTTTCTGGTGCAAGCCTTGCTTTTCCCCTCTTGCCATAGTAGTTCTTCTTTGTGCTTGTGTACCCCAAAACCCACAAATGGGTACTTCTGAGTAGGATTTTCTCAACACTACCTAGGTTCTCAAAGGTTCCCAACTTCTTTAGTTGAGCTGCTGGTTTTGCAGCTGCCATCAGCACCTGGGCTTGAGCCTCCAGCTGACTATGCTCCGGCTTCTCCTGGTAAGACCTGGCTCCTGTCAGCCTTTGGGCCTAGGCTCTCTAGTCTAACCTCTCCCTCTATACTGGCCTGCTCTTTAGAACAGCTGAGTGTTTGTCTTCAGGGACAGGCATGGGCGTAATTTTAGGGGGGACGGGGGTGTTTGTCTCCCCCAACTTTCATGGCACACCATTTTGTCCCCATTCATTTGGCTGGGGCACCTTTTCTTTGGATGTCATGTCCCCCCCAACATTTTCAGCAAAGTTACTCCGCTGGGGACAGGGGGTGCTTGTCTTCCTTGTTCCAGGTGCCCGTCTGCATGAGGAAGAGCTGTGGTTTTTCAGCCGTGGAAACCCGTGAAATCTCAATTGGACTTGGACATTGTGTCTCTTAACTCCTCCCCTTGACGTCAGCACACTCCCCTATTTCCTTCCCGGGCACGCACACCGCGCTCATGCATCCGGAAGTGCCCCGCAAGTGGCTGTTGGGCTGCTAGGGTGGGTGTGGGTGCTGTTTTTTGTTATCACTCAGAGTACGTTTATCGACCCCTATGCTCTCATAACATACAAAGTGCACTTAAGAGAATCCACCTTAGAGATACATGGTCGTTCGGGGCGGTTCATCGATCACTAAAAGTTGTCTGTGTTCATGACAGCAAAAAAGTTATAAGAAAGTTGTGTGTCTCTTATAACACTAAATTAAAATATGGCGAGCAGCCTTAGGAACGGGAAGTTAGTTAAGGAAGTAGTGCATTCTTCTTTACCATTAAAGAAAACAAAACATGGGCACAACAGAGCAATGGTTGGTAATCAAGTAGAATGCCAAGAGGGGGTAAGGAGTTAGCCTGCTCTGAGAATTCATTGGTGCTCAATAAGATCGAAATTGCTGAGCGGCAAACAGTTAATTGTGAAAGTGAAATGTCAATTTCACTTTCACAATTAAAGCAATCCATCCCATTAAAGACATGTATGATGGTGAGTCCTCAATACAGCTGAGTTTTTTGAGTATAAGGGAACCTCCAAGACAGGAATTTGACCACGCTGATGAGCAAATTGTGGATAGCTCTATGATGGGGCCAACTGTATTGGCAGAGCTATCTAAACGCACACGACTATCATTGGGTCCCTCCACCCCAGCCTCAGGTCTCAAAGGTGGTATTGAGAACGTTCATTTACATCTTGGAACTGAGCAAAAAGGGGTAAAAACAACCACAGTGGGGTCCGTTGCTCAGACAACACAATATCAGGCAATAGAAATAATCCAAAACAAAGATGATGATTATAAACACGAAGGGATTGCTAAAGGTGTAGTAGGTATGTCTTCTGAAGCGTGCTCCACCATTAACTTGATCTCCAGTTTGGAACAAGGGGTACGTAGCTGCTCCAGCCCAGTAGAGAGCAAGTCAGCCTCTTCAATAAATCATGATGCTGCTGACATTACCTTTCCTGAACCTTCATCGGTTGTGCATGAATTCGAAAACATGGAACATCAGTTTCCTGTGATCAGCAGGATACTGAATTTATTGGACAAGGGCCATGAATTGACTCATTTGGAAATCAGAGCCCTAAAACAAACCTCATCTGACATGATAGCTAAAATCAATAAGATGGAAGGTATGCTAAGTGGCTTCTTGGCAGGTATCGCAGAAGCCTCTAAGCAGTTGCAAGTGAGCCCTGAAACCATATCCACCCAGGCCATAAGTAGCCAAGCAGGTGCTGTTGGCACCAAGGCACAAGCGTCTCAAACTGATGTGTCAGGGTGTTCAACATCATTTTTGAGGCGTTCTTTTGTGCAAGCAGTCATCAATCCGCCTTCAGGGGGCATGGAAGCTGGAGTTGAGATCAACATGAATATGGAGCACGCACAGAGTGCAAAATTTACACACAATAAACGAATTGAAGATATGGTTGCCCAAGTTGCTAACAATCGTGTACTATTGGCAAACCACATAGGCTTGCCGTTGGGACATATCAATATTCCTCCATCGCTTGTAAGGCCAGATAGCTCCTCGGCTCTTGTACACCTAATTGAACAACAGGAAAGTGTTAGTACAGCTGTGCTTAGTCAAACAGCTGACATGGTTAGAAATGAACTGATAAATCAAGAGGAGGGCCCTAATACGGTAGGTTTTCTATCACGTAAACAAAGGAGATTGCATCTAAGGGCAATTAAAAGAAGAAAAAATATAAAAACACATGCATCGAAAAAAGAGGCTCCCGCATTGGCTTCGGGGTCAACTTGTCAAAATAGTGAGGAAGCCCCGAAGCGGAATGGGAGCCTCCGAGAGAATTCTGAGGATGGTAATTTAGATTTAGAACAATTAAATGAAGAGAGCAGGAAAGCCCTGCAAATTCAGGATGCTCAGGTAAAATCTCTTCAAAATCATGAGACTAAAAATGTCTGCAATAAAAAAAAAGCATAAAAAGGAAACATCAGACAGACAGGAAGGTATTATCACTGTGGCATCCTTGTGGACATCGGTAGGCATTCAAGATGCAGATAAGGGGAAATTACCACTTGCTGTGACTGCAAAAGAGAGCAAACAATCTCAACTATCTGCGTTCTACCCAGTGACGGTAGTCTCCAGCAAGACACATGTATAAAAAATTGAAAAAGACTCAGGTAGCAATATACATGATGCTGTGCCGTCAAAAGGCTCAACAGATATGTTATCACAAAACAGCTCTATTCAGCCTCAACAAGTGCGGCAAGTCTCAGTTACCTCCCTGGTGTCTAGCCCGCAGATGAAAAAGTCAGAGGAAGGAATTAGCGTTGCAAGATCTAATCTGGGGATATGGGCGTGCATGTTGAGGTGATGGAAATTAATGATGAAGGACTAGCAGAGGGGCAGAACATGCGCACCTTGATTAATAATGCTTCGACTGTGATGGGTTGGATGATTGATCCTGACATTAATGGCAAGGTGCACATGAATCATTCCAATATTTTCAAAATATTTGATAAGATACCGATGTTAAGAATTCTTCATTCCAATGATGTAGAATGGGTTAAATTGGCAAGTGAAAACAAGTATAGAATGATTTGTAAATTGTCTTCGACAATTATACTAAAACAAATATGGGAGTATCATTTAGAGTTTGAAACACTGGGAATTCGTATGTTACTTTTCTCGGATGAGGAACAGGCTTACTCATTTTTTAACTACGTCTTGCCAAAAGAATTGAAAGTAGCTGAGTTGGCGAATGAGACTTTGTCTTCGTCAGCTCCTGTATCTGACACTATAGCTCAATTAGCAGCCATCATGTCCAATGTAAAAGATTGGTCATGGATTTGCAATTTGGTGACAACTCTGGCATCCATAGCACCTCCAAACAATAACCCGTAGCCATGGGACTCCTAAAAGTTTGTGGGTTTCACAATTTCTTTACGGGCCTAGCTTCCAAGTCCCTGTTTGATACACCAGTCATCATTGTATTGCAGGAGACAATGTATTTGAAACAGCTTAATGAGAATGGGTGTACTATGTTTTCTGCGCCCGCCCTAAAACAGGGGATGGGTCGGCCCAGAGGAGGTTTGGCTATCTTGTTGAATAATAGTTTAAATGTGTGCTCTGCTATAATTCATTCTTTAGAAACTGTTTTAGCCATTGTGATGAGAATCTTAGATGGCAATATGGAAACATTCTTGCTAATAACTGTGTACCACAACCCTCTTTCACACATCTTAGATGCCACAATGGATATCTCAGATACTATACTTGAAAATGCGGTACTGGAAAAAGACAGTTATAGAATTGTGGTGGGAGGAGACTTTAATGCTAACTGCAATTCTGTATTAAGTGAAATGGGGTCACATGTCTTTCCAATAATGAACGCTGTGCTATTTTGTTAGGTCAACGCTGGAAAGAATATTTTGCATTCTGGAATATATTCATGGTTAATTTCAATATAGATACCTTGAGATATAAATGGCATAGAGGATGTTCTAAGTCCACAATTGACTATTTTTATATCTCTGCCAATTTGTTGGATTATTGTACTCCTACTGTATCCGTTGATATTGGATTGAGTGATCATTGTGCAATTGCAATAGAGATAGAGATGGAATGTAAGAACTTAGTCAGAGTTCCTGAATTGAGCTTGGTGGAAATAAAGTGTCCCCAGGCTTCCATTCATTGGAACAAGTACCTATGCCAGAAGCTTGTGCGCAAGCTAGGTGCACTAAGATTATTCGATCTAGAGGTTTGTTATTCTTCGCAAAATTACGTCTGGATGGAAAGGTTCAACACCTACATAATTCAACAAGAACTGGCTTGTTTTATCCATTCAAAATAAAACACATAAAGATAATCATCTACATAGTTTTGACAAAAACATTCCCGCACTTAAAAGGCAAAAACACAAAGACTTAAAAGTGTTGACGAGTCTAAAAGTATCAGAGTGCAAATATACTGCAAGTAAAAAGCGAATTTTGCAGACATGTAGAAATGCCTGCCAAAATCAGTGCTATTTACTCTATTTGTCTGATAATCAGAGAATTGTGAACGCTTTGTGTAAACATGACACTAAATTGATTTGGCACATTTTTAATAATCCTGGTAACACGACTACAAAGTAGATGCATAGCAGTGTGTCTGCTGAGGCATGGTCATCTTACATTGCTGAGACATTCAAATTACCATCAAAACATCGAAATCACAAATTTCAGATGAAAAAACTGTCCAGTTTATCTCGGATGAGGTGGACATATACTGATGTCATCTGGGCCATAGGGAAATTGAATTTTTCAAGGGCCGCTGGTCCGATGGCATCCCCTCATGTGCACTGAAAACTGATGCTCCATTTTGGGCCAAAATGTTGATACTAAAATTTGGAAATATCTTCAACACCAGTATAATTCCTCATGGCATACATCAGTGATTGTTCCCATTTATAAGAAGGGTAGTCGCTCAGATCCCATTAATTATAGACCTATAGCCCTCATGGACGCCTCGGACAAGGTATTTACTATACTAGTTTTATGCGAACTAGAAAAGCATATAAAAGAACATGATAGCCTATCCCAATATCAAACGGGGTTCAGAAAGCATATGTGCACGGCTTTAAATGCAACCGTTTTGTCACACTTGTTACACTCAGTGAAGAAAACTCTATGTGGTGCCATTTGTATGGCCTCGCTAGACTTGTGTTGAGCTTTTGATTGTGTTGTTCGCAATCTGTTGTTAGCAAAGCTACAGAAGTTTTGTTTTTCGGAGACAATCATACAAATAGTTGCGTTATTACATAAATACTCTTTTTATAAAGTGCAAATCAATCTACAGGGAGATGTAACTACTAATATTCTCACAAGTATTGGTGTGAAGCAGGGTTGTAACCTTGCTTCTACTCTGTTCAATCTGTAGCTAGTTGACATTGAAGACATTTGGGATCATGTACTATGTTTTCCTGTTAAGCTGGGCCATCTGCATTTAAATTGGTTAGCCTATGCAGATGATATTTTACTTTTTGACAAGACACCTTTTGGTCTACAAAATAAATTGCAGGCTTTTGCCTCCTTTGCCGCTGACCATAACCTGCGGACAAATGTAGTCAAGTCTAAGATTTTAGTATTCACTGGTGGAAAAACATCGGTATCTTTAACATGTACAATTAATGATGTCCGGTGGGAGACAGGATGTCAACACTCAGATATCTGGGCTATGATGTATCCATTATTATCAAAAAATCCCTGGCACAAATCTCTTATGCTGAAAATACGACCTTTGATTTCACAATTAAGGATCCTGGTAAGAAAATGTTGTAAATACTCGCTCAATCCTGCCATCCAGTTTTACTTGTTGAAAATTGAAGCGGTTGCGTTACATGGTTTGGAATTATGCCTCCACGTTATTGATGACATTTTAAATTCTCTCCAAGCTCGTATTTGGAAACTAACATTAGGTTTGGCAAATTCAGTTCCAAACACGTGTATTTGCATAGAACTAGGTTTATCTAGCTTATCAGCCCGATTTCTGTGGCGACAATTAAATACTTAGGTAAAAATGTTAGAACCTCCACAGAACTCAATTTACCGTGAATTTGGGAAAATGATTAAGCAGCAACATCCTCAGTCAGTTGGTATGTACAGAAACTGAATGAAAAGAGACAATCTGACTTTCGGGAAAAACACGGAACAGACACCGCACTGCTGGATTTGAAATCTAGGCTCCTTGCCATATGGCTCAAGGTAGCCCCTGTATGCTGATGTTGCTGGACCTTTCCGCCGCCTTCGACCTGGTAGACCACTCAGTGTTGGTCTCCAGGTTGAAGGAGGTGGCGGGTTTCTCGGCTCTGGCTGCCGCATAGGTCACCTCTTTTCTCAAAGAGCGCCAATGGCGAGTGAGCAGTAACATCGCAGAAGCTAACCCCCTGGATCTTACGCAGGGAGTCCCGCAGGGAGCCTGTCTTTCACCGATTTTTTATAACATCTTTACGGTTCCCTTCCTTGACTTCCTGGATAGTAATGACATAGAGTTCACCAATTACGCTGAGGACACTCAGTGTATTATTCCTATCACGGGTATTCGCTCGGCTGATGAAAGTAAAATCAACTGGATATATGCGCTCATCCAAAGTTGGATGTGTGTTAATGGATTGGCCCTTAGCACCAACAAGACAGAACTTATGCTTGTGGGCACTGATCCGAAAATTCACAAAATGGAAGACTTATACTCCCAGCTCGTGACTGATAACTGTGTCATAAAAATTAAAAAAAAAAAGTTAAGACACTGGGGATCTATCTGGATTGTAATCTGAGTATGAAAGCGCAGGTCAGTAATTTGGTGTCCTCATCCTCTTATTATATTAAACTACTCTCTCATGCACGCCCTTCCTCTCGCAAACTAGTAGAGAGACGTTGGCCCGAGCATTTATTAGCTCCAGGATAGACTACTGTAGTAGTCTTCTGATCGGGCTTCCTAAATGTGAAATTAATAGACTGCAGGTTGTGCAGAATAACGCTGTTAGGGTTGTTATGGACAAAAAAAGATCTAACCATATCTCCCTGTTCAGAAGGGAGCTTCACTGGTTTCCTATTAAGGAACATATTCTCTTTCGCCTCCTGTCCATCTCCTTCAACTGCCTGAATAATTCTGGTCCTACTTACCTTAATGACGAATTTAGGCTTAAAACCAGTAATAATAGCCTCAGATCCAATGGTCTCCTTTAGCTAATTGTTCCAAACTGTAGATTATCTCAGACAAAGGTTGGAGCCTTTTATTCTTCGGCTCCTATTGCCTGGACCAACCTTCCATTGAAACTCAAAACTGAAAGTTCTAACATAGTGTTCAGGAAAGGACTTAAAACCTATTTGTTCAATTAACCGCTTCCTTTGGTTTGAGATTCTTGCCTTCTGGCATTACAGTCATCCTCAGTGGTCTTTTCTTCTGGACGTCATGTTTGTCCCCTATTTGTTTTTAGCGCCCTTAAGCCTTAGGGTCACTGGATCTGCGCTATATAAATTACAAAATAAATACATTAAATAAATAAAGTGCACTGCAACGGATGAAAATAACTAGAGAGGATCTACTCTGCAGACCGGGTTATGCCAAAAAGAAATTATATCAGATAGATTGGGTGGAAACTCATGAAGAAATTAGCACATATCATATGTATAAGGAATTCACAACACACTCTCATAAAAGGCTCCCCATATTGATGTATATTGAATGTTTTCCAGACTAACACATACAAGCAATAAATAAAAAGAAATGTTTAGTCCACTAGGGTGGAAAATACAGTAATAACGACTTGGGATTGTTATGTTTATATTATGACGTGATGTGAGTTTTTGCATTGTGAACTGTGTTGTGAAAACCTGCTGCGGCCACTCTGCTAAGCTAAATAGGTACACCACTGCCGCGCTGAACACGCCAGCCTCTACCTGCCCTCCCAGATTGGATGATAGTGACCATGTGTGCAAGTATTTGTCCATGACCCCATCCTTATCTTCCTCCAAGTACCAGTCTATCCCTGAAAGCCCAGGTCTCAGTACCAGGCCCCATCTGATATCCCTAAGCTTCCAAACCTCAACATCGACAAGTTGGAATGAATGCTGAATTCCTTAGGTATTCCTAGGGGTCCTGCCTTTGTAGAGCAAAAGGGTGAATATGTCAACCCTGTCCTGCAGCCTGTGTCCCTCTAAATCCGCCACTAGTGCTCGCCATACTTGCTAGATCATAACCAGTGTTAACCACACTGGTTACAATGTGTAATTCATAAAGCTGTGCAACACTGCCTGTAACAATGTAGACCCACTGACCCATGTAACTAAGTCACATTCTTGAAACAGCACCGCGATGCCTCAGGGCTGCCAGGCGCTTTACAAATATAAATAAATAAATACATAAATAAATAAATAAATAAAAATAGTGATGCTGAGAAAGCTGCCCGTGGAAGGCGTGTTATCCGAGTTAGAGCATGAGTTGTCCCATTTGGGAGCCATTGCAGTTTGATGGGGGTGTTCACAATGGGGAGGTTGAAGGGGGAATGTTAGAGTGTGGTCTGTGCTATTTGCTTCACTGCTTAGACTCCATTTTGTATTCAAGCTACTGGTTTCATTATCATATACCCTTTATAGAGAGTTGGCACTTAAACATGTTGCTTTGCACGCTCAAGTTCAGCCATGCATCGCAAAGCTAGCCCAAGTCCACTGTTATCAGTCGAAGGTCATATGTAATGATGTTCCAGTCTGTCCGTTACTTGGCAAGAGGCAGAAAGAGTGAAGGGTCAGGCTGTATCAGGAGATAGAGGAAAAGTAGCGATTAGCCACACTATTTCCTTTATTTTACGAGTTGCTTGAAATGTGTGTTTTATTTCTATCAGATTCTACCTCATTATCTTGCTAATGACAAGTGTGCCTTCAGGACAAGTTGACTTGACGTGAGCCATCGAAGACCCTCATTGAACCATATCTGGAGCCTTTGGCAGTAGAGAGGGTTAGGTTGAATTCAAGGACTTTCCTCATGTTGTGTGTAAACATGGTGCTCTTGAGTTATTTCTGTATTTTTCTGGCTCCGCACACCTCCCGATGTGGTAATGTTTCACATCATTGTTTGGCTGATTGTTACCAATTTGCCTATAAAATAAAGGATCTCCCATCATGCAGTGAGCATTGTACTTCGACCGAAGGAAGTCTGGGTTCCGATCTCTCTGTTGAAGCTCCTGCGTCTCTATTTTAGCGATAGGCGAAGTGCTCAGCTCGGCTGGTGGACGCGGCTGGCATCTGAGCCGCGTTCTATCAGTTGTCGAAATACGGTATTCAACATGTAAAGAAGGCACCTACTTGGCATCATTTTATCAATATCAACAAAATAATCTATTTTTACTTTAAAAATTGTATTCGGTGGGGACCACAGTGGGGATGTTTGAAAATGGAAATGCTTTGCATCGGTGGGACACGTCCTCCTTCTTCCTCAAGTATAGCTTAGAATAGTTAGGTGTCCCTGCTTAAAGTTTCCCAAAGCTTCTATCCCCTCTTCCTGTGCTGAGTTACCAGTAAGGTGAGATGAATTCCTACAAGGTCTAGAGGAGGAGATAAATAGCGAAAAGTGTCAGGATAGGAAAGAAACAAAATTACATTTGAGCTTGTTCTGATAAGGGCCTTGTGTTCCGTGTCCAATGTCTGTTCTCTGAACTAAATCCTAAGCTCCTGGGTGTCCACTCCCCGGACAGTGCTCTTCAAATTACTCACAGTATCAGGATCGCTTTAAAAGCCCTCGCACAAGAGCCCTCATGCACTTTTTGGTCTTTTCATTTCTTTTTTGTCTTTGTTGTTCCCTTTGTTTTTATCTTTGCCTTTGGTTTTGGTCAGATGATCCCAAGTTCAGCTTATTTCCTGTGATTTTATGTCCTTACAATTGCTACAAGGCATGTCCCATATCCTTAGCCCTCTTGCACTGGGGCTTCTTTAGATGCTTTTCTGGTGCAAGCCTTGTCTTTTCCCCTCTTGCCATAGTAGTTCTTCTTTGTGCTTGTGTACCCCAAAACCCACAAATGGGTACTTCTGAGTAGGATTTTCTCAACACTACCTAGGTTCTCAAAGGTTCCCAACTTCTTTAGTTGAGCTGCTGATTTTGCAGCTGCCATCAGCACCTGGGCTTGAGCCTCCAGCTGACTATGCTCCGGCTTCTCCTGGTAAGACCTGGCTCCTGTCAGCCTTTGGGCCTAGGCTCTCTAGTCTAACCTCTCCCTCTATACTGGCCTGCTCTTTAGAACAGCTGAGTGTTTGTCTTCAGGGACAGGCATGGGCGTAATTTTAGGGGGGACGGGGGTGTTTGTCTCCCCCAACTTTCATGGCACACCATTGTGTCCCCATTCATTTGGCTGGGGCACCTTTTCTTTGGATGTCATGTCCCCCCCAACATTTTCAGCAAAGTTACTCCGCTGGGGACAGGGGGTGCTTGTCTTCCTTGTTCCAGGTGCCCGTCTGCATGAGGAAGAGCTGTGGTTTTTCAGCCGTGGAAACCCGTGAAATCTCAATTGGACTTGGACATTGTGTCTCTTAACTCCTCCCCTTGACGTCAGCACACTCCCCTATTTCCTTCCCGGGCACGCACACCGCGCTCATGCATCCGGAAGTGCCCCGCAAGTGGCTGTTGGGCTGCTAGGGTGGGTGTGGGTGCTGTTTTTTGTTATCACTCAGAGTACGTTTATCGACCCCTATGCTCTCATAACATACAAAGTGCACTTAAGAGAATCCACCTTAGAGATACATGGTCGTTCGGGGCGGTTCATCGATCACTAAAAGTTGTCTGTGTTCATGACAGCAAAAAAGTTATAAGAAAGTTGTGTGTCTCTTATAACACTAAATTAAAATATGGCGAGCAGCCTTAGGAACGGGAAGTTAGTTAAGGAAGTAGTGCATTCTTCTTTACCATTAAAGAAAACAAAACATGGGCACAACAGAGCAATGGTTGGTAATCAAGTAGAATGCCAAGAGGGGGTAAGGAGTTAGCCTGCTCTGAGAATTCATTGGTGCTCAATAAGATCGAAATTGCTGAGCGGCAAACAGTTAATTGTGAAAGTGAAATGTCAATTTCACTTTCACAATTAAAGCAATCCATCCCATTAAAGACATGTATGATGGTGAGTCCTCAATACAGCTGAGTTTTTTGAGTATAAGGGAACCTCCAAGACAGGAATTTGACCACGCTGATGAGCAAATTGTGGATAGCTCTATGATGGGGCCAACTGTATTGGCAGAGCTATCTAAACGCACACGACTATCATTGGGTCCCTCCACCCCAGCCTCAGGTCTCAAAGGTGGTATTGAGAACGTTCATTTACATCTTGGAACTGAGCAAAAAGGGGTAAAAACAACCACAGTGGGGTCCGTTGCGCAGACAACACAATATCAGGCAATAGAAATAATCCAAAACAAAGATGATGATTATAAACACGAAGGGATTGCTAAAGGTGTAGTAGGTATGTCTTCTGAAGCGTGCTCCACCATTAACTTGATCTCCAGTTTGGAACAAGGGGTACGTAGCTGCTCCAGCCCAGTAGAGAGCAAGTCAGCCCCTTCAATAAATCATGATGCTGCTGACATTACCTTTCCTGAACCTTCATCGGTTGTGCATGAATTCGAAAACATGGAACATCAGTTTCCTGTGATCAGCAGGATACTGAATTTATTGGACAAGGGCCATGAATTGACTCATTTGGAAATCAGAGCCCTAAAACAAACCTCATCTGACATGATAGCTAAAATCAATAAGATGGAAGGTATGCTAAGTGGCTTCTTGGCAGGTATCGCAGAAGCCTCTAAGCAGTTGCAAGTGAGCCCTGAAACCATATCCACCCAGGCCATAAGTAGCCAAGCAGGTGCTGTTGGCACCAAGGCACAAGCGTCTCAAACTGATGTGTCAGGGTGTTCAACATCATTTTTGAGGCGTTCTTTTGTGCAAGCAGTCATCAATCCGCCTTCAGGGAGCATGGAAGCTGGAGTGGAGATCAACATGAATATGGAGCACGCACAGAGTGCAAAATTTACACAGAATAAACGAATTGAAGATATGGTTGCCCAAGTTGCTAACAATCGTGCACTATTGGCAAACCACATAGGCTTGCCGTTGGGACATATCAATATTCCTCCATCGCTTGTAAGGCCAGATAGCCCCTCGGCTCTTGTACACCTAATTGAACAACAGGAAAGTGTTAGTACAGCTGTGCTTAGTCAAACAGCTGACATGGTTAGAAATGAACTGATAAATCAAGAGGAGGGCCCTAATACGGTAGGTTTTCTATCACGTAAACAAAGGAGATTGCATCTAAGGGCAATTAAAAGAAGAAAAAATATAAAAACACATGCATCGAAAAAAGAGGCTCCCGCATTGGCTTCGGGGTCAACTTGTCAAAATAGTGAGGAAGCCCCGAAGCGGAATGGGAGCCTCCGAGAGAATTCTGAGGATGGTCATTTAGATTTAGAACAATTAAATGAAGAGAGCAGGAAAGCCCTGCAAATTCAGGATGCTCAGGTAAAATCTCTTCAACATCATGAGACTAAAAATGTCTGCAATAAAAAACAAAAACATAAAAAGGAAACATCAGACAGACAGGAAGGTATTATCACTGTGGCATCCTTGTCGACATAGGTAGGCATTCAAGATGCAGATAAGGGGAAATTACCACTTGCTGTGACTGCAAAAGAGAGCAAACAATCTCAACTATCTGCGTTCTACCCAGTGACGGTAGTCTCCAGCAAGACACATGTATAAAAAATTGAAAAAGACTCAGGTAGCACTATACATGATGCTGTGCCATCAAAAGGCTCAACAGATATGTTATCACAAAACAGCTCTATTCAGCCTCAACAAGTGCGCCAAGTCTCAGTTACCTCCCTGGTGTCTAGCCCGCAGAGGAAAAAGTCAGAGGAAGGAATTAGCGTTGCAAGATCTAATCTGGGGATATGGGCGTGCATGTTGAGGTGGTGGAAATTAATGATGAAGGACTAGCAGAGGGGCAGAACATGCGCACCTTGATTAATAATGCTTCGACTGTGATGGGTTGGATGATTGATCCTGACATTAATGGCAAGGTGCACATGAATCATTCCAATATTTTCAAAATATTTGATAAGATACCGATGTTAAGAATTCTTCATTCCAATGATGTAGAATGGGTTAAATTGGCAAGTGAAAACAAGTATAGAATGATTTGTAAATTGTCTTCGACAATTATACTAAAACAAATATGGGAGTATCATTTAGAGTTTGAAACAATGGGAATTCGTATGTTACTTTTCTCGGATGAGGAACAGGCTTACTCATTTTTTGACTACGTCTTGCCAAAAGAATTGAAAGTAGCTGGGTTGGAATGAGACTTCGTCTTCGTCAGCTCCTGTATCTGATACTATAGCTCAATTAGCAGCCATCATGTCCAATGTAAAAGATTGGTCATGGATTTGCAATTTGGTGACAACTCTGGCATCCATAGCACCTCCAAACAATAACCCGTAGCCATGGGACTCTTAAATTTTATTCTTAAGAAAGTTTGTGGGTTTCACAATTTCTTTACGGGCCTAGCTTCCAAGTCCCTGTTTGATACACCAGTCATCATTGTATTGCAGGAGACAATGTATTTGAAACAGCTTAATGAGAATGGGTGTACTATGTTTTCTGCGCCCGCCCTAAAACAGGGGATGGGTCGGCCCAGAGGAGGTTTGGCTATCTTGTTGAATAATAGTTTAAATGTGTGCTCTGCTATAATTCATTCTTTAGAAACTGTTTTAGCCATTGTGATGAGAATCTTAGATGGCAATATGGAAACATTCTTGCTAATAACTGTGTACCACAACCCTCTTTCACACATCTTAGATGCCACAATGGATATCTCAGATACTATACTTGAAAATGCGGTACTGGAAAAAGACAGTTATAGAATTGTGGTGGGAGGAGACTTTAATGCTAACTGCAATTCTGTATTAAGTGTAATGGGGTCAAATGTCTTTCCAATAATGAACGCTGTGCTATTTTGTTGGGTCAACGCTGGAAAGAATATTTTGCATTCTGGAATATATTCATGGTTAATTTCAATATAGATACTTTGAGATATAAATGGCATAGAGGATGTTCTCAATCCACAATTGACTATTTTTATATCTCTGCCAATTTGTTGGATTATTGTACTCCTACTGTATCCGTTGATATTGGATTGAGTGATCATTGTGCAATTGCAATAGAGATAGAGATGGAATGTAAGAATTTAGTCAGAGTTCCTGAATTGAGCTTGGTGGAAATAAAGTGTCCCCAGGCTTCCATTCATTGGAACAAGTACCTATGCCAGAAGCTTGTGCGCAAGCTAGGTGCACTAAGATTATTCGATCTAAAGGTTTGTTATTCTTCGCAAAATTACGTCTGGATGGAAAGGTTCAACACCTACATAATTCAACAAGAACTGGCTTGTTTTATCCATTCAAAATAAAACACATAAAGATAATCATCTACATAGTTGTGACAAAAACATTCCCGCACTTAAAAGGCAAAAACACAAAGACTTAAAAGTGTTGACGAGTCTAAAAGTATCAGAGTGCAAATATACTGCAAGTAAAAAGCGAATTTTGCAGACATGTAGAAATGCCTGCCAAAATCAGTGCTATTTACTCTATTTGTCTGATAATCAGAGAATTGTGAACGCTTTGTGTAAACATGACACTAAATTGATTTGGCACATTTTTAATAATCCTGGTAACACGACTACAAAGTAGATGCATAGCAGTGTGTCTGCTGAGGCATGGTCATCTTACATTGCTGAGACATTCAAATTACCATCAAAACATCGAAGTCACAAATTTCAGATGAAAAAACTGTCCAGTTTATCTCGGATGAGGTGGACATATACTGATGTCACCTGGGCCATAGGGAAATTGAATTTTTCAAGGGCCTCTGGTCCGGATGGCATCCCCTCATGTGCACTGAAAACTGATGCTCCATTTTGGGCCACAATGTTGATACTAAAATTTGAAAATATCTTCAACACCAGTATAATTCCTCATGGCATACATCAGTGATTGTTCCCATTTATAAGAAGGGTAGTCGCTCAGATCCCATGAATTATAGACCTATAGCCCTCATGGACGCCTCGGACAAGGTATTTACTATACTAGTTTTATGCGAACTAGAAAAGCATATAAAAGAACATGATAGCCTATCCCAATATCAAACGGGGTTCAGAAAGCATATGTGCACGGCTTTAAATGCAACCGTTTTGTCACACTTGTTACACTCAGTGAAGAAAACTCTATGTGGTGCCATTTGTATGGCCTCGCTTGACTTGTGTTGAGCTTTTGATTGTGTTGTTCGCAATCTGTTGTTAGCAAAGCTACAGAAGTTTTGTTTTTCGGAGACAATCATACAAATAGTTGTGTTATTACATAAATACTCTTTTTATAAAGTGCAAATCAATCTACAGGGAGATGTAACTACTAATATTCTCACAAGTATTGGTGTGAAGCAGGGTTGTAACCTTGCTTCTACTCTGTTCAATCTGTAGCTAGTTGACATTGAAGACATTTGGGATCATGTACTATGTTTTCCTGTTAAGCTGGGCCATCTGCATTTAAATTGGTTAGCCTCTGCAGATGATATTTTACTTTTTGACAAGACACCTTTTGGTCTACAAAATAAATTGCAGGCTTTTGCCTCCTTTGCCGCTGACCATAACTTGCGGACAAATGTAGTCAAGTCTAAGATTTTAGTATTCACTGGTGGAAAAACATCGGTATCTTTAACATGTACAAATAATGATGTCCCGTGGGAGAGAGGATGTCAACACTCAGATATCTGGGCTATGATGTATCCATTATTATCAAAAAATCACTGGCACAAATCTCTTATGCTGAAAATATGACCTTTGATTTCACAATTAAGGATCCTGGTAAGAAAATGTTGTAAATACTCGCTCAATCCTGCCATCCAGTTTTACTTGTTGAAAATTGAAGCGGTTGTGTTACATGGTTTGGAATTATGCCTCCACGTTATTGATGACATTTTAAATTCTCTCCAAGCTCGTATTTGGAAACTAACATTAGGTTTGGCAAATTCAGTTCCAAACACGTGTATTTGCATAGAACTAGGTTTATCTAGCTTATCAGCCCGATTTCTGTGGCGACAATTAAATACTTAGGTAAAAATGTTAGAACCTCAACAGAACTCAATTTACTGTGAATTTGGGAAAATGATTAAGCAGCAACATCCTCAGTCAGTTGGTATGTACAGAAACTGAATGAAAAGAGACAATCTGACTTTCGGGAAAAACACGGAACAGAGACCGCACTGCTGGATTTGAAATCTAGGCTCCTTCGCCATATGGCTCAAGGTAGCCCCTGTATGCTGATGTTGCTGGACCTTTCCGCCGCCTTCGACCTGGTAGACCACTCAGTGTTGGTCTCCAGGTTGAAGGAGGTGGCGGGTTTCTCGGCTCTGGCTGCCGCATAGGTCACCTCTTTTCTCAAAGAGCGCCAATGGCGAGTGAGCAGTAACATCGCAGAAGCTAACCCCCTGGATCTTACGCAGGGAGTCCCGCAGGGAGCCTGTCTTTCACCGATTTTTTATAACATCTTTACGGTTCCCTTCCTTGACTTCCTGGATAGTAATGACATAGAGTTCACCAATTACGCTGAGGACACTCAGTGTATTATTCCTATCACGGGTATTCTCTCGGCTGATGAAAGTAAAATCAACTGGATATATGCGCTCATCCAAAGTTGGATGTGTGTTAATGGATTGGCCCTTAACACCAACAAGACAGAACTTATGCTTGTGGGCACTGATCCAAAAATTCACAAAATGGAAGACTTATACTCCCAGCTCGTGACTGATAACTGTGTCATAAAAATTAAAAAAAAAAAGTTAAGACACTGGGGATCTATCTGGATTGTAATCTGAGTATGAAAGCGCAGTTCAGTAATTTGGTGTCCTCATCCTCTTATTATATTAAACTACTCTCTCATGCACGCCCCTTCCTCTCGCAAACTAGTAGAGAGACGTTGGCCCGAGCATTTATTAGCTCCAGGATAGACTACTGTAGTAGTCTTCTGATCGGGCTTCCTAAATGTGAAATTAATAGACTGCAGGTTGTGCAGAATAACGCTGTTAGGGTTGTTATGGACAAAAAAAGATCTAACCATATCTCCCTGTTCAGAAGGGAGCTTCACTGGTTTCCTATTAAGGAACATATTCTCTTTCGCCTCCTGTCCATCTCCTTCAACTGCCTGAATAATTCTGGTCCTACTTACCTTAATGACGAATTTAGGCTTAAAACCAGTAATAATAGCCTCAGATCCAATGGTCTCCTTTAGCTAATTGTTCCAAACTGTAGATTATCTCAGACAAAGGTTGGAGCCTTTTATTCTTCGGCTCCTATTGCCTGGACCAACCTTCCATTGAAACTCAAAACTGAAAGTTCTAACAGAGTGTTCAGGAAAGGACTTAAAACCTATTTGTTCAATTACCCGCTTCCTTTGGTTTGAGATTCTTGCCTTCTGGCATTACAGTCATCCTCAGTGGTCTTTTCTTCTGGACGTCATGTTTGTCCCCTATTTGTTTTTAGCGCCCTTAAGCCTTAGGGTCACTGGATCTGCGCTATATAAATTACAAAATAAATACATTAAATAAATAAAGTGCACTGCAACGGATGAAAATAACTAGAGAGGATCTACTCTGCAGACCGGGTTATGCCAAAAAGAAATTATATCAGATAGATTGGGTGGAAACTCATGAAGAAATTAGCACATATCATGTGTATAAGGAATTCACAACACACTCTCATAAAAGGCTCCCCAGATTGATGTATATTGAATGTTTTCCAGACTAACACATACAAGCAATATACTTGCGCTTTCGTATGAACCAATTACATACCTTGGAACGCATTAAGCACTGGATTCATAGTACAACAGATGGCTGCAGATTCTGTTCTTTGAGGTCACAGTCTGAATCTATTAAACATGTAGTGATTTACTGTCCATATTTTGAAAATGATAGAAAACTTTGTTTGAGCTCAAACAATGTGATGAGTACGGTATTTGCAAGAGAATTACTGTGGTCAAAACGTATGTACAATCCCAACAAATCCTTTATGTGTTCACTGGGACGTGTTTTGTTCAAAATTGAAGCTGAATTATTAGAACGCATGCAGGGGGGCATGTTATCATGATGAATATTGTGGAACACCGTCCAAGTAGTGATGTAGTAATTGCATGGAGATACATGAAATCGCTTCTTTGTTCAAATTCCCTTCTGTTATTGGGCTGACTTTTGCACTAAACTATGTTGGACTTATTAGAAACTATGAAGGGTGGGTTGGAATTGTGACACATGTTGGTAAACCATTTTAGAAAGGCGTGTGGAGGTCTTCGTATGGAGAGATATTGTACTTTGTCTGTTTTGTGTTTATTTTTAGTTTTAATTTGAGAGTAGGTGAAAATGGTACTTTACACATGCAAAGTGAATGGTCAATGTTTATGTAAATTTGAAATAGTGAACATTTGGAAATGTGAAATAGTTTTTTATAAGAATTTGTATTTAGTGTGTGCTTTTGGTGTGAAAAGTTTCTGGTAAACTAAAACACACAGTTTTTGAAAAAAATAAAAAGAACAGCTCAGTTGCCTCAGCCACCTCCTGTTTTGTGAATGTCTACCGATTTGTGTCTTTGGCTTGTCCTACACAGATTCTGGCTTCCTTATTCTTCTCTTCCTCCTCCTCTCAGGGCAACATAACTCTCACTCTGGAATACCATCCTTACACCCATTACATCACTAAACCTCTGCCGCTTTTATGGGTTTGCTATTAGGGTAAATTGTCCCAATGAGTGCTCTGAACGGTGAACCCATATCCCCATTAGTGGCTTTCAACATGATATGTCCTTCCCAAATGGTTCGACCTCCCGCCTACGACTCTTACCGTTATTCTCGCTTTTCATGTGGGGCTTGGCTTTCGTGGTTTGGAAGACTTGTCCACCTCCCTGTATCTGGCAACCACGTATGCCGATCCACTGATCCAGCCTTCTGTCTCCCATGCTTGTGAGTTCATGACCCTGCATCTTTGCGCTGAGTACAAATGTTTGATCTGTGTTTTCCCATAGATTTCCCAATTGGCTCGGATCCACTGTCCGTGCGAGGGCTTGCACACCAGATGTGTGCTGCCTGACGAGTTCCAATGCGTGAACTGTATGGGAAATCGCTTTCTGATATCAGATGTCTGTAAAAAGTGTCCCGGGTCACATGTTCTAGGAGTTTTTTTTTCCTGACACCAGGAGACAATGCGAGACGCTTTCGTTCTTTCTTCATAACACACTTTTCTCCTCGGATAGCACAATGGTTCTGCTCTAACCTTTGCAACGGCAGCAATTTTGAGTTGCCTCCAGGGAGCACTCGGAATCTCAGGGGGACCCTCCATATACCGCCTCCAGGGGTGGCATCTTGGGTGCCTTCTCCAAATACAAACAGTTCCCTGTTTCCCCTCAATGCACAAACAGGTGACTTTGTCACTTAAGGGTCACTTAGTATCACCTATATGCTGTTTTCACTATCATGTACATTCAAAAATAAACTGTTTTGATGTAATGTACTGAGTGTTTGGTGTTTCTGGTGCTCCAGGTTGGTTTTCCTGGCTGAGGGGACACTGATACTGAAAATATGTGTTGGTTCTTGGAGCTGACTGAAAGACATCCCTGGCCACTCCTAGTGATGAACCCCAAACCTGATTTAAGGATGCTTTCTTGGATGAGAAGTATGACTGTTGCTTTTATTTAACACATCTATGCTAGAGAAATTAGAAACTTTAAAGGCAAGAAAGACAGTATGTATAAACAACAATTTGCAGTCAAATTCTTTTTTCATGGAACCACAGTGTGTATGTAAGAACATTATTTTGAATGAACTCTCATGATTGATACATAATAAGTGTTGCTACAGAGACATTTATAACACGCATGGGCTAAGTTCGAGAGTATGAAACCTTCCAGGAATTTCACTTGGCAAATGGCGAAGGTGTGTGGTAGTTAATGTTCCTGCTGTTACTGCGTGTTTCGGGGGTCAACTTTTCCCTTCTTCAGGTGGGTGCATTCTGTCTTCCTTTTCGGATTATATGCGGCTGTAAGAAACATTGGGGGTCTTTATTGACTTTCATTTTTCTAATTTCGCTATCATAGATGTGTGAAAATTATGCAAGGATCATACTTCACACTGAGGAAAGTATCCTTAAATCAGGTTGGGGTTTCATCCCCATTAGTACCCGGCGAGAGACAATCAGAATGCAACAAGCATTCCAGCCACCTTGTCCTCGGCGGGGGCGTGGCAGCCCCTCAGCCAATGAGGAGGCTCGAAGCGGGGCCATCCCCGCTCCGAGCCTCCCCACGACTGAGAGGCTGCCTTCGCCCCCCGCCGGGGACTCGGGTAAGCTTTTTCTTTTTCCTTCCCTCCCTCCCTCCTCCCTACCCCACTTACCTTTTTGCTCCTGCGTCCCCGCTGGGCAACGATTGCAGGCTCCAGCAGTGTGGAGACTCGGAGCGGGCCATCCCAGCTCCGCGCCTCCACACGGCTGGAGGCTTCCATCGTCCCCCAGCGGGGATGCAGGTACATTTTTTTTTTCTTCCCCTCCCTCCCTTCCACCCTCTCAACCCCACTTACCTTTTGCTTCTTTTCTTTCTTCTTTTTTTTTCGGGAGCGGACGCGTGTCAGCTCCCGATGGCCTCCATGGAAAGGGAAAATGGACTCTGTTTTCCCTTTCCCGGTGGGCATTTTTTTAATTTTTAATTTTTTTTTTTCTGTTTCGAAACGCGGCGAAACAGAAAAAAAAATGACATTAACACCCCGATCTAACGGGCCGGGGTGCTAATGGCAATAAGACCCTTGGCGGTGGGCCAATACCGCCCACGGTAATGCCCCCGGGGCTTCATTAAGGCAATTGCTACGCTCGGGCCTATAACTATTGGCCTACCGCCTCGGGTCTTATTGCCACAGTAGTGCCCAGGGATTTCTTTGAGTCTGCTCCAAGAACCAACACATATTTTCATAAAACAATTGCTGGCACCCTCCTTCGTAAAAAGTCACTGCAGTCGGCAAATCCTTTCTAACACAAAATGACAGGTAGGCCAGCAGTCTGCTGAAATACTGTCCGAAGAACACTAACAATATTTGTGTATTACAGGACCTGTCCTTCCCAGAGCTGTTCAAAACCAATCCTTTACATCGGCAGCGAAAACCAAGGCTTCTATCGCTATAGCAACTACCAGAATAGTATCCCGTTCTCTCGAACGCACATACCTGTCTGATGCCCTACGCAGTGCTTCATTCCAAAAGCAAAGGTTACGCAGATTAGAACTGCCAACGCATGCAATTGGGCCAGTGGAAATGGGTTTAGTCAACGTGTAAGTTTTAAATTGAAATGCTGAAAGCGCCAGACACGCTAGCGTGAAACAGAAAAAAAACGAGTCTTTCCTCTAAAGATGCTTTTAGATGTTCACAGCATCATTCAGATGCTCAGAGAAAACTCGACAGCTGCATACCATTAGGACACCAGCAAACGCGCGGGAGGAAGCATTCACCGCTGCACGTCACGAGGACATTCTCCTTTATGATGTTGTAATTGTGCGGTGACTGGCGGCAGAATACCTTGCTCCCATTGCTCTTAGTCCTCGCCAGAGTCTTGACAAATTAGGAGAACCCACTTACAGATGGGAGCCAAGCCAATACATTTAAAAAGACTTAAAAGCCTTACCCCCCTCAGAGTATAAAGGTCCCTCTTCATCCCCTAAAAGTCCTGTTCATTTCCTAAATTTAAGAGATGGTAGTCTCCAAGTTTTCGAATGGAGGGTGGAATGCAGGGGCGTTGCTAGGGGGGGTTAAGGGGCCTATAGTCCCTGATCTTTTGGTTGTAGCCCCGGATAGAATCTCAGGAGCTACAGCCAAAAGATTAGCTAGCCCCCAGTCCCAACAGTTCCGACATCAGCTTAGCCCCGGGTCTTTTCCAGACCTAGCAACTCCCCTGGTGGAATGCAAGGACTGCAAAGAGGAATGGGAGAAATGGGGATTACCATTAATTAGTCTCAGAATGACCTCTTTGTCTCTCTTCTTCAACACAGTCCTTAAAAAAAAGGCATGCCCAAGCGTGGTGTTTCAGGCCAAACAATACTCAACCACATTTCTGCATCAATTAATTTAATCAGCATTCTAAACGAGGACATAACTGCACAGCAGCCGGCAGTACCCATCTCCCAAATCTGGCAGAGCTCAGATCACCTACACAGAGCAGACAATCCTGCATAGCTGCATGGCCAGTACACAATGCACTCACCTGAAATATCTCTGCAGATGCACTGCTCTTCACCTCAGCCCACAAGGATACCCGCTCCCCAAGCCTTAGGATAGGATCACATCACACACAATCGGATCAGTTGAACACGGTCAACCTCTTGCAGACCACCCCTGAATGTCTGGCAGAAGGGGCACACAAGCACACCAATGTACCAGGTCAACAGTGGAATAAATCACCCAACTCAAAGGTAGAGATGAAGGGCCTGATTCATGGAATTTTTGCATGGTACAAAGTGACTTTGCACTGGTGAAAAGTGACTTTGCACGGCCGACACACACCCTGATTCACAGAACTGTGCAAAGTGAAGTGCAAAGTCAGCGCAAGGTTATTTTGCTCTGCAAAAATGTCTTTGTTTTGTTTAGGCACTGACTTGGCAGTGCATAGCCCGAAGGCTTCTTTGATTGTCCAATCGATTTCCTAACTGAAGCTGTTCTTTCAAAGTAGTTAAAAAGAATCTGTTCTGACATCCAAATGATGGAACAATACCTAATCTGTGAAGGATGGATCAGACCTGAAGAGAGGAATCATGGCCCCATGATTATGATGAAATGTAGACAAAACCTAGGGCCCAATGGCCAGATCTAATCCTAAAGCCAGAGCCTCTCTCTCGATGTTCAAATGTACCCTCTACGCATGTTGTACCCTCTACGCATGTAGTGTTGTGCTGTGGGCTTCACGGGCGTGTCAATCTTCAGATGAATCTTTCGCCCCTTCAGAAGAAACGTGCTTAAAAACATTTGCCATTAAATCACCTGAACATTTCCTGGGAGAGAACTCCAAGAACTCAAATATTTTGTTACATCCTGCAATGTTTTTGGATAATTTTGCTGGCCTAGTGCCTAGAAATGCACTGTTTGTCACTTAATTTACTGAAGATTGTATTTCTATACCAATTTAATGTCAAATGATGGTTAAGGCCATTATGAAATGCCTGACTTAGGCTTACACCTGCCTGAGATTACTGTTAATTACTGATAATTAACAGTGCTATTAGCAGTATTGAGCTTCGTACAGTTATGATTTCCTCCAATCATTTTACCACCAACTGAATGCCGATAAATTACATGAAAGTACTGAAGTTGCTCACCATTTCATGTGACACTCAATTGTTGCTCTTTGCTAACAACAGGTTGGGGACCCCTGTTCTACACCAATATTGGAAATAACTTGCCTTATGTACTACCACCAAGAAAATCACCTTCATATTGACTGACTGTATAGCTTGAAGGGGTGAGACTGAAGAAAGGAATTAGGTGAACTCCCAGCTGAAACCAACTTAACCATTGATGGGCTAACTACTGAGAAACTACGCTGAAGCCTAGATGACAGATGCACAGCAACTGAACCTCCTTCCCAGGGCTCTGCAAAACTCCCGATATCTAACCAGTGCAAAGGCGGAGTTCCGAGAGCCAAACTGAATAACATGCTTAAAAAAGGGAAGAATCGGCTATTTTTAACGTGAGGGGGTACCACATTTTGAAATCCTTCCTGGGATGATCATTCATTCACTTCAATTATGGACAGTCTTCTAGATTGCTGAACTGCCTCTGCCAACTCCCTAGAAAGCCCCTTTCTGTGGGTACCTTCCTACCCAGCTACTTAACCGAGCAGCTTCATATCTGGGCAGTTGATCAGTTCAAATGCCTCCTTTAAAAAGTTCAACCAAGAAACCGTTGCCGCAAGATTCTCTCCTCTCAAAAGGAAGGACCACATTTCCTTCACTTCCAATGTGTTGCGGGTTTCCATTAATTCAGTCATATGTCTGGTTCTTAGGTCAGTCAGGCCCTGGCAGAGCAATGTGACGTGCTTTAATGATTCCATGTTTTCTCTTTCCTGGCAACATCTGCAATCCTTCGTAACGAATTTGCCAAAAATTTTCAATAATTGATTTGTGGGATATAGATCAACTCTGAAACAAAGGAATTGGACTCTGTACCAGCCATTAGGGGCTTTGGTGAGATATATAGGAACAGATCCACGTGGTTTGGTTTCTTCTCTTAGGCTCTTCTTCTATGTGGCAATGTGAATTTCTTTCGTCTTGGTTTCTGATCCAATCGTCACGCCAAAGTTTAGTTTTGACCTTTTCTGGAAAGTTGGTAAATTCTTCCAGATTAGACTGCATATTTTCTAGGGTTCTGCGACAACAATTAAGCTACTGCTTCATAAGGGCATTGTCTGCTCTTTAGTGCTTGTTTTTCAAAATTTCATATGGCACTGCTGATGAGGGCATTGTACTTTTCCGAAAGAGTGCCAATGATTTCCATGTCACTTGCACTTGTAATGAGGCAAGACCTAATTCATATCTAATCGAAGCAGTGGAAGCTATAAACAGTAGATTTAAGATCTTTCACCAGAATGCGCCTTCCATGGTAGACCACATTTTCCAAGGAGTATGGAGAAATACCTCTGCTCCCAAGGTTAATAAACAAACCACCTTTAAGTTGTAAAACATCAGTATCGCCAAGATTGAGAACTTGTCAAACTTTTTGTGGATCCTTCGCCCTTGACCAGCCAAGATTTTGAGCCTGGATTTCAAATGTAGTTGTCGTGGTTGGTTGCACGTACTGTTATTTACCAGGGCCCCCATGTAGGTCATCTGGTAAGTCGTTCTTAGCCACTCACCTTCAACATAGCGTTTGAATGAAGGTATTGCCTTGCCTCCTCGTGGTCCCAACATCATAATACTAGTCTTAGTTAATTTCATTGAGAGATCATTTTGTTTCAAATACTGATTAGGGCTGTTAAAGACCTCTGAAGACCTATAGGAGTTTTGTCTGCTAGGACAATGTCATCTGCGTAGAGTAGTCTTGACAGCTTCTCATCCCCGATGGATGGGGGAAATGATTTGACCATGCTTAAGTATTCACCAGCATCTGACAGGAAGAGACTGAAGCGAGTCGGGCGAGTGGACATCCCTGTTTAAGCCCCTAGGTGTGGGGATCAAATTAGTCAAGATTCCCCCAGCATTAAGTGGAACTTGCATAGTACTGGATTCATAGAGAGCTTTACTAGCTGAGGCGCTGACGATCAAAACTGTCAAAGGCTTCGCTCAGATCGACACAGGCTAGATATATCTGTGTTTTGCCATCATATGCCTTTCCTTTAAGTAGGTTAAGCAAAAAGTGTATTCCTGTGCCCATCTCCTTCAGGAAACCTGTTTGTTGTGGATCAAATCTCTTTGTAGACTGTATCCATAGTTGTAAATGCTTTAGGAGAAAGACAGAACACAGTTTGCCCAGTGCATCAATTTTTATTTATTTACATTTTTAAAGCGCTCACACAGCCCGCGGGCATCGAGGCACTGTTACAGGAATTGTTTTTGTCTTTGTTGCGTAATTGTTTATTTTTTATCTTAGTTGCGTATTTATAACGTGCTTAAACACCCAGAGGTTTTTAAGCGCGGACCCGGGGATCGAACCTGTGTTGCTTCGTGTCGTCTTGCTTCCAAGGCACGCACTTTGCCGCTGAGCTATCCTCCCGGGACATAGCAAGGCTATGGGGGGGTAGTTGGTCGGATCCATCCTATTGCCTTTTTTAACTATCGGGACAATGATAGCTTTTTTCCATGATGCCGGGAGTCGTCTCATTCTGAAGATTTGATGGAAAAGATCCAGGATTAAAGGAATCAAATGTTCTGGGGATTGCATTATCATGTTATTAGTAATCTCGTCTGGTCCCAGAATGTCACTACTCACCAAGAGTTGGTGTACAGGGTAGGCAGAACCGGAACTGCAGCGTAACTCGGACCAAGGTGGTCCGAGTCTCCTCACAGAAGGTGGCCTTCCTAATGATATACCCCTCTATAGTCAAGATAAGTACAAATAGAAGAGTAGATCAATTGAAAGAGCGATTAGAAACAGACACTACCATGTTTGGGCCAAGCTGCAATAGAAAGGCAGAAGTTAGAATGGGTTCATAGACTGGATCAATAGGAAGTGATAATGTAATAGAGGACTAACCTTGCTAAGCTAAACACTGGGTCTTCGTCTATCTTCTGGTGGTGTTAAGTCACTTTCCCAAGTCTGTTCCCTCTTAAGAATGCAACACATGGGACAGAATGTAAAAAACACCCAAAAAAACTAAGGAACGGAGGATAAAATGAGAAGTCAGGCCTCTTACCTTATTGGTTATGTGGATGGCAATCGGTGAAGGAGAATCCTGAAGAAAGTCCAAGTATCCAAGAAAAAGGAAAACAAAGGTGCATAAGGGGGGGGGGGGGGTAAGGTAGGTTAGTAAGGACCTACATCCACCCGGGTGGCACGAGGATGCACTAACGACAGAATGGTGCACTATTTCGCAACCACATGGTGTCCTGAGGTCCGTGCACTGAGTGAGTTCCAAAACATAGGAAAAATTATGTGTTCCAATGTATCCAAGTAGCCAACAAATCGGGAAATTCAGAGTCACTCCAAAAGTAGTAAAGGCAGTTTGTAGAACTAGGGGAAGGTCAGGAAAACAAAGGGCAAACCAAAACAATCTGAGGGACAAAGAATTAGGGTCAGTTACCGTATAGGCAGCAAAGGTACCAAATCACAAGGCAAAGGAGTCCAGAGTGGAAAGTTCTGGTCGATTACCATGCGGGCAGCAGAGGTACAAAATCACAAGACTAAAGGCAATCAGATAACAGCGAATACAGGATCGTACAACCAGAAACGTGGCCGGTAACAAAACAGCAGTAACTACAATCTGAAGCGCGTAGGCCTGTCTCTGATTGAGCTTTATGGGGCCAGAGTAGCGGCGCATGCAATTTGGAGCGAACATGGCCGGTCATTTGACCATTGGGAGCCACAGTCTGTGCTAAAATAGAATGTACAGCTGCAGCGTGACGTCTTCATGTTTTGCAAGGTTCCAGTCACCATGGTAACTTCCAACGCTGTGAGAAGGGGAAGCCCCTAAATGGAAGACCAGGGTCAAGCGCCCCCCGCTGTGGGGGACACTGGATATAATAGCGGTTGCACCGTGGCGGGATCACGACACAGAGCTCTAGAGTAGTTCACTTTTTTAAAGAGTATCTCCAAGTCCAGATAATCAAGGTGGAAGGGCCATGTAGCACCATTTACGTCTATCTCCTGACTGAGCATGTTTTCTTTAGTTTCAAATAATTTGCCCTAGAAATTGCAGGTTTCTTCAGGAATGGTGCTTGATAAAGAGATTGTACACAAAGGATCTGTCTCATTCAGTAGTTGTCACGTAGCTCTAGCATCTTAAGTATAGTCGCCAGCATCCGCTCCACATCTGCCTGTACTAAAGACGCTTTTTCTATTGTGAGCCAGTCCTTATACTTCTGCTTTTTTTTTTTTTTACAGTAATAGACGTTGTTCAGGAACCAGGTGTGAAATACTCTTGAGATTTTTTACGTAGTAGGTCATTCTGTTCCTTTACTGCGGCATTGAAAACATGTCTATTGGTAGATGTAGGAGCCTTGTTCTTCTTAGGTATGATCATAAATTCCTGAAGGAAAGGGATGTAGTTCGAATCTCCCACACTTCCAGGTGCTCGGCGAATCGGCATTCAAGGAGGGGTATCACGATTTCGCAACCTCAGGTAGTTACCACCTTGGGTGGTCTCAATGTCTATGAATAATTTTTCTGTCATGCTGTGAGTTGCAAAAGTGCATGGTCACTTGTATGTCGATAAATCACTTCAAAGTCTGAAACATCTTGAATCATTACAGTAGAGACAAATACATAGTCCTGGGAGGATAGCTCAGCGGCAACGTGTGCGCCTTGGAAGCAAGATGACACAAAGCAACACAGGTTCGATACCCGGTTTCGCGCTTAGAAACCTCTGGGTGTTTAAGCCCATTATAAATACGCAACTAAGACAAAAAAAAACTATTACGCAACTAAATAAACAAAAAAAAACGATTCCTGTAACAGCGCCTCGATGCCGTGGTGTGTGGTGTGTGTGAGCGCTTAAAAATAAATAAATAAATAAAATCAATCAAACAAAAAATAGTCCAGTATGCTGGTCTTACCATTACAGGACCAGGTATGCTTCGCTGGGATATGTCCTTGAGTTTGTCCAGATCTTTGTCATTCATAAGATCACATACTCTCTTCTCCACTCTCAGGGTCCTGAGGGAGGGACTGTTGTTTGTATCAGTTAAGTTTAAGCAGTGGCAATTGAAATCCCCCCAATGATGACAAAGTGGGGATTATAGAGCAGTGAAAGTTTGTCAATAGAATCCAGGTTTATAGTCAAGAAAGCATCAGAAAGCATCAGTGGTGATTATCTGAGGATTTCAGTAGATGTTAAAGATAAGGGCCATTTGCACCTCCTCGCCATTTTATTTCTATATAGTGAGTAGCACCGTCTGTAGGAAAGAGATGGGGTTAGAAACATCCAGGATTGCAATCCCAACTCTCAACTTCACAAAAGTAAGCAAACCTGCAGAAGGACGTCCTTTAAAGCTTTTGTGGGCAGGATTGAGAAACGCTGCATAGCCATCAAGGATTGGTATTGTGGTTAACCAGGTTTCCTGGAAGCAGATAACATCAAATGAACCAGAGAGGATCATTGGGTCAGAACACAAATGTGAGAAACCCCTGGTGTTCCAATACATACAGTGCAATTGTGCATCTCGTTGTTAAATCGAAGTCGCAGGCGGCATGTTAGAAACTCCCTAACCCTTTGTGTTCTCTAGCTTGACCTTGTGTTGGATATTCCTGAAAAGAGACTGTCCGCTTGGGCTGATCTTTCCCTGTGACTATGATCCCTATGTCTCCTTTGTGCAGGCATGCATAATCGGATGGTCTTTAGCAATAGGTTCAGAATTTAGTAGAGTTTGGGAGATAGACAAGACAGAAGGGATGGTATCTTTACACTCTCTTTTTGTAGGAGGAGCAGTTCAAACCTGAACAGGGATACCATGAAGCTCCAAACAATGGGGCGTACGCTGTTCTTCATTAGAAATGTCTGTCAGATCATATCCCATTGGTAATGGAAGGTGAGCCACTTCAAGTAATGAGGTTTTCACCCCCTTTAATCTTAGCTGGAGGATCACACTATCATGGCATTCTTTTGTCGGGAACTCCACTATGCTGATGTCGTCTGAGTTTAAGAAGCAGAGGAGGGGTGGTTGGTGCATAAGAAGCATAACAGTGGCACGTTTTAGAATAAACCTATCATTTAATTACCATAATCTGGCCATAAGCAATCTACATGTACCATTTTTTGTTGCAGGTCCTTACGGTATCTGTCTAGTATTGAGATCTTGGCGATCACCTGACTCCCTTTGAGTCTGCCCTTTCCACTCTACCATTTCTCTTTTCTGGTTCTTCAATCTCTTTGACACTGGAGATCTGGCCTGGGTTTTCAGTTTACTATTAAGAGTAGCTCTTTCACGTTTTTCCTCTAGGGTAAACAAGGGGCTAAGTGTCATCATGGGTTGTGTATTCCTTCTCGATTGAATGTTAGACGAGTTGGAAACGTGCACCTCCTCTAAGCCTAGAGAACTAACCGTTGAGATGCCAGACTTGCTCTGTATATTCACCACATTCAGACGACAGGAAGACTGACAGAGTAAAGCAATCTCTTCAGCCGCAAGGTCTTCTTCTTTTGAACAGGTATAGAAATCGAAACAGAACACCGATGATTGATCAATTGGAGTAGCCGTTTTTGGTACCGTCAGCATTTACCTCTTCGCAGTCAGCAGAAAAGCAGTTGTACGACATGGGTCTTGCTTTTCCCCACGAGGTACAAGGGTAGATTGTCTGGGAATCTGAAAGTTTCTTAGAAAGGCCTGGCAACTGTTCCTATTTCAATTGGAAGGTAGTAGCAAATTCTTAGATATGTTTGGTCTGTGAGCTGCTTTAGGGGGCAAACCATAGTCTTTCCTTTTCTTTTCGGTGTGAAAAATCTGAAAGGGCACTGCAGCTTTCTCAGTTTCTGAGGGGTGCAGTGACAGTGATGCCAAATGGGTGGGTTGCATGATAGTCAGGGAATATTATCTTGTCTGTGATATTCTTGATGGGCAAGCTAGCATCACTTTCGTCAGGTTTGTTGGTTTTTCTTATGGTAAACGAAGGCTGAAAAATCATTGGTAGTGCTGTTTTGGCGCTCGTACCAGAAGCTTGCTTTCTAGATACATTGGAGGAATTTGTATGCAATCCATATTATTAAAAGAGGATCCTTTTTATTCTGAGTGGCCAGACCATGTTATTTCCTGTTATGGACCACACATTCCAATTGTAGAAGTTCCAATACCGAGTTTAGGAGACATTTTATGTCTACTCTTTCAAGATCCAAAGTGTCTTGTAGCTTTTTCTAGATGGCATTTGCACATTCAGCTTCATGGTCCACCCTGGAGTGCAGTGACGTTATAAATGATTTGATAAAGATGATTTTGGAATGAATCATGGACAGCTAGGTAGCCTTATCCTTCACATCCTCATTCATAGTTTCAGGACGTTTCATGAAAGAAGGCAATGAGATGGAAAGAGCAGACATTGGGCCTCATTTCGAGGTTGGAGGTAGTCATGACGCTATTAGCTAAATTGCGGTACCGTTATTAGCTCTGAAGTCCCTTCACGGGCCCCGTCCATAACGCCAGGTAAAACCAGGTGTTAAGGAAGGGACCCGCTAAGGGAGCTCGGAATAGGGCGTAAAGGGATACCGGCACTGATGTCCTTAACGGTGCCCGGTATCCCTTTGCGCACACCTCGTAATGAGGCCCATCATCAACTGTTACATATTAGATATCCCCGTCTGGGAACCATCACATGTGTCTTCCACATGTTGAGTTGGAAGCGCCGGGTCATTTTGAAGTTCCCTTTCTGAGTGGAACAAGGGAGGCTGGAAGGACAAGGTTGGTCGACTGTTTATTGAAAAAGAAATCAAGGTCAAGATAAGCTATTAACAGAAACCTCTGTTGTAGAGGAAGGGAGTTGTGTATCGGAAAAAAAGAAATCCTTCTGGATGTTAACCGAAGGCTGAGGAGAATGTGCCTTCCCTTCCAAATGATATTGTTTGTGGGGGCTGCAAGGAGTCCAAAGATGATCTCTCTTGATCGGGGACAAATTCAACAACACAGATAACTCCTCTTTGTCATTCGGCAGAACAGCCCCATGCAAGCCATAGCTAGAAACAGAAGGCTTCCTCAATGCAGAATCAAGAGGATACTGTGAGGGGAGTGTGATGACAAATGGTGGTTCATAAAGCTCTAAAGGTATTCCAGGGCAGTTGTGGCTAGGTTGAGGGAGTGGAGACCTAAAAGGAATTGGAAGCGCACAGGATTCTCCTTGCAGGGCCGGGGAAGGAACGTCCATCTCTGGTAATTTGTCCGCAAGTGTGGGAGGAGTTAAAGCTTCTTTCATTGCGCCATTAGGAGTCCCGAATTCTCACTCAATAAGATTTCTGCATCAGTTAAATCAGCTGCGCATTCCTGCGGGCAAGACAAACCGCGGAAGAGTATACTGCAGTAGTAGGAGGAATTAATGGTGCTTTACTTGTAGCTTGCCACCAAACAGGTTTTATTGTAGGAGAAGCACGATTGGAGAGTGTTGCTAGATTCTTTTTTCCCTTCATTTCATGCACCAGACCACCGCCTTCCACTCCACCCTTAGAGTCTTGGAGCAAAGTCTTGGCATCCTTCATCGTAGATACAGAAGCAGGGGTTCACCTGCATAGCAGGGAGGACCCTGGGGGGATACAGATATTTTCAGTTTCGTGTTTGCAGGGGACAGGGAGAGATGTTCGCTCATCTGTGACCTGATCTGCTTTATAGTCCGCGGCATTGGGAAAAATCAAAGTTTTTCCATATCCAAGAAGCACAAATATCTTTAAGTCCAGTTTCTTCAATGACCCCAGTCACCATGCCACTCAGGCAACACAAGCAACACTCCACTTCACTCTGCAAGACTTTTTATGTAGAAGCTCCTCCTTGTAGGATGAAAGGAGAGAAAAGAGTCAGCCAAAGCAGGAACCAATGGCAGGCTGACAGAGTCTTCCCAAAACAAGCAACACTCCACTGCACTCCACGTCGCTGCGTGGCAGTGCAGGAGTTTTTATGTAGAAGCTCCTGCTTGTAGGATGAAAGGAGAGAAAAGACTCAGCCAAAGCAGGAACCAATGGCAGGCTGACAGAGTCTTCCCAACACAAGCAACAGTAGGGGTTATATTATTTTTGCTTTTGTGGCTCAGGCGTCCGTGCACAAGTCGGTTGTCAGAGAACTCCTTGATTTCCTTTTCCACCTTTTCGCTTGGCGGAGCATGGAGTAACTAGTAATCGAACTATGGCTAGACAACGAGCCCCTTCTGATGCAAAATTCCAAAAGAGAGAACTAGAACTTCTGAGCGGATCCTCAGTGCCGACTTAACTCCCAATGAAAGCACTGCATATTGATCCTTCTCCTCCTGGACTGCAAGCCAGAGGCACTTTGGTGACAATTTCTGATCAGAGCAATCAGATAATCATCCATCAGTTCCAATCATGCCATAAAGTAATATTCTATACAATGTGAATGATTCTCGGCATTCTGAAGAGTAGCATCTATACAAATTGTTTCAACGATTGCATAATCAGATCACAACCAAATGCCCCAATGGCTTGGAAGCCAGGGAGATCATCAAATACACATCTTACATCTATTGCTTGAGAGATACGGCCATCACAGTGTTCTCGTCCAGAAATGGCCGAATCTCCGTTTGTAGGCACCTCCTTTGAACCCGTGTCAAGCCTTGACATTGACCGCAAACCAGTCTGTAGGGACAAGGAGGAAAACTCTATTTCAGATCCATTCCTTATCGCTTGTTCTACGCATACGTGACCAGTTTCTCCAGATGTCAGCGATTCTTCTTTTTCTTAAAAAGAACATTATTATTGTTTTATTTTAAACAAAAAGTGTAAGGAAAACAGAGGGAATATAATGTTAACACCGAACATCCATTTCTAGAAATGGGACCCTCCCCAATTTCTCCTCCACCCCAACCTAGATCTGCTTATAAGATGATATAGTTTCTCATTAAAAAGATGCTTATTGCAGAAAGATTGACGGTCATGCCAAAATGATCTGTCTGTGACTCAGGAGGAATAAACTTAAATATATTGAGAGACATTGTAACATGTTTTCGGGGTCCCCTTTTGCCCTAATTTAAAATGTCAAGGACCAAGCCACCAAAACTTCAATACATTGAGGGCTCTCGGGTGGGCTGGACATGTCACCTAACTGTTTTATGTTGCCAAGTTTCCATTTAAGTGCTAAGGCTTCAGAAGATCCGTTAATAGAGCCCATTATTTTTCCATCGCAAGGAGGGGGTTTATAGTCTTTCCATCAAAAGGGTTTCCTTCTAAACCTTTTCCAACGAAAAATGTCCAACTAATTTTTTTGCATTGAATGCATTTTTTTGCATTTTTTGCATTTTTTTGGGGGGGTCCACTCTACCCCCCGTTTTTTACCCTTAGAACCCCACTCCAACTAAAAATAACCCTTTACCCCATCCATATATGCATTCGATGAAAAAAAATTGCATTTGATGCAAATAAATTCGATGCAAAATCTTCATTGGAAAGGGTTTCTATGGAAACCCTTTCGATGGAAAGACCAGATACCCAAGGAGGGACCACATTTTCTACCACTGTAGGTTAACATGCCTCCTACAACCTCACACAATGGGCCTCATTATGGGTCCAGTGATAACCCTGCCCGTTCTACCGGCAGGTTGCCAATGGACCTGTCATAATTTACCGGAAAATTTTTAGTCTCCATACCCATAGAGTCCTATGGGACTCTAAGGGAGTCGGGACAAAGGAGCACCGGCACCGTTAGCAACAGTGCTGGTGCTCCCGTGATGAGTCTGCCTACCATGGCAGCTGCATCTGGCAGGGTTAGACCTGTCGGGCACAGTGGCCACGGCAGGCAGACACAGAGTTTGCCGATCCAGAAACAAGGGTGCCGGTGAGCTTACCGACCCTTGTTTCCGGACCAGCAAACTCCTAATGAGGCCCAATGTGTTACCTACCCCACACACATAGCAGAAAACACCCTCAGCCTCCTATTTTACAATAATTCAATTTTTGTGCAAAATCGAATCGGGGTGTCGCGCTCAGATCCTTTGCGTTCCTCTTTATGTGCACTCTCTCATACAATATCTCTCTCCCGCCACATACCCACTCACCTCCAGTCAGGAATATCAGATGCACCACACAGTACTTGCCCCACTATTAATAACCCCCTTTGCTCTCAAACAAAACCCCCACACTTCTCCACAATTTGAACAACACCATCACGAGAGCACTGGGCCAGCTCCTCAAAAATAAAAATACCACTACAACGAGTACAAACCTCAGTTCAATGACACCCAGCAACAAACAACAAGCCAGTTGGCTAGACTTGAGCCCTGCAAAAGAATCCATGACCCTCCGCCAGGAAACCCTTCAAAGACTGCAGAGCCAAGTAAAAAAAATGCATAGCCACAGAACTAAAGCCACCCACTACCTTCAAGAACCATAGGATGCCCCCAAGCGCACACAGAAACTCTTCAACATTATCAACCCCCTCTCAAAACCACCATCCTTCCCCATCTTGCCCCCATCCCCTAAGTCTGATACTCCCTTATAGACAGTGGCGGCTTGTCCATAATGGTTGAGGTGGTGGCGACCTGCCACTACTCTCGCCTATTATGGAGGAGCCGAGCCAGGGCAGTGTAAACACTGAGAACGCCCTTAGCTGCTTTCTGCGGATCCAGCCAGCACCCTCTGTTTCCTGGTTCCTATAGTATGCATCACAGGAGCTGCAAGGTTCCAGATTCCGGAGCAGGCTGCAGGTAAGAAATCTAAAAAAAACATGTTTCGTGTGTGCAGGTATACAAGAATTTGTGTTTGTAAATGAGTGCGTGAATGACAGAGGTTCTGTTGTTTGTGTGCTCTTTTGTGTGCTCGTGTGAATGAGAGAGCGGCTAATGCTTTGTGGATGCACAGCACAGGTGAATGCGAGAGTGAATGAAGAATGAGTGCAATATGAATTATATTGTGTGCGTGTGAAGGTGAGAGGAGAGTGAATGAAGAATGAATGTTGTATGAATGCTGATTTATGTTTGTGAACGTGACAGTGAATGCAAAATAAACGGCATGTTACTGCTAATGCGTGTGTGTGAATGTGGGAGAGAAAGAAGAAAGAAGGATGCTGTGTGAATATTGATGCATGTGTGCCGGACGCTGAGGAGTCGAGGTAGAAGGGGATTGGGGAAAAGACAGAAACTCTTACTGTGCCAAAATATTGTCATGCAAGAGTGAAGGCAGCATAATGAGTGTACCTATGTGATATTGGCCCACATTGGTGGGATCGGTCTGGACATTTCTTTACTGTGATTTGGCAGTTTTTAATCAGCATCAAGAGTGAAGGCAACATACTGAGTGTTCCTAACTACTACCGTCCCACATTTGTGGGTCGGGTATGGACAGGTCTTCAAAATGGTATAGCATTTTTTTTAATGGGCATCAAGTCGTCCTAGGTGGGTCTGGACCACATTAGTGTGTCGAGTCTTGAGATGTTTCTTTACTGTGGCATGGCATTCCTGACTGAGCATCAAGGGTGAAGGCAGTATGAGGAGTGATCCTACATCCTAGGTAGCACTGGTCCACATTGGTAGGTTCGTTATGGACACATCGTTACTGTGACATGGCATTTTTTACTGGGCCTGAAAATTGAAGGCAACATGATGAGTGTTCCTATGTGGTATTGGCCTACACTGGTAGGTCCAGTCTGGACATATTTCTTTACTGTGGCATTGCATTTTGTACTGGTGAAGTCCACAGGAGTAGTTTTCGTATGGTAATACTGCCATATATTCGTGCAGACCCCATGGAAATGTATGAGGGCAGCCAGAATTAACATTGTTTTTATGTCTTTTGGTTACATGTTGCATCTATTATATTTTTACATGTGCTGCCCTACAAAATCCTTTGGTCAGAAAGAGTGCATCATTTTAACTCAATATTTTAAACATTTTTGCAGCGGAATAAACCCCCTCCTACACCACCCTTGGTTGATTTGGGCTCCTTCGCTACGCTCGGTCACTCCACTTATTCAGGGAAAACATTCACACCCTCCAATTAAAAAATGAATCCACCGCCACTGCACATGGAGTACTTCAACTCCAAGATTCACAACAGACAGACAACAAACAGGCATTATTCCCCAAAGGGCCTCTTACAACTACCGCACTCCCAAACCCTCAAGCACGTGGGACACAGTGCACCTCATCAACCATTACACCCTCATCACCCTGACAGCCAATCTACCATAACACATGTGTTGCCCTTACAGCCAAAACAAAAACAGCTCAGTTCTTAGAGATGCATGCCATGCTAAGCTGTATCAAATTGCATCACTGTTAACTCTTCCCTCAGACAGGACACATCCCCCTTGCCAGCAAAACAGGCCCGATCTCCCCCCTCTGAAGAAACCATTCCGTGGCACTCCATGAAAACGACTAACCAATAAATACCCTGCCATACCTTGCTGAATAATGGAATACTTTGTAACCCATCGACTCCAACACCACATAATCACAAACAACCTACCAAACCCATTGCTGTCAGGGTTCTATCCCACCGCAGCACCAAGACTGTAACTATTCACATACTGAAAGACCGGCACAACATCACAAAGGACCAGAACATCTAACCATCCTCGACCTCTCCACAGCTGTCAACACCCTTGACCGCACCATCCTCATAAACATCCTAAACCAGAGAATGCAACTCTCAGGCAGTGTTCTCAACTAGTCCATCTCCTTCACAGTGCAGGACTCACCTCATCCTCATGCCCCTTATAAATCGAACCTCATGCATGTCAATTATGTGGTACCACAAGTATCTTCCCTATGTGCCCTCCTATTCAACCTACATGTTGAAACCCTTGCACAATCCCTCAAAAGTGACACAATCTACTTCCACGAATAAGCAGATGATACACAAATATATTTCAGGATCTACTCTCTCTCAGAGCACTGCACCCTCAAAAGCTGTCTTTTCACCATCACCACGTGGATGGAAACCTTTTTCCTAAAACAGAACACACTTAAAACGAAATATCTCCCCATCTTTCCCAGACATAAACCTGTTCTCACCCATTGGATCAAAGAACTAGCCCCAGACAACCTTTACGTATCCTTCTCCACCCAGTAAGCCTACACAAAACACATAACTGCGGTCACCAAGGCATCGGGTAACCCTCAACTACACCGCCCATGCAAAAAACATCCTTTCCCACAACGACTTCAGGAGGGCAGTTCATGAATCACTGGACTCCTCAACAACTCTATTGCACCCCCCCTCCCGACTATAGAGAAACCAGCCGAAAGACGCAGTCTAATCCTGCCCAAACACTCACACATCACCCCAGTTCTCTGCCAAATCTACTGCTTCCCCAGATCCCAGAAAATGACAATCAAAGTTCTCCACAGAACATACAAAGCCATCTACTGCAATCAACATTCCTACCACTACCGCAAACTAAAGACCATCACTCATGCAAACACCAGAGAAGCAAGCCAAATGTCCTACGCATACCACACTGCAATTGAACTTGCACACAAAGACAGGCCTTCACCCATTGGTGACACTGAGCCTGGAATCCCCCCAGCACATATTTGCACCTCTGCTTACATCAACCCCTTTTGCAAAATCCTCAAAACATTCCTCTTCTCCCACCCAATCCAGTCAAACCTCCTCCTCCACTATTTCTTTGGTCTATCCTAATATTAATCAACACTTTCTGTGGGGTAAATTGAAGAAATGGAAAACACCAAAATGCCCCCTTGTTTGTTATTAATTCTGGAATGTATCCATGAAGACAGGAGGATAAAAATCAGACTTGATATTAACAGGATCCATATCTACTACGAAGTGGCTACACTAAGGGTGCATACTTGCTCGATGCCTTTTTAATCTTTATGTATCTGACATACAGGAAGCACTGTTAGAAGTATCATTAATTAGCCCAAAAATGGGTGATCTATCTATAGATTGGCAGTACCTTCACAATTCATTTTGTAAAGTGTATCCCAAATGTATGACTGAACAGATTTAAGAAGCTTTAGCAAGGCCAATTTTTGGGACTTTGGAGATGTTTGTTGACAAACAAGTGATATCTTTAAATCACATTTCTTGAAGTCTAATTTGATAAGAAAACGAAAACTCATATAAAACGCATTAGCAAATCCAATGGTTTTGGCAGTTGCGCTTGTTCATTGCCATGCATTGTAGTAAGTTATACAAGCACACAAAAAAACTGCTGATGAATTATCTGACAAGTGTTGAGGAAGCCATTCGTTTAAGCAATAGTATGTGTTCACTGACAAGAAAATAGCCTCAATGTATCAACTACACCTTTTGTAAAGTGTAATATTACATATAAACAAAACAAAACTATGACAAAAAACTCCTTTAAGCACAAGCATCTCCAATAATTTGTGTGTGTGTAGTTGCCCCATAAAAAGGAAATTGCCAAAGCTTCATATCATGTTGCATGGAGTGTAATGTGATAGATGAACATACAACTTAGAGCTTGTATATGAAGCAAATCCCGTAGTTTTGGCATTAGATTGATAGCTATACCCAGACACACATTCCCACGATCAATGTATGCCACCATATTCACCGTATGCCACCCTTTACATGCCCAATGCCACTTGCAACCATTTCACAGAAGCCACACCCTCTGCCAGGATCCAGAGCAATCCACTCTAGCAAGACCCTTTACCACAAACAATTCCCTCAGCCACAATTCACAATCAAACATGTAATGTACACCCTTTTGCACAATCCCCACCCTTCGTCATAATTTACATGTCCCATGCCACGCAATACCCTCAGCCACAATATACTAACACTCCTCTAAGCTATTACCTCACAGAAATAATATCAATCAGTGAAAAATCTGTTTTACATTTGTTTTAATTGAGGTTTTTTCTTATAAAAAGTAAAGTGTACAAACCTGGGAATTACCTATATTAAATGAGTGTGTATTAAATATTCACAAAAATAAAAATAGTCTCCCACACTACAAATGAAACCATAACTTACAACACACAACACTCACTTTAAATATAAGTAAGTTAACATTAGGAGAATACCATTACTGGTATAGTGTAGGTTAAGGTTTCATTTGTAGTTTGAGATGCTATATTGGGTTTATAAATATTCACTTACACATGCTATTCGTATTGTGAATGACATAATTAATGAGTATCCATTTGGTCGCGTGCAGTGACTATGAACGGCCATTCACAAGAAACAGCAGCATATATGTTTGTTCTGTGATGTCATAAACAGCCGAGCATCACAGCTCTGTGATTGAGGCCCAACGGGGGTGTCAAAGCTTGAAGCTTTGCGATCAAAACGTGACAAGTCATTTAAATGAGGCTTTGCCTTAGTGAGTATGAGAAAGGCATACGGACATGATATGCATAATATGTGAGAAGGCATATTTAAGGTTTTACCATGCAACCCGCGTAGAGCAGAGAGACTGGGAGTCGAGGAGATCAAGGGATGGCAGGTGACTAGGTCTGCTGCGCAGTAAGATCATGACATGAGACACCCACGCGAAAGCAACATTTCTAAGAACAAGAATACTCTGCGATCTCCAGAATAGGCATTTCCTAGTAAACCACCCTCTTTTGTAATATTGGGGGTCATTACAAGTTTGCCGGTCCGGGAACTATGGTACCGGTAAGCTTGCCGGTACCGTAGTTCCCGCACCGGCAAACTACAAGTTCTGCTCGTGGGTGCCATTGCGGCCGCCAGGTCTTACCTGGAGACCGTACCAGCACCCGCGAGCAGAGCATGTCGGATGCACCGGCACCATTGACAACGGTGCCGGTGCATCCGGCTTCCCCATTCCCTTGGAGCCCTATGGGGCTCCAATGCAAATGGGGAAGAATTTTTCCCGGGGTCCTGGAATGGCCAATTACCGGGTCCGCAGGGATTGTAATACCCCAGTAATGGCCCATTCCAGGGCGCCGGAAAAAAAAACAACTCCTTCTGAAGGGTTCCGTTTGCTTGTACCATGGTATCTAAGGGTAATATAAAACGTATTGATGCAAAAAAAAAGATTGATGCCTTAGGCAAACAGTCATTTAATTTCCAGCTTTCAAACTTTTAAGATCATTTCATCAGGCATAGGGATAATGAATCTCATGGAAAAGCAAGACAACCTAAGAATTCCACTCTGGGAAGCCTTTTTTGTTCGTGTCTGTGTTTCTGATTTGTGGTTGCTTCACAAAGAGCCATACACTTCAGAAGTTACCCCCACACATTCCAGTCCGAAAGATGTAAATGGGGCACTGCAAACTATAGGCAAAGAGGCAAGAGTAAGAAACCACTGCTGTGGTGCATTCAGAGAGGCGAATAGGGCATGTGCAAACCGCCTGAAGGTGGGTATGTTTTCGTCTGAGCTGATTGCGTGTCCCTCTTGACCTACCATGCTCTATAGTTTTAGCTTGGGATAGGAAATGCAGTCAGTGACATGTTAGACAATTGTATTTAGAAACTGAATCAGGCTGTTGGTCACATTTGCAGTATTGCCACTAAAAGGCTGGTCAGACTGAAATACAGCAAACCATTCATCCGGCTGATCCCTTGGCAAGATTAGTGGTGGCAAGGTCATACAGGTGCTGGGGTTGTGCCTCTGGAAGGCTAATAGGGAGGGGGGACACTCAGTCATGTGTTAGGCCTTTGGCTTGTGAAGGCTGATGAGAAAGGGATGATGCCAAATTGAGAGTGTACTTCTTTGAATCTAAGTGAAAAAGACAGAGGCTGACATAGAACAGGAACACTCACAGGTTTCTTAGATACTTGTGGGGCAGAGTGAGAAATTGAAAAAGGAGATGAAGATCAAAGAAAAGTAAGGAAGCAGAAAGAAGAGAAGGAGTAATGGAGGACTGAGAAGGGGGTTGAAAGAGGAGACGAATAGAGGAGCTAATGACAGAACCTATTGGAGTCAAATGGGAGGAATGAAGGCAGTGGAGTAATTAAGATGAGAGAAGGTAAGAGAGTAAATCATGAGTTTAGTAGCCTGGAAATGGAGGAGCATGATGACGATTACAAAGGTAGAAATGGGCAATGTGAGCAATGTTGGTGGTGTGCAGTAAAAAGGGAGAGAGGAATCGACGGTGACAAAAAATTGCAAGATGAAAAAGAAGGAACACTAGGGGGAAAGCAGAGACCAGCAGAGGAGCTAGCATGGGATGGAGAAGAAGAGGAGAAGTGAAGAACTTCTGTTTTGGAGGAGTCGTGATGGAGAAAGCACAAAGCTATCGAGAGGCAGGCAGAAACAGAGGTGTGAAGGGGAGGGGTCAAGGAGGAAAAAGAAAAGAAGATTTGTGTGTCATCAGCATAGACATGGCAGGAAAGATTCAAAGACGTGATGAGGTCAGAGTGGGGAATGGTGCATAGGAAGAATAGTAAAGGGTTGAGACCAGATCCCCAAGGGGCACAATAGAGATGGAGGGGTGAGGGGAAAATGTTTGCCAGCCCATGAGACACAATATGTTACGTTATGTTAAGTTGATTTGCAATGCGCGATGTTGCCCTGTTCGTGGTCTCCAGGCACTCACGTGTTTCTACAAGGAAAAGAGGGTTGGGTAGGTTAGTGAGGGAGAGAAGGATAGGATAGATGTTATGCTCATCTGTTGATGCTTGCAGAACCAGGAGCAATTAGGCCTCTGTGCATGAAAGCTTTCTGGATGCGCTTTGTTTTGTGCACTGGGCTTGCTGTGTCCAGAAGGGTTACGTCCAGTGTTTGACTTATTTGTTGTCTGAGGTGGTTGGGTTTGTAGCTTGGTTACGGTAATGTGTGGTTTTGTGCTTTGGTGTGTTCATTAACTAGCCCTCTGAACGTGTGTTATTGGTGATGATTGTGGGTTGTGTGGGAGAGAAGAAGTGGTTTGTGGCTTTGGGTGATCTCTGCTTATTTGGAATTATGTGATTGTTTTCCATTCTAAATGAATACCTTGTTTTCCTTGTGTCCAGTTTATGGTTTGCGGAAGAAGGGATTTTGTGGGTTGGGCAGTCCATTCATGGAGTGGTCATTTGGTGGTTGATATGTGTTTATCTCGGTGAGTTGAAAAGCCAGCTTTTTACACTTTTCCTTAAAGTGAGGTGGTCTTCTATCGTTCTTATTTCCTTAGGGATCGAGTTCCATAGTTTGTCTGTGATATAGAAAAAGGCAGTTCCTCTGAATGTTCTTTTCTCGTAGTGTCTTGTTTCTATTTGAAGCTAGGTGCTAGGTCTTAAGTCTCTCCTCGGCTGGTATTAGGTGATTTTTGTTTGGATGAATTTGGCTTGTTGTCGGTGTAGTGATCTAGTGCAATGCAGAGGGCTTTAAAGTTGCTGAATCTCTTTGCTGGTAGGCAGTGTAGAGTTCTTAGGGCCAGTGTGATATAGTATCTTCTATTTAATCTTAGGAATAGTCTTGCACCATTATTTTGGATGTGTTGTAGTTTTGGAGGCGTTCAGGCATTCCCATGTGTACACTATTTGCATGGTCTATCCTGGATAAACCAAGGAGATTATTGCGAGGGTTCTGTGTGCAGAGTTGAGATAAGGGAGGGTTCCTCTTATTAATTGGAGGAGGTATAAGCATTTTTTGACTATTGTAGGAATTGTGGTTCCAGGGTGAGGCTGTTGTCCATGAGGATTCCCAGATGTATAACTGTTGTTGTCTCCGGTTGGGTTCCCATCATCCGGGGCCATGTGATGGATGAATGTGTTAAGCTGTTTTCTTGTGTGGTGATTGAAATTTCTATTTTGGTTGGGTTTAGTTTGAGGTTGTTGCTTGCCATCCAGGTGTTTATGTTGGTGAGGCATGTATTAAAGGAGTGGTCTGGGTAGTTATCTAGAAGATGAGTTGATGTTCGTCTGCTAGTCGAATGCTGTGAGTCCATGGTTTGAATAAGTTTCATTAAGGGGATCATATAGATGTCAAAGAGGAGTGCAGAGAGTCTTGATACTTGTGGTAAACTGCATGTGATTTCCTTATGTTCGATGTGAATGGTGGAATGTGGATTCTCTCTGTTCAGTCGGTGAGGAAAGATTTCAGCTATTGCAGTGCAGAGCTTTGTATGCCAGATTCCTCGTCTCTTGATTAGGATTGTATGCCTGATCTATCGAAAGCAGCTGATATGGCCAGAGGTACGAGGACCGATTGGGTGTTGTTGTCCCCAGTAATGTTTAGATCACCCTTTATGGAGAAGAATGCTAATTCTGTTCCTCTCATGGGTCTGCAGCCAACCTCGGATTGGCCAAGTATTTCGTTACTTTCTACATGATCAAGAATGTCTTTGTAGATGTCAGCCTACAGGATTGTCTTGGGAACGGTAGGTTTGATATGGGCCTGTAGTACGGACATCTGTATTTCCCACCTCATCTTTGTTTGATCTGTTTGATTAGAGAGATGGGATTCAAACCACCATAGGATAGACCCAGAAACACCTACAGTAGAAAGAAAAGAGAGGAGAATAGATTTGATTTGATTTTAATTCTTATATCGCGTTAAAGCGCCCACAGGCCTCAAAGCGCATATAGAACAAGACAGTAACAGACATATGTAAACCTTAGTCAGTAAAGGCACAAGATGGTCCAATTTAATAAGGGTCAAGGTTGAAAAGATGGGTCTTGATACTCTTTTTAAATTCAGAATGGAACTTTGCCAGTCGTAACTGAGTTGGAATTGTATTCCAGTCCCAAGAAGCTTGTACATCAGACCTGGTACCTCCAAAACTCAATAGTTTGAATCTGGGTTGCAAGAGCTTGGTGGCATCATAAGAATGCAATGAGCAACCTACACTAAAAGGGGTTAGTCGATTGGAAAGGTACTGGGGTGCATCAGCATTACGGCACTTAAAGGTGAGGGCAAGAATTTTATGTGTGATACGTTGTTTCACGGGGAGCCAGTGAAGCTTCCCTCTAGACTCAGAGATGTGGTCTCTGTGGGAGGGATGGAAAACGGCTCTAGCAGCATTATTTTGTATGACCTTTAGAGTCTGGATATTTGCTTTTGTAGTTCCAGCCAAAAGACTGTTGCCATAGTCAAGACGTGAATTTACAAGTGCAATTGCGAGCAAGGACCTGTTTTGCAGGGAAATGTATGGGCGAATGTGATGGAGTAATTTAGACACATAACTGCATGTGGCTTTTTACCTGGGCCACCTGAGGCTTCATAATATGTTCAGCGTCTAATGTAATGCCCAGGGTCTTTAATGATCTTGCCACCTTGATCTTGTTGTTATCTGTGACCAAAGTACCATACTCAGAACCCAATTTATTGTGTTTATGTTCAGAGGTGATGATCAGTAGTTGTGTTTGTTCCACATTCAAGGCTAATGAATTGGTCACCATCCACGCCTGAATAGTGTGATAGATGGAATTAATGGTGTTGGTGTCACTAGTATGGCAACTTGTTAATTGAATTATGACCTGAGTGTCATCGCCATAATTAGTAAATTGGACACCGAGGTCTTCAAGAAGGGTGAGGAAGGGCATGATATATACATTAAACAGGGTGGGAGAAATTCATGAACCCTGGGGTACTCCACAGGTAATGAATGCAGGGGTAAAACTAACATTATCGACTGGCACTTGTAAATGTCTGGGACCCAGGAAAGATGCAATCCATTCGGAGGCTGATAGGGAGCAGTGTGTCTGATCCACTCATTGTTTTACCAGCCACGCATGATCGATCAAGTCAAACGCTGCTGACAGGTCTAACAGCATAAGGAGTGCTGGTTTGCCTTTGTGCACAATACCAGCAATGTTTGATTTGAGGTCAAGAAGAGCTGTTTCAGTGCCATGTTTGGCCCTGAAACCTGATTGTTTTGGGTTAAGAAGCTGAATCCTTTCGAAGTGGTCCTGGAATTGTAAATAAGCAATCCGGTCCAAGATCTTCAACATGAAGGGCACGTTTCTAATGGGCAAGTTATTTTTAGGTTTGTGAGGGTCCAATGTGCTCTTTTTTAATAAGGGAGTTACCCATGATTCTTTAAGAACCTTAGGTACATTAGCTTCCTCAAAAGATATGTTAACAAACTAGTCACCCAAGGTGTCAATGTGGAAGCAGTCACCTAGGCAGGATGTGGGTTTCATGTTATTGACAATTTTGCAAATTTGATCCTCGGTGGAGGGTTTAAACTGAAATATTGTCGGAACAAGGACTATTTTAGGAGACTGTGCTGGAGTATTCAAGGCATTGGTCTTAATCATTGTAGTGAAGGAGATTTGATTGGTTTGAGAGTGGATAGAGTTTTTATGCCCTGCTGTTTTTAGGTTACACTCATCATGTATTGATTGACACCAATCTGTGTCCTCCTTCAATACATTAGGTGCCACTTGGGATTTTCCTCCAAACTCTTTCAAAATGGCAAACAATTCACGTGAATTAGACTTGGTCGGACAGAATCCTATCATTATTACTATCTGACTTTGCAGCAATAATTGCTTATTTCTAGCTAGCTACTGCACTTTTATAAGCAAGAAGGTGCAGGGAGGTAGGATTTTTCCTCAATTCTCTCTCAGTTTTATGTTTATCACAACGTAAGCTATCAATGGAGTAAAATAAACTAGGAGTTTGTATTGGTTTTAGTTTTTACTAAACAAGATTTCTTATGAGCAAGAGTATCCATGACGTGAATAAAAGTATCAGTAAAATGGCTAACCAGATCTTCAGAATTTGTAAAGGTATGCACAGGTTTTAGTTCACGTAATAGATGAAGGGAGAGCACTTGAGGTGTGAGTTTTTTAAAATTTCTTGCCACAACATGCTGTTTCAGGAGCGTTTTTTGGGAACAAAAGAAATCAGGAGGAGAGAAACTAAAGGACACTTGATAGTGATCTGACTAGGGACACTGACTAACATCCTGATCCGTGAAGGAATGCCCAGCTTTGTGAGAAGGTGTAAGTATGTGCTGAGTGAAAGCAAGAGATTTAAGAGTTGCTAGCAAGGAAACAGCATTATTGTCACTGATGTTGTTGGCCCAAAGATTAAAATCCCCAAGAGCAAGTACTGGGGTATTAGCCTTGGTCGTTTTATTAATTAAATTGATAAATTGTTCTTCAAAGTCTGGAGTTTCAGATGGTGGACAATATACTCGAATTACAGTCAGGGAGTACTTATCGTGTCACTTAACCTTAACTGATAGGCTTGCAAAACCATCCAATATATCGTGAGGATTAAGGTGTAGGTTTATGTGATTAGAGGCAGGTATAGCAACAACAGCACCCCTGCGCTCCGGGCAATCAGCACTCAACATATAGTATCCAGAAGCTAATGCTATAGTGGCAGTACTCGGGGTATCTGCGATGAGCCAGGACTCAGTAATGGCCATAAAATCGCAACCTGATGTTAAGATTGCATCAGAAACCTCAACCCTGTGTTTTAACAAGGAACAGGTGTTGAGGAGTGAAAGACGATTTTGAGAGGTAGAAGTATATCATTCAACCTGTGTACTCAGCTTATCAGGCACGGTGTAATGTACTTGTGTGTCTAACTTCAATGGCAGGAATGGATCTAAGATTAAATCATCTGAGGGAGCTGCAAGAAAGGGCTGGATACAGGCGAAATGATTACTAGTGCTAAACATGGGATTGTAGTGCGGCGAGGCTGGAGTAGCTTCATGACTCGGCACCACGGGACGTGATAACATGCCAGGAGGCTTACTAATGAAGCATGAACTATGCAGGGATGCAATCGGCAAAGCAGTGGTTCTCAGACAGGGAGGTATGTGAACACTACGCTTCCCAGATCCTGGCACAGAATTAAGGATTGCATCGCATTTTACACTAAAAGTATCATTGTTATGCACATAGAGAGGAGAGGGGTATTGCGTAGTGCAGTCAATGTTTCCCAAATAGATGACATTTATTTATTTATTTCAATTTTTACAATGCAACACTCAACCATAGGTCTCAGGGCGCAACATATAACAGGATACAGATACAGATAGACAATTGATTTCATGAGAAGCAAATAGAAGGTACAGTTAAGCCAAGTTGAAATGGTTAGTCTTCATTTGTTTCTTGAAGTCCAGTAAAGATAGTATCTTTCTTACTTCGGGAGGAAGTGCATTCTAGGCCAGGGGGGCCTGAACTTTGAAGGAGGTTCCACCAAACCCTTTAAGCTTGAATTTGGGTTGAAGAAGGCTGGCTTGATCGGCGGCTGAGGAAGGGTTGGTAGCAGCAACCCCCCATCTGTACCTGACTCGCTGTGGCAGAAAGGATCCTGCTGCCACAAAGTGGACACAAACCATCACTAACCGGCTAGTCTCTCTCGCGCCAGCGCTCCCATCAACATTAACCATTAATAGAAAATCAAGATGGTTACGAATAGAGGATTGTTGTGGCGGGCAGAGAGAAGAGCAATTGAAACATGTAATAGTGTAGATTTAGAAGAGTGTGAAGAACGGAATTCAGATAGGAGGGGAGGGAGAAGAGAGTGAAGTTGTAGGAAAGAAAATATTTAAGTATACATTCCATTTACAGTGTTTTGATAAGAAAAGCTGTAAAGATATTGTGTGAAAGTTAGTAAAGAGAGAATAGGCCAGGGAGTTTTTTTTCAGGACAGTGATGATAACATCATGTTTGAAAGAGGAGGGAAAGGTGGAAGATGAAAGAGAGAGGTAAATTAAGGAAGTGAGGTAGTGGAGGAGGAGCGGAGAGATTGAGGGAATCATTGCCGAAGGGATGGGGTTAAGAGGGGAGCATGAGATACACATTTGGCAGTATCAGAGTCAGGTAGAAAAGAGAAGCAGGAGAGAGAAGGTGAGTGAGCTTGAGAAAGAGAAGATGAGGAAGGTGAGGAGGGGGATGAAGGGAAGGAAGGTAGGGAATGGAGAAACGAAGATTAGAAACATTGGTGGTGAGAAAATCGGCAAAATCAAAAGAAGTGAGGGGGCAAGAGCTTCCTAATGGTTGCAAAGAGTAGGAATGTGTTAATTGGGATAGTGATTAATGAAGCTATGCTGTATGTTGAAACCATCTTCTAGTTTATTGAGAATTTGCAACTATTTGTATTCCTACGTTTTCATGCCTTTTCCGCCCCAAAGTTCCCTTTCAGCACTGTGATAAAAAAAAATCTTGTTTCCAAAAAAGTGATCAACAATTTGTGTGTCCTTGCTCTGCACTCTAACGCCTTGCCTGTGGAGATTCACTCACTTCTGTAATTGTTGTGCAGTTCCCCAAACAGAAGTCCCACCTCAGGGATTTCATATGGATAATAAGATGAACAACATTGTTGGATGCACATGTAATTTTGTAATCCTGCTCAGTGCCAGGTATCCTAATTGTACGTAATTGTATTTGCACTGTGGCTATGTGGACAGGGCAGACAGCTCTTTGTTTTTTCATGGCATGGTTCCATTGTCTGTGAATTGTTGATGTAACTTACTTTTAATCATCATTTCTTTGAGATTCGCGGACTGTCTGAAATCAAGGAGGACATTTCAGGGAAACCTCTCACAGTAGGCTGTAGTTCCTGGACTATTTTGTGGAGGGATTAACAACTCTGGGTGCAACAGGTTGTCACATACAACCCAGAGTTAGAATCCCTTCACAACATAGCACCACTCAAACACGTATGCACCACTCAAACACAATACACTCATATGCCATACACTATATACCATACACTCATTCACCACACACACCAACCAACACATACAGCACAAACACATACACTATACACTCACCCACATGCCCTATGCAATTCAACCATACACACATATGCCATACACTCATTAGCGATACACGGATATGTGACACACTCATACGAAATACACTTAGGATGTATACTCATACACTATATGCAAATACACTCATACACCATGCACTCATGCTCATGCAACATCCATTCATATGCTATACACCATAATCCCCACAAAAATAATGAAATAAAATTGATATAAACACTTTAAAAAAAGAGTTAAGGGTACTCTAACAAACATTACAGTCTACAAACAATAGAATTAATGTTAAGCCACAGACACTTACTATACCACTACAAACTCAACCATGAAACTCAAAGTATAAACACCCACTTCATACCATTACAAATCGAACCTTAACACTCACTTCAGATATGAGGCAGGTTACATCAAAACCATAGTAAAAGTGAATGTTGAGGTTGGATTTGTAGTGGCATGGAGTGATGATTTGTACCTTAACTTTGTTATTTCTACTGATGGAGAAAAACGGCTAAGTTACCCAAAAAGTTGACTACCTATGGGGAGTGCAACTGAACCAGGACTGTCTCTCTCAACCTCTCTCTCTCTTTCTCACACACACTCATTCTCTGCCATTCAACCTTCGTACACACACACAAACTTATATGGGATGGTTGATCTCGATCTTGATTTGGGTGATTTGTAATGCGCAAAATACCAGAGGTGTAACAAGAAGAAATCTCCTGCATCTAGGCGCAGCTGATAAATACTGGTTGCAATTTGGCAGTTACATAAACATAGCAGTGTAAATGTACAGTTGAAAGGGGGGGACCGCCTGTTCAACCTATATTTGGCAGAACTCCCAGGCTTCCTGGCTAATATTGATAGATATCCTCCCAGAATTGAAGGTGAGCTGTGAATTGACTGTCCTACGTGGATGATATAGTTATGTTTGGTTACGCGTATGTCGGTCTGCATAGGGCAGCCAATGGGTTAATAAGTTATAAGGAAATTAACGATCTGGTGATCAACTTTGATGAGACCCAGTTTATGTGCTTTGGGAAAGGTCAACTTTATCCCTTTGTGACATCTAGGGGCACTATAGATTGAATATTAATCTACAGATATCTGGATGTATAAATTGATAAGGCACAATATGTATCTCTGAAGACTGAAAAGAGGCATAAGGCCTGGGTGCAAATATTGCTCATCAAAAAATGTGCGACAAATACACCGGCTTTGGCTATGCAGGGACTATCAAGATATACTAACAGAGCTTCTGTCCGGCTGTCCTTTTTGGCCTCGCGGCAACCCATATGAGTGATAACAAATGGCTCAAGAGATTTGAAGCTACATTTTGACGTGTTCTGGGCCTACCTAATTTAATCCCCATTGAAAGAATACATTTGGAAATGGGGTCACTTTCATTGGAGTCACAGGTTAAGATGAAAATAGGCATTCTTCTTCTTAACTCTTGGAAGTAGCCTTGCTGTCCCTTGCTTAATTTGCTAGGGCAGGCAATGCGCAAATACATATTGGGTAACGTCTGTTGTAAATGGTAAAACATTTCATTGACTTGCTTTGATCTGCATGAGTGAACCCCTGAATGGTCCCTTTACTTCTTTAAACTGAACGATGAGTTGGTTAGTAAGGTGAAATCCTGGGATTGGATCACAAATGTCTCATATTTGGAAGGGCTGCATTGCTTCCAGAGTCATTATCAAGTAATGTATAGGTTCATGTCTCCATAACCATATTTATTGAAATTCTGCTCGATCTGTTTGTAGATTTTATTTATTGCTTAGATGCAATTTGTTGCTCACGCGCTCTGTTTTGGGCTGTCGTCAAGGAGTTCCTAGAAAGGATTGAATATACTGTATCTGTAAATACCCATTGATGATTGAAACGGGCAGGCTTGTTTGTTTGTTTGTTTGGTTTTTTTTTTGTATGGAGCACCAAACCCGGTGATAACTGGGTGCAAGCAGTACAAGATAACGTTAAGCTTAGGTTACAGGATATGTCATTGGCGGATTTTCAGATTACAGTTTACAAGATTTACAAAATATAAAGTTGCATGTAAATCCGTAATATACAATATTTAGAAGATATATAAATTACAGTAGTCAATATGACGAGAGCACACTGTGTGTTAGGTACATGGTATAAATCCACACAACATTATGGTTCATAGATTTAAGCAGAAACATAAAGTTAGGTTGCATATTGTTTTTGGGATTAGATCTCCAGATGATCATCATTAGTTCTCTGCCATTTCTGAATGTTGCGTCTGAAGCTGGAGTAAGTTTGCTCAGTACAGAGTGTAAGTGGGAGTGAGTTCCAGGTCTGAGCTGCCATAACTGGGAAGCTTCTGCCGCCCTATTTGGTTAAGTGAAAGTGAGGTACATTGAGGCAGAAGGAGTTGGTAGTCCTGGACGGGCGATTAGAGGTTTTCCTGGCAATGCGATTAGTGAGATAGGCTGGGGCAGCGATGTTCTAACTGCTTGCTTGGGAATGAAGGAGTTACAAATATTTAATTTACCACACGCTGTTCATAGATTTCTTAGTTTGACGGAGGAAGGATTTTGCCAATATTGCATTAATTCATGTAATGGAAGTCTATTGATTGTGTTATTTAATGAATGGAAAGGTTGGGTGGAAAAAATGTAAACCCATGTTTAAGACACTGGATGTATTACTTTGAAATGTTTTTGTATGTTTTATTGACTTTTAGAGTTTATAAATTGTGATGGTAAGTGTTGCCCATTTTCGGTTTCTCTTTGTATTTTATTGTCTTTTGTATGTACATGTGAAATAGTTCTTTGGAACTAGTGAACACATTAAAATAAATAAAAAAGCAAAAGCGGGGTTGCATGCACAGGAGACCTGGGTGGACACTGTCCTGGCGTGGCGCCAGGCTCATGAACAAAAGTAAACAAGAACATCCATTTAACACCAAAAAGCTTTTATTATGGACATAGCACTTCAGCTGCATTAACCTTGAACATTCCATCCATTAAGCAGGATGCATTAACCTTGAACATTCCATCCATTAAGCAGCCCCAAGTGTATTCTTGGGTGTGACTGCTAATGGATTGCCTTCGCACATGCTCACTCTCTAGGAGTGGCAGGGTGTGGCTGGTAAGATGGCCCTAATGGGCGTGCCCATGATCTCAGCTATACAAGCTGCCCCGATCCTCAAGACAGACGCTTTGCGTTATTCTGCACTTACAAGTAGCGTAACGCTCACCGTCGCCTGAGGTCAGGCTTACCTTTGAAGATCATGCTTCCTGGACAACCTGCTTCCTGCCAGCATACTTACCAACTGGAGGAAGCTGTTGTTACCTATGCATCAGTTCGGCGAACCAAGTATTCATCTTTACACTTTCCGGAACGCCGAAATCTTCATCTTGGTACCGCAGCACGACACGCTCCATCGTCGACAGCAGTGCCTTCAAGGAAAAACAGAAGACAAGGTTAGACATCGAAAAAACAGTCAGTTTAAGGTTGCGCTTCGCCATACTTCGCTGTTTTCCTTAAACCATCACTTACCTGCTGTCGAACATTGCGGTAGCATCCATCTTCCATCCGGCCGCGTCTCGCTTTTCACAGCTGCATTGAGGCCGCATTTCCATCTAAGGGAAGAAAACAGAAGAGAGACATTATTGCGGGCATACATAGGAGCAACATATAAAGACATTAAACAGAACAAACAGCATCACAAGAGCTCAAGAAAGACTTACCAATCATAAGGAGAAGCATAGTCACAGCTGGACTGGACTAATCCTTATCAGGGATCAGTGAAGGAACTAGATCCCATTCGACGCGCCCCTGCCAGAAGTAGCAGAACGGAGAGCTTATCTTCCATAATTCACAGGTGAGCTTTATGGGCTGGCGTATGCTCACAGAAACCGTACTTTGGGGTGAAGGGTTCGAGAGGTACAACAATCACAGATTGGCGCACTGACACACTCTTATCGCCATGCAGGAGAAGTATCACGACGTACCACTGCTCACAGCTTTTCGACTTAGGGAGAGGCCTGAAGGGGGTGATTTAAGTTCAGGGAGGGCTGCAACCATGCCCCAACGCCTCCACAGAGACAATGTGAGCGTAACAGTCTTCTTCTTCTACATCGATTTCTCATACAGGTGATTTGAAGGCAGCAGAATACTTTTTGAGAAACACATCAGTCTCGCATCTTTCACATACCAATATGTTACGCCACATGATTAACCTTATCTTGAAACTTAATTACTTCAATAACAATATGGATTTTGTTTGCGAACTACATGGACTGCGATGGACACTAAGTTTGCCCCTCCTATGCCAATTTAATTATGAGCTGTTGGTCAGATAATTTCCTTTCGAAAATCCAAAATCAATGTAACAAGAATAGTGTGGTGTGGATCCCTTGCTTTGATGTGTTTTCTATTCTTAGGCAGGGTCCAGAATCAGAACGTAAGAATAGATTTGTGTTTCTTAAGGATCTGAATCTACATTAGACTATGAATTTCCGTAACATAGGAATAGAGCTCCTGGAGGTGAAAAGTGGACAAATCCAAACTACGATGTACCCTAAATGCCAGTTATTGCACGTTACATGCCTCATCCTCTGAGACTCCAAATAGCATTCATAATATTCTGTGTGCAGAGTTCCTGAGGGCTAGAAGGAATTCTTCTTTAGATTGTGACTTCCACGCAACTTGTAATGATATGTGTGCATGTTTCAAAGAGAGGGAAATTAATCTCATAGAGTACCCAAACAAGCTTTGAGCAAAGTGATCAATGTCCAAAGACAGGAACTATTAGAGGCCAAGGCAAAACAAACTGAAACGCCAAACATTAGATTTATTACTCTACGATCCTCCATAATTAGAGGTATCTTCAACAAACAGTGGTACATCTTACAACACGATGCGCCTCTACAATAGGTTCTGAACACCATACCACACATGTATTACAAACGTGGACATAATATTGCTATTCTGGTTGTTAAAATCCACTATACTGTGCCACACAGCGGCTGCTGGTTAAACTGCAGGCCAAATGAAACAGAGGGCTGCTTTCTATGTGGGTCATGTAGTATATGCAAACAAGTCTTGAGGATCTCCTGTATTGAAATCCCTGTTGTAAAGTGGAAACACTACATAAATGACTAAATTGATTGCAACACTGAATTTTTGGTCTATGGCTTTTAATGTCGCTGCTTCAAATGACTTATTTGGAGCATGGCACAAATACTTAAAATGTGCAAACTGGAACATTTAAGGCCTATTAAGAACACTGACTCAAATTATCCCATAGTGATTCTTTCTTTTGAACATCACAAAAAACGAATAATATTTATTACAGTGGTAATCAGGAATTAGCCCTGAGATGTCTCGAAGTGAGGCTGATTGTCGGATTTAATTGCAAACATTAAGAACATGACAGAAAATGACATGTCTTTTTTTAAAAGATCTCTTTTTTATTCACATTTGGTCCTAATTCTAGAGTAAATATCATTCTGCACTATTTATTTATTTTCTCACTCTGTGAGTATGGTTCTGGAAATGTGTCCACATTGGGGAGATAGGTCCATTATTAGCCTGTTTTTTTTATTAAGCATTTTCGAAACTTTGAGTGTTTGTTTATGTTATGTCTTATATAAACAATTGCAATAAGATACTTACTATGTAATAAAGAAATGCACTTCATGCTGTCTCGGGAGTATAGCTTAGCAGCAATGTGCTCGCCTTGGAAGCAAGACGACGCTGAGCACTACAGATTCGATCCCGGGTCCGCACTTAGAAACCTCTGGGTAGCAAGCGCGTTATAAAAAACCTATCATATCATAGATGACATTTTATAAATGTGAATCCAACTTTAGAAAACATTCTGAATTCAATAATTGTATTTATTGGTTTCCACAAGCAGTCAGTGTCCCCGCCTATGTTTCTGTATACTTTGGTTATATATTATCGTTTCCAAATGTGCTTCTATGGTTAAATTGCACCTCTGCACTTAGTTATCAAACATGACTTTATCTTACATATTAGCCTGTTAGTCGATATGCATTTACAACTCATTTTACAAAGGTCACTACACATTATCACTGATGTACATACTCATGTTCATCTGGTGCAACTCATTTTACAAAGGTCACTACACATTATCACTGATGTACATACTCATGTTCATCTGGTGCAACTCATTTTACAAAAGTCACTACACATTATCACTGATGTACATACTCATGTTCATCTGGTGCAACTCATTTTACAAAGGTCACTACACATTATCACTGATGTACATACTCATGTTCATCTGGTGCAACTCATTTTAGAAAGGTCACTACACATTATCACTGATGTACATACTCATGTTCATCTGGTGCAACTCATTTTACAAAGGTCACTACACATTATCACTGATGTACATACTCATGTTCATCTGGTGCAACTCATTTTACAAAGGTCACTACACATTATCACTGATGTACATACTCATGTTCATCTGGTGCAACTCATTTTACAAAGGTCACTACACATTATCAATGATGTACATACTCATGTTCATCTGGTGCATTGTGTTTTGCTGGAGACGTTGCGGAATATATTCAGACACATGTCTGATGTTATTTAGTGTCCACTACTTGGTCTTTGCTATAATTATAAGTGGTTTAAATTTCACCATATATCATCAGCTGTTAACCTATGATAACACCACTATGGGTATAATACCACCCAAACCTGGTGATCAACTTTGCCATTGATCTATGCATCTATTACTATTTGTTCATAAGAACAAAACCACTATGGTTTCAACAGTGACTAATCATGCCAGTCATTGACTATTAAAATGGTTTAGCTTTTATAAACACGTGATTATGCATTAAACATTGTATACATTAGCTATGCACTCGCAACTGTAGACTGTACTTTACAATCAAGTATGAAAACGCATTGAACAGTATAAACTTTAACAACACATTACAGTATTTGCACTTTTCATTGATGAAAGGAATACAAAATAGCTGTGAGAATAATTGGCTTTGTAGAAACACTGTATTTGCTCTTTAAATGTGAGTCCTTTTTCGATCTTTTTTAAAACATGACTAAGCTGGAGGAACCAGCGAAACTTTGGTTGGTTGTTTGTTTTTAATTCAAATGAAATAACATTGATTATAAGGATTCGTCGGCCTTACCGTCTTCATTTTTTGGTCTCAATAAGTTGCGAATTTAGGCACCAAGTAGTGATGTTGCTGTGAGTGCCCGTCTGTGATAAACAGCCAACCTTCAAATAGTGTTGCACACAGTAATTAAAGTCCTCCATAGTGACATGGCTATTCTGGAGGAATTGACCCCAGATGAATTCGAAGCATGGCTTAAAAGGCTGATACAACGCACTGGAGCCCTTAACGGCATTCATTCAAATGACTGCCACAGTGAAGGGTCACACAAAGAGCTTCGACATAGTAAATCGAGATGCTAAACGAGCACTAAGAAGGGCAATTAGAACCATTAAACGTACTAAGACAGATATGACCGAGAAATACAGATTGGTAAAAAAGGAAAAAACAAATACCGAAATTGGCTTAAACTATGGGGTCTGTCAATAAATAACGCTCAATGGCAGCAAATGCTGAGGGCCTTGAAGTCTAGGAATTCCCATACTCTCTTGGCAGATTCTTTCACAAGCAAGGTGCACAGGAGCAAGGCAGACTATAAATCCAATGGGAGGTTATGCCTGGGAACAATACTTGGGAACCGGAGAGGACAGGAATAATCAAAATATCCAGGGCGACCCCAATCCAGCAAGCAAATGGCCAGTGAGGATTACACATGAGTAATGGTAGAGGCCATCATGAAACTGAAAAGTTCAAGACCACCGGGCCCAAACGGATTATCTAACTTGGTTCTGAAGAACTCTCCGGACACCTGGGCATCTATTCTATTGGTATTGTTAAAACAAATTTGTACCACACACCAGATACCAGTCTTGTGGCAGCAATACATCTTGGTTCCAATTCATAAGAAAGGGGACAGAAATATCCCAGACAATTACAGGCTGCAGTCAATGTTTGACTTAACGGTAAAGTTGTATTGTACCTTTCTGCTTGGAGAGTTACAGTTGCGTCACGAGATTGGGGGTGCTTTATAGCTACCAGACAGGATTTCATCCCCGCTCTACAACTACTCACAATATAAGGCTTCTTGACATTTTGTTAAAAAGAACTGCAGTAAAAGGATGTCCTTCGTTATATGTAGCATTTGTTGATTTCAAGGCTGCTTTCGACTGATTGGATCGAGAAAGGTTGTGGTTAAAACTGCAGGACCTAGGATGCCCAGAATGGTTGATATTTGCAATTAAACTCCTTCTTAACAACACTTATGTAAGAGTACGTCTGGATAACGAGGGAAGCATGTCTGGATTGACAGGAGTAAGCAGGGTAGTCAAGCATGGTTGCATGCTGGCTCCCCTGCTGTTCGGTTTGTATCTTGCAGACCTGCCAGCTCATCTCTTGGCAACTGCTAATTGTCCTCCAAAAAATGGGATGGAGAGTGTCGGAAGCACATTGTACGTTGATGATGTTGGTGTTATTCAACCACATACTTAGTGGAATGAACTGCATGTTAAACGAACTTTACAAGTATGTGCACGAAAACGGCCTCACAGTGAACCTTTCAGAGACCAAATGCATTCTAGTAGCAAATATAAAAGTATATAAAACAGCCCTGAATACAAACTGGGGGAGATTGAATATGTAGGAAGCTACTTGCTTATGACACTGCGGGATACACTATTAAGGGCCTTCTGGTTCTTTACAAGAAATGTTACTGTCCAATGATCTTGTACTGGTTGGAGGCAATAACAATGAGGTTCTGGCACACATCACTAAATCTAGCAGCCTCCATCCCCATGGAATATTTATGGTTGGAACTTGGGATTGTATCATTAAGCACATTACTCCTTAAAAAGAGAGACGCCTTGTATATTAAGTCCAAAATGTCACCTACATGCCCACTTTTGGAGCATTTAGGCAAGAGCTGTGGGCAGGAAGTAAGAAACGGTGGGAAGAATTAAGAAACCTTGAACTTGGTATTCATAGACACCATAAACTGGACGCCTCGGCCTGAGACCTGGTCCAAGTTTGTCCTGGTCAAGGCTTCCCTATTTAGAAAGCCCAACATCTGTCACTGGGTCCAAAATTATACACATTTGTCAGGCTTCAGGATTTGGACCAGGTCAGAAACATTTTGGGCAAAAAGCGTTGACTCGCGATCCATGCACAGTTTGGGCCTATTCCGTGCAGTAGTTATTTAAATATTTGATGGAGAAGGGGGTGCCCCCTTCCCAAGAATAGATAGCTATATCTCAGGGATTTATCCAAAACCAGGGTTTTTTAGAAATGAGACAACCACCATCTTGTTTTTCTCTCGATCGAGATAACTGTGTTTATAGTTGAGGATTATGGACAATGAAAGGCAGGAAAAAGCTATTTGCATGTCGCAAAACATGCAAAGGTCATTAGGCCAGAGATGGGGGGGGTTGCTTGAAGACACCAGGTTGCATTTAGGAGTTGGAGGTGGTCTAGGGTCTGAGTTTGCAACACAAAGCTTTCTGTAGCCGTCATGTCAAAGCAAACTGCGCCACAGAAACAATGTGTGTTGTGGAGGAAAGGGAGAGAGCAGGGAAGGTAATGAGGCCATCTGGGAAATGAGGGGAGCTGGCACAGATGAGGGGGTGGTGATCTGTTTTTCCAATATTCGCTGCTACAAAGGACTAGCCGCAGGTAAGAATAGTTCCATGCCCACGGTTACAGTTTTTATTTTAAAGATATTTTGAAAGCAGGGGTGAAAAGTTACTGCCCGTGGCTGTTGATACAATTGCCATCCAGGTCCTCCATCCACGCAGTAACCAGGACAGACGCTGCTTAACTTCAAAGTGAAGAAGGGGTCAGCTTCCTCAAGCCATGTTGCTGCTTAAATAAGTTATAGTTACAAGACCACTTAGAAAATTGTGCCAACCCTTTCCTTGCTTTAAAGCTAAGCAGCGGCAGTCCCGGTTGCTACATGGATGGACGACCAAATGGGCCTCTGAGTTAATTATTTTTTTAAACCGTGCTTCTGTCAGTCCTTGAAAGTTTTGCACTCTGAGACAATTTTTTTGCCTTTTGCTGAATTGCATTCAGGTATTTGTAGTCTCCCAGTCAATATTAATGTAAAAATAGATATATTTTTACAGCAACAGTGTGTGTCCCATCCCGACAGTAACTGAGACGAGCCCTGCTTAGACTCAAAGCAAGGAAGGGGTGAGCCCGCTAAGGCCATGTTGCCTAATAAATGAGCCCATCTCTCTTTGTTTTAAATATCTCATAACACACAGCATCCACATTATTTGTTTTTCAACTGTGCTACGGTCATACCTTGAAGCTTTTGCACTCAGAGACCATTTCTTGCCTTTTGCTGAATTGCATTCTGGTAGTTGTAGTCTCACAGTCAAGATGGGGGGACAATACCACAATTGTAGACTTTTTGTCTAACATAGTTCTATAAGGATTTATATATTTGAGTGACACTATGGTATGTGTACTTTCCAAGTTAGCTTTATAAGGCAGAGTATTGTTGAAAAACAGACATGGGGGTGAGTAGAGGAAATGATGGGAGGGAAAGTAAGTCATGAGTATTTTCCCATGATGTGGCATGAGATTTTGCAATCCTGGGGACTGGTGCAGTTATGTTCCCCTGATGGTGGCTGCTTTTCAGGGAACCAGTAAAGGACACATGTGGGAGGACAGCATAACTTTTCACAGTGGGCTGACGCAACCCCTTGTTTTATTTTGAGGTTGGGAAGTATTACTATTTGGCTACCAGGATTTTACTCAGGTTGTCATGTTCCAGTGCAGACGCTTACTCACAAGAATACAAGCACTTGTTTCGTATTGGGATTTAGTTTTCCAGGGAACATTTCTCGGCAGATTGCAGAGTTTAAAAGGTGAGCACATTTATTGGAACATTTCCTCTCACAGGTTATTTTTCTGGTGTTCATTATTTTTTTAAAAAATCCAATGCGATTTTGTCTTGCGCACTTGCGTCTAAGGAGTAGGTCTATTGAACTACATTTGTATAGTTCACTTTAAGTTATACGTTCACTTACTGTGCATATATTCATAGGTGCCAGCTTTTGATTCTCGCTATGGGGGTGAAAAATCACTTGTGATGCAAGTCCCCCATCCATGCAACAACCAGGAGTGATCCTGCTTAGCTTCAAGAGGAAATAATGTGCCAGCCTACATCAGGCCATGGTGCCTAATAAGTAAAACGATGTTACAAGACCACTTAGAGCAACATGTCCTGAGGGGGCCAGCCCCTTACTGTGAAGCTCAGCAGTACTGTGTGTATATTCATGGGTGCCAGTTTTTGATTTTCGCTATGGGTGCAGAAAGTATCTTGGTATATGTTATTCATGCAGCCTGCCATTTTTTTCCCATTTCCATGCTGATTAAATGGGGTTAGTTGGGGTTAGTTAGGTTTGTGCGATGTATCACAGTAGTCACCAAGAGAACGGCCATAAAACAAGGGGCTTGGAGCACGGAACAGGATATTTCGGTGTAGCCAGTTAGGTGCACCGCATTATGGCATGACCGTTTTGCCGCACATCCAGTTTGGGCGTGCCCAGTTAGACCCAGACAGTTGGGCGGAGGAACTTCTCAGTGCAAGGATGTGTTGGCACGAGAGGTCGCTATTGGCAGGGCATGAACCTGCATGCACTTTGCATTTTGTACCTCTTGGCACAAGGATGTTTGGCAGGAGAGATCACTATTGGCATGAACCTGCAGGCACTTTGCATTTTGTAATATGGATTAAACGTGAAAAAAAATGTACTGCATCATTATAAAACAGGATGGGACATAGTGTAGAGGAGGAGCCAAGTACCTCTACCAAAAGTCCCGCCCCCATTCTGCCTATATGTTGGCAGCCAGAAATTGAGATGTGTGCAAAGCCAATAATGTTACCTATACCGCAAAGCGTCCTTGAAACAAGGTATCCATTGTGAAAACCCTATATGTATCTGCAAAGAAATGACAGTCTTCTGAAGGAAGTTCCGGAAGAAATGAGAAAATGAATGAAAGAGAAGGCTGGTGACGACACATGAAGCAGAAATGAGGCACCCAGAAGAGATGCCAATGAAGAAAGTATATAGACCTTATACAATCTGATGGTGAAGTAGCGAATTAAGCAACATTTTGGGAGCAAAATGCAGATTGCACGTGCAGAGTAGCACTGAAGAAAATGCAAAGCCATTTTACAAATGGACAGACACAGTAACGCATGCAGACAAAGTAATCATGAGGCTGGCTACCTAGTGAATAGACTGTAGGTAGTGCCGCCAATATATATATATGAATGTATAGAATCTGGATGATCCACAATGCATTTTTAGCAAATTTGGACCCCATGAATCAAAGGGCTGAAAGTGTGGCGCAGCAGAATAAAACAAGCTGAAGGCAAAGGAATATTTGAGAAGGCTTGCCTGGCCCAGTGTCAAGAGTCGGGGCCGCCAAGAACCTGTAATGGAAAAACACTAGAAGTGCCAGGTTTTCTTCATTTAATAGTATTAAATACAACAAAGGAACACAAAACGTGATCTCTAGTCACATGGGCAGATGAAAATAGACTATTGGGCAAGCTACAGCGAGACCAGAAGATAAGGCCATGCCTTCACTCCCTTTTATTCTCAAGCACAGTGAGCCTTCGCAAGGCTGAGTTCAAATGCATTAATTGAATGACAGAACGCAGGAGTGATGATGGATGTTGGGCTAATTGGGTGGGGAGGGATGACTAGGCCAACCCGCATCACCTGGGGTGCCAGCTTGCGTGCTGCTAGCGAGTGGAATATTCCAGAAGGGTACAAGCATGCCAACCAATTGTAGAGGGCCACGTAGCAAGGAGCCCTATTGTTTGAGAAGCCAATAGAACATTGCGTATTAGTATGACACGGAAGATGACTTGCACTTGGGGTGGGCTGAGTTGTCCACCTGACCTTAGATACCCAACCATGATCCTCGTCCTTACAGAAAGTATACTTAGATGTTCTCATTAAGCCTAATCCCCTGGTAGGTTTTCTTATTTTAATACGTAGTATGATGTCACTTATGAAGAATTTTCAGTATAAAGTTGTGTTTTTTCATGTAAAACTTGGAGGAACTCTTGAGTGAGAATGCTGTACGGCATCCGTTAATGCCCATTGTACTCCCTGTTTTAACTTGCAAATAAAACAGTTGTGATTATACCAAACTTCCTGAGTCAGTTTGATTATTGATGTATGAGTAAGACCTGCATCCCCATCCATCTCAGATACTGTTACCTCATGAAGGACCTCTGGGTTCACTTGGTAGCAGAAAGAGGATGGTTAAAGACCCATCGACCCAGTAGGCTTTTAGAATTTCGGCACATCGGGCGTCCTCCGCCATTTAGCTGAAGGATCGCGAGGCATCCTGTGGAGAGCGGCCAATATGGAACTCTTGCAAGAAAAGACGATACAGATGGGATGGGTCCCTCTTTCACAAAATCCCTCTTGGTTTCCACAGGCGCAGAGCGGACCAAAGGCAACAGTGGCTGATTGGAGGAGGAGACGATCCTGAGGGTCAAGAGCTGAAAGGCGAATAGTGAGTAGATTGAGGCGGCTGGCAAAATAAGGGAATGGGGATTGTGGTGAAAGTATAAGGTAATGGGGGTTTGGTAAATATATGATGTGGAGCGTCAGAGATATATGACGAGGAGCATCAGAAGAAGCCCAGAGTCCTAAGCTCAAGGAGCTTTTAGAAGGAGTCATTTCAAAACCCAAGGGGTACTTAGGCGGCACATAGACAGGACTATGCGAGGAAATGATTCAATCTCCAGTCTGAGTATTTTAGGGGCTGAGAGAAAAGGAGTATCATGATAAGATATATGGGAAGTCGACTAGTCTGTTTTATTTGTGTATTTTGAAATTAGAGAAAGGTGCAGAGGAACGACAAAAGTAAAATTGTGAGGTTAACGAGGAAAAAGTTGTTATCTATCTTTTTAGTCATTGTCGGCACCGACTGAACAGGTAGATTGGGGTAAGCTGAGAAGTAGAGGCTTTGAGCGGTGAGACTGGTGCCTGCTCATATTTGTAATTTTTCTGAAATGTATTTTGTGTAAATCAAGGGTAAGCATTGACAGTCAGTTGAGACTTGTCACAATGGGGGATGTTACTCCACTGATGCCATCTTTGCAAGCAACTGCCAAAACACACACCCAAGCTCAAACAGCACAGTGCGGAATGGGTTAAGGGTACCGCACATAAAATAATCATGCCATGGGCGCAAGGGGGATTGCTGTCAAAAACGGTTTTGCAACACATGACCACATACTTGCATGCTGCGTACACAGGAAAGAATTGGAGAAAAGGCTAGCTAGTTTAGAGCTCTGGAAAATGTACCAGGAGGAACGAGAAGATCCGCCTCCTGAGGACTGGATGCTTAATTAGTGTAGGGAGGAAGGTGCTGAGCCTTCTGCTCCCCTTACCTCACCCAAAGTAAATGGCGATAGTACAAAAGAGAAGGATTGTATCCATTAAGAGAATTAAAGGCAGTAACAGGATATAGCAATCCGATACATGAACCGCCTGCGTATAGCAGTGATGATAGTTCAGAAAAGACTAAATGAAAAGAGGAGACCTTTAAGGTCTTACAAGACAAAGAGGAGAAAAGTGAACAACCAAATGTGACCCTAGATACAGAACGGGAGATTAAGAGATAGAAAAGAGAAAAGGATAAAGCGGACAGGGTTACGCAGAATGAATGGATGGGTGGACAGATACTGCTCAAGCTCGATGGGAAGAGTATGGAGGAAGTAAGGCAAAGGGAAGATCAAGAAGTACAAGAGAGAAAAGACAAGGACCGAGAGAAACGATTGAAAGAAGATGAGCATAAAACAAAGAGTAGACAAAGATGAGAGCAGATGCATCGGGAGGTGCACATAAGAAAGCAAGAAAGGTCAGATGAGCAAAGGAAGTATGACAACAGGCAGAGAGCAATTGAAGAACAAGACAGGTTAGAAAAGAAGAGAGAACAGGACAAAAGGTGAATCAGGAAGCAGCGGAAAAGGAGATCGATCTATAGTTGCCCAGTCATAACGCAAAGAAGGGAGCCTGTTTCGTCTCGAGCATAGAGCCTTGTCTTTAGACAGGCTGACATTAAATAGGGATGAGAAACATGAACACCATACTAGTTGGGGACTAGATATGTCAGACGAAGACAGAGAAACCTACCGAGGAGAGGAGGGAGAAAGTGCATGTGGTCCTGAGGGATGTTTGCAGACAGACAAGGAAGTGAGATATTTGGATCTAGAGGAACCTAAAGATAGGACACCAGACCCCATGGAGTGCCCAGAGCGACCTAAAAGACGATTGCATAGTAAGAGGGGGGAATCGCCACCATATGTGAACAGGTTGAGGTCATTGCCAGGTAGAAGGCAATCAGGAACCATTGTCCCCACTATGGATAGGCAGACGATGGGAGCTGATTGTGGATTTGGGTTCACACCGTTCCCCTTATTGTAGAAAGGAGGGGCCACAACGCAGTATGTCCCCTGGCCCCAGATGGACAAGGATACTTTAAGATGTAAACTCCCTGGATTAATCGGGGGGTGCAGGAAAATTGATTTATGAGCTAGAAAAGATGATAGAAGGAAATACTCTAGCTATAGGGGACATTAAGGGTCTCCTAGAAGCCATTCTTGGGGAAAGGGCTGATGACATTTGGACAAGAGCAGGTTACTCTAGTGTCGCAGCACAGAACACAGCTCACAATGGAGCGCCATTTAATAATTGCAGAGCAGACGTTTGGAGAGCACTCAGGTACAGTATCCTGATACATCAGATATGGGTGCAATTATGGCACATAAAATGAAAGATGAGGAATATCCACTTGCTTATATTAAAAGTATTCAAGAACTGTGGACTTTGGAAACGAGGGAGCATTGGGGGAAATCAGTGCCAATGTTTTACCATATTTTGTGTCAGGGATTACCGGAGCAGGTACAGAGACAGCTCAAAATGTTAGTGGGAATCGAAGCGAAGCCATGGGCAGAGATACAGTTGACTATCGCGCATCGCTGCCGATTCTTACTAGAGAAAAATAGGAAAAAGGAACATGCTAGGAATCTTGAGGAGGCAAAGTTAGTTTAGAAGAAATTGTCAAAGTATGCCATAGAAGGGCGGTACTGACAAGCGGAGAAGGGTTGGAAACGCAGCAAGCAGTGGGAACATTGCAGACGAATAATCAATGGCATCAGATCAAGGAGGGAATGAGTTCACACCACGAGGCAGAGGAATGGGTTCTAGAGGAAGAGGTGGTTTCCAGAATAATCAGGGTGGTTTTTAAAATAACCAAGGCAGGTTTCAGAATATGCAGAATGATAACCAAAATGTGCAAGAAGGTTTTAATCAAGGGGGGCTAGTCAAAAGAGCCCCTGCTATATGTTGGTCATGTGGCATGACAGGGCACATCACGCAAACGTGGGAGCCAAGGGTATGTACAAAATAGGCAATTCTCAAGAGGGGGGACAGCTTATCCTCCAGCATATAGCTCACAAAATAGGGATGGATATGCCTGAGATCAGACAGTGTATCGAGCACAAGCGCTGCAAATGCATCAAGCTTTGCAACCACAGCAAGCACCATTGAATCCGCTGCAAGGACAGTCACAGCATGCACCCATGCAGATACACTAGAGTGAAAACACGGGACAGTTATTGACACCTAGAGTAAGGGAAGTCCTTTTATAGGTACGGGGATAAGCATGTACCCACAATAGGACAGCTCACAGGGTGACTTGATGTGTTCGATACTATCAGTAATACCAAACTCTCAAGAGGAACCAAGGGTTGATGTTACCATGGGAGGCAAATCTTTTCCTTTTTAGTAGATACTGGGGCAACTTGCTCATGTATACGAGAGGGAAAATATCCATTATCGGGAAATGCCTTGAATGCTCAGGTCTTCTCTGGAGCTAGAGTTCCTTTTACTGATGAATGACCAGTCTCTATAGGAGCGTGTGATATGTCTGTTCCATTATTGTACTCCAGGCAGACAACGGTTAATATTCTGGGCTGAGATTTAATGACAAAGTTAAATATGGCAATTTCCTTTACTGATGACGGTATAGTGTGTTCCACTCCGGGGATACATTATTTAAACATGAGCGAATCTATAATGGCGTTTACAGGGCAAATGGCTCTGCGAGTAATGCCATTAGAGCCAGAAGTCTCTCTTTATGGGGTACACATTTTGTTGACATGGCTACCCGGCTTAGTGGGAATGAAAATGAGTGCACCTGATGAGTTTTTGTTCGGGAAACAGGTACCTATGGACAAAGAGGGGGTACAGACTATTCCCCTAGAGTTACAGGCAGCCATAGTGCAAGGGGAATTGTCTGTGCTCGAAGGAACCGATTGCAAGGGCAGGCCATGGAGAACGGTAATTGTCATTGGGGAAGGGTGTAGATTGACTGACGTCACAGATGAAGATATGTTAAGAGATGATCCATCAGATGATGAAGTAGTATTCAAGATGAGTATTACATATTGGATCAGAATAGGAATAAGGGAAAACCTACAGCAAATGGTGATAGTGCGGCAGCACCCAGCATTTTTTGATGAGGACATGGAAATGTGCCAACCTCTTTATGGTCTACTTGCCCCTATGACGTAGCCCTGTTGAGGGGCGGTGGGAGAAGTTAAGATTAAGCTTAAACCAGGAGCAATTTTACCACAAGCAAGACAGTACCGAATGTCTTGGGAGGCGGATGAGGGTATTTTCAGGACTATATCAGCTATGATGGAACAGAACATCTTGGTGACATCAGAGTCACTGTGTCATACTGCTGTGTATCCTGTGAAAAAAATCAAAAAGGGGGTTGTGGAGATTAATTCAGGACATTAGGCCAATTAACCAGATTGTAGAGGCAGAGTTTCCTTTAGTTCCGAATCCTGCGATGATTTTATGTAGTATCCCCACAGGGGCATGATATTTAACAGTGATTGACTTGAAAAATGCGTTTTTCTCAATCCCGTTGCATAAGGACTCCTAACACCTTATGTCATTTACATTTCATCAAACTAAACTGAAGAGTACAGGTTTGACCCAGGGGTATTGTGAGTTTGCAACAATCTTTAACAGAGTCCTGCAGATGGACCTGAGCAAAATTGATTTGCAAAGTGTTGTGCTGCAATACTTGTAGCATGACAGAAGATGAGTGCAGGCAAGATTTGATTCATTTGATGACTATCCTAGCAGACAAGGGGTATAAAGTAGACAAGGAAAAATTGCAATATTGCCAGGAGGAGGTGTACATAGGCCAGTCAATCTCGCATGAGGACAAGAAAGTCACACCTGAAAGAGCTGAGGCGATTATGAAAACACCAAAACCGCACACAATAAAGCAAATGCAGCACTTTCTGGGATTGTGCAACTATGTTAGAGCATGGATATTAGATTATAGTTCATACATGAGACCCCTTTTGCAGGCTTTAAAGAAAGCCCAAGTGAACAAGGAAAAAATAGAATGGACTGAGGTAATGGAGGGAGGGTTGGAAGAATTGAAAAAAGTAATTTGTACAGCTCCAGTTTTAGGAATTCCCAATTATTCTGAGGGGTTCTTCCTGTTTTCGCACATGAATGGAACAGTTATGACAGCAGTGCTTACACAGAGGACTACACTAGGGTTGAAACCTCTGGCATATTATAGTGGGATTGTAGATCTAGATAGGAAAGAACACTTTCCTTGCAAACAATCGCTGGCAGCAGCCGCATTCACCATTGAGAAATCTACAAGCATTGTGATGGGGTGTTCCATGACTTTATTTGTTGAGCATGCTTTGTTTGCTGTTTTGGAGAAACCTAAGAGTACTTTGACATCTCAGAGGGCTTCTGCATATGAGGTAGTTATATCGAATCCAGCGATCAAAATAGTCAGGTGTAAAATAGTGAACCCTGCAATGTTTGTAGCCGAAACTGTGACAGCGGAAGAGCAAGTGCATGATTGCTCCAATTAGGAAAAGTTCTATGATGAGATACCGAGGGTAAAGGAGAATGCTCTAGCAGGGGGTAGGTTCTCTTTATTGACGAAAAAAAAATATCAAAAATGTATCAAACTGATGGGTAAAGGCATTCAGATTCAGCTGTGGTAAGGCACAGGGCTAATGGGGAATTTGAAGTATAGCAAGTGCAAGACTACCGTCTCACTTTTCGGCACAGGCTGCAGAATTGGTGGCGCTTTTTGTCGCTCTCGAGAAACACGCAGGGCAGGACGTTACAGTGTACAGTGACTCTGCCTAAGTGACATCAACGGTGCACGCAGGGCTAGCATGTTGGAAAAGGAGGGGCTACCTCCGAGCACAGTGCACTCCAGTGCAACACGCAGCATTATTGGATAGGCTTATTAAGGCACTACAACTCCCATTAGCCATCACAATAGTTAAATGCACAGCACATACTAAGAGAACTGATTTTATTTCATGTGGGAGCGAAGCCTCAGATGAAGAGGCCAAAAGTGTTGCATATTCTCCAGATATTTCTAGTTTTGATACTCCAGATGTAAAGGAAAAAGTGGTCATGATTATGATTGTAAATGAAGGGTTTAATCATTTGTCCAGAACAAAGTTGACGGAAGTTCAAGGTAGCGTTCCACAGGAAGAGCAAGAATTGTGAAAACAGAGGGGTGTTTTCTATCCCCCTCGGAAGCATTGTGGCAACAGGACAGCACTGGAAAGACAGTGATGCCTGTAGCCTTATTAAGGGTAGTGCTTGAAAAGCTGCACTACCCTGCGCATGTAACTAGGGAAAGCCTGGCAGCAGCTACTGCGGAGGACTGGTTCGTACCGAACCTTTTAGAACACGTTGCCTTTTATGTAGTAAATTGCATCATATCTGAAAAGTTTACTGCTGGGCACACACTGCGAACAATCAGAGAAATAATTCCTCAATCAAACGGTCCTTTCTCAGAATGTACATATCGACTATGTCAATATGTTGCAAGTATGTAGTGGATATAGGTATATGATAGTGGTGGTGTGCCCTGTTCAAGATGGATTAAAGCTGGTCCATGTACAGCTTTACATCCTGATGCCACTTGGCTGCAAAGTTTTTAGATCAAGAAGTCTTTCCTAGATGGGGAGTATGTGAGGTGCTGAGATCCGACAATGGGCCTCATTTTGTTAAGGAAGTATTCAAACAGATCTGTCTATTGCTTAGAATAAAACATGCGTTTTCTTCTGCATATCACCTGCAAACGATTGGAGCATGTGAAAGACTCAACGGTCTTCTCAAAGAAAGAATCGCTAAACTCAAATTGACACTGAAAAAGGGATGGCTGCATTGCCTGCCCCTTGCATTACATGCATTAAGGAATCTGCCTAGTTCAGATCACCACCTCACACCTCATAAGTTAGTGACAGGAAGGCAAATGAGAATGCCCCTGTCCCGTCCATTGAGGAGTAGAAGTGATGCCCAGATTCTGCAGAATTGTTAGGAAATGAGCTATGTGAGTATTTAACATGTTGGACCACTAGTATCTCTGTCATTTCAGATCAACTCAAGCTTAAGGGGTGTCGGTCTCAGGACACAGATGAAGACCATTCACCAACCGGATGTTGCAAAACTACTATCTATACCCAAGTTATTTGTTGGAGACCCCATTTTAATACGTAACTTCGCAGGGAAGTGGCACAATCCCCATTTTAGTGGACCATGCATCGCTGAAAATATCACTCGCTCTGCAGTAAAAGTCCAAGAAAGATGTGCCTGGATCCACTTGGGCGACGTGAAGCCATATGCTGGTGAGACCGATACACCCCCACCCGCTGAAACAGAAGCAAGACCAGAAGAAGCAGTTCAGAACATGCAGACTCGATCGATGATGAGGAAGAAGGACGCTAAGATTGCTGATTAAATAAATGCAAGTGTGCATGTGGACTGTGGCTCGCTCCAAACACTATAAATATTTTAGCAGGAGTGCAGAAGTCAACATTCTTGGGGCACAGGAATCTTTTTAATTCAACTTAAGAAAGTGCTGATGTGCTAAAAACGCCAGATCTTGATTTCATATTCGACGACTGGAAAAGGGAGGAGTTCCCTGATTTGTTCTTAACTGAGTTTGTCTTCAGTTAGATTCATGGTCCTATCTGATGTCGATATCCATAGACTCTTTCTCGCTTTCTTCTTTCTATAACTCCGAGCTTACCCTGCTCTTATTGGGCGCAGCACTGAGATATGTACTTTTGTGCAGGATCCTAAGTATGGCCCTGCGATTAGAAGATTGCTTTCAGCGATAATTGAGCAAATTGGGCAGCTACCTGAGCATCTAACAAAGCTGCCAGATTAAAAAGGTATTTTCCTTCCTTAAAAAATAGTACACAGGCACAGTGTGGTCCGGCGGTGAGAATTATGCAGTTCCAGAAAGTTATCAGACTCAACAACGTGTGGAGAGACACCAGTGGTGGCGTCTCATGTAGTGGCGTCTCATGTACTGGAGCATAATATATGTGTACACAGCTTCTATTATTTTTTTTCTGTTTTTGCTAATCCACGCTGCTTACCTTGCTGGCCCTAAAAAGATAGGAGTCCCTTTGATTCTTCCCACTTCACTGACCTATGCAGAGTTAGATGTTGCAAAGAGACCGAGGCCATATGTAATTATCCCTACACCAGTGACGCATGAAAGGTCACCTATTTCTCTGACAAGTGTTCCTATGATTCCCTGTGTAGGAAGGATGATGACTGATATACTCCATGAGCATTATGTACACATTCTTTTGGCAAGAAACAGACCCAAGAGAAGTGCAAGGGAAAATGATTATGAGTTAAATACTTATTTAGATAGTACAGCACATTTGGGGAACAACATGTGGTATGTTTGTGCTCTCCTACCTTATGCTATGGGGAAGTCCAAAATATTCATAGCTATAGAAATAGACATCCAAACAGCTCATTGCCTGACTCATCTTGCACTCTGCCATACAAGAGGTCAATTTCAAGGTTGAACAGCATCCTTGGTATGGGTGACTAAATGGTCAGCTCCAGAAGAAGATGATTATGTTCAAGATTTGAAGACAAGAACAAGAGCACACACCAGAGATCATGTGATAAGATGTGAGCAGCCTGGAATGGAAGGAGCAGCAATCAGATGGGAGATAAATAAGAAGCTCCATCGCCAAGGAAAAACTGATGAAGAAATACAAAGATGCAAGGAGAGAGGACTCAAGCAGATCTGGGGAACAGTACTTACTGCAGATGGCTGGGAAGACGGCATATTCATACGCAGAGCTGTGGCAGTAACAGGACATCAAGAACCAGTTATAGATCATGTGGAAAAAGGATCCAAACCTCTATGGCCGAAGCTTGCAAAGTTGTTGACATAGGTCGAGGACAAAGGAGGCCCGTTGTAGATAGTGCCTCTGGCTGGTACAGAGCTATGCTTCAGAAGCAATGGCACGAGAAAAGTTGGAGAGAATCAGCAGTGCTATGGAATCTTTGATTTACCAAGAATGAAGGATGGAACAGTATTAATAATGGACCACTACTGGGCCTCAGGATCCAGAGCATCCATGAAGCTGCCCAGAGATTGGGGAGGACTATGTTCTATAGTGATTGTTCATGTTCCAGCATTGGTTATACCGAAGATTGACTTGAACATTGGAGAATATCCAAAAGTAGATGCTCATCTGAGAAGAAGGAGAACGGTTGGATTCCTCAATTGAATAAAGAGGGAGAACTACTTCTCAGCCAAATCAATAGAAGCTTTCAATGACATTCCGTATCAACATAGGTTTTTCAGTCAGACTTCAGCGATATTCACGACAATCTTTATGCCAGGGATCCAGACGATGGCAAATGCCAGATGGTTAAGGATAACCAGATGGCAGCTCCTGCAGACGATAATCAACACTGCCATAAAGGGAATCAATGTTATCAAGGAAGAGCTGAGAGCCATAAGACTGATGAACCTTCAGAATAGATATGTCTTGGATATGATTACAGCTATGGATGGTGGTGTTTGTGCCACAATTGGATAATCATGTTGCACGTTCATACCTTCTCACGATGAAGAGAATCTTGAATCTTCAAGTTTCTCGGAGGCTTGTTAGTGATGATCCTGTTTGGATTCTGTGTGATCTGAATAATAATCACACAGTGCAAGAAGACAGCAAAGAGAGCAACAGGAATTAAGATCATGATCAAATTTGAGTCACTGTTTGGACCCAAAGAGCTGACAGATGAAGAAATCAGAGACTGTGTAAAAGCCAGTATTCATGCACCTGAGGGAACGCAATTCCTGTATCCAAAAAGCCACAAGAAGTATGTGGGAAGATGGGCCTACTGCAGCCTGAATGGACAATGTAGTCTTATGACCTGGAGTGTTGATGAACATGTGAAATCAGCAGGATGTCTGAAAGGTGTAATAAAGATATGGACTTCACAGAAGCACTTCTTCAGACGAGGATGTTGTTATGCTTACCCGGTCTCCGCGGGGGCGTTGGGGCATGGTTGGAGCCCTCCCTTGACTTGACTCCTCGGAATCATCTCCCCTCCAGGTTGCTGCTGGGCCTGCTGCTCGAGATACTGGTGTTGCCCTTGAGTGAAGATGAGAGGCAATGAAAATGGAGTGGGGATATTGTGACTTCCCCAAACCTTTCGTGCCAAAATACAGTGTGCAAGCGCCTTCCCATACAAGCTCACCTGTTATTTTGTAATGTTGAGCTATCCGTCCTGCTTATCCTAGCAGTGGCGTGTAGAATGGACCGAGTTGCTTCACTGGTCCATGGAAGTGTTGATCCAGACCAGCTGCGACCAATCCACTTAGAAGGTAAGTCTTTTAGTTATGACTATTGTTCAATTAGGCTGTCTGTATTTTGTCTATAATAATTCTTGCAATGTCTCATTCATTCCCCATAGGTACGAAGAAGGAAATCGGCACCGAGGAGGGTCCGGGAAGTCCCTAGAGAATGATGGAGTTTCAACAGTGACAGGTGAGTTGGTCTTTATAAGGAAACTCTGGTCTCTTGTATGGCGCAGCCAAGCGTTCCCTATTCGTATGAGTTCTAACCTGTTGTGTTCTTTCTTTCCTCCCAGGTGCAGGCCGACGAAGATTCGCAATTGCAGGATGAAGATACTGCAGAGAAAATGGAGAGAAGAGGAGCTCCGGGTAACTTGGCGCCCGGATTAGGTAAGATGAAGACTCCGGCTCTGGCAGTGATGGAACGCAGGTAAGATGAAGACTTCGGCTCCGGCAGTGATGGAATGCAGGTAAGATGCACGTACAGCGATGTAGTGGCCGGGAGCAGGTAAGGAGCGCCCTCAGCGATGGAGTAGCTGGATTCAGGTAAGAGTCGCACACAGCATTGTAGCGGCTGGCAGCAGGTAAGGAGCGCCCTCAGCGATGGAGTAGCTGGATTCAGGTAAGAGGTGCACACAGCAATGTAGCGGCTGGCAGCAGGTAGGAGCGTCCTCAGAGATGTCTTCAGGAATGGAGCTGCAGGAATCCAGTGATGCACAGGTAAGCACAGAGGAGAGCGTTACGCTGCTGAAAGCAGAATAATGCGAAGTGAAGGCACGTGGATGGGTTGGCCTTATATAGGCTTTCTCAGACCTTAGCCCCGCCTACTGACTCCACCTTGCCCTTCCCAGGGACTCTGGCACGTGCCTTCCAATGCTGTTCTACGGCCACGCCCGGCCCAGCTGCACCTGCAATTGGCACAGAGAGTGCAAGGCACAATTTTACATGAGCCTGGCAACAGAGGCGCCAGGACTGGGTCCAATTGGACCCTGAGGATGAAGAAGGACTGGCCCCTTGTCCAGTGGCCATGACAGCACTCCCCCGCAAGTCCCCTCTCATGGACGATCCTCTCCCTGGTCCAGGCTTTGTGGGATTGTTACGAATAAAGCGCCTGATTAGTCGAGGTGCATGGACAAATTCCACAGGCTCGCAAGTGCGATCTTGAGGTCCATAACCCTTCCAGTTGATTAAGTAGTACAGTTTTGACCGTACTATTTTAGAATCTAAGATGTCCTTAACCTCATACTTGGGTTTTCCTTCGATAATTTCAGGTTCCGGTGGTTTTTTGATCCTAGTCTCAGGCTTCACAGGCTTTAAGAGGGAAACATGAAATACTGGATGAATTTGCATATTGTCGGGTAGATCTAGCTTTACTGCGGCTGTGTTGATGATTGCTTTGATGGGATAGGGCCCAAGATACCTGGGGCAGAAGCCCTGAGGCCCTTTTAGTGGTATATTTCTGGCAGCCAACCATACTTTATCTCCGATTTGGTAATGTGGTTCTTCCCTTCTATGCCTGTCAGCGAACTTCTTTTGCTGTTCTTTGGCTTTAGTTAAGCTCTTTGTTGCATCCTTGAGGGTTTGGGTAATAGTCTTATATAGGGAGGTCATTGCCAGCATTTCTATCTCATCAAGTGGGTCAAAGGAAGATGTCCGAGGGTGCCGACCATTCAAGATATAGAATGGGGTCTGTCCTGTGCTAGAGTGGATAGAGTTATTGTAAGAAAATTCAGTTAACCAAAGAACATCCTTCCAGGATCCTTCAGTCTGCTGCAGCATGCATCTCAGGTATTGCTCTAGCTCTGATTAGTCCTTTCAGTTTGACCATCGGTCTGGGGTGGTGACTGGTAGAGAGGTGGAGATCAATTTGCGCTATCTTGCAGCAACTCTTCCAGAAGGCTGAGACGAATTGTGTCCCCCGATCAGAGATCAGTACTGAAGGGAAGCCATGTAATTTGACTACTTGCTCTATGAATACAGTGGCCAGGGTTGCAGCAGTAGGAAGTCCTTTTAGTGGAATAAAGTGTGCCATTTTAGAGAACAAATCCACCACCACTAAAATTGTGTTGAATCAGAGATCAGTACTGAAGGGAAGCCATGTAATTTGAGTACTTGCTCTTTGAATACAGTGGCCAGGGTTGCAGCAGTAGGAAGTCCTTTTAGTGGAATAAAGTGTGCCATTTTAGAGAACAAATCCACCACCACTAAAATTGTGTTGAAGCCGTCACAGGGAGGTAAGTCTGTAATGAAGTCCATGGATAATGTATGCCAAGGGACCGGTGGTATGCTTAGGGGACGTAATAATCCTGCGGGCTGGCCTTTTGGGATTTCTGCTGTGCACAAACTCTGTAGGTCACAATAAAGTGGGCCACATCCTTTCTCCAAGTTGCCCATCAATAATTCTTCCTGATCTTGGCCTGTGTTTCAGTAATCCCGGTGTGTCCCTCCACTAATGATTTGTTGTAGTTGGCTATAATCTTGTCTTGAGTTTCTTTATCCCTAATATATAAACTCCCTTGAAAATAGGGTAAGTAGTCTGTGACAGAGTACTGTTCTCCCTTATTTAACCATTCTTGTTGGGCGGTTTGATCCATTTGAGATTGGAGGTCGACCTTCAATTCTTCCCAACAGGCGGTTACTGCGATCTGGTTCTGAATTCGTTCCTCTGGAATAATGGGTACTGGTTCTGATGGTATAAATGCGTCTTTGTTATCACCCGTTCGTGACAGAGCGTCAGCTTTTCCATTCCGCACTCCTGGTCGGTACGTGATTATGAAATCATAGTCCGCGAAGAAGAGAGCCTAGTGAAGCTGACGAGAAGATTGGGCTTTGGCTGTTTTTAAATACTGCAAATTGCGATGAGCCGTGATAACGGTGACTGTATGCCTAGCCGCCAGGAGATAGTGTCTCCAGTATTTAAGGGCTACTTTGATTGCCAACAGTTATTTGTTGGTTATGGTATAGTTCTTTTCTGGTGCTGTAAATTTACGGGACCAAAATGCTATGTGATTTAACTGTCTGGTGTTTGGGTCTCTCTGTGATAACACTGCCCCCATAGCCACGCTGGAGGCGTCGGTCTCAACCACACAAGGTAGGTCAGGTCGTGGATGCTGGAGAACAGGGGCTGAAGTGAAAGACGATTTTAATTCCTGGAATGCCTTTTCAGCATCGTGGTTCCAAGAAAACTTTTTATTCTTTCTTAGCAAAGAGGTTATAGGGTGGACGATTTGAGAAAATCCTGGGATGAATCCCCAGTAGAAATTGGCAAACCCGAGTACACTTTGCACTCCTTTGGTTGATGTCCGCGATGGGCATTGAAGAATAGCTTCCACTTTACGAGTGTCCATGTGTACCCCTCGTGGGGTAAGCATAAAGCCCAAGAACTCGACTTCCGTAACGTGGACATTTTATTTTGCCAGTTTAGCGTATAACCGGTTCTTACAGAGTTTTCCAAAACGGCTCTTACATGGCCCACGTGCTCCTGCTCGGATGCCGCATAGATGAGGATATCGTCAATATAAACAAGGACACAGACGTCCAGCAGTTCGTGGAGTACGTCGTTCATACAGAACTGGAATGCGGCTGGTGCGTTGCATAGCCCAAAGGGCATGACCTGATACTCGAAAAGCCCGTATTTGGTTCGGAATGCTGTTCTCCATTTGTTACCTTTTTTCACTCTGACCAGATGTTAAGCTCCTCGTAGATCTAACTTTGTATAGATTTGAGCATTCTTTACTTGGTTGAGTTGTTCAGGAATGAGTGGCAGAGGATACCTATTTTTCACGGTAATCTGGTTTAACGCCCTTTAATCTATACAGATCCTGAGGTCCCCTTCCTTCTTTGGCACGAAGAAGAGAGCTGAGGAGGCTGGAGACTTGGATGGGCGGATGAACCCATTAGCTAGGTACTGATCGAGATATGTTCGTAGATGCTGATTTTCTTGCTCAGTCAGAGCATAGATTCTGCTGCAGGGAACTTGTGCTCCAGGCACTAGATCGATTTGGCAATTGTAAGTTCTGTGTGGTGGCAGGGTGTTGGCTTGTTCCTTTTGGAACACGTCCGCAAAATCTTGATATTCGGAAGGCAATGATCCCAACATTCCCAGGATGGGCTTTTCCTTGTGTTGCAGTTTCCTCACATCCTTAAGGTAGCAGCTCTTGGCACATTCTCGGGGGAAGGTCAGCTTTCTTGTGCGCCAGTCGATCCTTGGGTTATGTGTTTCAAGCCATGGCATTCCTAGGATCATTTGGAACTAGGGGGCCCCTATGAGATCAAACAAAATGCTTTCCTGATGACCATCCTGACATGTCAGCCTTACCTCATTGGTGTGTTGAGTTACTGGCCCAGATGATAGCTCAGAGCCATCCACAGCAGTGACATTTTCCGAGTGTGTTTTTTGCTGAAGTGGGAGGCCTATCCATGCAGCCAACCCCTGGTCGATGTAATTTCCCACTCCACCACTATCAATGTAGGCTTCAAGAGCATGTACTCTTGATGGTTGTTGGTGGTGGGCTATTAATACCGGAATGACCAGGTGTGAGGTTGTTACAACTTTCTTGATTCCGCTCAACAAGTGGACATCTACATTTGCTGGGTGTCCGAATTTTCCAGCTTCTGTTCCTTGTCTTCGTTGTCATTGTCCGTGGCACCTACCACCTTCTTGGGGGGTTTAGTAGGGCAAATTCGTAAGAAATGTCCAGCCTTTCTGCAATATAAACAAAGCCGTTGTTCCCTCCTTTTTTCTCTTTCAGCCTTAGAAATGGGAGCTCATAATTCCCCTAACTGCATAAGTTCAGGGGTTTCATCACCCCTGGCTTGAGTGTCCCGAGGCCTTATGTAGACTGATTTCCCTTCCGCCCTCGTGCAATCCATTTTTTGGTCCAGTAAACGGTGGTCCAATTGCACAGTTAGATTGATATAGTCTCCACAGCATTCGGGTGGATTAACAACTTGAGCTAGTACGTCCTTTAACTCACCAAAAAGCTCCTGGTAAAAAAGTGTGGTCCGTTTCTCCTCCAGCCAGTTGGTCTGTGCTACGAGGCGATTGAAGGTGGCAATATAGTTCAATAAGGCGTGGTTTCCTTTTCTCAGGGATAGTAGTTAGTTGTCTAATGCGTGTCCTTGGGTGTGCCTTGCGAACAGTTTTTCCAATTCCCGTTGGAATTCTGCAAAGTTCTGGAGTACTGGATCATCTTGGGCCACTAATTATATAGACCAATCAGCTGCACAGCCTCCCAAATAAGAAAGCACAAAGGCCACCCTTGCACTGTCGTTAGGAAGGCTCCTGGTAGGCACAAAAAGTGGAGGCGGCACTGGTTCATGAACACAGAAGCGTTTAGGTGGAGCAAGTGGAACCGCCCGTGGGAGTACCACCTGCACTGGTGGTGAGGGCTGCAGCAAAGGAGTTGGTGTAATCCCGGGTAACGGGACTTGTCATGCATGTGCCTGAAGCATTTGTCTTGCCAGATCATCTGTTCGTTCTCGGGCTACAATAAGGTCTCTCCTCAGGGAATTTGTCTCTTGTCTTGAGGCATGCACCTCGGCCCTTAACTCCCCCAATCCTTGGGCTAACTGCTCGGTTTCAGAAGTTTCCATAACGCCCAGGCAGAGATTTGGAGAGGCTTCGCCTTCTGTTACGCTCACCTGGTCTCCGCGGGAGTGTTGGGGCACGGTTGGAGCCCTCCCTTGACTTGACTCCTCGGAATCGTCTCCCCCTCCAGGTTGCTGCTGGACCTGCTGCTCGAGATACTGGTATTGCCCCTGAGTGAAGATGAGAGGCAATGAAAATGGAGTGGGGATATATCGTGACTTCCCCCAACCCTTTCGTGCCAAAATACAGTGTGCAAGCGCCTTCCTATACAAGCTCACCTGTTGTTTTGTAATGTTGAGCTATCCGTCCTGCTTATCCTAGCAGGGGTGCGTAGAACGGACCGAGTTGCTTCCCTGGTCCGTGGAAGTGTTGATCCAGACCAGCTGTGACCAATCCACTTAGAAGGTAATTCTTTTAGTTATGACTATTGTTCGATTAGGCTGTCTGTATTTTGTCTATAATAATTCTTGCAATGTCTCATTCCCTCCCCATAGGTACGAAGAAGTAAATCAGAGCCGAGGAGTGTCTGGGAAGTCCCTAGAGACTGATGGAGTTTCAACAGTGACAGGTGAGTTGGTTTTTATAAGGAAACTCTAGTCTATTGCATGGCGTGGCCAAGCGTTCGTTATTCGTATGAGTTCTAACATGTTGTGTTCTTTCTTTCCTCGCAGGTGCAGGCCGACGGCGAAGAATGGCGTCTGGATGCTCGATGAAGATTCGCAGTTGCAGGATGAAGATACCGCAGAGAAAATGGAGTGAAGAGGAGCTCTGGGTAACTGGGCGCCCGGATTAGGTAAGATGAAGACTCCGGCTCTGGCAGTGATGGAACTCTGGCAAGATGAAGACTCTTGCTCCGGCAGTGATGGCATGCAGGTAAAATGCACGCACAGCGATGTAGCGGCTGGCAGCAGGTAAGGAGCGCCCTCAGCGATGGAGTAGCTGGATTCAGGTAAGAGGCAGAGTGATGTAGTGGCTGGCAGCAGGTAAGGAGTGCCCTTAGCGATGGAGCAGCCGGATCAGGTAAGAGGTGCACACAGCGATGTAGCAGCTGGCAGCAGGTAAGAGCATCCTCAGAGATATCTTCAGGAATGGAGCTGCAGGAATCCATTGATGGACAGGTAAGCACAGCAGAGAGTGTTACACTGCTGAAAGCCTTTAGGCCCGTGTACTGACTCCACCTTGCCCTTCCCAGGGACTCTGGCACGTGCCTTCCAATGCTTTTCTACGGCCACGCCCGGCCCAGCTGCACCTGCCGTTGGCACAGAGTGTGCAAGGCACACTTTTACATGAGACTGGCGCCAAAGGCGCCAGGACTGGGTGCAATTGGACCCTGAGGATGATGAAGGACTAGCCCCTTGTCCGAAGGGGACATAGTGTAGAGGAGGAGCCAAGTACCTCTACCGGAAGTGTGAAAATGAATGAAAGAGAAGGCTGGTGATGTCACATGAAGCAGAAATTATGCAGCCAGAAGAGATGCCAATGACAAACGTATACAGATCTTATAGAACCTGATGGTGAAGTAGCCAATTAAGCAACATTTCGGGATCGAAATGAAGATTGCACATGCGGTGCACTGAAGAAAATGCAAAGCGATTTTACAAATGTACAGATACAGTAACGCAAGTAGACAATGTAATCATGAGGCTGGCTACGCAATGAATAGACTGCAGGTGGTGCCGCCAATATATATATATATATATAGGAATGTATAGAATCTGGATGTTCCACAATGCATTTTTAACAAATGTGGACCCTGTGAATGGAAGGGCTGAAAGTTTGGTGCAGCAGAATAAAACAAGCTGAAGTCGAAGGAAGATTCGGGAAGGCTCGGCTGGCCCAGTGTCATGAGTCAGTCCGCCAAGAGCCTGGTTATCTACTCGAGAAGATACAATGAACATGAGAAGTGATCTGAGCTCTGATTTGTGGTGCAATGGAAAAACACTAGAAGTGCCAGGTTTTCTTCATTTAATAGTATTAAATACAACAAAGGGAGACCACCAGGGGGTGCAGAGGCTATGGCTGCCTGAGACGTCGTCTACCTCTCCGGTCAATTAAACATGGCGAACCAATCCATCTAAATGCATCCTCATACAACTTTGGCAGCATGATCTGAAAGCTCAAAGAGTTGGGGCACAAAACGTCGAAAAGCAGAGCTAAACCGTGCAGGACAATATAACAAATGCAGTGAAGAAAGTTAAGAGGGCCGCCGCCACGTGGGGTAAACCAAGATGGCGCTTGATAAGAGGCAGTCGTGCGAATCCCAGAAAGACAGGAGCCCACACAGCTGCTGCGGGCTGTGCCGGAAAGCGTACAGGCTCCTCAAAGCCCTCACAAAGCGAAAGCAACCATCCAGTCAGATCAACGCCAGAGGAGGAGCGGTCTGAAAGGAACGCGTTTACTACATGCCACAACTAGTAAGCAAGAAGTACTGGTTTCCATGTGCGGCGTCCAGATCATAAACCACAAGGCCCCTCACACACACACAAGCAAGGAGCGGCAAGTGAAAAAGGCTATCCCTCATTGACCAAAGCAGGGGCACCGACAGGGAGCTATTGACCCGCCCCCATGGCAGCAAATACACACGGCGGCACATCTCTCTCTCCTCAGCCTACAAGGTGTGTAGAAGAGGGTGCATGTGACTGAGAGCTGTAAGGGGGTGAAGTGAGTGAGCATGACCGCAATGGTTGTGCTAAGTGCCCCGTTCAGTTAGGGAGAACCACACAATTGAAACTAAATCCAACCGGGCGGGCTCGTTTAAAGCAGTGTATCAACGCCAGAACACAAAAGCCCTGCTCATTTTTCTCCCCTTCGGAGAGCAGTAAACTTCAGAAAGCCACGCAGTACTTGCATATGACAAGCAGAAGGTACAGAAAGATGGAAAATAGCCTCCCCAACCATGCAAGGTTCTCTTGTGAGTCGCAGCCACTAAAAGAACTCTAGGGGGACACCTGGCCAAGCAAAGGACAACATAAGAGCACTTGGCGCACAATGCACCCAAAGGAAAGGGCCTTTACTTGTTACCCCCATCTCACTTATTCTCGGATCGATTACCTGTTGGTGGGAGCTGAAAACGAGGTTTTAATTTTAAGTGCATCCATTGAGATAGTGGCCTGGACAGACCATGAACTATGTATATTAGAATTGGACTTTGGATCTCCTCATTGCACGGAGCGTAGATGGACCTGCAACGATACCCTCTACAAAGACCCACTATTTAAAGTAACACTGTTAAGGATTTCAATCAGGCATTACACCCTGGTCTCAGCCTAGCATGCAATGCGCAAATGAAATACTTATATATTGTGTCTATTATTTCAATATTCTGAGTTATACACCACTCATATCACACCCTTCTCAAAATAACCCCCCTCCGCCCCAGGGTCACACTGGACCAGGAATCAGGCTGGTTGTAAAGGTAATATTTATTTATTTATTTATTTAAAAGTCAGATCAAATTCAAGTTTTAATATATGGGGCAGCAATCACCAATACGGTGACAATACAAATTGGAAAGTAAGTAAGGCAATTGGATTCACTTTTTAGCACACAGGATGACAGAGCAAAGAACAGTTTGCGCTTTTTGAGGAAAATAGAACAGAGAAAAGCAGAAATTTGGTTTTAAAATGACAGAGTGGTTTTATTGAAACTATTTTAATGCTAAGAAAAAGAAGAATGCCACACAGGAATCTCCACAGTTACACACGGCCGATTGTAACCCTTCACGTGGCGGATACTCAGTTTTTCTTTTATGGGAATGACTTTATTTAATCCAAATCACTAAGGGCTTATGGGCTAGTAAAACAAATGAGAGAAAATCAGCGCTAACACTAGGGATTACAAACAGGGTTGCAAGAATGGTTCTGACAATGTTAGAGATTCTTAAGTCAAAGAGGGGATAGGTTGAGAGATGGGGATCGTACAAGGTAAAACAAGATATGCTATGGTTTACTATGATTCCTATTTATACTTACAGTCCACTGTAAATTAAGATTGGACCGTCAGGTTCTGGTCATCACAGATTGGGTCTACAGGCAGCAGGGCACTTCTTGCGGAATTGGATCAGCTGGGCGGTTCTGGTCAATTGGACTGGCACCTCAAGCGGGACTGGATTGGATTGCCCCTTCTGTTTGCTGGACACTGTAAATCAGTGGGATGGCAAGTTTCAGCAGGCAAGCCTTAATGTTAGCAAGCCAGACTGGATCAAAATTGTTTCTCTGAAGTTTGGGATGGTTCAGGAGTTGGACCTATCTGAAAAGAGTTCAGCAAATGCTGAGGCCTTGATTTTGCAAAGTTGTCTGGATCAGACAAGATGAAGAATTTGGGAACAGGGCGTCACGCGGAAATTAGGATGTAGTCAGGAATCAGTCTGTTTGTGCGTTGTGAGGTTCCCTTATTTATCCTGCCAAGTGACATCACTAAGTTTATGGTAGGAGCAGACTTACAATCCACACCCGCAAAGCTCTGATTGGTCAAAGGCACTTGCCTTTTTCTGGTTGGAAGCCAGAAAGGGCTGTCATATTTTATGATGTGACTTGGGAAACTCCCACTTTTATTAGGACCAAAATTTAACTTTCCCACAAATACACATTTCTATAATTATGCCCTCTAATAACATCGGACACATACATTACATATTTTGTGGGTTACCTTTAAATCCAACTCCCCATCAGTGAGAGCTGGCTTTGTCTTTCTGAGGAATTTTGTCAATTTTAATCATAAAGATTTGGCCTAACAATTCCTAATTCGGTACATATCTGTGCAATCACCCCTAGACCAGGGGTATACAATATTAGAGTTTCAACATTAATAGTGTTTGCGCAATTAGTGCTTTTGTATAGTTTGTTTCCTTGTGCAGTACAGGGTTCAATCACGTCTTCAAAGAAAGAGCATAAAATTAGATTTACAACTTCCAACTTTTAGATTTATCCTCCTTCTGGTGGAAAAGTTAAAAGTCTTTAAAGCTTGATTACAAATAGGCATTTAACCACCAAAAGTCCTTAGAAGTTTTTTTTAAACTTTTCTTTCAACTGGCAACAGCTGTCAAATTCCTTTGATAAGGGTGGAGGTCCTCTTCCTTGAGAGGGAAGTTTCCTGCCCCTCCCCTGTGGGGATGAGTGTTCAAGCATGCCATTGTCGTGGGCTGGGGCCCAGACAAATGTCTGATGAGTTCTTTGTCATGAGTATGCAAAAACCTCCCAGCAGCAATTAATCCTTTCCTGCCAGCAGTGAGGTGTCACCCATTCCCAGGCTGAGGATGTCAGATCAGAATTAAATAGTTAACTCAGGACTGGGTTTAACTTTAAGTTAACTACATCTTTCACTAAACATATAAAATGACACCTTTGATATTTCTTACAGAATTAGACCCTTCAACAAAACATGCTTTTAAACAGACGATTTTGCACTTTCTTCCTGAAAAAGCACATTTAAATTGAGTCCTTTAAATCAGATTTTCCTCTGCAGCACACACATTTTATTCAGCACCAGTTCTTTCCTTAAGTGCTGGGATTTGCTTGCAGTCTGTATATATGTATCCAGCCTTTTGTTTGGAGTTTCTGCCTTCACAGTTGAAATTGTTACATGTTGCCATTTTAGCCGCATTTTTCCAGTGGAACTGAAAACAAATGTTGTTGGGCCGGTTTTTCATGAGATACATTTCTTAGCTGCTGTCAGTCAATGAGGCCCGGCTCCTCTGAGCCACACTGGATGATCTGTAACCCTTTTACTCTCAAGGATTCGCTGGAAAATAAATGGATCTAGCACCAAAAACAGCACATTGAAGGTTGCAAAGCTACATTTTAAAACACATTTTTCAATTTTCAGGATCATTCTGCTGCCTTGCTCCATGTTGAATGTAACAGAACCCACTGGCATGCTGCTGCAGTGAGAATTCTGTTTTCACCCCCCCCCCCTTGACTATGTGTGGCAGGGTGTGCAACCTTTTGTGGTTATGACTCAAACATAGTTTCGCAGATTTTTGCGTGCACAGGGGTTAGTGCATCCATTTCTGGCTGTTTCTTTCCCCATTTGTAAAGTGATGCAGTGGGGCACATTGGAATGGGTCAAAATATCCCACAACCCTCACAGACGCAATTAAAGATTATTTTACCACAACTGGAATAGGTGAATGGCCACTAAACACGGTGTGGGAGGTGACAAAAGCCACAATTCGGGGTGTTCTGATAGCGGAAGGGGCCTACAGACAAAGGACCAGGTTACATAGAGGGAAAGAGCTGAAGTCTGAGATAACGTGCAAGGAAATGGATCTCCGTGCACCAGGCAGAAGGGAAGGAAATCTTAGCACAGACTGGGGTGCTCCGAAAGGAGTTGAGGGATGTTTGGCAAGGCAAGACATTGATGCAACTGAGGTGTCTAAAGCAGACATTTTATGAAAGAGGCAATAAAGCACATACCATGTTAGCTAACCGCTTGCGTAAACAAAGGGCAGAGAGGGCTGTTCCTAAAATTAGAAACAAATCGAGGGCAACATTTAACGAACCCCTGAGAAATCACAGAGCGCTTCCTGAAATTCTACTCCTCCCTCTACACAGCTGAAGGGGAGGGAACAGAAGATGAAATTGAGTGGTATTTGTCCAAATTCCCTCGTGTGCCGATACTCCAAACACACCTGGATGTGCTAAACGGCCCAATTACTACACAAGAAGTCCAAACAACTATCTCCAAAATGAAAGCAGGTTCAGCACTCGGACAAGATGGGTACAAACCAGCCTTCCATAAAGCAAATTCTACCTCATTTAGCCCATCTTCTTAGTGAAAATATTTAACTCAATCCTAGAAACAGGTTAAGCCCCACCATCATTCACTGAATCAAGAATCGTTGTAATTCCCAAGGAAGGTAAGGATGCAGCAGAATGTGCATCATACCGCCCAATCTTGCTCATAAATGTGGATGCAAACATTTATGCTAGCATTCTTGCTAACCGCTTGGCCCAAATCATACCTCAGCACGTGCACAGCGACCAGGTTGGCTATGTAAAGGGCAGGCAAGATGCGGACAATGTCCGCAAAACCCTCGATCTTATTGCCACTGTTGGCGAGAGAGAAGATTGCCCCATATTAATGTCCATTGACACGGAGAAGGCATTCGACAGTTGCATGGCCTTTTCTGCGAGCAGTTATGAGCTGGGCGGGACTGGGCGAATCATGGATTTCGGGCGCTAAGGCACTGTACCGCAACACCTCTGCCAAAGTTCTGGTCAATCGGGTGGCATTGGGGCTTTTTAATGTAACCCGTGACACATGACAGGGTTGCCCCCTGTCTCCTGTTTTGTACGCACTAGTTGTGGAGCTCTTTGCGAAGTTAATTAGGACAAATCCCTAAATTCATGGGATATAGAGAGGGGGAGGGAATATAAGCTGCCACTATTCGCAGATGACATTGAAATCTATATCTCCTAGACATTGAAGTCAATAGCCTCTCTGTTTGCGTCCTTGGGAGAATATGGCACATTATTGGGATTCCATGCAAATATAAACAAAACAATTGTGCTGACACTCCAACCGAACACGGCCCTCCCAGCCCAGCTTGTGGCAGAGTGGGTATTCCATGCGCAGTTGGAAAGGAGTAAGATATTTGGGTGTAGAGATCACAAGAAATCTGGCCAATCTATTTGACACGAATTACAAACCCTTCTGGAGCACTATGAAAGCAGACTTGGGGCGATGGTCCAAATTAGCGCTTTCCTGGGTGGCTAGGTATACATCGAGTAAGATGAACATACTCCCCAGAATCTTGTTTCTCTTTCAATCTCTCCCACTGGCTGTCCCCCACGCCTTTCACACGGAGGTCAAGCGGTCCCTCTTGGCATACTTATGGGCAGACCTGAAAACCCGGATCCCATACGCAACATTGATTCTACTGAAAGAGATGGGGAGCATGGGATACTACAGAGCCTCCCAACTTCGCATCCTTGCTGATCACTTGTGGGAAAACCCTGAGAAACAATAGGTGGTCTTGGAGAATGAGCTATTCGCACCTGTCACCCAGTCTTAGAGGTATTGTGTTCCCTATGTCGCCCCTCACACGCTATGAAGGGAGTAACATCCAGGCCATCCCCCCTTAGCTGCATTTGGGCTCCCCCCATTCGAGACCAACTAATCGATCTACATCACATTCAGCCCCAATACAAGGAGGGATTGGTAAGAGCAGGGCAGATGTGAGGGAGGGCACCTAGGTCTCAAAAGCACAGTTAGAGGGCACACAACATGGTAGCACAATAGTACCATTACTCTACCTGCAATTGAGGATTGTACCGGGAGATCTGCGCTGAGGAGACTCCTCACAAAGACCCCTTACAGCATTCGAGCACACCCTAAGTGAGCGCCGGGTTACAGGGGGGTTGATTGCCGACTGTATAGCTCACCAGGGGCCACCTCCCACAACCCAGCACTCAAAGAAAATGGGAGGCAGACTTGGAACTGCAGGATCAACCAGATATGTGGGCCGTAATATACAAAGCGCTATGGAACACATCCATATCTATGCAATACAAAATGCACAATGGAAGGCTTTGAATGAGCTAGCACCGCACCCCACAGCGGCTGTCGAAACTGTTTCCAGGAACTGCCCCGCTCTGTTGCAGAGGGTGTGGTGAAACAGAGGATTACTGTCATCAATGGTGGGGATATGCAAGGGTGCAGATATTTTGGAAGGAGGTCTTGGGTTGGATTCAGGCGATCAATGGCATCTCCAGAAAGCTATCCCCATTGCTTGTCCTTTTTGGATTCGAAACAGATGGGGAAGAGACAAACGCGATCCTGACTAATATGTCTAGTAATGTGATGCTAGCAGCTAGAGTGTGCTTAACAATTAAATGGAAATCCAGCAACTTGCTGACAAAAGGGGAGCGGCTCATGAAAGCGCACACTATATACCAGATGGAAAGTATTACAGTTGCCCTCTTCGAGTCTCACTCCCATATAGAGATGATTTGGCTACCATTCCTGGAATACTACACTAAATACAGGGATGCATTGGAGGGGAGGGTTCTAAGTTTAATGAAAAAAGCTCCGTCCGCTGCACGTATGGGGCTTTTGACACCATTGAAATGAAACCCTGTTGTGGCTGTGGTAAAATACAAAGGGTCAATATTAGACATGAAGGAGACTAAAATGCACAGAAATAAAGCTTTGTGAGATGTAAAGACTGTTGGAATGAACAGTGATACTTAGGAGCTTCCTCTGATGTGTGGTGGCAGTGGGGAGGGAAAAGTGGGGGGGAAATAAGTATGTTATTGTCAATATTGAACACCAGTTATTTGGAGATAACCTAGTTAGTGCTGTCATGAGAATGACAAACCCTGAGGTGAGCCCTACCTGGACTTTAAATATTCTAGCTGTAAAGATACGAGAAAGATATCAGTTGGGTGACCACTTGTTTCTTGGATGTTACTCCGAACTCAATTTCCACAGTTTCTGTGCCGTTAACATGAGAATGGTGTTGTTATAAAACCTGCTGTAAAACAAATGAAATATGTTTAAAAAAAAGAAATACAAAAACGAGCTCAAAACGGGGTGGCTAGTCACATGGTCAGATGAAAATAGACTTTGGGGTGAGCTACACCGAGACCAGAAGATAATGCCATGCCTTCACTCCCCTTTATTCTCAGGCACAGAGAGCCTAAGCAAGGCCGAGTTCAAACAAATTAATTGACTGGCAGACCACAGGAGTGATGATGGATGTTGGGCTAATTGGGTGGGGAGGCATGACTAGGCCAAGCCCCCAGCACCTTGGGTACCAGCTTGCGTCCTGCCGCCGAATGGAATATTCCAGAAGGGTACAAGCGTGCCAACCAATTGTAGAGGGCCACGTAGCAAGGAGCCCTAAAGCTTGAGAAGCCAATAGAACATTGTGTATTAGTCTGACACAGAAGATGACTTGCACTTGGGGTGGGCTTTGTTGTCCACCTGACCTTAGATACCCATTCACGATCCTTGCCCTTACAGAAAGTATACTTAGATGTTCTCTTTCAGCCTATTACATCCCCTAGTAGGTTTTCTTATTTTTCCACATAGTATGACGTCACTTATGACACATTTTTTATATAAACTTCATGTAAAACTTCGAGGAACTCTTGAGTGACAATGCTGTACGGCATCCGTTGATGTCCATTGTACTCCCTATTTTAACATGCAAATAAAACAGTTGTGATTTTGCCAAACTTCCTGAGTCAGTCTGATCATTGATGTATGAGTAAGATCTACATCCCCATCCATCTCAAATATGTTACCTCGTCTTAAAGGACCTCCGGGTTCACTGTATTACAGTTTTGATGCAGAACTGAAAACGTATCAAATATGAAACACATTTATTTACTGCAACACTATAAAACTGAATGGAACATGTATTACATCATCTCTGAGCAACATTACAAAACTGAAAAACGAGATAAAAACACATTTGCGCTGTGTGCTGCCTTTGAGAGACATGGTCTGCACACGTTTGTGGCACTACACTTGAACATTATGCTACAATGTTATTATTGTTTGGAGTGTCACAAGTTTCATACTTAGCCTTTTACAATTGGACATATTAAATTATAGGCTGAGCATGAAATGTATGCATTGTGAAGCACTGAGCCAGTGTGGCATAGTGGTTGAATGCTGGTTGTTAAACTCTGGAAGACCAGTGTTCAAGACTTCTGTTTTCTAATTTAAAACATTATATTTTGGTAAACACTCTAGGGCCTCATCGCGTTACTGCCCAACCGTACGGTGTATTACCGCCGGATCACGGGTTGGGCAGTAACTGTAATTCCCCATTCCTCATTGGGTCAGTTGGACCCAATGGGGAACTTTCGGTGCAATTAGAGTGCGCTAATAGCGTGGCGCTAATTGCATGCTGCTAATTGCGCCTGCAAATGTGCATTTTTTGGCACATTTACCACCAACTTGGAGCTGGGGGTAAATGCTGCCAGACTAATGTTTGGGCAGACCCTTAAATGTGGTGGTAATAGCATTACTGCCGCATTTAAGGGCTATCGCCCAACTCGTGATGAGGCAGTCTGTATTCTGGACTATGTAGTTTTAACAGGCATGCCTTTGATCCATGTGGCCACCTTCATGGAAACGTTCACCCGAACACTCCATGATTTTAAAATGGCCTTTTGAGTTGCACTACCAATGGGTTAATAATAGTTGTGTGTCTTCCATTGCACGTGAGCCAGCGCAAACAAGATTTTTTTGCAGCTCAAAGGAGGGGCTTGCCACACAGTCCCATTATTCCGTAATATATTGCGCTACTATTAGACTTTGAAAACGGCGGGGGCAAATAGACACCACTCCCCTCGAGCCCTTATTCCCACTTTCCCCAGCTGAAAAAAACACATTTTAATTATTTTCCCCCTCCTCAGATTCTAAACTGCGAACCTCCTCCAACAACTTCCCTACTGCCATTCAACCCAAACAAATAGAGGTGCAGGAGAAATCATGAATATAGCCAAGTTACATGTCTTGTATATATTGTTATATGCCACACGTCCCTTGTTATTTGGAAGATAATCATTCAGATTTCCTTTTTACTTTGCATGTTGGGACTTGTAGCACAGGACACTTGATGGACAAAACAAAACTACAAGTCACAAAATGCAAAAAACCAAGAACTACATGGGTAAATTACAGGGAGACATGCACACACACACATCCACACACACTGACAGTCAAAACTCACGCTCAACATGTCATAATGCTCACGTACACACACGGGTGCGCATGCATGCGCACACACTAACACTCGCCTTCATGGAGCAAATGTACACTGCACACACAATCTCTCACACACACCTTCACACCATGTGTACACACACACGCTCACATCAAACACACACACATTGCATGCACACCCTCCCAGATGACATGCACACCCATAGACCAAACAAAAAGTGAACTACACCATTTCTGAGCAACATTATAAAACAGAAATACTTTTTTTTTTAAATCACATTTATACTGACCGCTCCCATTGGAGAACCCTGGCACACAAAAGTTCAAGACGCAGTGCTTAACCATTATGCTACAATGATGTCATTGCTTGGAGTCTCACAAGTTTCACACCTAGCCTTTTATCGTTGAACATAATAAATTATAGGCTAAGTCAGTCAGTCAATCATAGTTTATTCGGATAAAAATAAATAAACCAATAAATGGCACAAATGAAATAGACAAACCATAACACAGCCATAAAATTAGATGTACATCAGTGCAATCATTATACTCAATATTATACAATCAGTATATAAAAAACAGCATCAACATCATCATAAGATATAAGATAAAACCTAATAACAGTTTAATTGCAGCCTTAAATAAATAAAATCTGTAAGAAAGCCATTTTATTCAAACATTTGAAATTCGTTTTCTTAGATACCATGCTCTCCACAAACGTGGCAAGATTTGGCTTGTAATAAAAATGTCAAAGCTGGCCGACATTGGGTGAATTTTAATTGCTTCAGTAATGGCATAATTGTCTGCTTTCTTATCTCCTTGTTACGTGCCCAGAATAAAACAAAATGTAATAAATCCTCAACAGCTGCAACACAACATGGACAAATTGAGTTTGAAACATATCCCAGCCAAGACGCAGTGTTTGCTTGCAGCATCAAGCAGTTGAAGAGTGCTCTTGTCAGAGCCCAGCGATCCACTGCGTTGTTGCTGTGTGTCCGAAAGGGCTCAATCTTTGTTATAATAGCATGTCTTCTGTTTGTTTCAAGCAACATCCCTATTGATTCTCGTTTGCAATCTATATGTATTGAGAGGATAGCTCAGGGGCAACGTGCTCACCTGGGAAACAAGACAACGCAGAGCAACACAGGTTCAATCCCCAGGTCCGCACTCAGAAACTCCTGGGTATTAAGTGTGTTATAAATAACCTATCAAATCATGCAATATTGAAAACTCATCTTATATATGTTATGCTCCTTCATGTTTACCAAATTCACATGACAGAGAAGATTAAAATCATTTACCTTTTTCATACACCCACTTATAAACTTCAGCCATGGTATCCTACTCCAAAGGGCACCATGCATCAATGCCCTGATGATTTCATGGGTTAATGATGCGTTGGGGTTTGACCATATACTCAGTCACTGCATACATGGGGCTGCTTACCAGTCATCTGCAATGTGTTTCACTCCAAGCTCTACATGCACAGCATAACTAGCAGCTGCACACGGGAGACCAAGTAGTTTCTTAAGGAATTTGTTCCCCACAATCTCCATTGCTGAAACATTTTCAAATCCCTACAAGGAGGCCCCATAGTCAGATACTAATCAGTATAAACATGAATACGTTTTTTGAGCGCCTTCGGGGTCCGGGCTATAATGACAGTGTCATTGACATATGACAAAATCAGAAATGCTTTCTTCCCAACCCTAGGTAAATCTACACCCGAATCTCCAAGAGCCTTGAAGAGTCCATTGATGTACAAGGTGAATGGGACTGGGGCCAGAACACAACCCTGACGGACTCCTGTCACAACATCAAAATAACTGGTACATTGCCCCTGTTTGCCAAATGGTACACATGCCTTGGTGCCCTCATGAATCATTTGCAAAATTCTTAGAAGCTCAGTCCATGGACTCAAACACTTGCCATAATTTGACTCTGTTAACTTTGTCAAAGGCTGTGCTTAAGTCCATAAACGCCAAATAGATCAGCTCACCCTTAACAAAGACTTACTGTGCTCCCACCAGATACAAATTAAGTGCTTGGTTACGGGTCCCCAAGCCTGGATTAAAGCCATATTTGATATCAGAAAGGACTGACTCTGAGGAGATCCATTCCTCAACATGCTTTAGTATTATACGGGCAAAAATTGTGAACAAGGTTGAACGAGGTGTCCAAGAGTAAGATGGGTCTATCAGTCAAAGTGCTCCCTTGATCCCCTTTTTGAAAGATTGGATGGATAATAGCATTTTCCCAAGATGACGGGTATATCCCTGTTTCCAGAAAAGAATTAAAATGAATTGTCAACATTGGAGCCCACAAATCATCACTGCCATAAATACAGGTCTACTGGGACTGCATCTGGTCCTGGTTCACGATTTTGTGCCTGTTGGATAATGGCAATATGTACCTCTTTCAGTGTCAGCCGTAAAAGAGAGCCCCGATCCCCACCCATACTCCCATTCGTGGGGCCCCGTGGGCAGTCCATAATTTTGCATCAACATGATTTTTTCCTGTGTGTCACTATTCCTCTGTATGGGGGGGGGCCTTGCGCAACAAACTCTCAAAACTTTGTTGAGTCCCTGGAGGATACAACACTCAGAAGGCCTTCCCATGCATGATTCTCCAGGTACTCCTTCCTCAACCTAAAAACCAATTTGTAGTTGGCTCTTGCTCTAATTACATCTCCCCTGGATCTGTCTTGCTCCTTCAAAACCCTAAGTAGGTTATTCTTTGCACTCCTACAGGCCTCATCAAACCAACTTGTCGCCCCCCTTTGCCTACGCTACATTTGAAATCCCTTTGCAGTGAGTCTGTCACAGACCCCAGCAGGACCTGACAAATGGTTACAACCTGCGAACGGATACCAATCACAATCAAGAATTGATAGGATGAGTTCTCGGTTAGACAGCACAATTTCCTGTTGAAAAAGCTCAGGGTTGCGCTTTGTCCATTTCAATCTGCATTTACAATGTGGGTACACAGATCTACAGATTTAACTGGTGGAGCAAAAGTGCAGATAACTATAAATGTTCCAATTTAAGAAATAGGCTTATGGGAAAGTGATCACTACATATTTCCTTTTCTACCTTAACATTTTATATTAGGTTCCAGTGTGGGAGGTGCATAAAAAATGGTCAATGGTGGATGACCCACAAGCATTTTTGAAAGTCGATTTGCCCGGTATATCAGACTCAATGCACCCATTTGAAGCATGCAGGCCCCATTTGAATAGCCACATACCTAGTTGTAAGCCCCTTTGGCAAATCTGATTATCCACCATCTGCGTACGCATGATGCCATAGACATTGTCTTCCTGTGCATCATAGAGATCAACTGAAATCCCATTTCACAATTTAACATTGAAATCACCACCCGAAAAAAGTATTGTGTGTCTTTCAAGACTTTCTAAAATTGTACCTTCCAATAGCTCTTTCAACACCTCAAGCCTGTTGGCTTCCGAGGCATGGGCGCTATTATATAAGTTAACGATCACCAAATTATTTCCCTGCTCAGAGGTCATGATAACATGTTGTATACAGTTCGTGTTGGTTACCATTACCTCAATACAGAAATTCATGGAGCATCTAATGAATATCGTCAGACCCCCATAACATCTCCCACTACTATTCTTGGTTGCTACAGTGTAAAAAGAGACATACACGTCCAATGACATGTTCTCAAATGCCCATGTTTCTTGTAGCAGGATAATATTGTGTTGTTTAATGTATGCCACTATTATCACGCTGGATGAGCCCCGTAAGGGGTAATAGACCGTCCTACTACATGGGAATGGGTATATTAGGTCAACCAAAAAAACATCCATAAGTATGTGTCACTACTAGTGTCCTCATCTAACTCTTGGGAATTTTTACAAAATTCGAACACTCCATTTTATTATACAATTAATAAAAACAATGATATTACGACACTACACTTCAATATAGAAAATGTAAAAAAACATACATCAAATTTTGATACATAATTATGTATATAACACATTGAATTTCAAGTCACTGTGACCTGTTTACTCATAGCATTGGTCATCTAGACTCATGTGTAATGCTATGTTTGTTTAAGCCCAATTTATTTAAGTTTCTGTCCTTGATGGCTTGACTCTGCCGGACATTCATCACAAGCCGAAAATGTGTGTATCATGGAGCAGCTTGAGATGGATTGCACTGAGCCTAGGTGACTAATGCTATGAGTAACCAGGACACACAGACCTGGAAATCAATGTGTTATATACATAATTGTGTATAATAATTGAATGTACTTTTTTTTAACATTTTCTATATTGAAGTTTGTATGGTAATATTTTTTTATTAATTATATAATACAATTGAGTATTTTAACTTTGTACAAAATTGACAACATTGAAGAGGGCTATTATTTGTTTCAAAGCTCACCCAAGAGTTAGATGAGGACATCAGTAGTGACACATACTTATGGACATTTGTTTGGTTTACATAATAAGTTTAATGTATGTCACCACATCAGCATCCCTAAATTTGGATGCCGCCCCAGCTATGTTCCAGCTCAAAATGGTTATATTATCCTCTACCTGATGGCTCGTCCATTGCACTACCAGTGGGGATTTAGTTTCATACCCTGTGAACCTGAGTCTGTTACAGGCAGAGACCCTAGTCAGTCTATTTCTTCAATTCCCGACAGACATTCAAAGCGGTTAGCAGTCAACATTTAACCATATACCTTCCTAACTTCCCAATCATTTAGGCCCATCCCCCACTTACAACCATCATTGGTCCCTTGTGTGACCCTTTCCCATCGTCCATTTTGGGATTTTAGATTTTTAATTCTCAAATTAACGTGGGCCCCATCAAATTTTTGCCAAAATCTGGCAGGTAAAACAGGAATAGTGGAAGAAATGTATTGTTCTGACTGCAACTAATTTTATCAATTTTCTTGGGTTCAAAGCAGAAACAATATAGACTAACTATGAAATGTATGCCCCATGAAGAACCGAGTAATTTGCGATTCATGCTGACTGTACCGCCACTCATCCTGGTGGAGGGGTCGCTATTATGTATAAAGATATCTACACTGCTTGGTGTACCCTACCTACCCACTCTTTGAGGATGGAGTGCCTCTTTGCGCATTTGACCATCTCCCCTCAATCCACCCAGACCATCTTGGTAGTATATAGACCTCCGGGCGCTGATGCTAATTTTTGCACTGCCTTACCTGATTTTATATCAGAACTCTTGACAGAATATCCCAATCTTTGGGTTGCTGGCGACTTTAATTTGTCTCCTAACACCTTTAATCCTAATCAGGCCTTGTCCTTCTTGGCATGCATGGACGATCTGGGACTCCCACAACTGATTAGCAAACTCACCCACCAACTGGGAAACACCCTTGACTTTATATGTGCCCCCGCTTCCTCTTTGAAATGACTTCACCCCATCCTCTTGTCTGGTCAGACCACTTTCTCATTCAATTTTCTCTTTCTTACCTCCCCCTCAAATCCCTAGTCCTTAAACCTATCGCCCTTAAGTGTGACTGGAGGAAAACATCTCAAGCTGAGCTTGTCACAGCTATGCATGAACGCCTCTCTCTTGTTAGTTCTCCTGCTCTTATCACAATTGAAAATGCCTTTTTGGAAGTGGCCGATCTTATGGCCCTCCTTAAATTGTCCAAAAGCACTAAGCACAGGTCAGAACCCTGGTTCTCTGAAGAACTCAAACTAAATAAGCTGGCCTGTAGACAAGCAGAAAGGAATTGGAGGCTATGTTACTCCCCTTCTGCTAAGCTCACCTTTCACAATCTGTTGTATAATTATCATCAGACCATTGCCCTGGCTAAAAAGATTTTCTTTGGAACCAAAATTGAAGCAGCCATAAATAAACCTAAGGCTCTATTTGAATTGGTTAGCTCCCTTTCTGCCCCTAATAAAAGGGACTCTGCTATCATTCCGTCTCAAGTCTTGTGTGACTCTCTCGCAACCTTTTCTTCCAAAATAGAATTCATACGTGCAGATATTGCTAAAGTGGCTTCCGGTACTACTGCTTGTCGGAGCCCTCCTCGGCTGGCGGCCCCTACAGCATCATGGTTGTCTTTTCCTGTGCCTCCAATTCTGAGATATTTAAAGTGATTCATGGCCTTAAGTCTGCCTCTCCTGCAGACGCCATCCCTCTTGCTCTGATTAAAGATACTGCGCACAAGCTACTTTCATATATCTCGGATGCCATAAATAACTAATTCCAAACTGGTGTAATCCCCAGCCAACTTAAACATGCATTGGTGTTTCCTCTGCTGAAGAAACCCACGCTTGATCCTAAGGTTATGTCTAACTTTAGGCCTATCTCTCTGCTTCCATTTAACATGAAGCTGCTCAAGTCTTTGGTCTCCCCTCTCCTCACTTCGTTTCAAGAATCTTCTGGATTCTTTGACCCCTTTCAGTCTGGCTTTCACCCTGGTAGTGGTACAGAGTCTGTACTTAATTCTGTCATGGACAACCTTGCCCGGCTAGTTGACCAGGGTGGGCTGGGAGCGGTTCTATTATTGAATTTATCGGCCATGTTTGACACTGAAGACCACCCCACTCTTCTGGCCCGGCTGTCTGATGCAGGCATTTCGGGTCAGGTCTTCGACTGGTTCTAAGCTTTTCTGACTGATCGGACCCAGTCAGTGTCTCTGCCCCCTTTTTGCTCCCTTCCGGGACGGCTTTTCTGTGGTGTCCCTCAGGGATCTGCACTTTCCCCTATCCTTTTCAACCTGTACATTCACCCTCTTCTGCTTCTTTTATTGGCACATGGGTTCAGATACTACTCCTATGCCGAAGATACGCAGATCCTGGTTCGGCTTGACCTTACCAGGGCTGACGCTGCGACCCGGCTACGTAGATGCCTGGAAGATCTTGCCGCCTGGATGGCGACTATTGGCTGAAGCTCAATGGTTCTAAGAGGTTCTGGTGGTGGGCACCGCTAGCCCCCACTCTTTCTGGACCTCTGAGTTCTGGCCTACTTCTCTAGGCACGTGTCCTACACCTCCGACCTCAGTTAAAAATGTGGGTGTTCTGTTTTCATCCTCTCTTTCCATGGCACCCCAGGTGGCGTTTGTCTGTAAATCTGGGCACTTTAAATTACAGATCTTACGTAAGGTGCTCCCTTTCATTACAGCTAAACATCGGGCTCCTGTGGTGGCTGCCCTGTTCTTCAGCACCACAGATTATTGTAACTCGCTATACCTGGTTCAAAATTCTGCGGCTCGGGCGGCGGTTCGTCCTCCTCCCCGTGCCCACATGACTCCGCTACTCAAGCAACTTCATTGGCTCCCGATCGAGAAGCGCATTCTTTTTAAATCCCTGTGCCTTGTACACCGCACTTTTTACAATGAAGGCACCGAATACCTACAGGAAAAATTCTCCCGTTATGTGCCACCCCGATCTTTGCGCTCCCAGTCAGCTTTACTGATCTCGGTTCCGTGAGTTAGGTTGTCCCGGATTGGCGGTGGCGCCTTCTCTGTAATGGCTACCTTATCCTGGAACAGACTTCCCTTCGCTCTTCGCATTTGGGAAAACCATGTGGTCTTCCGTCGTAACCTAAAGACCTATTTGTTCTAGTACTTGCTGGCGTACCTTACTGTCTACCCTAGCACCAAGATACCTCCGGGTGAACGTTACGCTTTGGAAATTCACTTAACATAACATAACTTAACATTGTAGCCAAGTGGTTAAATGCTGGGCCTTGAACTCTCACAGACTAGGGCTCAAAGCTTTATTTTTTTGATAAAACTGGGAGGTGGCGAAGTTTGTTGTGGTGCAGTCCTGTGATCTTATTTGGCAAGATTGCATTTAGATGTGGTTGCAATGTCAGCCACGTTCAAACATTCCTTGCGCTGAAATAATGGTGCAGGAATGGCTTCCAAACCAAAAAGGGCGCACAGAATGGGTGCTGCGGTAGAATGGTCACTCCAAATCGGCACGTGCCAAAATGACGGTGCTGAAAAAGGGTGTATCACTTGGAGCACGCTGCTTAACCAAAGTGTGTGGTCCATCGCAAATCTTACTATGCATTGTCTAAAAACATTGTGAGTTCTCAACGCCTTCAATATGAAGGCCATGGCTAGTGGTCTGGTAGCATTTTAAAATGAACAGTGGACATGGCCTTAGGCTGTGCACACTGACCATGGCCGAAGACCATGCTAGTGGTCTGCGAGAATTCTAGAAATCTATGGAATAACAAAACCCTTGAAATTCAAGGAAACACTTTAGTTGCAGGGATATTAAGGAGAAAATTTAACGGAACAAACCCCTGAAATTATGCTAAAACCACCTTAACTTCACGCCCCCTGTTGCGCAGCCTATGACCCCAATGATGACATCACAGATCAGATCACTGAGCACATCACTAATTACATCTTGTATGAGAACACTGATGACATTACAAATCACATCACTGATGCCATCACTGACAATAACACTAATTACATTGTATATAACTGATTACATCATTAATGGATTATAAATAACATCATTTATATTTTAGCTTATGAAAACTTTGATTACCTTAATAACAATTTGGGCGGTGGACCTGGCCATGGCAAAGGCTGGGGTCACTGGCCAGCACCAAAGATCATAGCCAGTGGTCGGTTAGTGTTCCGAAATACCAATGTGCATGGTTAAAAGCCATGCCTAGTAGCCCATCACTGTTTAAAAAGGTATCCATAGAAAATGTCGAAAAAAAGTATGTATGGTATAATTATTCAGATTTCGGCTGCTCTAAAATTTCATGCAGCCAAAAATGTCGATCAATTACACTGTACGATCACATTAAAGCAAACAGGGGGAGCGGGTATGCAGGGGCGTCCCCCGCTCCTTTGTTCGATACAATAGGATGGGAGTTGCGGGGGTGTTCCCTGCTTTCAGTCGAGCTAACGAACATAGACATTTATTTGTTTTAAACGGACGCTGTAGCGCTGGTTCCCATCCACATAAGTGAAGGGAACTATCATCAAAGGGCGACAGGGGAGTTCATCATACACGATTGTGTAACGTACCTCTTCTTTTCTATCATTGATTCTGCATGCTAACTTCACTTCTAATTTATAATTTAATAGCGTTTATGCCCGCACATGTAATACTAACATTAATTCGCCAATACGAATTTATTGTACTTGACGAACAAATTAATTTCATTTTTTTACGGCACACACTTTTCTCTTGCAGTATTTTCACATACATCCTTTCAAAATATACAGTGGGCAACGTTGAAAGCTGCAGCCAATGGCCATGGCTAAAGGCCATAGCTAGTGCCCATTGTTAGACAGAATTACATGCAGTACCCTTTGGGAACACTACACACAATTAAGACTACAGGTCTAAGCACAATCTCACCTTTGGTATACGTCTGTATTACACAGTTGTGTGGTAGCAGGGCTGAGCAGCCAGGCCTATATCAAGAGGGATGTGAGCAGTACAAGGTGTTACATAAAGGACTTGCAATCACAGTGGTCAAACAAACCCTTACTCCAGGTTTCTTGGTAAAACAACATTAATTTATTTACACAGTCATTTAGAAAACATTCCACTAGCAATAAGCAGGTCGATATCAAACTATAATACACTCCAGTACCCAACCAATACGTTTCTGAACAAGTTAGGCTCCCCAGAAGTGAGAGCAAAATGGCACTTCAATAACTTTAAAATGGAGCAAAAGGCACAAGTTATAAGAATTAAACACAAATACTTTCTTAGGCAGGGCAAATAGTTTCAGTTCACTACAACCAGAAATTCAATTCAATCGGCCTGGGCCAAAGTCAATGGTTCAGTGTCTTGGATAAGATAGCACAGTTCTGGTAGTAAATGGTTAAGTCCTTGCCAATGTTCTTAGAAGTAGTTTGCATGAAAAAGAGTTACATGTCGGATTAGGAGCGAACAAGACTCCAAAGTTGGGAAAGTTTCACAAAATTTCACCGCGGCAGAGAGGATTTCTCAACCGCGTTTCCACAGTACCTTGCTAATGAAGAAAAGCTGTAGCTGAGGCAATTGTTCCTGGCAGTTCCTGCAGATCTCGCTGTTCCTGGGCCTCAGTCGTGGGAGAGGACGTTGGGAGGTTACTGCACTGTACGGGGACGGATCCAAAAGCTTGGCAAAGCATCGCTTTAAGGTGTGAGTGCCTTAAAGTCCACAAACTGGTATACTTCTCACTGGCTATGCCGTTTTCAACAGCACTCTGAAGAAAATTCGGCCATATGGAGATGATTTCCAGATGGATTGCGAGTTGGTTGTTCCCACCAGCTCATGGGAACAAGTCGTCCTTGAAGGAGCTTCTCTGTCGAGGGAGTTTCAGGCTATTCGGACCTGCAGCAGGGCTTCACTGGGCAAACCAACGGTCCAGGCGTTGCAGCAGTCGTCTTCCTTCAGCTCGTCTTTGGTTCTTTCGTTCCAGTGGTCGACTCTGCCTTCCAAGTCCCAGAGCCCTGCCTTTTAAACAGTTTTCTCGCATTCATTCCAGCCTATCTGCCACGCACCCAGCAGGGTGGCTGTCCTTGCCGGACATTCAGCCAGCCAATCATGCCAAAGTGCATTCAGGTCTCCTAGGAGACTAAGCACAGGGGGTTTCAGGCACCTCCCTCACTTCCTCTCCACCCCTGGCACTCAGGCGCCAGAGGCGGTCTTCAGTGCTGAAGCCCGCCAAAGGCAAAAAAACAAAGGGACCAAACCTGGTTTGGCGCACAGAGACAAACACTAGAAGGACTTTTCCAAAAAGAAATGGTGAACAAAGTCTATCAGAACCTGTTTTTATAGAGGGGCCTGAGACGACATCTTGAAAAACATGGCTCTGGTGGATTTTGGCTACTGGAGCATTTAAACGGGTCGCGGTCAGGAAAATCATGGTAATACCACTGCCAGCAGCCATTCTGAGAGGAAAGGGTAGCTTTTGAGGGCTACATGAGTTTTCTAGGCATAGGGAATACTAGGTATTCCCTCCAGCACTCTGCTGTAAGGCAGGGTGTGCTGGGTCGAGCAATTTAAAAAGACTAGCAAAGTCAATTTAACTTTACATTCACTGGGACACAGTAGTCAGTCAGAACTCTGAAAGACATCCCTGTGCCACTGCAATGAGGGTGCTGTGTGACACACAAGAAAAGATGATGCCTATGGAGTTGTCTAAAACTCCATATCCAAAGAACTTAAAAGTAAAACACACATCAAAATACATGAAAGAGTGGGAAAAGGCTCACACTCTTTCCAGGTAACAATTAAAGTCCTAGAAATCCAGCAAAGTTGCTGGGGGTCTCAAAAGGAAAATTAGCACATTTATGAGAATTCTCCCTAACACCCATATGTTAGAATATACAGTCTTCACCACCAAGGGCCGTAGCCACTGGCTAGTATTTTGTTGAAGACCATGGGTATTGGCTGGTTAGTGTTGTATAATTCACAGTGGGCATGGCCGAAGGCAATCGCTTATTGTATTGTATTATTTTAAAATCTACAGTGGACATGGCCAAAAGATGTACAAACTGTTGACGGTCAAAGACCATAGCTTGTGACCCATTTATATGTTAGAATATTTAGTGGGCACAGCAAAGATTGTGGCCACTGGCCAGTATTGTGCTAAAGTCCATGGCTAGTGCCTGATCAGTGTATATAATATACAGTGGACACGGTTTATTTAATTGTTTTTTTATAACGTGCTTAATATCTGAGTTTGGTTTCTAAGCGCGGACCCCAGAAACCAAACCTCTATTGCTCTGCATGGTTTTGTTTCCAAGACCAGAACCTTGCCCTTGTGCTATCCTCCGTTCACATTGGTTGAAAGCTGCATCCACTGGTAAAGGCCAACATCTATGGTTGGTAGCCTGTTAGTGTTTTAAAATATTCAGTGCACATTGGTCAAGGGTGTGACCACTGTCCATAACTGAAGGCCATGAATAGTACGCATTCATGTTTTAAAATATATTTGGCCATGCACACTGACCATGGTTGAAGGCCATGCTTAATGCCAGTTAATGCTGTAATTTAATTAGTGATGCCATCAGTGATGTGATCTGTGATGTCATCATTGTGGTCATAGGCTGCGCAAGAGGGGGCGTGAAGTTAAGGTGGCTTTAGCTGAATTTCAGCGGTTTTGTTGCAGTAACTTCTCACCTTATTTTCCCTGGAACTAATGTTTTTTCCTTGAATACATATATTACAGGGCCTCCAGTAGCGGCCCTGTACTAATGGTTTAGTTGCTCAACCCATACAGAGAGCACATTTTGGGCAGCTTATAACTTCGCCCCCACCCCCTGGACAAATCCTCATGAAACTTTGCAAAAATGTATATGGCCCCGTAAAATTGATTCTGTGCATTTTGGTGAGGATTTGTGCAGGAGTGGCAAAGTTATAGGGGGGTGCCAAAATGTGTGGTTTTTCCCATAGATGAAATGGAAAAGAAATGTTGCTCACACCCACAGCCCAAACCGGTGGATGGATTTTCACCTAATATGTGGCAGGAGCGGCGGCTTGTTCCCGGAAGCATGCTTTTGTAAATTTGGTGTAAATCTGTCCAGTAGTTTTTTATAAACGGCCAAAAAGTAGGTAACAAAGATTAGTGATATCTGGGTTTGGTCCGTGGACTCACTTCCATGCTCGCTCCCTGGACAGCCCTCTGATTGGTCCAGAGGGTGGCGTGATGTCCGCGGACATCAGACTCGCCTGCTGATTGGATGGTAAAATGCGTGAGGTGCGCCATATTTTCCAAAACGCCCACCATGGTGTATCTGCAGACAGTCGTGCCTGACCGCAGACATCGCAGTGGGGAAAAAGTGTGGAAAACACATTTTGGGTTATTTGGTGTTGGAAAGAGTGGCTGGGAAGAGTGGCACAGTGAAAAAAGATGATACAAGGCTATTTTTTAGGTGGAAAAAGGGCGTTCAGATGTCGTAGAAGTTCACGGACACCGCGCTATTTCGCGGACAGCGCAGTGAACGGGCGGCTTGGGAAACACATTTAGAGCTAATTGATGGGTGGAAGAGGGTTTGAAAGCATAGAGGAATGGAATACAGATGATATGGAGCTGTTTCTATAGGTGGAAAAAAGGATCTACAGTTGCAGCCGAGTCTGCGGTCAATTTTAGTGTATGTGAACATCATTTGGAGGTCTGGGGTTCTGGGTGAGTTATTTGAAGGTGTATTGTACCACAGTTGTAATATGTGTATAGTAATTATAGGAAATGTGGTGGGAGTATAAAGTGTGTGTAATATGGTGGAATAATAGAATTGAACTGTATATGGTACTTATGATTGTAGTGGAATTGAGGATAGAGAATATCCTTGGTATGGTTACTTAGTTCCATAGCATTACGAAGCTGGAATTTTTGGTTCATTTTCTGTGAGAATAAACAGTATAATTTGTTAATTAGGATAGTTTAAAAGCTTTAATTGTTTACAATTTTACATATGCATTTACTTTTTTAGACCCTCATAAACAGTACATTCTAAGTACTATGTTTGGTACAAAATTAGTGTATGCCACACTGCTGTTGTATTGACATAAGATAATCATTGGGTCATTGAAAAAACAAATCTATAATGGATACAAATAAATTATTACAATAATATGAGTGTAAGTGTAATAGTATGTTTGTTTGAAGTATGTTGTTATTAAGTGAATGATTAAAATAGTTAGATACTTGTTGGCATATGCTAACTACATTAGAGTTTAGAAGATGTTTTGTCGTATAAGAATTATGATGGCATATTTGAAGTGTTTTGCAATGGAGTTTTTTTAAGTAGTTAAATACCTGCTGGAGTATTCTAACTATATTGACTTTTAAAAGTATTATTGTAGTATTATCTATATAGTTAGATACCTGTTGGCATATTCTAACTGCTGACTGTGGTACAATTTAGTAACTACATTTGGGTTGAAGGAATATCAAGTAGCTATTTGTTAGATTTGCTGGTAACCTATGTTTTGGAGTATTGGTGGTGTTGTTACATTCAAACCAACCACTTCTTTTTTGGCATATGCAATATAGTGTCCTGAAGTGGTTGTGGCACCAGTGTGGTATAATATACCTACTGTTGTGAAGGTTTTCTTTCCAAGAGAAACTTGGCTGTGTGTGAAGCCTGTAAGTTTAAGGTTATTTTTGATACCATCTGCATTGTAACTTAGAAGCATTAGTATGCCATATTGGATATGTGGGTTCATTTGTATGGTGGAATGATTGTCTGACTTGCAAAATGCCATAATATACAATGATTTGCATTCTGCAGAAGTTGGTGAAATGCAATGGATTCAGCATTTGGTATGGATACATTTACAAATCATTCATTTGGGATGTGCTCTTGTGAAACATGGTTGCAGAGAGTGCATGTATGTTTCCACATGTATGGAAGATTTCATTTATAGGGATGCTTTTGGTTTCCAGTACTTGTAGTAAGTACATTAGGAATTTGTGTGGCTCTTCTTGTGTGTTCATGGTAAATTTAGCCATTCCTGTACAGTAGTCCAATTCTTGCCATATACCTGAGACACTGTAAGTGTTGTCAGGATTATTTGTGGCATTTCTATGAGGGACAAGCAGTTGCAAATAGAACTGGTCCGAGCCGTTAAAGTAAATGTTGTGAACAATTGGTGGCAATTAAAAAAGAGATTGATTGTTACATAAGCATAACAATTTACTCCAGTTGTGTTGCTGAATTTAAATTTTAAATGGACCAGAGAGTTCGGTTTGTGGATCTTTTGATGGGCCTGCAGATTTCTCTGGAGCAGAGACATTTGTGTCTTTGTTTTCTGATGGCTGTGCAGTTGACTTTGTACTAGACAGTTTTCTGCTTTTATTTGTTGATGCAGAAGGAGTTGGCTGTTGTTTCTTTAGTGGTATTTTTTGGAGATCTGTTATATATTCTGTTTTTATTAGTTCTCTTTTTAAAGGTTTCCTTTTTTGAGGTACAGGATACATATCTAGATGGGGCGTGTATAGTGCACATAGCCTGTTGTATTCCAAGAAACAAGTAATGTCAGCGTTCAATTTGTTTGCATCAAAGTTAACTTTAAAGACTGTGCTGCCAATGTCAATCAATGCTTGATCTAGGGTTAGACCTTGTGATTTGTGAATAGTGACAGCGTATGCAAGAGATAGAGAACATTGTTCTTTCTGTACGTACAAGTATTTGAAAAGAAGGAAACATAGTATTGGGCCTCATTACAACAATTGCGGAATGGGTTTAACGGCGCTGCTAATGGTGCCGGCGTCGTTAAACCCATTCCGCAATATTACTAGGTTCCCTCGCGGGACCCGCTCTGGGTGTCTGGTTTTTCCAGACATCCAGAGCGGGTCCCGCGAGGGGACCAGGGATCTAACAACGGGCCGGTCATAATCGGCCCGTTGTTAGCTCCTGCACCCATTCCCATTGAGCCCTATCGGTGCTCAAATGGGAATGGGGAAGGTCCGGGCCTGGGTTCCTTGAAGGAGGAATTATCGGGCCCTGCGAACTCGGAATGGCCCGGTAATTTCCCATTCAGGGAACCCGGACCCAGACCCGATTTTGGAGGCAGCCATGGCGCCAATAGCGCCATGGCTACCTCCAAAATCGTAATGAGGCCCATTGTGAGGCCAACTTCTTTGACTTCTGTAAGTTTGTCAAAGTGGATGTTGACAAACTGAATTTTGTTGTGACGTGCATATGTTTGGAAACCAACAACTGCACCAATTGCTCTATTGACTGAACCTTGTTCTACGTCAAGGTTGTGTTTGAGAATTACTCTGTATTTTAGACACAAAGTCAATATTTTCTCCAATCCAGCTGTGTTTGAGATATATTCTTCTAAGCTATTTAGTCATGCTGTTGCTTGTTGACACATAGGAAGTGTCATGCCATGCATTCTAGTTTGTCTGTGGAGCTGATATGCAGCATGGGTTGCATGTCTTTTTTCAACATTGTCTCCTTTGAAATGAGTACAGCTTGCAAGGGTTGACATTAAGGATATGCATTTTAGATTTTGTTGAGTTAATGGTTCTATGACATCAGGAGCAGATGTTTTCTGCCCAATAACTCATGGACTAGTCTCCTATTTGAGATGATTTTGCATCTTTAGCAAGCAGACCAGTACTAATGCTTCTTTTTAAAATCTTAGCATAGGTGAGGTCTGCAGGCTGATGCATGTTTTGAGTTAGTTCACTATAGGGAAAATGTTGAAAGAGAATTATTGTTCCAATGCTGCTGAGTGTATTGCGGCATTGTTTGTTTCCTAATGTTTTCAAAATAGGTTGACTTTTTACTGGTGTTAACTCTGGGTGGTCTCTGAAAACAATGACATGTTTTTCTCCAAACAGTTCTTTGTAGCTGGTTTTTAGGACTTCTTGCATTCTGAGATGAATTAAAGCCAATCTGAGGGTGGGCACCATGCATACTTCATCTATTAGGAGCATTTTCATTTGTTTAAGACTTCTGCATACTTCAGTAGCAGCTCCCGCTGATAATGTGTAGTATTCTAATTTGTTTTGGTGTTCTACGGGGAGGAGCAGTAGTCGGTGTAAAGTGAAACCTCCTATGTTGTAGGCAGCTAAACCTGTGGGGGCTGTTACAGTTGAAAGGTTGTTGTTTGTTAAGTTTTGTAGAAATGTGCTGATTATTTTAATTAGGAATGTTTTACCAGGACCAGCTTCACCCCTTACATAGAGGAGCAGAGGTTCATAATTTGTACAGCTACAGGTTTTAGTTTCAACTTTAGAAACAATCTAAGGCAGCAGAAGCTGTGTTCTGCTGCGCTGTGCCAACATTCTGTTATAGAATCGCTGCAGCCCCGTCTAGGCAGGACTCGATTTGGGTCAGAATCACCCCTTCTAAGAATGCCACCAAACAAAATGAAAGAAACCACCTCCTGGAGGTGGCACACACCTTCCTCGCCTGCCCCAATTGGCTGGATTTGCTTCCTGTTACCTCACCTATGGTCTGCTGGATGGTGGAGCCAGCATCATCCCAAGGCAGTCATCTAAGGCAGCAGTAGCTGTCTTCTGCTGCGCTGCACCAACGTTCTGCTATCGAACCCCTCAAGGCCCCTCGAAGCAGGACCCAGTTTGGGTCAGAATCAACCCCCTCTAAGATGGCTGCTGCTGGAAATGAAAGAAACCACCTCCTGGATGAGGCACACACCTTCATCGCCTGCCCCAATTGGCTGGATTTGCTTCCTGTTACCTCGCCCCTGGTTCGCCAGATGGTGGAGCTGGCATTATCCCAAGGCAGTCATATAAGACAGCTGGAGCTCTCTTCTTCTGTCCTGCACCAACATTCTGCTATCGAACCCCTCCAGCCCCCTCGAGGCAGGACCCGGTTCGGGTCGGAGTCACCTCCTTCTAGATGGCCACCACTGGAAATGAACAAACCACCTACTAGGGGAGGCACACATGTCCATCGCCTGCCCCAATTGGCTGGATTCACTTCCTGTTACCTTGCCTATGGTCCGTGAGATGGTGGAGCCAGCATCATCCCAAGGCAGTATTCTAAGGCAACAAGAGCTTTCTTCTGCTGCGCTGCACCAATATTCTGCTATGGAACCCCTCTATCCCCCTTGAGACAAGACCGGGTTTGGGTCAGCATCACCCCCTTCTAAGATGGCCACTGCTGGAAATGAAAGAAACCATAGGAGGCACACACCTTCATTGCCTGCCCCAATAGGCTGGATTTGCTTCCTGTTACCTCACCTATGGTCCGCCAGATGGTGAAGCCAGCATTATTCCAAGGCAGTCATCTAAGGTAGCAGGAGCTGTCTTCTGCTGTCCAATACTTGCACCAATTGCCCGACACTAAGCTCAGCCATGCTGCTCCAACTCTCATACATATCAAAGGTAAGCCTGACGTACCAAAAGGTACTGCCAACACCTATTACGCATCTTGCAAGGGTTATGTGTTGTCACGCTGCCCGCGACATATCCAGTACCCCTGCCCTACCCTCTTCCTCAAACCTGCTGCGAGTTTCGGTGCACTCGATGGGTCCCAACATGCTAACGATACACATGGAAACTGGACCCCAGTTCCAAACTGCAGCGAGCATGCATTCTTGCCTGCCACTTCTCCAGCCACTTCCTATACACATGCTCTCCCTCATAGCTCAGGCACGGGCCTGGTCTGTCCTTGCAACGTGCCCCTGCTGCTTGATGTGTTCATCAAGGAACTACCGACTGCTGACACCACTGGCATAACCCCCCTACGCATCCACGCTTATGCAGGCGCACACTACAACAGCAGCACTGCAGCTACCACCACTCAATGCTCTGTGTAATGATGCAACCAGCCTTCCTCCACTCCAACACCTCCCCAATCACGCCTGTACCAAGGCAACCAGAACTGCTCTCAGACCCCCATAGGAGCAGAGAACCATTGCTCTTCCACGAGACTTCATCAACCTTGGGAATTACCCTCCCTCCTATCCATCACCCCAAGATCCTTGTTCATTGCCGTCCCGCCGCATCTATCACTACACTACCCCCAATCAAACGGATGCCCCATCCCCAGCCCCTGTTAGAGCAAGGAATGAGAGCCTATGCTCTAGGACCAGCAGAAGCCCCCACCCACTGCCACAGTGCCAGCCCCTATCAGAGCAAGGAATGAGAGGCTATGGTCTAGTACCAGAAGAAGCCCCCCTTACCCACCTCCCAGCCACCAGCCAAAGGAGAAATAATCACATTGGCTCCAGATCCTGTGCAAATGACTCACCTACAGTCACTAAGACAGCTAAGGCCCATATCCAGAAACCCATTATGACACCTATTTACCCTCCACCCCACTTCATCTTCAAACAACAGTATAAACCACCCCTTATCCCCATCCCCTAAGATCACCTTACCATCCCCCAAGATATAACTAGTGCCAAATCCACGCCAGAACCAAACTCCACATCCAACAAACCCTCAAACACCAAGCTTCTGAACACTATCAAAAGCTCCCTGCAGACCTCTCCCAAGAACCCATACTATACCCCATGCTCCATGGAGCCCTCATCAATGTAAGGTCACTGCCTGCCAATGCCCTGAACATCAATGACCTGATTACCAATCAAAATCTAGACATTCTTGCCATCACTGAAACATGGCTTCACCAGGCCTCAGGCCCTGCTCTATCTCTCGCACTTCCCAAGGGCTTCACCATCCTTAGGTGTGACAGACCAGACTCCAGAGGTGGAGGCATTGCTCTCATCTACACGGATTCCCTTCAAATCAGGCCTTGCAGTAACTCCACAGAAGATCATTTTGAATGCCTTGCCATCAACTGTCAACTACCCCTACAGACTCCAGTACCATACTTATCTTCTACTGTCAACCAGGACCCACAGCTGCCTCCAAATAAGATCTCAGCCATATTCAGGGTGATAAAATCAAGCACACCTCAAGAATCTTACTACTGGGTGAACGCAACCTAGGCCTTGATGACCCGACTGACACTGCAGCTACCGCTGTAGCTAATCCCCTTTTAGACCTTGGGTTCAAACACTGCGTCTCATCCCCCACCCACCTTTTGAGGATATCTGTCAGGGAAAGTAGACTGTGGGGATCAGCCAGTTAGGTTTGCAGGGTGTGGTGTACAGGAAGAGTGTGTTTGCAGGAGTTGTGAGAGCGCTGAAAATGGCTATGGCTATGTGTTTGAGAAGGCAGATTGTGTGGACTTTGTTGGACTCTTCAATTCAGTCATTGAAGGTGTATGCTGAAAATCATGGCATCTTTTGAAGTATTGTATTGGCAGAAGTGGACGTCTTGTGGTATTTAGTTTGTGGCTTAAACTGGGCAATCTTGTTTTCATTTTGTGAGAGTATGGCTCACTTTAAATGTCCAGACATTGTAATTGTGCATTGTGGAGGGGACAGTTTGGGGAATGTGACTCCAATATATTTGCTGGTTGACCTGTAGGATTTCTTTAAAAGCGTAATGGAACTGTTTCCTGCTGCCAAGATTTGTTTTTTTTCTGAAATAAATCAGAGGCAAATATGGAGATGTTCAAAAACATTTTCAGCCCACAAATGGAAGCATCAAGGCAGCTTATCAATAAAGCTTTATCTGCTTTTTATATGCTGCACGAATGTCTTCTTTTGAGAATGACAATATAAGGTCTGATGATTTTAATTTTTTTGTGAAGATGGAGTTCATTTCATAAATGTCAGAAATGCAATTTTCCTTTACAATGTTAGGAATACATGAAACATTTCCTGTAAGAAAATGGTAAGGGAAGATGGGGAGTGCACAGTACTACTGTAAATAAATGCAAAAAAAGGAAATCATTGTGATTGTTAACAAACCTAATAAAAAAAAGTTATTTTCATAGCCACTACTAAAGAATAAATAACCGAAATATAGTTTACACTCCCACCCATCCCTTTGATTGTCCGCAAAGTCCACAGACACTGTGGTAGTCCACGGACAGCACGTTCCAAATCCAGGTCTTTTGGGGAGAAAATATTCAAAATGCTTTAAAGCTGTTTTTATGAGAAGAAATAATACAATTCAGTAAAATATTTCTTAGTTCAGTTTATAAAACAAATAATTTAAGCAAAAAACACAAAAACAAGGTTCTTTTAAGAGCCACCATTTATTAACCCAAAACAATTAAAATAATTTCAATTCTCCCACCCCATGCCCAGAATGTTTTAGATGTCCGTGGACTACCTCGCTGTCCACAGACTATGCAGGCTGCATGGGGGCCTGTGACTTTTTTCTCACTTCTATTTTTTTAAATGTGAAAGGTGGCTTCTAAAGGAACATTTTTTGGTGCTACATTTTTTTGTGGTTTTTTGTCTTTTTTCCATGCGAGGCAAGGTAAGGTGGCGTAGGTAGGGGGGGAAGGGGTACCAACCACAGAGATGAAGGAGCAGGTGGACAGAGGAAGATGTTGGGTGGGCCATACATTTAAGGTGTGGGGCTGTGTTTCTTGGGTTCCATGATGGCAGCTTTGAAAGCACTGCAAAACTGCTCCCTCCTACAGATCAGTGCTTCAGCACTGTGACCCTCGAAAGGTAAGGGTCAACAGTTTTCTGTATGGCCTCTTTATTTTATTTATTTTATTCATTTGCATTTTTAAAGTGCAGCAGCTGCCCTCAGGCATCGTGGCGCTGTTACAAGAAGGTTTACTTGGCATGTTGATTCGGTTACAGGAATGGCTGTGGTTCCAAGGTTACATGGGAACCGTAATCATGATACAGTTGTAATTTACAGACATTGTTGCATGCGATAAAATTGGAAACTGGGTTTACTTAAATAGGGTAGTTTTCAGAGCTTTTCTGAAAGCTGTGTGGGATGTTTCCGCTCTTAGTTTGGGCGGTAGGGAGTTCCAGGCTTTTGGTGCTAGGACTTCGAAACTCGAGCCGCCAGCTTTGACTCTAGTGAAGTTAGGGATTGCAAGTTGGTTGGCATATAGGTCCCTTTTGGGTCTGAGTGATTGGACTGGTTGTATCCATTCATTAAGGTAGCTAGGGGCAGTTTGGGCTATGCATCTATGTATGATTGTGAGAGTCTTGAATTGGATGCGCTCTTTAACTGGGAGCCAGTGGGCATTGTGTCTTGCTAGGGAGATGTGTTCTCTCTTTGGTATATTGAGGGCTGCTCTCAGAGCGTTGTTTTGTGAAATCTGGAGTCTATTAATGTTTTTGGCCGAGGTACCTAGCAGGAGGACGTTGCAGTAGTCTAGTTTTGCGCCTATGGTGGCTCTGGCGATGTTGAGGCGGTTTGTGGTGGACAGGTGGGGCTTTACTGCATTGATTATCTTGGTTGTAAGAGCTGCTGAGGAGGAGATGTAACTAACATGTCTGTCCATGGACAGGGTAGAATCTAGGTATACCCCGAGAGTTTTTACAGCCGGGGATACGGAGATTACTGAGTTCTCGATGAGGAAAGTACTGTATTTATTGTCTAGTTTGTTGAGATTTTCTTTAGGTCCCACTAGTAGGATCTCTGTCTTGTCTCCATTGAGACAGAGGCCATTGGCTGCCATCCATGCCTGGATGATGGCATATGTGTTTTGTAGAATTTTCAGGTCTTGCTCGTAGTCACCAGTTAGTGGGAGAAGGATTTGAGTGTCGTCAGCATAGTTGGTGAACGTTATGCCGAATTCTTCTAAATCGTTGAATAGTGGGAGTGTGAATAGGTTGTAAAGAGTCAGGGAGGTGCAGGACCCTTGTGGTACTCCATAGTTGATTGGGGAGGGGGTGGCTGACGCTTAGTCTGAGTAGACCCTCATAGCTCTGCCTTCCATGAAGGATGAGATCCAGGCTGTGGCTTTAGTTGAGAAGTGGGCCGTGTTGGTGAGATGTGTACTTAGTGTTTTGTGGTCGACTAAGTCGAACACGGCCGACAGGTCAAGGAGTAGGAGGATGGCTCATTTGCCTTTATCCATGTTTTTTAGGAGTTGGTTCTTAAGGACGAGTAGTGCAGACTCTGTGCCATGGCGTGGGCGGGAGCCAGACTGTCTCTTGCCTAGGATGTTGTGAGATTCAAGGTGAGCTTGTATCTGTAGGTATGAAGCCTTATCGAGGATTTTCAGCAGGAATGGCACTGTTGTAATGGGTCTGTAGTTGTTGGGTGAATCCGGGTCTAGCGTAGGTTTTTTTAGTAGTGGGCGAACCCAAGCTTCTTTGAGGGAGGAAGGTACTGTGCCGGTGGCGAATGAGGCATTAATGAAGGTAGCAATGAAGTGGGCTAGGGGTTCAGCGCAGTCTTTGATTATGTTTGCTGGACAGATGTCCCCCTTGCAGATGAGGGTTTGATTTGTTTCATGATGCGTAGGACCTCAGGGGTAGTTACCTCTCTAAAGGTGAAAGGCGGTGGAGGATTGTTGTTGTGTTTGTTTTTGGGGGGGTGCTTGGGGCTGGGGGCAGTCCCTGTTTTGTGTGGAGACTTTGGTAGATTGTGAAGGTTGGCTTTGATTTTCTTTTGGAGTAAGTCAATTTTGTCTAGCATAGCCTTTTGGATGTCATTACACCAATTCTCATCTTTGATTGTTTGGTGTTTGGAGGTGGGCGGTGTGACTAGTTCGTTGAAAATCGCGAATAATTCTTTTGAATGTGATTGGGCATTGTCGATTCTAGTGTTGTATGTGTCAGCTTTGGCTTTGGCTATGGAGTTTTTGTATTGCTTGGCAACAGTTAAGTATGAGTCGCGTAGGGGGGTCGAGGGGTGTGATTGTCATTTTTTGAGTGCTTGTCTTTTGAGTGTTTTTAGGTCACGTAGATCTTGGTTGAACCATGAGTTAGCGTGGAAGAGTTTTTTTGCTTTTTTTGTTTCTAATGGGGCAATAGTGTCAATGATCTCTTTAATAGTGGTGTCGTAGAGTGCGACTAGTTCTTTGGGGTCGTTGGAAGTGGGTGATGCTAGTGCTGAGACTTCTAGGAGTGGGCACATCCTTTCTTTGGAGAGTATCTTTTTAGATCTAACTAGAGCAGCTGGCATGGGAGGGATTTGACTAATAGCTGTCTTTGTTGGGATGTAAAAATGGATAAGGTGGTGGTCGGTCCATGGTTGTGGAGTGTTTGAGCTGATGTCTACCCTGCAGTTATGGTCGACTAGCCAGTCTAGTATACGGCCTTTGGTGTGAGTAGCAGAGTCAACTCTCTGGATGAATTGTAGGTCTAGAAGGGCTTTAGCAAGGGTTTTGCTGTGTTTGTCTTTTGTGTCAATGAAGCCGAGGTTCAGGTCCCCTAGGAGTATGGCTTTAGTGTTGGGTTTGAGATTGCTCCCTAGTAGGTGAAGGATGTCGGCTTGGAAGTTCAGGAGTGGGCCTGGCGTCGATAGATAAGGTGCATTGTCATGGTGTCATTAGGAGAGAGGGAGATATTTACTGATAGGGCATCGAAGTTGTTCTCGGGCAAGATAGGTTTGGTATGTCTAGCCTTCAGTGTTTCTTTGACAATTAGTGCCACGCCTCCGCCTTTGTGTGTTGGTCTATCTTGCCGGAGGATGATGTATCCAGGGGGGAGGGCCTGGGATATGGCAGGACCAGAGGCTTCATGTAGCCAAGTTTCTGTAATGGCTAGGGCATCTAGCTCGAGGTCAGAGATTAGGTCGTGTATTTCTGTGGTGTGCGCTTGTAAGGATCTAGCGTTGATGAGGGCTAGCTGGATTGGGGGGTTGTCTGTGCTCGGCTTGGCAGGGTTGTGGTTGTGTTTGGCGATGTTGGTGTGGAAATTGTTGGAAGGGAGATGAGATGAGGTGGGATGAGAGATAATAAAGGGTGTGGGGTGTGGTTGCAGTGTGAGTTTGTAGTGGGTATTAGTGTGAGCTGTGGTGGTGTGGGCTCCTAGTCTAGAGTTTCTTATGTGCACTCGTACCGTGTGGGCTGTGCTTCTGGCTGTGGGTTTGGGGTTTGGGATAGTGTTAGTGGATGGGGACTGGTGGATGTCACGCTCTAGTATGCGTAGAGCAGGTAGGAACTGAGTAGGGCGGATGGAGTCAGTGCATGGGAGCTTAGCAGGGTGGGCGGGGGCCATGTTGAGTATAGTGGGTGTAGCCTGGGTGCGGGTGTATACAGGGGGGCAGAATCGACTTTGGGCTAAAGACATAAAATATGCAGATTCGACTTTGGGCTAAAAACATGAAATATGCAGATTTGACTTTGAGCTAAAAACATGAAATATGCAGATTCGACTTTGAGCTAAAAACATGAAATATGCAGATTCGACTTTGAGCTAAAAACATGAAATATGCAGATTCGACTTTGGGCTAAAAACATGAAATATGCAGATTTGACTTTGAGCTAAAAACATAAAATATGCAAATTCGACTTTGAGCTAAAAACATGAAATATGCAGGTTTGGCTTCACGCTAGGTGTGCATGCTAGTAGATGTTCGTTGACGTGGAGCTCGGTGGCTGTGCACAGTCGTGTAGCAGGGGAGGGCAAGGCGCGTGGGTGGTGGGGAGTGTGGTCAAGAGTATGATGCCTAGCTAACATACAGTAGGCTCGCAATTGGATGATCAGTTATAGATGTAGTGGGAGGGCACGGTATAAATAGGAGGCACGGCGAGGGGAAGTAACAGTGGACAATGCAAGTGTTCAGTAGGCAACATTGTAATTAACATGGCATAATATGCTTACTGATGGCCGAGGACGGCGGGCATGTCTTGGTCTCATTCCATGTTTGGTTCGGATACAGGCAGTGTAAGTGGCCTTGTGGAGCACCAGGTATGAGCTACTCAGCGTGCCGTGGGGTAGTGAGAGGTCTCATCGAGTGAGGTTGCGACGGGCAGGGGTTGGCGGCTCGCGGCTCGTGCGACGAGACAGGCAGAGACAGGCTCCAGCCTTGTCGTAGCGGGCCTTGAGGTGGGCGGGCCGGCTCTCGCCTTCCGGTGCTGCTGGCTGGGGGAAATGGGCGATCGGAGCCAATCAGAAGCGCTCCGCTCGGGGATCAGCTGGCGAGGTTGCTTATCTCTGAAGGTGCTGCTGGGATTCTCTGCCCCCAAGGAGTATCCTTTGTGGTAACAGGAGCAATTGAAGATGATGGGGTGGAGGATGTCAACCTACTCTTACCTGATAAAGGTATTGCCTGCCTCAGAGCTGTCAGGTTGTTAGATTTGGTTAGATTTGGGGGGCACCTCATGGAAGTTGTCCCGTAGGAATACAAGCCAGGTTTCCTGCAACTGAGTACAATTTTGCTCTTAGTGCATTGAACCTTTCTTCGGGGCATTTCCAACAGTTGCAAAAAATTGCCACAACCAGGATTCAGTCAAAGTGCTTCCTTCACCTCATCCTCTTCTTCCTCATGATCAACATCTGTATCACTGCACCTGTCCCCCTGTCCATGCCCTCCAGGGTGTTGAGGTGGTGGCTGGCAAGAAGTGATGGCCATAACAGATGCCATGATGGTCTCCAACAACTGCTGCAAAACAGATATGCAAAGCAGCAAAGCAGGTGCTCTCTCCTGGATAGCCAGATTGAGAATGAGGAAAAGTAATGGGTGGCTCCCTTCTTAGGAACCGTCCGCAGACAGTCGTGTTGTCAGCGGACAGCCAAGTCTCAAATAGGCCTTGCAAAGATGTAAAAAGGTGCCAGATCAACTAAGAATGGGTCTGAAAGCTGTGGAATGGTAAAGCTTGAAACAGTGTGGATTGGCGGAAAAGCACTTTTAAACTGTCCGCAGCCACGTACACCATTCACAGACAAACCCATAATGTTGCACGGGTGCGGTCACATGATGACGTCTGTGGATATCTGCAGCCCTGACTGCTGTCCACGGACACACATCGGGCAGGAGACACAGTGTGCATGCGCCGGGTGGCCGTAGAGCAAACACAGTGTCTGCTGGCTAATTAAAAGTGCATCATGCGAATCCAGACATGTTCGGACATCGCGCCTGTCTGGGGGCACCTCCATTTTGAGTGCAAGCGCCCCGGGACAGTTATACTGTCTGCTGAATCATAACCGGGCTTTTAAAAAGAAGAAATATCACAGAACAATAAACAACTCATTTATAGTATAAAAAATACATGTATTCATGAAAGGCATGGGGTATCAGAATGGGAAACATAGATAGGAGAATTTAGAATTTCAGTACAATAATGATGAGGGGAGGAAGAGAGTGAGGCTTCATCAAAGCGTCTTTAGGGATAGGTGCAAGAAGGTCAGTGAAAGGGAACATTTTTGACATGATTTCTCACATATTGTAGAAGTTCTTTAACCCTTTAAGTGCCATCGGTTTTCCCCCAAATGTCAAGGCCTTTTTTGGTGATTTCAGTCTGTCGCCATTCAAAGCCTTGCAACTTTTTTGTTACATGAGATAACTCGGCCAAATTTGGCCCCTTTTTTTCCCAGATGTAGGCGGTCATAACACCACCCAGGAATCCTAGGTTGCTGTAGGGGGGTGAGAGAAAATAAGCAAAAAGGGCATACTGTTACACATCGCTGCAAATGGTCTTTGTGGGCACATACCCGTTTGTGAGGCACTCTGCTTTCGAGCAGTTCCAAGATGGATGCCCGTGAGATTCCACGTACTACCTGCAGCGGTCCAGTTTTTGCACGTCTCTTTGACGTACGGCCAACTGCTCACGTGATCCTTTATCCGGAATCGAAGCGGACGGTGCTTCGCGTCGCTTCTGCTTTTGGCGCTCCGTTGAGTTCGCTTCTGTAACTTCTACTTACCTCCACTAGTCAAAACTACTTGTACCTTCCGTTTCTCCTAACTCTGTTCTCTCCCCTCATTCAGATTCTCCCTTCAGCCTTCGCCTGCACACTGTTCATTCAGATCAATCCGGCAGACCTGTTTGTTTCCTGTCTCTCCTAGACTTCTGTTAGAGTAAGTTTAGTCCTTTTAGGGCTCCCCCCTCTCTAAGATTAGCTTACTCACCAGTCCATTCCTTCCAGAGACTCCCGCTGCTCCACGATACATCCGATCTTCAGTTCTGAACAGTCTTCCTCCAACTTCGTTCCTTTGTTGGTGAGAGGATTACTTTCTGCTTCCCCTTCACTGTTCTACTTTTTTCCCTCTTCTGACATTCTCCTAATTTTCCCTCTCCTGTGCTCTTACGAGAAGCCTCCCGTGTGAAATCCTTTTCTACCATCCGTCGGGGAAGCTTCCACGTCAACTTCCTCCCGATCCAGACGAAGGGGGACTCGACCAGGGTTTTCTTCCCATTAGAGGGTTTCCCTGGCGGTCCTGCCCTTTCTCCTGGGTTACTTTATCCTGGGTAGGAGAGGTCAGGGCTGTCTCAGGGAAACTTTCACGGCTGCATTGGTCCTCCCATTTGGTTTCATCGACCTGTCAAGGTGAGCTTTGTAGACTTTTTACAACAGCTTTATTACACTGCTTAATACAAACATAACACGAACATTTTGGGTTTTTTCAAAAAATGGCAATAAAATGATGTACAAAGAAGCCTGTGTTTTTTTCCTTGTAAGAGCTAGGAACAAATGGTTTGCTGTGCTGAATTCCCCAATTACCTGGCTTTCAAGAACCGGTTGAGTGGAAACAAAAAACTAATATTTAGATGTGGTTATCAACCATTTTGTGAGAGGGAGGCAATTTTGGCCATTTTTGGCAATTGGACATGCGTGGACATAATGGAAGAAAAGAGTAGGAAATACGAATTGGAGGACAGAAAGGCATACATTTCTGAAAAGTAGACAAAATTCCAAGTTAAGGAAGGGGTGATTTGCGCAGGTCAGGCAACAACCAGGTAGGGGAAAATTCCATAGTTTGGGGAAAAAGCGGGTAAATGACCAGAAAAAAAAGTATGTTGTGGGCATGGTTGGCTTTGTACAGCAATGGCTTCTATGAATTTTGAGAAAAACAATGCTCCGATACATTCCCCCGATTCTTGCAGTTAGGAAATGACATATGTTTTGTAGTGTTTTACAAAACAAGCAAGACCACAAGCCAAACACTGAGCCATTGTACACAGGAGTTTTATGCTTAAGGCCTGAACAGACGTACTTAGCATGTGTAACTCAGGAAAACCAATGTGGTGAGGAACGGCAAGCAAACATTTTTTGAATGAGCAAAGGCAGAGCTTTTCAAGGGTAGGTGACTTGTGCAGGTTACAAAAATGTATGGTGCCTAAAGCGGTGACTAAATGTAGGACACATTTGGGAAATGAAAGGGTTGTGTGACAAAGGGCACCAGCAAATGGGTTGAAACGTTATGAAAACCACACAAACACCCGCATCCAAAATGTGGTGAAAAAACTCCAATTTCCGCACATTTCACTCGGTTTACCCACTGAAACACGCCAACAAAAACACATGGCCTACGTTCCCGCGTTCCCACATTTGTCCCGACGAAAACGGTACCGCACATGTGTGGGTGCACCTACCTGGGCCCTAAGGGGAAAGCCTAAAACATGACTAACCCCAAGTCTTTTCTGACAGCTGAATTTCACGATTTTATCAGAAGGGCACACCTTTCAGATATGGGCCTAGGGTGTCCAAGCCACCAAGGAAAACAGGGAACCCCATGCATTTCTGAAAAGAGGACACCCGTGGAAATCCGCAGATGACTGACTTGTGCAAATCAGCCCAGAATGTATTACCCAGAAAGCCCGGCAAAGTCCAAAATGTGGCGAAAAAAACCCAATTTCGACATATTTCACTCAGCTCACCTGAAGAAACACACCACCAACAACACATGGCCTACCTTCCCGTGTTCCCACATGTGTCCCAACGAAAACGGTACCTCACATGTGTGGGTGCACCTACCTGAGTGCCAAGGGGAAAGCCTAAAACATGGCTAACCCCAAGTCTTTTCCGACAGCTGAATTTCATGATTTTTTCAGAAGGGCACACCATACAGATATGGGTCTAGGGTGTTCAAACCACCAGGCAAAACAGGGAACCCCATGCATTTCTGAAAAGTAGACACTTCTGGGAATCTGCAGCGGTCTGACTTGTGCAAATGGGTCCAGAATTTATTACCCAGAAAGCCTGGCAAAGTCTGAAATGTGGCAAAAAAAAACAATTTCTGCACATTTAACTTGGCTCACCCACTGAAACACGCCGCCAAAAACACATGGCCTACCTTCCTGCGTTCCCACACGTGTCCCGACATAAAAACAGTACCTCCCATGTGTGGGTGCACCTACCTGGGCGCCAAGGGGAAAGCCTAAAACACATCTAACCCCGAGTCTTTTCCCACAGCTGAATTTCACGATTTTTTCAGAAGGGCACACCATACAGATATGGGCCTAGGGTGTCCAGGCCACCAAGGAAAACAGGGAACCCCATGCATTCCCAAAAATAGGACACCCGTGGGAATCTGCATAGGTCTGACTTGCGCAAATCAGCCCAGAATTTATTACCCAGAAAGTCTGGCAAAGTCCGAAATGCGGCAAAAAACCCCCAATTTCCGCACATTTCACTCGGCTCACCCACCGAAACACGCTGCCAACAACACATGGCCTACCTTTGCGCCTTCCCACATGTGTCCCAATGAAAATGGTATCTCACATGTGTGGGTGCACCTACCTGGGGGGCAAGGGGAAAGCCTAAAACACGGATAACCCCAAGTCTTTTCCCACAGCTGAATTTCACAATTTCTTCACAAGGTCACACCATACAGATATGGGACTAGGGTGTCCAAGCCGCCAAGGAAAACAGGGAACCCCATGCATTTCTGAAAAGAGGACAACTTTGGGAATCCGCCGAGGTCTGATTTGCGCAAATCGGCCCAGAATGTATACCCAGAAAGCCCGGCAAAGTCCGAAATGTGGCGAAAACCCCCAAATTTCCGCACATTTCACTCGGCTCACCCATCGAAACACGCTGCCAACAACACATGGCCTACCTTACCGCATTCCCACACGTGACCCGATGGAAACGGTAACTCACATGTGTGGGAGCACCTACCTGGGCGCCAAGGGGAAAGCCTAAAACACAGATAAAATCAAGTCTTTTCCGACAGCTGAATTTCACAATTTTTTCAGAAGGACACACCATACAAATATGGGCCTAGGGTGTCCAAGCCGCCAAGGAAAATAGGGAACCCCATGCATTTCTGAAATGAGGACACCCGTGGGAATCCGCAGAGGGCTGACTTGTGCAAATCGGCCCAGAATTTATACCCAGAAAGCCCGGCAAAATCTGAAATGTGGAAAGAAAAAACCCCAATTTCCGCACATTTCAATCAGATCACCCACCTAAACACGTGGCCAACAACACATGGCCTACCTTCCCACATTCCCACACGTGTCCTGGCGAAAACAGTACCTCACATGTGTGGGTGGACCTACCTGAGTGCCAAGGGGAAAGCCTAAAACACGGCTAACCCTAAGTCTTTTCCGACAGATGAATTTCACGATTTTTCAAAAGGGCGCACCAAAAGATATGGGCCTAGGGTGTTCAAGCTACCAAGGAAAACATGGAACCCCATGCATTTCTGAAAAGAGGACAACTGTGGGAATTCGCTGAGGTCGAATTTGCGCAAATCGGGCCAGAATTTATTACCCATAAAGCCTGGTAAATTTTGAAATGTGGCAAAAAAACAAGTTGCGCACATTTCACTCAGCTCACCCATTAAAACACGCCGCCAACAACACATAGCCTACCACGTTCCCACACGTGTCCCGACGGAAACGGTATCTCACATGTGTGGGTGCACCACCTGGGCGCCAAGGGGAAAGCCTAAAACACAGATAACCCCAAGTCTTTTCCGACAGCTAAATTTCACGATTTTTTCAGAAGGGCACACCATACAGATATGGGCCTAGGGTATCCAAGCCGCCAAGGAAAACAGGGAACCCCATGCATTTCTGAAAAGAGGATACCCGTGGGAATCAACAGAGGTCTGACTTGTGCAAATCGGCCCAGAATTTATACCCAGAAAGCCTGGCAAAGTCCGAAATGTGGCAAGCCCCCCACCCCACTTTCCGCACATTTCACTCGGCTCACCCACCGAAACACGCTGCCAACAACACATGGCCTACCTTCCCTCATTCCCACACGTGTCCTGACGAAAACAGTATCTCACATATGTGGGTGCACCTACCTGAGTGCCAAGGGGAAAGCCTAAAACACGGCTAAACCCAAGTCTTTTCCGACAGCTGAATTTCACAAATTTTTCAGAAGGGCGCACTATACAGATATCGGCCTAGGGTGTTGAAGCCACCAAGATAAACAGGGAACCCAATGCATTTCCAAAAAGAGGACACCTGTGGGAATCCGCAGAGGTCTGACTTGCGCAAATCAGCCTAGAATGTATTACCCAGAATGCCCGGCGAATTCCGAAATGTGGCAAAAAAACAATTTCCGCACATTTAACTCGGGTCACCCATCAAAACACGCCACCAAAAACACATGGCCTACCTTCCTGCGTTCCCACACATGTCACGACGAAAACGGTACCTCACATGTGTGGGTGCACCTACCTGTGTGCCAAGGGGAAAGCCTAAAACATGGCTAACCCCAAGTCTTTTCCGACAGCTGAATTTCATGATTTTTTCAGAAGGGCACACCATACAGATATGGGTCTAGGGTGTTCAAGCCACCAGGGAAAACAGGGAACCCCATGCATTTCTGAAAAGTAGACACCTGTGGGAATCCGCAGCGGTCTGACTTGCGCAAATGGGTCCAGAATTTATTACCCAGAAAGCCTGGCAAAGTCTGAAATGTGGCAAAAAAAACCCAATTTCTGCACATTTAACTTGGCTCACCCACTGAAACACGCCGCCAAAAACACATGGCCTACCTTCCCGCGTTCCCACACATGTCCCGACATAAAAACAGTACCTCCCATGTGTGGGTGCACCTACCTGGGCGCCAAGGGGAAAGCCTAAAACACAGCTAACCCCGAATCTTTTCCCACAGCTGAATTTCACGATTTTTTCAGAACGGCACACCATACAGATATGGGCCTAGGGTATCCAAGTCGCCAAGGAAAACAGGGAACCCCATGCATTTCTGAAAAGAGGACACCCGTGGCAATCCGCAGAGGTCTGACTTGTGCAAATCGGCCTAGAATTTATACCCAGAAAGCCCGGCGAAGTCTGAAATGTGGCAAAAAAAACCCCCAATTTCCGCACATTTCACTCAGCTCACCCACCGAAACACGCCGTCAACAACACATGGCCTACCTTCCCTCATTCCCACACGTGTCCTGATGAAAACAGTACCTCACATATGTGGGTGCACCTACCTGAGTGCCAAGGGAAAAGCCTAAAACACGGCTAAACCCAAGTCTTTTCAGACAGCTGAATTTCACGATTTTTCAGAAGGGCGCACCATACAGATATGGGCCTAGGGTGTTCAAGCTACCAAGGAAAACATGGAACCCGATGCATTTCTGAAAAGAAGTTACCCATGGGAATCCAAAGATGTCTGACTTGCGCAAATCTCCCCACAAAGTATTACCCACAAGGCCCGCCAAAGACCCAGATGGGAGAAGGGTGCCCAAGGCCAGGGATATTACCGCTGACTTTGCTGGCGCTCTGGATGGCCTGCGTTACAGCTTCTCCCCATCAGGGAGTCCCGGCAGTGTGCCAATACCTCCCCGAAGGGAAAAGCCGTAATGCAGCCCAGCCGCAATCCAGGAAGTTTGGAGGTTATTTCCCCGGCCTTGGACATCCATGTACCATGTGAGTGTAGCGTCCCCTAAGCACAGTGGCAGCTCCAGGGATACCTGGCAGGATCCCCATTCCTCCCCGGGGGTAACACCTGTAACGTAGCACAGCCAGAGCTGCAGCCTGGGCTTGCAGATTGACAACCCACATGGGAGGCATCCGCTCCCAGGGAAACACCTATGTTCTGCTGGCATGGGGGGCAACTTGTGGCCTGCTCCAGCAATTGTTTCCCAGCCCACCAAAATATTTGCCCAGGTGGCTCATTCCCACCCACACCACCAACAATCCAGCCCCAGTCTCATCCACCCCACTGACAGTGGGCCCTAACCATAGAATAATAAAAAACAGTACTCACGTAACGTTGTAGCTGCTCACGTTGAAAAATCTGTAAACAAAACAAAAAAAATGTGTTACCTACGGCCATACCAGCAAAAACAAATCTACACTCATACTTTACAAGCATGCCCCCCCTTGCAAGCCATCCCTGGCGGTCTACTGAACCTCACCCACCCAGTGAAAACCCATTGCCCCTTCCTACGAGCAGATATCTGCCCGCTGGGAGAGCTGCATGAGGTGCCCCCCCACACTCCACTTGTGGTGGGGGGTGAAGCCCACCCCAAAACATTGGACATGCCCCCCAATGGATGGGGAAGTAGGGTTTGGGCACTTTGGTGGCAGATTGGCTCACTAATGTGCCCATCTGCGCCAAGGGAAGTCTGGTACACAAAGAAACACATTGAAAATGGCAGGCTGCACTTTAGGGGGGGCTGAGGGACACCTTAAACAGCCAGAACATTTTGAAATGTAATGGGGGTGCACCTCTCCACCCCTACCCCAAATGGAGGAGCGGGGCATCTCATGTAGCCCTCCCTGGGCGCAGATAAGGGGGGCTGTCACGTCCTCCTCCCTGGGGTCAGGTGTCCCTTCCTAGGAGCAGATATCTGCCCCCAAGGAGGGCTGCATGACATGGCCCCCACTCCATTGTGGATGGGGGTGGAGGGGGCCACCACCACTTCCCATTACAAAATTACACAGTGGTTTGGGGTGCCCCACAGCCCCCCCTAAAATGCTGTCTACCATTTTAACTTTTTTCCTTTTTTTACCCAACTACCCTTCGCACAGATGGCCACAATAGTGTGCCATTCTGCCCCCAGGGTGCCCAAACGCCACTGCCCTACCCATTGGGGGGCCTGTCTGACATTTTGTGGTGGCCGTCCCCCCTTACCCCAAATGGGTGGGGGGGCACCTCATGCAGGCCTCCCTGGGCCTCCTACAAACGGCTGTGTTAGGTACACCCCCCCTCCATTTGGGGGGGAGAGGGCCACCAAAAAATGTGGAGAAAGGCCCCCCAGTGGGTGGAATAGTAAGGTTTGGGCACCCTGGGGGCAGATTGGCACACCAATGTGCCCATCTGCGCCAAGGGAAGTCTGGTATACAAAGAAACCAATTGAAAATGGCAGGCTGCACTTTAGGGGGGCTGAGGGGCACCTTAAACAGCCAGAACATTTTGAAATGTAATGGGGGGTGCACCTCTCCACCCCCACCCCAAATGGAGTGGTGGGGCATCTCATGTAGCCCTCCATGGGGGCAGATAAGGGGGGGCTGTCACGCCCTCCTCTCTGGGGTCAGGTGTCCCTTCCTAGGAGCAGATATCTGCCCCCAGGTAGGGCTGCATGACATGCCCCCCACTCCATTGTGGGTGTGGGGAAGGGGGCCACCACCCCTTCCCATTGCAAAATTCCCCAGTGGTTTGGGGTGCCCCATGGCCCCCCTAAAATGCTGTTTACCATTTTCACTATTTTCACTTTTTTCCTTTGTTTACCCAACTCCCCTTGGCGCAGATGGCCACAACAGTGTGCCATTCCTCCCCCAGGGTGCCCAAAACCTTCTGCCCCACCCATTGGGGGGCCTGTCTGACATTTTCATACAAGCTGCCCTGGGGCTCCTACGAACGGCTGCATGAGGTGCCCCCACTCCATTTGGGGTGGGAGGGCGAGGGCCACCAAATAGCATGGGACAGGCCCCCCAGTGGGTGGGGCAGTAAGGTTTGGGCACCCTGGGGGCAGATTCCCACACCAATGAGCCCATCTGCACCAAGGCAACTTTGGTAAACAAAGAAAAATATTGAAAATGGCAGACTGCACTTTAGGGGGGTATGAGGGGCATCCTAAACCGCCGAGGAATTTTGTAATGCGAAGGGTGGTGCACCTCTTCACCCCCCCTAAATGGAGGGGTGGCGCATCTCATGCAGCACTCCCTAGGGGCAGATAAGGGGGGGGGTTGTCATGCACTCCTCCCTGGGGTCAGGTGTCCCTTCCTAGGAGCAGATATCTGCCCCCAGGGAGGGCTGCATGACATTGCACCCACTCCATTGGGGAGGGGGGAGGGGGCCACCTCCCCTTCCCATTAGAACATTCCCCATCGGTTTGGGGTGCCCCACAGCCCCCCCCCTAAAATGCTGTCTACCATTTTTACTTTTTTCCTTTGGTTACCCAACTCCTCTTGGCGCAGATGGGCCCAATAGTGTGCCATTATGCCCCCAGGGTGCCCAAAACCTACTGCCCCACCCATTGGGGGGCCTGTCCGACATTTTGTGTCGGCCCTCTCGTCCCCCACCCAAAATGGGTGGCGGGGGCACCTCATGCAGGCCTCTCTGGACCTCCTACAAATGGCTGCGTGAGGTACACCCCCCCTCCATTTGGGGTGGGGGGAGAGGGCCACCAAAAATTGTGGGACAGGCCCCCCAGTGGGTGGGGCAGTAAGGTTCAGCACCCTGAGGCCAGATTGGCACACCAATGTGCCCCTCTGCGGCAAGGCAAGTTTGGTAAACAAAGAAAAAAAAATGAAAATGGCAGGCTGCACTTTAGGGGGCTGAGGGGCACCCTAAACTGCCCGTGAATTTTGTAATGTAATGGGGGTGACCCTCTCCCCCCACACCAAATGCAGGGGGGCATCTCATTCAGCCCTCCCTGCGGGCAGATAAGAGGGGGGTTCTCGTGCAGCCCCCCTAGGGCTGCATGACATAACCCCAAGTCCAGACTACACCTTTCAGTAAAAAAAATTCCCTGGTGGTCCAGTGGTGGGCTGGGGGGGCACTCTGCCCAACACCAGCCATGACATTTTTTTTTATTTTATTTGCCCCATTCCCTAGGGGCAGATGGCCTCCCATCTGGCGCCATTGTTTGAGGGGCCTGCCCACACTTTCCTGGTGGACCCCCCCCATTGGATGGGGGGCCACCTCCTGTACTCCTCCCCGGGTTGAGAAATCTGCCCCCCAGGGCGGGTGACAAGGGGTCCGCCCTTTCCACTTAGGGTGGGAGGGAGAGGGCCACCACCCTTTCATGTCCTAAAATAAATCTGTGGTGGCTAGTGGTCCCCAGCCCCCTCCCCCCTTCCCATTGTTTTCTATTTTTTTTCATATGCCCCCACCCCTGGGGGGAGATGGTCACCCATCTGCCCCCAGGGGTCTTCATACATGTGGCCCCATGCTTTGGGGATCGGGGGGGAGAGGGCCGCTTACCTAGTAAGCAGACCCCCTCCCCTGCTTCTAAATGTGTTCCTGGTGGTCTAGTGGCCATTGCTAGCCACGGGATTGAGCGCCCTGCACCCAATCCGAGGCCAGCAATGCTTTACACAAGGTGTCGTTGGAAAGGGGAGATTTTCCCCTTTCCAACGACACCATCCAAAAATGAAATCCCTGGTGACTAGGGTCCTCAACCCCCTACCCCCTTCCAATTGCGTTCGCTTTTTTTCATTTTTTATTTTTCATATGCCCCCACCCCTGGGGGCAGATGGTCACCCATCTGCCCCCAGAGGTCTCTATACATGTGGCCCCATGCTTTGATCACCGGCTTGAAATACAGCCGGAGATCGAGGCAGAGGGATTAGGGCACTCACCATCTCTCTTCACCGAGGCAGCGAAAATGGCTGCCGCAGTGAAATTACTTTCACTTTCACACCGGCGTGCATTACGCACGCCGACGTGAAATTGAAGGTAATCCAGCCCTTGACAGTGAGGGGGGACCTACCCCTCACATAGCATGGGGGTTGGATTACAGTTTTGAGCGATCCCTGCATTGCAGGGATCGCTCAAAACAAGGTGCCAAAAAGGACAAGCTATCTCGTCCTTGGCAACACAGAGGTAATGTACGAGATAGCTCGCCCTTGGCACTTAAGGGGTTAAAATCATTACTTTGTTCATCCAATTTTGTTGTCAAGTACATGATTTGATTATTTACAGTTGGGGATAGGACTTCTCTTTGTGATTCTTGGGATTGTGTACAATTAAATTTGGGCGTGGTTTCTTCATGAAAAGTATGTACTGTAAGAAAAACACAAATTATTTTTTTAGTAAGGTGTGTACAAATTATATTATTTGTTTACATTAAAATATGTATTGTGTATCATTAGAGATGTTATTGTCAATCATTAATTATTTTGGGGAGTTCTCCTCTAACAACTCAAGAGTGTTTGCCATTTTTGTGGAAAAAAGTGCTTCTGTCTTATAACACGTTTATATATTGAATGTTAATAATAGAGAAATAAACACAATGCACTTACTATTAAGTGAGAATTTGTTCTCCCAAAGCACCTGGTGTTTGTCAAACTGTATGCAGAATTCTACTGAGGACATTATATGAAGTGAACAGTTATGGTTTCTGATTGGTGCATTCCATTATAATGTGTGCTAATTGAAAATTGTAGTAATTGTTTGTACAGAAAGGTATATTTGTGTGTTGTGAACATTAGTAATTATGTTATTTACATGTGTTTGTTGGTTGATGGGTACAACTTTTTTGGGTTTGCCCTATGATTCTGGGCTTTGAGAATGCCGTCCAATGTATGTGGACTACCACACTGCCTGCGTACTGCATATCTGCCACATTGGGGTGCGTAGAACATAAGGAACTTGTACCAGATTAAGGGTGCACTAGTAAAACCCCATGAAATTCACTGAAGGGACATTATGGTTAATTTGCAAACAAAACCCATGACAGTCAATGAAAAAATGTTGTTAAAGAAACGTTATGGTTATAAGTAAAACCAACAAACCCTTGAAATTTGCCAGTTATGGTAAGCTAAGCACCTGTAACTCCTTGCCACCTCTGTGCAATGCTAAGACTTGCACCCAGGACATCAAAGATGACATCACAAATGTTATTGATGACATCACCGATGACATCACATATGAACTTCATTTTGTTAAAAAGTCTCTAAAATGGGGTGCGTTTATAATGTTAGTAGCACTATATCAGGTGTGATCAAGAGATCTATCATGAACTACTTAATGTATTAAAGAATGCACTCATCTGAACAAAAGATGATATTGGAGTGTTGCTGTTAATAGGTGAACCTAATCATACATAGAGATCAGCAATAGCTGCAGCATGTATTATAGAAGTACAATATTTTAATGTGGTAATTTTGGATAGTAAAATAATGAATGGTACCTTATGAGAGCTTTGAGTAATGATGAACATGGAATCAATAGCAAATAACTAATAATTCAAGACTTGCTACATACTTGTGTTACTATAAACAATACATGCAAAGACCCACAATGCATGCCCATCTGAGACACATACAGCCAAACTTCAGTGAGGAGAGAAACAACAACACCAAAAAAATTAATTGTGTGTTTGAGGCTTGGTTATTTTCCCATGTATGTGCACCATGACCTGAGGCCAAATGCTAAGGAAAGTGCCTTAGCAACATACAACAAGGTTAATGTCTACATATGTACCACCTTTTGATTTTTTAAATTGTCTCTATCATTGAACAAAACCACGTGGCCTAGATATGTCAGTGAACAAAAAGAAGTGGCTCAAACATGTGATGTCATCCGGATTGTCATCAATGACATTTGTGATGTCATCTTTGATGTCCTGGGTGTTAGTCTAAGCAGTGCACAGAGGTGGCACGAGTTATGGTTGCTTCGCTTACAATAAGTGGCGAATTTCAAGGGTTTTTCGGTTTTACTTGTAACCATAACATCTCTTTAACAAACCTTTGTCAGTGAATTACACAGCCCACGGTAGTGGCCGTGTAGTTATGGTTAAGTTGCTAAACCCATAGGAAGAGCACTTTTTGGGTGGCTTATAACTTCGCTCACCCTGGACGAATCCACACCAAACTTTGCAAAAAAGGTATATGGCCCACTCTGATTCTTTTTGGTGAGGTTTGGTCCAGGGGGGACAAAGTTATATGGGGGGTGCCAAAATTTCTTTTTTTCCCATACACTTAATGGGGAAAAAAGTTTGCTCATGCCTACATCCCAAACCGCTGGACGGATTTTCACCAAATTTGTGGCAGGAGCAGCAGGTTGGTTCCAAAAGTGTGCTTTTGTAAATTTGGTGCAAATCCGCCCAGCAGTTTGTTTTTAAATGGCCAAAAAGTAGGTCACAAAAAATGAGTGATATCTATGTCTGCTCCGCGGACACACTTCCCTGTTCGCTCCACGGACAGGACACAATTGGTTAATCGGATTGCGTCATGTCCGCGGACATGTGACGTGTTCACTGATTGGATGGTGAAGAGCGTGAAGTGCGTCAGATTTTTGGAAACGCCCGCCATCTTGGATTCACAGACTCCGCCGCTGTCCGCGGACATTGTGGTAAAAACATATTAAAAAACACAACATTGCAATTGTCATAATAATCTCTGGGGAGATGAGGGATGATGAGGATGGGATGGGATATGGCTGCAAGAAGCAAAGAACCGGGTATTTTTGGCCGCGAAAGTCTGCGAACAGTTTGGATGTTCGCGAACAGTCCTGAAAAGTTCGCGGACGCCTCAGCATTACAGGGTTGGTGAAATGCAGTTCTTGGATGGCTTATAACTTTGGCGCCACTTAATGGAACTGCATGAAATCTCGTATGTATATTTCTGAGCTGATTCTGAGTGAGTATGAATGTTTAGTGGGACTATGTCAAATGGGGGCAAAATTAGAGATGGGGTCCCAAAATAATGTAAAGACTTATAAATGAGGTGCCATTTGACAAATCTACACTTAATTTGGTAAACTGATAATACATTTAGACATGAATGTTTTTCCGAAGTTTGGTGGAATTATGTGAAGAGGGGGCAAAATTAGAGGGGCGGTCCCAAAATAATGAAAAGGCTTATGAATTAGGTGCCATTTGACGAATCTTCACTTCATTTGGCAAACTGATAATAGATCAAGATATACATGTTTTTGCGACGTTTGGTGGGATTCTGTCAAGAGGGAGCAAAATTAGAGGGGGGTCCCAAAATATTGTAAAGGCGTATAAATGTGGTGCCATTTGACAAATCTACACAAAGGTTTGCAAAAAGATTAAAGATGTAGATTTAGATGTTTTCATAAAGTCTGAATGGATTTTGTCAAGTGGGGGCTAGGTAATATGATGATTGTATGTGCATACATTTGACACTTTTGACAAAATAAAACATGGGTGGATTTCCAGCAAACTTGCGTAAGGAGCATTGGCAAGGACCTACAAGCATGGTTTTGCAAATGTGCCAGTGTTTTATCATTTGCCAAGTGTCATAATGTAGCTATAAAAAATAACAGTATCCTTTAGTGACTGAGCGGTAGCCTGTGGCCATGGGCAGTGGCCAAATTGTCCGGGTCATGGAATAAGGTCATGATCCAGACAATCTGGCTACTGGCCATGACCACAAGGGACAAAACATAGGATTTAAGTGGCCATGTCCACCTGGGACTGGCTTTGTGGTAAATTTATTCGAAATTAGGATAGATTTGAAAGGGAAGAAAAATGTGCTTGTGGTAATATGGTCATAGGGTTCTCTTTTTGCCTTCTGCAGACTGCCATGGAAAGCGAAGAGGGGCCCTGTATGGAACCCTCAATAAAAATCCTCTTTTTTAGCACCTTGGGTTCCCGCTTTGGGAACCTAGGGTGCTAATGGCCTTCATCCCCCATTTTAGGGGCTGGAATGGGGGGATAATGGTCCAGAGACTTTGTTATCCACCCTCGCTTCGCTTGGGCTGATAACTTGGGCTGCTGTGCCAGTATCCACCGTTCCAGTCTCTGGAACGGAGGATGAACGCCACAATATTCCCATTAGCAAAACACAAAATGCAAATGGAATATTGGAAAATCTTATTGAGTCTATGTACTTTACTGAGAAATATTAAGTAGATGAGTTTATACATGTTTTTTTAGTCCTATTTTCTAACTGTTAAAGGTGGTTCCTAAAGGAATATGTCTTTTGTTGTTTTTGGATGTATTTTTTTGGCAGGATATCTGAGAACGAAAGGTGGGGAGGGAAATGAGGGAAGATGAACCAAACACTAATATGGAGGGGTAGGTGGACAAGGGAAAATGTTGCGCGTGTGTTATTTCTAAGGGAGGGGGCAGTGTTTCTCATGCTCTTTGATTACAGCAGTGGTGGTGGCTCTTGGGGAGGAAGGATGGCATTAGCTGATGCCATTTTAAGATAAATAGCAGTTTTGCTAAAAGTATGACTGTGTACTAGATTGTTAATGGATAATGAGTAGGAATAGGTGTTGGAGCTGTGCAAGGGAAATTTTGAAGTTGAAAGTTCCTAGATCAGTAGAAAATGCAGTTCTGAACTGTCCGCGAAGCAGAGATCTTATTGTGAAGTGCGGACGGGTTCTCTGACACGTCATCATGCCGCGCGTCACTGTATGGTCATGTGGCACTGTCCAGAAGGTCCGCTATGAAGTCAGATGTTCGTAGAGGTCTACGGATGCAAAACTAGCTGAAATAGTTGCAAAAAGTGTATGGAAATGTTAAAAATGATTCCAGAAGGTGGGAAATGGCAGAGTTTTAAGGTGACACTTTGTAAATTGGACACAAACATTGCTATATTGGGTAAGTGTGATATTAGTAAGTTGTAGGAAAATAGCATGCACTGGTAGAAACCTATGAAATTCACTGAAAAAACTTTGTTAATGGGATGTTATGGTTAAATTGCACTAATAAAAACCTTTGAAATTCACTTTGAAATTCACTGAAAAACTTGGTTAAAGGGACATTATGGTTATGTTGGACTAATAAAAACCTATGAAATTCAAAGAAAAAACTTTGGTAAAGGGACATTATGGTCTCAAGTAAAATTGAAAAACCCCAGAAATTCACCTGTTATGGTTAGCTAAACAACCATAACTCGCGCCACCACCGTGCACTGCTAAGACTAACACCCAGGACATCAAAGATGACATCCCAAATGTCACTGATGACATCACATGTGAAATAAATTTTGATGAAAAGTCCCTACAAGGAGTTCTGTTTATATTGTTGGTAACAAGATGTCAGGGGTGATCGGGAGACCTATCATGAACTACTTAATCTATTAAAGAATGTACTCATCTAATATCATTGTATTCCGTCATAGCAACAGTCATAGATAGACCAGTCACTATAGGTTTAAATTCATTGTTTTCCAATCCAACCCCAAGCCCCATATCATACTCCATCAAATCCATTGGTTCTGATGAATTACACCCAACATTTAAAATAGAGTGTAAAGTGCAAATATACACATATTTATGGTTTTAATGAACATGTACTTTTTAAAGTATGTCTCAATTGATGATGCTTTAATTTTTGTGAGTAGCAACATGTGTATCTCTTACTGCAATTATTGTTCCACATTCTAGGCAGCCTACAAAAGAATAGATGTACTCTGGATCAATGTTTGTTACAGTTGGAAGTACCACAAAATCACTAATGTGATATTTTGGGTGATATTTCGAAGGAATGGGTTCATGTATTTTTTCAACTATTAGACTTTCTATATAGTTTCTTTAAGTACTGTGTTTTTAATTTGAGTTCATTTTATTTTTAAACATTTTTAAAATATATCTGCTCATGTCCAGTTTGCATACGTGACAACATAGCGGAATTTCGTAAATTATATTTTTGAGGGTGACCCCTTTATAAATTTGCTTTCATATGGTGCAAATTATTTGAGCAATGTTTCACACATCATCTGGTATTCCCAGAGCCATGATCCTAAATTGCCAGATGTAATTGTTCCACAGTTTGTTATACTTTTCATGTTGTTTTTTTGTCTTACTAATAATACCACTTAAAATGCTTGTATTACTTTTAGTACTGGGGGCATTTTGTTTAGGTGTTTCCTCTGTAGGTGAATTTTGAAATTTACAAATCGAAAATGTACCAGTATTTGATAAATCATCTTTTGTTTTGTTTGGTTTTGTGGACCACACCAAATGTAATCCTCGAAATACCACTACTTGAAATAGTCTGAGTTTGAACTTGTTTTTTGTAAAGGTAACAGAAGTTGGCACTGTTACAATGCAACTAGGTTTTATAGGCAGATGACTTGTTTTATTTTCATGTATAACAGAAGCTGTACCATTTGAAATATAACTGGTAGGAGTGCTAGAATGCATTTTTGTCATTGGAATGGTACTAGTAGTAGTAGGTAAGCAATCATTTTTTGGAGCCTGCATTATAGAAGTTTTCACTTTTGAAATAGTACTAGTAACAGTACTATGGAATGTATTTGTGTTCTTTTTTAGAATTTCTGGTGGGTGGGCGCATGATTGGAGTGTATTTTATCAAATCATGTGTGGTGTTTTTCTTAACAGTTCACATGTTGTTTGTATTTCTTAATGAAACAAAATCATTATTATCATTGTGCATGTTTCACTTGTAGATAAATCTTAAATTGTTAATATCTCAAAACCGTACGGTCGATTTTTACAACACTTTCTCAGTGCACCAAACATTTGGAAAATTGAAGCAGGCAATTTTAAGAAATGTGGAATGAACAAAATATTTTTTTCCTTATTGGAAAACCTACTTTTAAACGCTATTAAATATGAGATTAAAGTAAACATTTTGAAAGCATGTACAATAATTACATTTTGCATCCCCATGTTGCTACCACAAAATGTTATTGTGGATTTCTTTTAGATTGTGTCATGCAAGAGTTCAAAAGTTATTAAGAAAAGTTTTTTTCTGAAATGCCATAGAAACTTTGTCTTAACCTTAACTATGCCATTTGCCAGCGTGATGTCATCATATATGTGTATATATGTGATATGATATGATATGATATGATATGGTATTTGTAACGCGCCTATACACATGTGTTTCAAGGCGCGACGAGGCAGGGAGGGGGGACAAGGGGAGACAGACAACGATCTTACTAGGCCCGGTGTCATTCAGATCACGCAAGTGCAGTTGTGGGGGAGGGGGAAAAAGTGCAAGGGGAAGGGGAGGGGGGGGAGTGCAGTACAAGGTAAGTGGCGTAACGTAATAAATAAATAAATAGGGCCAGCTGGTGGCAAGTGTGAGGTAAGTGCAGAACAAGTGCTGGGGGAGGGGGGGGGCTGTAGGGATACAGAGACAGTCCCGCAGTGCAAAGGGGTTCCAGGGCATCAGTGCAAGTGGAGAGTGGCAGGGCCCAGGGCCGAGGCCGTTTAGAGTGGTCCAGTTGCAGGATCAGTGCAGTTTCAGTGAGGAATTAAATTAGCTGTTCAGCAGGGGAGAGGGAGAGAGAAAGCAGAAGCAAAGAGGAAGGTTTTGAGGTGCTTCCGGAACCGGAGATGGTTCTCCTCAAGTTTCAGGGAGGCGGGAAGGCTGTTCCAGAGGGAGGCCCCTGCCGCGGAGAGAGATCTACCCCCAGCTCGTTGCTTCGAGAAGCGGCTAACCCTGAGGGAATTGGAGGCGGATGAGCGAAGGGCTCGGGAAGGAAGATATTTGGGAAGAGAGAGTTGAAGGTATTTAGGACCCAGGCCCCAGAAGGCCTTGTGGACAATGCAGACGGTTTTGAACTTTATCCTCGCAGCCACTGGGAGCCAGTGTAGAGATTTCAGTCCTGGAGAGATACGGTCCCTGGGCTTGAGGCCAAGGACAAGTCTCGCAGTTCTGTTCTGGATGAGTTGCAGAGGGCGGAGAGTGGAGGCAGGCAGATTAAGATAGAGGCTGTTACAGTAGTCCAGCTTCGAGAGAACCAGGGCTCGGGAGACAGTGAGCTTTTGGGGGAAGGAGAGGAAGGGAAGAATACCTCTGAGGAGGTGCAGCTGGTAGTGTGACCTCTTGGCGACGTCAGAAATATGAGGAGAGAAGGAGAGTGTGGAGTCGAAGATGACCCCAAGGTTTTTTGCCTTGCAGGTAGGAGCAGGGAGGGGGCCAAGGGAGGCAGGCCAGAGAGCTACAGGGAAGGAGGGAGTGGGAGTACCGATGAGTAGGATCTCAGTCTTACTGGCATTAAGGCAGAGGTCATTGGCGGCACACCATTCTTGGATAGCAGACAGACAGTCAGAGATGAGGGAAGGAGAGGGGGAGGCTGAGGGTAGCCTGAAGATGAGTTGGGTATCGTCCGCATAGCACTGGAAATTAGGGCAGAGAGCGGCGATGCGGTGGGCAAGGAGTGCCAGATACTGGTTGAACAGCCAGGGAGAGAGATTAGATCCCTGGGGGACACCACAGGTGGAGAAAAAGATGTCGGAGAGGAAGGACCCCAGTTGGACCTGGGAGGGTCGATTTGAAAGGAAAGAGGTCAACCACGCCAGAGCCTGACCAGTGATACCCAGGTTTTCCCAGAGACGGTTGAGCAGGATGGCATGGTTGACAGTGTCAAAGGCAGAGGAGAGATCGAGCAGAATGAGAGCACACGGAGTGTTGGAATCGAGGTTCAAGAGCAGGTCTTCACGGATGTTCAGGAGAGCAGTTTCCGTGCTTCTGGCAGCTCTGAAGCCAGATTGATGGTCATGAAGACTACCAACCGATTCAGAATGGAGGTTAAGCTGGGAGATGGCCAGTTTCTCCAGGAGCTTGCCCAGGAAGGGAGTGATGGAGATAGGGCGATAGTTAGCCGGGCAGGAGGGGTCGGAAGAGGGTTTCTTGAGAAGAGGGTGCACAAGGGAGTGCTTGAGGGGGGAAGGGAAGACTCCAGAGGCGAAGGAGTGGTTGCAAAAGTCAGCAAGGGCAGGAGCCAGGGAGTCGATGTGGTCCTTGATAGTTTTGGAGGAACAGGGGTGAACCTGTTTAGACGAGACTTTCATAGATCAGACTTGTCTGGAAACCTCGTCAGCAGAGAAAGGTGGAAAGGCAGAGAAAGAGGGAGGAGGGGTGACCGCAGAAGGGCCAGAGGAAGGGTCGGGTAGGGAGGGAGGGAAGTGAAAGGAGGAGAGCGAGGACAGGATGTCCTGAGTTTTAGAGATGAAGTGAGAGGCCAGTGCAGTGCAGAGGGCCTGGGAGAGGACAGGAGAGGTAGAGACTGCAACAGGGTTGGCCAGCTCCTTGCAGATTTTAAAGAGTTCGGCGGAGTTGTTTGATGCTGCAGAGATGCGGGCTTGGATAAGGGCTCTCTTCTTGGTGAGAACGGAGAGCCGGTACTGCCTTTGGAGCAGGCGGCAGGCCAGTTTGTCAGAGGATGAACATGAAGCACGCCATTTCCTCTCTGCAACCCTGCACTTGCGTTTAAGGGTGGCGAGATCCAAGTCATACCAGGAGTTACATTTGGCTTTGGGCTTCAGGCGGATTCTCATGACGGGGGCAAGGATATCAAGAGTAACAGATATAGCAGAGTGGAGCATGGAGAGGGCTGTGTCAGGGTGGGAGTCAGCCGAAAGGGCAGGGGGGGGCGAGAAGGTAGCAGCAAAAGCCTCAACTGACACACGCTTCATGGGTCGGATGACCGAGAAGGTGGGTGGCAGTGAAGAGGGTGGCTTTGCCTGTGGGGTAGGCAGGGTGAGGTGGGAGGATAGGAGAAAGTGATCACTCCAGGAGAGAGGAGTGGAGAGAGGGACGGAGAGGGGAAGGTCAGAAGAGATCAGAGCATCAAGAGTGTGCCCAGCAGAGTGAGTAGGCCCAGATGGGAGAATAGAGAGTGAGAGAGAGTCGCAGAGGTCACGAAAGAGACCAGTGGGGGGACTGGAGGCATCAAGGTGGATGTTAAAGTCGCCAAGAAAGAGGAGTTGAGTGGTTGAGGACAGGAGTGCGGAGGAGAGGTCAGCCCACTCAGAGAGGAAGGAGGAAATTTGACCAGGTGGCCGATAGATAGTAGCCACGGTAAGGGAATGGCTAGGAGAGAGAGAGAGTCGGCAGACAAGGCATTCAAAAGAGGAGTAGGTCTGCGTAGGAGTGACAGTGGCAGGAATCCACTCAGGGAAGATAAGGGCAACACCACCCCCTGCACGGTTGGGCCTGGGCACGGAGAGGATCTTGTAACCATCAGGTAGGAGTGTGTCAAAGCTGGTGGCAGAGCTGGCTGTGAACCATGTCTCAGTGAGACAAAGGACGTCGAGGTCCAGTTCCTCAAGAAGGTGACAGATATTGGAGGAGTGCTTGATGGCAGAGCGAGTGTTTAGTGTGGCAATGTGGAGAAGGCTGCCATCCTTGAAGAACTTCCGGGGAGGGGTACAGATCAGAGGTACGCCCTGCGGAGGTATTGAAGAAGGAGGTGAAGAAGGAGCACGAGAGGGGGCAGGGAGGGAGGGTAGAGGCAAGGTAGCCAAGGATAGAGGAGGGGGGACAGCAGGAGAGGAGAGGAAGTTGATGAGGTGTGGGAAGCGTCTATCGAAGAGGTGAAGGTTGGCCTGAGGGCCTTGGACCAAGACGGTCCCATTAGCGTAGACATTAAGGATGGCCTTGGAGGAGCGGAAGGGGGCCAAGAGGACATCCCAACGGGTGCCACCATTAATGGGACAGGAGGAGAAAGGAGAGAGCACAGAGACCATATGAAGGGTCCATAGGTCAGGCGAAGGCACGAAAAAGAGGATGTCAGTGAGAGTAGAGCAGGCATTAGTGTAGGTGTCAGCGATAGGGAGGCCTGGGTTGGAGACCAGGATGTCCTTTTTAAACTTTTTCCTACCAGATTTAGTGAGGAGAGCAGGATAGCCAATGGAGAAGCAGTTAGAGAAGATAGGCGAGACGGAGAGCACCATGGAGTAGGAGGGAGGGAGGGGGGGAGACAGACGAAACGAGAGCACGCAGACAGGAAGTGAGCGGCAAGCACAAGTTACCACAATTAGAGCAAGCAAAACAGTAATGCGTATTAGGTACCGGGCCACCTATGTGTATATGTGGGGCTTATTTACTAAGCTAAATAGGTGCCTTAAGTAAGAAAACATTTACTAAGCTCAAACAAAATAGTGTAAGTAGCACTTAAGCCATTGTTTGGTTCAAGGATAATTTTCACTATTTTTTTAGCTTAGAAAATCAGACCCACATATATATTTGTATTGGGTTGATTCACTATGCACAAAACAATGTAAACAACATTTTCAGTGAAAAATCATTAGTTAAGACAGAGTTAAAATGATCCCATTTATTGCAAACAAAACCCTTGAAATCAGTGCATGTAGGAAGTGATGTCCATTTTAACTCAGAGCCCACCTGAGCAGATATTCCCCATTATAGCATTTTTGATCTGATTGTGATTGCTAATCCCTGCTATGATGGAATGTTGCGGTCATGTGCTTAAAATGGAGGGGAATCTTAGTTAAAATGGTCCATACCTTCTGAATTTCAAGGGTTGTGCTGCAATACATGGGACCATCTTAACTCTGTCCCAAGTTGTTTCCACTGAATTGTAAGGGTTTTGCTATGCTACACCTTCTCTGGGACCAACTGGCCATAGCCTTTGGATGTGGCCACTGTACATGTTGTACCAATTATTATAAAAGAGGGAAGGCCACTAGCCATGGCCTTTTGTCATGACCAGTAGTCCTGCCCTACCACCGCGGCCCATATTCCCCTCGCTAGTAACTAAACAGATCCCATTGGCCATGGAAGTAGGGCTCTATTGGCTATCACTGAAGGCTGTGTGTAGTGTACATGTTGCACCAATTGATAAAAAAGACGGAGAACCAGTGGCGTACTGGCCAAGGCCCATATTCCCCTCGCTAGTAACTAACCAGAACTCACACCTGTCCATCTTAAAATGACTATGGCCGAGGCCCAGAGCCCCACTGGCTATTGGTCATTGTCCCTTTTTCCCCCCTTCATTTTTTCCTTCCGATAATTTATCCCGCTAACAGTACAAGGATACGTCAATATCGTCCACTATTCCCATGGCAATCCTTCCGGTTCAAATCCAATGATAATGCAAAATTTACTGATTGCCACAGTAATGCAATGTATGCTGTTTTCTGCGGTTATGAGAACATGCTAACAAATGTAAAAGTGTTCCCCATGCCTACTATCACTCACCATGTGTCCCCCTTCTCTTTTCTAGGTCCCACTACTCGTCCTTGTGTAATTCCTTCCTAACTCTCTCCCATTGCCCTCTTTCATGCTCTGATTCGTCTGATGCAATTTCTTTTTCAAATGCAGCATTTAACATTACCACAGTAATCCAGCGAGATTCCCAGTTGTGATAAACCTACTAAAACGAAAATGTTCTTGCCCAAACAGGACACCCAGCCCACACCTAAAACTCCCCCACTGTGCATGTGCTCCTCTTTTCCATTCCGATCTGTAGCTTAATATGAAACCACCTCTTGATTTCTGAAAATCCTCACTGCTGCCATGCACCATGAGAGATATATATACACGTTTTCGGGGACGAGAAGCAACCCCTTCCATGTCCACTTTTTAGAAATGTACTTGGCAGATTTACACCAAACCAAAAAAAGCAGCATCTGCAATGTTTTTGCCCAACATGTCTTTTATTTGCTGCAAATCCATCCAGTGGTTTCTCGCTGTAGGTGTTCCATCAATAGAACGTTTTCTATATGGGAAAATTAATGAGATTAGTGTGAAAACAGCGTTTTTTGTTTTGTTAATCCGTTTTAAATCGTTTAACAGATTCCCCAAATTGGCCAGTTTGAAGAGGCCTGAACCAAAATGTATTTATGGTAAAGTTCATCCAAATATGTCCAGCGAGTCAAAAGTTATCAGCAATATCATTTTGTAAAAAGTCAATGCAAACAGTATTTACCTTAAATATATGGTGAAGACCACTTAATACATATGTGTGTTCTGTTGTCCATTCTTTTGACACAGTATGTATAATTTAGCTGCGTGTATTTGGAATCCTGCAGCCTCTTTTATGACCACAGATGTTAGTTGATAAAAACTCATAACGTAATTTTTGTATATTTAAAAATGCCATTCTAGGCACACATGGCTTCGTCATTAATCTGCACCAGAACTCATAACTCTGAATAAAGTAAAAACTCTCAGCATACCTATTAACTTTGCCCTCAGCTTTGAAGCATATATCCATGCAATAGCCAGCTACTCAAATGACTATCTCCATGCTCTAAGGTACCACTTGAAAACATATTACAACGCCTTTGGGTGTCTCAGAATCCATCAGACAAAAACATCATCATATTGCACCAGTTCTGAGACAACTCCATTGGCTGCCAGCAGATTTCATCGTTTCTTTAAAGCTGTCCAATAGCTCCATATGACCTTCGTGGGCAGGTCCATCACTACTTGAGAAAGAAATGCATTCTGTATGAACCAGCAATAGGGTTGTGATCAATGGACTTGAGCGTGTTAGTAAATCCAGTGGTCTATCATGTCAGGTTTTGATGCAGACACTTCCCTGCTAGAACAACAAAATTGTGAATCAACCAAATTTGAGGAACATCAGCGAATCAAATTGTTACACCATTTTAAAATATGATATCCTGCATGAACGATAAGATGTTGTCATTAAACACATTAAAATCTGAATTCCTTACAATTGGCTCACCTAGTGCTCTGTCTACTCTCCATTCCTCTTGGGATAATGCAACCATCTGGGACCATGACATCTTCAAGGAATAAAAGGCAAAAAGCCTGGAATTGATGTTAGACCCTGTGCTACCTTTTCCTCTGGCTAGTTCACTGTATAACTACTATATAACATGAAACCTTTCCTTTCCCCCAGCAAATAATGTCTGAAAACCCAACCTCTACTTCCTCCAGAAGTGGATTATTGTAATCCTATACTAGAAGGTGCCAATAAAAACAAGTTCAAATCTTGCACACATTGGTGGCCATATTGATAGTCGATTCCAAACGTTTCAAAAACATGAAACCAACTCGGAAATAACCCATTCGGCTCCCTATAGAAGAAAGGGGCCATTTCAATGCCATAGTACTTGTACAACCAGCTCTACACGGAAATGCTTCTGAATATCTATATAGCCTCTGTTTTCTGGCCCTGGTCTGGGGCAAGGGTGCACACCTCCCTCACCCCAGATTAGGGGCAGTCCCTATGGGGACAAATCACCCCTAGCGACCAGACCAGCTGGGAATGAAGGTACCTATTAATAACATTTCTGTTAAAAAGGAGATGGGCTAAGCCCTGAGTCCTTACCTTCTCCCTTCATGGGACAGAGAGACAGAGACGAAGGTGGATTTTTTAGAGATCCCAACGGGGACCCCTCTTTATTTATAAAAATATAAACTCACTTTATTTTTAAACATTCTGATTCCCTATTCCCCTGGCTGGAGTCCTTTTGGAGGGATCTATCCTGTCAGTCCACCCTTCCTTAGAGGTGTCAGAGAGGGACCCACATGGTAGACCTGATGGAACAGACCCTTAAATTACACCTGGCACCACTCACTGTAGAGGGCGGCCAGTATATGGCCCCAGTGAAACCACCTAGGTTGCCTCTGGCAGGCCCCCACTTCCCTCACCCGCTTCCACGTTTCTTGTCCCCTGTATCTTCCCCCTTTTTTAGACATCTACCCCATACTATAGACAATCCTCTGCTTAAATATTAACATTCCCTATCCCCCATAACTAATATACTGCATAACTATAACTATAAACATACATCTACATATAAACAATCATAAATATATACAAACATAATATTTTACATGGGATGACTGCTGCAGTTATCAAGTCCTTTTCAGTACCTTTGCATACTGTCTCTTGGTGGTGGTAGTGGTCTGTCTCTTGATGGCAAAAGGGCTGTTCCTCCTCAGGCTGCTCTTCTGGGGTGGCCCCATCCACCAAGTGGGGCCATTCAATTTTCCTGCATGCCCTGCGCAACCACATAGTCATTAGATGACCCCAATGCCTGCATGGGGTAATGCCAACCTCATCCCCTCTTCCTTTCTCATATTTCTGGTTGATCCATGCCCTGGGGGGGTGCTCACAATCACCAACGCAGCCTCATGGCCCTTTTTCATCTTGTTATTTTATTTATTTTCTTGTTTAAAGAGCTGGCATAGCTCGAGAGCAGCTGAGCACTGTAAAGAGTGTGGGTAGCCAGCATTTGGTCTTACATCTTTTAACAGTAGCACAGTACTGTGAATTGTGGTTTGTGATACGCACATCCATTGGTATTCGTCCTTGGTCAGGTGTTGCTGAAGCAGCCATGTTTTGAGAGATTTCCAAAATTGGGGAATTGTGAGGGCATTCCGAGCTGATACCAGGATTGAGTTCCAGAGGATGGGTGCATGCTAAGAGAAGGATTGTTTGCGGGTCCTCTCTTTGTGGATGAGTTGTAATTTGAGCTGGTATGTTAAGCTGTTGTGTGAGGAGTGTGCGCCACCAGGTATGTGGAGTTTATCCACCAGGATGCTTGTGTGCTACTTGTGACTGCTTTGTAGATGATACATGCAGTCTTCAACATTATTTTGGCCTGGACAGGAAGCCAATGTAGTTTGCATACAATGGGGGTGATTCAGTCAAATGTTCATGCACCCATAAGACTTGCTGCAGTGTGGTGGACTGCTCTTAGGGGAGCCAAGTGAGCAGCCAGGAGCCCTGTCCGGAGGGCATTTCCTGCATCAGTGTGCAAGACAATAAGGGCCTGCACTACGGTGTGGACGTCTTGCAGCTGGTTGAAGGGTTTGATTTTGTGCAGGGAGTAGATTTAGATTCTGTCCATTTGGGCCTTGTCGGATATGCATTTCTGGAAACACAGGATGCCGTCAATGGGGAAGGCAAAGGATGTTGTGGAATCAGGGAGTGGTCATTTAAATCCTTCTAGGTGCATATCATTGAGGCATTGTTGGACAAGTTGTTGTTTTGCAGGGGTATCTAAGAGGATGAATTCCATCTTGGATGGGTTAAGTTTGAGGTAGATAGTTGCCATCCAGGACTGGATGATTGCCAGGTAATCGTGGAGAGAACTGATATCCTGTGGGGTTTTAAATCACATGTACAAATGATTATCGTCTACATACTGGTGGATGGATTTATATCGAGATCTTTGAGGAGTGTGACTAGCGGCTCCATGTAAAGATTAAAAAGTATTGGTGAGAGGATGGAGCCTTTGTGGAGACTAGTGCAGCAGACAGGTGTTGGTTTGGACTCAACGTGTTCATCTGGGCAGCCTGGTGTCTGCCTAGGAGGTTGGAGGCAAACAAATTCAGGACAGTGCCAGAGAATCCCATCCTTTCAGTGAGGAGGGAGAAGAGGATACAGTAGTCAACAGTGTTGAATGTAGTCAGGAGATCTAGGAGGATGAAGAGGAATGAGTAGCCCTTATCCGTGATTTGGAGTGCAACATCCACCACCTGGATGGTGGCTGTCCCGATGCTACACTTGGGGAGGCCATTTAGGAAGTGCAGTTGTTCAGTTCTGTCGAGTAGCTGTGTAGCGACAACTCTTTACAAGATTTTCCCAATAACCAGGAGTTTTGTAATGGGCTGATAGATGGCCAGGTCCTCTGGGGGCGGTTTTTTCAAACAAGGTCGTAAGAGACCAGTCTTGAGGGTGTCTGGGAATTACCCTTCTATGAGGGAGGCATTAATGATGCTGAGGAGTGTGCCATCAATTGTTTAATGATGACGGTGAGGATGATATTGTTAGAGTAGAAAGTAGGTTTGAAGGAGGCAATTTATTTTCAGGAGGTCCGGGTGAGAGAGAAGAAAGAATTTGGTCCAGAGTGGAAGTATGTATTCTGAGGTGCTGGTGTAGGGTTTGGGGGCAGAGGGAGCTAATGCTGTGAGATTTTGTCTAGTTATTCTTTTGGGTTGGCCCATGCCCTGGAGGCCACCCGATATCACTGCTGCACCCGGCACCCTTAATTCTTCAGGGGGTATCCCTGTTGCTATGGGGAGTTTGCCATTATCAACTGCCACGCTATCAACTGCCACGCCTGTGGCACACACCAAGGCCTCATGTTCCCACCCCCTTTCTTCTTTGCAATGGAGTGATGCAGAGGGTGGGCCACTCTACTTCAGGAGCTATGATCGGCATGGAGGAGCTTCCTGCTTCGCCCAGCTGCCTAAATGGCAGCCGGGACAGGGCAGACATCCTACGCCACCTCTTCACCTGCAATGGCTTTCTGTCTAGAATCTTAATTCTCCATTGCCCAGCCCTCACCTTGCCAGAGGAGCTTTGCCCTTTATGTTATTCCTTCATTCAGCCAATCTTCCTTCCAGCCCACTGGTGGACTGGATGGATCAGTCCAAGTGAGTCTTCCACGTAAACGCATACACGCTTAAACGCATGCACACACTATACAAACACTAAGTATAATCTTTTATTTATATACCCTCATGTCTTTGTCTTTATTTCTACATTTCCCTTAGAGGGAAAACATGCAGCCTTCCATAGCACACCCTATCTGGGCCACGGCTACACCCGTCTAAACCGTTAACAGCTCATAATCCTAAGTGAACCCTGAGACTGGCTAACAAGAATGTACTGGACCCACATACACTACAAATCCACAATCCCGGGAGCTCGAAGAGTTCCAATAAATGGTCCAATCCTATAGAATTCTCTGTCTCAACATCTCCAAAACATTCCCAACCTCTACCACTTCAGATGCAACCTGAAGACATTTGACTTTGCCCAACCGTACTAATGTTTGTCCTGCTATGCCCCATTTTTTCCAACCGGCTTGAGGCAATAAGCTGCCCTACATAAATTTCAAAATAAAAGAAATAAATCCTGATTGAATCCATTTTACTGTATAATAAAACTGATTGTTAGCCCCTTTACGCAGCCCCTTCATTCTCTGCTTGGTAAACAGTGTGTGACGATGGTGCAGACAGGGGTCATATATCCCATACGCAACCCATCAGCTGATCACAATTTTTGCTTACAAAAAAAACACGAAATCAGCTGGTTACCACCATGCTGCAAAATGACAGCGAAAATCAAAAGCCCAGACAGGTTGATGAGAACATTTCATTCAACAGGGCCTTCGGGGGATTTCATCATGTGCTTTTCTCCACCTCTTGAGTGGTGCCTTGGTCGACAACCATATCCTTCTGACAATCTCTTCAATAAATGGATGCACACCTGACAAACCATTATCTCAGCACTGATTGAAAATCACCTGACCTGTCACTGACCCCTATGAGAACAATACCTGCACATGTGCTTGTCTTGTTTTCTCCATTCCAGCCATTGATTTCAAGCAGAGAAGGCAGAATATTCTTTTTTTTTCATTTCTTGATATTTTCTTACCATAAAGGTGCACAAGCCAGGATATATTTTTCCCATTGTTCATGCTTTTTGGACATTAAACATTCACAGTGCAATCAGCGAGTTCAGCCATTACAGTTTTTGCTCATGCAGATGCATACATTAGAAGAGACACATCCGTGAATTAGCGGCAAGCCAGGAGCCACACCCACGCCATACCTATTCTCAATAAAAGGCTGGCACAGTGCTGAGATATTTAGTGCTGACCTTACATACATGGTGTGGTGTTATTTACACATGTTTACATTGAGACATACACAAGCCTTGAAAAATTATGCCGTAAACTGGAAGCCTATTTCCTGAAAAATAAAGAGAATCGATACCAGTATCTGTAAGTGGTCTTGTATTGCGACTTAGAAAACATCCACAAAGGATTGAAAGAAGCAAACTGAGGGGACATTCAGTCACATGTTTTTTGTTGTTGTATAAAGGCAATTCGGAATACAGATTCCATCAACCTAACAGTACAATGCAACAATCTTTGTAAAAACAGGTTAAAAACAGAGAACCCCAGGAAAAACAAGAAGTTAACAACCACAGAGAAATAATCCTCTACTAAGAGGGATTCTCTACTTCTCAATGAAACTTAGAAAATTCAGCAGCGTATATGCAATTCAAGGTGTTTCAGCCTTTAACAAGAAGGGAAGCGCTGGTTTACATTGTCTAAAGTTCAGGCCTTTCAGAAACGGGATTAAGAGGTGCTGATGGGGTTTTATATATGCAGGGCAGGAAAACAACAGATTCATCAAATCTTAATTTGCCGAATTACACATCCTACAGATTTTATTAATAGCTGTATTTCCTGTCCACCTCCCAGTAATCCCATTAAACCATATGCATTGGACATTGCTCTGCTAATAAGGACCCAGCCTTCCCTATCTTGGGCCATGTCAAGTAACCAGGCAGTTGACCATGTGCTGTGTTAGCTGGCTTCATGATCTCCAGGCTTTCTTAGTCCAAATTGCGTAAGAGACGTACATCGGCTAGTATTTTACTAGCTATGGTTTTACAAAACGAGGAGACACAACTACCCTTTCGTAAAGATCTCAATATGAATGCCACCCATGGAATTCCTGACCTATTTCTTTCCCTGGCTATAATGTGGATCAGAATTTCTTTGGTGAATACTGCCATGTCACTTGACCATACCCTCAACCAGAACCTAACTGGTTCTAATCTTCGGTCATCCTCCAAGAATGGAAAGCCCAGTATTGTATGCATGGCAAAGTTAGGCATTGATACAGGGAGACCAAAAAGATGTTTCAATGAAGATTTTCCATTGTTATGAATGATGAAATATTAGCAAACCCCCACATACTTTTCCCACAAATGGCTAAGGCTTTTAGTTTAGCTTTATAAGCTCCAACAATGATTAGTATGGGTTTGGCTTTAAAAGATGTGGCAAACCTCTTTAGTCCACCGATGCTCGGAAACATCCTGGAGGCCTACATGACAATGTGAGCTTTACCATTAAAACCTGCAGAAAATGATAGTTAAATGACTCTATGATTTGGAGCCTTTTTGCCTTCTATATAAAAAGACAGCAATATAGCCTTTTTGGAAGTACCCTCTAGATCACATACTAACACAGATTTAGATACATTAGTTGTTAGATCTAAACCCCTCAAAAAGAAGTTGTATGCATCCAGAAGTTGTTGGAGTGCATGTGTGGTCCTTGCCAGGAAAAATGGTATCATCTGAGTATGCGAAGACAAGTACGTGTCTGGACCCAAAGTGAGGAGTATCAGCTTTACAATTATTTAAACACTCTGTGAGGCCATTCATGTAAAAATGTAAAAAGGGAAAAGAGCAATGATGCCAGCATGCATCCCTGGCACAGTATCCATTAAAGCCAGAGCGTATACATGCAGAGTTATTGGTATGAATAGTAGACAGAATGTGAATAAGGTCAGTTGGACAATTCATTTTCCTGAGACACTGCCATAGTTGTACCCTATTGAATTTATCAAACACAGTACTTTGGTCCGTTAATGCATGTAAATAGCCTCCTTTTGCAGAAAAATCGAGTTTTATATCATCAAATACAGGTTTAATACCTGCTCATTCGTACCCACTCCCTCCCGGAACCCCAACTGGCTACCATCAAAGATATATTCATTCACAACCCAGTTTTGTAAACGGGCCAAGAACACTCTGCCAAAAATGTTGAGGTGCGAGTCCAGGAGAGAGGTGGGTCTTTAAGCAGCAGGGGGTTCTTTATTCCCTTTATAAAAAATAGGCATTATAACTGCACAGCCCCAAGATACCAGGAAAGATTCGAACTCCAACATGCAGTTAAAAGAGCAATGACTGGGTCCCCAAACTCTTCTAAGGGTCAGAACAGATCTAAAGGAATAACATCACATCAGGACCTGGGCTTGCTTTCGTGGTGCAGTTAGGATCTCAGGATGGAAGTGTCATACCTCAAAACTTCAGAGGAGTGGTGCCTGTTAGAGATATTGTCTGGGGGAGATACACCTAATCTCGTAGTATTCTTTACTGTGGTAAAATGGTGGTATAGTGTTATCATGGTAATGCCCTAAATATAGTGATAATGCTCCCCTCAGAGTATACCCTAAAACCTGTATTTCCTCCCGGGGCCTCCCTAGGTGAAAGTTACCAGACTTATTACACTTGTTTTTTGACAGTGTCATGTTCTTCCGAACAACTTATCTACAAGGATGGGCTAATGCCTGGATGGTAGATCTTTACAGCTGTAAACATGCAAAATGAAATATTGCACACTCACACACTTTCTAACTACAGAGCCTACAATAGATTAAATGACATAACTCAAAGGCCATACAAATGTATCAGAACACGTAGTGATTTTTGTAATGTGTCTTTACCGTGACAAATAAACTTACTGATAATGCAATGCAACATTTACATGGACACATTTGTCAGAGCGAATGTAGAGAAGCAAGAAAGAAAAAAAAATGTCAAAAGGCACAACACAATAATAGAATGAACTGCAGTCAGCTCAACCCCGACCTTGAATCGTGGGACTTGGCAGAAGTTATGCTTAATAAAAAAACTTTGCAGTTTTAAAACTGCATTCACTTTCGACATTGACACATTACACATGAAATGAGTTCCCCCAGGCTTACCAAAACGCATCCATTCAGGCCTGCCCTCAGTTATTTACTGGCATATTCACCTTGCACTCGGGAGAGATCCTGGCTCAGCTATCTTTGGAACACCCCTCTGTGTTGGTTTGGCAGCCAAAAGCAGCGTTGCCCTCCGCACACTCTGTACGCCCACAGGAATGACACACATTCTATGCCAGGATAGCTGCTTCCCCAGTCTCCTGCCTGCCGTTACCTAGGAAATTTCTGAAGCTCTGCTCTGCCAGTCTGACTGCACTCACTCTCTCCCTTGCTTTTAAATGCTAACCCTTTCAATCAACAAGACCTGCCTCCTTTTCTGACGCGCACACATCATCCAAACTGCCTCATAATTTTCCCTTTAACACGATAGTTGTGCCAACCTATCTGCAACAATTGCTTCCTGCGCATACAATGGTGCTTTTCAGCCTTGCAGTTTGTGCCATGCTCGAATGAAATCACACAGCCATATTTGCAAGTATTCTCTCCATTGTAGCGATGCACCTCACTTTTGACATCTCATCTGAGACCATTTTGCACTAATTTGTTAATGACAGGTTACAATATTTGGGAAGGGTTGTTAATCGATTAGTTCATGTGCAAACCGGACAGATGATATGTGTGCCTTTCATTTGTAATGTGCACCAGCCATTCATGATGTCTATATTTCCCACATGAATCCCCTGCCACTATTTACTGCCTCCTCTGTGTCATTGCTCACAGTGTCCCTACATGCCCTGAACCTCTTAATTCTTCCCATCACCCTTAATGTGTGTAGCAGCAGAGGTAACAGAGAGGGTGTCACTCAGACATTAGTGGGTATATTGGTCCTAATCCCATACCATTGTGCATGTGTTTCTAGCCATGATTCAACAATTCCCAAACCGGCCTGGAGTTCACTTGTGATGTCACCACAATCACATCTTCCGAACATTTTTCTTAGCCTTTTTTCTGGCTTGCAAAGCCTTTGTGCAGTAGACTGCTCTACCATGCACTATTTGCTGCCTCTGGGATCACCACATACAATTAGGACTAGAGGTACAAGTCAAACCAACCTTTGGTATAAGTCTGTATCACACAGTTTTTGGTAGCGAGCTGAGCAGCCAGGCTTATCTCAAGAGTGAATGTGAGCAGTACAAGCAGTAATACAGAGGTCTTTCAATCACACTGGTTCAAGTAGACACTTATACTCAAGGTTTCTTGGTAAAACACTTATTAATTTATCACACACTCATTTGGAAAACATTTCACTAGAAGGAGGCAACTTAATATTATAGACAAATATACTTCAATACAAAACTCTAAGATTTTGAGACAGTTTGAGCTCCCCTGAAATAGGAGCAAAATAGCAGTTCAGTTACTTAGAAGTGAGCAAAAGGAACAAGGTAAGTAGAATAGATCACATATACTTTTGAAACATTGCAAATAGTTTAGGTTCACCAGAAGAGTTCAATTCAAGTCCATAGGCCTAGGCCAAAGTCAATGGGCTAGTGTTCTGGATAGGAAAGAGCAGTTCTGGTATCAAACAGTAAAGTCTTTGTAAGAGTTCTTAGAAGTAGCTTAGGTGAAACAGGATCATTTGTGGGGTCACAAGCTGATTAGGCCTGCAAGTTGGGAAAGTTTCACAAACTTTCACAACGAGAGTGGCGTTCTCTCAATCGGGTTGGCACAGTACCTTTTTATGAAGAAACAAATGCTGCTGAAGTCGTTGGTTCCTGGCAGTTCCTGCAGATCTCGCTGTTCCTGAGCCTCAGTCGTGGAGACAAGAGGGAGGACGTCAGGGGACTTCTGCACTGCACGGGATTGTTAAAGAAAGCAAACAAGATGGAGTCACTTCAGTTCTAGTAGCTGTGGATTCAAGAACACAAATGTATGTCCCTCTCCCTGGTTAATCCTAACCAGCCTTCAAAATGGTATCCAGGTGTCTTATGAGTTGATTGGTCCCACCAACTCAAAGGAAGAAGCCGTCCTTGAAGGAGCTTTTCTGTTGAATGGAGTTTGGCAATTCAGACCTGCAGCAGGGCTTCACCGGGCAAACCAACGGTCCAGAAGTTGCAGCAGTCGTCCTCTTCCAGCTCGTCTTTGGTTCTTTCATTCCAGTGGTCGACTCTGCTTTCCAGTCCAAGAGACTCGCCTTTTACACAGTTCTTGCCGGACAGTCAGCCAGCCAATCACACCATAGTGCATTTGGGTCTCCTTGGCGACTAAGCACAGGGAGTTTCAGGCATCTTCCTCACTTCCTGCCCACCCTAGACACTCAGACGCCAAAGGCGGTCTTCACTCCTGAAGCCCGCCAAAGGCACACGAACAAAGGGAGCAAGCCTGGTTTGGCGTGCAGAGACAAACACTAGAAGGACCTTTCCGAAAAGAAACAGCAAAAAAAGAAGACTGGGACCCGTTTAAACAAAGGGGCATAAGGCACCATCTTGAAAAACATGGCTCCCGTGATTTTTAACTACCAGTGTTCGCGGTCGGGAAAAGTCATAGTAGTTCGTTGTAAAACCACTGCCACCAGCCTTTTTAATAGGAAAGGGTAGCATTTGACTGCTACATGAATATTTAGACACAGGGGAAACTATGTAACTCCTCCAGCCCTCCATTGTAAGATGGTGTGTGCTGGGTCTTGGAATTTGGAAAGACTAGTAAAGTCAATTTCACTTTACATTCTCTGGGACACAGTCGTTTATCCCAGAGAAGGTATTTAAACCTTTGGGAAGTCTAAAAATGCATCTCTGTGTCACTGCACTGAGGGAGCTGTGCAACACACATGAAAAGATGCCTATGGAGTTATCTTAAAACTACAAAATCAAAAGAAATAAACACAGAAAACAAACAGAATTAAAAAGTACAGAGTCCCAAAGTTCAGAAAAAGAGCTGGGGGTCTCTAAGGTAGAGAGGAATTAGCACATTTTGAGAATTCTCCCTAACACTCCCTAAGGAAGGCATTAGTAATACTTAGAGTTAAATGTCCATATGCGGTCAATACCTTTCTGAGACAGCCCTCAGACCCAATATAGGCATTAGGTGTGCATCATTATGCACCATAACGTGCTTATGGACCTCCCGACTAATCATAGCATTCCACCTGATTATCTTCTTACTAGTACTTAAAACTTTATTATGCATAAGCTGATTGTTCTACCCTACTAAATGTTGAATTACCAATGTTAGGGAAAGTGCATGGTGATCTGTTAGCATGTCCACCTGGAATTTAAATTACTTAACCCTTTTCCAGCTATTTACCAAAATACAAATATTATAAATTGTGGTTTTGTCATTGTGGTTACCCAGAATATTACCACTATGCCGCCCATTAATTGAGAGTAGACCCCATTCCTGTAACAAATTATAAAACATAAGGCCATCGAACATGTGTGTGGATCCAACAAAAAGGGTAGCGGTATATGAAGTCCAGTCCTCCAAGTCATCACTAATATTTTCCAGTGGACCATTTCCAATTCATAAATTAAAATCCCCTCCTAAAATAAAGATAACATTTTTCACCTCCTCTGACCTCATAAAAAGGTCCATAGTGGACTTTAAATTGAATAAGGCAGAGCAGCATTGGTCATAAAATGGACGGTTAGAAAAGTTTCCACTATACATTTTTGGGCTCTCTTTGCAAATTTGAAATGAGATAAATTGAATGGAGAAAACTGGGAAAGGAAGTAATATAAGGAAAACTTCCCAAGATACTTTGACCAAAATTGCTTAGTCCCATACGGCCACCCGCTTCTATTTCAAAGGAGGCATAGCCATCCAAGAGAAGGAGATCCGGAGCCCATGTTTCCTGGAGTAAGATGACATCAAATTGTTGTGATTTTATTGTATCCTCCATGTTGTTTAGCCTACCATGCTGACCCACCGGATTTCAGGACAAAATGTTGATTCTGCCCCCCTCTCTCCCTCTCCCTCGGTACTAAATACTGAATTGGATTGCCTACTGAGAGGGACTTTTCAGGTGTAAGATGCTGTAGACAATCTATATCATCTAATGATGTTAATGCCTGAAGTGGGTTGCCGAGCTGAAGCATCCTTATTTTCTGTGTTCATTTGTGGCAAATGGGTGTGCTTAGATTCACAACTCTAGGTTCCTTATGCTGTACGGTTTCTGCTAACATTAAACGGGAGGGGGTGACTTATCCTTAGGTGGTTGACGATTACCAGCCGGTCTCCTCATAAGTTGAGGGGTGCCCGTTCCTACCAAAGTGGTATTTCTATAGAAATGGAGCAGTGGTAATAAAGTAATTTTAGTGGTTGATTAAAAGACAGCCAAATTGGAATTCAGGCCCCGATCGGCCATATAAGGATCTGAAAAAGTTATGGCTAGACAGTCCCCTCTAATTTCTTTCTTTTAAAAAAAATATTTAAGTGCATTTGGTTAAACATCTTTTCACACTAAAAACCTTATACAATTCGTATAAAATCACTTATCTAAAAGGTTTACACCTTTTACAGATTAAATAAATATAGATTCATCATTTTAAATTACACCATCAAGAGGTTTTCATAAAAAATCAATACATACTCTCAGTCTGTCTTTAACCATCTGTCATGTACAATACGCATAGTCCCCGCTGATATCTTTTAGCCTACTAGCTACTCAGCCACTACATATTGCCATTAGAGTCTTGAGCAGGTTTAATATAAATATTAAGTCAGTGAGACACTTTATTGATTAGTGATACAATGCATTCTACTGTCTCGCTGGGTAAACGGTCAAGCCCCACTACTAGCCCCTCCAGTGGTGTGGCTTGGCGGGGATGTGTAGCATGCATGGATGGCTAAGCCCATTGGGCCTTCTTAAACAGGATCTTTTTTTCACCTAGATGTTGGCGACTAATGCGCGATATAAGCTCATGTGAGACCACTTGGGGAACAAACCTCCTTTGGGTATTTGAGGTAGACATCTTTTTGCACACATCTGAAATGACTGGGACCTCTGTGTTCTCTGGGGTATCTGGTTCAGATCCATGAGGAACTACATGCTCCAGACTTACTGGGAGCTTATTAATGGGTGATTTGATCATGTCATCTACAATGTTAAGTGATCACACAACAGACTGCTAACAGTCTTAATAAAATCCAAAATATGTTTTATTCTTTTGTGCATGCCGGCAATTTCTTAGACATTCCATCTTGCCAATTAGGCATCTGAGGTAGTTGTGTGATGTATGGACCATTAGAGGCCAGAGAGCAATCGGCTACGGACTCCTTGGTGCTGGCCCCTTTTGATATCGAACATTCGTCCAAAGCAGATGTTTTCCAATTCCGACTACTAAGGTTGATGTCATTACTATTGTGAGAAACTTTCGAGGGGTCTGGATCCCGACCTTGTATATCATGGTTAGTCGGGTCTGGTAACCGTTCTACAGCAGATAAGCGAACCCCCTGCTGTCTCCCAGCGTGGGCATAGATGTGTTGTCTCTCACAAGGGCCTTTTCTGCTATTTCAATCTGCTCTTCTAGTTTTCTTGATATCTGTCTAAGAAATTCGTCCAAAGTACCCTCCACCTTCCTTGTGACATTGCTTTAAATAGCTTTTTTCGCTTTTTTACCCTCGAGTGACCCTGCTTGACAGGTATACATCACTTTTGCCGAATGGCGACTTTGGTGAATACCGTGCCACATTTTTTTGCCATTTTTCTTACCACAAACCACTAGTCAATTCTGCAAAAAAGAAATTCAGCGAAAAATGTGGCAAACTTTCATAGAACCGTTTGGCAAACCGCTTTTCTCTTTCCCATCTCGCCGAAAAGATAAAGCGGGTATATTGCACATAGCACATATGTTAATTTATGAAGTGCAAATGGCAAGAATCAAAGTTTCAAAGTGCTAGATTGCTTTATTGCTCAGTTTATGCAGAGAATAATAAAAGCGCTTGCTTTCGAGAACACTTGATTGGGGCCTAGAGTAACATAATGTGCAAACAGGAAAAGTGCTGAGAGACGATAGTGATCGATATTCAACCTGGTTGAGCCAAATGCCTCTTTAAAACCTTCTAAAATGCTAATTTCATCAATAGGGCTCTGATGTTCACAACGTGAGGATGCGTTAATAGTTAAGGCTCGGCGTAAGCATGCATACACAGTAACTTTACAATAACAATGACGTTCTGCAAGACTGAAAACGGTGAATGGAATGGTTATATCATTAAAAGTGAAAGAAACAAACCTGTACAGAAGTACTGTGTGAGCATTCATCAGACGATCTTTGCATATTACGATTAATTCATTATGGCAGCTCTGTGATAAACAAAATCCAATCAGTACTCAGTAACAAAATCCTGGGGAGAGCTGAAATATTGAAACTTTAAAATCCTGAGCAGCAACTCAATAAGAGAGGCAGCTCAAAGGCAGCCGGGCCTGCAGTCAATTACTCTCAGATCAATGTGTGACTTCCAAAGTCACACTTCAGTCTGTCTACCGTCAAAGCAGGCTGGTGAACATGGCATGAACTCTCTGGTAAAGCATAGGAGTGCCTAGAGGGGGCCGTAGGGGGGCATTTGCCCCCCGCCCTTCTTGGCTGTCCCCCCCCCCTAATTGGTGGCCTGGCCCCACCCCCATCTGTCAAATAACTCTTTCCAGGAGCCTCCTTCGCTCAGCCATCATTCGCGCGTGTTCTATTTGTTTAGACTAGGTACTTTCTTCTGGCCTCAAATGGACACCATGGGAATCAAGGGTCCATGCATATCACTGGTGTGGAGGCCATCACTACCCACATGCTGGGCACACTATTGTTTTCCAAATGTGCATCTTAAACCTGTCTTGAGAAAAACAAAAAAGACGTTTCCAAACTGTATTGTATTGTAACGTATAGTGCGCGAACAAGACCAGAAGGCATCAAGGTGTTAAGAGAGGAGAAGAGAGGCGGCAACCAAAGAAGTTTGAACAAATGAGTTTTGAGATATATTGCCGGAAGTAGAAAAAAATCAAAAATATTGTGAATTTCAGAGGGGAGGGCATTCCATAGTGTAGGGCCGAGCAGAGAGAAGGACCTTCCTCCAGCTCGGGTCCATTGAAATCGGGGAATACTGAGCAGAGATTGGTTGGTCGAGCGTAGGACTCTGCTTGGTTTGTAAGTCTGGATTGCAGGAGCTCAGCCCCAACATTGTGGATAGCTCGATAAACGAGGAAGAGAGCCTTAAACTTTATTCGGCTTTTCACTGGGAGCCAATGAAGATGGCGAAGAAGGTCCTGGAAGTGAGCCAATCTGGGGGCATTCAGGGAAAGGCGGGCAGCTGAGTTTTGAAGAATCCGTAGGCGTTGGAGCAGAGGTTCTGGTTGGCCAAGATAGATGCCATTACAATACTCAATTGATCCCATAATGCAGGCTGTAACAATTTTAGATATAGAGTCAGTCGGGAGGAAGGGAAGAACCTTTTTCATTACTTTGAGTTTTGCAAAGCCAGTTTGACAAACTGTCGAGATTTGGGCTGCTCTAGAGCCAGAGGATGTCATTTTAGTGCCTAGGCTTTTACCAGTGGAGGAAGGCCAGTAATCAGAGGTCCAGGATTGTCATGTAGAGGTAGAACCCACCAATAAAATTTCGTTTTTATCACCATTTAGTTTAAGCCAGTTTTAGTGTATGTTGTGTTCTGTTGTGTTACTGTGCTGTGCTTTGACTATTACCATAACGCAATGACATGCTTTGTTGCTTGAAAAGCACTTTATGCCACAGTAAGGCCAACTCACTGGACTGCGGAGCACAGAGTGAATCTTTCAGGTTACAAGTCAACAACGTGGACACCAGAACGCTGAAAAATCAGTAATGAGAGGCCCTTCAGCCAACCAGACAGACGTCCAAAGTGGAGAGAATGGAGTGAAACAGAAGTGAATGTGCTCAAAAAATGCCAGTGAAAGTTCTACCGCAGGAAGGCAGGCAGGGATCAGCAGAAGCATTTCAAAACAAATCTGTGTCAATGGACTTAGAAGCTCATATGCATGATGTGGCTATCACCAATAAAGAAACAAATGAGTTGGACATACGCAACACTATGCCAAAGCGTTGTATAATGGCAAGCAGAACTTACATAACCTCTGATCTTCACAAGCAAAAGGAAGCTGAGAGGAGGTGAACGAATCTGACTCAGAAGGCCTCCATCTACCACTAGGAGCTCTGCATGCAGAGGTGCACTAGCACCCAAAGCTAAACAGCTATGACACCAAAAGGCCAAAACAACGAACTGGTTGGATCGGAACATCTGGAGGACTTAAATCATGCTACCCCTAAAGCTTTAAACATCCAACGGGTGCAACCTTTGCGATAAAAACTGGATACTGCCGAAAAACCCTGACATGGGATTTTACATCAGGGAAGATAACGGCCAAAAGGAGACACATAAAAGCCTTGGTTCAAGGCCAGAAAGACTCCAGTTAACTGAAGCATGCAATCCCTGCCCTATACCGTATAGAACATAAACGTGTGCACCTGCAAACACTGATCAGCATGCAGGTGTGGCTGAGAACCCACCTCAAGCCTCAATCAATAAACTATTTGGAAATTGGAAAGGCCGTTTATTGGAATTTGGCCCAGACACTGTGGCTGAACCAATGCCATCAAATCTAGGCTTAGACCAATCTGTTGAACAAACTGACGATACAAAATGATCTGTGGCAGTGCTGTGCCAAGCAGAAGAGGATACACAGAAGTCCACACACAGAGCAATGCACGCTGCTCTGGGTGAATCAGAGCCAACAGAGACGCAGAATGATTGGGCAAAGTACACTTAGGTGGAAGGGCAGTATTTGCTGCAGATGGACACATAATTATTTGTAAATCAGTGTGAGATGTTCAACCTCTCAGTTTGTGCAGCTGCTTTGACTCATACTTAAAGTGTCCTTGCAAGGTTGACATTTTGAAATATACATGATCACTGACTGATAACCCGCATTTGCTACCTGCACATGTTTTCGATCAGGGGCACGAATCAACATTGTTTTGCAACCAGGCCGGAGGCTTCTACACAGTAAGCCGACGCTAGAAACCTGTTGACATCTTTGCTAGCTTTTAGACTTGTGGCTCTAGAGCAATCGTTCAATATCCCGTAAAAGCTATTTAGGCCCTTGTAACAGGAAGTCTTCTTTCAGCCTTTACTAGCTGGCACACCTATGGGTAGCCGTTCAGGTCAAAATTACACCTTTGAGATTACTATAATACGTATCGAAATGAGTATAACATGTATTGAAATGAGTACGACATGTATTGAAATGAGTATGCCATGCAGTGAAATTCAGTGAATAAGACATGCATCGAAATTAATGACACATGTTGAATTTCAGTGTATATCATACTCATTTCAATATATGTCGTACTCATTTCAATATATGTCATACTCATTTCAATATATGTCATACTCATTTCGATACATATTATAGTCATCTCAATGTATGCCTTACTCATTTCATTGCATGTTGTATTCATTTCAATATGGCACATTCTCAAAGGTGTAATTTTGACCTGAACGGCTTCCCACACACACCTTGTTCGATTAGCGGTGGATTTGAACCCGTGATTGAGAAACTGTGAAGGGAAGTCGTATTAAAGTAGCACTATTGGTGAAATGGGCTATGGGGACAAGAACTGGGTTTTTAACATGAAAGAGAATTTTGAGAGAATGTTTTAGCAGACAGTTCACCTAATATTTTCTATTTTTCTAAATGTAAAGTGCTAAAATACACTGTAGCTTTTCTTCATTTGCCAAGAAGGCATTGACATACTAAATGTAATTAATGCCAAAGCAGGTGTCAATAATGGAATACAACATAAAAGACAACTTTCTATGCATACCTCCAAGTAAGGTATCCATGTATAGTCAGAAAAGTAAAGTTAGCTCTTACACTCTTTTTTTCTGACATAGGCACATGTGATATACTGTAAGCATTTAAGTCAATAGATCATAGAGAATTCTAGAACCAGACCAAGTAAATTCCCGGATGAACAATGCTGGCTACTGTTTGCTCTGGTGTTCTCATTATTTAAGCTCTTTAGGAGGGTTGGTTAATCCGGAAGCCCAGGCGGGTTTTGAAAAATAAAACCTGTGGCATAAGTGCGGCCTCACCTACAAATGATATTTTAGTTCCGGGGTGGGGGTTGGCTCTTACTCAGTGGCTCCCCCTTACCTGTGCACATCAGTGACGATTTGGACTCTGAGGCTAATGCTCTCTTTGTCCCTGCTTTCCAATCCTCCGCGGCACCAGTAGCACCCTCCAGGGCTATCTGCTCCCTATCAACTGACTTCCACGGTGTACTTGGCTGCAGCCAACCTACAGAGCCTACCGTGACTTCGAGGTTCTTGTCTGGGGTGGAGTTCCTCCTTCATCCAGAGGCACAGTAATCTTTGAATAGAAGAATGAAAGGGTCATCACAGGCCCATTAAGGTATTGTTGATAAAAAAATGTGTCTGTATAGAAAGTAGACCTATATCCATTGATGTTGCTCAGCCCACACCACAAGCCCCTCCTAAGCACCATGTGCACAAAGTAAAACCTAATCACTCAATGAAAAAGATTCAGATATCTCTGTGTGAAGGGTGATTGTGCCTAACAGAGCAACAACACCTCAATTAGAAGGTGTAAACCTGGTCTATCCCTCACAACATAAACGTACAATGCCTTTGGGCTCCCTTTGGGTATTTCCAGTTTTCAAACTCTTCTCAGTCTCCATTTGCAGATTCTGACTCCCTCTAAAAATATAGAAGACAGGGGCAATGACCATATAGTCCCCTCTCCCTTCTGGTGCAGTGCACCTAGACAATTTGAATTTGGTTTTCATTGAACCAACCAATATACAGCAGCTGAGGTCAACGGTGTGATGTTTGTCAGAGGCACTAGCAAGACAAGCCCTTAGATGTTCTCAGTATGCTTAGAAAGATATTTAAATTACTGGAGGACAGAGCTGTCAATAATACCCCAATGGATATTCATACTTTGAGGGGTTGGGTCCAGTATTCAGTTTGGCTGCTTGTCAATGGAAACTCTCCCATCTTGGTTGAGAGGAAGAAGGCATTCCTTAGGCGTTTGGATGCTAAAATAGTTGATAATGTAATGACCATAGAGCATGGATCCTTCTTTGAGACAGGTTTATAAAAGACCTACAATATATGTGTTTACTTTGTCATCAGTGGACAAATCCCAGCCAATAGCAGGAAGGTTTTTACTCCAATTTGGGCCTCACTAAGGTTAGCCACTTCGCTGGCCGACAGACCCAGGGCTCGTCCTTCCCCTCACAATATGCCACCATGGGTGCCCATACCAGTCCCTTAGAAGCGAGAGGTGGACAATCAACTATCTTCCCACAGTGGGGTAAGCAATGGATTGGAAGTATTATATGCAATTCTGAGATTTCCCAGCCATTTTCAGATAAGCAAACACATGGATGCTTTATTTGACAGACTTGCCTATTCCTTCCAAAACTTGGAAAGGATTACTTGAGACTTAAGGATCCTTTGGTCTTGGGTAATAACAGAGCTCTACTCTTAACAGTTGGGTGCCCCTTACGATTGTCATTTAACAAAGATAAAGGATTATTGATACATTTGACAGTTCCCTAGGGTTAATTGCCTTAAGCATCTGCAAGCTTGCTCAGGATCTCTTGCTGCCTTGCGTTTCTCCGTTACTGCATTTGGCTAATGAGAAAAATAATAAAAGCTTTGACAGTATGTATATGTATCTGTCCTCTGGCTATAGAACTGGGTAGACATGTGTTTTGTGTATGCAAGTGTGTGTCTGTGTAATGTGATGCAGGACTGCGAGTGTGCTTCGTGATTAATGCAGCTATGTTGTGGTGTCACTAGTGACATCAGCACAATGGTTATTTAATGTTTAATCGGGACTTTCCATTAAGGTGTTCCACGCCACGATCTCTGTTGTCTCCCCAAAACCTGCAAGAACGTGCACTGCATTGGGTCTGCATGGTTTATTGAGGGTATATCTTTCCATGTACATGTCAGCAGCTTACTTGGGTTTCGTCTGAAATAAGATGGGTGGCTGTGAGCGTTCCTGGCTCGTCGTCCCATCAGGTTTCTGGGTATGAGGAGGGGCATTCTTGGGACCCTCTCTTCAGTCCCCCTCTGGTCGACCTGTTGACCACATCCTCATGTGGCAAAGCCTTTATCCTGGGTAGCCAAATTGTTGTCAGCCCTCCAAGGTGTCCATAGTAGTTTGCATGATCATTGAAATTTCATGTCATATAGCTACATACTCCTTCTGGGTTGATCTCAAAGTGGCTAGGGACATACTTAGTAACAATAGGGTATGCAATCCCTCGACACATAGCACAGTTGCACTGTGTTCATGCCATAGGGGGAGAATGCCACAGGGGTCTGCACTGACAGGAGCGAATGCTGTCCCACCTGGGGTAAGGTCTGCAGGGTTTTACCCACCCATTGACATTAATGACCACTGTGGTATCCTAGACAGAGCAGCTATTGCACTGTTCTGAGCTAACCCTGGAAGTTAAGACTTACCTGCTCCTTGCTACTTTTTTGTGTTAATGACTGTCTTGGGTTTGTTATGTGGTGTGCATAATTGTGTTGTGAACACGTTTATGGCATTCAGCCAAAAATACATTTAAAGTACAAGAAACTGAGCAGGGTGCTGGAACAAGGTAACTGAGCAGGCTACCAGTACAAGGTAACTAAATCTAGGTAACAAAAGCAGGCTGGAAAACATGAACTATGCAAGGCAAAACTTTGTAAAACAGGACTGGGACAAACGGCAAAGGGAATAAACAGAAGCAAGATAAACAGAGACTGACTAATGGTGTAAAGGTTGGAAATAGACTCAAAAGCATGGGAATTGCAGAGCAGGGAGCAAAGGAGACTGACTGGAAACATAGGCCAGCACTTGCATGTCATCGTTCACACATCTGTTTAACATCACCTTCTACTATAGAAATATATTTGATTTGAATGATAAGTTCAGCACTCGTGTGATAACACTAATTTAATGACCCCACCAATATAGTCGCACTGCACAATCTGGGTAAGCAAACAGGCAGTTTTGGAAAACATGTAAAGTCCAATACAAACAAAGGTAGTCTTTGGCTTTGTGCTGTGGATGCCACCACAATATTACTCAATCACAGGGAGCGTATGCACAAACATGAAATGTACCTGCCTGCATGAGTCTCAATACTTCAAACACAAGCATTCATTTCCATTGTCATTTCTATATACATACAACTCAAAATAATGAAAGGTCTATTGCTTGTTGAAACATATATATGTATATAGATATATGTATACATTACCACAGAACAAACTCTTGCTAACGCAGTGCACTTGCCTACTTCCAGCAGATGCTCTAACTTGGACACAAGAAAGGCTAAAAAATATTTCAAACAAAACCACTCAACCTTAAAGCCTTTATGTTGTAGTCAAACAGTTAACTAATGTTTGAACATAATAATGTTAAAGCATTGGGTGTATAATGTGCAAAACATGCTTTACATTTATTTTCTAGTAAAATCAGCATTAAAAAACTTTCATTAAAAACCAACATGGACTTTCAAAACAATGTGTGCAGTCCTGTAGAGTTACACCACGCTTTCCATCCTTAACTCAGAGACTTACTCAGACGAAATGACACAATATTATTACAGTCTGTCTTTTATTTCCACAATTCAGCGAGTCAGCTGATCAAACAAATACTGTGATTTACTTTTGTCTTGCCCAAATATTCTTGCACATTTGGTGGCCATTTTATAACATGTTGTTGAAATATGTTAAATATTAACCCGCTGCCACTTTTTCATCAGAATCATAGACAGGCAGTGTTTTTTGTAAATGACTCTTTAAGCAGACATCTTTTTTCTTATTCTATATCAGCCCTTTTGCCAATGGCTTGTTATTAACCTTAAATTTACCACAGCAGTATAATCCTGCAGGGCATGACCAGGAAAGCATAACTAAAAGCCTAAAGATAAGCATTCTGGCACACACATTGCGCGTTCGCCCGAACGGTCTATCATTTGCCATGTGCACACATTAATTCTAATACCATGTTTACTTATGCAGCCCCAGTGGGCTGAACTGCCATATAAAGTGCTGCGTGCTAACCATACTACGTGCAATCTTAACCTTTATGAAGCCCCAGTGGGCTAAATTGAAAAACAAAGTGCTATCTGCACAGCTAATCAAATGGATCTTATTATTCATTTGGGGGGTGGGTGGTTTGTTTGTTATATTGTCTCCACCGTTACATCTTATCAAATCTTTTTCTTCTTAAACAGATATGTACAAAATAAAGTGCCAAGCGCAATAATATTAGAGAATCTATTTTTACAAATTCAATTCCATCTGATCTATCAATAAAACACAGATTACATACAATATGCACAATATGAATAGTGTATTTTTTTTTCAGATTAGTCCTCTTGTAGATGTTTTGCCAATTTCTCATCAGAATTATGCCCAATAGGTTTTTTTTCAGATTGAATTCAATTATCAATTTAGATTTTAATTTACGCAGTTTATGCTCCCTGTTACCTTTTCTGGTTAACTCAGGAACATGTGCTAATGCGAAGAATCTAGTTAAAGTTGCATCACTGTTATGCGTGTCTGCAAAATGTACAGCTAAAGGGTAATTGTCATCTATGTTTAAAAGAGCTCAATAGTGTTGTAAAATACGAACTTTCAATTGACAAATCGTGTACCCTATATATAGTTTGGCACATGGACATGAAATGATATATATTACCTATTTTGTCAAACAGTTAATCTTATGTGTAATGTACCATGTCTTTTGTTACTTCATACCATGTTAAACAACTGTTCTTGTTTCTACATATTTGCACATTTTGCATTTATCAAAACCTTTCTTGGATACCTTTTAAAATTGACCAATGTTTATGAAATATAGCTCTGATCTGTTGAGCTTGAAGACTATGGGGGTAATTAATAAATTTCAGCCAGAGGCAGTGCACGCGAGCAGCGCAGAGAGGGAGCGGGTGCCAGCGTGCACCAGCCGTGTGCGCTAAACAGCATTCTGGCGCACCGCGTATTCATGGATTTTTCAAGCCATTTTGAGCGCTGGCGCAGCGAACATCACACAGCGCCAGTTACGCCCCAAGAACGCCCCTTGCGTAAGGAAAAGCCATTGAAATCCCCAATGCGGCGCAAAGGGCCGCGCTAACCCTGGACCAGCTTACAGGGCCGCTACACTGTAATCACATGAAAATACTATGTGTACCTCGCTCATGGCAGCCAAAACGCGTGAAAATGTACTCGCGCACCCGTCGGAATACGCGTACCCCGCTTGCGCAGGTAAATTGCATATAAAAAGTACCCCCTGTGGTTTTGGGTGCCTGTGGGGCATGCCCAGGGTGGATGGCCTGCCTGCGGGGCATGGGAGGGAGAGTGGGCTGCCTGTGGGGCATGCCCAGAGTGGAAAGAGTGCCTGCATGTATTCCAGGTGTACACAGGGAGTTTCACACGTGATAGGCCTTGCGCAAGCGAGCTATGTGTATTTTGGGGGTGTGCGGGGAGTTTCACACGCGATAGGCCTGGCGCGAGCAGGCTACGTCTATTCCAGGGGTACACAAGGAGTTTCACATGTGATAGGCCTGGCGCGAGCGGGCTACGTGTATTTCAGGGATGCGCATTGAGTTTCACACGCGATAGAACTGGCGCGAGTGGGCTATGTGTATTTCGGGGGTGTGTGGGGAGTTTCACACGCGATAGGCCTGGCGCGGGCAGGCTACGTGTATTTCAGGGGTGTGCGGGGAGTTTCACACGCGATAGGCCTGGCGCGAGCGGGCTATGTGTATTTCAGGGATGCACAGGGAGTTTCACACGTGATAGGCCTGGCGCGAGTGGGCAACGTGTATTTTGGGGGTGTGCGGGGAGTTTTACACGCGATAGGGCTGGCGCGAGTGGGCTACATGTATTTCACGGGTGCGGGGGGAGTTTCACACTCGATAGGCCTGGTGCAAGCGGGCTACGTGTAGTTTGGGGGTGCACAGGAAGTCTCACACGCGATTTTGGCATTGTGGGCTCTCCCTGGTTTGCCCTTTCTCCCCTCCCCATGCCCTGCAGGCAGCCCACACCACAGGGAAGTACCCTACACCCCTGACCATGCCCTGCAGGCAGCCCACATGGCACCATGCACTTGTGAGCCCCGGCTCATGTCCTCCATATTGAGGGGTACCTGCCAGCAGGCCCCGACTCATGTCCTCCACCCACCATTGAGGGGCACCTGCCAGCAGGCCCCGATATGTGGCCCACCAAACGCCATGTTCTAACAAAACAGACCCCTGGGCCTAATGCCAACACAAATCCCACCTGCCCCCCAGTACAAGCACACAACCATCCACTGAACCCACTCCCAAATTACCCATGCCATGAGAGCCTCAAAAGAACCACCATGGCCATGGAGAAATGGACAACAGAGCCACACAGTGCCAACACATGACTGAGGCAATGCTCATTGAGACATGCACAAAACCAATGACAGTACACAACACCAATAATTAATATATATGATTTGTATTAAAATACGTAATGAAAAAACATAATGAAATTTCAATCTTGTAAAGTAAGAAATGATGAAATAGAAAAAAAAAATCCAATGTGAAACAAAAATCCACAAGAGCAAAAATGTGAAGTGGTCCACATCCAATGTCCAAAAAAAGTACATGAAAAACATTGATCCATGGGATGTAACAATAACAAAAGTATGTACAATTCTGGAACTATCTACACCGCAAGTCCGAAGGGTCCATGATGGATAAACAAAAGGAAACCCAACAAACATCCTATAAAAATAACTATGTACATAAAGTGGAGCAAAGTCCATGAACTCCAAAATAAAGAAAAAACAAAGGAAACCTAACCCTAAAGAACTATGTACAAAGGCGGCAGGCAAGTCCAACGGCTCACTTGTTGATGTCCCGGGCCAGGGCATCATCGAACTCCTCTTCAACGTCTTGGAGGCGGGCCTCTTCCCTGGCCCTGAGGTCTCGCAGGGATGCAGCCATGGCCTCCTTCAACTCCCTGCGAGTTGCCTCGAGGCACTCAGCCTGCCTCAACGCCCTGCACATGGAGTTCTCCGGCCTGACCATAGTGAGCTGTGCCTCTTCTGCATCTTCTGCATCTATTTGCTGGCCCAACCGATGCCACACGGAAGACACACCCAATCCAGGGTCCTCCTGCCCTCCGTCAAATGCCTGCCCCTGTGATGTTGATGGCCCCGAGCCATCATTGCTCCCACCTTGAGCCTGCTGCTGCCGTGCATGTGCCCTGCCTGTCGATGCCTTCACGTCCTCTCCTGGCCACCCCTGCTGGACCTCCGACTCCCGATTGTGGCAGGGATGTGTCCTCCACCAGCCTGGCCGCTGAGACAGGGGCAGCTCCACAGGGTGCCCAGGTGATACGTAGGCAGGAAGATGGCACGGAGGATGACTGGCGCATGGGGGTTCAGTTGAGGAGGGGGTCGATAGAAGTTACAGCACACGGAGGAACCCAGCACTGCTGACCCGTCCCAGTAGGTCGACACAGTCAGTGAGGCATTGAAAATGACGTGCATTGTCCACACGAGAACCCTGCACATCATCCTGAATGCCACGTTGACACAACACCACCCCAGCCAGGACAGGCTCAACCCGGTCCCAGATAGCCATGTCCGCAGGGAGAGGAAGGCCAGTTGTTGTTCGCACATCCCCTCCCTAAAAATGGGTCTGGACGAAGGCATCCCTGCTGGTGTGGGATGATGCAGTCACAGGATCGGGGACAGGATTACACACTGGCACCTCCGCGGCGGCCTGTGCTGCCTCCTGTCCCTGCCCCTGTACTGCACCACTAGCACCAGTGGAATGCCCCCCTCCAGGCCCCGTACATGGGCCTTCCACTGCCTCCTCCTCAACCAAACCCCCCACCAACCTGGATGACTCTGTGCCATCTTCCTCCATAGGCCCCTGTGGGGGCTCAGCTGCCCCTTCTGCTGCCGAGGAGTCCACCTCCAACCTCCGCCTCTTGGACATACCCTCGGCAGATGCGGACGCGGATGCGGCACCAGACTCCTCACTCCCCGAAGAGATGACAACCCCGGAGGGGACCTGGGACTTGCGTCTCCGGCTAGTGGTGGGATCCCTGCCGCTGTGCTCCACAGTACTGTCTCCGCCCTCTTCATCAGTTGACGCTGCAGACAGGGAGAGACATAACACAGGCATCAGGGCACTGTACAATGGTCTGATACACACATGACAGAGGAACATGAGTGGCAGTGTCAAACTTCACAGATGGCATCACACTCCCCAACACACATATCATTTGAACCCACACATATGCGCAAATTAACAAGAATGTTGCAGCAGGCAGCAGGATCCATACACACACAACAGCATGAGCATCCGAAGGTTAGCCTGATGTCACATGCAACACTGGGAGTGCCGAACACATGCACACACGCCACCAGACATACATGCATCTGTACATCTCCACCACCTGTCACAGTGAAATCATCGTCAACTATGTCACATCTGCCAATCAGCCTCCTACATGTCTGTGTCACATGCATTCATTGCGTGTCATACTCACACACATGTCAAACACGCACACGCACATGTATGCCGTGCACGTACATGAAGGTAGAACCATCCCAACCGTGACATAGTACATACACAGATTTGTAAACATGTGTGCATCCCCACATGCATTCGGGCATCATGCATTTCAACACATATACCCTTGATGTGCCTCACACATGACTGGACTCACATGCAGCAGGCTCATGTACCTGCACATACACATCCATACATGGGCCTTTCAAGACATATGTCCATGCTGCACACTCCTGGCACACCTCAACTTGCACTGCATCCAATCAGTACGCATGGACACTTACCGCTCGACTCCAGACGGGTCTGCCTCTGAAGGACCTGGAGGTGGAGCGCTGGGTGTATACATTCCAGGACTCTCATCTGGTTGTTGGTAAGGCGGACCCGGCACCCCTCTGCATGCGCTGCCTCCAAGAGGCGCCGGGCCTTGCTGAGGGTCCTGGACTTGAAGTCCTCCCAGCGCTTCCGGACGTGTTTTATGTCGCGGGCTGCCACCCCCTCCATGTTGATGGCAGCCACGATGTCCTTCTAGATCCTCTTCCGACCTTCAATGTTAGCGTGTGGTCTTCTGAAGAGGACATCATAATGCACCAGGACTTGCTCCACCAGGATACCAACTTCTGCGGCACTGAAGCTGGTAGGCCTCTGCCTCTCTGGCTGGGGGTTGCCAGTAGTCTGTGATGGTGTTTCCCCCGACATGGCAACCCCCGAGGCAGGTGTGGGTGGGCAACTGGGTCCTGGTGCTGGGAACTTCAGTCGGGAGTCTACTGTTCCAGCAGGGGTGGTCACAGTAACTGGACCCCTGCAGATGGCTGACGTGCAGGAACCAAATAGCAGGGCACGTGGCCAGCCAGCAGGAAGGCAGCAGCAGATGGCAGGTGGGAGCAGGCTCAGGAGTCTGGGGGGCAGGAAAATGGCCTTCTGGGCAGGAGCGTGGTCTTCCGTGTGTTGTTGTGTGGCCAGCTTGATACAGAGTGATTTGGCACGTAAAAAACTGCACGTCAGTGTGTAATTCGAGGAAAGGCCCTTAGCGCCTAAGCGCATCTGTGACGTAATGCGCACAGGCGTTTCCCTCCACACGGGTGCATAGTGATTCTACACGTGCAAAAACTGAACATCCGGGTGTCACTGAGTGTAAATGGAGGAAAGGCCCTTAGCGCGTAAGCGCATAAGTGACGTGGCACATGTAGGCAGGGTTAAAAGGTACGCGTAGGATGCCATTTTCTTGTACATGCTTTTTGTGGAGAGCGAGCTGGTGATTCTTGTACTTCTTGTCGGTTCACACGCGATTACTTCACAACGGTTCCATTTCGTACTCCTTGTATACTCAGACAGCGTTCAATTCTTCTTTTGGCTGGGATGTTGCCAACGCGCACACACGCATCTTTTTCACATTCTTTTTCCAGGCAGACGGTGAGTCGCGCACATATTTTTTAACTGTGGTTGCCCCCGTGTGTCACGTACCCATTCAGAGGTCATTGTAGCCTGCGTGTACCACGCGTATGCTTATTTTTGTGTTTCTGGGTGCCACAGCGTGCACGTGGGCTACCAGGGGTCGCGTGCACATAAAATTTTGTTTTTGGAGTGCCTGGGCATTGTGTGACCCGTCATCTTCCCCCAGGGGTCACAGACAGACTTGCTTGAGCACTAGGGTACGTATTCCATCTAGTACCCTGCCCCCTTCACCCGAATCGCCCAGGACAGCTGTTTACTGCACCTCCCATTCGCACAAGAACATCAGTGCCATGGTTGGGAGGCGACCAAGTGGTAAGGGAGGCAAAGGTGGCCGACCTCCAAGTGGTGTCCGCGGTAGGGGACGTGACCAGGATATGCAGGGTGGCCCAAGAGGCCAGTGTGTGGAGGACCAATCAGGGACACCTATGCCCCCCCCCCAATGGGTCAGGGAGATGCAGCTGACACCATCCCAGCTCAGGCCTTGTTAACCCGGCCCTTATTGTTCACTGAACTGGCCCGGGATGACTCACAGGCCGACATCCGTGTCACCAAGTCAAAGCCACGTGTGGCGGTGAGTGAAAGTTGGTGTCACCAGGCCACATGGATCTAGGGCAACAATGCCATCTGCTGCCTCAAGTAGCCAGGGTGAGGAGGCTGCAGGGGCAGCTGCAGCTCAATCCACCCCAGCTCCGAGTCACCCAGCCGGGACAGTGTTGGTCCAAGATCATCACACCAACGTTGGTCCTGCCAACATCACCCAGCAGCCAGTGCCTGCAGTGAGACCTTTGGTCATCGTGCCTTTGGCTCCTTCCAGTGCCCAGTCCACCTGTGCTTCAGCCCCTACCGGCCAGAGCGGCGTCAGCCACTCACAGTCCGCACCACCTCTCAAGAGGAAGAAGAGTGCTCTTGCAGTACAAGCTGGGACCCCAGACAAGGCTCCCCCCTCCAGCACGTCAAGGAAGCAGAGTTTCAATAATGTGGAACTGGACGCACTTGTGGGCTACATGTCGGCCCATGGCCGTGAAATGCTGGTGACTGCAGGGTGCAAGACTACAACTGCTCAACGTAGAGCCCACTGGCAGTGCATCGCGGACCAGATTAGTTCTCTTGGATTCGTGAGGCGCACAGCTAATGATTGCTCTAAGCGGTGGAATGACCTCAAACGCAGAGCAAAAAACAAGCTGGCTTCCAATCATGCCTCTACTCTGGTGACTGGCAGTAGGTCTCCACCAGAGGAGGAAGTTCTCACAGAACATGAGTCAATCGCTGGAGGCTTCATCACAGTGGATCAGATCCAAGGCGTGGGAGACCTACCAGATCTTCAGGCAATGTCCGGTGAGTGGCCATGCATGTGTGTGCAAACCATGTGTATGTTGCTTGGGTGATGTGTTCTGATTGAGTGCCAGGTGAGGCTGTGTAGTCATGACTGCTATGGGTCACCCATGTGGTGCCTCCAAACCATCCCCCAGCCTTGGGTTTGGGTTTTACAGTATCCCTTCTGACCGCAGTTAACAATTTGTATCTGATTACTGCACTTGCCTTTCAACTGCCATCATGCCACAACATTGTTGATACTGTTTTCCTGTTCATTCTGCCTGGTTGATGGAATCATTTGCATGATTATCCTACATTTTTGTAACGTTCGGCCCCAAATTCACCATACTTCAGACATAGATTTCACCCCACAATGGTCCAAATTTCTTTACCTATTATGGGAATGATTTCATCAATCAGGCTGATTGACTATTGTGCACCTACACATGCCCTGCACACGATCACTTCGGGGCCCTGTTTGAATGTTGAACATGCCAATTGACTTCTCTCATGTCCAAGTGACCAACTATTGATGTATCCATGTGCCTGCCATCACTGTATTAGTAGACACTGACTTTGATGCATCATGCTGCACATGTGTTGCTTTCCATCTTGGAGTCCTCAGTGTCTGCTTTTAGGGTCCCCTTCCACTTCATTGCCAGTGCATGCATGCCAGAGTTATTGTCATGTGTGACATGTGTCATTTATGTATTCGATGTGTACATCATGATGCCTATGTGTGTGGGCTATGTGGCTCATGCCTGTCTTCATTACTTTGCTTTTATGTTTTTGCAGGTGATGAGGCACTAGATGCTGTTGAGAAGGAGGAGATGGTGCAGGGGCAGGAGTACTCAAAGCCCCAACCAGGCACCAGTGGAGGACATGGGGTGTTGGTGCGTGAAAATCCATTACTCCTACAGACCATCCCGTTCACGGGTGTCTCTGGGTATACCTCCGAAGACCTCTATGCCTCAGGTGCTGAATCTGACACTGAGACAAATGTCCCATCGCAGGTGAGTGTTTCTAGCAGGGATGCTGTTCTTTCCAACCCACCTGCACTGGGGGTAGACCCTCTATGGGGCATTCAGTGTTGGAAAGTCCACCTGTGGTGGTTACGGATGCAGGGTCACATTCCACTATATTTGCTCCTGTTCCTCGGCCAGCAGATCAAAGGAGGAATGCAGTCCTGCCGCCTCAGGCAGTGCCAGCACAGCAAGGTGCACATCACCTTGCCCCAAACAGGTGTGGTGCCCGCCAACGCGGTGGCTGAGCTCAACCAGGCAATACTGTGTGGGAACATGTATACTATTGCAACACAACAGGGGGCATCGTGTGAGATGATGGCTCAGGCCGTGGATAGGCTGGCCACTTCCATTCTCCCCCCTGAAAGGCAGGTGGAGCTCCAGCAGCAGGCAGCAGAGTCCATGTGCCGCTCACACAGGGAGGACATGTTGGCGTCCAAAAGGGACCGACGGGCTGGACTGGAGACGCTGCGCACAGCCATATCTGCAAAGTCACAAGCCCACAGGGATGCCCTGAGGTTAGAACACAGGTCCCTCAGAGATACTCTGGGTTCACTTGAGGTGTCCCAGAGTACAGGGTCAGAACAGCAGCTGGAGCAGCTAACACGCACACTCTCAGCTGAGCTCCAGGCAACCCGTGAGGAGATCCGGGCATCATGTGAGGCCTTACAGGCAGAAATCCTAGATACCTGTGAGGTGCTGCATGGGGATCTCTGTACCATCATCCTGCAGAACCAAACCTTTCAGACCCGCATGCTTGCTGCCATGGAGGAGCATGCCAGGGCTTTGCGTGGTCTGCCTCCCATATCATGCGCACCTTCTAATGTACCACCAGAGGGTGACGACAGCGACGGCAGTTCTCCCACTATATGGTAGCGTGCATGTGGGTGTGGGGTGCACCCTGTACCTCCTCCCTCCTGGGTGCCCCCCCCCATGGTCAACACATGACACATGGCCATTTTTTCTTTTTCTTTTTTCTTTTATTTTTTACAATATTTTATTTTTTTTTATTTTTCTTTAGGTTTTTTCATATTTCATTCCGAATTGCAAATTAGAATTAGAATTAAATTTTTTGATTATCTTTTTGTCTTCATCTTTTTTTCTATTTATTATTTTCATTGTCATTTCATATTTAATTTGATTTTTTAATTTTCATTTAATTTTTTTATTGAAATTGTATTCTGATTTTTACTTTATTATTTAATTTATTTTGTTTACTTTTCATTTACTTTTTTTTCTTTTTCTCCATTTAATTTGCAGTTACTTTTTTATTGATAACCATTTTCTTTCAGATTGTAAATTTGTGTTACAGTGTGTTGCTTTTTGTGGCTCCCGTAGGCATCCACTGTGTATTCTAGCTGGGCACATGCAGGCTTGTCCTGTATTTGGGTTAGAAACTTGGGTTCCTGACACACATGCCCCTCCTGCTTCCCCTTTCCATGGGCTCGCAAAGGGTGTGACCAAGTGACAGTAACTTACTCAGAGGCATTGGGCTCCCATAAATTGTGTGGGCAGTCTGGAGTCCAAACTGTGTATACATCCCTAGTGGGGATTGGTGTTGATTTCCCCACTGCATGGTTGATTTGTATATTGTATTACATACAGGACTTTTTGCATATATACATGTCTTAACGAGCCCGTCTCCATTGCAGATGCAGTTCATGTTGTATGCAGTACACTGCCACATTTGCCTGCCAGCAACACACTGCAGTTGGAAGGGGTCGATGTGCTGCCTTTGTCAGGTTATGACACTTGCAGTACTTACATTTTTTACTGTCATACGTTGCCACTGTTGGATCCTGTAGTAATGTTTTGTCTTGCTGGTAAGTATTTGTTCATGTGTGCTGTTTCTTTTTCATTAGTGAGAGGAAATTGTCTCTGGCCTGTTTCCATTTGGGACAGTGCACTTTTTGACACTTGTGTCATGTGTTGTGCATTTATTTGGTTGTTTCCACATAGCATGCCATGCCATGGTGTGTTGGGTAGCTGAGATGGGGTTAGGGAGAGGTTGGGTGACATGCCACTATTTGGTTGTATTATTTTGCAAGGGGGTAGTCCATCTTGCTGTATGAATGTGTGCCTTTTACTGACACAGCACTGGGTGTGTTTAAGTAGCTAGGGATGCACACAATGTAGCACTTCCAGGTAAACAATCTCAGGGTGGTATGGTTGGGACAGTTGACTGTCCCTTTTGTCATCATCATAAATTGTCAGCTGGTATGTGCCAGGCCTTTGTGCACTCCGCAGAGGTGGGATTTTAGGTGAAGAAATTTGCCACGAGCTGGGTACGGGCTGCCTCACCAAGTGCTCTTTTACCTCCCATGTGCAGCGGGCGTGCATGTGATTGGGGATGTGGGGGCACCTCCGTGTCCACCGGCACGCACAGTCAGGTTACAGCATTGTGCAGGACACATGCTGCCACTATGATCCTGCACACTACTGGGGGCGCATATAGCAACTGCCCACCAGAGCGGTCAAGGGAGTGAAAGCGTGACTTCAGCACTCCAAATGTACGCTCCACTATGCCCCGGGTTGAAATATGGGCTGTATTGTATCTTACCTCGGGTGGTGTGGTGGGGTTCTGTATTGGCCTCATCATGTAGGTGCTCAGAGGGTAGGCACTGTCCCCTGGGGAGGTGATAATGGTTGTCATTAGTTGGGTTTTCTCATTTCTCAGTGTCTGACATGCATGCATGTGCAGAGGCATTTGTATTCACCAATTAGCCATGTGCCGCCATGCCTCCCAGCTTCCAGGTCCCGGTTTAGGGGACATTCGGAAAATGAAACTATTATGGCTGGACCCCGGATAGTTGGCATATACTGAGGTGATGATTCCCTTGGCATCACATACAACCTGCACGTTGATGGAATGCCAGTGCTTGCAGTTTCGATAGATGTGCTCAGGTGCCCTGGGAGGGCGTAGAGCCACATGGGTACAATCAATGGCACCTAGCACTTTGGGGAAGTGTGCCACCCCGTAAAAGTCCTGGACAATGGCCTGCCTTTCTGCAGGTGTTCTGGGCATGTATATGTGCCTGCGGACTGAGGGGCGTGAAGTCATGATCACCAACACCTGGTGTAGGCAGCGTGACTGCGTGGCCTGTGTGACACCCCCAACTATGGCACTTGTATGCTGAAATGACCCAGTAGCCAAGAAATGCAGAACATTGAGCACCTTTTCCAAGGGGCTCAGTGCTTGGGAGCACAGGGTGGGTGATGTGAGTTCATCCTCCCACTCAGCAACCAGTTCTAGGATGATATGGGGAGGAAACCTGTACCTCCATAGACCTGGTCATCAGGCATACCAAAAAGGCTGGTCCTGGGTAAGAAAATGCGGGGCCTAGCTATCCTCCTCCTCCTGCGGTGTCCCACGACTATTGCTGCGAGGAACGGTTTATTCATCGTAGCGTATGAGCTTGTTTGTTGTTTTTGCGCACTTTTATGTTGCGCGGGGCCACTTACGCCTGCTTCCTGCTGGCGTACGTGTTTCCGTATTAGCGCATCTTTTTTGGTGCACGGGTTTCCCCTGTTCGAGTCCATGAATACTTGATGTTTGCGCGCGTGTGGGTGTTGCGAGCATTTAACTGCGGTACTTCCCCCATAATGCCCACATTTTCACACGTTGTTCCCCATTCCGCATGTTACGCAGCGTGTTCTGCCCCCTTTTCTTGTGTGTGCTACACGTCGTGCGCTTTCACTGTGTGCATCGCGCACAGCGTTTAGTGACGCGTGCGCCCGTGTGCGCCACCCACGATTTGGCGCACATCCCAGGGTTACACGCGCAGCGCATTCCATGAATCGACGAACGCCTGCGATTTTCACGCTTGCACTCCCCTTTTCAGCGCACATTTATTCCATGAATTACCCTGTATATTGTGTACATTCTTTATCTTTTATCTGTTGTTTAGATGTTTTGTTATAGGCATTAGTGACACTTTGTCGCAAATAACCTCTTTCCAGATAGCAAGCTCCCATATTACATGTCTCTTCTTAAAAATCTTTGCCCAAGAAAAAATTTCTTTTTTAGCCCTAACCATCTCACCATATGGGATACATTTGATCAGGGTTTTAGGATGGTGGCTTTTCCAATGTTAAATTGTATTAGAAGCTGTAGTTTTTCTATGTAATTTACTACGGCTTTTATTTTAATTTATAAACAGATCAACATGTAGGAACACTGAATTTGCTCGACTACTTGCAAAAGTCAACCTATGGTTCATCTCATTGATATTTCGTAAGGTGATATATTGTACTAATGATTCTTCTGCCCCTCTCCAAATGAGGAACAGATTGACAATATACCTATACCAACAGACAATTTGACCCAAGTATTCTTTATATCCATCTGACAGGCTGTCTCCTGCTCCAACCACCCCATTTAGAGATTTGCATAAGAAGAGGCTATGCAGTATGATAATACCCTCATTCTGTTGCTTGAAGCTTATAGATATTGAATCCAAGAAATATTGACCTCTCACCATGGGTTGGGGGTAGCAATCTATGGTTTGGTCAGAGGAAAAAGCTATATACACAGAAAGAGTGGTGCTCTGGATTGATGACTTGTTTGTGATATGGCGTGCTAGTGAAGCAGAGTGGATTGAGTTTGTTGGTAAACTTCACAATAATACATGTAATCTTCGAGTTACAGAATCTCATAGCAGAGAAACCATCATATTTTTGGATGTCATTGCTAAACTTAATAATGGGTGTCTGAGTACATCTCTATATAGAAATGTTACAGGGTCAGATATTCCCTAACCGGCAAGCAGTTGGCATTTAAAAAGTCTTATTTGAAGCATTCCAAATGGAAAATGTATTTGCATCAGAAGAAACTACTCTAGTCTGGAGATGTATGATGAAGAGAGTAAAATCACAGCGTTGACCACCACATTTCAAAGATGGCTGCCCAAATTGCTTCTTTGAAACCTGCACCTTTAAGCAGCCCAATGCTGCAGTGATTGGCCGGAGCCTCTTCACTACCTGGCCAATTGTGTAGCCGGCAGGCAGAAGCTGACCCCCCTCGCCAAGGCCCCACTCCTTAGGCTCCTGTCTGAGCCTGTCAAAGTGTGGAGGAGCCCCTCCGTGTCATCGGACCCATGCCATCGGACCCACAACCTTGGCTCACTCAACTTGCATCATTCATTTCCGTAAGTGACTGATTGGTGCCCTTAACTCATACACCCCATTAGCCCAATATTTGTCTATATTATTTGTGTTACACCCCACGTTCTCCTTACTGCGATCCACTTGAACAACTGCCGTTCCGTTGGTAGCCAGATGAATACATTGTGTAGTGAATCGTAACCCACCCAAGTTGAACTTAGTCTATGTGCCCCCCATGCTACAGACTAGGCGTTAGCTAGCTGGAACTATTATGCAGCTTTCCTCTCTGCTACCTACACAAATCTACTTGACTACCATCCAACACTATTTAATTTTAACCACTGCTATATCGCCACACTGTAAAATAGCACAAACTTTGTAATGCTTGTCCATTCTCGTGAGTAAACCTTTGCTTAACTCACATGTTTCTTTGGGAGTTATTGCTTCACAACCTGCACCTCTGCCCCACCTACAATCTCATGTCCTGACCTAGCTACTTATAACATTAGGTTTGGCCCCCATATTGTCACCTTGAGCGGAACTATTATGGACCCCGTTTATCTCTCACCACATGTTCTGATGTAGCCAACTTGCAACATGAGGTCAGGCCTTTTCCATTTCAGGTACCTGGACTTTACCACTTGTGACTGCATGCTGATGTAGCCACCTTGCAACATGAGGTCAGGCTTTTCCATTTCATGTACCTGGACTTTACCACTTGTAACTGCATGCTCTGATGTAGCCGCCCTTGCCATATGATGTCAGGTTTTTCCATTGTGTGTATTTGGACAGTACAGCACTTTGTATTTGATGTAACCACCTTCTTAAGCTTAAAGTGCCCAGATGCCTCAGATTTCGGGGCGCTACATAAATGACATAATAAATAAATGAATAAATAAAATGGGGTTTCTATTAACAGGCATATCCTTAAAAAGTGATCGAAAGGGCATTTCTAAATGTACAAGAAATGAGTAGAGAGACCCTCTTATCCTCTAGTATTCAGCTACCTGTACACGAGTGGAAGAACGAAACAGTGAGGTGTATAGTGGGCTTTGACAGAGCTGCCAAAGATGTAAGAGACATTTTTTGTAAACATTGGCATATCTTAATTTTGGACAAAAGCATAGCACACTTAATGGGTAGACAGTTATCATAGACGAATATCATTTAAAGGCATGCTTGTGTCTAGCTATGTGAGCTCTGAGACAGGAACAAAGGGTGGTAATTGGTTGGAAACATAGGCATGGGCCTTCATTAGTGGATGAAATGCAAAATTTGCAAATATGTCCAGGACACTATCAAGTACACTCATCCCATTTAGGGACATAAAGTGAGGAAAGTTTCGAAAATAACATGCAACACCCAGTTTGTAGTATATGCACTGATATGCATGTGTATGAAATGGTATATTGGCAGCACAATTTGTAAATTAAAGATTTGTATTCTCCACCATGTCAGAGCAATAAAAACAATGGCCAGGAATACCCCATGGCAAAACATTACCAGAGAAACATGATGGCCTGGTAGAGGGTCTAAAATTCTTTGGGTTGAAAAGCATAGAGTTATCCCCAAGATGGGGTGACAGGCAGTTACTGCTAAAACAATGTGAAACCAAATGCATTATAGATTTTGAGACCCAATGTCCAAGGGGTCACAACATTGATAAAGAGCTGTACACTTTCTTAGGCAAATAACCTTTTCTGAGTCTGAATTAGATCTCCCCTGGGCTTTTTTTAATTGATTTTCTTTTTATTGATAGTTTTTGCTAATGACTGTCTAGTACATCTGCCCCAGGGGATTTCTGTGTATCGTAGATCTGTTTGTTTCCCTTTTTCTTTCTTTTCTTCTTTAGATTGTTCTTTTTCCCTATTTGGTTCTTATTTCCCTTCCGGAATGGACACAAAATAGGTTGATTCTTTTTTAATCTCTTTTTCTTTTTTCTAATAGATCTCCATTGCATCACAATTTCATGATGCAACTTTATCACATTTCAGAATCAATTGCTCTAGGCCTGGGATTGTACATGGTATTTTTTGAGTCATTGTTTTTTGAGTCATTGTTTTTTGGCCAGATGTTGTATACTGGCATTTCAAGACAATGGTCCTCATTACAATTTTGCCGGTAAGGAAACAACAGTGCTGGTAAGATTACTGGCACCATTGTTTCCAGACCGGCAAAGTACAAGTCTGCATGGCGGGGGCCCTCCCGCTTGGGCAGGTCTGACTTGCCGGTGGATCGGCACCCGCCCACAGACTTTCACAGAAGCACCGGCTCCGTTATTCAAGGTGCCGGTGCTTCCGTGGTCCCCAATCCCATGTAGTCCCATGGGACTCTATGGGAATGGGGTACAACATAGTTACTGGTGCCTAACTTTCCGGCAGCCAGGGTTGTAATACCTCGGTGTAACCAGCAAGCCAGGTGCCGGTAACTGTTTACCGGTCTGGTGGTTACCTGTCAGCAAGGTTACGCCGGACCCGTAATGAGGGCCATTGTCTCCATTTAGAAGTGGAGGCCCAGTGTTACATGTGTATAACAAAGGTTGTTCTGGCATTTAAGCCAGGCACTTGCAATTCAAACTAATTACCTCATTTGTTCTTTTGCATAAATTAAAATTTGATACTCTCCATGTTGAAATTGATGCTTACACTGTAATTGTGCACAGCATACAGTCATTTTGATACAATGCGGGGGTAGAGTGTAATGCTGTACATTTTAATATTTATATGAATAATGTATGCAATGTTGATGGAGACATGTGTAAAAGGTTTGGACCACAATTGGCCAGGAGTATTATCTGTACTACCACTAGGAAGGATCTTAAATCGTATTTTAAACTAAGTTTGTTTTTTGCAATGTTTTTAGGCATTCCAACCAGGCACTGTTCACTTTGATCCACTGGCCCAATTGCTCCTGTGCATAAACAGTGATTTTGAACTTACCAGCTGGAATATGCATCTATAATGCAACATGTTTACAAATAAGGTTATTTTAGCATTTAAGTATTTAAGTGCACTGCCACTTTAAACGGACTACCTCATTTTCTTTTGCACAAATTGTTACCTGACACTCTCCACTTAACCAATTTGATATAATGGGCCAACATAGGCATGGCTGCTGCCGAACCTGTGATTTTACCAGCACCCGTGAATGGGCAATTACCGGGTCATGCCAAGTTCGGCGGACCCAGTAATTGCCCATTTGCGGGTACTGGCAATAAGGAACTCCCAATCCCCATTCAGCCCTACAGGGCTGAATGCGTGTGGTGAGCTCAGGTGCACCGGCACCATTTATAACGGTGCCGGTGCATCCATGAGTTGTGCTCTTGGGTGCCGCACTAGAGCGAGACCCGCAAGCACAACTCATAGTATGGGGATACGGTGGCAATGGTGCCGGTAGCGATACTGGCACCTTTGTTGCCTTACCACCATACTTATAATGAGGCCCAATGTGTATGTGGATAGTAATGCTGTACATTTTAATATTTAGAATGACATTGTATGCAATTTAGATGGAGATGTGAAATGTCGGAATCATTAATCACACTTTGCAAAAGTACATGTTTTCATGTTGAAATTGGGGCTTAAACAGCAATCTTGCAGGGTAAAGTTACCACAGTACATCATGAAATGTTACAACATGGTGGCCATGAAAAACTCAGCAAACAGGATGTGTGGCAACAACATTGAAAAAGGGCAAGTCCATTTGGACCATAGGGTCTGATAATGCATATATGTCGTGTCCAACTACTTGAAACAAATGTGTGATCAAGCCACCAGTAGGTGGTGAAACGCGTTATGGTCAAGTTGCTCAACCCATAAGAAGAGCACTTTTTGGGCGGTTTATAACTTTTCTCCCCCTGGACGAATCCTTACCAAACTTTGCAAAAAAAGTATATGGCCTGCTCTGAATTTTTTTGTTAAGTTTGGTGAGGTTTCGCAAAGGGGGGGCTCAAAGTTATAGGAGGTCCCCCATTTCTTTTTTCCATAGACGCACTGGAAAAAATCTTTGCTCACGTCTACAGCCGAAACCGATGGACGGATTTTCACCAAATTTGCAGCAAGAGCAGCTGCTTTGTCCCGAAAGCGTGCTTTTCTAAATTTGGTGTAAATCGTCCAGATTTATTTTTTAAACAGGCAAAATGTAGGTGCCAAAGAAATAGTGGTTTCTGCGTGGACCCATTTCCCTGTTCGCTCAGTACTCTGATTGGTTCGGCGGCCCACGTGATGTCCGCCATGTTGTATCCCCTGATATTCGCATATAGCGCGGCAGCGAACAGCCCTGGAAAACATGTTTTGGGGCATCTGGTGTTGGGAAGAAGGGCTGGAAAGGGTGGGGAAGTGAAATATGGTTCATATGATTTATTTGTTTTGGTGGAAGACTGTGTTGTGTCTGCGGCAGTTCGCTGACATTGTGGCAGTTCGCAGGTAGGTCCTCAGGCGAGCAGTTTATCTGGTGACTGCAGGCAGGCTTCATTAGCGTAGGGCAGTGGAATGTAGATAATATGAGGATGTTTGCATAGGCTGTATTATGCTTTGGTGCTTGTGGCAAGCCCCTAGACTGTTGGGTGCATGGCCTCTGGTTGCACATACTGCAAAAGTACGTGGACAGAAGTGTCCAGGGCATGTGGAAGGTACCTTATTGGACTGCCACGAGATTCTTGGGTGTATGAGAGTCTGCACACTGGGTGCAAGAATTGTAATAGTATGTGCACAGAAGTGGACAGGCTCTCAGTCGCTTGCCTTATGTGTGTCAGTTGTGGCCACTGGCCAGATTCTTGAGTTTATGGGTGTATTATGCTGTGGTGGTTGTGGCCTGCCCCTAGACTGTTCGGTGCTGTGGCTGCGGAGACTGCTCATTGGGTGAAGGCACTGTAATGGTATGTGTACAGAAGTGGACAGGGTCTTTGGCGCCTGTATTGCGTGTGTGGGTTGTGGGCAGTGGCAAGATTCTCAGGTGAATGGGTGCATTATGGTGCAATGGTTGTGGGCTGCTCCTAGAAATGTGGGTGCATGACAGTCTTCCCATTGGTTGCAAGAAGTCATTGTATGTGTATAGAAGTGGATAGGGACTCGGTGTATGTATTATGTGTGTGGGTTTTGGGCTCTGGACAGATTGTTGGGTGCATGGCCGTTTATGCTGCAGTGGTTGTGGCCAGGCCCTAGACCGTATGCCATATACCATACACCCAAGAGTCTAGGGGCTGGCCACAACCACTGCAGCATAATACGGCCATGCACCCAAGAATGTAACACTGTAATATGGATTGCACAAACATTTGTATAGAAATTCAATTTGCTAATTGCATTGTTGAGGCACTCTATACCTTTTTGGAACTTAGTGACAGAATACCATTGAAGTGGCAATAGCTCATTTGAATATTGTGGCACTGCGGGCACATGTTTTCTTTATTGCATGTGGAAATACTGGAGAAATCTTTGGTTCGTTGTCTATGATAAACAAACATTTCAAACATTTATGTATATTGTGGAGCCCTCATAATTAATACATTACAAGTACTATGCTTCAAACAAGTGTACTGTGTAATGTGCTCAGTTCCTGTGTTTGTTTGCATAATCATTGGGTCTGTGGGAAAAGAAATTCATGCAGTATATAAAAAAAACATCTACATTAATTTGATGTTATGTGGTACACTCTGTTTCATTGACGTCTGCTGAACTTACAGGAATGTTTCAGGTTCACATCTGTGTGGTCTTGCTGCGATAAGCACTTTTGCAGTAGGAGGAATTGAAATGGTGAATGTGTTTTGCTTTTTGGAAGTGGTGGTGCTATGGTTGCAGTTAGATACCAGTTGGCATTTCTAAATGTTTATGTGTTTCCTCTTTTTAACAGTATCCCTTTATGCTGTTTGATTGATGTTGGTGTTTTCTAAGTACTGTACTATTGAGAACTAATATTGCAGTTTTGTGGGGGCAGTTAGATACATGTTGATCTATTCTAACTGTTGGTAGTTTAAAAGTTGTTGAGGGTATGTTTTGTAGCAGTTTGATTGCTGAAGACTAATTTTAAAAGTTTGCCCACTGGAAGTCTGGTGGTGTACTAAGACACTAAGATACCAGTTGGTATATTCTGGTTGCTGATTGCAGTTAGATACCAGTTGGCATTTTCTAACTGGTTATAGTTTCACAGTTTTGCAGGGTATGTTTTCATGCACTTTCATTCTTGTTGGCAGATTTAATTTTGCAATTATTTCCAAGTGCCATTGCAGTATTATGGGTGCAGTTACATGCAGTTGCGTATTTATTGCAATGGTGTGGGCATATTTAGAAAGCCGTTGCCTTATTCTAACAGTTGGTAATTTTACAGGTAATTGAGGACAGTTTGTAGACCCACGTACTCAGTACTTTCTTTTAAAGTACTATTTGTGAAACAATATCAGTGTGTGTTTTCCACAGTTGTTGATTCTGTGACTATAATCTTTAGGTCATTGCGTAAAAAACTGTATAGCAGCACAACTGATGTACTCATGGGCCAGTTGGTGTATGCTAAGTTGTTCCAGTTTCACAGCAGAGAAGGTGATTTTTCGTTTGCACTTACATATCTGTTGGTGGGTATTGGGCATTACGCTATGCTACTTTTGTAGATCAGTGAGTACATTTTGGTTTCAGGAATAATAAGTAGGCATTTGAAAGATTGGCTAGCAATCTCGGCTTCAGAGTAATGGAAGTATCATTTCATTCAAACCACCACATTTCTTTTTAATGTATGCTGCATAGTGATCTGCAGTGGTTTTGCACCTGTGTGGTAGATGATGCCTACTGTTGTGAAGGTTTTCTTGCCAAGTGATACTTGCCCATGTGTGAAGCTAGTAAGCTTGCAGTTGTTTTTGGTACAATCTGGGTTGTATCATAAAAGCATTACTATTATATATTGGCTATGCAAGTTTATCTGTAAGGTGGAAAGATTGTATGAATTGCAAGAAGTACTTAATATGTAATGATTTGCATTTTGTTCCATCTGCTGAAATGGAATGGATTCACAGTTAGGTATAGATACATACACAAAGCGCTCGTTAGGGACTTGTTCCTGCGCCACATGGCTGCAGAGAGTGCATGTATGTTTCCATATGTATGAAATCTGGAAGATTTAATTTATAGGTATGTGTTTGTTTTACAGCACTTGCAGTAAGTACATTAGACATTTTTGTTGATCTTCTTGTGCGTTTAAAGTGAATTTGACCATTCTCGCGCAGTAGTCCAATTCCTGCCTTATTCCGGAGACACTGTAAGTGTTGTCAGGATTGTTTGTTGCATTTCTATGAAGGAGTAGCATTTGCAAACACAACTGGTCTCCACTGTTCAAATAAATTTTTTCAACAATAGGTGGCAATTGGAATAGAACATTGATTGCTACATTTGCATAGCAAGTTACACCAGTTGTGTTGGAAAATGTAAATGGACCAGACATTTGATGGAACTCCACTTGCTTTTTTAGAAGAGGTACTTCTCTTTGTTTGTGCAGTTGGATATTCATTTGCATTTTCACTATATCCTTTTGTAATCACTAAGTGATGGAGTAGAAGCTGCTTTCAATTTCTTTGGTGGTACTGTTGGGATATCACTTATAAGTTGTGTTAGCACTAGTTTTCTTCTACCGAGTTTTCCTTTTTGAGGAACAGGTTGCATTTTGAGATGAGGTGTGTAGAGGGCAGAAGTCTTTTGTACTATATGATGCAAGGAATGTCAGCCTTGACTTTGCTTGTATCAAAATTGGCTAGGAATAGTCCTTCAAGTATATTTAGGCATGACAGTGCTACGTAACTCATGCCTTCTTTAAAGACTGTGACATAGGGGAAATTAAGGGGCTATCTATGCATTCCTTAAGAAATATTCTGAGATGTCATGATACAATGTATGCGTTTGTCTATTTGTGATCTCTGCATGTGCAACTGTTACAAAAATAAACAAGTTTAAAAAAGACTGTGCTGCCAATGTCAATCAATGCATGATCTAAACCTTGCAATTAATGAATAGTGACTGCATATGCAAGAGACAGAGAAAACTGTTCTTTGCGTACATACATGTCTTTGAAAAGAAGGAATCGGTCTGTTGAGTATTCTATCCTTTTAACTTTTGAAATTTTGTTAAAGTGGATGTTGACAAACTGAATGTTGTAGTCACTTGGGTATGTCTGGAAGCCAACAACTGTACCAAATGCTCCATTAACTAAACATTGCTCCTGCTCCATGTCAAGGTTACGCTTTAGCATTACTCTACAGTTTTAACACGATATTTACATTTTCTCCAATCCAGCTGTGTTTGAGTTTTTTTAAGCTATTTTGTCATGCTATTGCTTGTTGACACATGGGCACTGTCATACTGTGCAAGTCCAGTTTGCCTGTGGAGTACATTTTTACTATTGGTTGCATTTCATTTCTCAAAATTGTTTAATTGAATTGTGCACAGCTTGCTAGGGTTTGCATTAAGGACATACATTTAACATTGTTGTGTGTTAATTGTTACATGACATCATAGCAAATGTGTTATGCCGGTATAGCTCATGGACGAGTGTGCTATATAAGACAGACTGTGCTTACTTAGAAAGCACACCAATCGGAATGCTTTTCAAAATGTTAGCATAGGTCAGGTCTGCAGACTGAGGCATGCTTTTAGTTAGTTCTCTGTATTGGAAATGTTGCCAGAGATTTACATTTCCTATGCTGCCAAGTGTGCTACGGCACAGTTTTTGTCCTAAGGTTTTAAAAATAGGTTCACCTTTCACTGGTGTTAATTGAAAAAGATCTCCAAAAACAATAACGTGTTTTCTTCCAAAGAGTTCTTTGTAGTTTATTTTAAGGACCTCTTGTAATCTGAGGTGAATCAAAGCCAACATTAGGTTGGAGACCATGCTCATCTCATCTATTAGGAGCATTTTCATTGGTTTCAGAATTCTGCGTAGATCCATATCAGCTTCTGCTGAAGTTTTGGTGTTATACTGGAAGGAGTACCAATCAGTGTAAAGTAACACCACCTATGTAGTAGGCAGCTAAACATGTGCGGGCAGTTACAACAGCTGAAAGATTGTTGTTTGTCAATTTTTAGAGAAATTTTTAGAGGAACTTGCTTATGATTTTTATTAAGAATGTTTTGCTTGAACCAGCTTCACCACTTACATACAGGCGTACAGGTTTATAGTTTTGACAGGTACAAATTTTAGTTTTGTGCCGCACACCATGTTCAATTTCTTTAATTATATCCAGGAAAAGGCTACGCTGTTAATCATTCAGTTGTGATTTCAGTACAACAAAGTTTTATTCAGTTTTCTCATACTGACACATGGTGTTTTCTGCCTCATTTACTATGAGTGGCTCTTCCAGTGGTTCTTGGCTCCCTGTAAGAGAAGGTCGACTGCTCTCAAGAGTGTCTACATTTAGTTGTGCTTGAAGTTCTTCCTCTTGTCAGTGTTCATTGTCCAACATGTTTTTGTACTGCTTGAAATGTATATCTTTTATAGTGCTTTCACTTGCATTGAAAGCATCTTCATAGGAGGCATGGGTGTCCAATAAATCTTCTTTTCTCCATGGTTTAAAATGTTGCAGCAGGGACATGTAGTAAAGTTCTCTATGTTCAGTAGTTTTAAATGATAGCTTCATATGATTAATCAGGCTGCATTTTGGTAAGTTTTACCAGGCTGGCCTCACATTTGACTATGTATTTACATGTTTTCTCATCTGGTTTAATATTATTTTTGCCTGAGACATTTTGGGCTACGTGGTATAGACACATGTTTTCCAAAGCAGTACTTCTGTTTGGGTAGTATATGTAGAATGTGTTCAATACATTTATTTTCAAAATGTCCTGGCTGTTGGGATCGTTTTTGGCTATTGTTTCTTTGTCTTGGTAAGATTTGAAAACTCTTTTTCTGGATGCAGCAGGACCAAGGCTTAGCCAGACTATTTTTTTCTATTTCTCATATAAGGATGTGCCGGTTAAACAGTCTGTGGCTTCGTGGCAACCACATTCTCTATGGCAGAACATGTTTATGCCAACAGCTGTATAATGTGTGTGACAGTGTTTTGTCAGATGATATGCCATCCCAGAGGTCTTTCAGTTCTGTTTTCTCTGCTTTGATTAAGTAGGCTGTGACATGTTGTGCAACTGCAGTAGAATTGTATGCAATGTACTGCACATCTATGTTTACATTCCACAAGAGGTCAATGATTGCATTTGATGTACTTTGATGCTTCACTTCTTTTAATGCATTATATGTGTTCTTAGGCATTTTGCCTTTCACACTGTGTCTAACAGAAGACATGAAGCTGATTACTTGTCCTTTTGCTGAAACTCAACTAGGGAAACCAAAGCAGCATTTGGTGTAGTATTTACCTTTGTTTTTATATCTGTGTCGACAATATGTCAGAATGTGTGCATGTAGCTCACTATGTACGCTTTCTGAAGGGATTTTGCAAGTGACATATTTGTGAATGAACTGTAAAACAGTGTTATCTCTGTCCTGACCAAATTTGGGAGCATCATTTATCCTAAAAGCATGTGGATGTGTGGTGCTCCTCTGGATTGATATTCTTTCCTCCAAAAGAATTGTTGCACTTCCCAGAGGGGAGGAATTGTTTTATTGCAGCATGGCAATTTAGCAGTGATGGAAGTACCTTGACACATTTACAGGGTCAAGAGAGCAGAGTTCTCCTGGTGTTTTTATGTCTATCTCTGCTCTGTTTTCATTTGCTATGCATAGGAAATCGTGCAAGTTTTCCCATGCATACTCTGCACGACTTAAAGTGACAAACCATGTGTATTTGCGCACTGGACATGAGTCCATGGTTTGTCATATTTTCATTGTTAATTTGTCTTTGGCTTTCACATACTGACTGAGGAATTACCATAAGGATTTGAAGGATTGTTTTCGTACGTTACACATTGAGGTGCACAACCATTTGTAGATGGAACAGATTGGTTTGTTGCAATGGATAGTTGATTGTAAGTTTGTTTGGGATATTCTTTCAATCAGCGTTTCTTATGCCATAATGGTGCTGTCTACCTATTCATACCCTCGGACACTGATATGTATGGCAATTAGGTTTGTTTGCTCTTGTTTGTATGCCTCTTCATTGAAATATGGCTCTGTGCTGGGTGTGTGAATCCACTAACCTGCACAGACGTTTGCAAAGGTATCTATGTTGATGTTACATATGCTGTGAAGTACTTTTTGTAGTTGAATAATTAATCTTGTGAGTGGTTTCATTCTGTTTAAAAGTAATATAAACAATGTCCTTTTGAAGAGCATTGCACAGTCTATGAGAGCTTCCAGGATACGTTTTCTGTGGTAAGTTTTAAGGGTTTGAGTGTGATTTCTCCCCTGTTCTGAAGGACTCTATGGTGGAACATTTTTTGTAAATTGATTTTTTTGGAATGCTTTCCTGTGGCTACATTAACATTGGTAGATGCAGTGTTACCACTACCGGTAGTTGCATTCATCTTAATACATTTCTTTTTAGTTTTACATTTTGGATGAGGGGTCACACTTTTTTCCCTGCTACCTGGTTCTGCTTTGCTCAGTGAATGTATTATTTCATACAAATGTTTCTAGAGTCGGATGGCTATTTTGTATGTTTTGAGTTTTATCTGCTCTATTTCTGCGTTGTTTTCCTTGGATTTGCTTTTTGGTAGGCATTGTTAGGCATTCTCTTGTGATTGTTGGAAAAAAAAGGATAGTGTGGGTTTGGAAGTTGTGCAATGTATTTGTGTTCACTGTACATAGAGGGTTGTGTGATTGTGGAAAGGGTTGTGTCAGGAATCAGAGCTGGCAAAGGCGTGAAGTGTGTAAATACGCCTATTGAGACATTATGGTCTGAATTGGATATGAAAACTACAATTCCCAGCATCCTGGTGGTTCTGGGTAGTTCGGCCCGTGCACGCCTTGTCAGCTGCAATGCATTAAGAATCAACGCAGCTTAAAGGCAGGCAACGGCTACCGGCAGGTGTGGCTTATTGTTTTTTCATTGTGCGGCGGAAGGCAGACGGCAGCGTTTGGCCGCAAGGAGTTGGAATTCGCGTGCTACTGAGGCAAGGCACGCTCGGGAGTTTATGCGTTCACTGTGCAACATGAAGCAGGAGGAGCGCCGAGTCACCGGCAATACAACGCTTGAAGTTCTTCGTCTGGGAAATTCCTCAGGGTTCCCCAGACTCCAGTTAAGTACTCATGAGGGCAATGGGGGGCACTATTGGCAAAACGGCTTGAAGTGATTGTTCAGCTATTTTCGTTTGTGTCTGGGAGGTCCTGAGGGGCCCCCAGATCTAAGATAAGTAACGACCGCATTTCTTGTATTTTACATGTTGGGACTAAGTGTCTTGGTTACGCATGTGGCACACAAAAACATTCTAAATGTGTGTATTTGGGTCATTCCGGACATATTGCAAATGGACCATAACTCTTCACTAGTAAATGAAACTAAGGGAAGTGTATTTATGTTGTACGTTGCTAACGCTGCCCTACGGGCCATGTGTACTGTGTAAACATTTCTGGGAAGTTTTACCTTATGTGTTCATATTGCTTGCTTATGTGTTGTTTCAGTCAGAGTCTGATGTAAGCAGGGTATACTACACGTATTAAGGTGTACTACTCAGGAGTTAAACACATGTCAGGAGTACTGGTGAAAGTAATGTTTGCCCTATGTTAAACAGAGTAGGGTTTTTTCCTGGTGCTTCCCTGTTCCCATCCAGTGTAGGAGTCCCTCATCCTCTTACCGGTTTACCTAAATTCCCCTTCCTATCCACATCTGCTAAAGGTGGAGGTGTCGGTTCCATTTGGCTTAGGTGGTTGTGAGTATCCCAATTTGGGGGTGGCTTATTATGTCACAATCACAGTCACTGGAGGGAAGAGAGACCCTCCAGATTGGGAGCATCCAAGGCAGATACGGAACAGTGGAAGGTTAATAAATTGTGTTTGTATTGTGGCCAGGCAGGTCATTTTATCCATACCTGTCCTAATTCTCCACAGAGGAGTACGGGAGGGGATTGAGGCAAGAAGGAGGCGGGAAAAGAATTGGGCCGCCTTAGGGGGAACTCAGGTGACAAGCCCAAAGGAAGCAAAGTTCCCCAAATTGGTGGCAAATACAATTGGAAGTAAGACATCTCATTTGGATATTTTGGTAACATTATGTTGGGCAATGTCTGAACAGGGGGTGATGGCAAGAGTGGATTCCGGAGCCACAGGTAACTTTGTGGATATTACATTGGCACACCAGTTAGGACTACCAGTAGAAGATAAAACAAGAGTGGAAGGGGTGCAGTCGGTGGACGGTTCTCCTTTAGTGTCCGGTCCAATCAGACAACAAACGCAAATTTTACAGATGACATTTGCATCAGGTCACACACAAAACATTGTTTTTGACTTGATAGCTGCTCCACAGTTTGGTTTAATTTTAGGCATGTCTTGGTTAGTGCAACACAATCCCAGAATTGATTGGGCAAAGCAGACTGTTGAATTTACAGAACAGACATGTCAAGAACATATGATATCGGAGGTGGGACTGGCAAAAGGGTTGGTTAATCAAGAAGGAAGAAATCAGTTGGTGGGAACAGTGGATGTAGGGATTCCCTTGTAATATAGAGAGTTTGCAAAGGTGTTTGACAAAAGTGGGGTGGAACAGCTGCCACCCCATCGCCCATATGATTGTGTCATTGAATTGGAAGCTGGGGCGAAGTTGCCTTGCAGTAGAATTTACGCCCTGACAGAAACAGAAAATAACCATTTAAGAGAGTATTTGGATGAAATGCTGGCGAAGGGATTAATTAGACCTTCCACATCCCCGGTCTCTTCTCCCTTGTTTTTTGTCCCAAAAAAGCGGGGACATTACGAACTTGTATAGATTACCGCGCATTGAACAAAGTAACGATTAAGAATAGGTTTCCATTACCGCTAATTTCAGTATTATTGGATCAGGTGCGGGAGGCCAAAATTTACACTAAATTGGATTTAAGGGGGGCATACCACTTGATCAGAGTACAAGAGGGAGATGAGTGGAAAACGGCTTTTCGGACAAAGTTTGGTTTGTTTGAATATTTGGTCATGCCGTTCGGATTATGTAATGCTCCTGCGGCATTTCAATTCTTTATGCAAGAGGTCTTGAGGGATTTCATTGATGTGTTTGTAATTGTGTACATTGATGATATTTTGATTTATTCAGCTTCACCAGAGCAGCATGTTCAGCATGTGAGGGCAGTTCTTCAGGGGTTGCAGGAGTATCAGCTATGTGTAAAATTGGAGAAATGTGCATTTCACACCAGGCAAGTGGAGTTTCTAGGGTTTATTCTCACTCCAGAAGGGGTAGTGATGGATGGCAAGAAAGTACAAGCTGTGACAGATTTGCCATCTCCTCAATGCATCAAGGACGTCCAATTGTTTTTAGGATTTGCCAATTTCTATCTGCGTTTTATTAGTAATTTCTCAACCATTGTAACACCAATTATGCGATTGCTTAAGAAGGCAACACAATTCATTTGGGGTCCTGAAGCAGAAAAGGCTTTTCAAACTTTAAAGGTTGCATTTACAACTGCACCGGTGTTGAAACATCCAGATACGAGTCAAATCTTCCAGGTGGAGACTGACGCTAGTAATTTGGCAGTAGGGGCCATATTGTCACAGAAGGATAAGGAGGGGGTATGGTATCCAGTGGCATTCTTTTCTAGAAAGTTATCAGGTTGTGAACAAAACTATTCCATCACGGATAAGGAGTTGTTGGCTATTCAATCAGCATTTTTAGAGTGGAGACATTACCTATTGGGGGCTAAGGATCAGGTAGTAGTGGTAACTGATCATAAGAATTTGCAATACTTTAAAACTGCTCACAAGCTTAGTCCCAGACAACTCCGCTGGTCTCAGTATTTTAATGAATTTGACTTTGTGGTAACATTCAGGCCAGGCAAGAATAATGGAAAAGCGGATGCACTGTCTAGGCAGCAAAATATGGAGAGTGGGGTGAGTGAAGTTAAAACAATTATTCCCCTTGAGAAAATCATTCGAGCAATCACCACAAACTTAATATGTGAGGTTAAGAAGGCATTACCACCTCGGCAACTCCAGAAGTGGTGCGACAGTCATCCAGCAAGAAAGGTGCGGCAAAGGTTACCATACCATCAAGATCGATTATTTCTACCTACTAAAGAAGTACAGGAAAAAGCATTATATTGGTGCCATAATTCTCCCTTAGCGGGACATGCTCGGCAAAGGAAAATGCAAAATATGCTAGAAAAATATTTCTGGTGGCCTACGTCGAGACAGGATGTGGGCCATTATCTAGTGAAATGTGAAAATTGTTTGAGAAACAAAGCAGATCAAGTAAAGAAAAGAGCGTTACTACAACAATTACCAACCCCTGAGAAAGTATGGACTCACATATCAATGGATTTCATTACCGACCTTCCATCTGATAAGCAATTTGACACTATTTGGGTAGTGGTGGATTTTTTGTCTAAGTAAGCGCATTTTATTCCTTGTGAAGGCATACCTGGAGCAGGCATGTTAGCGGAATTGTTTCTTCAACATGTGGTTAGACTGTATGGTTTGCCAAAAAGTATTGTTTCGGACAGAGGTCCTCAATTTACTTCACGGTTTTGGCGTGCTTTTTGTCGCATTTTGGGAATCAACTGCGCTCTTTCCACTAGTTATCACCCTCAAACTGATGGTCAGACAGAACGAGTCAATCAAACACTCGAACAATACTTAAGAGGCTATTTAGGTGATGGCCGGGAGTCGTGGGTACAGGCACTCAGGTTGGCGGAATTTACATATAACAAAACGCTGCATACATCCTTGGGTATGTCTCCTAACGAATGCCTATTTGGGTATGAGCAGAATATGATACCAGAACATTTACCAGAAGTGGAGAATCTACCAGCCTTACAAGACCGAAAACAGTTGCTTCTCAAGATCCGACAGAAAGCACGCACTAATTTGGAACAGGCTGAAAAAGGCTATAAAAAACATGCTGACAAACACAGACAGGAGAGTCCGCCTTATAAAGTAGGGGACAGAGTTTGGTTATCAACCAGAAATCTCGCTATAGTGGGATCTCGAAAATGTATGCCTAGATATATTGGACCTTATGAAATCATTGCATGCGTGTCACCATCAGCTATGAAACTGCGTTTGCCAAAAATCCTACGCATACACCCAGTATTCCATGTTTATTTGCTTAAACCTGCAGCTCCAGGGACAACTATGAAAAAACCTCTGGCTATAGTGAAAGATGGGAACCTGGAATACGAAGTAAAACGCATCGTGGATTCTAAAAGAAGATACAGACGACTATGGTATTTGATCCATTGGGAAGGTTACGGTCCTGAGGATTGTTCTTGGGAACCAACTAGAGAGGTCCATGCTTCCAGGTTAGTGAAACAATTTCATTTACGCAACCCAGGTAAACCAGGTCCTGGAAGGAGCCCTGGAAGAGCAGGTACTGTCAGGAATCAGAGCTGGCAAAGGCGTGGAGTGTGTAAATACGCCCATTGAGACATTATGGGCTGAATTTGTTAATGAAAACTACAATTCCCAGAATCCTTTGTGGTTCTGGGTAGTTCGGCCCGTGCTCGCCTTGTCAGCTGCAATGCATTAAGAATCAACGCAGCTTAAAGTCAGGCAACGGCTACCGGCAGGTGTGGCTTAATGTTTTTTCATTGTGCGGCGGAAGGCAGACGGCCGCGTTCGGCCGCAAGGAGTTGGAATTTGCATGCTACTGAGGCAAGGCACGCTCGTGAGTTTACGCGTTCACTGTGCAGCATGAAGCAGGAGGGGCGGTGAGTCACGCTTGAAGTTCTTCATCTGGGAAATTCCTCGGGGTTTCCCAAACTCCAGTTAAGTACTCATGAGGGCAATGCGGGCACTATTGGCAAAACGGATTGAAGTGATTGTTCAGCTATTTTTGTTTGTGTCTGGGAGGTCCCGAGTATTTTACATGTTGGGACTAAGTGTCTTGATTACGCATGTGGCACACGAACATTCTAAATGTGTGTATTTGGGTCATTCCGGACTTATTGCAAATGGACCATAACTCTTCCCTAGTGAATGAAACTAAGGGAAGTGTATTTATGTTGTACGTTGCTAACGCTGCCCTACGGGCCATGTGTACTGTTTAATCATTTCTGGGAAATGTTCCCTTATGTGTTCATATTGCTTGCTTATGTGTTGTTTCCGTCAGAGTCTGATGTAAGCAGGGTATAGTACACGTATTAAGGTGTACTACTCAGGAGTTAAACACATGTCAGGAGTACTGGTGAAAGTAATGTTTGTTGTATGTTAAACAGAGTAGGGTTTTTTCCTGGTGCTTCCCTGTTCCCATCCACTGTAGGAGTTCCTCATCCTCTTACCGGTTTACCTAAATTCCCCTCCCTATCCACAACCTCTCCCTAACCCCTTTTTCCCCCATTGGCTGCCACGTGTTGACCTGTTATCTAAATCAGGCACCTGTGCCAACCACGGTGGGAGGGTCGAGTTCATTCGGCTTCCGTGGTTCTGGGGAGAGTGTCGATCTCTCTTCCCTCCAGTGACTGTGATTGTGACAGGTTGTTACTTTTGGTTGGGAAGGTTGTTCTGGTATGTGTGTGTGTTCCTGTGTGAAAGGTTTGCTTCAATGTGTATGACAGTGTACTGTGCCTGAAGAATTAAGGACATTACGATGTTTTCACAAAACTAGTGGGTGTTTCCATACTGGTGTTCAGATGACAATACAAAGAGTGGACCTGCTAAGGTGCAATGAGTAAGAGTGAAGCAAGTGCTGTTGGGTTGGATAGAATTTTCTAGGCTACAATACAACAACACTGCACTGTCTGAGTAACAGGCAGAACACTCCTACAGTACTGCACTTACTTTGTTGGATGTGAAGAGTAGGTTTCTTCTGGGTTTATCTTCCAGAAGAGACGTCACTGGCTTTTAGGAGGCTGTTCTTCACTGCAATTGTGAAAGAAGGAAGTAAATGGGTATGTATTGTTATTTTCCTTTGAGATAGGGCAAGGAACACCCATATTTAGGGACCAGACAGGTCTAATTTCCTTTGGTGTAATAGACCTCATGTTGCAAACATGACCTCTTGTCCGTCTCCTGAGTTTGACTTACCACAGGGTCATTGCAGTCCATCCGCTTTAATTTACCACCTAACGCAAAGTATTCTAATTTTTGGGATGTGAATGTACTCTTCAATATGTCAATTATTTCTGTCGTGGCCTGATACTGATTCATTGTCTTTGCAGCAGTCATGTGCTAAACTCACAAAGACAGTGGGCCTCATTCCGAGATTGGAGGCAGCCAAAGCTTTACTTTGTATTTTGCTCACTGGGGGCCCGATTCAAAGAAAAGTGTGCATTTATCCCACAAAGGCCACGCAACGAGAACGGCAATGTGCGAGCTTGCATGCCGAATAAAAAATAGGCACCCCGTGTATTCATGGAATGTTCTGCGCAAAGTATCTGTATACCGAAGTCACGGCCGGAACGCCCTCAACACACCCTGGCGCAAAGCGAAAACAGACAGAAAAGCTTCCTTTGCGTGATCCCCCATGCACGAATATATGGCCATTCAAACAGTGCGTGGGGTCCCCCACAAGCAGGCCTGCATCTCGGGGACCCTCCATGGGGTCCCACTTAACTGGTACCGGCACTCCAACAACATGCGTATGATGTATTGTTACTTGGGTAAGATTCGGACAATCTGCATGCGAACCCCGTAAACTGTTAGTGCACCACACTACACTGCGTATGTGCACCACTAAGTCTGATCAGATCGCCGGCTGTATACACACACCCCTAAATCTGACATGCAAACCCACCTCCATGCTGCGATTCCTATGCGCAAGTGTCTTTACGCCTGCCTTCGGGTGGTGGAGAGATCAAGGAATTTGCGTGGGCATTTCGCAGGCGAGAGGTTGCGCAGTCACATCCATTAATACGCTTTGTTGTGTACATTTGTGAGTGTGCTATGGACTGCCTTTGGCCCGTCCCTCGTAATGCCCTCTTTTTCCCTTGTTCGTTGTCATTTTTCAAGTTCTGCCCCCTACGCTGCCCTTGCAGAGACATGCTGGGCCTGCGCAGAACACGCAAATGTCCCAGAAAAGTCCCATGCATTCGATTCCATGAATCGCCGAACAGGGATTTGCGTGCAGACTGACATGCAAATCCACAATTTTCCATGCAAATATTTCCATGAATCAACTCCACAGCATCTCCAAAGGCGATACTTGGAGACCTTCTTTAAGCAAAATGCACTCCGCGCACCAGCAAAAGTGGCATTCACATAACGTGCCCCAAGCAAAAGAGGCATGTTATGTAAATGTCACATTCGCTGGTCTGCTGAATTATTTTTTTTGCATACCTCAATGAGCAAAATACCTTCAGCATACCATCAAGGGACGCATTTGATGCAGTGAATAAGCAAATAGCTTATTGGCTGCTGCAGCCTTCCCCTTGCAGTATTTTCCAAGCAGTGTTTTGTTTTTTGCTCCCAGAAAGTCTTCAAAGGAAATCCTTGGAGACTCTCTGTGAGAAAAATGCAGTGAGCACAACAGCAAAGGTGGCATTAACATAACAAGCAGATGCCCATTATGTAATGTGGTAGGTCAGAAGAAGGAGACCAATTACTTTTTATCATAGTCAACAAGTGATGTATTGAAATAATAAGAAAGTGACCTATGTATCCCTATTCTATGGGTGTCCCTACCTAACAAAACAAACTTGTCAGTGGTGAAGTCCAAAAAGTAAACAGTCTGTCCTCCGTCTCAAAATAAATCTATTCTCGCACTACCACTAAAGAAAGAAACTATAAATGTACCGGAGAATGACTCCCTTTTAACAGATAGGCTGTTCAGTCCTAACAGATGATATTCAAATAGTTCTTGGCAATCTCTTGATTTAATTCCTTTAGTTCTTCTCTGGAATTCTTTCACACTCCTGCCATCCACTTTCCTTTTAGACATGACCCTGTTCGTCTTGCAATATTTGCTTGTTCACCGCTTTGGGATACGTCCTCTTAAAGTGTCTTTATAAGGTAACCTTTTCCCAACACTTTAAAGGAACCCAAATGTCTCTTTCCTCCATCTTGACTTTCTGTATTCCGTTGCTTCCTTATTATCCCCAAAACAACATGCTCTACACAAGTCTTCTATTTTTCTTTAGAAATACTTGCTTTGCCAGTGGGATGAGTATACTGAGTCTCATAGTTATACTCACACTTATAAAGACTTCTTGAGTCACTGGTACATGTGGGCTGAGTCCTGTTGTTTTCTCACACTTATAAACATGGCTTGTGTCACTGGGGTGAGTAGGCTGAGTCCTGTAGTTAGTCTTAACACTTCTAAACACTTCTTGTGTTACTGGGATGAGTTGTTTTCTTCCTGTAGTTAGTCAAACACTTATAAACAGTTATTGTGTCACCAGGACAAATAGGCTGAGTGTGTCTCTGCTCCCGTTATTCCTCCACGTTTCTCCTGCCTCTTGTTAAATTTTTTCTCACAGGCTAGCATCACCGGATCTCCCTTTGTGATCGGAACAACTCTCAGCATCGGAACGACCTCGGAGGTCACGCCGGCTCTTGTTGTTTCTTCGGTGTGGTTCTGCGTAGCCACGGCTGCAGCGGTCTCTGCGCTGTTTCTGGAGTGAACAGTCCACCTTTCCCAGGTCTCACCACTGCTCATTTAGTTCTCCTCTCCTCTGGGTTCTCTTCCCCTGCACAACTTAGATCTCTGGTTTCCCAGCAACATCAAAGGCGTTTCTCTCTCTTTGATGAGTAACCTCTCTTACTCGTCTGGGCTCCTTTATCACAGTTGGATTAATTTTGGAGCATGGAGTACTCTGTTTTACTTGCCAATCTCTCGTCTATGTCTCAGTGGTTTTGATGCTATGGATATTTACCATACTGTTGTTTAAATCAGAATGTTTCTATACATCATTCACTATCATCTTTGGTGACAATGTAATTCATCTTCTTGCCATCAGTCTGCTTATCGATATGGTCTATTTTTATCATTTGTTTACATTTCTTTTTCATCACCCCCTTCTTCTCATTTTATCTTGCGTTTCTTGCAGAGCTTGCATTCTTACCTTGCAGTTATTTAAACTGTAGTGCCCCCACATACTACCCACTATCATCCAGAGTTCTTATCAGATTCATTCTCTCAGGGTCTGTTTGTTAATCTACATAGTTCATCTTCCTTCCATTACTAACAACCCATTTCTGTTTTTTATTTTTATTGGTACCAGCATCTTTGTTTTCTTTTTTTAGTGTACAGAGCTTTATTTAGTATTGTTCAGTTCTTGCCTGCTCTACGACTCGGGCCAGCGTTCTTTCGTCATCCCTTGACGTCTTTACCCCTTTTTAATTGCACACGTGCCTTTGGCATTCCCTTTGGGTGTACCATGTACAGCACTCTGCTGTGCGGAATCTTGGCACACTCACGTCGTGCGAACTGGTAAGTTGCCTTACCTCCTTAGCTCCAAAGGTTCTTTGCATTAACTTTTCCCCTTCCTGAAACTGGATTGTTGTTGTTATTTCTTAGGCGTGAGTTCAGTCCGTTTCACCTACATAAGGTACTCCACGGCTATCAGATCTTTGCATGTGTTCTATGATTCTTTAACCACTCTGCTTGAACCACTCCATTTTTATGCTCTTTCTTCTGCGTGTTGAATTCCAGACACTGATGGTCCAAGCTAACAGAGAATGAAAGGTACCATTTCAGTTTGAAAGACGTCTCTGTTTAGTTTGGTTTCACGTTGCACATGTAGAATCACTATATGTTGGATCTGCCTTTATTGTAGATTTTCCCTGATGAAGGCTCTGGCCGAAATGCATGGGCTACTGTGATTTGTCTGGTTGAAATACAAGCAAGGTTGGACATTATATGCTTACTAAATCAATACGTTCTACTAAACACGTGCCTCTCCACTTCTTGCACGGTTTTTGGTACTGGGAGCACACTGCACCGGAGCATGTTGCTCTTGTCTCTTTGTGACTGATTTTCCCAATTGAGCCTTTTGGGTATCTATTGTGCTCCTCATATTCGAACTTTGTGTCGCTATCTATTCTTTAACATTCTGTGGTGCCCACCCCACTAGCTGTCCGAAGTTATTTGAATTTGCCTCTGTGCTTCATATAGAATGTCAAATCCACCTCACTTACATGAGTGGGAGTTTAGTTGAGTATAGTCCCTACCAATCACCTGTGCTGTTTTTCTATCCATGAGGTGGTTGTCTAGAGAGAGCGAGGATATGCCTTTGCCGTCTGGTGCTGCCGAGGGGGACCTCCAGAGGATTCCACTCTTTTCGCTGAGGAATTGGATCTCCTTTCTTGTTGGGGAAGTTTTTTGAATGACAGGAGTGTTATCACAGCTTCAGAAGAGGATGGTCATTAGCTCCAACCTGATACATGTTATGGGGATCTTTATGAATATTTATCTTATGGTCCTCCATATTAGTTTGCAAATGTTGTTCCTGCTCCTCTTAACAAAAAAGTTCATACTTATTTATTTATTTATGCTGGAAGTAAAGAATATCGCATTCATCACGTTGGCTCCATGGCCCTCATTACAAATTGGGCAGCGCTTGTTAAATGCAGCGTCATTACCGTATACTGCAGCATTACAGCACCGCCCAACTATAGGTTGGATGGATAGTTGGATGTAGGTTTGACGGATAGTTGGAGGATTCGCCTCCAGCCATGAGCTGGAGTTAAATCTGCCAGGTTTCTGCACATTTTCAGCGGAATTACCTTAGTGGAATTACCGCTGTGGTAATTCCTCTCAAAAATTCCCATTGACTCCGACCAACAAAAAAAAAATGGGGATTTACACCGCCACTTACAATTCGCACTTATACTGCTGGACTTAGTGGTGGTAACGGTAATACAGTTTGGTGATACCTGGGCGGATTTACCACCCAGTTACCACCAAACGTGTAACGCGGCTCCGTGTCTCTTAATAGAATCGAATCCCCAACTGTGTAGGGCTGTATTCCAGATTTTTCAGCACGTTCATTTGAGATATTTGTATTGAATAGCTGTCATTATTGTAGGTGCCCATTGTTTTTAATTTTTTATTTTGTAAATCAAAGGTAGCTGAGTCCGCTGATAAAACGTCTGTCCGAAGCGCCCTTGTTATGCTGCATGCAGCTCTGGCAATGTTATGGTATGGTACTGTGTATTAATAAAGCACCTATACACAAGGTAAGTGCTTCAAAGCGCTCAATTCCTCCTCAATACGCCTCTCCCCATATGCCTGTAGTGTCCCTCCAGGGGGCTTCATGGTCGATTTTCAGGGCCGTGTCTTTCCGTTGCTGATGGACCGTACCCCACACTGGCCTTCACAAAGTTCTCCGTGAGTGTACTGGTGCAGTACTAGTCTTTGTCCCAGCTCCAGAGGGTGGGGTGTGAAGGCTCATGGCCTGGTGCTTTTTTTCTTTTGCAAACCTTGCCGTCTCCATGTTAAATAGGGGTCAAACAGTGTTGTGTTGCATTGCTGCAGTGCTGCTTTTGGTTTGACTACACTGCGCTGCAGAAAAGGAGGATTGCGTGCCACACCATGGTTAGGACAGGAAAATCAAAAAGCAAAAAGCACTTTGGGATGCTTAACCAGAAAAGGAAGGGCCTGGCAATGCTGCTTGCATGCCAGATTATAAGAGGCAGGGACTCGTAAAGGTGATTTTGTATTCAGTGGTTTGCTTGTTTCACAATCAGAATAGTTATTATCAGCAGTGTTAATAATTAATTGTTCAGTTGACAGGCCTGGTGGATTAAAGGTGTTTAGAGAAGCATCCGCTATTCTGTGAGGCTGCCGTAAGGGCCAGTGATGAAGTAGGCCATGGATCCAGGTGTAAGCAACTTGTACAATATGGCCAACTCAAAAGGACAAGAACAGGAGGCTTTGACAGGACAATGGACCGATCACAACCACTTTCTGCATCAAGGGGCAGCTGATTAACACTACCATCCATATAACATATTTCTGTTGCCGAGGTTTAAGGTGTGCCTTCAAATGAAGCTCACCTCCGCACAGCACACAGGACAGCATCCGATGCTTCCAGTGGAAGAGAATAAGGTACACAGACATGATCAGAGCAAGGTATCACTATGGTACCCATTGATGGACATGCAGAATATTCACTGCATATATGTTTCAGTGCAGAACAATCATTCCAAAGAAATTCACCCACAATATGCCTTGGGAGAATCAGACACAGATAGTATGTTGGGAAAGGGCATACTGGTTTATGGGGGGCAGGTAAGGTGGGTTTGAGGGTCAATGGGGGGCTGCTGCAGATCCACCCGCTCTTCCATGTAGTTGCTGCATAGAGTATAGGAATGATAAACAATTAGAAATTAGGAATTCTGCACTGAAAAAAATAAGCAGTCGAAACACATGTCACCAGGCCCTTGTTGGAGCAATGCAGAGACACAAATGGTGAAAGGAAGGTTGCAGCACAGAAGATTTGCCCATCAGCAAACATAGAAGAGGTTTTGGAGAAAGTCCTAAGCATTCCCTCCCCCCACAGCTAACAAAACACAGTTGACCAGAAAGGGGTGAACGCATTCAGTACTTTTTGAAAAATTAAGTGGGGTATTTTGAGCTTGTGTTTTCCATGTGTATGGCTTTGCACTTGTTATTTTTATCTGCATTCCTCCAAAACAATGCCAAATAGATCGATCGAAATGCAGGATCAGAATGCTGGTTTCTCTTGTGATGGCGTAGAGGCGGGGGGCTATAGCCCGGGTCTTTTGGTTGTAGCCCTGGATAGAAGCTCCGCAGCTACAACCAAAAGGCTAGCTAGCCCCGAGTCCCGAAAGTCCCGACATTAGCGTACCCCCAGATCTTTGCTAGAACTCGCAATACCCAGGGTGTACAGTGTTGTGTGTGGCCGCACGGCCCTTGCAGGCACACGCACACGCATGCATACAAAGAGGACCCGGGACGCGATGTTGCTCGCTACGCGTCCCGGCGGCAACTGCCGCACGGACGCAGTTTATTCCTACTGCGCATGCGCGGGTCACAACGAGGCCCGCGCATGCGCACTACCACAAACTGGGACGTCACATCCCTTTTTAACTTTAACCAAAACAGTGTAAACCTTCGGGGTGTGCATGCCCCTGCACAACTTGTGACCGTATGAGCGGTCGCATTATCAACTTTAAGTCTCACCTCACATTCTCAGCTCAGTCACCTGAGTCCAGGACGTAGTCCTTGAGATGCCCCGGTAGCCTCCACTCACGGCGGACCGGGTACCTTGGCGAGGTAGTGGGTGGTGTGGGACACCCCGGTTCAGAGTCTGTGGGGGCCCTGGCTTGCTCACCCCCCTGATCTCCAGGTGGCTCCTCCCGACTCACGGATTCCTCCGGAGCCCCGTTCCTAGCAGGCATCTCGAGTCTTTTGAAGAAAGATCGGTTGCGCGTGACTGTTCCTCGGTCGCAGGCCGCCGTCACCATCGTGCCTTTCACATGAGTTACCTTCCACGGGCGCGGCTCAAATGGTAGGGACAGCTTCCCTTCGGGGTGCCGGTTCCTGACCAGCACCGCGTCCCCTACTCGCACCTCCTTTTCCTGCAGACCCCTCCGTTCACTTTCTTTCTCATTGCACCTGGCCCGTTCTTCCTGGACTCCCTCGTCATTGATCATTCCTGGCAGACGGCCCTCCTCTTCCGGTAACATTCCCCTCGGGCATCGTCCGAACAGTGCTTCGGCGGGAGCCACTCCCGTGGACTGGTGGGGCGTCGTGCGATATTCTCGTAGAAATTCCACTAGTTTTCTCTCCAGGTCTTCACCGCCACTGGCGGAAATCCTTAGAACCTTGTTGAGGGTCCGATTCATTCTTTCGGCCTCACCGTTGGCTCGCGGCCAGAGTGGGGACACTCTGTGATGCTGGATCCCCCTTTCTTGGAGGTAGATTGCGAACTGGCTGCCTGTGAACGGCGGCCCGTTGTCTGAGCACAGTAGGTCCGGGAATCCGTGTGTGGCGAACATTTTATCCAACGCCTTCGTCGTGAACTCCGTCGCCGTCGACTCCACCACTTCCACCTCGGGGTATCTGGACCATTGGTCGACGGCTACCAGAAAGTACATGCCACGACCAGTCGAACCGAAGTCCACGTGAACGGTCCCCCATGGCTTGTTACTGCACTCCATCAATCTTATCGGTGGGGCTCTGTCTCCTGGGGTCGCCGCCTGGCAAGCTAAACATCTCCTCACGAAGTTCTCCACTCTCCTCTCCAAATCCAGGAACCAGACTTTGGGTCTTAGCCGTGCCTTCTTTTTGACGACCCCCCTGATGACCAATATGGGCCAGTTCGAGCACCCTTGTCCTCAGTGCCCGTGGAATGACGATTTGTCGCCCTCTGAGTATCAGCCCATCGTCTGAGACGGAGAGTTCATCTCTCACTTTCCAGAGTGCCTGGAGGTCTATCTGGGCCTCCTCTTGTCGGCGCGAGTTGTTGCGCAGCACCTCCCTCCAATCACCGCTCCTCACTGCGGTTTTGATAATGCTAAAAACCTCGTCGTTGGAGCATTCCGTCGCTATTGAAATTCTCGAGAGTGCCATTGGAAGGGACCCTTCCACCACTTGACACAGCAGCCCATGGCATTCGCTCGCACCAATGTCAGTGACTGTGCTTTCCCTGTTGGGGTGGCGCGACAAATAGTCGGCCGGGTTGTTTGTTCCTGGTCTATAGATTAGTCGCACACCATACTCCATCAGGGCCAACATCCACCTTTCGATCCTGGGGGGCGGCTTGGATGACACGCCTGCAAGTATGGGCAGTAGCGGCTTGTGGTCGGTCACCACCACGACGGGTTTGCCCAGGATGTATAAACGGAAATGGCGACAGCCCCACAGGATGGCCAACGCCTCCCGTTCGATCTGCGAGTATTTGATTTCCGTGTTTGAAAGGGCCTTACTTGCGTAGGCAATGGGACGCATGTCCCCGCGTTCATCAGGTTGCAGCAGCACAGCACCTACTCCCACCGGACTCGCATTGACCACCACCTCCGACTCCACCTTGGGGTTGAAATATGCCATGGTGTCCCCATCGGACAGGGCGTTCTTCAGGGCCTGAAATGCTTCTTATTCACTGGCATGCCATTTCCACACTGCGTCGTTTCTTGTTAGCACCCTGAGCGGTTCTGCCAGCGACGTCAGCCCTTTGATGAAACGCCCGCAGTATGTTACCATCCCCAGGAAACTCCTTACTTCCGTGGGGGACTGTGGGGCGGCGGCTTCCTTAATGTCCTTGACTTTGGCCGGGTCAGGTGACACACCGGCCGTGTGGAATGTGAAACCAAAGAAACCAATGCAGTCTTTGAAGAATTCGCACTTTTGCCGATGTAGGGTGAGCCCTAAGTCCTTCAGCCTCTGGAGCGTGCTCTCAAGTCTCTTCATGTGCTCTCTTTCCGAATCCGCGAATACTAAGATGTCGTCCCTCATGTTCAATACACCTTTTAGGCCTGCCAACGCCCCCCTGATGGTGTTCTGAAATACTTCGGCAGCCGACGAAACTCCGACGCTCAGGCGTTTAAATTGGTATAGACCGTCATGCGTCGTGAAGGTCGTTATGAATCTGGAGTCCGGGTGCAGCTCAAGCTGGTGGTAGCCCGCCCGTAGGTCTAGTTTTGAAAATACTCTTGCACCTTGTAGCTCTCCGATGATGTCATCTAGAGTTGGAGTAATGTGCCTCTTCCTCTTTATTGCGGCGTTTGGAAGGCGCATGTCTACGCAAATTCTCACCGCGCCGGGCTGTTTCGGCTTGGGTGCCACCACAATCGGTGACACCCAGGGTGTCGGCCCCTCCACTCTCTCAATAATATCCATGCTGACGAGTGATCGGAGCTCCTCCTCCACCTTCTCCCTGAGGTGGAATGGTATCCTTCGGTGCTTAAGGGCTGTGGGTCTGATTCCCTCGAAGATGCCTGAGAACTTGTCCAGCAGTGTTTCGATGTCAATCTGGTAGACTTCATATGCAAAATGAACCAAATTGAGGGCCTCCGATGCAGCACAGCTGAGTAGCGAGTGAGGGCTAACGTCCGTGACAAAAAACCTTGCCTTGATGGTATTCTCACTTCTCGATACCGGTGACACGAACACTCCCTTGAGTGGCAACGGGGTGTCCCCTCCAAAAGTGAAAATCTTCGCCATGGATTTGTCCAGTGCCGGGGGGCCTGGGAGTCTTTGATAGTGTTCCTCCGCCAGCACGCACACAGATGCTCCGGTGTCGATGAGGATCTGTGTCGGCACGCCCAGTATGTTCACCACACACTTGGGTTGTCTCTTCCGTTTGCTTCCTGAAGCAATGTTTGAAATGAAAAATACTTCGTCTTCGTCGTCCTCCTCCTCTTCCTCCTCTTCCTCTGCAAGCTGCAACCTCTGTATCTCTTGTTCGAGAGCTGAGATGCTGCGCTGCCTTCTGAAACTGCTGCCCCGTGCTCTCGCTGGGCCTCTCTGTGTAGGCACAGGATCGGGGGCACGGTACATGCGGGCATAGTGTCCCTGTCCATTGCACCGTCCACAGGATCTTGTTTTGGCAGGACATTCCTCTACATGTGGCAGGTCATACCCGCAGTCTTGGCAGAGTGATCCGGGCGCTGCAAGATGCCGGTTCTCAGTTGTCTTCGGGACCCACGAAACAATATCAGTGTGTGTTTTCCACAGTTGTTGATTCTGTGACTATAATCTTTAGGTCATTGCGTAAAAAACTGTATAGCAGCACAACTGATGTACTCATGGGCCAGTTGGTGTATGCTAAGTTGTTCCAGTTTCACAGCAGAGAAGGTGATTTTTCGTTTGCACTTACATATCTGTTGGTGGGTATTGGGCATTACGCTATGCTACTTTTGTAGATCAGTGAGTACATTTTGGTTTCAGGAATAATAAGTAGGCATTTGAAAGATTGGCTAGTAATCTCGGCTTCAGAGTAATGGAAGTATCATTTCATTCAAACCACCACATTTCTTTTTAATGTATGCTGCATAGTGATCTGCAGTGGGTGTGCACCTGTGTGGTAGATGATGCCTACTGTTGTGAAGGTTTTCTTGCCAAGTGATACTTGCCCATGTGTGAAGCTAGTAAGCTTGCAGTTGTTTTTGGTACAATCTGGGTTGTATCATAAAAGCATTACTATTATATATTGGCTATGCAAGTTTATCTGTAAGGTGGAAAGATTGTATGAATTGCAAGAAGTACTTAATATGTAATGATTTGCATTTTGTTCCATCTGCTGAAATGGAATGGATTCACAGTTAGGTATAGATACATACACAAAGCGCTCGTTAGGGACTTGTTCCTGCGCCACATGGCTGCAGAGAGTGCATGTATGTTTCCATATGTATGAATTCTGGAAGATTTAATTTATAGGTATGTGTTTGTTTTACAGCACTTGCAGTAAGTACATTAGACATTTTTGTTGATCTTCTTGTGCGTTTAAAGTGAATTTGACCATTCTCGCGCAGTAGTCCAATTCCTGCCTTATTCCGGAGACACTGTAAGTGTTGTCAGGATTGTTTGTTGCATTTCTATGAAGGAGTAGCATTTGCAAACACAACTGGTCGCCACTGTTCAAATAAATTTTTTCAACAATAGGTGGCAATTGGAATAGAACATTGATTGCTACATTTGCATAGCAAGTTACACCAGTTGTGTTGGAAAATGTAAATGGACCAGACATTTGATGGAACTCCACTTGCTTTTTTAGAAGAGGTACTTCTCTTTGTTTGTGCAGTTGGATATTCATTTGCATTTTCACTATATCCTTTTGTAATCACTAAGTGATGGAGTAGAAGCTGCTTTCAATTTCTTTGGTGGTACTGTTGGGATATCACTTATAAGTTGTGTTAGCACTAGTTTTCTTCTACCGAGTTTTCCTTTTTGAGGAACAGGTTGCATTTTGAGATGAGGTGTGTAGAGGGCAGAAGTCTTTTGTACTATATGATGCAAGGAATGTCAGCCTTGACTTTGCTTGTATCAAAATTGGCTAGGAATAGTCCTTCAAGTATATTTAGGCATGACAGTGCTACGTAACTCATGCCTTCTTTAAAGACTGTGACATAGGGGAAATTAAGGGGCTATCTATGCATTCCTTAAGAAATATTCTGAGATGTCATGATACAATGTATGCGTTTGTCTATTTGTGATCTCTGCATGTGCAACTGTTACAAAAATAAACAAGTTTAAAAAAGACTGTGCTGCCAATGTCAATCAATGCATGATCTAAACCTTGCAATTAATGAATAGTGACTGCATATGCAAGAGACAGAGAAAACTGTTCTTTGCGTACATACATGTCTTTGAAAAGAAGGAATCGGTCTGTTGAGTATTCTATCCTTTTAACTTTTGAAATTTTGTTAAAGTGGATGTTGACAAACTGAATGTTGTAGTCACTTGGGTATGTCTGGAAGCCAACAACTGTACCAAATGCTCCATTAACTAAACATTGCTCCTGCTCCATGTCAAGGTTACGCTTTAGCATTACTCTACAGTTTTAACACGATATTTACATTTTCTCCAATCCAGCTGTGTTTGAGTTTTTTTAAGCTATTTTGTCATGCTATTGCTTGTTGACACATGGGCACTGTCATACTGTGCAAGTCCAGTTTGCCTGTGGAGTACATTTTTACTATTGGTTGCATTTCATTTCTCAAAATTGTTTAATTGAATTGTGCACAGCTTGCTAGGGTTTGCATTAAGGACATACATTTAACATTGTTGTGTGTTAATTGTTACATGACATCATAGCAAATGTGTTATGCCGGTATAGCTCATGGACGAGTGTGCTATATAAGACAGACTGTGCTTACTTAGAAAGCACACCAATCGGAATGCTTTTCAAAATGTTAGCATAGGTCAGGTCTGCAGACTGAGGCATGCTTTTAGTTAGTTCTCTGTATTGGAAATGTTGCCAGAGATTTACATTTCCTATGCTGCCAAGTGTGCTACGGCACAGTTTTTGTCCTAAGGTTTTAAAAATAGGTTCACCTTTCACTGGTGTTAATTGAAAAAGATCTCCAAAAACAATAACGTGTTTTCTTCCAAAGAGTTCTTTGTAGTTTATTTTAAGGACCTCTTGTAATCTGAGGTGAATCAAAGCCAACATTAGGTTGGAGACCATGCTCATCTCATCTATTAGGAGCATTTTCATTGGTTTCAGAATTCTGCGTAGATCCATATCAGCTTCTGCTGAAGTTTTGGTGTTATACTGGAAGGAGTACCAATCAGTGTAAAGTAACACCACCTATGTAGTAGGCAGCTAAACATGTGCGGGCAGTTACAACAGCTGAAAGATTGTTGTTTGTCAATTTTTAGAGAAATTTTTAGAGGAACTTGCTTATGATTTTTATTAAGAATGTTTTGCTTGAACCAGCTTCACCACTTACATACAGGCGTACAGGTTTATAGTTTTGACAGGTACAAATTTTAGTTTTGTGCCGCACACCATGTTCAATTTCTTTAATTATATCCAGGAAAAGGCTACGCTGTTAATCATTCAGTTGTGATTTCAGTACAACAAAGTTTTATTCAGTTTTCTCATACTGACACATGGTGTTTTCTGCCTCATTTACTATGAGTGGCTCTTCCAGTGGTTCTTGGCTTCCTGTAAGAGAAGGTCGACTGCTCTCAAGAGTGTCTACATTTAGTTGTGCTTGAAGTTCTTCCTCTTGTCAGTGTTCATTGTCCAACATGTTTTTGTACTGCTTGAAATGTATATCTTTTATAGTGCTTTCACTTGCATTGAAAGCATCTTCATAGGAGGCATGGGTGTCCAATAAATCTTCTTTTCTCCATGGTTTAAAATGTTGCAGCAGGGACATGTAGTAAAGTTCTCTATGTTCAGTAGTTTTAAATGATAGCTTCATATGATTAATCAGGCTGCATTTTGGTAAGTTTTACCAGGCTGGCCTCACATTTGACTATGTATTTACATGTTTTCTCATCTGGTTTAATATTATTTTTGCCTGAGACATTTTGGGCTACGTGGTATAGACACATGTTTTCCAAAGCAGTACTTCTGTTTGGGTAGTATATGTAGAATGTGTTCAATACATTTATTTTCAAAATGTCCTGGCTGTTGGGATCGTTTTTGGCTATTGTTTCTTTGTCTTGGTAAGATTTGAAAACTCTTTTTCTGGATGCAGCAGGACCAAGGCTTAGCCAGACTATTTTTTTCTATTTCTCATATAAGGATGTGCCGGTTAAACAGTCTGTGGCTTCGTGGCAACCACATTCTCTATGGCAGAACATGTTTATGCCAACAGCTGTATAATGTGTGTGACAGTGTTTTGTCAGATGATATGCCATCCCAGAGGTCTTTCAGTTCTGTTTTCTCTGCTTTGATTAAGTAGGCTGTGACATGTCGTGCAACTGCAGTAGAATTGTATGCAATGTACTGCACATCTATGTTTACATTCCACAAGAGGTCAATGATTGCATTTGATGTACTTTGATGCTTCACTTCTTTTAATGCATTATATGTGTTCTTAGGCATTTTGCCTTTCACACTGTGTCTAACAGAAGACATGAAGCTGATTACTTGTCCTTTTGCTGAAACTCAACTAGGGAAACCAAAGCAGCATTTGGTGTAGTATTTACCTTTGTTTTTATATCTGTGTCGACAATATGTCAGAATGTGTGCATGTAGCTCACTATGTACGCTTTCTGAAGGGATTTTGCAAGTGACATATTTGTGAATGAACTGTAAAACAGTGTTATCTCTGTCCTGACCAAATTTGGGAGCATCATTTATCCTAAAAGCATGTGGATGTGTGGTGCTCCTCTGGATTGATATTCTTTCCTCCAAAAGAATTGTTGCACTTCCCAGAGGGGAGGAATTGTTTTATTGCAGCATGGCAATTTAGCAGTGATGGAAGTACCTTGACACATTTACAGGGTCAAGAGAGCAGAGTTCTCCTGGTGTTTTTATGTCTATCTCTGCTCTGTTTTCATTTGCTATGCATAGGAAATCGTGCAAGTTTTCCCATGCATACTCTGCACGACTTAAAGTGACAAACCATGTGTATTTGCGCACTGGACATGAGTCCATGGTTTGTCATATTTTCATTGTTAATTTGTCTTTGGCTTTCACATACTGACTGAGGAATTACCATAAGGATTTGAAGGATTGTTTTCGTACGTTACACATTGAGGTGCACAACCATTTGTAGATGGAACAGATTGGTTTGTTGCAATGGATAGTTGATTGTAAGTTTGTTTGGGATATTCTTTCAATCAGCGTTTCTTATGCCATAATGGTGCTGTCTACCTATTCATACCCTCGGACACTGATATGTATGGCAATTAGGTTTGTTTGCTCTTGTTTGTATGCCTCTTCATTGAAATATGGCTCTGTGCTGGGTGTGTGAATCCACTAACCTGCACAGACGTTTGCAAAGGTATCTATGTTGATGTTACATATGCTGTGAAGTACTTTTTGTAGTTGAATAATTAATCTTGTGAGTGGTTTCATTCTGTTTAAAAGTAATATAAACAATGTCCTTTTGAAGAGCATTGCACAGTCTATGAGAGCTTCCAGGATACGTTTTCTGTGGTAAGTTTTAAGGGTTTGAGTGTGATTTCTCCCCTGTTCTGAAGGACTCTATGGTGGAACATTTTTTGTAAATTGATTTTTTTGGAATGCTTTCCTGTGGCTACATTAACATTGGTAGATGCAGTGTTACCACTACCGGTAGTTGCATTCATCTTAATACATTTCTTTTTAGTTTTACATTTTGGATGAGGGGTCACACTTTTTTCCCTGCTACCTGGTTCTGCTTTGCTCAGTGAATGTATTATTTCATACAAATGTTTCTAGAGTCGGATGGCTATTTTGTATGTTTTGAGTTTTATCTGCTCTATTTCTGCGTTGTTTTCCTTGGATTTGCTTTTTGGTAGGCATTGTTAGGCATTCTCTTGTGATTGTTGGAAAAAAAAGGATAGTGTGGGTTTGGAAGTTGTGCAATGTATTTGTGTTCACTGTACATAGAGGGTTGTGTGATTGTGGAAAGGGTTGTGTCAGGAATCAGAGCTGGCAAAGGCGTGAAGTGTGTAAATACGCCTATTGAGACATTATGGTCTGAATTGGATATGAAAACTACAATTCCCAGCATCCTGGTGGTTCTGGGTAGTTCGGCCCGTGCACGCCTTGTCAGCTGCAATGCATTAAGAATCAACGCAGCTTAAAGGCAGGCAACGGCTACCGGCAGGTGTGGCTTATTGTTTTTTCATTGTGCGGCGGAAGGCAGACGGCAGCGTTTGGCCGCAAGGAGTTGGAATTCGCGTGCTACTGAGGCAAGGCACGCTCGGGAGTTTATGCGTTCACTGTGCAACATGAAGCAGGAGGAGCGCCGAGTCACCGGCAATACAACGCTTGAAGTTCTTCGTCTGGGAAATTCCTCAGGGTTCCCCAGACTCCAGTTAAGTACTCATGAGGGCAATGGGGGGCACTATTGGCAAAACGGCTTGAAGTGATTGTTCAGCTATTTTCGTTTGTGTCTGGGAGGTCCTGAGGGGCCCCCAGATCTAAGATAAGTAACGACCGCATTTCTTGTATTTTACATGTTGGGACTAAGTGTCTTGGTTACGCATGTGGCACACAAAAACATTCTAAATGTGTGTATTTGGGTCATTCCGGACATATTGCAAATGGACCATAACTCTTCACTAGTAAATGAAACTAAGGGAAGTGTATTTATGTTGTACGTTGCTAACACTGCCCTACGGGCCATGTGTACTGTGTAAACATTTCTGGGAAGTTTTACCTTATGTGTTCATATTGCTTGCTTATGTGTTGTTTCAGTCAGAGTCTGATGTAAGCAGGGTATACTACACGTATTAAGGTGTACTACTCAGGAGTTAAACACATGTCAGGAGTACTGGTGAAAGTAATGTTTGCCCTATGTTAAACAGAGTAGGGTTTTTTCCTGGTGCTTCCCTGTTCCCATCCAGTGTAGGAGTCCCTCATCCTCTTACCGGTTTACCTAAATTCCCCTTCCTATCCACATCTGCTAAAGGTGGAGGTGTCAGTTCCATTTGGCTTAGGTGGTTGTGAGTATCCCAATTTGGGGGTGGCTTATTATGTCACAATCACAGTCACTGGAGGGAAGAGAGACCCTCCAGATTGGGAGCATCCAAGGCAGATACGGAACAGTGGAAGGTTAATAAATTGTGTTTGTATTGTGGCCAGGCAGGTCATTTTATCCATACCTGTCCTAATTCTCCACAGAGGAGTACGGGAGGGGATTGAGGCAAGAAGGAGGCGGGAAAAGAATTGGGCCGCCTTAGGGGGAACTCAGGTGACAAGCCCAAAGGAAGCAAAGTTCCCCAAATTGGTGGCAAATACAATTGGAAGTAAGACATCTCATTTGGATATTTTGGTAACATTATGTTGGGCAATGTCTGAACAGGGGGTGATGGCAAGAGTGGATTCCGGAGCCACAGGTAACTTTGTGGATATTACATTGGCACACCAGTTAGGACTACCAGTAGAAGATAAAACAAGAGTGGAAGGGGTGCAGTCGGTGGACGGTTCTCCTTTAGTGTCCGGTCCAATCAGACAACAAACGCAAATTTTACAGATGACATTTGCATCAGGTCACACAGAAAACATTGTTTTTGACTTGATGGCTGCTCCACAGTTTGGTTTAATTTTAGGCATGTCTTGGTTAGTGCAACACAATCCCAGAATTGATTGGGCAAAGCAGACTGTTGAATTTACAGAACAGACATGTCAAGAACATATGATATCGGAGGTGGGACTGGCAAAAGGGTTGGTTAATCAAGAAGGAAGAAATCAGTTGGTGGGAACAGTGGATGTAGGGATTCCCTTGTAATATAGAGAGTTTGCAAAGGTGTTTGACAAAAGTGGGGTGGAACAGCTGCCACCCCATCGCCCATATGATTGTGTCATTGAATTGGAAGCTGGGGCGAAGTTGCCTTGCAGTAGAATTTACGCCCTGACAGAAACAGAAAATAACCATTTAAGAGAGTATTTGGATGAAATGCTGGCGAAGGGATTAATTAGACCTTCCACATCCCCGGTCTCTTCTCCCTTGTTTTTTGTCCCAAAAAAGCGGGGACATTACGAACTTGTATAGATTACCGCGCATTGAACAAAGTAACGATTAAGAATAGGTTTCCATTACCGCTAATTTCAGTATTATTGGATCAGGTGCGGGAGGCCAAAATTTACACTAAATTGGATTTAAGGGGGGCATACCACTTGATCAGAGTACAAGAGGGAGATGAGTGGAAAACGGCTTTTTGGACAAAGTTTGGTTTGTTTGAATATTTGGTCATGCCGTTCGGATTATGTAATGCTCCTGCGGCATTTCAATTCTTTATGCAAGAGGTCTTGAGGGATTTCATTGATGTGTTTGTAATTGTGTACATTGATGATATTTTGATTTATTCAGCTTCACCAGAGCAGCATGTTCAGCATGTGAGGGCAGTTCTTCAGGGGTTGCAGGAGTATCAGCTATGTGTAAAATTGGAGAAATGTGCATTTCACACCAGGCAAGTGGAGTTTCTAGGGTTTATTCTCACTCCAGAAGGGGTAGTGATGGATGGCAAGAAAGTACAAGCTGTGACAGATTTGCCATCTCCTCAATGCATCAAGGACGTCCAATTGTTTTTAGGATTTGCCAATTTCTATCTGCGTTTTATTAGTAATTTCTCAACCATTGTAACACCAATTATGCGATTGCTTAAGAAGGCAACACAATTCATTTGGGGTCCTGAAGCAGAAAAGGCTTTTCAAACTTTAAAGGTTGCATTTACAACTGCACCGGTGTTGAAACATCCAGATACGAGTCAAATCTTCCAGGTGGAGACTGACGCTAGTAATTTGGCAGTAGGGGCCATATTGTCACAGAAGGATAAGGAGGGGGTATGGTATCCAGTGGCATTCTTTTCTAGAAAGTTATCAGGTTGTGAACAAAACTATTCCATCACGGATAAGGAGTTGTTGGCTATTCAATCAGCATTTTTAGAGTGGAGACATTACCTATTGGGGGCTAAGGATCAGGTAGTAGTGGTAACTGATCATAAGAATTTGCAATACTTTAAAACTGCTCACAAGCTTAGTCCCAGACAACTCCGCTGGTCTCAGTATTTTAATGAATTTGACTTTGTGGTAACATTCAGGCCAGGCAAGAATAATGGAAAAGCGGATGCACTGTCTAGGCAGCAAAATATGGAGAGTGGGGTGAGTGAAGTTAAAACAATTATTCCCCTTGAGAAAATCATTCGAGCAATCACCACAAACTTAATATGTGAGGTTAAGAAGGCATTACCACCTCGGCAACTCCAGAAGTGGTGCGACAGTCATCCAGCAAGAAAGGTGCGGCAAAGGTTACCATACCATCAAGATCGATTATTTCTACCTACTAAAGAAGTACAGGAAAAAGCATTATATTGGTGCCATAATTCTCCCTTAGCGGGACATGCTCGGCAAAGGAAAATGCAAAATATGCTAGAAAAATATTTCTGGTGGCCTACGTCGAGACAGGATGTGGGCCATTATCTAGTGAAATGTGAAAATTGTTTGAGAAACAAAGCAGATCAAGTAAAGAAAAGAGGGTTACTACAACAATTACCAACCCCTGAGAAAGTATGGACTCACATATCAATGGATTTCATTACCGACCTTCCATCTGATAAGCAATTTGACACTATTTGGGTAGTGGTGGATTTTTTGTCTAAGTAAGCGCATTTTATTCCTTGTGAAGGCATACCTGGAGCAGGCATGTTAGCGGAATTGTTTCTTCAACATGTGGTTAGACTGTATGGTTTGCCAAAAAGTATTGTTTCGGACAGAGGTCCTCAATTTACTTCACGGTTTTGGCGTGCTTTTTGTCGCATTTTGGGAATCAACTGCGCTCTTTCCACTAGTTATCACCCTCAAACTGATGGTCAGACAGAACGAGTCAATCAAACACTCGAACAATACTTAAGAGGCTATTTAGGTGATGGCCGGGAGTCGTGGGTACAGGCACTCAGGTTGGCGGAATTTACATATAACAAAACGCTGCATACATCCTTGGGTATGTCTCCTAACGAATGCCTATTTGGGTATGAGCAGAATATGATACCAGAACATTTACCAGAAGTGGAGAATCTACCAGCCTTACAAGACCGAAAACAGTTGCTTCTCAAGATCCGACAGAAAGCACGCACTAATTTGGAACAGGCTGAAAAAGGCTATAAAAAACATGCTGACAAACACAGACAGGAGAGTCCGCCTTATAAAGTAGGGGACAGAGTTTGGTTATCAACCAGAAATCTCGCTATAGTGGGATCTCGAAAATGTATGCCTAGATATATTGGACCTTATGAAATCATTGCATGCGTGTCACCATCAGCTATGAAACTGCGTTTGCCAAAAATCCTACGCATACACCCAGTATTCCATGTTTATTTGCTTAAACCTGCAGCTCCAGGGACAACTATGAAAAAACCTCTGGCTATAGTGAAAGATGGGAACCTGGAATACGAAGTAAAACGCATCGTGGATTCTAAAAGAAGATACAGACGACTATGGTATTTGATCCATTGGGAAGGTTACGGTCCTGAGGATTGTTCTTGGGAACCAACTAGAGAGGTCCATGCTTCCAGGTTAGTGAAACAATTTCATTTACGCAAAGGCGTGGAGTGTGTAAATACGCCCATTGAGACATTATGGGCTGAATTTGTTAATGAAAACTACAATTCCCAGAATCCTTTGTGGTTCTGGGTAGTTCGGCCCGTGCTCGCCTTGTCAGCTGCAATGCATTAAGAATCAACGCAGCTTAAAGTCAGGCAACGGCTACCGGCAGGTGTGGCTTAATGTTTTTTCATTGTGCGGCGGAAGGCAGACGTCCGCGTTCGGCCGCAAGGAGTTGGAATTTGCATGCTACTGAGGCAAGGCACGCTCGTGAGTTTACGCGTTCACTGTGCAGCATGAAGCAGGAGGGGCGGTGAGTCACGCTTGAAGTTCTTCATCTGGGAAATTCCTCGGGGTTTCCCAAACTCCAGTTAAGTACTCATGAGGGCAATGCGGGCACTATTGGCAAAACGGATTGAAGTGATTGTTCAGCTATTTTTGTTTGTGTCTGGGAGGTCCCGAGTATTTTACATGTTGGGACTAAGTGTCTTGATTACGCATGTGGCACACGAACATTCTAAATGTGTGTATTTGGGTCATTCCGGACTTATTGCAAATGGACCATAACTCTTCCCTAGTGAATGAAACTAAGGGAAGTGTATTTATGTTGTACGTTGCTAACGCTGCCCTACGGGCCATGTGTACTGTTTAATCATTTCTGGGAAATGTTCCCTTATGTGTTCATATTGCTTGCTTATGTGTTGTTTCCGTCAGAGTCTGATGTAAGCAGGGTATAGTACACGTATTAAGGTGTACTACTCAGGAGTTAAACACATGTCAGGAGTACTGGTGAAAGTAATGTTTGTTGTATGTTAAACAGAGTAGGGTTTTTTCCTGGTGCTTCCCTGTTCCCATCCACTGTAGGAGTTCCTCATCCTCTTACCGGTTTACCTAAATTCCCCTCCCTATCCACAACCTCTCCCTAACCCCTTTTTCCCCCATTGGCTGCCACGTGTTGACCTGTTATCTAAATCAGGCACCTGTGCCAACCACGGTGGGAGGGTCGAGTTCATTCGGCTTCCGTGGTTCTGGGGAGAGTGTCGATCTCTCTTCCCTCCAGTGACTGTGATTGTGACAGGTTGTTACTTTTGGTTGGGAAGGTTGTTCTGGTATGTGTGTGTGTTCCTGTGTGAAAGGTTTGCTTCAATGTGTATGACAGTGTACTGTGCCTGAAGAATTAAGGACATTACGATGTTTTCACAAAACTAGTGGGTGTTTCCATACTGGTGTTCAGATGACAATACAAAGAGTGGACCTGCTAAGGTGCAATGAGTAAGAGTGAAGCAAGTGCTGTTGGGTTGGATAGAATTTTCTAGGCTACAATACAACAACACTGCACTGTCTGAGTAACAGGCAGAACACTCCTACAGTACTGCACTTACTTTGTTGGATGTGAAGAGTAGGTTTCTTCTGGGTTTATCTTCCAGAAGAGACGTCACTGGCTTTTAGGAGGCTGTTCTTCACTGCAATTGTGAAAGAAGGAAGTAAATGGGTATGTATTGTTATTTTCCTTTGAGATAGGGCAAGGAACACCCATATTTAGGGACCAGACAGGTCTAATTTCCTTTGGTGTAATAGACCTCATGTTGCAAACATGACCTCTTGTCCGTCTCCTGAGTTTGACTTACCACAGGGTCATTGCAGTCCATCCGCTTTAATTTACCACCTAACGCAAAGTATTCTAATTTTTGGGATGTGAATGTACTCTTCAATATGTCAATTATTTCTGTCGTGGCCTGATACTGATTCATTGTCTTTGCAGCAGTCATGTGCTAAACTCACAAAGACAGTGGGCCTCATTCCGAGATTGGAGGCAGCCAAAGCTTTACTTTGTATTTTGCTCACTGGGGGCCCCGATTCAAAGAAAAGTGTGCATTTATCCCACAAAGGCCACGCAACGAGAACGACAATGTGCGAGCTTGCATGCCGAATAAAAAATAGGCACCCCGTGTATTCATGGAATGTTCTGCGCAAAGTATCTGTATACCGAAGTCACGGCCGGAACGCCCTCAACACACCCTGGCGCAAAGCGAAAACAGACAGAAAAGCTTCCTTTGCGTGATCCCCCATGCACGAATATATGGCCATTCAAACAGTGCGTGGGGTCCCCCACAAGCAGGCCTGCATCTCGGGGACCCTCCATGGGGTCCCACTTAACTGGTACCGGCACTCCAACAACATGCGTATGATGTATTGTTACTTGGGTAAGATTCGGACAATCTGCATGCGAACCCCGTAAACTGTTAGTGCACCACACTACACTGCGTATGTGCACCACTAAGTCTGATCAGATCGCCCGCTGTATACACACACCCCTAAATCTGACATGCAAACCCACCTCCATGCTGCGATTCCTATGCGCAAGTGTCTTTACGCCTGCCTTCGGGTGGTGGAGAGATCAAGGAATTTGCGTGGGCATTTCGCAGGCGAGAGGTTGCGCAGTCACATCCATTAATACGCTTTGTTGTGTACATTTGTGAGTGTGCTATGGACTGCCTTTGGCCCGTCCCTCGTAATGCCCTCTTTTTCCCTTGTTCGTTGTCATTTTTCAAGTTCTGCCCCCTACGCTGCCCTTGCAGAGACATGCTGGGCCTTCGCAGAACACGCAAATGTCCCAGAAAAGTCCCATGCATTCGATTCCATGAATCGCCGAACAGGGATTTGCGTGCAGACTGACATGCAAATCCACAATTTTCCATGCAAATATTTCCATGAATCAACTCCACAGCATCTCCAAAGGCGATACTTGGAGACCTTCTTTAAGCAAAATGCACTCCGCGCACCAGCAAAAGTGGCATTCACATAACGTGCCCCAAGCAAAAGAGGCATGTTATGTAAATGTCACATTCGCTGGTCTGCTGAATTATTTTTTTTGCATACCTCAATGAGCAAAATACCTTCAGCATACCATCAAGGGACGCATTTGATGCAGTGAATAAGCAAATAGCTTATTGGCTGCTGCAGCCTTCCCCTTGCAGTATTTTCCAAGCAGTGTTTTGTTTTTTGCTCCCAGAAAGTCTTCAAAGGAAATCCTTGGAGACTCTCTGTGAGAAAAATGCAGTGAGCACAACAGCAAAGGTGGCATTAACATAACAAGCAGATGCCCATTATGTAATGTGGTAGGTCAGAAGAAGGAGACCAATTACTTTTTATCATAGTCAACAAGTGATGTATTGAAATAATAAGAAAGTGACCTATGTATCCCTATTCTATGGGTGTCCCTACCTAACAAAACAAACTTGTCAGTGGTGAAGTCCAAAAAGTAAACAGTCTGTCCTCCGTCTCAAAATAAATCTATTCTCGCACTACCACTAAAGAAAGAAACTATAAATGTACCGGAGAATGACTCCCTTTTAACAGATAGGCTGTTCAGTCCTAACAGATGATATTCAAATAGTTCTTGGCAATCTCTTGATTTAATTCCTTTAGTTCTTCTCTGGAATTCTTTCACACTCCTGCCATCCACTTTCCTTTTAGACATGACCCTGTTCGTCTTGCAATATTTGCTTGTTCACCGCTTTGGGATACGTCCTCTTAAAGTGTCTTTATAAGGTAACCTTTTCCCAACACTTTAAAGGAACCCAAATGTCTCTTTCCTCCATCTTGACTTTCTGTATTCCGTTGCTTCCTTATTATCCCCAAAACAACATGCTCTACACAAGTCTTCTATTTTTCTTTAGAAATACTTGCTTTGCCAGTGGGATGAGTATACTGAGTCTCATAGTTATACTCACACTTATAAAGACTTCTTGAGTCACTGGTACATGTGGGCTGAGTCCTGTTGTTTTCTCACACTTATAAACATGGCTTGTGTCACTGGGGTGAGTAGGCTGAGTCCTGTAGTTAGTCTTAACACTTCTAAACACTTCTTGTGTTACTGGGATGAGTTGTTTTCTTCCTGTAGTTAGTCAAACACTTATAAACAGTTATTGTGTCACCAGGACAAATAGGCTGAGTGTGTCTCTGCTCCCGTTATTCCTCCACGTTTCTCCTGCCTCTTGTTAAATTTTTTCTCACAGGCTAGCATCACCGGATCTCCCTTTGTGATCGGAACAACTCTCAGCATCGGAACGACCTCGGAGGTCACGCCGGCTCTTGTTGTTTCTTCGGTGTGGTTCTGCGTAGCCACGGCTGCAGCGGTCTCTGCGCTGTTTCTGGAGTGAACAGTCCACCTTTCCCAGGTCTCACCACTGCTCATTTAGTTCTCCTCTCCTCTGGGTTCTCTTCCCCTGCACAACTTAGATCTCTGGTTTCCCAGCAACATCAAAGGCGTTTCTCTCTCTTTGATGAGTAACCTCTCTTACTCGTCTGGGCTCCTTTATCACAGTTGGATTAATTTTGGAGCATGGAGTACTCTGTTTTACTTGCCAATCTCTCGTCTATGTCTCAGTGGTTTTGATGCTATGGATATTTACCATACTGTTGTTTAAATCAGAATGTTTCTATACATCATTCACTATCATCTTTGGTGACAATGTAATTCATCTTCTTGCCATCAGTCTGCTTATCGATATGGTCTATTTTTATCATTTGTTTACATTTCTTTTTCATCACCCCCTTCTTCTCATTTTATCTTGCGTTTCTTGCAGAGCTTGCATTCTTACCTTGCAGTTATTTAAACTGTAGTGCCCCCACATACTACCCACTATCATCCAGAGTTCTTATCAGATTCATTCTCTCAGGGTCTGTTTGTTAATCTACATAGTTCATCTTCCTTCCATTACTAACAACCCATTTCTGTTTTTTATTTTTATTGGTACCAGCATCTTTGTTTTCTTTTTTTAGTGTACAGAGCTTTATTTAGTATTGTTCAGTTCTTGCCTGCTCTACGACTCGGGCCAGCGTTCTTTCGTCATCCCTTGACGTCTTTACCCCTTTTTAATTGCACACGTGCCTTTGGCATTCCCTTTGGGTGTACCATGTACAGCACTCTGCTGTGCGGAATCTTGGCACACTCACGTCGTGCGAACTGGTAAGTTGCCTTACCTCCTTAGCTCCAAAGGTTCTTTGCATTAACTTTTCCCCTTCCTGAAACTGGATTGTTGTTGTTATTTCTTAGGCGTGAGTTCAGTCCGTTTCACCTACATAAGGTACTCCACGGCTATCAGATCTTTGCATGTGTTCTATGATTCTTTAACCACGCTGCTTGAACCACTCCATTTTTATGCTCTTTCTTCTGCGTGTTGAATTCCAGACACTGATGGTCCAAGCTAACAGAGAATGAAAGGTACCATTTCAGTTTGAAAGACGTCTCTGTTTAGTTTGGTTTCACGTTGCACATGTAGAATCACTATATGTTGGATCTGCCTTTATTGTAGATTTTCCCTGATGAAGGCTCTGGCCGAAATGCATGGGCTACTGTGATTTGTCTGGTTGAAATACAAGCAAGGTTGGACATTATATGCTTACTAAATCAATACGTTCTACTAAACACGTGCCTCTCCACTTCTTGCACGGTTTTTGGTACTGGGAGCACACTGCACCGGAGCATGTTGCTCTTGTCTCTTTGTGACTGATTTTCCCAATTGAGCCTTTTGGGTATCTATTGTGCTCCTCATATTCGAACTTTGTGTCGCTATCTATTCTTTAACATTCTGTGGTGCCCACCCCACTAGCTGTCCGAAGTTATTTGAATTTGCCTCTGTGCTTCATATAGAATGTCAAATCCACCTCACTTACATGAGTGGGAGTTTAGTTGAGTATAGTCCCTACCAATCACCTGTGCTGTTTTTCTATCCATGAGGTGGTTGTCTAGAGAGAGCGAGGATATGCCTTTGCTGTCTGGTGCTGCCGAGGGGGACCTCCAGAGGATTCCACTCTTTTCGCTGAGGAATTGGATCTCCTTTCTTGTTGGGGAAGTTTTTTGAATGACAGGAGTGTTATCACAGCTTCAGAAGAGGATGGTCATTAGCTCCAACCTGATACATGTTATGGGGATCTTTATGAATATTTATCTTATGGTCCTCCATATTAGTTTGCAAATGTTGTTCCTGCTCCTCTTAACAAAAAAGTTCATACTTATTTATTTATTTATGCTGGAAGTAAAGAATATCGCATTCATCACGTTGGCTCCATGGCCCTCATTACAAATTGGGCAGCGCTTGTTAAATGCAGCGTCATTACCGTATACTGCAGCATTACAGCACCGCCCAACTATAGGTTGGATGGATAGTTGGATGTAGGTTTGACGGATAGTTGGAGGATTCGCCTCCAGCCATGAGCTGGAGTTAAATCTGCCAGGTTTCTGCACATTTTCAGCGGAATTACCTTAGTGGAATTACCGCTGTGGTAATTCCTCTCAAAAATTCCCATTGACTCCGACCAACAAAAAAAAAATGGGGATTTACACCGCCACTTACAATTCGCACTTATACTGCTGGACTTAGTGGTGGTAACGGTAATACAGTTTGGTGATACCTGGGCGGATTTACCACCCAGTTACCACCAAACGTGTAACGCGGCTCCGTGTCTCTTAATAGAATCGAATCCCCAACTGTGTAGGGCTGTATTCCAGATTTTTCAGCACGTTCATTTGAGATATTTGTATTGAATAGCTGTCATTATTGTAGGTGCCCATTGTTTTTAATTTTTTATTTTGTAAATCAAAGGTAGCTGAGTCCGCTGATAAAACGTCTGTCCGAAGCGCCCTTGTTATGCTGCATGCAGCTCTGGCAATGTTATGGTATGGTACTGTGTATTAATAAAGCACCTATACACAAGGTAAGTGCTTCAAAGCGCTCAATTCCTCCTCAATACGCCTCTCCCCATATGCCTGTAGTGTCCCTCCAGGGGGCTTCATGGTCGATTTTCAGGGCCGTGTCTTTCCGTTGCTGATGGACCGTACCCCACACTGGCCTTCACAAAGTTCTCCGTGAGTGTACTGGTGCAGTACTAGTCTTTGTCCCAGCTCCAGAGGGTGGGGTGTGAAGGCTCATGGCCTGGTGCTTTTTTTCTTTTGCAAACCTTGCCGTCTCCATGTTAAATAGGGGTCAAACAGTGTTGTGTTGCATTGCTGCAGTGCTGCTTTTGGTTTGACTACACTGCGCTGCAGAAAAGGAGGATTGCGTGCCACACCATGGTTAGGACAGGAAAATCAAAAAGCAAAAAGCACTTTGGGATGCTTAACCAGAAAAGGAAGGGCCTGGCAATGCTGCTTGCATGCCAGATTATAAGAGGCAGGGACTCGTAAAGGTGATTTTGTATTCAGTGGTTTGCTTGTTTCACAATCAGAATAGTTATTATCAGCAGTGTTAATAATTAATTGTTCAGTTGACAGGCCTGGTGGATTAAAGGTGTTTAGAGAAGCATCCGCTATTCTGTGAGGCTGCCGTAAGGGCCAGTGATGAAGTAGGCCATGGATCCAGGTGTAAGCAACTTGTACAATATGGCCAACTCAAAAGGACAAGAACAGGAGGCTTTGACAGGACAATGGACCGATCACAACCACTTTCTGCATCAAGGGGCAGCTGATTAACACTACCATCCATATAACATATTTCTGTTGCCGAGGTTTAAGGTGTGCCTTCAAATGAAGCTCACCTCCGCACAGCACACAGGACAGCATCCGATGCTTCCAGTGGAAGAGAATAAGGTACACAGACATGATCAGAGCAAGGTATCACTATGGTACCCATTGATGGACATGCAGAATATTCACTGCATATATGTTTCAGTGCAGAACAATCATTCCAAAGAAATTCACCCACAATATGCCTTGGGAGAATCAGACACAGATAGTATGTTGGGAAAGGGCATACTGGTTTATGGGGGGCAGGTAAGGTGGGTTTGAGGGTCAATGGGGGGCTGCTGCAGATCCACCCGCTCTTCCATGTAGTTGCTGCATAGAGTATAGGAATGATAAACAATTAGAAATTAGGAATTCTGCACTGAAAAAAATAAGCAGTCGAAACACATGTCACCAGGCCCTTGTTGGAGCAATGCAGAGACACAAATGGTGAAAGGAAGGTTGCAGCACAGAAGATTTGCCCATCAGCAAACATAGAAGAGGTTTTGGAGAAAGTCCTAAGCATTCCCTCCCCCCACAGCTAACAAAACACAGTTGACCAGAAAGGGGTGAACGCATTCAGTACTTTTTGAAAAATTAAGTGGGGTATTTTGAGCTTGTGTTTTCCATGTGTATGGCTTTGCACTTGTTATTTTTATCTGCATTCCTCCAAAACAATGCCAAATAGATCGATCGAAATGCAGGATCAGAATGCTGGTTTCTCTTGTGATGGCGTAGAGGCGGGGGGCTATAGCCCGGGTCTTTTGGTTGTAGCCCTGGATAGAAGCTCCGCAGCTACAACCAAAAGGCTAGCTAGCCCCGAGTCCCGAAAGTCCCGACATTAGCGTACCCCCAGATCTTTGCTAGAACTCGCAATACCCAGGGTGTACAGTGTTGTGTGTGGCCGCACGGCCCTTGCAGGCACACGCACACGCATGCATACAAAGAGGACCCGGGACGCGATGTTGCTCGCTACGCGTCCCGGCGGCAACTGCCGCACGGACGCAGTTTATTCCTACTGCGCATGCGCGGGTCACAACGAGGCCCGCGCATGCGCACTACCACAAACTGGGACGTCACATCCCTTTTTAACTTTAACCAAAACAGTGTAAACCTTCGGGGTGTGCATGCCCCTGCACAACTTGTGACCGTATGAGCGGTCGCATTATCAACTTTAAGTCTCACCTCACATTCTCAGCTCAGTCACCTGAGTCCAGGACGTAGTCCTTGAGATGCCCCGGTAGCCTCCACTCACGGCGGACCGGGTACCTTGGCGAGGTAGTGGGTGGTGTGGGACACCCCGGTTCAGAGTCTGTGGGGGCCCTGGCTTGCTCACCCCCCTGATCTCCAGGTGGCTCCTCCCGACTCACGGATTCCTCCGGAGCCCCGTTCCTAGCAGGCATCTCGAGTCTTTTGAAGAAAGATCGGTTGCGCGTGACTGTTCCTCGGTCGCAGGCCGCCGTCACCATCGTGCCTTTCACATGAGTTACCTTCCACGGGCGCGGCTCAAATGGTAGGGACAGCTTCCCTTCGGGGTGCCGGTTCCTGACCAGCACCGCGTCCCCTACTCGCACCTCCTTTTCCTGCAGACCCCTCCGTTCACTTTCTTTCTCATTGCACCTGGCCCGTTCTTCCTGGACTCCCTCGTCATTGATCATTCCTGGCAGACGGCCCTCCTCTTCCGGTAACATTCCCCTCGGGCATCGTCCGAACAGTGCTTCGGCGGGAGCCACTCCCGTGGACTGGTGGGGCGTCGTGCGATATTCTCGTAGAAATTCCACTAGTTTTCTCTCCAGGTCTTCACCGCCACTGGCGGAAATCCTTAGAACCTTGTTGAGGGTCCGATTCATTCTTTCGGCCTCACCGTTGGCTCGCGGCCAGAGTGGGGACACTCTGTGATGCTGGATACCCCTTTCTTGGAGGTAGATTGCGAACTGGCTGCCTGTGAACGGCGGCCCGTTGTCTGAGCACAGTAGGTCCGGGAATCCGTGTGTGGCGAACATTTTATCCAACGCCTTCGTCGTGAACTCCGTCGCCGTCGACTCCACCACTTCCACCTCGGGGTATCTGGACCATTGGTCGACGGCTACCAGAAAGTACATGCCACGACCAGTCGAACCGAAGTCCACGTGAACGGTCCCCCATGGCTTGTTACTGCACTCCATCAATCTTATCGGTGGGGCTCTGTCTCCTGGGGTCGCCGCCTGGCAAGCTAAACATCTCCTCACGAAGTTCTCCACTCTCCTCTCCAAATCCAGGAACCAGACTTTGGGTCTTAGCCGTGCCTTCTTTTTGACGACCCCCGTGATGACCAATATGGGCCAGTTCGAGCACCCTTGTCCTCAGTGCCCGTGGAATGACGATTTGTCGCCCTCTGAGTATCAGCCCATCGTCTGAGACGGAGAGTTCATCTCTCACTTTCCAGAGTGCCTGGAGGTCTATCTGGGCCTCCTCTTGTCGGCGCGAGTTGTTGCGCAGCACCTCCCTCCAATCACCGCTCCTCACTGCGGTTTTGATAATGCTAAAAACCTCGTCGTTGGAGCATTCCGTCGCTATTGAAATTCTCGAGAGTGCCATTGGAAGGGACCCTTCCACCACTTGACACAGCAGCCCATGGCATTCGCTCGCACCAATGTCAGTGACTGTGCTTTCCCTGTTGGGGTGGCGCGACAAATAGTCGGCCGGGTTGTTTGTTCCTGGTCTATAGATTAGTCGCACACCATACTCCATCAGGGCCAACATCCACCTTTCGATCCTGGGGGGCGGCTTGGATGACACGCCTGCAAGTATGGGCAGTAGCGGCTTGTGGTCGGTCACCACCACGACGGGTTTGCCCAGGATGTATAAACGGAAATGGCGACAGCCCCACAGGATGGCCAACGCCTCCCGTTCGATCTGCGAGTATTTGATTTCCGTGTTTGAAAGGGCCTTACTTGCGTAGGCAATGGGACGCATGTCCCCGCGTTCATCAGGTTGCAGCAGCACAGCACCTACTCCCACCGGACTCGCATTGACCACCACCTCCGACTCCACCTTGGGGTTGAAATATGCCATGGTGTCCCCATCGGACAGGGCGTTCTTCAGGGCCTGAAATGCTTCTTATTCACTGGCATGCCATTTCCACACTGCGTCGTTTCTTGTTAGCACCCTGAGCGGTTCTGCCAGCGACGTCAGCCCTTTGATGAAACGCCCGCAGTATGTTACCATCCCCAGGAAACTCCTTACTTCCGTGGGGGACTGTGGGGCGGCGGCTTCCTTAATGTCCTTGACTTTGGCCGGGTCAGGTGACACACCGGCCGTGTGGAATGTGAAACCAAAGAAACCAATGCAGTCTTTGAAGAATTCGCACTTTTGCCGATGTAGGGTGAGCCCTAAGTCCTTCAGCCTCTGGAGCGTGCTCTCAAGTCTCTTCATGTGCTCTCTTTCCGAATCCGCGAATACTAAGATGTCGTCCCTCATGTTCAATACACCTTTTAGGCCTGCCAACGCCCCCCTGATGGTGTTCTGAAATACTTCGGCAGCCGACGAAACTCCGACGCTCAGGCATTTAAATTGGTATAGACCGTCATGCGTCGTGAAGGTCGTTATGAATCTGGAGTCCGGGTGCAGCTCAAGCTGGTGGTAGCCCGCCCGTAGGTCTAGTTTTGAAAATACTCTTGCACCTTGTAGCTCTCCGATGATGTCATCTAGAGTTGGAGTAATGTGCCTCTTCCTCTTTATTGCGGCGTTTGGAAGGCGCATGTCTACGCAAATTCTCACCGCGCCGGGCTGTTTCGGCTTGGGTGCCACCACAATCGGTGACACCCAGGGTGTCGGCCCCTCCACTCTCTCAATAATATCCATGCTGACGAGTGATCGGAGCTCCTCCTCCACCTTCTCCCTGAGGTGGAATGGTATCCTTCGGTGCTTAAGGGCTGTGGGTCTGATTCCCTCGAAGATGCCTGAGAACTTGTCCAGCAGTGTTTCGATGTCAATCTGGTAGACTTCATATGCAAAATGAACCAAATTGAGGGCCTCCGATGCAGCACAGCTGAGTAGCGAGTGAGGGCTAACGTCCGTGACAAAAAACCTTGCCTTGATGGTATTCTCACTTCTCGATACCGGTGACACGAACACTCCCTTGAGTGGCAACGGGGTGTCCCCTCCAAAAGTGAAAATCTTCGCCATGGATTTGTCCAGTGCCGGGGGGCCTGGGAGTCTTTGATAGTGTTCCTCCGCCAGCACGCACACAGATGCTCCGGTGTCGATGAGGATCTGTGTCGGCACGCCCAGTATGTTCACCACACACTTGGGTTGTCTCTTCCGTTTGCTTCCTGAAGCAATGTTTGAAATGAAAAATACTTCGTCTTCGTCGTCCTCCTCCTCTTCCTCCTCTTCCTCTGCAAGCTGCAACCTCTGTATCTCTTGTTCGAGAGCTGAGATGCTGCGCTGCCTTCTGAAACTGCTGCCCCGTGCTCTCGCTGGGCCTCTCTGTGTAGGCACAGGATCGGGGGCACGGTACATGCGGGCATAGTGTCCCTGTCCATTGCACCGTCCACAGGATCTTGTTTTGGCAGGACATTCCTCTACATGTGGCAGGTCATACCCGCAGTCTTGGCAGAGTGATCCGGGCGCTGCAAGATGCCGGTTCTCAGTTGTCTTCGGGACCCACTTATCCTTCAGCTTGGTCTGTTTGTTCATGGCAAAAGCTTCCTCCCACGTGCTTGGCCTAACCGCTGCGTCCATGCTCGCTCCTTTGGATTCTGCCAGCTCGTACGTCCGTCCGCTATCTAGTATCTGCTGTAGTGTCCTCTCTCAGCACTTGTCGCCGCAATAACCTGAGCTGCAGCCCTGAAGGACCTGGTTTCTTATCATCAACTCCTCGTTGTCCCAGCGATATGTGCTGGCCATCAGCCTCAGTCTGGCACAGAATTGATCGAGGGATTCTTCCTCCCTTTGCTTCTCTTTGCAGAATAAAAATCTTTCATAGTCAACATTCGACTGTGGAATGAAGTGGTTTTCTAGCGCAGTCTTGACAGTGGTGTACGTGACCACTTGCAAGTTGAGTGATTCATAGATGCGCATTACGTCCAGCCCAGCCGAATACAGAAGGGTCGCCCTTTTTGCATCATCGTTGGTGGTTCCGGTCGCTGTGAAGTATATCTCGAGTTTCTTCACCCATAGTAGCCACCTGGGGCCTAGTTTGGACGGGGGGCCTGACGTATCGAACTCCTGCATTGGTAACAGCGACCCCTGTTGCGTCCTCACCGCTCTTGTCGCTGCTTCTGTTTCTCCGTCGCTATCAGCCATCTTCACAGGTCGCACAGGCACCTCTGGATGTGTTAGAGGCCACAAACCTGGCTGGGGTAGGGGCTACACGTACCTCCGGTTGTTGTCTGTCGCCTCTTCCCCTTGTCTTGTCTTTCGTCTCTTTCACCCCTGTGTCTGTGTTTTCAGATTGTCCTCAGGTTGTTGGGGACAGTCAAAGGTTCCAAAAATTGACTGTGTCCTCTCTGGGTAGCAGCGCACGAGCACCTTTTCAGGCCGCTACTGCTCTGAGGAGAAAAGAACTTTCACGCTAGGTCCGCGTCATGCCATCGCGTAGCGATACGGATTATACGCCCACGTGTGTTGGGCGAACGCTATGGCGGCGATCCCGCCTCGTCGCCAGTTGTTGTGTGTGGCCCCACGGCCCTTGCAGGCACACGCACACGCATGCATACAAAGAGGACACGGGACGCGATGTTGCTCGCTACGCGTCCCGGCGGCAACTGCCACACGGACGCAGTTTATTCCTACTGCGCATGCGCGGGTCACAACGAGGCCCGTGCATGCGCGCTACCACAAACTGGGACGTCACATACAGTATAAACAACTTTATCCGATGTTTGTATTATTATTTTTACTGGATTTATAATTTTAAATCAACTGCTTGTTTTAAATCAATATCAACATTGTATAGTGGATTTTCGAGCATTTTTAATTGCATCTTTTGGTCTGTAATGCAAACATATTCGAATTGTTTTGACTGGAACACAGAACACGCCAAGGAGGTCTCGCGTCAGACAGTCCAGTGAGGTGCCCTAACACATTTAAATATCACACCGGTTCTGACAGGATCAGCCTGTTTTAACCTTATCTCCTAGTGTCCCTGCGCTTCATCTTGACACCTGCAGTTGTAATTGCTTTTGTAAACGAGCCCCTCCCCCGCACTCTCTCTGGCTTCTGACGTGTTGTGAAATGGAGTTCCAAATAGCACGGTCATCTTGTTCCTTCTCGAAATCTACAGACGCCCGAACAATGAATTGAAATCTTATCAAGCGAAAGATTAATTTTTCAAAAATATAAAGTGTGGTTTGGCTAACAGAATCCCCAGCCTCGCCTGCACAGATCACACACAGCTCCCCCAGAAGGGAAAGGTCAACAGAAAAAGGATCCCTGCAAACTGAGCAGCTCAAGCAAAGTCAGGCTGCAATATTTCCAATTAAACCAGAAGGGCTCTTTATTTTTTCTCTCTAGCCCTGGCTGCCAATGATCTTCTGATTCCTGTGTTGTTGAGCATTTGTCCTCAAAATAGCAGTGCAAATCAAACCTATTTGTTCTTCAGATCGCTCAAAGAAACAACCCAAGTTCATTTTTCAAATGCCATTTGAAACTCGTGCCATCTGTTTACGTCTTAAAATCTGCATTGGTCAACGGAAGCAGTGTCTAGATATGAGGGCTTACATACTGAAACATATATTATATTGCAGCAAATTGCATATATCATTGGAATAAATGTGCTTATCATATAAGGAAACAATGATTTTGCATGCTGAAATAGTGATCATTTACTAAAAATTCCTATTTCTTATGTAATGAAAAGAAACATTCTAGTAGTTAGAACATTATTTTGAGATATTTATGCTTGCTTCTAGAAACAAAAAGATTCATGTTGAAAGTTGTATAGTTGACGTTGAAAACTGTTTTCTATATGTTGAACTGATCATGTCACATTATTCAATTTCCATATACCCTTTACAGAATTGCTCTTTCTGACTGTAATGACTGGAGGGGGGTATCTGTACTGTTGCTCTCTATATGGCAGAATAGAAGCACAGACAACCCCAGACAAGGTTCTGTATTTGGTAGCTTGGATGAGCAACCAAGGCTTAAGCTCTCAGGAGGTGATGCAGGCCGGTAGTCCCAAAACACCCACAAAGGAATGTCCACACACTATGTTAGTGAAAACACAGTTCTTTATATAAATAAGGCTTTGATTATGCACATATGCAATAACACACTTTGTACTCAGGCAATTCTATAATGATAAATATATGCAGTCTCTATGTGGTATCACGATTACTTCTTAGATTCCATTAAAATGCATCAACTGTAGACAGTTTCAAATGACATACAAATCAATTAATAATGTGAACCAACAATAGACTTGAGAAGGAAAACAAGTTGGTTAAACAATTGGCAGAATACTCGGCCCCTAACACTAGGCACAGTTCTGTGTGAGGATCCCCCCACCTGGGCAATCTGTAAATAATGCAATTTGACAAGCCCAGTTGATATATTGTTCAATATAGTCTTGATTCCCTCTAAAAAGGTTGTACTGCCCCAATGTACCTAGTTTAGCAGAGTTCGACGTCAGGTTGTCGACGGATCCTTCTTGAGTGAACTCCCTTTAAGGCAAGAGCCACGGATCTTTTATTTAATTTATTTTTTTTATTTTGTTTTTGGTGCTTACGCACCTTTACAAAAGTTTACCAAACAATAACATCATCACATCATCATAAAATGAAACAAAAATTTCAAAATGAGACACCTAATGTCAACAAGACTAGACAAATCAGGTTACTTATGCATACAAATATACAGAAAAAATAAATTTTAACACACATAGGGCCTCATTACGAGAATGGAGGTAGCCATGGAGCTTTTAGCTCCATGGCTGCCTCCGTTCCCGGCTTCATTACCGGGTTCCTGCAAAGGGGACTTACCAGGTTACTCCGACATAGGAGGACCCGGTAATTCCTCCTTGCAGGAACCCATCCCCATTCCCATTTGAGCCCCCATACGGCTTTATGGGAATGGGGAGGGAGGTTATAACGGGAAGATTACATCTGGCCCGTTATTTCCACCCTCTTCCCCTCGCGGGACCCGGAAAGCACGCCTGGCGATCCGGGTCCCGCGATGGGAAGCTCGTAATTGGTGCTCCCGGAATGAAGGGGGCCGGTCCTGTACCGGCACCCTTCATTACGGGAGTGCCAGCCTTATATTTAGGCCCATAGACTAATACATAATACAATAAAACATTTTCTTTGGAGAACGCAACATTTTGTGAAAGTCCAAAGCATTTACAGCCCTAAAATATTGCAAAGGAAGGACAAAAATGATGTCCTTTAAATGCTGAAAACAATGTTTCACAGAGTATATCATCATATCATGTAACCTTATGAGATAAGCGCTGAATCAATGATTCGAAGAAAATGTACTGTTGCCAGAATTACGGAATTATTTGTTCCCCACATACATCTAGCCCATACGAGTTTCCGTCCTAACACTGTGTTTGTATAATGGAAAGCCTTCATAGTGTCTAATCTGTGCGATTCGAAGTAGGGACAGAAAAGAAAAAGATGTTTTAGAGTTTCTATTACCTCTTCATTATTACAGAATCAAAGTTTTGAGAATGATTTATATGTGCAAACCAGTGCTTGGTTCGGGCTTTGGTGTGAAATAAATCAAGACAAAATCTCATATACAGTGCACAAGACTCTGCACAGGGGCATACGTTTAAATACTGCAAGCAAGGATATTGCTTGTGCCTAAAGTTAGCATATTCAGAAAAGGAGAAGTAGGTGGCCATTCGATCAGATGTTGCAGCCCAATCATTTAGGAAAAATCACTTTTGTGCCAGTCTCCATTTCCATTGTAGTTCTTCAGGGAGAATATTAATCTGAGTCAACATTACAAATATGCGTTTCTGAAAGCATAGAATAGATATAGGTTGAGACTTGATCAACATGATTCAGAAGTCCTCGTATAATGAATTCGGAGGAGGGAAGCGCATTTTTATATATGTGTTTACAATTTTCCATTTTGACGTGATGCAAGGGAGTTTAATCCTAACTCATGTCGAAGTATTGAGTTCGGAAGATAATTAGGCAAGCCCAAAGATGACTTCCAAATCTTTGCTTGAAGTTTGTTAAGGAAGGAATCCAAGTCTGTAAGACAAAGGTCCAACCCGTAAAGAATATTTTCATTTGCCCAATTAATGGAATTACTTTCTCTGCAAGTGCTTTCTGCCAAAATGTAGACGAAGAATTGTTTGCAAGGTTATAACCTAGATATGTTAATCGAGTAACCAACTGAATTTCTTTTGAATCAATAGTTCAACAAAATGTAATTTTTTGCGTGATGAAAGAATAATAATGTTGGATTTCAGCGAGTTCACAGATAAGTTATTTGCATTACAATATTGGGAAAACATTCCAGTTTGTTTTGAAGATCTGAGTGCGTGCTATCCAAGAGAAGGACATCATCAGCATGTGCTAACCATCAAAGATGTAGATTACAGAGGCAAACTGCAAAGGATTTATTGATGTCCCAAATTCACTCGATGTCCTCTAGGTAAAGATTGAAAAGTACCGCGGCAAAGTTACACCCCTGTTTGACACTGATAGAGGTGGGAATTGGCTCTGTCAAAAGTCCTTCACTTGATATTCGCACTTTGAAGGTTGTTTTATGATGAAGTAAAGCAATAAGTGCAACCAAGTACTTGGGCAATTCGTAGTCCAACATCTTCTGCCAAAGTCTGCCTCTGATCACACTATCAAAGGCAGAAGAAAGGTCCAGAGAGGTGATGTAAATGGGCCCATGTTTAGAAGAATGTGAAGCAGCGGTCAAGTGAGCCAGAATCGTTGCATTCAATTGGGTCCCCATTGATTGGCGAAAACCAATTTGGGCTTTGTTGAAAATGGAATTTTTAGTTTTGTAATATTCCACCTCCTTAAGTATCAAGAGTGCAAAAACTTTTGCTGCTACATCAATAAGGGCAATTGGATGGAAATTAAGTGGATCATTCAGTGGGCCCTTTTTGTGAAGAGGTATGATGATAGAAGTTACCCATGACCTTGGTAAAGATTTAGTTTTAAAGATGGATTGGTAGATCCTTAAGAAGATGGTTGCCCAAAAATGAGGATCATCTTTGATCATACAAGGTGGGAGTCCATCTGGTCCAGCACATTTGGATGTCCTACGTTCGAGATAGCAAAGACAGTATCATCAATTGACCAAGGGCATAGTTGTGGAATATTAGAGGTTATGCTTTCGATGTCGAAATGAGAAAACTTGGAAGGGAGCGTATATTTATGCTAAAAAAAAGTAAACATGTAGTGCCATCAATGGCTGAGTCCAGGGAGGCACGGACTGCTTTATTGGCAGAAAATAAAATCCACCAGATGTCTCTAATGTTATGGTTGCATATGTGTCGAACCATTTTTTGATTTACTTCAAGTAGGGAGTGAAAACCAGCTCCTTTAACTTCGTTTTTATGCCTTTGTAGCAGAGATTTTTTAGCAGCACAATATTCTACCGTACCAAGAGAGGTAATCCTTTTTTTTAGATTTCTTAATTCTAGATTCTTTTTCGTTTTTAGAGAAGCAATAGTACTAGAGAAGGGGGTATGTGCAGCTGCTGCTAAAAGGGTGATTTTAGAATGTTCAGTTAGAGATATAAGATGTAACTGAATCATACTTAAATTCCAATTGAGAATTTGTTCAGATGAGATACCATTCTCATAAGAGTCCGGCCAAAGATCTCGATTGACTAGAAAAGTTAAAAGTCTACAGGTGGAAATATTCCAGCGAATTGAGAGCAATGCCCTGTCAATTTGAGCTAGGGCTAAAGTTGGTGACAAAAAGAAGTTTTTCACAGCTAGCATCATAGTGGGGGAGATCATAGAATGATCACCAATAATCAAGGGAAAGGAGACAGTAGAGGAGAGTATGCCCGATAGATTTTTTGAGGTGACAATTAATTCAATAGTAGAAATTGCTGATCCTCTCTTCCAAGTGAAACATGAGGCCAGAGACTTAGGTAGAATTACAGTCAAATCCCATTTAGTAAAAAATCGGGACCATCTCATGCTGTTAAAAAAAGAACGTTTAAAATGTGTAGACATTGAAGGAGAAGAATCTGTTTGGGCTGATGCATAAAGGAAAGCATTAAAGTCTCCTCCCAAGAGAATTTCTGCTTGTGGGTTATTTAGCATGAATTCAATAAATGTGTTATATAAAGTGTTAATTGCAGAATCACTGGACAAAGAAGAAGGATTCCAGTAGAGAGAAATGAGAATGAAATTTTTAGAACAAGGAGTAAAAATGTTCAGATCAATCAGAAGGAACAGTGAAGTACAAAAAGTACAATTTACAGTAAATTGTAAATTATTATTAAGAAGAATTGCGGTGCCTCCAGCAGGACGACCAAGGTTCTTCAGGACGGCGGGATTGTGAAAAGAGGTGAAACCATCAAATTGAATGTCATTCATGGACATGGTTTCTTGAATGAATAAGATGGAAGGTGTAATCTGGGCGCCCATAGAAGAGAACCATGTATTAAGATTTTTTAACCCACAACAATTCCAAGAGTAGATATACAATTCTTTACATTATGAATTAGGTGTGGAGAGTGTGTTTGGAGCAGTGTTTGGAGAGGTTGCTTTTGTGATCAGTATAATCCCTAATAAGCCCTTTAGGGCTGATGTAAGAGCGGCCAATTGTGCCAAAATCTGAGAATTATCACTCAGATTTGCGGAAGGTGGTATAGTTTCATTTTGGCAAACAGTTGCAACTGGGGGTATGAATTCCAAGAAGGACAAAGCTTTTTCAAAGGAGAAAAAAGCCTGCATTTGAAGCCCCAAAAAAAACAAGTCTCATTTGAATTCCCACGATAGTTTTGCTATAATTGAGGATTGGACTTTACATAACATACGATTGTTCTTGATGTTTGCAAGCTTAAACCACTCTACATCTTGCGAAATAAGATTGCGTAGAGATGGGATTTTGTAAAAAGAGTTCATTAGAAAAGCGCGATTAATACATACTGAGCCATTGAGTTGAGAATTGCTAATCCAACCAATTGTGGTTTGCATTTCGCAAGGAATTTCTTAATATGATAACAGTGTCTCATTGTGAACAACCAGAGGGAATGGAGGAGATAAAGTCAGAGCCAGCTTCTCAACTCTATCTATCTCATATTCCTGTGCAGACACAACATATGGACCCTTTGGGAGATCACGAGTAGGCATTTTTGCGCTAGAAAGTGGATCATCTCGGGATTCTAATGAAAGAGATATAGATTTCTTCAATGGTTGTGAGTTGACTTCCTCATTATGAGAGGCAGAAGGTGGAGGATGAAATATCGCATGCACAGCAATAGGAACGGGTAGAACAAGCCCTGAGTTATTCTCACACAATGGAATTTTCCCCGCAGGCAAAGAGATTTTTTTTATTCTCTACAGTGGGGAAGTATGTATTCATGCTTGCCTGCACCAAAATTGAGGGTGCTAAATGGCCAGTATTAGAGGACGTCACTGAGGGGATGCAGTTCTTTTTCAATTCAACCTCAACAATCGAGGTAAGTTTCCAGGGGGTGCGAAGGAACGACTTCATTACTATTCGCACCAATTTCTGCTTCTAGACGTGATTTGATTTGTAATGCCTTTTTCCTTTCCTCATTGAGTTAGCTAAAATTAAGAAAATTATCTTCGATTGAGGCTGTACACATTTTCTCGGCACTAGCATTCAAAACAGGAGCATTGTGCGAGCTATTGAAGGAAGAACTTACATTTGATTCTTTGTTAGAGACCTTATTATGCTTTGCTCTGTGTCTTCTTTTTCCAGCTTTTTGAAAAGCTTTCTTTGTTCTGCGAGAGGGGTGATAGACATTGGAAGCCGTAGCAGCAAGTTCTGGAGTCTCAATGTTAGAGACAGGAGAATCTGCAGCTTCATCCAGAATGTTAGTAATGGCAGAAGGACTGTCTGGCGATTCACCATCTGGATTTAATGAGGGGACCACCAGATCATTTTGCAATAATTCAAGAGGGACTAAATTTGCATTGAACAATATTTGTTCTACTTGCAGTAGTCTCTCCTGTTGCAGTTTAGCGACTTCAACAAGATCAATTGGAGGTAGAGAAGGAGTTGTTTCTCCTAAGCAGGGATTTTGGGACACTATGTTGGCGAACAAGGTGGGAATTCCATTTGCCAGTAAAAGGTCATCACTAGTTTGAGTACCTTGAGAAAGCAAAACAGTATGAGGGGTCACTGAATGAAAGTACTTACTTACAATAGCCGCTGCTCGTTCCGGACATGTTAAGTGGAATTTATGACAAGCTTCTTTTGCCAATATGAATCCCTGAATTTTAGAGAGTTTCTCTGTATTAAACATAATAATTTCCCTCAGATCTTTCAACATATGATGAGTGTATTCATGCCTTTTATCCAAGAGATTTAGAATTCTGGTGAGCATGGGAAATATATGAAGCTCTTGTTCCAGTGCATGGGAAGAATCACCCTCATGAGGTATGGAAGATACAGGTGAATGTAATGAGTTCTGGTCAGATAAATGGTCTGCAATTATCGGTTTGGAGGTGATTCAAGTCCGGATTGATCCAGTAAATGTGTATTCTTTTGTGGAAACAGTTCCCTTGATGGCGAACTTATTAATTTTCTGGGGGCAAAGAAGGATTTAGTGGGCTTAGGACAATTGGCATCTATAGTAGGCAGAGATGGAGGGGGTAAGGACATAGGATGAAAGTGCACCTGTTCGCGAAATGCACTAGATGATGATACATTAGTAGATGGGCCAAGTGAAAGACTTATAGGTCGTTCTAAGGCCGCAATTATACCTGGTGCTAAAATAGAGGTGTCAGAAGTGTGCACAAAGGCAGTATCAATTAGGCCCTCATCTGAATTATGGATATTATTTACTGCCCCTGCTGCATTCGCTTTAAAATTAATAGCAGAGTCATTTGCTGCCTTTAAAGTGAAGGGTAGGTTAATTTGTACTGGCTTGATTTCTCCTAATACTTCTGGATCTAGGGTGTGGGGTACAGGAGAGGTGGCAGAGATTTCAGTTCAGGTATTGAGGGAGCGTCCACAGAGTAGATATGGACAGTAAGGATTTTTGAGCATTGCCAAGAGTCTGCCCAGAGTCATCTTGAGAAGGGGGCAGTTTAGTGCCCGGCATCTTCCTTGAGGAGTCGCAAATGCGCTTGCCGTTCCTCAAGGTAGATTCCATTGAGAAATATCAGTACCAACGTAAACAGTGCTTTGTTAACCACTCGTTAGGAAATTCCCCACTGAAGGAGAAACATGCACAAAAGCAACTGTCTCACAGAAGAGTAAAAGCTAGTCCTGTACACACAAAACCCTACAACAAAAGTGAGCACATTAATAAGCACTTAATTACAAAGTAACATCATCTCCCACCTCTCGCCCCTCGCCAAACAGCCCAACAGCACTTGCAGGGCACTTCCGGGTGCGTGTGCGGGTGCACGTGCACCCGAGATTTATGCACGGCGTCGGGTTGCGGGAGGCGGGAGGCAGCGGGCGTAGCACGCATGCAGTGGATCCGCAAGGAAAAAAGTAAATTTGCGTGAGAAGCCCGCCAAAAATGCTTACTAGGGCTGAAAGGAGACTTAACACTTTCCACAACAAACACTGTAGGTGAGTCAACAGATTCAGCAGAGTAGATCAGAGTGGATCAGAGTGTAACATCAATCATGAAACAAAGTCAATATAAAATGTGGATAATTACTCTGGATATAGTAGTTCAAAGTCCCATTTTGCCACTATGAATCGGCTAAAACTTCCTCTTGTGCAAGGAAGCCTTAGGCTAAGCAGCTTGTAGAAATGTTCGCCGACAAGCACAAATCCAGTGGAACAAGTGCAGGAGACACAGCACGACCAGCCCAACAGCACTTGCAGGGCACTTCTGGTGCACGAGCAGGTGCGCGTGCACCCGAGATTTATGCAAGGCCTCGGGTTGCGGGAGGCGGGAGGCAGGGGGCGTGGCACGCATGCAGCGTATTCTGGATATAGTAGTTCACAGTCCCGTTTCGTTGCTATGAATCGGCTAAAACTTCCTCTTGTGCAAGGAAGCCTTAGGCTAAGCAGCTTGTAGAAATGTTCGCCGACAAGCACAAATACAGTGGAACGAGTGCAGGAGACACAGCACGACCAGCCCAACAGCACTTGCAGTGCAACCCCAATGAACCTGGTTTAGCAGAGTTCGACGTCGGGTCGTCAATGGATCCTTCTTGAGTGAACTCCCTTTAAGGCAGGAGCCACGGATCGTCGAGATCCCATGAAGTAAAAGGGTAAACAAAGGCGTCGAGGCAACAGCTTCGATCCGGGCGGTGCTCATCGACGATAGGTCGTGGACGTCCTGCGAAGATGAGGTGTGTGGTGCACCTCGACGATGATAGGTAGTTGCTGGAAAGAGTCACTGAAGAACTATGGCCCAGTAAGGTCATCGGGTCGTCAGTGTCTTTGTGGTCTTCGGGTGGCAGGAAACCCACCAGCAGATTCTCCTCGGTTTGTCAGCGACCTTGACTTTCTCCGGCAGGACAAAGCGGTCGACGGTGATGATGAAGGGAGTCCTTGATTCAAAGCGTTATTAGGCAATGGAGCGTTGCGTCTCCAGTCGTCGGCGGCACAGTGTCAAGCTGTCCCCGCTTCTGGGCAACACGGCTTCGACATGCCTCCAGCAGTTACGACGATCCTCCGAACCCTGTCGACGAAGGTGGATGGATGTCTGGGCTCGTCTCTTCAGTTTCCGCAGCAGTCCCCATCTCCAGTCGACAGTCTTTCGAAGGCTGACTTCCAGGGTGCTTTGGTGAAGGTTAGCTGTTGCACAATGGTCCCTTGTAGCTCGGGAAGAGGTCTCCTAGCCAGGTCCTCTCTTGGATCAGTTTCTTGAAGGCATAGAAGCTTTCAGATTGCGTCGAAGGGAAACAGCAGCTAACCTACTTCTTCCAGCTCGGCTTTGAGAGTAAGCATCAAGTTTCGACTTCAGCTTCTGAACGATTTTCATCAATGAGAGGTCCCCAAATATACTGTTTGGTCTCCCATTCACTCTGCTGGGTCACACTCAGGCAACCAATCATTCAGGAGGGCATTCATGCAGTCAGGCAGCCAATCAGGCTCACAGTGCATTTAGGCCATTCACATCCCTCCAGACACTCACAACAAGGAATGTGTATCGGGACAAGTACCCAGCCATTCAGCACTCCACACTGCATTCATATCAGTTTGGGACAGGGCTGTCTCATTCATTGTGTTACATACCAGAAACCAGACACCCATAACATGAAGTGGATATTGGTCCCACAGTAAATTCACCCAGGTCCCACCCCAAGGGTGTACCCACAACGTACATGGACTTCCCCACAATACCATATATGGAACTTCCACCCAACAGCCAGTCAGGGGTAAGGGACAGAGTCATGGCTTCCCAGGACTTTGGGAAAACAAGGTAACAGGCAATAGAAAGGAAGAGGCGCCAGGGGCCATCTTGTCTTCTATCAGGAATCACCTGATTCCAATGGCAGGGCCTGGGTATCCCAACATGGAAGATACTCAGCGCACCTGTCAGATTCAGCATGGAGCTGCCACCAGCCCATACCCTGCTCTGTGGGCCACACACAGGGTTGTACCCTCACCCATGGGTGCCATAAGGGTATCCCAAGGGTCTGTACACCAAACCAAAAAGAGGAAGAGCTGCACTGCCAGGAGTCCCACATGGACTCCTGTGCAGAAAATAACACATAACACACATGATAAAAGGACTACAGGGCAAGGACATTGAGGCCCTGTTCCTCAATGCATTTCCAGCATCACCACCGCCCTCCCCAGACTGATGTTAGGGTGGTCTAATCTCCCACACGATTGAAACCCTCATCCAGGTGGTCAACATACCTTCTGGAAAGGCCATCCGCAATATCATGACTCTTCCCTGGCCTACGCTCAATGGCGAAGTCTAGCCCTTTCAGGCTAATGGACCACCTGAGCAGTTTTGGGGTTTCACCCTTCATCTGCATAAGCCATTTTAAGGGCACATGGTCTATTTGGACCTTGAAGGTAGACATTGTAAGGTAGGGCCTAAAACGCCTAAGGCTCCAAACTATACTAAAACATTCCTTTTCAACAGTAGCCCACCTACGTTCTCTAGCCTTGAGTGGTCTACTAATGAATATAATAGGATGTTCCCTCCCTTTGTCATCTAACTGGGACGAGACAGCTCCAATTGCGGTGTTGCAGGTATAAGTCTGGAAGATAAAGGGTTTGCTGTAATCAGGCGCACACAACACAGGTGCCCTACACAGACTTGCACTGTAAGTGTACTGTTGTGCTGAGTAGACTCACTGAGGAAATGCGCTGTTGAATCCTTGTGGGGCCGTAGTCTGTAAGAGGAAGCATTGCAGTGCCGAAAACAGCCGTCGAAACTCACTGCGGACTTCATTCCAATGCCTCAACTTACGCTCTGGCCCCACCTCCAAACTCCCAGCAAGCCTACAAACTGTAATGTGCATGCGCACCCGAAAGTGCACTGTAAGTGTACTGTTGTGCTGAGAAGACTCGCTGAGGAAACGCGCTGTTGCATCCTCATGGGACCGTAGTCTCTAAGAGGAAGCATTGCCGTGCCGAAAGCCGGTGAAACTCACTGTGGACTTCATTCCAAGTAACTATTAACTTTGGGACTTGGGATTCTGCCCAAGTGTTGGGACTTCTGTGTTGGGACTTTATGTCTTCTTAACCTTCGCTTATGGCCATTCTTTGCTTTTGAATTTCAGTGCCTCTACATATGCACTGGCCCCACCCCCAAAATCCCAGCAAGCTTACAAACTGTAATGTGAATGGGCACCCACGCGTGCAACTGAAAGTGCATTGTAAATGTACTGTTGTTCTGTTTGCCTGTGCGGCGTGTGGTGTGTAGCCGGTGTACGCTCAGCCATATATGCTTAAACAGTAGGTGTCAAACAGCAGTGTGTCAGGCGTATGAGTGAGTCATACTATTTTAATCTTCAGTGATCCCTGTGGCACCCTGTTAACTCCGGGGTTTATGAGATATTTATGAATTGTGATGAGTCTAAATGAGTTGATACAAGTTGTTTAAATGTGCTGATTTTATATATTTATGTTTTAACTAGATTTATGTTTTAACCAGTTTTAATTAGTTCTATATGCGTTTAATGACTCTGATGTGTTTAACGTGTTTGTTGTGCAGCTCCTAATGAGAAGATTATTGCTCACAAAATTGCTCACTAAATTGAGGCTCTCTCTTCTCTGGATCACAAGCTGTCTATCATTTTAACATTAATTTAGAATAATATAAGAACACTATAATAGTAATCAGCAAACAAAGTGATCATTTTGTAAACCGTGGAAAATATGTCTGTTTCTCTATCCTGTGAGACAGAGGCCCACAATTTGGAAACACAAATTGTTTTACGTGGGAGACGTATATGTGTCCCAAAAATAATTACTAATGCAAAATCGTAAAGCATCAATTGCAGACAATTAACAACTTATTTTTCCCAAAGTTTTGTCGCAAATCAAAGTGCCTTGCCCAAGTGTATCTTTGGAGACTGGAGTTGTGACCAGCTCCCGTGGTGAGGTTGACAAGTTGGTTGGCGACCTTACTAGAGAACTTGGTTGTGTTAGCTCAAAATTACTAGATGATGTGTTTAGTGGGGAGTCAGCTCGCTCGTTCGTATCGAGTGTAATGCCTGAGTCCAACTTTGGACAATCAGTTGCACATGAGGGTGGTGCGTCATCTAACAAGAAAACAGGCAGTGAAGAGGTGACAATAAGGCCCAAGCCTGACTCCTGCTGTATTGGAGTTGGATGTGTTCGACCTAAGAGAGTCTACATTAAGTGGCAATCCTGAGGGCATCCAGGCAATGGTACATAATAATGCTGACAAGACCATTGATATCATCTATTGATCTTCCAAGTGGAGATTTAGTAGATTATGAGGTTGAGTTTTTAGGATCTATCATGAATTCATCACTTTGTGATATCATCCCTTCTCAGACATGACAAAGCATTAAAATGTCTCCCGAACCAGCACCCATTATAGCAAAATCACTCACCTTAGCCTTGTATCCCTTTATCTTCAATAAAGATGTAGTAAGTGGTAAGATATCCTCCACACCTGATGAGTTTGTCCCCCTATATGCCCAAGATGGACTATCAATGGAGTCTGGTTTTAAAAATAAAAAAGTTACCAGCGCCTTTGATAGTTTGACCAAAGCGGTTTGTGACCCCAGCGAGGGAACTGTTATTAATATTGCAGATAATAGCATGTCCTCAGATGAAATGTTTAATGCCTTCGAACACTTTTTAACAACATTTGTATACACATGAGAATGGATAGAAGTAAAACTGGACATTCAAGCACTCCTTTTGCACAGAAATCTAAATCTGAAGAGAACAACTAAATCTGTATGTGATCCATACCATTACTCCCTAACATAACCCCTAGATTGGGTAAAGCTTTAGTTTCTAATGTGGCAAGACCAAGTCATGTAGCGGGGATTAACAACCTGTGTCACTGCTGCTGACACAGAACACGCTGACTAATCTAATCTTTGGCATCCAAATAGTTGTAATAGTGGTTTACAAACTTGTTGGTAATCCATGTGTGGCTGCCAAAGAATTGGAGGTGGCAAATAACTTTGAGAAAGCATTGCAGTTAGAACAACTTTAAAAAGATGTTTATGCGTCACCGCTAAACAGATCAGCAGTGTTGCATATTTTCCATCTGATCGTTCCTCTAAGGTCCATCACATCGAGAGATATAGTGTTAGTTGACCAAGAGGAAATTGCGGGTGCTTACATATCAAACATATGTTTCAAATCTGAATCCTAAAATGTGTCATGAGTTTTGAAGAAGATTTCTTATGTTTGGGATATTTGTGTAAAATAATACAAATTCCACTGATTAAAGCACGCCCTGAATTAATTGACTCGAGACCAAGGACGAAAAATTTGGCCTCAGAAGTGCACCCAACTACAACATCACATGTAATTGGAGAGCAGCCTCCAAAATGCATGGACACGAGTGTTTGACCAGTCCCAAGGTTGCCACAAGTGACAAATCATAAAATCCTGAACACTTATTTGCCTAGTGATACAGTTCCAATGAATTTGTCATCTATTGGGTCCAAACAAGAGAATCCTCAGTCTATATTAGGCATACCTATGGTATTGCAAGGCCTTGAGGGCCCAGTGAAGGAAATTGCTGAATAAGGATATTGGCAATGGTTACCTGTAGTTTTTAAGCAGCACTTTACAAAGGGTCAGTACTGAGATAACCTAATGTTATCTTGGAATACACGCAGACATAACCACTTATTCGCCGAGGAGGGTCTAGTCTCAGAATCAAACCACTTTCTGATCATAGTCTTGCAGGAAACTTGGCTATCTAGTGAGGTTCTATTTGATGGTCGCACAACTGTTCAGCAACTGGCTTCACAAGGGCCGAGGGGCAGACCAAAGGGTGGGTTGTTAATTATGGTTAAGCTACCATTGCAAGTTCTAATGTTGAAAGAATCTACACTTCATTTGATTTTAAAATGTTTTTATTGGCATTTATACTTGTACATTAACAGTTTTGCTGCTCAATTTACCATCAATGTCTCATTTGTATGTGTAACAGATTAACAACAACAAGTAACCTTGTAACAACGACTGACAGTCTTCACTTCCAAATTTACTCGTGGGGGCACCCATATTTGTTCCGAGGAAAACCTGGTGCTTAGGGTGTTGCTGGGGGCTTTGCGGGACATAGGGCGTCAGTCCGGATTACCTAATTTAAATGGCCCAGCTCTTAACGAGTTTTAGCCATCCGCGAGTGGGCTCGGTTCATTCATGGGCGTTTATCATCTGATGGATGAAATATGTCCCAGAATAGGGTTTGCGAGTCTCAGGAGGATAGCTCAGGGGCAACGGAGCAACACAGGTTTGATCCCCGGGTCCGCGGTTAGAAACCTCTGGGTATTAAGCGTGTTATAAATAACATATCGTATTGTGTCGTATCGTATCATATGCAGGGCTTGCATCGCCTCCTGCCTTAGATACCCCATCGCCCCATACCCTGGTTTCTGCCCCTGTCCAGTGTTCCAGCTCAATGTGCCATCTGGCATATTGTGTGCCCCCGCTGTTTCCCACACCATTGCAATGGCCCTTTTAATTACGTGCCTACATATGCTTACTCTTGGGTAGGCCCCCATCAGGAATTCTTTCCGTGGCCATTCGTACCATGCTACCCCTGCCTTTCTGCAAGCTTGTTCTATCTTGGCCCAGAAACGCTGACACCCCCAGAACATATGCAACATTCCCGCTCCCTCCGACCTGCACCAGGCAAACAGTGGGTTTGTTTTACTGCTAAATTTGGCTATTCTACTCGGTGTCATATAGGTCCTATACAGGACATTTAGCTGGATCAACCTTAATCAGGCATTTCTTGACACTTCCGGACTTCCGGGGGGTACAGTAGGATCCTCTCCCATTCCTTCTCTGTTATACTGTTTCCCAGGTCTGTCTCCCACCACTTCTTCAACATATCACTTTTAGGGTTGGGTATATCTGCGAGCTGGCTATAAAGTCTGGACACTGGTTTCCACCCATCTCTCAGGTTGTGAAGCAATGTTATTACTGGGCTCTGGCTCCTCTGGCCATGCTTTCCATTTCCTCTTTGCCACCTTCCTAATCGTCCGGTACCATAGAAACAGGCCGTTGGGTAGTCCCACTTTCTACACCATGGATTCGAATTCCCTGAAGACACCCTCCCCTCCTCAAATGCGTCCCCCCAAGTGTAAATACTGTATCCTACTCATTGCCTTACCCTTGCCAGGTCCACTTTAACTACACAAATGTCAGCAGCAATCGGGGTCTCAGGTGAGTAAGGGTGTTCACGTCCCACCAGTTTCAGGGCCCTGACCCAAATCCTCCTACCCAGCTGTACAATCATCAGGGACTCACTCAAGTACCTCAGTGGGACCCACAGCGTTTCTTTCAGGCGCGCAGGCGCTACTAGCTGCTGTATCAGCTTTGTTTCCGATGTGGTCTCTTCTGCGAGCCACTTGGCCACGAAGCTTAGTTTCGCTGCCAGAAAATACTTCTCGAGATCTGGCAATTGGATCCCCTCCCCCCTGCCTTGTATGATAGCATAAGTGTGTTCAGAGATAGCTTATGTCTGGCAGGACCCAACATTTCCAGTAGATGAAAGAAAGAGGCCAGTATATTGTAGTGAACATTATGGAAAAAGTATAGGAACCTCGGCAGAACTATCATTTTAATGATGGAAACCCTGCCCATCACCGAGAGCGGCAATTTAATCCACAACTTTATGGACTTCCTGAGCCCCTGCACCGCCATCACAGTGTTGCCCCCGTGCAGCTGTTCGGGTGTGTGCCAGACACTCACCCCTAAGTATCTGAACGAATGCAGCTTCCATTGGAGCCCAACCTTCGGGAGATCCTCCTTTTTTTTTGCCAACCCCGCTAATTGGAATATGCACAATTTCTCTGTGCTAAAGGAGATCTCTGATACTTGCGTGAAGTTCTTCAGCACCCCTACGATCACTGGTTCATTGAGGCGAAGGTCCCTTAAATACAGCAGTACATCGTCTGCATATAATGACACAACATGGTACACTCCACCCACTCTGATGCGTGCGTAAAAACATTGTATCGTAATGTATATGGCTATCGGCTCTAAACCCTAGACAGAGCATTGACGACAGTGAGCAGCCCTGTCCAGTGCCCCTTTGGATGTCCCACAATGCTGACACTGTTCTTCCAGTCATCACCCTAGCCAACGGTGCCTCATAGAGTATTTAAATCCACCCGATGAAGTATTCGCCCAACCCAAATTGTCTCAAAACAGCAATTAGCCATTCCCAGTATATGGAGTCGAATGCTTTTATGGCATCCAAGGAGATTACCGCATATTGGTCCTGCGAGTCTGTTGTGTGCGCAAAATATGCTGCAGCCTTCACAGGTTTATTGCTGTGTTTCGGCCTGGTATGAACCCGTTCTGGACCACATGTACTATGGTCCCTATAACGCTTGACAGTCGTTTGGCCAGTATGGTCGTCAATATTTTTATACCGTAATTCAGCATTGCTAACGACCTGTACGAGCAGCACTCATCTGTGGGTTTCCCAGATTTAGGTATCAGGACCACTAATGTCTCCCTCATGCTCCTCGGTAACACCCCTGTTTCAAATGACTCCTTGAATACTTCATGCAGGACCGGGGCCAGCTCCGAGCTGTACACCTTATAGAACTCAGGGGGCAACCCATCACTCCTGGGGGTCTTGCTAGTAGCTAGTGGTTTAATCGCATTGATTTTGTCCTCAGCCGTTAACTTGCCATCTAATATTTCCTGTTGGATACTGTCTAATAAAGGTAGGCCTATCTCTTCTAACGTGTCCAGTATATCGCCCTGGGATATTATTGTGTCGTGGTGGTACAATTGGGAATAAAATTGTTTAAACGGGTCATTAATTGCCAACTGCGATGTGTGCACCGAGCCCATTTAGTCTTTAGCTTCTATGATCAGATATCTCGGGTTTTCCCTCTTGCACAGCCACGACAGCAGCCTACTTGGTTTGTCACCCTTCAAGTGTGCCCTAGTGGTTTTTGGGTTAAATTCGAACTTTGCTAGTCTAGCCCAGGTGCTTTGGCAATCGTCCCTGGCTGCTGATAGTTCAAGTTCTGCCTCTTTGCTTTTCTGGGCATAAGCCTCCATCTGCTTGATCCTGCCCTCACCCATCTCTAGGTTTTTTCTCAGCGTCTTTCTGATGCCCCCAGTGCTGGCAATGACGTCCCCTCTAACCACACATTTCAGTGCCTCCCAGATTGTATACCAGCCCTTAACACTCACATTGTTATCCATTGTTATCCATGTACTCCGTAATTTTGCTCCGGAGCTCCTCCCTGAAGGCACAGTCCATCAGGGCATCTGTTTGCATGCGCCACAGTGGTATGGGTGGCCTAGGGCCCCGCATCTTCCATTCCATGAGTAATGGTCAGTGATCTGATATTAATCTGCCCAGATATAGCGCCGATTTTAATTGGGGCAGGCGTGTTCTATTTATTAATATGTAATCTATCCTGGTATGTAGCTCATGGGGCGACGAGAAATAGGAGAATTTTTTGCTCTCAGGGTGCAACTCCCTCCACACCTCCGCCAGGCCCAGGTTCCCTATCACTACATTCAGTGACAACAGAGTGGATTTTGCCCCTTGCATCGGCTGGTTAGACCTATCAAGGGTGAGGTCGCGAACACAGTTGAAGTCTCCCCCCTCAGATGAAAAAGCAGTCTCGGTAAGGGGCTAACTTCACACTCAGCCGGGTCATGTATGCTGAGGTCCCACAGTTAGAGAGGTAGGAGTTAACTATGCAGATCTCTAGCAGTTCAATGCTTTCCCTGAGTATTATGTATCTCCCCTCTGTGTCCACCTCCTTTTTTAATAGTCAGAAAGGTACTGTGTTGTTTATCCACGTGTATACACCCTGTGTATATTTAGAGTATGTTGCTCCAAAGCCCTGCCCTCCCCAATGTTCTACCACTTTGCTATTGCCTTCAGCAGTGAGGTGGGTTTCCTGCAGCAATGCGATGGAGACTTTCTTCCTCTTCAGGAAGGATTTAATCCTGTTCCTGCGCATATAGGTGCCCATCCCTCTGACATTCCATGTCAGCACATTCATCTCAGCTGCCTTTGCTACCTAGTGTAACCCCATTGCGCTCCCCCCATTTTTTGCTTCCATCTGATCGTTACCTCCCTTCCACTCAGGTCCCCACCTCTTGCATTCCCCCTGTCGAGTGCCCTCCTCCCCATTGTTGAGTGTCCACTTCCTCAATGTATAATTTACTGTGAAGACTGTAAAACATTTCAAATAATAATAAACCAAACCCAACCAACTGCACCTAGCAGCTGCACTGGAGAGTCAACGCTCAGGTGCCCCCGCTCTGTCTTGGCCCATCCGGGGCATCTTATTAGGGGTTATGGTATTCCAGCAACAGGTCGGCACCAGTCCTTTCTCGGGGAAGCGCCTACCGGCTCAGGCAGGTGGCCCACCAGTTCCCCTACCCATCTTGAGAGCTGGGTCTAGGTAACGGTTAATTCAGATGGCCGTGTAGATGTGTCTCAGCAGGTGGATCTGCAAGGTTCTGTGCTCACCAAGTGCTCACTCCTTTGCCCCAGTATTTCAGGTTCTGTTACAGCTTCTTCTCCCGCCACCATGTTGTTGTGTTCCAGCCACATGGTAGCCGCAGCCGGGGTCTCAAGGAAAACAGCTCACCCTTTTTATAGCACTTTAAGTCTTGACGGGTACATCAGCATGTACTTGAGGTTTGACTGCTGCAGTCTGGCTTTAATTGGGACAAAGGAGTTCCTCGCCCTCTGTACTGCCGGGGTATAGTCCGGATAGTTCACAATTTTGGCACTGTCCCTCCTTATTTCACCCCCTTCTCGCGAGTATCTCAGAATGATTTCTCTATCTTGAAAGTTCGGGATCCTCGCTATCAATGGACGAGGGTGCAAACCAGGTGGCGGTCTTTACTGCAAAGTTCTGTGGGCTCTTATCACCGCAAACCCTTGTGAGAGTCGGCCGGCCCTTATCTCCTGTTGTAGCAGAGTTTCTACAAAATTTGTGGGGTTGGGGCCTTCCATTCCTTCCGGTATTCCCAGTAGGCGCACATTATTGTGTCTGGACCTCCCCTCAGCGTCCTCTGCCCTTTCTTCCAGAACTTTATTTCTCCTCTCCAGTTCTTGTACTCTGCCTCGTATGTCCTTCAGTGCTTCCGTCGTTTCCCGTTGCTCAGCCTCCGTGATCGTTACACGTTCTGTAAGGTTGCGCATATCCTGGCGCATATATATTTGTGTCTATAAAGGAGTGCAATCCAGCAATGGCTTCTAGCACCTGATTTTCTTTGTTGCTTTTGTTTTGGGCCATTTGGTCAGAGCAAATTGTGTTGATGTTCTGCTTCTGCTCCCTTGGTTTGGCTGCGGCAAAAGATTCCATGATTAAGGTTTTGTTCTTATTTTTGTGTGAGAACATATCCTGCTGCAGTGCCCTGGGGCAACGACATCCCACATGGTGGTGTTATGTCCTGGTGGGCCTTGTTCTGGTGTGTGACTGCTTATCAGGTCTGCATCCGGGCCGTGGTGTCCACCCGTGGTGCCCGTGTGCAGGACTGCTGTCTTGAGATAGGGGTGTGCAGTTGGGGCTTCCCTCCTGGCTGTGCCCCTCTGGGCCCCTAGCACTTCCTTCTGTGGTTCTGTGTGTAGTGGCGCACTTAGCAAACCATTGGATCCCCCAGTTAAAGTTGGAGTCTCCCAGTGCCAGGGGCGCCCCTCTCTGTCTTGGCCCCCAGAGCTTTATCTTACGTGTGCAGGTTAATTGACTCTCGGCAGGGTGCGTAGCAATCATTATAAGTCAGCCCCTCTGGTGCCCCTGGGCTGCTGAGGGAGCACAGGGAGGCAGTTCTCAGTTAGTATATGTTGGCGGCAACAGGTTTCCCAGTGCCTGTCCCCCTTGTGCCTCTGTCGTCAGCCCCAATTCTTTAGCGCTTAAGTTGGTGCGTTCGTGGCCCACACTTGCTACAGTTTAAAATGTGAGGGGTACTTACAGTTCTCCTCACCTCATGTTGGAGGTTGTTACATATGGTATCCAGGGGTGTAAATATGCAGACTAGGGTTCCAGCCACTGCTGCCCTTCAGCGCTATTTCTACTTCATAAGGCCCAGACGCATATCTGGCTTCCCCCAGCGATGCCTCAGGCCCGTCGCGATGCCCCAGTTACTGCCTGGCCTCTGTGGTCATCAGGTCCATTCCGGGTGTCACCAACGGGCAGATTCCATGTAGCATACCCCTTCTTTCCACCGCTTCAGCGTGTCCGCCGGTGCTTCGTTACTCTGGCGTTGTCCGACTACTGCCTCCCGCCTGGGTTGTCTTGGAGTGAGTATCCCTCAGGCAGCCGCGTTCTGCTCTATTTCGCCGCTAGTCCAGTCCCGGTAGCAGCGTATGTCAGGCCCGTCTGTTCTCCTCACACGTCAGGGTTTCAGTGAGGTTTCCGGTTGGCTTCTACCGCAGTGCGCTGCATGCGCGGCCTCAGATGTAACCGGCAGGACTTTGCGTACCCTATCTGGGGTGTACTGCACTCCTTGTGTGCAATACGGTTCCACTCCCCACCTCCTTTAATCAACCAGGTAATCCGCTTCTGTTCCTCCCTTGCAGTGAAGAGCCCTCTTGTCTGGAACTCTCAGCAGCCGGCCGTTGCAGCTTTCTCCAGCCAAGACTTGCGCTCTGTGTCCACATCGCGTTTCAGTACCCATGCTGTTTGGGTCCAGAAGGTTCTGCTGCCGCAGGCACCCCGCTTGCTCCAGCTGCCACCTTAGATTATATATTTGTAAATGACAAAGGAAGAGACCATAGTCATGACATGGGTATCTCTATTAGAGAGGAGAGTGATCATCTGCCTATGTGTATATTACTATTGCTGCCTAATAGTAAAAGATCTGAGCACAATTGTGATAGGAATGGTCAGATTTATGTGAATGATAGTAAAAACCGCATCCAATGGCATGCACACAATTTAGACTTGGCTAATAGAACGGCAACGTCGTCACTTTTGAAATTTATTAAAGTATGTACAACCAAAGAAGTTGATGCGAGTTCTGTAGTGGCATCATGCTTCCCTGAGATGATGGAGCAGATCAAAAATCAAGTAATATCTAGTCGCATCTATAAGTCAACCATAGAAAGGTCCAATAAAAACATACCTTATTAAAGGTATGTCGATAAGGCCATTAGCGCTGCCAAAAAAACCATGCACAGAGATATTGCTGATGTTATATAGGGCTCTGTGTTAGGGCCCCATGATGAACAAATCAGCATTAGGGTTAAAGTGATTAAAAATCAGTACCGTCATTGGCTCAAATTGCATCAAAAGGGGCGAGAAACACATCAATGGCAGAGCATCAACACCATGGCCCAGTCCAATGATAACTCTAGGATTTGGGAGGTGATGCATAGTGCCAAACCATGGGTCATAACGATAAATTTAATTTCAGAGGAAGCGTGGTGTGCTCACATTAATGCAACAATGGGTCAAGTAGAATGCAACACTGATTGCATTCGGCTACCAGAGGGGATATGGGAATGTACCATATATACCAATGTACCAATATGGGCTTCTGTTCTGGATATCATTGTTATAATTGAACAACTTAACAGCTCTATAACAGCAGGTCCAGATGGTGCTTGTAATAAATTGTTGAAAATGACTCCTGACCTCTAGGCAGCTGCCTTGCAGTTACTGTTTGTTCACATTGGTCTACAGGTTAAAATTCCACAATCCTGGCCTGTAAGCCACATCTTGGCATTATATAATAAAGGTGCATGGAATGACCCGAAGAATTACAGAATGTTGGCAATGCTCGACATTCTGTCTCACATCTTCATTCGAGTATTGCTGTTAGAACTAAATGAGTGGATTACCACCAATAACATCTTACCAGCAAACCAGATTGGTTTTAGGAAGCACTCAAGTACAACACATAATTGAATAGTACTGACATCTGTAATTGAAGATGCACAGCAAAGAAGGAAGCTGAATGTCTACTGCACGCTAATCAACTTTTCAGCTGCCTTCGTTTCAGTACTCAGAAACCGGCTATGGCTGAAACTGAGTGCTTGGAACATACCAAAAGGGCTACTTAAAATCTTAATGCTGCTTTCTTCTAACACTTCAGTAAGGATCGGTTTGGATGCTAAGGGGAAGTAGTCTGCCAGTATACCCACCAGATGTGGAGTTAAACAGGAATTCATAGTGGCAGCAACCCTGTTTGACTTATATCTGGCCGATTTAATCCATGCGTTTATGAATCTTGGTACCTGCCCTGTAGAGCTAGGCTCATCTTCAGTTGGATGGTTAGCCTACACGGATGACCTTATTTTGTTTGACTATACACCAGTTGGCCTTCAGAGCATGTTGAATGCCTTGGCGGTATACCTCGGTATACTCTAATGATAATGGCCTCGGTATACTCTAATGATAATGGCCTTAGTGTACTCTAATGATAATGGCCTCGGTATACTCTAATGATAATGGCCTCAACATAAATGTTGATAAAAGCAAGATAATGGTATTTCCAGAAAAGTCCATTTCTAAAAACATGTATGGACTATGAATAATACTCCCCTAGAACAAGTGTATGCCTGCAGGTATTTGGGAATTGAGCTTGATAATAAATTATCTTGGGAAAAACAGTGGCTAGCTATAAAAATCAAATGCTTGATATCAGTCAATGCGATTAGTGCCTTTATAGGGAGGAATGCTGGCTATTCTGCTCATGCTATACTACTAATGTATACAGCAAAAATACGATCCTTGCTCTTACATACCATTGAGATATGGGGTCACAAATACATTCCCCGTTTAGTAAAATTTGAGGCGTTGTTACTTCGGAAACCTATGCGCCTCCCCATGACCATATCTGTGGAATATCTGTACCTGGAATTTGACATTAAATGCATACAGGCTGAATACATGAGTAGATCAGTTATGAGCTATGAGAATTTGACCAAGCTTAGGAATGATACCATCATAGTATCCCATATTTGTGCCTTTACGACCATGGATAGAAACTCAGAAATGGGAACACTTGGTTTGTTAAAACGTGTGCACGAGAAATGGTTACATGATGACATACAGTCCTATAGGGCACCATCGCATGCTCTCTTAAAACGCTGCCTTAAAATGAAACTGGCAATGTATTATAGAGAAACACATTTTGCTAAGTTAGCCACATACGTACACAGTGGCCATTATTGTCAGTATTACATGAATCGTAAATCTGTGCCCAAATACACAAAGGCATATCTGAATCCAACGACATTTCAACACTGTTTACTAATGAAGGTTAACAATACAGGGGTTCGTGAAACAAAAGGAGCTTGCTTGGGTTTAAGTTGCAACGATAGGACTTGTCGCCTGCCTGGTTGCGATGTTAGTGAGTCACTCTGTCACAAAATGATGGTCTGTGAAAGCCTCCAAGGGCTACATACTAAATTTTTAAAATTCTATAACAAACAAGTTGATGGTTGTAATATTACAATGCTATGGGAAATGTTTATGGATGGTGACGATTGCAATCTTATTTATTTTATGTTGTCTTATTACTTGGGAGTTGTTGACATTTTTAATGGTTTGAATTCAGCATATTAACAACTGTATTGTATGATCAACTGTAGAACTATGTGTAATGACTTGGCGATTTGCTGATAATGATATTCATGATTTATAATGAAATTATGTGTATTTACTCTGTCTGTGTAATTGTTGTATATACAAAGCCGAAAGGCTTTTTGGTATATTTAATAAAATGAAATACACAGACTTTCCTTCAAGCCAACAAAGGCCTTCTGACAGTCTTCCGTCCAATTAACCTTCCTTGGTTGTTTGGGCGAAATCAGAGCTGTCAGAGGGGCAACTATGGTTCCATAGTCCGCCAGGAAGTTACGGTAATACCCAGTGAGGCCCAAAAAAGCTCTCACCTGGGTTTGGGTAGTGGGAGTCTCCCAGTCATGTACATCTTGTACCTTACTGGGGAGAGGTTGGATTTGACCCCCTCCTACCTCATGACTAAGATAAGCGACTTTTCTCTGAGCTATCTGGCACTTGGTGGCCTTGATAGTGGGTTAGCCCTTTGCAAGGCCTGCAACACCTTATCCAGGTGAGTCAAAAGCTTTTCCCAGGTAGAACTGTAGGCAGCAATGTCGTCTAGGTAGGCCACACAAAAGGCCTCCAGCCCACTGAGCACATGATTGACTAATCTCTGGAAGGTGGCAGGAGCATTTTTCAACCCAAAAGGCATGACTCTACACTGGCAGAGCCCCTCGGGTGTTGAAAATGTAGTATTTTCCTTGGCATGGTCCGTCAGAGCTATTTGCCAATAGCCTGAGGTAAGGCCAAAAGTGCTCACAAATTTGGCAGCACCTATGGTGTCCACGAGCTCATCAGCCCTGGGCAATGGGTGCGCATCAATTTTGGTGATGGCATGGACCCCTCTGTAGTCCACACAGACCCTCCAATCCTTGGTTCCTGCCTGGGAACTTGTCTTGGGGACAAGGACCCCTGGACTGGACCAGGGACTGGATGAGGGTTCAATAAAACCCAGTTCCAACATCTTGGCAACCTCGGCCTGGATTTGGTTCTTCACATTGTCTGACATCCTATAGCATCTGCTTTTGACAGGTACACAGTCACCAGCGTCAATTTTGTGCCTGCACCACGGGGTGAGGCCTGGTGTCAATGAGAACGGAGGAGCATACTGCTGGAGCAAAGACTGCAGGACCTCTGCTGCTCTGATGTCAGATCTGGAAAGAGATGCACTCCCTCGACTGAGCCACTGTGCGGGTTGCTATGCAACACTTCAGGAAGGGACTCACTCTCATCCTCTTCTTGCTCTGAAGCCAGGAAGAGACATGAGACTTCTGCTCACCTGTGGAAAGGCTTGAGCGTGTTAACATGGAATACCTGAGGGGCTACCCCAGGGAGTCCCATGTCAACCAGATAATTCAATTTGTCCATCTTGGATATTATCTGGAAGGGTCCAGTCCACTTATCTGCCAAATTCAGAGGCTTGGTAGGCTCCATCACAAGGATCTCCTGACCTGGAGTCCAATCCACTTGTGATGCTTTAAGGTCATGCCAGTATTTGTTCAACTCCTTACTTGCCTTAAGGTTCGCTGTCGCCTGGCCCATCATCTGTGTCATCCTCCATCTGAGGCCTAACACATAGTTCCCCACTTCCTTGGCAGGACCTGGAGTAGTGGCTTCCAAACCTTCTCTGATCAAGGCAAGGGGCCCCCTCACGGGATGTCCAAAAATCAACTCAAAGGGGCTGAAACCAACACCCTCTTGAGTTACTTCTCTGTAAGCGAACAGCACGCATTGCAGGAGGAGATCCCATTTCCTCCTTAGGGGCTCTTCCAAAGCACCCAGCATGCCCTTGAGAGTTTTACTAAATCTCTCAAGGTCTGGGGATGGTAAAAGGTGGAGAACTTCTAGGTTACCCCGCACTCTTTCCACATCGTTTTCATGTAACTTGACATGAAGTTGGATCCTCTGTCAGAGACTATCTCCTTAGGGAATCCAACTCTGGTGAAAATGGCCAGGATAGCACTGGCAACCATCTTGGTAGTAACAGTCCGAAGGGGTATAGCCTCTGGGTACCTCGTGGCATGATCTACCAAGACCAGGATGAACAGATGTCCACCTGAAGTGGGAGGATCAAGGGGACCAAAAATATTGATGCCAATCCTCTCAAATGATGTGCCAACCACTGGCAATGGCTGCCGTGGGGAAATGGCACTGCCTCCAGTCTTGCCAGACAACTGACAAGTTGGACAGGTCCTGCAGTGGAACTTCACTTCGACTCCCATCTGGGGCCAGTAGAAATGGGCAGAGAGCCTTTGCGTTGTCTTCTTGGTCCCAAGATGACCAGTCAAGGGCACCTCATGTGCCAACTGCAGTAGGATGGGCCTGTAAATCTGGGGTACCACCAACCTCTTGAGGGCACCAGTTTCAGGCTTAGGGGGCTCACTACAAAGGAGCTTACCCTCCCAATAAATAAAGAAAGACCTAGGCACTTCCCCTTGTGCCTGGGCCATGGCCTGTTTCCTCAGATCCTCGAGAGAGAGGGGCACTCTCTCTGACCCTTACAGAAGTCTCCCCTACAGGGCCACTCTTCGGCCAGCAGGCATTGAAGGTCAGGGTTAACCTTTGGGTTGAGCACCTCTCCCACAGGAGGGTCTTCTGGCACTTCTCCCTCAGGAGTTGAGTCAAGGTTTACCACTGGACCCAGCCTGTCCGCAGCATGAATCCCAGAGGTGGCCTTCTTACTATTCCTTCTTCCTTCCTTGGGTCGCCACTTTGACTTGGGTACCTTACTGGCAGTCAGACCTGGTGGTACCTGTGACCTAGTGACTGCAGCAGCAGTCAGGGGAAGACCATCAGAGATCAACCCCTACTCCACTAGATCATTGCCTAACAAAATGTTAGCAGGTACATTGTCCTGAACCAGGACAGGAAGCTTTGCTGTTTTGTCTCCAATCATGATTGTGACTAGGGCTACAGGCGATAATTTGGGAGGCCCACCAGCTAACCTGGTGGTTCTCAGAGGAGCACCTACATAGTCCTCTGGCATGAGCAGGGTCCTGTCCACCAGAGTCAGGCTTGCCCCAATGTCTCTCAAACCAGTAGAAGGCTGTCCATTCAGGAGGACACTTCTCAAATATCTACGGGTGTTTTGTGGGATTGTAGCCAGTCCTTCTGCCTACGGGTCCCAGGCCCCAAGGGACACTAGGGAAATCTCTACAGGAGCACTGAATGTGATCCCGATAGAGGAGGGGAGGACAGTGGCCTCCACCTCAGGCAAAGGGTAAGGGTAGATCAGGTTGACAGCCTGGACTCCATGTGCCTTACCTTTACCCTTCTTGTGGTCCAGAGCCCCACAGTTCCAGCAAGTGCCAGGAATGCAGGGTACTGTAGTGGAAACAATGGGAGCCTGCTTTGCAGCAGGAGGACCACAACTCTTGCTCCCACCCACATAGGACTTATCCCCACTAGACTTTTGGGTCTTAGGAAAGAAAGGTTTTGGTTTACCCAACTGTGACTGCTTTTGGGACTCCTCAGACTTTTGAGAGGGGCCCTTTTCTTTGTTCTTGTCCTTACCACTGGGCTCCATAGGGGACACCCGGTGGGAGACCCACTTGTCAGCCAGCCTGGCCAGCTTAAAGAATCTAAAATGTTCTGGTCAGCAACATACTGACGCAGCTCTGGTGAACAGGCTTCAGAAAGAGGCTCAAAAAACAAAAAGTGGAACAATTCAACAAAAGTTTTCACTTTGTAACCATCAATTCACCCCATCATGTTCATTTGTGCAGCACTCTCCCAATCAATCCAAGACACGTTCTCTCTCGTCTTATATTCCCTGAACCTTTTAAGGTATTGGGTAGGTGTCTTGCCAAACTTGGCAATCAAACCAGACTTCATGCACTCATACTGACCCCTTTCATCCACACTCAGTTTCAGAATACAGTCATATCCAGTGTGAGGCACTCTGCTTAACAAACCTTTAGCACAATCTCTTTTTATCAATATCATAGATTCCACAAGCCATTTCAAATGCTTCAATCCATTGGAGGATATCAGAACCCTCCACATACACACCAACCAAATCTTTTATAAACTTGGTGGCAGTGGACCTGATACTCTCAACTGGTTTGTCTGAAGTCTCCACTGTAGCTTTCTCCAACTGGATTCTTTGACATTCAGTGTCCCTATCTTTGAGTATCACTTGCAGTGCCAACTCCTCTTTATTAAGTTCAGCTTCAGTTTCTAACTTTTTGTATTCGAAGGCCAACTTCATTCTTAATAACTCAAGTTCCAAGGGATTCCCTGAAGAAACATTGCTGCGATTCGGAATAGAGGCATCAGGAGTGGTGGCACTCCCAGAAACAGATTCAGCAACAACCCCAGGGGCAGGTGCCTCGACGGTTGCATCCTCCCCTTCAAGAGCTTCACAATCGTCTGGTAGTCGACCAGGGTAGCTATCTGCTCAACCCTAGACTTATCTTCAAAGTCTAACTCCCTGGCTTCACAAGCACTCTGGAGAGCCTCTAAGCTCATCCTAGTAAATCTACCATTTGCAATAGATTCCATTGCTTGTAATGTAGTTATCTAGTACACAACTAAACCTCAAATTCGCAAAGTGTACATATTTTGTTAGTGGCAAGGTGACACACTGATTCTTTAAACCATAAGCATCCCACCGCTGCCAACTGTGTTAAGATTGGAGGGGGGAATCTGTACTCATGCTCTCTATATGGCAGAGTAGAAGCATAGAGCACCCCAAACAAGGTTCTCTATTTGGTAGATTGGACAAGCAACCAAGGCTTAAGTTCTCAGGAGGTGATGCAGGCTAGTTCTTAAGTACAGTGTAGTCCCCAAGCACCCACAAAGGAATGTCCACACACTATGTTAGTGAAAACACAGTTCTTTATATAAATAAGGCTTTGATTATGTACACATGCAATAACACACCTTGTACTCAGGCAATTCTATAATGATAAATATATACAGTCTCTATGTGGCACCACGATTACTTCTTAGATTCCATTACAATGCATCAAGTGTAGACAGTTTCAAAAGACTTACAAATCAATTAATAATGTGAACCAACAATAGACTTCAGGAGGAAAACAAGTTGGTTAAACAATTGGCAGAATACGGACCTCTACCGCTAGGCACATTTCTCTTTGAGGATTCCCCCACCTGGGCAAACTGTAAATAATGCAATTTAACAAGCCCAGTCCATATATTGTTAAATATAGTCTTGGTTCCCTCTAAAAAGGATCTACTACCCCAATGTACATGGTTTAGCAGAGTTCGATGTCGGATCGTCAACGGATCCTTCTTGAGTGAACTCCCTTTAAGGCAGGAGCCACGGATCATCGAGATCCCATGAAGAACAGGGTGAACAAAGGTATTGAGGCAACATCTTCGATCCAGGTGGTGCTCGTCGATGATCGGTCGTCGACGTCCTGCGAAGATGAGGCGTGTGGTGCACCTCGATGATGATAGTTAGTTGCCGCAAAGAGTCACTGAAGAACTTTTGCCCAGCAAGGGCATCGGGAGATCAGCGTCTTTGTGGTCTGCGGGTGGTGGGAAACCCACTGGTGGATTCTCCTCGGTTCATCAGCAACCTTTACTTTCTCCGGTGGGACAAAGGGGTCGACGGTGATGAGCAAGGGAGTCCTTGACTCAAAGTGTTCTTAGGTAATGGAGCATTGCGGCTCAGGTCGTCGACGGTGCAGTGTCAAGCTGTCCCCACTTCTGGCCAACACAGCTTCAATGGGCCTCCAGCGGTTTCGGCGATCCTCCGAACCATGGTTGATGATGGTGGACGGATGTCCGGGCACTTCTCATCAGTTTCCTTGGCGGTCCCCGTCTCCGGTCGACAGTCTTTCAAAGTCTGACTTCCAGGGTGCTTCGGTGAAGGTTAGCTGGTGCACGATGGTCCCTGGTAGCTCGGAAAGAGGTCTCCTAGCCAGGTCCTCTCTTGGATCAGTTTCTTGAAGGCACAGCAGCGTTCAGATTGCGTCGAAGGGAAACAGCAGGTAACCTTCTTCTTGCAGCTCAGCTTTCGAGAGTAAGCATCAAGTTTCGACTTCAGCTTCAGAACGATTTACTTCAGTGAGCAGTCCCCAGATATACTGTTTGGTCTCCCATTCACTCTGCTGGGTCACACTCAGGCAACCAAACATTCAGAAAAGCATTCATGCAGGCATGCAGCTGATCTGCCTCACAGTGCATTCAGGCCATTCACTTCACTCCACACACTCACAACAAGGAATGTGTATTTGGACAAGTACCCAGCCATTCAGCACTCCACACTGCATTCATACCAGTTTCGGGCAGGGCTGTCGCATTCATTGTGTTACATACCAGAAACCAGACTCCCATACCATGAAGTGCATATTGGTCACACACTCCATTCACCCAGGCCCACCCCAAGGGTGTTACCACAACATACAGTCACTGGGAAGGCCCCAGCCAGTCTGACATGGACTACCCCACAATACCATATATGGAACTTTCACCCAAAAGCCAGTAGGGGGGAAGGGACAGAGTCAGGGCTTCTCAGGACTTTGGGAAAACAACGTAACAGGCAATAGAAAGCAAGAGGCCCCAGAGGTCATCTTGCCTTCTATCAGGAATCAACAGATTCCAATGGCAGGGACTGGGTATCCCAAAATGGAGGATACTCAGAGTACCAGTCAGATTCAGCATGGACCTGCCACCAGCCCATACCCTGCTCTGTGGGCCACACACAGGTGCCCGAAAACATACACTAGAGGTACAGGGTTGTACAGCCACCCATGAAAATCAAAGCAATATTTTATTGATTTAATTGTAAATAACTGAGTGAGCAAAAATACATATTCTGCTGATTGCAAATAAATACATGTTTTTGGTGACTGAATTGCATTCAGCATAGGATGAAACTTGTTGCGTGAAAAGCATGTTTTCAAATAGTGAGATAGTCATCAGTCACACCACTCTGGGCCTGATTTATAAAGCCCTTTTCAAAGTGTTTTTGCAAATCAGGCCCACAATCTCTTCTCCGACCCCTGACACTTTCACTCTGCTTCCTGCATCTCATTCTAACTTTGGAGCTGAAGAGTCAGTGGTAATTTCTTAAGACAGATCAGTTTCAGTTTAATTTAAAAGCCGAGTAGTCCACATTAATCCGTCTGTCTTTAGACTTGGTTTCTAATTAGTTAGTGTTAGGCAGAAACCTGTGCAGTTCCCTTAGGGACCACTGCAAAAGATTTAAGACTACAGGTGTTGGCAGTAAACCCACTTGGTAGCAGTCTGCACCACCCAGATTTATCTGGTAGCTGTGGCTGAGCAGTCAGACTTCCCTCAAGAAGAGCTAGGCAGTATGCAAAGTATACACAATAGGCACTCAGATACAATAATACAAGCAAACACTGACCAGAGCTTTGGTATCAAAGTATATAATTATTTATTTAAAGACACACAGTTGAAACACTCCAGCACTCTTATTGTAAAATATTCTAAACACAGTTACTATTGTAATATATACACCCCTTTTTTCTTATCAGATAAGTAACAGTAAAACACCACTTATTTTCATACAGAGGTGAGCGCTTAACTAGATTGCACTCCAATAAGTTTGTGAGAAAGGGAGGGAAAAAGACAGAATATGGAAAGGTACACCACTCTAAGATTCAGGAACACTGTTAGCAAGGCAGAAGAGCAAAAAGTCACTGGTGAGCCAAAGTCCAAAGGCTGGGCCCACTCTTAGAGAGAGCAGAGCACAAATGCGCCCAAGATCACACAGTTACGCTAGGCTTAGAAAGTCTTGCAGAGGGTTCAAAAAGAGGTTAGAGAGGCTTTAGGAAAGTTTAGCCAGGGTGTCCCAGACTAACACAGGTTCGAAAGCCAGGGGCTAAATCTACCCCATACAGTCGGTAGCAAGGGAAGCCAGGTGGAACATGGTCCCTTAAATGGGAAGGATCCTCCAACGGTGGCAGTTGTTCCTGTCAGTGGGTGCAAGTCGCGTCGTTGTCCAGGGGAAGAGAAGATCTCGACTTGGAGGAAAGATGAAGGTCGTTGCACTACGAGGGAAGAAACCAGCCGCAGAGTTTTCCGGTTAAAGGTGGTACCTTTGTTTTGCGGTGGTGGTAAAACGTGGTATCCCGGTTGCCGGGGTGCTTGGCACGGGCAAGGCGGCTACGAGGTACGTCGGGAAAGCGAAGAGACGGTGAAACTGGTTATCCCCACCAGTCAAAGGAAGAAGACTCTCCGGCGGGAGATCTCCTCTGTCGTTGGGAAAAGTGGTGAGGCAGTCCAGCAGGGCTCCACCGGTGGTGGTGTCGTGGCAGGTCGGCTCAGCTTCTCCCTCATCAGATTCTTAGGTCCTGTGGCGACTTCTGAAGTTCCAGTCCCCAAAGCCCTGCTTTTATGCAGCAAACCCCCATTCACTCAGCCTAGCTGTCACTCAAACATGCTAAGTGGTGAGCCGGCCGGCTCACCACTTGGGCCAATCAGGATGGAGTGTGACTTGAGTTGCCTAGGCAACTCAGTCCAGGGTGCCTAAATTCCCCTCCACCCCTCCTACGTACCCCAGACAGAGTGGCACCACTTTGGAGGGCTTCTGTGGAGAAGTCCGCCAAAAAGTGGAACAAAGGGCTCGACTTGGGTTCGAGTCACAGAAGAGAACACAAACGCCATTTTAGAATCAAGTTTTGGCAAAAAATACCAACCGGAGAATTAATATTAATTAAATAAACCGGCGGTATGTTCGAGACTACCTTAAATAATTAAATAAAGATAGTAGCCTAAAACAATGGGAAATCCCATAGGAAAATATTTGCGGTTGAATATAAAAAGTAGTATCCACTGCCACCAGCCAAATCTCGATCAGGGGGGACGGAGACGTGCCCCCTCGACTAACAGACCCCGGGGCAATTGAATTGCCCCAGCCAGTATGTCCACAATATGATGGTTTGTACTGGTTCTGTTTGAATTTAAGACTAGTAAAGTCAATGGTGACTTTACATGCCCTGGGAGACAGTAGTCAGTCCCAAGGTATGGAGTCTATGCTGGGGGGTCACTATGACACCCCTGTGTCACTGCACTGAGGGTGCTGTGTAACACACATCACAAAACACATGAAGCCCTATGGAGTAAAAGACCCCATACCCCATTAAACACATCTAGATTCAAAGAAACACACTTAAATCATGCCCAAGAGTGAGGGTAAAAGAGTGTCATTCTTGGCAGGAGAAAAAAATAAACCCCACAAATCCAGCAAAGCTGCTGGGGGACTCACTAGGTTAGGAAATTCAGCCTAACCAGAGAATTTTCCCTAACAGTTATCTACGTCTTCAAGGGCTGAGGTGCTTCAAAACTTAAAATGGCGTTTCTTGCACTGGATGCCTTTTCCTGTGCGATGGGCGCCTTCATTTCGGCCTATGTGTGATGCTGATGTATCTACAAATGGTTCTCAGGTTAGAATAAACCCGGAGTTTGGAAGGACCTTTTGTGTATAATCATAATTAGTACTCGGCAGGGGGTGGGGGGGCGGTGACAGCCTCCCAGCCAATAAGGATGCTCGGAACGGGGGAATTACCACATGGTAATCCCCCTGCTTTAGCCTCCTCACTGCCGGAGGCCGCCATCTTCCCCTGCTGTGGATTCAGGTAAGTGTTCTGCTCCCCTCCTATCCCCTTCCCTCAGCCAAGGATTTCCCTTCCCTCCCCCCTTCTCTCCACTCACCTGCTTTTTTTCTCCTCTTCGGTAGCAGATGTGCTGGAAACACTTCTGTCACCAGCGAGTCCGCTTCCGATCTACAACAGGCCGCCATGGCAAGGAAGAAGGGACTACACATAGTGCCTTCTCTCCTTTCCATGGCAGCCATTTTTTTGTTTACTTTATTCCTATTTTTTTGAATGGCCGTCATGTAAAGGGAGAAGGGACTATGTTTAGTCCCTTCTCCCTTTCCAATGTGGTCCTTTTGTTTGTTTACCTTTTTTTATTGTTTTCAATGGCCGCCAAGGAAAGGGAAAACAGACTTCGTCTTCTCTCCCCCGGTGGGCATTTTTGAAACGTTTATATTTTTTCAGCTGCGAAATGGCAGAGCATTTTGCAACAGACAAAAAATGCTTTTAGTACCATAGGTTTTACCCACATAGAGGGGCATTACGATCTGCAACAGGCCGCCATGGCAAGGAAGAAGGGACTACACATAGTGCCTTCTCTCCTTTCCATGGCAGCCATTTTTTTGTTTACTTTATTCCTATTTTTTGAATGGCCGTCATGTAAAGGGAGAAGGGACTATGTTTAGTCCCTTCTCCCTTTCCAATGTGGTCCTTTTGTTTGTTTACCTTTTTTTTATTGTTTTCAATGGCCACCAAGGAAAGGGAAAACAGACTTCGTTTTCTCTCCCCCGATGGGCATTTTTTAAACGTTTATATTTTTTTCTGCTGCGAAATGGCAGAGCATTTTGCAACAGACAAAAAATGCTTTTAGTACCCCAGGTTTTACCTACATAGAGGGGCATTACCATTTCGGGCCTGTAACTAGGGGCCCGGGGGCATTACCTGAAGTGGTAATGCCCTCCCCCTCCCCCAGTCAGAGCTTATCTTTTAAACAGTAAATAGATTCAATTTACATATTCTTCAAATACATTATACATTATGAGCTTTATGTGGTTATACACAAGCGGTCCTTCCAAACTCCTCTGTTATTCCAACCTAGGAACCATTTGTACATATTTTGACACCTCACATTGTAAGTGAGGTTATTTTGGCACAGGACCAAATAAATTACAAGAACAGATAAGATATAGTGATTATCTAAAATCAATTACAATGTAATGGTGCCCACTCATCCAAACTTCCCTCACATATTGATGCTGATGTAGCCACATTCTGTCTAAAAATCACAATCCTCCAATGCACTCCGATTGCTGCTAAAAAAAATGTTCCCTAGGCATCTCACTCCAAAATTCCAGATCAAAGCTCTACAATGCTGATAGGGATGCTCCTGTTTGCCTTTGTCAAGGGTGCATTGTATCTTTGGAGTTCCAGTGCAGCAGAGTGCATTAGATTCCCACTGATCTCTGCAGACATGTTTTGCAGTACACATTGATATTTACAGGAGCTTTTACACGGAGACATAAAAAAAAGATGTCTGTGCATGTGTGTGTGTGTCTGTGATTAGTTTTGTCCTTTACTGGGCTAAGAGCAGTGACCCTTTTCTAAACAGAAATTCACCAGCTTAACTTAGGTAAGTAGCTGCAAAGAATGCTACATGGTTCATATATACTTTAGGAGGTTGACAGACAGGTTCCCCTGCAGCACCACTAGCACTAAGATAGTGCTCCTTCCAAGTCAGGTGAGAGACTGGTTACTGTATTTTCTGAATCTACCAGCATTTCAGAAGCACAATTTATTGGGAAGCTTCTGTGTGTGTGTGCGTGTGTGTGTGTGTGTGTGTGTGTGTGTGTGTGTGTGTGTGTGTGTCTGTATCTGTGTGTGTGTGTGTCAGTATTTCTCTGGAGTTTAAAACATGTATTTATGCCCAGCCATCAACCTCGGATTTAACATTTGCATTTTGGCAAGCATGAATCAGTCGTTCAGTAATAATATATTGCTTTCCCAGGAGTGGTTCCAAAAACCTGAGAACATTTTGATTTCGGTTACCAATAAATTATCTTGTGATTCCATAAGTCAGTTACTTTATAAAAATTAATCTGTACGGGTTCTGCTCAAGGATTCAAGGATACACATTAAAAATTGAATATGAAGTTCAGTAGGATATATATACATATATTACATGGCCTGCGGTAGCGGCCATGGAATTATGGGTAAGTTGCAAAACCCATAGGAAGAGCACTTTTTGGGCGGCTTAGAACTTTGCTCCCCCTGGACGAATCTGCACCAAACTTTGAAAAAAAGTATATGGCCCACTCTGAATTATTTTGCAAAGTTTGGTGAGGTTTGGTTAAGGGGGGGCAAAGTTATAGGGGGTCCCAAAATTACTTTTTTTCCCATAGACATAATGGGAAAACTTTTCTGTCTCGCTTACAGCCCAAACCGCTGGATGGATTTTCACCAAATTTGCGGCCGGAGCCGCGGCTTGGTCCTGAAATCTTTTGTTAATTTGGTGTAAATCCATCGAGTAGTTTTTATTTAAATGACCAAAACGTAAGGTGAAAAAATTAGTGATATCTATGTCCGCTCCGCGGAGACACTTCTCTGTTCGCTCCGCGAACAGGACACTGATTGGATAATCGGCTTGCACCGTGTCCGTGGACAAGCAACGTGTTGTCTGATTAGCTGGGATGAGGCGTGAGGTGCATCAAATTGTTTTGATGCGCCCGCCATATTGGATGCGAGGACATGCACTGGAAGTGAGCATAAATGCAATTTTGGGGAGTGAGTTGATGGGTATGAGTGCTTGAAGAGGGTGGGGGAGTAAAAGATGGGTCAAATGCTGTATTTGTTTAGATGGGAGAAGGTTGTAATGTGTTTACGGTGCCCACAGACATAATGAACACTGGGCGCACTACTGGCTATTTTAGTTTACTATGATGTTGGCTTTGGGTTGGGTGCATGGCCGAAGTGCCATAGGCCTTCAGCCATGCACCCAAGACTCTAGGCCCTGGCTACAACCACCGCAGCATAACACACCCATGTTATCAAAGATTTTGACTGTGGTATGTGGGCTGCTTAGGGGATATGTTTTTAAAAATGTGTGTACTGATTGGTAGTAGTGTAATAGTGTTTATAGGACAGTGAGACAATGTGTCTGTTTTTTGGATTGTGCTCAGAATGTTGGTATTGAAGACTCGAGGCATTTTGGGTTCTATTTATTGGTGAGGTGTTCGTTTGCATGGCTCTGTTATGTTGTGGTGGTGGTGAGTTTAATTATTATATACTTAGTGTTTCTTTTGGTGAGTATGTATGAAGAGTTTTGGCAAGGCCATGCAGTCAAGATTGTAGTGTTTGGCAACAAGCACTGCAGCATAAGATACCCATGGAAGCAAACATTTTAGATTGCGGTGTATGGTCAGGTGTTTGCTTGAATGGGTGTGTTAAACTGTGGTGTTTGTGAGTCTAATTATTATATACTTACTGTTTGACTTTTTGTGGTTGTATGCAGTTTTTTCATGCAAATTACCAAGATGGGTCCTGGGAGTCCCTCAGCTAGACATTAGTCCTGGTTACGAGAGACTTAAACAGGGAATTCATCTCACTATCTTCCACAGAGAAGAAATATCCTAAACATATCAGTCTTGGTCCTGCCGTGGGGGAGTCCAGCACCGAAATGTACCAATCCCAGGACATCCCTTGTTTTTTGCATATTTAAGTAACTTTGGGTCTCACCCTAAGTTACTAGGGCAATCCAGACGTTGAACCCTTGGTCACTATTATTAGAGAGGCACTGCTCCACCATACTGATGAGGTGCAACCAGACCGAAACACGTGTCTGGGTTTGCTGTTGGTACTCTTGTTCAGAGTACAATTGCCAAGCTTTTCGGTGCTCGACTGCCCCTGTGCAGGGCAAAGAGTGATATGATTGGGATAATTCTCCTCTATGAAAGATAGTTAGCTAAAAAATCTGGGTAAGGCTCACGCACCAGGACTAATGTCTGGCAGAGAGACTCGCAGGATCCCCCTTGTTTTTTGCATATTTATGTAACTTTGGGTCGTACCCTAAGTTACAAGAGGAATACAAACATTACTATTACATATTTACTATGTGTTTGTATTTGTAAGGTGGCAAGACCCCCACACCGTTCACCACGCTAGTGACACAAAGTGGGATAGTACAAACACACGTGTGCACATTATAGGACATTCTCGTACGAGCACATTTTGTCAGGGCTCGAGATTTGCTCCTTGTGAAAAATGTTCACGTGATTTGGCATGTGAAGAGGAGATGGGCTGAGGTGGCAGGTGGTCTGGCCTGCCTGTGGGAGTCTCTGAGAGAGTGCAAAGTTCTCCATAGGAACAAAGTAAATCCATAGAAATGTCTCCCGCATTGGTGAATGGTAGGAAAAAAATCATATCTTTTAAAAGAATATTTCCAAAGCGCTACGGTCTGAAGGGCTATTGGCTGTCATTGTGAGTGAAGGTCAGCGCCGTTAAATTTTTGCTTCCGAGCTGAGGAAACCCACGCATCGTACACAGTATAAGGTTCAATTGTTTTTTGACCTTGAACCAAAGCTAACATTTGAAAAGGAATGCATGAAGGGAGGGATGTAACACTGTCCAATATGATAAGGTTCACCACTCCAAAACTGGACAAAGGACATGTAATTTCACTTTATGAAAATGTGTTGCCCTGAACGGAGTGTCAGCGTTACGCCGAGAGCATGAAAATGCCAAATATTATGTAAGTTTTACTTTCAACGATTTTATAGACCAACGAGTCAAGTTATCATTCACCGACCGTTATTGCTGCCTTACATTGTATTCGGTTGTTGTTTTTGTCATATTGCAACGACACGTAAATACAACCTGTGTGTGTAGTGGCCTTTGTCTCGCCCACATGGGCAGTTCAGTATCGAGATGCCTGTAGTCCACTAGTGGGTTCCCCCATGTTCCACAAACGCGTAATTCAACGCTAATATTTAATTAAAATTCCATCTATGTGTTCTTCTTTCCCTTAGCTTGCTCCCTGATTGTAGCGTCAGCCTCCGCATCCCATTTCAAATTCAACATACTCCATAGCACTAACCTCTGAAGCAAATTGTAGACTACTTTCCACGTTGTTTTCTCTGTGTTCCCATTGTTTATACGTCCGTGTTCATCATTGGTTTTAACATGCGGCCAAATTAATGGGTAAAGTGATAAACTGTACTAAAGATCGACTACTGAGACACATTTATGTTATACTTTTGTAAACAGCTACATCTTGCCTTTCTGCAATTGTCCTCGATTCCAGATACCAACTGACAGGTTTTTCAACCGGCAGCTTCAGATACACCTGAATGGTTGCATAACAACTCTTATTTGGGACGATCGCCACGGACTGATATGCCTTTATGCTGTACCAGTGATAAGGAGCAACCTGACATCATTTACGGGGGCCTAGCGCCAAGCTGATGCCAAAGCCTTGCTATTCACAGTGCGTCCAATGCGCTTTTTATACCCAAAAGGAACACTGTGTGACTCACGATACACATTTGTGGATCGAGAACGAAGAAAAAAATTACACAATCGCTGGATGTTCTCGGAGCGTTTATTGTGAAATAAAAGTACTGTAAAAATGGTACAGTTTTGCTATTTCCTTTAAACGTATGGTTTTATATTCAAAATTGGGACGCGCTGTGCTGTGAGATGATGTGTGTTGATATTCTGGGTTCTGGGTCAACTAATGTTATCACGTAGGTGATGACTGGGTGCGTTTGGCTACGCTGCCCAGTAACGTCCTGGAGATAGACAGAGCATATCACTAGGTTTGGTGATGTCAGCCTAAGGGGCGGGGGATATAAATTAGTGCCGCCAGGGCAGGCCACCTTGGGCGATGCAGCAACATATAAGATTATCACAAGATGGCCGAGCCCTGCTGCCTGATTTCACATGTGTAAAAAAGAGGAAAACTACGGTAAGGTGCATAGGAAATGTTTGTACGCTTGATCATCATATGTTTAGAAACACATGCCCGACCCCTCGGGACAATAATATTTCTGAGCGCACTATTTGTTTAATAGATCAATTTTTTGCTCCATTCGCTGCAGATGGTTTTCTGAGGTCTCTGTTTCTGTATTATTTTGAATGTCTGTATGGTGTGTTAAAAAAGAAATTTTGGTAAGTACACATAAAGTAATGGGTAATAATTGGTTTATATAGAGACGTGTAGTGTCTACCATTAGTATCACTGTTTTCACTCATGCCACGTTATGGTTAAGTTGTGCTACTAAAAACCTATGAAATTCAGTAAAAAAAATGTTGTTAAAGGGACGTTATGGTTAAGTTGCCCTACTAAAAACCTATGAAATTCTGTGAAAAATACTTTGTTGAAGGGACGTTATGGTTCCAATTAAAACCGAAAACCCCCTGAAATTCGCCATTTATGGTAAACTAAGCAACCATAACTCGCGCCACCACCGTGCACTGCAAAGACTAACACCCAGGACATCAGAGATGACATCACAAATGTTATCGATGACATCACTGAAGACATCACATGTGCATTTACTTTTCATGAAAAGTCTGTTCAAGGGATTTTTATTGTAATGTTGATAAAAAAGTGTCATGGATCATTGGAATAAATATCATGAGGTACGTAGTGCATTAAGTAATGCATTGATACAAATAGCATTCTATTATGAAGTTCTTTCCAGTATACTAAGCTACTCATGTAGAAACATAGCATTGTGTGCAGCATACATGATGGAGGTGCAATATTAATAATCTTGCCATGTTGAATAGTAAAATGATAAATGCTTTCTTATTACAGTTTTGCCTACTGTGAAACATTTAATCGGTAGCTAATAAAACCCACTTACTACATAATTACATTATTGCAAACAAAACACAAACAGACAACAACACATACAGATATGAGCAAATACAGGGAAAATAAATATATAACAGCAGCATTACCAGACAATCTTCATAATCTAACTGATTATCTTCATGCACAGAAATGATTGCTCTGTTTGAAAGCTACTACTTACCTATGTATAACTATCACATAATGTGACTGGACCCTAAGGAAAGTAGTGTGAGTACAATGTATCCAAATATGAGCATATCCAGGGAAAGTACAGTAATAAAAAAAGCAGCAAAACTATTAAAAAAAAGTGTTGATAAACTTACTGATCATAGAAAGCATTGCTGTCCTTCAAGTCTGTTCTTTCCAAGTATGTGCTTTTCCGTCTATGTCCGTAGAACACATAGCCCGTCCGCCTTTCCATAAAGTTGTGATGCACATTTGTTTTCTTTGGGGACCTGAATACTGTCCGTTGAACACCCGCGCACATGCGTAGCACACCCTTGCCTCTACGAACATTGTGACTGTCCGCCGCATGTGTGTTGCATTTTTAATTAGTTCGGGGACTGGAATACTGTTCGTAAAAAAAACCCTGCAAGCATGCGTAGACCCGACCCCGCACATTTGGTGTCCTACCGACAGCCGCCCCATTCGCCAATGTGTCCTGTACATCATGTGACCGCACCCGCGCTAAGCGCAACAAACACTGTCTGGGCCCCCGGACACATAAAAAGTGTTTCTTTCAGCAATCCAAGGTATTTTCCTGGGAAAGTTCACCCTTGCACATGTCCCACACTATGTCCCTGGCGATCTGCATATATTATGGAATTTTTGGAGCCCTTTCTTGGTGTTTCGATGTGTCCTCGGACAGCGCGGGTGTCCGCGGACGCATCAGAAAATCTGAGCACGGGGAATTGAAATTTAAATAGTGTGCCCCATTTACCCTTTGAGCTTTGCTCTGAAAAGAGCTTTTTAGGGTTTTTTTTTACAGATGAGTCAGAAACACCTTTATTTGTATTTTTTGTGTGTTTTTTCCTTATTTTCCTCCAAGAATCTTAACATTTGCTTCTCCAAAGCAACCCTTAGGTTCCAAAACAGCATGGTTTTTCCCAAAAAAGATAACGACATGCCATCTTCCTTAAAGTTATCAACATTACCAGAGTCAATGTTGTCATTGTTGCAAAGCAGCATGCCAGCTCCAGTCATAAAAGCAAACATGCCTCGGTTGACTAAGCACCTAGCAAAATTTTGCTGAGGACAAAAATCAGAACTATTGTCCCATGTTGCCCTAGTATCAAACCTGAAAAAAACAACTTTGGCATTTGGATGTACTTTCATGACTGCCTGAACCAAGTTTTCCAGATCTTGCAACAAAGTAGGCACACTGATGTAGCCCAAATGCAAAGCACCACAATGTAGGACAACTAAATGTGGACTATTAAACCTAGCCATATCCTGACAAACTGCTAGAATTGCCTGCAAATTCAAATCAATAACAGTGCTCCACACCACCTCCACTCCTTTTGCGTAAAAATTGTTAGCCAAATTCCTAGATTTAGCATACTGCTCCAAACCATTCACAAACATATCTCCAACCACCAACACCCTGACTTTCTCCACCTCTGCGATCTTCACTACACACAGCCTCTCTCAATATGAAGCAGAACCTCAACACCTGATTGGCTAATCCTCAAATTACACTCCCACTTCATGCTCGGAAACCCCGGATGTGGCACACTCTGTCTGCGAACTGCTGCTTTGTCCGCGGAGTACGTAAGTCACCCTGGGGCAGCCCTTCTACCCTTTCCACTTCACTCTCTGCACCATTCCCTCATTGGGTATTGTTAAGCAGTCACACAACCATCCACCAATCACATGCAAGACCATTACATTTAACTCCATCATCACAATTCAGCACTTTAGATGTACTGTTGATCACTCCGAGTACAATTGTGCTGTGACTGCAAAGCACCTACAGCAACTACTAGTAAACTCTCCAACATTTCTACTTGTAGATTCATGCACATCCACATGCATGAACACAAAGTACAGATATGAATATTTTTTGTCCAGTACTTCATACATGCCAACATTCCGACCCACCTGGGAGGCACATTTCCTCCGAAAAATTAGGAGACAACATTTGTGTCATAAGAATGCATTGGGCAAAGGTATATTTTGAGGGGTGGGGGGAAGTGAAAAATAACAATATTTTTCACAGAAAAATCGGGAGTCTCCTGCCGAAATTGGGTGGATTGGCATATATATCGTACATGTACATCTCTTGTATTAATGCATATAAACATAGTAACTGCCACTTACCCTGTGTAACCTGTATAAAAGCTTACTGTCATTCCTCCCATCTGCTATGATCAAGTGTCACTTGCAAAGTTGTCTGCTCTCCAATTTTTCATTTACCCATATTATTAACTGCAATGTGCAAACTGTAATTTTCTTGATACATTCTATCATTTCAACTTCCTTTACACATGACTATATTAGTAATCAGACAAAACACGCACAGCTAGCTAAAAAAGTGTCATTTCATGTTAAAGATGGGAGAAATAACAGTATAATTATGAAAAAAGACTTTCTAATGTGTCATAAAATTACACACAGCCAGGATGAGTACATGCATCTTTATTTATGCACACAGATAGCCAATATCCTTTAAAAGGCTCCCAACTGAAACAACACCACTGCCTCTGCAACTGTTCTTCCAATCTACACAGCTCTCTCATTCCAGCTGGTTTCCCATTCCGTTCTAGATTTAACAACAACATTCAACTATGCACAGGTGCAGTCATATATATCACATCATCTAAAACTATGTACAGTGTTGTAAAGCAAGACATACAACATCTCCCCCCTTCCCTTCAGTCTGCAACACAAGCACCAGGTCCTTCCATGCAACCCATACTTTATTTCAGACTCTAACATCTCCAAGCACTACAGAATCACCCAGTACTTAGTAATCACCTACTGAGTAATAATCTGCTGACCCCATCAAATACTTCTGATTTATTTCCCACACCTTCCCAAATACATACATTGCATACTTTTCCATACAGTTCCTGCCATTTACCCTGTAAAAATAGCAAACAAAGCATACGATTATTTCTTCTATCTCCTAACATCCAATAACACTTGCCTTACAAAGCCAAGTGTGCTCTATGCGCTTACTATTGTACTCATTTCTAAAGCACATTCAACTAACAGATTCTAAATAAAATATAAAGAATGCACATAGGCAAAGAAAAGTGCATGTACATTCTATGCACAGTTAACAGAAAGCAGTACTTCTGCAAAAACAAAGAAACATGTGTTTACATTAACAACAATGCTATTCACACACATATTTACTAACTTCTTTCTATCACATTTGCAGTGAAGACCACTCTCCTGAAAAGCAGCAGCGCCTGAAGTTCGAACGAGAACTCAGAAGAAAAGAAGAAACCTACTCTTTCCATTCAGAAAAGTGCAATACTGCCATAATGTTCTAACTGTCACTCAAACAATGTAGAATTCTAGTATTCTAGAACAAACTACAGCAACTACTAGTAAACTCTCCAACAATTCTACTTGCAGATTCATGCACATCCACATGCATGAACACGAAGTACAGGTAGGAATATTTTTTGCACAGTACATCCATACACGCCAACATTCCGATCCACCTGGGAGGGACATTTCCTCAGAAAAATTGGGAGACAACATTTGTGTCATAAGGATGCATTGGGCAAGGGTGTATTTTCGGCGGGGGAATGTGAAAAATAACAATATTTTTCACTGAAAAATCGGGAGTCTCCCACCGAAATTGGGAGGATTGGCATGTATGCTACATGTACATCTCTTGTTTAAATGCATGTAAACAGAGTAACTAGCACTTACCCTGTGTAACTTGTAAAAGAAACTTACTGTCATTTCTCCCATCTGCTATGATCAAGTGTCACTTACAAAGTTGTCTGCTCTGCAAATGTTTATTTACCCATATTATTAACTGCAATGTGCAAACTGTTATTATCTTCATTCATTCTATCATTTCTATAACCGCTGCCGCGTATTTAACCACATTTTAACCATGATAGCATTTAATGCATTATAGTGCATAAAATGTATATACAATGTCCTTTCTATACATTGTGCATATTTCACATACATTCTATAATTTCAACTTCCTTTACAAATGACGATATTAGTAATCAAACACAACACACACAGCTATCTAACAAAGTGTCATTTCATGTTAACAGATGGGAGAAATAACAGTATAATTATGGAAAAAGGATTTCTAGTGTGTTATAAAATTACACGCAGCCAGGATGAGTACCTGCATCTTTATTTATGCACACAGATAGCCAATATCCTTTAAAAGGCTCCCAACTGAAACAAAACCACTGCCTCTACAACTGTTCTTCCAATCTACACAGCTCTCTCATTCCAGCTGGTTTCCCATTCCGTTCTAGATTTAACAACAACATTCAACTATGCACAGGTGCAGTCATATATATCACATCATCTAAAACTATGTACAGTGTTGTAAAGCAAGACATACAACATCTCCCCCCTTCCCATCAGTCTGCAACACAAGCACCAGGTCCTTCCATGCAACCCATACTTTATTTCAGACTCTAACATCTCCAAGCACTACAGAATCACCCAGTACTTAGTAATCACCTACTGAGTAATAATCTGCTGACCCCATCAAATCCTTCTGATTTATTTCCCACACCTTCCCAAATACATACATTGCATACTTTTCCATACAGTTCCTGCCATTTACCCTGTAAAAATAGCAAACAAAGCATACGATTATTTCTTCTATCTCCTAACATCCAATAACACTTGCCTTACAAAGCCAAGTGTGCTCTATGCGCTTACTATTGTACTCATTTCTAAAGCACATTCAACTAACAGATTCTAAATAAAATATAAAGAATGCACATAGGCAAAGAAAAGTGCATGTACATTCTATGCACAGTTAACAGAAAGCACTACTTCTGCAAAAACAAAGAAATATGTGTTTACATTAACAACAATGCTATTAACACACATATTTACTAACTTCTTTCTATCACATTTGCAGTGAAGACCACTCTCCTGAAAAGCAGCAGCGCTTGAAGTTCGAACGAGAACTCAGAAGAAAAGAAGAAACCTACTCTTTCCATTCAGAAAAGTGCAATACTGCCATAATGTTCTAACTGTCACTCAAACAATGTAGAATTCTAGTATTCTAGAACAAACTACAGCAACTACTAGTAAACTCTCCAACAATTCTACTTGCAGATTCATGCACATCCACATGCATGAACACGAAGTACAGGTAGGAATATTTTTTGCACAGTACATCCATACACGCCAACATTCCGATCCACCTGGGAGGGACATTTCCTCAGAAAAATTGGGAGACAACATTTGTGTCATAAGGATGCATTGGGCAAGGGTGTATTTTCGGCGGGGGAATGTGAAAAATAACAATATTTTTCACTGAAAAATCGGGAGTCTCCCACCAAAATTGGGAGGATTGGCATGTATGCTACATGTACATCTCTTGTTTAAATGCATGTAAACAGAGTAACTAGCACTTACCCTGTGTAACTTGTAAAAGAAACTTACTGTCATTTCTCCCATCTGCTATGATCAAGTGTCACTTACAAAGTTGTCTGCTCTGCAAATGTTTATTTACCCATATTATTAACTGCAATGTGCAAACTGTTATTATCTTCATTCATTCTATCATTTCTATAACCGCTGCCACGTATTTAACCACATTTTAACCATGATAGCATTTAATGCATTATAGTGCATAAAATGTATATACAATGTCCTTTCTATACATTGTGCATATTTCACATACATTCTATAATTTCAACTTCCTTTACAAATGACGATATTAGTAATCAAACACAACACACACAGCTATCTAACAAAGTGTCATTTCATGTTAACAGATGGGAGAAATAACAGTATAATTATGGAAAAAGGATTTCTAGTGTGTTATAAAATTACACGCAGCCAGGATGAGTACATGCATCTTTATTTATGCACACAGATAGCTAAAATCATTTGAAAAGCTCCCAGCTGAAACAACACCACTGCCTCTACAACTGTTTTTCCAATCTACACAGCTCTCTAATTCCAGCTGATTGCCCATTCCATTCTAGATTTCACAACAGCATTCAACTATGCACAGGTGCAGTCATATCTATCACACCATCTAAAACTATGTACAGTGTTGTAAAGCAAAACATACAACATCTCCCCCTTCATTTCAGTCTGAAACACAAGCACCAGGTCCTTCCTTGCAACCCTTACTTTATTTCAGACTCTCCGATCTCCAAGCACCACAAAAATCACCCAGTACTTAGTAATCACCTACTGAGTAATAAGCTGCTGACCCCATCAAATCCTTCTGATTTATTTCCCACACCTTCCCAAATACATACATTGCATACTTTTCCATAAGGTTCCTGCCATTTACCCTGTAAAAATAGCAAACAAAGCATACGATTATTTCTTCTATCTCCTAACATCCAATAACACCGCCTTACAAAGCCAAGTGTTCTCTATGCGCTTACTATTGTACTCATTTCTAAAGCGCATTCAACTAACAGATTCTAAATAAAATATACAATGCACATAGGAAAATAAAAGTGTATGTACATGCTATGAACAGTTATCAGAAAGCACTACTTCTGCAAAAACAAAGAAATCTATGTCTACATTGACAACAATGCTATTAACACACATATTTACTAACTTCTTTCTTTCACAATTGCAGTGAAGACCACTCTCCTGAAAGGCAGCAGCATATGAAATACGAATGAGAACTCAGAAGAAATCTACTCTTTCCATCCAAAAAAGTAAGTGCAATACTGCCATAATGTTCTAACTGTCACTGTTACGCTCACCTGGTTCCCACGGGGGCGTCGACCGGAACTGGGCCGCTGTTATTTCCACCAGCGTGACGTATAGCGCCGAGATGACTGACTGGACTGGCCCGCTCAGCCTAGTTTGTCTGGCTCGCAAGAATATTCTTCTGCAAAGGAGAAGAGGAATTAACCACCCGTGGAATTGAGTGTCAACCCACCTTCCCCACTCCTGTTGTCTTCCCACTAATCACTCTTGATGTCCCCTCCTTAGTCTCACCTGATGGTTTGGAAGGATGAGCTCTCCATCCTGCGTCGACCGCAGGGGCGCGTGATGACCAGTTACTTCACTGGCGTAGAGGAATTGGTAAGTTCCAGTATTGACTCTAAAGTTCAATTGTTCATAAGAGTTCAAATGTCTGCTCTTCACTCTGTCCGATTCCTTGCAGGTTGCCGATTAATCCACTCGAAGATTTCCAAATGGCACTCGGTAAGATTCAGGTAAGTCTATTGTGTTTTTCCCCTTACGGGCCGGGGTACGGCGATGAAGCAGAGTTGACTGTGCCGACCCGAGATGAGGTGAGACCCCCGTGGTAAATCAGGTAAGTTTTGTGGTGGGGGGTAACTGGTATTGTCCTTGCTTTCTCCCCTTAGGGGCCGGGGTACGGCGATGAAGCAGAGTTGACTGCGCCGACCCGAAATGAGGTGAGTACCTCCCGTGGTAAATCAGGTAAGTTCTTGGGGATAGCTTGTATGGCCTTGAGAGTCCCCTTGCTCACCTTGCTGTCTTTGTCTCCTTAGGTGTCGGAGGGCGGCCGTGAGATGGAGAGAGCATGATGGAATGCTGAAGTACCACCAAGCAGGTGAGTTCAGCGCGGCGCCGTAGGAATACGAAGCGATGCTTCAAAGACTTCTGTCTTTCAGTTCCGTGGCCAGGACTGACTTTATCTTTATGAGCCTGGCGCCATAGGCGCCAGGAATGTACCCAAACAGCCCCTAACTGGGGCTTTTGGGGATGCTCCAAGTGGCATGATGCCTGCTTCCGGGCTGCTGGGCCTGGTCTGGTCTTACGGGGGCAGGCATCATGACAGTCACTGAAACACTGTAGAATTCTAGTATTCTAGAACAAACAATTGTATTAACCCTCCAACATTAGATTCAGTATCATCGCTTCCCCTCACAAGCTCCATACTTTCTATTGCAATCTGAACACCAGTATAGTAACACAAAAATACAAGAATAGCCTTCCCAACCTGATGTAGCAGCCCATTGCACAATCACACACCACTACATACAACCTTACCTTCATACCCAGACACTCATGCACAAAGCACACATACACTGCACAAGATCCCAACCCACACTTTCTTTTTTTCAGACCCCAAAAAATGCCTACCAAAAAGCAACTCTGTACAAAGCAACGCAAAAGTAAACGAAATCAAACTAAAACTCTCCAAAATAAGCATCCACCTCTAGCAGAATTTGTACAAAAAATTCAAACAAAACAGATAATACAGTCATTAAGCGAAATAAAACAAGCTTCCAGTATAGAAACTTTGTCTTCTCTTTCAAAATGTAAAACAAACAAAACAGAAAGTGATTAACAAGACTGCAGCTACCACTAGTCCTAACACTGCACCTATAAATCTTGATGTACCGGCAAGCAAGCATACCAAAAAAATTCTTTTACAAAAAATGTTCCACCACAGAGTCCTTCAGAACCTTATAAAAACAGGAGAGAAATCACGCACAACCCTTAAAGCCGACAATAGAAAATTAATCCTAGAAGCTCTCATAGACAGTGCAATCCTCATAAGGAAATTATTTATTTTAGTTTTAAGCAGAATGAAACCACTAACAAAACTAACTACTAAACTACAAAAAAGACTTCTCAATAAACGGAATATCAAATAAGATAACTTCACAAACATCTGTGGAGGTGAATGGAGTCACACCATGAGCACAGAACCATATTTCAATGAAGAAGCATACAAACAAAAGCAAATAAACCTAATTGCCATACATAGCAATGGACGAGGGTATGAAAAACTTAATAATACCATTATGGAACAAGAAACGCTGCTCACACAAATATCCTCAGTATCACCTGTCCATTCCACTGAACCAATACGTCCAGTCTACAAATGGCTGTGCACATAAATGTGTAACATTGCGAAAAAATCTTTCAAATCTTTATGCCAGTTCCTCAATCAGAATGTGAAAGGCAAAGACAGATTCAAAATTAAACTACTACAAAATATGGACTCCTGTCCAGTGCGCAAATACACAGGACTGCAAGGACATGCATTAGCCTGCATTTCTGGACCTATTTGTAAAAGCACCTTCCACCATATCAAGATGAAATCAACACACCATACAACTATAAGAAATCTGGTCCATAAACTGTACTATGCTAAAAGTCCTGCTTTAGCACTAGCCAACTTAAATAACAATCTTCTATATGGTACAGCCAAAGAACTACTCGAAGAAATAGACTATATCCAGAGAAAATATTTTGGAATCTAAAGCCACTTACAAAATGCAATAGATTTACAAGAGACTACCAACAGCTGTACAGATGGCAACCCTCTATTACACACATACAAAAAAGAAATACTAAAGTTTAAAAGTACATCTGCTGAAGTACCCAAACATTTGTGAGTATGTTGCCGCATGACTTTTTATAAAAATAGCACAAAAACTGTAGAACTAACGTACAAAAAGGAAGAAAATGAAGATTCCAAATGGCTCCAATTAGCTCTCTATCGTATGGCAGAAAACAAATATGAAATTCCTACCCCTTAATACTTTGCCGTTACTGCACTGCAAAACTTGACAACAACCAAACACCTTCACGTGCTATCACAAATAACTTGGAATTATTCCCATTACCATAAACCCCTGCAACAACTCAACTTATATGAGAGCACCATAATTCAAACAGTGCACCCATGGCAAGCAATAATACTCCTTCAACCAAAAACAGCAAAACTACCTCCCTCTGAAATAGTGAAAGGTATTTGTTGCAAAGTAGTTTATTTGCCGTTAGATCGCAAAGAAAATGTACACACTCTGGGACTGCAAAGTCCAATAGATCAATATTTAATTATCTTAGTAAATGGCGTTCCTACAAAAGACAAAAAGATTTGGCAACAACTCATGGACTTACATAACGTTAGACAAGCCCTGCAATATCTAAAAGACAACAATGAATACTGCAGAGAAATTAATATTGAAGAAAACCTGAGGGAAACCACTGAAATAATTCAAGAGTCATCAGAAACTGGTCAATTAGAACTTCTAGATCCTGCTACAGAATCCAATATTTTAGACCATTATACAATTCACCATTTACACTCTAAAGATGCCATAGATGATGCACTGGAATATGGTGGATACTTTGTTTAGACCATCAAAGGCAATACACCTTCCTGCCACTCACTCTCCCGCACTGGTGCGGATACCTGGGATTTGCCCCTGATGACTTCCCTGTGGTCTTACCAAGGGCCGTGATTTTGACCACCCTATACCTACTAATGTTAGTAGAGAGCACCCACAGGCACACTATAAGGTGCTATGATAATGTAGTGGCATTATTGTTGTTCATCACAATTGTCAAATAGGATATACTGTAATGTACTCCCTCCTGATGAATGTTCCACACCTTACTCTCTAGGAACAGAAACATGTCGAGACGTATCTCTGAACTGTAAACAGAGATTATAATTTATGACACATTTACCCATATTTGGAAGGGTACCTTGTTATTTAGGTTGAAAAGTACCCTCAGTGGTCGTATTTTTGATGTAACATCACTTTCATCGGGCCTTCAGAGCCGGTTATGTATTTCCTATTGCTGCCTTCTACATGGGACTTGACAATGTCTGTATTTTTGATCTATTTATTTAATTGATGTTTTAACCTTAATGGACTGTTGATTATTAAAATTTGATATTGGCTTTTTTAACCTTTTTCGGTCCCTCCTAATGTTTTACTGAGAGTGTTTACACCACACACCTCTAGTACCTGCTTTACAACTTTGTCTCCCTATACGCATATCACTTTCCTCCCGGATATAGACAAAGTATACACTGCTAATTGTGATTAGACAGTAGTATACCGGGTTTCCTCTCCTTGTAAATAGCACTGGAAACGTACCAAATGCGACAAGCTAAAGGATCTCCAATCAGCATATGGGAAAAAAGTATAGAAGCACGTGCCTTTTCTGTACTACTGGCAAAGGAGGAAGGTACGATGATAGACCCATACAAATAGCAGCATCAGAATACCGCTCTTTACAAATGTATTCTGAAGACCCCAGATTCCGACACAACGTGGAATACATATTCCACCTTCTCTTTGAAAGTGAACTAGCAACTCTATGCTACGGAGTTACACACACATTGAGATCAGGTACCCATTTTCAAAATATGTCAGCTACGGAATTACCACAAAAAGTGCAAGAAAAAGATCAGATTTTACAATAAAGCATTACAAATCTTTTAGCAAACATGCGTGGTACAAAAGAATACTAGTTGCAACGTCACGTAAAATGTACGATATATGATAAGAAACCTTGGCCCACCCACTTGGTTTGTGACATTAAGTTGTGCAGAATATGCATGGGAAGATTTACACGATTTCCTACGCATAGCAAACAAAAACAAAACAAACATAGATATAAAAAAACTAGGAGAACTCTGCTCGCCAGATCCTGTGAATGTATCAAGATATTTCCATCATCACTTCATTGCTATGCTACACTTCATTTGTAATAAAACTGTTCCTCCACTCGGAGAAGTGTAACACTTATTTTGGAGAAAAGAATACCAAGCCACAGGAGCACCACAGATCCACATTCATTTGTGGATTAAAGATGCTCCTAAATTTGGTCAGGACAGTGATGCCACTGTTCTGCAGTTCATCCAAAAATATGTCACTTGTGAAATCCCTTCACAAACAACACATAGTGACCTACATGCACAAATTCTACAATTTTGAAGACACAAATGTGGGAAATATTGTCGCCGCAAATATAAAAACAAAGGGAAATACTACACCAAATGCCGCTTTGGTTTCCCTAGACCAGTTTCAACAACAGTCAAGTAAACAAATTCATGTCTTCAGTTAGACATACTGTCAAATGTAAATCACCTAAGAACAAATATTGCATAACAAGAACAGAGGAATCAAAATACATCAATGATTACAATGCAATCATTGCCCTCCTATGGAATGCAAAAACAGATGTGCAGTACATTGCAGACAATTCCACTGCAGTTGCACGATATGACACAGCCTACTTAACCAAAGCAGAATAAACAGAGCTTCAGGACCTCTGGGATGACATATCATCTGACAAAGCACTATCACAGAAATTGTACAGCTGAGGCATAAAAATGCTCTCTCATCCAGAATGTGGCTGCTATGGAGCTGCAGACCGTTTAACCGGTACTGCCTTGTATGGAAAATCTGACAATATAATATGGCTATGTCTTGGTCCTGCTAAATCTAGAAAAATAGTTCTCAAATAATATCAGGACATAGAAACAATCGACAAAAATGATCCCAATAACCAAGACATTTTGAAAAACAATTTACTAGCAGGCGTGAAAAGCGGGACCCGCTAACAGGCCTCGTAATAGGGCAGCCCGTAATGAACGGTGCCGGTCCCATACCGGCACCATTCATTACAGGACCGCCAGGGTCCTAACGAGGCCCCATGTGTCTCTACCACGTAGCCCAAAACTTCACATACAAAAATAATATTAAACCAGATGAAAAGAAAGGTAGATACAGAGTAGTAAATTGTGAAGGCAGCTTAGTGAAACTTACCAAAAGCAGCTTAATTAATCATATCAAAGTGTCATGAAAAACTACTCAACATAAAGAACTGTATTACATGTCCCTGCTACAACTTTTTAAACCATGGGGAAAAGAAGAAGAGTTACTAGATACGTATGACTCCTATGAAGATGCTTTCAAAGCAAATGAAAGCACTGTACCAGATGTAAACTTTACACATTACCAAACAATGTTGCACAATGAACAGCAACACGAAGAAGAACTCCAGGCCCAACTAGATGTGGACACTCCTGACAGTAGCCAACCTTCTGTAACAGGAAGCCGAGATCCACTTGGACAGCCAGGAATAGCAAATGAGGCAGAATTAGCCATGACAGAAGTATAAAACACCATGTGTCAGTATGAGAAATCTACAGAAGACTTTGCTGTACTGAAATCACAACTAATCAAGGAGCAGCATCGCATTTTCCAAGAAGTAACATAACAAATTGAACATGGTGTGCAACATGAAAATAAAAACTGTACCTGCCAAGACTACACACCTATACTGCTATACGTGAGTGGTCAAGCTGGTTCAGATAAAACATTCTTAATCAAAATCATCAGCAAGTTCCTCCAACAATTGACAAACAACAAACTGTCAGCTTTTGTAACTGCCCCCACAGGTTTAGCTGCCTACAACATAGGCGGTGTCACTTTACACCGATTACTACTCCTTCCAGTAGAACACCAAAACAAATTAGACTATTACAAACTTTCTACAAAGGCTGCAATGGGACTAGGCAGAGTATTCAAACAAATGGAAATGCTGCTAATAGATGAGGTGAGCATGGTCTCCAACCTAACGTTGGCTTTGATGCACCTCAGACTACAAGAGGTCCTCAAAACAGACTATGAAGAGCTCTTTGGAGAAAAACACATTATTGTTTTTGGAGATCTTCTTAACTTAACACCAGTGAAAGCTGTACCTGTTTTTAAAACCTTAGGGCACAAACTGTGCCATAAAACTCTTTGCAGCATAGGAAATGTCAACCTATGGCAACATTTCCAGTACAGAGAATTAACAGAAAAAACATGCACCAGTCTGCAGACCTCACATACGCCAACATTTTAAAAAGTATTAGAGTTGGTGTACTATCTCAAGAAGCACAATCTATATTAAAAACCAGGCACATCTATGCACTCTATGGTCATAACTCATGTGCTACTGATGTATTGGAACAATTAGCACGCAAAAATGTCAATTGTATGTCCTTGTTGCCAACTCTTGCAAGCTGTTCAGAATTTTATGAAACCATGTTAAAAAAAGAAATAAAAGAAATACAACCAATAGTTCAAATTGCCTCCACAGACAAACTGGACGTACATGGTATGACACTACCCATGTGTCAACAAGCCACAGCAAGACTAAACACCTTGGAAAACTCTATCTCTAACACAGCTGGTTTGGAGAAAATATGAAAATTATCTTTAAACTGTAGAGTAATGCTCAAATGTAACCTTGACCTGGAGCAAGGACTAGTTAATGGAGCACTTGGTACAGTTGTTGGCTTTCAAACATATCCACGTGACAACAACATTCAGTTTGTCAATATTTTCTTTGACGTTAAAAGGATAGGACGCTCAACAGCCCGCTTCCTTCTCTTCAAAGACATGTATGTACGCAGAGAACAATTTTCTCTAACTCTAGCATACGCAGTCACCATTCACAAATCACAAGGTCTTACCCTAGATAAAGCATTGATAGATATTGGTGGCACATTCTTTAAATAAGGTATGATCTATGTAGCACTATCACGCTTACGTACACTTGACGGACTATGGGTCTGTGGGGTAAATAAAGCCATCCTGGATTAAAAGAAACCTTTCTAAGTTGTGGTACAATGTATTTCTTTCATTGATTTCAATAGGAGGAATTCAATAGGTGTGTGGTTTTTTATTTGGAAGTGGTGGCAGTACTGTTGCAATTAGATAACAGTTGGTGTATTCTAATTGTTTATTTCTTTTTCCATTTTAGTGGTATTCTTCCATCTGTTGGCTTGTTGTAGATTTTTGGGGCAATTAAATACCAGTTGGCATATTCTAACTGTTTTTTTCTTGTTTCATTTTAGTGGTATTCATTTATCTGATTGTTTGTTGCAGAATCTTGGGGCAGTTAGATACCTGTTGGCGTGTTCTAACTGGTTATAGTTTTGGAGTTCAAGTTTTGTTTATGTTCATACACAGATTAGTTATTACATTTTGGTTTTAAGAATATTATGTAAGCGTTTACAAGATTTGCTGGTAATCCCTGTTTTAGAGAAATGGTAGTATCATTACATTCAAACCATCCACAATTCTTTTTTATATATGCAGTGTAGTGACCTGCATTTGTTGTGGCTCCTGCGTGGTAGATTATACCTATTGTTGTGAAGGTTTTCTTACCAAGTGATATTTGACCATGTGTGAATCCAGTCAGCTTGCAGTTGATTTTGGTACCATCTGCATTATAACGTAAAAGTATTACTATCACTTATTTACTATGTGTCTGTATTTGTAATGTGAAACAATTATCGGAATTGCAGGTAGTACATAATCTGTCATGGTTTGCGTTTTGTACAAGTTGCTGAAATGAAATGGATTCACAGTTAGGATGGATACATACACAAAGCGTTCATTAGGAACTAATGCTTGTGCACAGAGTGCATGTATGTTTCCACATATAAGAAATCTGGAAGATTTCATTTATAGGTATGTTTTTGTTTGCTAGTATTTGTAGCAAGTACATCAGAAATCTTGTGGAACTTCTTGTGAGTTTATAGTGAATTTGACCATTCCAACACAGTAGTCCAATTCTTGCCTTATTCCAGAAACACTGTAAGTGTTGTCAGGATTGGTGGTTGCATTTCTTTGAAGGACTAACATTTGCAAACACAATTGGTCTGTACCGTGTAAGTAAATATTGTCAACAATTGGTGACAATTGGAATAGAATATTTATTGCTACATTTGCGTAGCAATTTACACCAGTTATATTTGAAAATTTGAATGGACTAGATACTTCTGTGTCCAAGTCATTTCTGTGTGTATTGCTTCTTTGACGAAGTACCTGAGTTACTTTGAGTAGTAGATTCTTCTTTGGTTGCAGTCATTGATGAAGTGTTACCTTCTTTTACTCTCTTTGGAGGATTTGCAGTGAGATCCTGTTGCATTTCTGTTTGAAGTAGTTTTCTTTTACAATGTTTTCCTTTCTGTGGAACAGGATAGCTTTTTAGATGGTGGGTGTACAGTGAACGTAGTCTATTGTATTCTAAAATGCCAGGAATATCAGCGTTTACTTTACTTGCATCAAAGTTGATTAGAAATAGACCGTCAAGTGTACGTAATCATGATAGTGCTACGTGGCTCATGCCTTCTTTAAAGACTGTGTTCCCAATATCTATCAATGCTTTATCTAGGGTAAGACATTGTGATTTGTGAATGGTGACTGCGTATGCTAGAGTTAGAGAAAATGGCTCTCTGCGTACATACATGTCTTTGAAAAGAAGGAATCGAGCTGTTGAGCGTACTATCCTTTTTACTTCTGATAGTTTGTCAAAGAGAATATTGAGAAACAAAATGTTGCTGTCACATGGGTATGTTTGAAAGCCAACAACTGTACCAAGTGCTCCATTAACTAGTCCTTGCTCCACGTCAAGGTTACGTTTAAGCATTACTCTACAGTTTAAAGATAATTTTAATATTTTCTCCAAACCAGCTTTGTTGGAGATAGAGTTTACTAGGGTATTTAGTCTTGTTGTGGCTTGTTGACACATGGGAAGTGTCATACCTGTACATCCAGTTTGTCTGTGGAGCACATTTTAATTATTGGTTGCATTTCTTTTTTCAACATTGTTTCATTCAATTCAGCTTGCAAGAGTTGGCATCAAGGACATACAAGTGACATTTTTGTGTGCACATTTTTCCATGACATCAGTAGCACATGAATTATGGCCATACAGTGCATGGATGTGCTGGGTTTTTAATATTGATTGTGCTTCTTGAGGTAGTACACCAACTCTAATACTTTTTAAAATGTTGGCGTATGTGAGGTCTGCAGACTGGTGCATGTTTTTTTCTGTTAATTCTCTGTATTGGAAATGTTGCCAAAGGTTGACATTTCCTATGCTGCCAACAGTTTTATGACAGAGTTTGTGTCCTAAGGTTTTAAAATTAGGTTCACCTTTCACTGGAGTAAATTGAAGAAGATCTCTGAAAACAATAATGTGTTTTCCTACAAAGAGCTCTTTGTAGTTTGTTTTGAGTACTTCTTGTAATCTGAGGTGAATCAAAGCCAACATTAGGTTGGAGACCATGCTCACTTCATCTATTAGTAGCATTTTCATTTGTTTTAACACTCTGCATAGTTTCATTGCAGCGTCTGTAGAAAGTTTGTAATATTATAATTTGTTTTGGTGTTCTACTGGAATGAGTAGTAATCGGTGTAAAGTAACACCGCCTATGTTGTAGGCAGCTAAACCTGTGGGGGCAGTTACAACAGCTGACAGCTTGTTGTTTGTCAATTGTTGAAGGAACTTGCTGATGATTTTGATTAAGAATGTTTCGCCTGAACCAGCTTGACCACTGACGTATAGTAGTATAGGTTTGTAATTTTAGCAGGTACATTTTTTATTTTCATGTTGCACACCATGTGCAATTTCTTTTGTTACTTTTTGAAAAATGCTACCCCGCTCATTGTTCATTTTTGATTGTAGTACAGTTAAGTCTTCTGTATCTTCTTCATAGTGAGACATGGTGTTTTCTACTTCTGTCATAGCTAAGTCTGCCTCATTTGCTATTAGTGGCTGTCCCAGCGGTTCTTGGCTTCCTGTTACAGAAAGTTGACTACTGTTGGGAGTGTCCTTATCTAGTTGGGCCTGGAGTTCTTCTTCGTGTTGCTTTTCATTGTGCAACATTGTTTTGTACTGTGTAAAGTTTACATTGGTTATAGTGCTTTCATTTGCTTTGAAAGCATCTTCATAGGAGTCATAGATATCTAGTAACTCTTCCTCTTTTCTCCATGGTTTAATAAGTTGTAGCAAGCACGTGTAATATAGTTCTTTATGTTGAGGAGTTCTTAATGACAATTTGATATGATTAATTAATCTTTGTTTGGTAAGTTTCACTAAGCTGCCTTCACATTTTGTCACTACCTTTATTTAAATCGGGTTTTATATTATTTTTTGTATTAGAAGTTTTTGGCTTTGTGGTATAGACACATGGTTTCCAAAGTGGTACTCCTGTTTGGGTAGTATGTGTCTAGTAAATTGTTTTTCAAAATGTCTTGGCTGTTGGGATCATTTTTGGCTATTGTTTTTATGTCGTCTTATGATTTGAGAACTCTTTTTCTAGATTTAGCAGGACCAAGACTTAGCCACACTATATTTTCAGATTTTCTATACAAAGCAGTACCAGTTAAATGATCTGCAGCTTCATAACAACCACATTCTCTATGAGAAAGCATTTTTATACCTACGCTGTTCAATTTCTGAGACAGTGTTTTGTCTGATGATAGGTCATTCCAGAGGTCTTGAAGCCATGTTTTTTCTGCTATGGTTAAGTAGGCTGTAACATAGCGTGCAACTGCAGTGGAATGTCTGCAATGTACTGCACATCTATGTTTGCATTCCATAAGAGGGCAATGTTTGCATTGTAATCATTGATATAGTTTGCTTCTTCTGTTCTTTTTATGTAATATGAGTTCTTAGGTGATTTACCTTTAACTCTATGTCTAACTGAAGACATGAAGTTGTTCACTTCACCTGTCTCTGTAACTGGTCTAGGGAAACCAAAGCGGCATTTGGTGTAGTATTTCCCTTTGTTTTTGTATTTGCGACAACAATATTTCCTACCTTTGTGTCTTTGAAATTGTACAATTTGTGCATGAAGATCACTCTTTGTTGCTTCTGATGGAATTTCACAAGTGACATATTTTTTGATAAACTGTAAAACAGTGGCATCACTGTCTTGACCAAATTTAGGAGCATCTTTAATCCATAAAAGCATGTGGATATGTGGTGCTCCTCTGGCTTGGGGTATAACTTTCTCCAAAAGAAGTGTTGCACTTCTCTGAGGAGAGGAACAGTTTTATTACAAATAGTGTAGCATAGGAATGAAGCGATGATGGAGATATCCTGAAACATTAAGAGGATCTAGAGAGCAAAGTTCTCCAGGTGTTAGTATATTTATGTTTGTTTTGTTTTTGTTTGATATGCGTAGGAAATCATGTAAATCTTCCCATGTATATTCTGCACAACTTAATATAACAAACCAAGTGAGTGGGCCAAGGTTTCTTATCATACAACGTACATCTCTGTGACGTCGGAACCAGTACTCTTTAGTACCACGCATGTTTGCTAACAGATTTGTAATGCTTGATTGTAAAACCTCATCTTTTTCTTGCACTTTTTGTAGTAATGGCATAGCTGACATATTTTTAAAGTGGGTACCTGATTTCAATGTGTATGCAACTTCGTAGCATAGCATTGCTAGTTCACTTTCAAAGAGTAGGTGGAATATGTATTCCACATTTTGTCTAAATCTGGGATGTTCAGAATACATTCGTAACAAGCAGCATTCTGATGCTGTTATCTGAGTGGGTCTATCATCCTACCTTCCTCCTTTCCCAGTAGGAAAGAGCAAAGGAAAAGCATGTGCTTCTATAATTTTTTCCCATATGCTAAGTGGTGATCCTTTGGTGTGTCGCATTTGGTACGTTTCTAGTGCATCATCTATGGTGTCATTAGAGTGTAATGGATGAATTGTATAATGGTCTAAAACATTGGATACTGTAGCAGGATCTAGAAGTTCAAATTGACCAGTTTCTGGTGACTCTTGAATTATTTCAGTGGTTTCCCTCAGGTTTTCTTCAATATTCATTTCTTTGTAGTATTCATCATTGTCTTTTAGATATTGCAAGGCTTGTCTAACTTTATGTAAGCATATGAGTTGTTGCCAAATTATTTTGTCTTTTGTAGGTACACCATTTACTAAGACAATTAAAGATTGCTCCATTGGACGTTGCACTCCCAGAGTGTGCACATTTTCTTTCAGATCTAATGATAAATAAACTACTTTGCCACAAATGCCTTTCACTAATTCAGAGGGAGGTAATTTTGCTGTTTTTGGTTGAAGGCGTATTATTGCTTGAAATGGGTGCACTGTTTGAATTATGATGCTCTCATATAAATTGAGTTGTTGCAGGGGTTTTGGTAGTGGGAATAATTCCAAGTTATTTGTGATAGCACGTGAAGGAGTTTGGTTGTTGTCAAGTTTTGTAGTGCAGTAACTGCAAAGTATTAAGAGGTCAGTTATTTTGTATTTGTTTTCTGCTATAAGGTAGAGAGCCAATTCAAACCATTTGGAATCTTCATTGTCTTCTATTTTGTATGTTACATCTACAGTTTTTGTGTTACTTTTATAAAATGTTCTGCGGCAATACACACACACATGGTTTGGTACTTCAGCGGATGTACTTTTAAATGTTAGTATTTCTTTTTTGTATGTGTGTAGTAGAAGGTTGCCATCTGTAAAATTGTTGCTAGTCTGTTGTAAAGCTATTGCATTTTGTAAGTGGCTTTCACTTCCAAAATATTTTCTCTGGATATGCTCCATTTCTTCGAGTAAGTCTTTGGCTGTACCATGTAGAAGATTGTTATTTAAATTGGCCAGTGCTAAAGCAGGACTTTTAGCATAGTACAGTGTATAGACTAGATTTCTTATAGTTGAATGATGTATTGATATGATATCACTTTGATATGATGGAAGGTGCTTTTGCAAATAGGTCCTGAAATGCAGGCTAATGAATGTCCTTGTAGTCCTGTGTATTTGTGCACTGGACAGGTATCCATATTTTGTAGTAGTTTCATTTTGATTTTGTCTTTGCCTTTCACATACTGATTGAGGAACTGGCGTAAAGATTTGAAAGATTTTTTGGCAATGTTACACATTGACGTGCACAGCCATTTGTATACTGGACTTTCTGGTTCAGTCGAATGGAGAGGTGATACTGAGTTTTCTGGGGATATTTTTGTAAGCAGTATTTCTTGTTCCATTATGGTATTATTAAGTTGTTCACAGCCTTGTCCACTGCTATCTATGGCAATTGTGTTTGTTTGCTTTTGTTAGTATGCTTCTTCATTGAAATATGGTTCTGTGCTCGTGGTGTGACTCCATTCACCTCCACAGATATTTAAAAAGTTATTTTTGTTGACATTCCGTTTATTGAGAAGTCTTTTTTGTAATTTAGTAGTTCGTTTTGTTAGTGGTTTCATTCTGTTTAACACTAAAATAAATAACTTCCTTTTGAGAAGGATTGCCCTGTCTATCGAAGCTTCTAAGATTACGTTTCTACGGTAGGTTTTAAGGGTTGTGCATGATTTGTCTCCTGTTTTTATAAGATTCTGAAGGACTCTGCGGCGGAACATTTTTTCTAAAATACTTTTTTTGGTATGGTTACTTGCCACTACATCAAGTTTTTTTAGGAGCAGTGTTAGCAGTAGTGGTAGCTGAATTTTTGTTAATCACTTTCTGTTTCGTTTTACATTTTGAAAGAGGAGGGAACATTTTTGTATTGGAAGATTGTTTTGTTTCGCTTAATGACTCTTTTAGATCTTTTGTTTGAACTTTTGGTACAAATTCTGCTGGAGATGGATGCTTATTTTGGACACTTTTATTTTCATTTGCTCTACTTCTGCATTGCTTTCTACAGACTTTCTTTTTGGTAGGCATTCTTTGGGGTCTGTTGAAAAAAAAACAAGGTATGGGTTGAGCTGTTCTGCAATGCCTGCAATGTATGTGTGCTGTGTGCATGAGTGTCTGAGTATGATGGTAAGGATGCATGTGGTGGTGTGTGATTGTGCATGGGGTAGCTACAACTAGTTAGGAAGGCTAGTCTTGTGTTTGTGTGTTACTATACTGGGGTTCAGATGACAGTAGAAAGTAAGCTAGTTATGAGGAGAAGCACTAATACTAAATCTAATGGTATATAATTAAAACAGTTCTTTATTCTGCAATACTAATATTCTAGGGGCTGAGTTATGTCATTTGTGCCCCGAAAAACAGGGATTTGTTCGCCATTCTGCCTGCATATCCCTGTTTAACAAATGGGGATTTGTGGGTAGAATGGTGCACAAATCTGTTTTTCGGCGCACAAATTCCATGAGTCAACCTCACAGTGTGTTTGAGTAACAGTAACGGGGTAATTCATAGAATTCAGCGCACAAGTGGCACACGCGGCTGGTGCACAGTGTGCGCGTGCGAATCCCTGCGCCAGCCGCGTGCGCCAAAACCCATTTCCGCGCACAGCGTATTCATGGATTCCAGCCACCAAAACCAGCCGTGGTGCACAGTGGCGCAGTGACCCTGCAGCAGCGCCAGTTACGCCCCCAAGAACGCCTCCCGCGCAGGGAAAAGCCATCAACATACCCAATCCAGTGCAAAGGGCTGCGCTAACCCTGTACCAGCACAGCAAGCGGGCTACGTGTATCACTGGGGTGCGCGGGAAGTACCTCACGCGATTGGCCCCGTGCGAGCAGGGTACGCTTATTTCAGGGGTGCGCGGGAAGTTCCACACGCAATTCCATCAGGGTACGTGTATTTCAGGGTGCAGGGGAAGTTACACACGCGATTCCAGCACGGTACATGTATTTCAGGGGTGCGCGGGATGTTCCACACGCGAATAGCCTGGGCGCGTGTATTTCAGGGGTGCGCGGGAAGTTTTACACGCGATTTCAGCAGGGTACGTGTATTTCAGGGGTGCAAGTGAAGTTCCACACGCGAATAGCCTGGGCGCGTGTATTTCAGGGGTGCGCGTGAAGTTCCACACGCGAATAGCCTGGGCGCGTGTATTTCAGGGGTGCGCGGGAAGTTTTACACGCGATTTCAGCAGGGTACGTGTATTTCAGGGGTGCGCGTGAAGTTCCACACGCGAATAGCCTGGGCGCGTGTATTTCAGGGGTGCGCGGGAAATTCCACACGCGAATAGCCTGGGCGCGTGTATTTCAGGGGTGCGCGCGAAGTTCCACACGCGAATAGCCTGGGCGCGTGTATTTCAGGGGTGCGCGGGAAGTTCCACACGCGAATAGCCTGGGCGCGTGTATTTCAGGGGCATGCGTGAAGTTCCACACGCGAATAGCCTGGGCGCGTGTATTTCAGGGGTGCGCGTGAAGTTCCACACGCGAATAGCCTGGGCGCGTGTATTTCAGGGGTGCGCGGGAAGTTCCACACGCGAATAGCCTGGGCGCGGGTATTTCAGGGGTGCGCGTGAAGTTCCACACGCGAATAGCCTGGGCGCGTGTATTTCAGGGGTGCGCGTGAAGTTCCACACGCGGATAGCCTGGGCGCGTGTATTTCAGGGGTGCGCGGGAAGTTCCACACGCGAATAGCCTGGGCGCGTGTATTTCAGGGGTGCGCGGGAAGTTCTACACGCGATTTCAGCAGGGTACGTGTATTTCAGGGGTGCGCGGGAAGTTTTACACGCGATTTCAGCAGGGTATGTGTATTTCAGGGGTGCGCGGGAAGTTTTACACGCGATTTCAGCAGGGTACGTGTATTTCAGGGGTGCGCGGGAAGTTTTACACGCGATTTCAGCAGGGTACGTGTATTGCGATTTCAGCAGGGTACGTGTATTTCAGGGGTGCGCGGGAAGTTTTACACGCGATTTCAGCAGGGTACGTGTATTTCAGGGGTGCCGGGGAGTCCTACATGTGATTTGACAGTGTGGGTCCTCCCAGGTGTTCCCTGTACACCCTCCACGGCCCCTGCAGGCAGCCCACACCACAGGGGACTACCCTGCATCCCTGGTCATGTCCCGCAGGCAGCCCACCCAACATGGGCATGCCCCCCAGCAAAGGCACATATCTCCTTGAACTAATGAACACCAACTCATGTCCCCCACCACCCCCACCCCCCAGCACTGTGGGGCACCTGCCAGCAGGCCCCCACCCATGTCCAACTCATGTCCCCCACCACCCCCACCCCCAGCATTGCGGGGCACCTTCCACCAGGCCCTCGCCCATGTCCCATCCATGCCCCCCTGCACCTGGGTCCCAACAATCCCCAATCATGTCCGTAATGGCCATCCTCCCCTGCCAAAAGTCCCAACCAACTATCACATCCACCCACATATCAAAGGCAATTACATGTTACACACCCAATGTAAATAATGCAACTGAACACATGTCTGTCACACACAATGGCTGCAAGTGAGTTAAAACACCCAACATGACATGCATGAAAGTAATGAGATGATACGACACATTGAAGGATGAAAATAAAAATGTATTGAAAATCAACTAGAATGGAAATGAAATTAGAAAAACCACAAAGCAAAACAACAAAAAGAAGATGAATGTCCATGAAAAAAAACCAAAAAATCAAAAAATCCATAGAAGAACTATATACAATACAATCCCGGGTCCATGAGCCCAACCAAATGAAACCTAACTATGTCAACTAACTAAAAACTGAACTATATACAAAAAAGTGGCGCATTGTCCAATCGCAACCAAATAAAAAAAAATAATTTAAAGGAAACCTACCACTAACTATATAACTATATACAATGGCAGCGGGCAAGTCCGGCGGCTCACTCTTTGATGTTGCTGGCCAGGGCATCATCGAACTCCATGTCGATGTCCTGGAGGCGGGCCTCTGTCCTGGCCCCGAGGTCTCGCAGGGATAACCCCATGTTCACCTCAAACTCCCTGCGAGGTTCCTCGAGGCACTCAGCCCGCCTCAATGCCCGACGCATGGAGAACTCCGCCCTGACCATGGTGAGCCGCTCCTCTTCCGCCCGCTGCCGCTCCGCACCTATCCGCTGGACCAACTGCTCCCACACGGAAGACACTACCATCCCAGGGTTCTCCTGCCCTCCGGCCGATGCCTGCCCCTCTGATCTTGATGGCCCCGAGCCATGATGCCTCCCACGTCGAGCCTGCTGCTGCCTCCGACGCCACTGCCTCTGCCAGCACGACGGCATCCAGGATGATGGAAACCACCGACGCCGTCGTGCACGTGCCCTGCCCGATGATGCCGTCACATCCTCCATCTGCTGGGGTCCAGTTGCTGTGTTGTCCACCTCTGCTGGACCTCTGACTCCCGACTGTGGCAGGGATGGGATCCCCACCGAGCTGGCTGCATTGGTCAGGGCAGGTCCACAGGGAGCCCTGGTGGCATCTGGGCCGGAAGACGGCAAGGAGAACGACTGGCGTATAGTCTCCACAGAGGAGGAGAGGGCCGCCAGATTAGCCGACACATGCAGGAAACCCCCGAACATGGCCGATCCCAATTGGGCCACGTCGGCACGGTGCTCTTCGTGATGACGTGCGTGCTCCTCCTGGGAAGCACGCACAGCATCACGAATCACAGCCATGCGCATCGCGACCCCAATCAGGACCTTCTCCACACGGCCAGGGGTCCCCTCGTCCGCAGGTGGAGGGGAGTCAGATGACATGGACATCCCCTCTACCTGCGGACGGGCCTGGGACGGGGCATCCCTGCTGGTGTAAGGTGGTACACCCACAGGTTCAGGGACAGCGACATGCACAGGCCCCTCCACGGTGACCTGTGCTGTCTCCTGCCCCTGCCCCTGGACTGCACCACTTGCACCAGCAGGGATGCCCCCACCAGGCCCCATGTGCGCCTCAGTGGCGGCCTCCTCCTCCTCTGTGGAAACCACCAACCTGGATGGCTCCTCGCCGTCTACCGCCATAGCAGGCCCCTGTGGGGGCTCACCCACCCCTTCCGCTGCAGCCGTGGGGGCACCCCCGCCGCCTTGCTCCACAGCGCCGTCTCCGCCCTCTCCTTCACTAGCCGCTGCGTAGAGGGAGACATAGAACACAAGCATCAGGGTACTGTACAATGGTCCCCTAGACAGGAAGCAATAGCAGATGAGTGCCACTGTCAAAGTACACTTCCATCATGTCACACCACAACACATGTGTCAGTCCAGGCAAAACACACACAGTGACAGTCATGGTGCGTGCCATGGACATTTCAATGCATGTCCAATGGACTCTCGAATCATACAATGTAATGGGACTCACATGCATCATGGGTCATGCCTATCACATGCACACACTTCACCTCAGTCACATCCATCTGGCCCCGTACACCCCAATCACAGTGCATACAAGGATGACTAGGCTGCATCAGTGAATCTGTACATTGTCACAGACATGTGTCATGCATCCATGGCACTCACAAGTCACAGACACGCAGGTCAGGCACACAGACATGGATACCACATATGTATCTGGCATCAGCATCCATCCCTCGCCCCCACCCATGTCCAGGAACAGAGACTGCCATGCTCTCATGTGTGCAATCTGCACAGGGCTCCCCATGTCGCATTCAAACACATGCAACAACCGTGCGGTTCACACATTACAGGTCGCACATGCATTCCCATGATGTCCTTACACACATACATGCGTACATGGCCTATGTCACACATGCAGGCAAGTATCAGACAACCAGCACACTGCAACATGCCCTGTCTCACACAGCAATGCTTGGCCACTTACCGCTCAACTCCAGATGGGTCTCCCTCTCAAGGACCTGGGCGTGGAGCGCTGGGTATGCGCGTTCCAGGACCCTCAACTGGATGGAACTCATGCGGCCCCGGCCCCCCTCCACGAGGCGCCGGGCCTTCATGAGGGTCCTGGACCTCAAGTCCTCCCAGCGCTTCTTGACCTTCTGGATGGTGCGGGTTGCCACCCCCTCCGCGTTGATGGCAACCACACAGTCGGCCCAGATCCTATCCCGTCCTTCCCTGTTGGCGCGGGACGATCCGAAGAGGGCATCATACTGCCCCAGGACTTGCTCCACCAGGACACCAACTTCGGTGGCAGTGAAGCTGGTGCCCCTCTGCCCCTCTGGCCGGGGGTTGCCACTGGGGTCAGATGTGGATGTGCCCGACATGGCAACCCCAGGGGCAGGAGTGGGTGGGCAACTGGGTCCTGGGGCTGGGCTGTGGAGCGATGTTATTCGAGTCGGGAGTCTTCCGTACCAGCAGGGGTGGACACAGCAACCGGACCCCTGCAGATGGCTGATGTGCAGGCACCAAATGGCAGGGCACGGTGGCAGCAGGCAGGCAGGCAGGCAGGCAGGCAGCAGCAGATGGCACGTGGGAGGCTGCTCGGGGCAGTGGGGGGCAGTGATTCGGCCTTCTGGGCAGGAGCGTGGTCTTCCGTGTGTTTTCGCGTGGCCAGCTTGATACGGAGTGATTTGGCACGTGAAAAATCTGCACGTCACACGTAGCCCGCTCCCCCAGGCCCGATCGCGTGAGAAACTTCATGCGAACCCCTGAAATACACGTAGCCCGCTCCCCCAGGCCCGATCGCGTGAGAAACTTCACGCGAACCCCTGAAATACACGTAGCCCGCTCCCCCAGGCCCGATCGCGTGAGGAACTTCACGCGAACCCCTGAAATACACGTAGCCCGCTCCCCCAGGCCCGATCGCGTGAGAAAGTTCACGCGAACCCCTGAAATGCACGTAGCACGCTCCCCCAGGCCCGATCGCGTGAGAAAGTTCACGCGAACACCTGAAATACACGTACCCCGCTCAATCGCGTGTGTAACTTCCCGCGCAACCCCGAAATACACGTGCCCCGCTCGCACAGGCACTATTGCTGTATGTTGCCACTTTTGTAATGCGCAGGGACGCTACCGCCTGCCTTCGTGTGGCGGACGTGTTTGGGCTTGTGCGTGTCTTTTGCTGTGCGTGGCTTTGCCCTATTCGATTCCATGAATACGTGTGGTTCGGGTGCGTGTGGGCGTTCCGTCTGCTTCCCTGCAGTACATCCCCAGTTACGCCCTTGTTTTCGTGAGTTGTTCCCCATTCCGCGCGTTACGCCCCGTGTTCCGCCCACTTTCTAGTGCATGCGCAGAGGTTGTGCGCTTTCACTGTGCGTGTCGCGCACCTCTTTCGGGATGTTGCAGTGACGTGTGCGCCATGCACGGATTTGGCGCACATCCCGAGGAAGACACGCGCAGGGACTTCCATGAATCGCACGCGTGCGCCTCTTTTTTTCCGCTTGCGCCTGCTTGCGCCTGCTTGCGCCTGCTTGCGCGTAGATTTTCGGCGCACGTTTGTTCTATGAATCGGCCCCTAAGAGTATTATGGTAGTATTGTACTTACTTTTTTGTGTGGAATGAGCACGTTTCTTCTGAGTTGTTGTTTATACTTCAGATGCTGCTGCTTTTCAGGAGAGTGGTCTTCACTGCAATTGTAAAAGAAAGAAGTTAGTAATTTTGTGTGTTTATAGCACTGATGTTAATTTAGACATTGATTTTTATGTTTTTGTAGTAGTAGTCTTGTTTGATATCTGAACATAGTGTGTGCATGCAGTTTCCTTTGACCATGTGCACCCTTTATATTTTACTTAGAATATGTTAGTTCAACATGCTTTGCAAATGAGTAGAATACTAAGTGTATGAAACTCACCTGGTTTCTTAAGGCTGTGTTATTGAATGTTAGGAGATAGAAGAAATAATGATATACTTATTTAGCAATTTTTATAAGGTCAATGTCAGAAACTGTATTGAAAACCATGGAATGTATGCATTTGTGAAGGTGTGGGTAATAAAGGAGAAGGATGTGATTTATAGGCAGTGGTGCTATTTCAGCTGGGAGCTTTTCAATGATAGTGTCTATCTGTGTGAGTGTATAAAGATACATGACCTTATCCTGGCTGTGTGTAATGTTATAATACACTACTAAGTGTTTTTCTACAATTATACTGTTATTTCTCCCATCTTTTAATATTATATTTTTTTAGATAGCTGTGTGTTTAAAAAAAAATGTAGATTGCAGACAGGTTTGGAAATGACAGTTGATTATAGCAGATGGGAAAAATGACAGTAAGTTCATTTTATAGGTTATACTGGTTAAGTGGCAGTTACTCTGTTTATATGCATTCATAGGAGTTGTACATGTACTGTGCAGAAAATATGAATACCTGTAGTTTGTATCCATGCAGGTGGATATGCATGCAGCTGCAAGTAGAAATCTTGGAGACTTGTACAGTAGTTTTTGTAGTAGGTGCTTTCCAATGATATGAGGCTTGTACTCAGAGTGATCAACAGTACATTTGAAGTGCTGAACTCTGATGATGGAGCTAGATGTAGATGTCTTGGATGTGATTGTTGGATGGTTGTGTGACTGCTTAGCTGTATCCAATGAGGGAATGGCAGAGAGAGTGAAGTGGAAAGGGTAGAAGGGTTGTCTAAGAGTTATGCGTTCTGCAGACACCGTGGCTGTCCGCAGTCGGGGCATGTCACATCCAGCGTTTACCAGCAAATCCAGCATGGAAAGGGGACTGTAGGGATCAGCCAATCAGATGTTGAGGTTGTGGATTTGTGTTGAAAGAGACTGTGTGTAGTGAAGATGGCAGAGGTGGTGAAAGTGAGGGTGTTGGTGCTTGGAGATATGTTTGTGCATGGTTTACAGCAGTATGCTCAATACAGGCATGTGGCAAACAATTTTGATGTTAAAGGAGTGGAGGTGGTGTGGAGCACTGTCCCTGATTGCAATGTACGGGGAATTATACAAGTTTGTGAAGATGTGGGCAGGATGAACAGTCCCCATGTGGTAGTTTTGCACTGTGGTGCTTTCCATTTGGGCTATGTCAGTGCCCCTACTTTATTGGCATATTTGGAACACTTGATTCAAACAGTAATGAACATCCTTCCAAGTGCCAAAATTATTTTTTCTGGATTAGTACCTAGGGCAATATGGGACAATAGTTCTGTTTTCTGTCCTCAGCAAAACATTGCTAGGTGTGCAATCAACCGAGACATGTGTGCTTTCATGCTTAGAGCTGGTATGATCTTCTGTAATAATGAGAATATTGATTCCAGCAATGCTGTTTATTTTAAAGAAGATGGCATTTCTTTATCGAGAAATGCCATGCTGTTCTGGAATGTAAGGGTTGCTTTGGAGAAGGTTATGTGAAGATTTTAGGAGTAAAGTAAGAATAAAAAGAAAAAGAATACAAAATAACAGGTGTCTGTCAAGCATCTGCAAAAAAAAAACCAAAAAATGGGTCTGTTCAGAGCCAACCTCAAAGGGGAAATGGGGCACACTATTTAAATTTACATTCACCATGCTCAGATCGCGTATTACATACAGGGATTTTGGGGTGGAGAGGCATGCAAATGAGAATGAGCAGAGCAAGGGATGGGTCAGTAAAGTTTACTGGGTGTGTTGTGTAAGGAGAGAGTTTGTCAGAAAGTCTTTTTCCTGAGAGAAGAACAGATAGCTATGGCTGTGTGTTTCAGAAAACAGATTATATGGATTTTGGGAGACTCACGGATACATTGGTTGGAGGTGCATGCAGAACGCTGTGGAGTAGCTGCAGATCTTGGATTCCCTCATGTGGAAGTGCACCTGCATGGAGTGCGTGGAATGAAGTGGCTGGACTTGGTACCTCTCTGTGCTAGTTTGGAGACAGAGTATCGTCCAGACATAATTATAATACATTGTGGAGGGAACAGTTTAGGACATGTGTCTGGAATTTCATTGCAATTTGCAATGAAAGAAGGATTTGGGAAGGTTATGGACATGTTTCCAAATCCCCAAGTAATTTTTCCTCGTATTGCGCGGAGACAAATGTGGCTGCATTCTTTTCATTTGGTTCATAAATTGAGAAAGCGAGGCGCAATGTCAATAAGGCTGTTTGTGCCTTTCTAAGAGATGTTGGCATGTCCTCTTTTCACAATGAAAATATAATGTTTCGTAACACATACATTTTTCGCAGAGATGGAGTCCATCTTACTTATGCTGGCAATCAGATTTTTCTGACAAATGTACAAAATGCATTGCGACCTTTTTTGGAATTACAGCCATCCATTTTGCAGTAGGTGTTGACCATTTCAAGTTTTCCAAACACAAAAAACACCACCAAAAAAAAGGTTCCTTTCAGAGCCACCACTTCCTCCCAGAGAAAAGTGCAATGGTTTTGATAGGGCAGCACCCTAAAATTATAGATGTCCGCGAACTGTCCACAGACTTCTAAAAAATGCTCAGGGCACTACATCATTTATTTGCCACTTCTAGTTTTAAACTGTGAAAGGCGGCTCTGAAAAGAGGCTTTTTTTTGTTTTGTTGTTGTTTTATATTTATTTGTTTTTTTACACACGACACACAAGGAAAAGAGGGGAAAGGAGGGTAAGGAATGGACACCAACCATGGGGATAAGAAAGGGCAGGTGGAGAGAGGAAGATGTAGGTTGTGCCTTACTTAGGTAGGTAGAAGTTCTTCTGGTGCTCCTTGACTGCAGTCTCGAAAGCACTTCAAAGATTCTCGCCTCTGCAGAGTACTGAATCTCAGTACATACAAAATAAACAACCACCACACCCAAGACTCACGGCGAGTGCTGGTAGTAGGGACTTCCACTAACTCATCCTCTTCACCCTCCTCCTCTACATCCTAACACCTGTTCCCCTCTGCATGCCCTTGGGGAGGTGGTGGTGGTGGAGGGGTTGGGGGTGGTGCTGAGGCAGATGTAGCACCAGCTGGAGCACCAGCAGCCACGGATGCCATCAGGGTTGATGAGATAATCTCAGCAAGAGCAGCAAAGGCAGCAAAAGTCAATCTGCAATAGCCAGAAGCACAATGAAGATCAGCTCTGGGGTGTGGCCTTTTATAGGGGTGCTGGTGCACGCTCAGCTGAGAGATCAAACACCCCAAAAAGGCTCAAAAAGTTCCAAAAAATATATAGAAAGCCAGGGTCATTGTCTGGGACATGTGTAATGGTGAACTTTTACTGTATAATACTTTGGATTGTCTAAAAAAGTACTTTTAAAATGTTTGGGGACCCGGACAGTGTCTGCAAATCAGGACACACGCTCAGCGTGGGTGTGGTCACATGATGACGTCGCAAACACGTCCGCGAAGGGAACGGGTGTCCGCAGGACACCAAATACGCAAGAACGGTTGTGTGTATGCGCGCATGTGTTCTACGGACAGTGTTTGGGTCCTCAAATTAATTAAAAGTGCGACACACGTGAGATGGACAGTTACAGACAGGCACAATATTTGTCGGACTTATGGGTGTGGTGCGCATGTGCGTAGATGTTCTACAGACAGTATGGACAGGTATAGTGTCCTTAGGACACCTTCATTTTGATTATTTGCGGACATTCAGGACACCGAGTGTGTTCTAAGAACAGTTCCATCTTGCTTGCGGACAGTACAGACAGGTATAGTGTCCTTAGGACACCTCCATTTTGGTTAATTGCGGACATTCAGGACACCAAGTGTGTTCTAAGAACAGTTTTGTCTTGATTGCGGAGAGTACGGACAGGTATAGTGTCCTAAGAACACCCCCATTTTGGTTAATTACGGACATCCCGGACACTGCGCGTATTCTAAGAAAAATTCCATCTTGCTTGCGGACAGTACAGACAGGTATAGTGTCCTTAGGACACCTCCATTTTGGTTAATTGCGGACATTCAGGACACCAAGTGTGTTCTAAGAACAGTTTTGTCTTGATTGCGGACAGTACGGACAGGTATAGTGTCCTTAGGACACCCCCATTTTGCTAATTATGGACATCCCGGACAGGTGCGCTGTCCGCGGACACCTTCACTGCCTTTAAAAAAAAGTAAGACACAAAGGACTGAATTATAACACACATAATATTTTTTTTTATTATATACAGATATAAAATTTATGAAAATTTTGGGGAAGCAGAAACTGACACACATACAGGGGAATTAGGGGTTTGGAGAGGATGGATGGGAGGGATGAAGGGATGGAAGTCTCATCAAAACGTTTTTCTTGGTGTTGAGGGTTTGGGGATAGTTGACTTGGACATGGAGAGGGGGAACAGATGCATGTGGGACAATGATATTTATTTATTTTTTTATGTGGTCCTCCACAAAATGTTTCAAAAGATTGACATTTTCCATAAGCATGTCCATTTTTTGTTCCATGCGCTGCAGAGTATTTTCTAATGTCTCTTTTGCTGTATTATTTTCAATGTTTGTATGGTCTATTAAAAAAATATATACATGTTAAGTACACATAAAATAATGATTATTAATTTGCTTACATAGAGAAGTGTCTACCATCAGTATCACTGTCTCCAGACATTTCATCACATGGAACATTTTCCTCAAGCCATTCCAAAGTACTGGACATTTCTGTGTAAAAAGAAAATATATATTACTTTTAGTGTACCAAATACAGAAAGTTTAGAAATATATAAGAAAAATGAAGTTTACTTACTAGTTTCTGGTAAAATGTGTTCTTACTGTTGTGTAGGTCTGCTGTTGCTCCTAGCTGTGCAGTTTCTGTGAGGTAATTATGTTGGAAGCATACCTTTTTTGTGTTGGTATATTCCATTTTAGTACATATGGTATTTAAATGGATGGTTGATGTGTTACATATATAGGTTGCACTTATTTATTATTACATATAATGTGTTTATGTGCTGCTTTTTGAACTTGTTCAGTGTTTACATGGCATGATAGAACAATCTAAAATACCCCCTAAGTTTTTGGGTAGTGTTGATGTTGTCCGTGTCCGCCGCACAGTCTGCGGACATCAACATCACTAGCAGGGAGTTCGGCATGTTCTATGTTACATGTGTATAAAGTAAGGGAATCCTAGTAAACATCTATCAAAGTCACACTATGTATATGTATATTCAGTTAAAAAAACTTTGATAAAGGGAGGTTATGGATAAGTTGCGCTACTAAAAACCTATGAAATTCAGTAAAAAAAATGTTGTTAAAGGGATGTTATGGTTAAGTTGCGCTACTAAAAACCAATAGAATTCAGTAAAAAAAACTTTGTTAAAGGGACGTTATGGTTCCAAGTAAAACCGAAAACCCCCTGAAATTCGTCAGTTATGGTAAGCTAAGCAACCATAACTTGCGCCACCACCGTGCATTGCTAAGACTAACACCCAGGACATCAAAGATGACATCACAAATGTCATTGATGACATCACTGATTACATCACGTGCATTTACTTTTCATGAAAATTCTGTACAAGGGATTCTTATTAGAATGTTGTTAAAAAAAAAGTGTCAAGGATCAATGGAATAGATACCTTGAGCTATGTAGTGCATTAGGCAATGCATTGATATAAATAGCATTCTATTATGAAGTTTTTACAGTATACTAAGCTACTCATGTATAAATATAAGCATTGTGTGCAGCATACATGATGGAGGGGCAATATACATAATCTTCCCATGTTGAATAGTGAACTGATAAATGCTTTCTTATTAGAGTTTTGTGTACTGTGCAACATGTAATAAGTAGCTAATAAAACCTGCTTACTACATAATTTCATTATTACATACTAAACACAAAGACACAACAACACATACAAATATGAGTATATATAGAGAAAGTGAAGTACACAAAAAAGCAGCAGTAGAAGCAGAAAGTGTTCACAACCTAACTGATTACCTTTACGCACAGAAAGGATTGCTATGCTTCAAACCTACTACATCCCTATGTATGTAACTCATCGATAGCTGAACAGGCCGGGGCGTTGCTTGACCTCAAAGCACAGATGAAAGGGAGCTGCTGCGGATAATAGTTCAGCCCAAGCTGTGGTGTTTTTCCCAAAAGGGAATACAACCAGAACCAGGCCACCTCAACTTGAGGAACTCTATTTAGCAATATACCCTTCTGCTGTGTAGGGTGACAGACAGAATGGTGGTTTACTCAAAAGAGCGGAGATACCCAGACCGCTACGCCAAGACTGTAAGGAAAAAACAACAACAGGTTAGTCAGATGAAAAGAGACTACCTTCAGAACAAATGGGGGTAGTAAGTTAATCTACCTGTATTCCCCTAGACAGAACTTGTGATTCAATAGGAATGTATCTCTACCAAATAGTCAACAAATGGAACAGAACTGAGATAAAACAAGAAGGAACCAGTTAACCCCTTAGGTGATAGGATAATGTCTATATAAGTACCCTATTAAGTTCTTACCCTTGGTGAGGCAGGAAGGGCCAAGAGGTTGCGAAACAACGACAGGAGAAAATAACAAATAGGAAGGTTAGTAGCGGGAAGTATCCATGACGACAAGCAGAACGCAGACTAGAGCCGGGATGGTGCACTAACAACAGGATAGCGTCCACATTGCACAAGGGTTCCAAGGCGTACAGTTCCACATAGAAAGAGTCACTACTAGACGATGAGATCAAAAAAGTTCACTTGGAAACAGGCGGGTTGATTTCTTGAGGCTGACAGGGCTGTGTCAAGAATTCCAGGAGAGAAGTATTGGAGGTGATGTCAGGTTGCCTGTTGCCGTAGGAGGAGAGAATGAATGAAGCTCCGAATGGAATATTAACAGCAGAAGAGGCAGCAAGCAAAAAAAGAAAGTCCAGGACACTGCAGTAGGCAGAGAAGACTTTAAGGAGGAATTACCTCCAAAAGACCGTTACGGAAACCGGAACCAGTTCGACAAATCCAAGGGAGTAGGTAAACAGCAAGGTCGGGTCGAGGTCCAAAGTCTGGTAACAGGAATCAAGTTTTGTATTTAGAAAAAGTGAGGAACGCTAATTAAAAGCAGCGTTTTGCTGGGGGGGCGCGGCCTCGGTGTGTCGCCGTCAGCTGACTTCCACGTGACTCAGAGCCGAGGTGAGAGAGGCGGGCCCCGCGTCTCCACGGCAACCTCCAACGTTGGAGGAATGGAGACGCAAACCGTCTGAATGTATTTAAACGGGCCGTGCGCCTACAGCGCGGGGCCCAAAATGTTACAGCGTACAACTATCATATGATGTGACTGCACCCTAAAGAAAGTAATGTGAATACAAATATGAGCACATCCAGATAAAAGTACAGTAATAAGAAAACAGCAGAACACTAAGAAAGTGTTGATAACCTTACTGATTGTCTTCATACACAGAAAGCATTGCTATCTTTTAAGTGTGTATTTTTCCTATGTATATGTTTCATATGCTGTGAGTGGACCCTAAGTGAATTATTGTAAGAACATATTTGAAGTATAAGTCTACAAACATAGTACTTTTTGATTTCTTTGTTCCTAACTATTACTGTCTGAGATATATCACTAAAGGAAAAAACAGCGAGTCAGACATGTGATGTCATCAGTGATGTCATTGTCCTGGGTGTTAGTCTTAGCAATGTAGGTGGTGGCGCGAGTTATGGTTGCTTAGCTTTTTTCTGAATATATATATATATATATATATATATATATATATATATATATATATATATATATACACACACACATATATATTCACTGAAAAAATGTTGTTAAAGGGACGTTATGGTTAAGTTACACTAATAAAAACCTATGAAATTCAATGAAAAAACTTTCTTAAAGGGACGTTATTGTTACAAATAAAACCAAACAACCTCCGAAATGTTCTAATTATGGTAAACTAAGCAACCATAACTGGTGCCACCACCGTGCACTGCTAAGACTAACCCCCAGAACATTAAAGATGGCATCCCAAATGTCATGTATGATATCACTGATGGCAGCGCATGTCTGGGCCACTTCTTTCTGTTAACTGACATATCTAGGCCAGATGGTTTTGTTCACTGACTATCAGACTATTACAATTTAAAAGGTGCTTTATAGCTAGACGTTAACCTTGTTTTATGTTCTTAAAGTACTTTTCTTAGGGTTTGGTATCAGCTCATGGTGCACATATATAGGACAATAAGCAGGCCTCAAACACAATTTGTTTGTATACATGAAGATAAAGGTTAATGTTATTGCAATTTTCTAGTGATGCTGTTTCTTTCGTCCTTACTTTAGTTTCCCTGGATGTGTGTCTGATTTGTATGCATTGTGGGTCTTCATATGTATTGTCTTTACTAATACAAATGTGTAGTAAGTCTTGAATTGTTAGCTATTTATTCCACGTTTAACATTACTCAAAACTCTGATAAGGTAGCATTCATTATTTTACTGTTCAAAATTATAAGATTATACATATTGTACTTCTATGGTGCATGCTGCAGCCATTGTCTATGTTTATGCATGATTAGGTTCCTGTATCAACATAAACACTCCATTATAATGTTTTGTTTAGATGAGTACATTATTTAATAGATTAAGTAGGTCATGATAGGCTTCCAATCACCCCTGACATCTTGTCACCAACATTATAAAAACAACTCTTTGTAGAGACTTTTCATCAAAATTAATTTCATATGTTATGACATCAGTGATGTCATCAATGACATTTGTGATGTCATCTTTGATGTCCTGGGTGTTAGTCTTAGTAGTGCACGTGGTGGCACGAGTTATGGTTGCTTAGCTCACCATAACTGGCGAATTTCTGAGGTTTTTTGTTTTTATTTGTAACAATAACTTCACATTGACAATGTTTTTTCAGTGAATTTCATAGGTTTTTATTAGTGCAACTTAACTATAACGTCCCTTCAACGTTTTTTCTGTGAATTTCATGGATTTTTACCAGTGCATACTAATTTCCTACAACTTACTAATATCATACTTACCCTAATATAGCAACATTTTTGTCCAATTTACAAAGTTTCACATTTAAACTCTGCCATTTCCCACCTTCTAGCATAATTTTTAACACTTCTATACACATTGTGCAACTTTTCCCACTGTTCGCGAACATCTGACATCATTGCAGACTTTCTGGACAGTGTCATGTGACCACACACGAGTGCAGCATGATGACGTGTCCGTGAACGCATCTGCACTTCACGATTGGGTCTATGCTTCGCAGACAGTTCGGAACTGCACTTTCTACTGATCTAGGAACTTTCAAGCTCAAAATGTACCCTTTGCACAGCTCCTACACCTATTCTTACTCATTACCCATTAATAATCTAGTAGAGTACACCCTTGCAAGAATATTAGCAAAGCTGCTATTTATTTTAAAAATAGCATCAGCTATTGTCATCCCTCCTCCCCAAGAGCCACCACCACCACCATGAACTGGAGGACCTACAAAACAAAAAAAGGGCAGTACTTCCAAATACAATGAAGAGGTCCAAGAAGAGGAGGTAGAGGAAGTGGCTACCTCTAGCACCAAGAGAGAATCATGAATGTGGCAGTTCTTTACCACTGTTGGGAATGTACCAAAGGCTAAAGCTACAAAAGTGAAATGCACTGTAACGTCGTACTCAGTCGTGGACTACCTAGACAGCACTCCTACAGGACCACCTTCGTGCGCGACCATACCCAATCCAACCACTGCAATGCTCTCAGAAAGGCTGTTCCTTTCTTAGCAAGTAGTAGGCTGTCTTCCTCCACCTCCTCTTCCTCAACCAGTACTGTAACCACACAGCCTACTTCTGTAGGAAACAAAATCCCACCAGTTACTTTGCAAGCAATAAAAGAGGCTGTTGATCCATATCTTTCAAAGACAACCGTCCTCTCTATATACTGCACTACACCAATCTGCAGGGGGGGAGCAATTTTGAAGTGCTTTTGAAGCTGTAATCACGGAGCATGAGAAACACTGCCCCGTACCTTAGATGTAACAAACGTGCCAAATCTTCCCCTGTTTACCTGCCCCTCCATATTGGTGCTTGGTGCTTATTTCCTCATTTCCCTCCTCACCTTATGTCTAACCTCTCCTGCAAAAAAAAAATCAAAAAACAAGCAAAGAAAATTCCTTAGGAACCACCTTTCACAGTAAAAAAAAAAGAACTAAAAAAAATCTAATAGACTCCATCTAGTTTACATTTCTTAGTAAAGTACATAGACTCAATAAGATTTTCAAACATTCCCATGTGCATGTTGTGTTATGCTAATGGGAACTTCCCACCAGCCCAAGTTATCGGTCCAAATGAAAGCCCAAGTAAAAAAAAAAGATTTTTCTTCCTATACCGGAACGCACGCAGCGTGTCACTGTAGGAAGGGAAATTCTTTTCCAAGATGGCCACCATGGAAAGGGAAGGCAGGGCTCCATACAGACCCCCTCTTCCATTTCCATGGCGGCCTGTAGAATGCGAAGAGAGAACCCTATGACCATATTAGCAAAAGCACATTTTTCCCCTTTCAAACCTATCCCAATTGTAAAAAACTTAAGCACATCCCCGTTTCCCTGCTGGACATGCCAACTTTTTCCCCATTGGTCATCTGTCATGGTAATGCCCAGTAGCCAGATTGTCCAGGTCATGACTTTATGCCATGACCTGGACAATCTGGCCACTGCTCATGGCCACTGGCTATCCCTCAGTCACCAAAGGTATAGCACTATTTTTGTAGCTACATTATGACACTTGTCAAAAAATAAAACACAGAGGCCCTCATTACGACCCTGGCGGAATACGAAAAACGATGGCGGAAATGTAATACCGCCATCGAATACCGCCCGTTGCGATCATGACCCGTCACCGTAAAGTACGATGCCATTAGCGACACCGTAGCGAACGCCAACGCTAACTGCACCAAGTACGCGCACGCGCGCCGTGCAAAACCGCAATATCCGCCATGGCGCAATGGTACGCGAATGCTGACCCCAGCGGACATTCACCTAACGCCATCAAGCATGGCGGAAAGTACCATTCCGCCATGGCGAGAACTACGGCATCGCGAACCAACCGTAATGGCCCTACTGAGTGCCTGTACTCCACTCCCTGGCCACATTGCACAACTCCTCGTAGGCGCAATGCAGTCACACCATGCAACCAGTGAAATGTACAAGTCACCCATGCATGCCAACGAACAAATGCATGCAGGGGCCCCAAGTGCCCTGTGAGTGGCCATCCACAATTGGCAACACACCATTGCCGTACTGATGCAGCACAGGCATCTGAAGGTGCAAGTACACCAAAATGAACTGAAAATTCCATGACACAAAACAACAACAGTCCCCCATCGCTTGCCACCAGTGTAAATCAACATTCAAAGCAGTAACCTGAGGGAGACTGCACCAGCCCTGTACACATGCCAGTAGTCAAACCAACCATCAGCATAAGCACGTACCACACAACTGTACCCAGAAGCCGGAACCCAATGCAGAACACCTCACAATACATCGCGCCACAAATCGGAATATGCCACATTACTAGCAAAGAATAACGCTACACGGTTAATATCTGAATATAAATTTAATGCACATCAAAATCACCAAGCCCATACAGCCATTTGAACATAAACTCACAAATGATCAGCATTACTGTGGGCTGCATCCGCAATAAATGACCAGCTTCCCCATGTGTGACGCCCTGTACCTTCATGGCACACAGGGGCTACATCAACGTCCAAAAAGGCAACATGGAAGCGCCTAGGACCGCAGGGCCGTCCCATGAAGTAGGCACTAGTCCAGCTGGAAGCTAGGTATGCTGCACCTAGCCACTAGTACTGCGTAAGGGCATGTGGGCCATTGGCGATCGTCCCATAAGATCGTAATGGTGCTCCACTGATTAACTCGAAGCTGCAGGTGTCGACTGTAGAAGCCATCTGCAGGAGTGGCGTACAGATGGCAGCGGCAGAAGGGGAGGAGATACCTGTCACCCAAATGAAAAAAATGATAGTATGGGCATCCGAACTCCATATGCATTACTCACTTCATTCAACACACCAAACCTACAACCATATGCATGCTAGCCCACTCATAAGGATCAATTGCACCCAAAAATCACTTGCGAATCATTACGACACAAATCGAGGTGAATACACTATTTCAAACGAGTGTCTGTGTGCATGCGCCTGTCAGAACAGGATCCATCAGATGGGATCATCAACGTGCATAGACACAAGTGATTGAAGGCGCGTCGAGACAGGGAGGGTTCAACAAGGGCAGACAGACGATGGTCCCACTATGGCAGCCTTGCATCACATAGCGCAGGGGAAGGGGACAGATTCCAAATAGCCATGTACATGGCAGACTCCCAATTAAATAATCTTTCCATGCATCCATTCATCATTCCCTCATCCCGTAATGAAAACGCCTGAATATTCACTCACATAACATTCGAAATTTCCATTGAGTCTGTGCGTAATGCAGCCTTCAAAATCCACTGTGCTCCTGCCCGGATTCCTTGTGTAGTGAAGTCACATGTATTTGGGAACGTCCTGCCTTATCGTCCACTACGCTATAGCGCATCCCATTCAAATCATATCAATCATTGCATTCCCGTCATGGGCCCTGTCCCAAGGACATTCAACAATAGAACGTTACATTTCCAGTCAGACCTGTGGGCGTCTCCACGCCGCTAGTTGAAAACCGAAAGCGCTGTCCTTCGAATTCCTCATTTGCAACATCACGTTGAAAAGGCATCTGTGAACGCTTGTATTCACAAATACATCTATGCAGTGCGGCTGTGTGTGAAAATGGTAACTGGCCTCAATCACTGATGGGACTCCCCGCCGTCGGTGAACGTCGGTACAGTGCTGCATGAGGGTCCACCGTTGATCGAGCACTACATTCCACTGACCCTTCACAAGTCTGCTCGCGAATGCAAATATAGTATGTGCAACAATGGGACCATAGCAGAATTAACATATAAACCAATATTCCACAGCCATCGGGATTAAGAACATGATTGCAAATGCAAGATGCCATGCGTCGAATTGCAGCGTCGTGTGCGGGACGTGCTCGCACGAAAGGCATTGCAGCTGACACAGGTGGAATGAATCACCACAGGTGAAGGCTATACAGCCTGAAAACACATAAATTGCACACCCAACCCCCTCCCCCAACCACACCCACTCCAGAATGCTACCGGCAGGACTAGCGATGTTGGGCCTGGGGGACCTGATTGCACTGCAAGTACTCCAACTTCAAGAAGAAGACGAACGCCAACTACTACAACAACCGGCCGCACAGAGGAGACGCAGGAGGAGGAGGAGGAGGAGGAGGGCAAGGCATGGCCAGCAAGCCCCACCAGCACAGCCACTACCACCACGCAGGCAGCCCGCAATCCCACGCCTCAAAGCTAATCCGTTCAACGTCACAGCTGAGCAGATCCACACCCTCTACCGTTTGGACCGGGACACCATAACCGCCATTGTCGACATAACACACGCTGACCTTGTCAGCATGATAGATAGCCCAACCGCCATCCCACCCCTACTGAAGGTGGTGTCTGTACTCCACTTCCTGGCCACAGGCACCTACCAGCACACAGTCGGACAGTTGCATGGCATTTCACAGCCACTATTCTCACGGACACTATTCCAAGTGCTTGATGCCCTCCTGAAGCACTCAGACGACTACATCACTTTACCACCCTCGGAGCAGGAGCTTACAAACACAAAAGTGGGATTCCATGCACTTGGCGGCATACCGGGTTGCATTGGTGCCATCGACTGCACCCATGTGGAATTGGTTGTCCCACATGCCATGGAGGCCCAGTACCGCAACCGGAAACAATATCATTCTATAAATGTACAAATGGTGTGTGACTCCAACCGGATCTTTACACATTGTTCTGCCCGATTTCCGGGATCAACACATGATTCTATGGTCTTGCGGAACTCTAGAATACCACGCTACATGGAGCGACACGCAGGGCGCCGATCCTGGCTACTCGGTGAGTCTCATTTAATGCATGAGTATGTGGGGTAGGTGATGCGTGAATGACCTGGCAGGAAGGGGGGGGGGTGCGTACGTAGCAATGACATTCCACAAACATCCTTTCTTGTCCACATACAGGTGATTGCGGATATCCACTGAAGAGATGGCTCCTTACACCAATCCGGAACCCACAGGACCAGCATGGGGAGGACTACAACCATGCCCACTCACGTACCCGTGTGGTCATAGAACAGGCATTCGGCCTACTGAAGGCTCGTTTCCGCTGCCTCAGCAGGTCTGGCGGGGCACTCCTGTACCGCCATGAGAAGGTGGCAAAGATGGTCATGGCATGTGTCATGCTACACAACATGTGCGTACGTAGGAATGTGGCCATGCCCCCTGACGCAGAAATGCTAGCACCTGAAGATGGTCATGATGAGGGTGGGGATGTGGCAGCACCTCAAGGGGTCCGTGAGGCACAGGAGGCCCGTGAATTACGTCAGAATCTCATAGATGCATGCTTCTAGCACTCACGCCTGGTGGCTGTTACATGGACACAGGACTTGTGGCACTGTGTGTGTCTGGAACATGCACAATGTGGACTGTACGCCAAGATAGGCCTCGTACACAGAGATCAATGTCCACACATCTCATAGGATGAATATGAAGAATTGTATTGCAGATGTGAAATGACATTACACACCCAATCGACCCGCCACCCAAAGAAGCACAACACACCCCCTCCACCCTCCTACCCCCCCCGAACACCAGTGTCCAATGACGCTCATTGTCAGTGGGCAGACGCTATTCTCCGGGTATCAGGGGCACCCCTGCCTGTGGAGCGCCGGGTCCTCCCAGATCTACGTTGGGGGCTGCCCTGGACGGAACTTGCAACGGATGATGTCTCTGCCTGCTCACGTCCATGCATGTCCCTAAGGGTTTGTGAGAGCTCAGTGAGCACACGGCGCACAGCGGCAAGTTCACCACATACGTCTTTGGACGTCGCATGCAGTTCCCCCCTCAGGCTCTCGGTACTTCTCTCCATTTGTGCCCTTAGTGTCTCTGTACTTCGCTCCATTTCTGCCCTAAGTGTCTCAGTAGATGTTTCAATGGCTGCCTTAGAACCCCCACATTCATCAGCATGCTCCTTGAGGAGCGTGGCTAGTTGCTGCTGTTGCACTATCATCTGCTCGAGGGACTGTTGCCTCTGCTGGGCCATGCCCATTTGCGGTGGTGTCACAGAGGGGCTGGACGCCTCATGTTGCCTTGCAACAGGCCTTGTGGGGGTTGGCCAGTCGTCGTCTTGTGGGTGCCCCTGCGTGGTTTCCTCATGGTGTACGGGATGAAACATACAGGGGGATTGGGACAGGTCATGGATGTGTCCTACTTCGGCAGCACCGTTTTCTGTGTCGGAGCATGCTGGCATGAATGCAGTGTCACCTAGGGTGCTGCTGCCACCAGAAGCAGTGCCTTCTGTGGCATCCATTGGGGGGACCTGTGGTGCTGCTGTTGTGGACATGCTGGCTGCTGGGGTGCCTGTTGATGTCCCCTCCAGTGTGCTGCCACTCGATTCGTGCTGCTGCCGTGCCTTGATCCGTGCAGCTGAGGTGGAGGGTCTTTGGCCGTTGGTCTTGGCCCTCTTTGCAGGTGTGCTGGTAGGGGTGTCCTGAAGCTCGTCGTTGGAATCGGACCCTGTGGTGGAGTAAAGGAGGGCGAGCGTTATTCATGGGTCTGTGGTAATTGTAATGGCAATTGCATCACATGCATTGGGGTGGTACCTGGGGGTGATTTGGGTCAGGGCCTTGGAGGTGGTCTCATTTTTGTGTGCATTGGGGATGCAGTTATTTTGCAGTCTGCAGTTAGGGTGTGCATGCTGCACATGTAGAGTGTGTTTTTGGGATTTTTAAATATTTATTTATTTAATCTGACTTTTAAGGGGCGCTGTCATGGCAATGTATGTGGTCGTTCTCCTGAACATGTGTTTCTATTGCACTATGGGGACACATGGTACTTCACATGGTTGGTAATTGAGGATTTGGCATAGTTTTATTTGGGCCACCTACCTGATTCTTCTGATGTCTGCACTCCTTTCTCCATCCCTCCGACTCCCTCTATGCTCTCCATTCCAATGGTGGAGGCACAGATTTCTTCCCAGGGGGTCAACTTGATGGGTGATTCCGATCCTCCCCCGGTAGCTGTGGCAATGTTCCGGTTGGCAGAGAGTATGCTCCGGACGCGTATCCGTAGGTCGTCCCATCGCTTTCTGCATTGCTGTGGGTTGCGGGGTGCGGTCCCCACCGCACTTACCCGCTGTGCCACCAGCGCCCATATGGCCTTCTTGTTCGCAAGTGCCGTCCTGGTCATTTGTGTAGAGAAGACGACGGCAGCATTCTCCTGGAGGGTCTCTGTGAGCACGGTGAGTTCCTCGTGGGAGAAGTGGACCTGCCGCTTGCGGTCGCACGCTTTTTTAGCAACTTTTCCCATATTTATTTTTTTGACTGGGGTGGCTAACGGGTTGGGATGTGTCTCAGGGTCGGATTTTTAATGGTTGTGTTGGGATTCTGATTTTATAGGTGTACGGCGTGCTGTTTCCCGTTCCGGCCCCATGTTTTTACTTCCGTTTCCGTATATTTACGGTGACCGTATTTTGCGCTGACCGCTCATTACGGTGACCGCTAAGATGGGTGGCGGAATTGCACCTAGGGCGACGTACGACGGCGGTAAGGGGCGTTTTGGGGTCATTTCCGCCATCGCGGACTTTGCACTTCCGCCATGGCGTAATGCTCGTGCCCGATGGGTCAGAATTAGCCGCACTTTCCTCCATCGTGCAGTGGCGGAAACGCTATTTACGCTATGGCGGTCATGTCAGTTGATTTCCGCCAGGGTCGTAATGAGGGCCAGAGACATTTGCAAAACCATGCTTTCAGTACCTCGCCAATGCTCCTTACAAATGTTTGCTGGAAATCCACCCATGGGTTATTTTTTTAAGACTCCATGTAATTTACATTTCTACGTAAAGTACATAGACTCAAGAAGATTCTCCAACATTTGCATTAGCATTTTGCGTTATGCTAACGGGAATAATGTGGCATTCATCCCCCATTCCAGGGACTGGAACAGGGGTTAACGGCCCACCAGCCCAAGCTATCAGCCCAAGTGAAGCGAGGGCAGATAACGAAGTCTCCGGACCATTATCCCCCGAGCCAGACTATGCAATGTGGGATGAAGGCCATTGACAGCCTGGGTTGCCAAAGCGGTAACCCGGGGTGCTAAAAAAAAATGATTTTTCTTACTACACCGTGACGTGCGCAGCGTCCCAATGTAGGAAGGAACATTCTTTTCCAAGATAGCCACCATGGAAAGGGAAGGCAGGGCTCCATACATAGCCCCTCTTCCCTATCGTCGAGACAAGCAACCCAGTCCGTAAAAACCTTTCACTTATTCTTCCTAAAAATCATGCTTACTTTCATACCACATCCATACCATACTAGGGTTGCTTGTCTCGACGATAGGGGTGAGCAACTTGTAGATCCAGGTTAAGAGATTAATTTTTGCTAATTATTAAATGGTCAACTGTTACATGAGATTAAATGTATACAACGATATTGCATGGTAATGGTGCAGATATTGTGATTTGCATACTATCAGAAATACTCCTTTTTAAAAAAGATTAAAAAATTGGAACTGTGAAGAAGAAAAGATAAAAGAAAAAAAGTTTTTTACTGTTGAAATATGAAAAATAAAATACTATTTTTTGATACAATGTGGTGTAGTATGAGAATCTAATGGCTATTAACCTCATACAGTACGTTTCAACCAAATATGGACTTGGGGAAGCAAGGGACCGAGTGAACATTGTGTATTGTTTAAGAGTTCTGTTTATAGAGGGCTGTTCACTATCGGTCATAGGAAATATTACCTCTAGTCTCTCTTAAGTTTATTGTCCGAACCCAGCTATCACACATTTTTTTTACCTACTTTTTGGTTGTTTAAAAATAAAATACTGGATGGATTTACATCAAATTTACCAAAGTACGCATTTGGACCAAGTCGCCACTCTTGCTAAAAATTTGGTGAAAATCGGTCCTGCAGTTTGGGCTGTAGACGTGTGCAAAATGTTTTTTCAATTGCGTCTATGGGAAACACCGCACATAGTGGGAACCCCCTATACCTTTGCCCCCCCCCTTGATGAAACCTCAACAAACTTCAATTGATCTGACAGGACCATAAACTTTATTTGCAAAGTTTCGTGAGGATTCGTTCAAGGGGAGGGTGAAGTTATAAGTCGCCCAAACAGTGCTCTTCCTATGGGTTGAGCAACTTAACCATAACTAGAGGGCCGCTACGATAGCGGCCCTGTAGTTATGGTTAAGTAACTCAACTCATAGAAAAAGCACATTTTGGGTGGCTTATAACTTCACCCCCCTGGACAAATTCTCACCAAACTTTGCAAATAAAATATATATAACCCCCTTGGAATAATTCTGCAAAGTTTAGTGCAGTTTCTTGAAGGGGGGACAAAGTTATAGGGGGGAACCCAAAAAGTGTTAAAATTCTCATACCCAAAACCTTTGCTCACACCTACAGCCCAAACCTATGGAGAGATTTGCATCAAATTTGCACCAAATTTGCCCCAGGAGCGGAGACTTGGTTCCAAAAGCATGTAAATTTGGAGTAAATCCATCTAGTAGTCCGAACCAGAGCACAGGAGTTTCACCAAGAGAGAAGCCTGCCAGTGCTGTCACTGTCCCTGTGACCCTGCCTCCAGCCTACATTTGCTTCTCACGCTACCCGCAGGGTCAAAGCCTGCAGGAACAAGGGCGCAGGAGTTTCGCCGAGGGAGAAGCATACCACTGCTGTCACTACCCCTGTGACCCTGCCTCCAGCCTACATTTGCTGCACATGCCTCCCGCAGGAACAAGGGCACGGGAGTTTCACCTAGGGAATACCCTGCCAGTGCTGTCATCGCCCCTGTGACTCTGCCTCCAGCCTACATTTGCTCCTGATGCCATCTACAGTGTCTAAGCCAGCGAGAACAAGGGTGCCAGAATTTGCTGAGGGAGAAGCCTGCCAGTGCTGTCACTACCCCCGTGACCCCGCCTCCAGTCTACATTTGCTCCTCACACCGCCCGTACTGTGTAATATGATATGATATGATATGATATTTTATTTGTATCGTGCTCCGACACAAGTGTTTCAGAGTGCCACAAGGCAAGGGAGGGGAACAGGGGAGAAGAAACAACGATCTTACTAGGCCCAGTGACATTGAGAACGTGCAAGTGCATGGGAAAGGGAAAGGGTAAAAGTGTATGGAAGGGGGAGAGTGAAAAGTGCGGAGCAGAGGATAAACAGATAAATAATAATAAATACAAATAAAATAGATAGTGGAGCAATAAACAGGGGTAGTGCAGCCAGCAAGTGGCAAGTGCTGTGTTTACGGCAGTAGAACGGCTAAGTCTGATAAGTGCATAAAAGAAGAATATGGGGGACTGTATCGGTACAGATACAGTCCCCAGTGCAGATGGCAGTGCAGAAGCGTGGCAAGGTGAGCAGGTACCTGGGCCAAGGGGACAGAGGATGGCCAGGTGCACAGTGCCAAGAGAGAGCATATCAGCAAGGGAGAGGGGGAGCAAAGACAGATGCAAAAAGCAAGGTCTTGAGGTGCTTCTGGAACAGGAGATGGTTCTCCTCAAGCTTTAGAGTGGCAGGGATAATGTTCCAGATGGATGCTCCGGCCCAAGACAGATATCTACCTCCAGCTCGTTTCTTTGAGAAACGACTGACTCTGAGGGAGTTAGAGGTTGAGGCGCGAAGAGCTCGAGGGGGGAGGTATTTGTGGAGGGATAGCTGAAGGTATTTTGGACCCAGGCCCCAGAAAGCTTTGTGGACAATGCAGAGGGTTTTAAATGTAATCCTTGCATCCACTGGGAGCCAATGGAGAGATTTCAGAGCTGGAGAGATACAATCCCAGGGCTTGAGGCCAAGGACAAGTCTTGCAGTCCTGTTCTGGATTAGTTGCAGAGGGAGAAGAGTAGAGGCAGGTAGATTTAGAAAGAGGCTGTTACAATAGTCCAACCTAGAGAGAACCAGAGCTTGGGAGACAGTGAGCTTCTGGGGGAAGGAGAGAAAAGGAAGAGTACCTCTGAGGAGGTGCAGTAGGAAGTTTGCCTTTTTAGAGACCTCAGAAATGTTGGGGGAGAAGGAAAGGGTGGAGTCAAAGATGTCCCCGAAGATGGCCTCACAGGTGGGGATAGGAGGAGGGCCAAGCGAGGCTGGCCAGAGAGAGAGGGGACAGGATGGAGAAGGGTTGCCGATGAGGAGGATCTTTGTCTTGCTGGCATTCAAACAAAGATCATTGGCGGGACACCCATCTCGAATGTCAGTTAGGCAATCAGAGATGAGGGAGGGAGAGGAGGTGGCCGAGGGCAGCCTGAAAATGAGTTGTGTCATCAGCGTAGCACTGGAAATTTGAGCATAGAGTGGCTATGCAGTGGGCGAGAGTTGCTAGGTAGTGGTTGAAAAGCCAGGGCGATAGTTAAGCTTGCGGGAACAAGGGCGTGGAAGTTTGGCTCCTGCAGGGAGTTCCTCAAGGGAAGGAGAGGTGGTGCTGGAGTTCAGACGGAGCAGCACTCGTTTGGAACCCAACTGAAGAATAGTGAAGGAGGCATGACAAACTCTGTATGGGTAAGGTTGCATCATCACTCCAGCAGGGCAGTGGTGGTCAAGGCCGCGCTTACCACATTGTATAAACCTTGTGCAGTCTTTTGCATACTTTTGCCCCTTGTCTTGTCTGGACTTGCAGTAATGATTTGGTCACCTGATCTTTCTGACTCTGCTCCCCAGTGTTGTGCCGTTGGGGAACGACTACTGCGTTTACTGTATTTACTGTGGATACACTTAAGCACTCTTCCTGCTGTGGATATATTGTAGTGGGGGGCTTCCTAATATCATTGGATTACTGCTGTGTGTCCTGCCACGCTTTGGAGCAGAGAGGAGAAGTCACTCAGGCAGCCTCCTTAGCAGTAGGGCATTTCCTGCTAATTTTGCAATTTCATACCTGTCTAAAGTAACTAATTGATTTAGCCAGCAGATTAACCTGAGTGCTTTCTACTGGTGATGCTCGAGTGATCTGTGGCCTTGCAGCGACAAACATTTAATATCTAATATTTGTTGGTTAACTTAGCTCTTATTTTGTTTTGTTTTTCATGGGATTGTGTGGGTTTTAATTAAGTTGGGTTGGGGTGCTTAATCCCATTTTTATTTGTTGAATATGTCTAAAAGGAAGGCTCGTAGCCCCCCTCTTGTGAGTTCTGCAAGAAAACGTACATCTAAGTTTGTCGAAAGGATTGATGAGGCAAACGCCGTGATCGAAGAAATAGCTGGATTACTGAGTGACATAGACCCATCTTGGAAGACCCAGGATGAGTGCAATGGAAGTTCCGCTAAAAGGGGTAAAGGGGGCTTACTTGAACCAAGGATGCCCTCTAACTGTAGTAGTCATGGTATTCAGGAGATTGAACTGATCGGTATGGGAGACAAGGTCGGCCCAGCCAATGTGCAGAGACCCAAGGCAGGTCCCAAGGCTAAGCTGAGCCTTAAGGAAATGCATGCCTTGGCTAAGGAAACCATTGGCTCGAAGAAGGCTAACCTGGTTGCCCTTGTGAATGTGGGCAACAATCACCCTGGCTACCAAGTCCAACATGTTCATATTGGGATGGAGGGGATGCACTACAAAATCCCAGTTGAGGTTGCAGTCGGCAAGGTTGTCGTAAACCTGGAAGAGGGTTAGGGTGTGGGTGTCCTGTGGGGGTTGGTACTCCAAAAACCATTTTGAACTATCCCCAGGGGGTTCCCACTAGTGATAGGTTTGAGACCTTAGCTACAGCAGGTATAACCAGAGGAGAAACAACCATGACTGTGTTACGGGATGAGTCGGGACACATTTTTGCTCCCTTTGTTTCCCCAGCCTACCTTAGTCGGGATTAACCTTTCACATATTGCTGCTGATGAGGGCGCCCAGAACTCACTGGGATGTGAGGGGTGTAGGTGTGCTTTAAAATTCCTAGAGCTCATGTGGCTAGAGAACGCTGAGCATAAATGTGATATTCTTAGGTTGGCAAAGCTGGTGGGGGATCTGATGATGCGTGCCCCTTACACCCTGGGAGTGGTCGGGAATACCTCTGTGGGTGGGGAGGGAGTGGGGGTAGTGCCTGTTGGGCAGGAGGGGGTGGGCAGTTGCTTTGGCCTATCATCCAGGATCGCTGTAACTCCTTATCCTCTCATCATCTCCCCCCTCCCAAAGTTGTAAGTTTGTTGGGAATGGGTAACAAAGGAGAAACTAGGCATTCTGTAACATATCCCCCTACCTATGGTGGCACGGGAGTTGTGATAAAAGATTGCTTCTTTCTGGTGAACGTGCCCAAGCCGCAGGACCCCATCAGGATAGCTTGACCAATAAAGTTAGTCATTGGTTGAGGAATAGAAGAGGTTGTCTCTCAGTCATCCACAGTGACCTGGCATTATGTGAGAGACTGGTAGGACCACAGGGTATGGATGCCATCAAAATTAGGGTGAAAGATCCAACCCTCATTAGTATCCGGTGCTGTGTTCTACACGATTACACTGAATGGTGATGCACTCTTTTCTGAGTCATACCTCTCCGTAATCCCGTGGATGCACATACGTGCCTGCGTTTGTTCCCGGCGGGTGGGGGCATGGCAGCCCCTTAGCCAATGAGGAGGTTCGAAACGGGGAAATCCCCGCTCCGAGCCTCCCCAAGGCTGGAGGCTGCCTTTTTTCCCCTCCACCTCCCTCCCCTGCAATCTATCCCTCCCAACCCCACTTACCGTCTTTTTTCTTCTTTTCTCGGGGGCAAACGCGCTGGGAACACTTCTGTTCCCACCGCGTCCGCTCCCGATGGCCGCCATGGACAGGGAAAACAAACTACTTATTCCCTTTCCCGGCGGCCATTTTATTTGACTTTTTTTTTTCTGAAACACGGCAGCGTTTCAGAGCAGAAAAAAATGTCATCAGTACCCCGGTCTTATGGGTTGGGGTACTAATTGCTGTAAACCCCTCGACAGCGGGCCAATACCACCCACGGTAATGCCCCCGGGGCCTCGTTAAGGTTCTCGCTATGCTCGGACCTGTAACTACGGGCCCAAGGGGCAGTACCTGGGGCAGTATTGGAACAGCGGGCATTACTCCCCAATCAGTTGCTGATCTCACTTAAAATGTTGCCCCCAACTATCTATCACCCTCTATTGGGAACGAGTATCATCACGGGGAAGTGGACCCCAGGGTAATCTAGGCTCCCTGCCAGAGTATACTCATCTCCATACCAAGAGGGTCAGCCCCTTTAGAGGCATTGAAGGGAGTGGAAGGTACCCCAGGGTGTGTAATTCTAATTCCGCTGGATCCAACAAAGGCTGATTCAGCTTAGTGAGTACCAGATGGCGAGTTACAGTACCTGAAGGTCAGGGCATCCTGGGCCGGGCCGGAAGTTCACTCCATCTGCTCTCACCCTTGATTGGGATGACAGGGTGCTGCAAGCAAGTTCCATCCCCCGTTTGGTCGTAAGTTCGGTCCCATCCTCACTCGGGGTGCGGGTTCTCTCTTGGAATATTGCAGGCGTTAACAAGTATCTTGTTGACAACGATTGGCATGCCTTTGTTTGTGAGTCTGACGTGATTTCTCTGCAGGAATCCTGGGCTCTGGAAGCCCCTCATCTGCAGGGGTATGCTACCTTTTATATTCCGGTGACCAAGGGAGCGAGGGGACACCGTTCTGGGGGCTTGGTGAGTTAGTGTGATAAACATGCATTCACCAGATGTCCTAATATATCATATAAAACTGCAGGACGGTTCATCGCTGCTGCTTGTTAATTTCTATAACAGGTTCACAGGGGGAAAGGGTGTATTGTTTATTGAGAGGATCATGTGTAAAATACTATAGTGGAGGTTGTCTCTTACTGGACCGCTGAAGGTCCTAGTCAAGGGGAACCTTAACCGACAGGTCGTGCCGCTCCATGGTCCCGCTGATATCATGGAAGAAGAAAACAGTCACTGGGGACCGGGCCCTCCGATTTCTTCTCCTCCGACGAGACAGCACAAGTCTGCAGAAGAAATAGCAATTCTGATAGCCTCTGCCAATTTAAGTGCATGTAATGGCGGATTTCCTGGGGAATGTCCTGCGGCCCCAACCTTTGACAATAACCTACTGTCAATAAAAATTAATTATATCTTTGTCAACCTCGAGACATGGGGAGCTATTAGTGCATTCTCGGTTATCAAGAGGGTGGAGAGTGACAATCACCCTTCGCTCCTTGAGGTGTCCAAGGACCTGTGGGGTGTCCCAGGTGGGAGACAGGTAGGTCATGGGGAAAGTGCAGTCTTTGTGGAAACCGTAGGGCATGCTAGGAAAAATTCGAGGTTGGATTGTATTGACTTGGATACAGTTCTCCCCCAGGTGCATGTTGATATCTGCCACCTGCGAGATGTGTATGCACAGTCTGACCCTAGTGATGCTAAAGCATTGATTTTCCTTCATGAGGAAATGATGGTGCGGGTGGGCCAACATTTTTCAAAGCCTGCAACGGGGTCCTCAAGCTTACAGAGAAAGCCACCCCCTGCTGCGACAAGTATTGCAGGGCGGCCAAGGAGTGGATTCTCGTAGCTGCTAAGAACCAAGGACACAGAGGGCTGCTGTGGTGAGGCGGGCACAAGGGGAATACTGTAGGCTGCTGAGGTAGAAGAAGAGGGGGTGGCATGAAGATTTTTTTAGTGCACTCTTGAAAGCAATAGGGTGGATGGATTCTTTGGGCTTCTGGACAAAGATGGGGGCAGGGCAAAGAGGGAGCCACAACCAATTTAAGGGCTCGATTCCTGAACAAGCATGGGTAGAACACTATGGCAACCTGTATCAGGAAGAAGCGGCAGCACCCCGCCAGTGAGTTCAGTCAGGGAATGTGTTGCCCCATCTGGGGAACCTTACCCAACCCCATTGATACTCACTGCAAACGAAGTAGAATTGGCACTGGTGCGTCAAAAAATAGGCATGGCACCAGAACCGGACCGGATTCCAATAGACTTCTACAGGAATGAGCCTACCATCTGGGTGCCCTACCTGACCAAATGATTCAAAGCAGTATTGTGTGGGAAGCAGGTACCGGTGTCCTGGACTAATGCAGGAATTGTTCTAATACACAAAAAGGGAACCGATGATGACCCTGCACATTTTAGGTAAATTTCCATACTGGATGCCGGGGGGAAAACTTGTTCCCGGACATGGCTGTTTTACATGGATGAATGGGCTCAAAGCAATGGGATAATAGATCACCACCAGGCGGGGTTCTTTGAAGGCTTGAGCATTATAGATCAAAGCCTTTGTCTGCGCCTGGTGTGTGAGAAATATGCTGTTGTAGAGGAGGAGCCAAGTACCCCTACTCCACCTACCCCACCTACATTACCTGAGTATGTGACTTATACTATACCAATCAGAAGGCAAGAAGAAGAGCAACGACTCTGTGCAGTACCCATAAGAATGCCTATACCTAAGAGAATATGGGAAGTAAAGTATCCATTAAGGAAACCAAAGCTACATCCAAGACAATATGATGGTTATTTGAATACGATTCCTGATGAAACAAAGAAACTGAATGACCAGGATGAATGGTGACGTCATACGAAACTGAATCGATTCCATAGATAGAAGATAATCAGACCTTAGAGGCATACGATTTATGAAGAATTATGTAATTTTAAGGATAAGTGACATTTTGGGATCAAGATGAAGAAACGTATGCCACAAATGTGATGAAGATATTTAGATAGTTTAAACGTGTACAGATGCAATGAAACGCAAGCAGCAAAACAATCATGAAGCTAGCTGAATGCTTATAGTAAATAGATTGCGGCAAGCGCCAACATATACATATATACCTCATAGATACATATGGATTGAATGAAGAATGAAGGTTCCACTACGTATATAGCAGTCTGAACAAACGAGGAAGGCCTCAAAAGTCAGTGTTGCAGTTACAAAAGCAAGTGCATTAAACAGAATATATTTCAGCTAAGGAGTTGGAGCCAAAGAGCCAAGGTCTTATCAGAACTGGAATTGGCTGACATTAGATACAAATTATTATTATTATTTTTTTTTAAACTTTCTTTATTATTACGTGAGTCCCCATTCCGCTCCCCACCTCCCCTATCTATCCTCTTGGCATTGTCTGCGGGACGGCTTCTGCTTTGTGGGAAATAGCCAAACTTCTTTGGAGGGATCAACGTTGCGTAGTTCTTGGGTCTTCAAAGGTGTGAGGCGGATTGGTACTCATGTCTTGCGTAGCAGGCAATTGCTGTGGATCCAGATCGTCGGACGTAGAGAATAGATAGGCTATGTACGGCCCCCAAATGTCCGGGGGTTGTGAGTGAAGCGGCAGCATCTTGATGAAGTTGGTTTCTACGTCTTGACAGTATGTAATGTCTTTTAGCCAGCCTTGTAGGCTTGGTGGGGATCCTCTGCCCCAATTGCACACGATTGTCCTTCGTGCTAAGACTAGTAATAGGTCCGCCATTCTCCTCACCGTACTCGGCAGATGTTGGGTTAAGCCAAGCATTGTCACCTTTGGGTCAGCATCGAGATGCGTTCCTATTATCGCTGACGTCCTTTCCAATACGGTGCTCCAAAAGGCGGTGAGTGGTGGGCAGGACCACGCCAGGTGGAGAAAGTCTGCTTCCGGTGCTCCACATCTGTCGCACTCCGCCGAGGTTGTCTCTCTTTGGGAATGGAGTTTCGCTGGGGTATGGTATGTTTGATAGAGGTAGTTAAAATGAATCAGTTTGAATCTTAATTATTAATTGCCACTTTTTGAGTGAGGTTTAGAATGTAGTCCCACTCTCCCTCTGGAATCGTGTTTTTTAAAGATTTCTCCCATCTTCTTTTAGTGCCTGAACAGGGTTGATTCCGTTCAATTAGAAGGGCCTTATAAATGTTTGTCACTAAGCGTCCTTGGGCTTGAATCATATTATGCAGGAGTGGCCATACAGGTGGCTGTTGTGGAAAGTTCGGAACAACCGCCTGCAATGAGTGCTGCAGTCTGAAGTAGATGAAGGTGCCCAGAGCGTTGTCACTTCCCTTGTCTTGAGCCTGTTGATGGGACAAGAATACACCCTCTAGGAAGAGGTCGCTCATGGAATGTAGCTGTAGTTTTTCTGTCCATTGTTGTCCATTGTTGAAAGATTTTTTCTGTCGTGATGGGGATTCCTGGAATATGTTTGATTGGAAGGAGAGGAGAATATCTGGATCTGACTTTGCTTTTTTTGGCCATCTTCTTCCAGATAGAGTATGTTGTCGAGACAGTGTTCATGGGTGATTGAGTGGTCGGGAAGTGGCTGAAGATGATGGCGCGAAGGAGGTACGGTGTAGCTAGCAATCTCTCTATCTGAACGTGGGGTCTTACAAAGAGTGTTGTGTACCAGTGGCTAAGAAGTTGGGCCTGAGCTGCCCAGTAGTAGCGCTCCATGTCTGGGAGAGCTAATCCTCCTTGTCGAGTCAGTAGGGTTAATGTGTTGTAGGCCACTCTTTGGACTTTGCCCACCCATATAAGGTCCAGGACCATGCTCTTGATGCGTTGCAGAAACCGTTCTGTCAGTAGTAGAGGGATGTTCGAAAAAAGCTACAGTAGTTTCGGTAAAATGATCATTTTAACTATTGATATTCTGCCCCAAAGTGTGAGCGGCAATGATTTCCACCTGTTGATTTTAGTTTGAATGGCGTCTATTGTGGACTCGTAATTATCACGTAGAATGTCTTCTTTATTCTGGACATATAGATACCGAGGTATCTCACTCGAGAGTGTTGCCATTGGAAACCGAAGTCGTCAACGAATTTGCAGGTAGAGGCAGTGAGTGACAAGATTATGGATTTGCTATTGTTGATTCTGAGGCCTGAAAAATAACCGAATTGTGTCACTGCCCTCATCACAGGATTCAGGTTCTCGTCGTCGTTCCGGAGAAACAGGGCGACATTGTCCGCATATAGGGAGATGATCATCTTATGCGGGCCAAATGTGAGGCCTCTGTGGAGGTGGTGTATACGAAGGTCTGAGGCCAGGGGTTCCATCACTAGGGAAAACAGCAGTGCGGATATAGGGCAGCCCTGTCTGGTTCCGCTTCTCAGCTGAATGTCGGACGAGCGAACACCACCTAGTGTGATGTTGGACGTTGGTTTCTTGTAAAGGAGCGAGATTAATTATAGGAAGCGTTTACCTAAGCCCTTCCTCTCCAGGACTATGAAAAGAAAGGGCCACTCGACTGAGTCGAAGGCCTTTTCAGCGTCAAGTAGCACCGCTACTGCCTGGCACTTTGGGTCTAGAGCTTCCATCACCCCAAACATTCTTCTTAACCCGAATGAGGTGTTCCTGCCGGGGATGAAGCCGGCTTGGTCGGCCAGTACCATGGAGGGCATGAGTGGTAGCAGTCTCTTGGTCAGGATTTTTGCAAAGATTTTGTTATCTAGGTTTATCATTGATATTGGTCTATAAGGTCCACAGTTTTCTTTAGATTTGCCGGGTTTATGTAAGAGGATTATGTTCACCATGTAGAATGTTGGAGGTAGTTGGTTGTTGACTAGGGCTTCGTCGTAGACCTGTAGCAGGAGAGGGGCTAGAAGGTTTGCGTAGAATTTATAAAATTCACCAGTCAGGCCATCTAGACCTGGTGCCTTTGTGTTAGGTAAATCTTTGATGGCTTCCAGTATTTGTTCAGTGGTAATAGGAGCAATAAATGGTTCTCTGAGTTCAGCATCCGTCCAGTACAATTCGATTGTATTTAGGTACTGCGCTAAATCAGCGGGGTCTGTGGAGTAGTTTGAGTCGTATAGACCCTGGTAAAACTTGTGGAACGCTTCAACGATGTCTTCTGCTGAATGGACAAGGCTTCCGGTGTGATCGATAACTGATTCAATCTTTGTTGGTTTCCTGTCTGCTGCCACAAGCCATGCTAGGAGTGCTCCGGGTTGCTGTCCTTCGCCGTACTGGCAGATCTTGTAATGGTTATTTAGAAATTTGACTTCCCTCTCCGCTGTGTTTCGGAACACCTCTAGTTCTTTCTTGATTTCAGCCAGATTCTGTGGTCTGTTGTCGGATTTGAGTAGATTCTCGAGATCTTTGAGTCGGGACTCGCTGGAGCTCAGTCCCCTTCGTATCATTTTAAGGATTCCACATTCTTTCGTTATGCAGATCCCAGTGGTAAAACACTTTAGGGCTTCCCATAGTGTCCCCGCTGAGGGTACCGATCCCTGATTGATTTCGAGGAAGGACGTTATGTCTGTAGGTAGTTCTTTCGCAAAGACTGTGTCTTGCAGTGCTGTGGGTTTAAATCTCCAGTGAGGTTAAGTTTTGGACGCTCGTGATGTATTGCATTCTAGAGTTACCATAGAGTGAATTGACAAGGACCTCCGGCATGATACAGTATTCACCCCACAGAAGGCGGCTGTGAGAGGACGCAAGGAGATAGTCTATTCTTGAGTAGGTGTTGTGAACCCAGGAATGAAAAGTGTACTCACGGGTGTCCAGGAGTTTGTCTCTCCAGACAGCCACAAGGTCATACGCCTTACATATTTCGGTGATTTGTAGGCTTGCTTTGGAGGGGGCTTGTCATGTATTGCGTGACTTATCCTTGATTGGATCGAGTGGCGTATTGAGGTTGCCTCCCCATATGATTATGGATCGCCTGTTTATTTCCAAATGTGTCATTAACCATTCAAAGTTATTGAGGCTATCGGTATTCGGGCTATAGGAGTTCACCAGGGTAACCTCATCTCCGTCGATTGTTCCGTGTAACAGGAGCGATATGCCTTCAGTATCTTTCTTCATCGAGATGAATCTGAAGTTCGTTGATTTATTAATAAGGATGGCCACACCTCTGGCGTATGAAGAAAATGAGGCAAAGTAAAAGTGACATCCCCATTCCTTTGCCCAGAGGTGTTTAGAGGATGGATGCAGGTGGGTTTCTTGGATAAAGGCCACGTTGATTTTATGTCACTGTTAATATTGGCCCTCATTACAACACCATCGCTAAACCATGGCGCTATTAGCACCATGGTTGCTGCTGGTATTGTAACGAGTCTGCCATGGTGAAATGGGGAAGTACCACCCCATTCCAGGGTTGGCGGGCGGTACTTCCCCATTTCACCATGGCCCTTCCCCATTCCCATTTTTGCACCACAGGGCATAATGGGAATGGGGAAAGGCGGTAATTACGGTACCGCAAATTGCGGTACCGTAATTATCGCCAGGGTCCCTTTGCGGGTCCCTGAAATAATGGCTGGTTCCAGCCGCCGTTTTGGGAATTGGTACCGGTAATCCCTTAGCGCCAGGGTCGTAATGACCCCCATTGTGTTACTTTTCTCACTTTGGCTGGTTCGTTGCCTCCTTTAATGTTCCACGTGGCTAAGTTGAAGGTGTCAGCACGTCTTCTATTTGTGCAGGTGGTCTCTTCTGTAGAGCCATCGGTCTGTGGCGACGACAGGGCTTTACATGGTGGGACTGGGTGCGATGCGACTCCCCCGTGGGTGGTGCATGTGAACAACAACAGGCTCCATTGAGCTTAATAACCCACAACTTGTATAGATTACCCTCCCGTTTCTCAGAAGCCACCCCCAACTTGCTCGTCAGTTTCTCTCTTCCTTCTAACATCGAACTTGTGAACTTTAACTTTGCTGCGCAAGGGGTGCTTGGAGACTTCCAAGTCGAGCGGCCCAAAGGGTAAGGAATACCCGAATGTCATGCTCCGTTGGGTATGTTGCAGGTGGTGTTGCAGGCTTTAATTAATTGTGGTTGATCATAGCAGGTCTCTTCGGGATCTCCCTCTCTGTTGCAATGCAGGGTTGTTGTTCGGCGGCCCGCAGCCAGCTCGGTGAAGGTATAAAGCGGCTTTGTCTGGTGTCTGAAAGAATTGAACTTTTCCATTATGTTGGATCCTTAGCCACCCAGGAAAGAGCATCGAATAGGGTATCTGGTTGTGACGCAGTATGGGTTTGATATTGGTAAAAGTTCTTCTCTGCGCTTGTACCGTTGGCGAGAAGTCCGGATAGAAATGGACAGTGTCACCATCATACTGCAATTCGCCTTTTTCCCTCGCCAGTCGTAGGACGGTGTCCCGGTCTTTATAATTGAGTAGTTTAGCTATAATGTGGCGTGGCAGGGCTCCTGGGGCTGGTATAGTTGCTGGGATCCTGTGGGCTCTTTCCACCACAAACAGGCGAGAGAGAGCCTCTACTCCAAAGAGCTCGTGCACATTGTCTCCACGTGATCTTCCATTTTACTTTGCATTTGCTGTTCTCTAACGCCGACGATTCTGACGTTGTTTCTCCTGGACCTTCCTTTTAAGTCCTTGTTTCGTGCATTTGCTATCTTCATTTGGGATTCTAGGGTGGACACCCTGGTAGCCATTGCCGCTGTGTTGTCATCAAGGTCGAACACACGTTGCTCCACTGTATCCAACCGTTCAGCATGGGAGTCCAGTCAATGTCCACCTTGGAGGAGTGATTATCGATTTTGTTGTTGAGACCCCCGATTCCTGCTTTCAGTTCTAAAAGGATTTCTCTGATGTCCAAGGTTAGATGGGGATCGGGTTCCTGGGGTGGTGCGACTGTGAGAGATTCTGGTTTGCAGCTGAGCAGTTATGTTTAAGACGAAGACCCAGCATCAAAGTTCAGCTTTCGTTGTGATTTATCAGACTTGCCCATGATTCTGGTATTGTTGTCGGCGTTGTTAGGTTATTTGTAGCGGTGGGTAAAGGGCTAATGCTCCGCGGTGTTGGTATATATGGTCATGCAAGTGGGGGGTCACCTCAGTTAACTTCTAAATGTTGGCGAAGTCAGGCTGTGTTTCAGCGTTGCCTCAGATGTGGGATGACAGGCAGTTTTTGAGCCGACACACATTCAGAGACGGCGTATATTTAATGAAGCTGGTGTGATTGTGACAGTATGAGAGATGAAATTCTAATAGCCAGTCGGGCAGAGGGAGCGCAAGGGGAGCGGGATTGGACTGATTACTGTGATGTCTCCACGGTCCACTCTGTTGGAAGCGCGTGGCCCGACCTTAGCGGTTTCTCGTTGCTTGTCGTCGCTGTTTTCTCAGGTCCACCGGTGGCACCTTGGACGCTCAGCAGCAAGTATGGACCCTGCGACCTCTGGCCTGTGTGCAGTAAGAGTGCGAGAGGAGGCCGTATCGCTGATGCATGTTATTTATTCGGTGTAGAGACTCAGTGGGTCCCCTCTCCTCTAGGCAGCGTATATCTTTCCCACTACAGTGAACTGAGCCCTCGTCGTCTGCCCTGGCCGTCCTGTTTATCATATGAGACTTTGCCAGTGAGGTTATAAGATGCTGTGGGGTTCGAGTCTGGTGGCCGAGCACTGTGCATGAGGCAGGGTTGGACCGAAATGCCTCTGTGGCCTGGGAGTGCTTACTGGTCAGATTGTTGAGGCTGGGGAGATTTGGTCCCTTTTATTTATTTATGAATTTTCCCCCCAGTTGCTGGATTATCGAGTGTTTATCAGCAAGGGGTGTTGTGCCTGCGCTGCGCTAGTATGTGGCCAGGGGGCTCGGAAAGCTGAGCGGGTTTAACCGCGCTCTGTATGCTCTCACCTCTTGTTACGACTCTTGTCACCATGGTCTCCGTCGGGTTGTTCCTTTCCACCACCCTGCTCAGGCGACTGCAATTTTGTGCGGTCTGCTCCCATTCCGATGACTAAGTTGGATGGAGCCGCTGAGTCGGGTGAATATTTGGGCTAGATCCGGTGTTCTAGGGTTATCATGGCGATAGCGTCTGTCTCCTGTGCAGATGCTGTTAATGTCCATAGCGTGTGTTGTGGGAGTGGGCGGCTCAGGACATGTTGGAGCTTTGGTGTTCCGTGCTCAGTGCCATTCTAGCTCCGTCTCCCGGTTTAGGGTGAAACGGGATCGCCGGTGGTGACTGTTTTGTCTTCTGGGGGAGGAACTGTTCGAGGCTCCTGCCACGTCATGCCTCGGGACGTTGGGTGTCGGTGAGGTGGGTGCACCGATTGCCTACGCTCGGAGCATTCTGTTTATTCGGCTGCGGGTGATTTTGCTGTTGCTGATTTGTCTGTTGACTCACGTGGGGTTGGCTTTGCAGGAGACAGATGGTTGTTTACCTCCTCGGCCAGCCTAAGCGAGGGCTCCTGCCCGGTGCCGGTTCGCTCTCACGCGGCCAAGCTTTTGTTGGAATGCCTCTGAGGCGTGCCTCCCGTGGTCTTCTTAGACTGGGCGCGACTGGGGACCTCGCCGCCTGTAAGGAGGTGCCCGGGGGGAAAGGAACCCAGGCCGGTTGTCGCTGTGGGATCGGGCACCTCCCGCCCCTCATACAGGATCGAGGGAGGTCTCCTCGAGCGATCGCAGGCATGTCAGGCTGCGGCGATGGTGTGGGGCCCAGAGGGCACCAGCAATCTGCATTCGGAGCCCGAGAGGGGCCACAGTTCACCGCAATTTTTCTGAATCCATGTTCAGGGTGTTTGCTAGCACTGCACGCGGTTGCCGATGTGGGTTAAACTCCCACCGGTGCGCAAGGATTGTTCAGGATTCATTACAGGACCACATCAGGGCTCACCAAGGAGCAGCCATCTTGGTTGGCTCTCTAGCGCCCTCTGCAGTGGTTTTGACATTAGATACAATTAACGTGAGAGAACAGAAGCTCCTGTTCAAGAAAGTCAAGTATAAACAAAGACGTCAGAAGACTATTGGAAAATACAGTTAAATACACGAGAAAAGCTCAATTCATGGTGTCCAGTCACGTGATGGAAGAAAGTTGGACGCACGAGGAGATCACACCTATGCACGGAAGCCAGACAGTGCCCATACTCCTTAAAAAATCCCAGAGAAGAATACAGACTCAAGGCCAACTTCAGACACTAATTGACACTAAAACATTGAGGTGATGATGGAGTGTCTCTTTAATTGGTGGGAAGCTGGTATCGAGACAAGCTCACCCACACCTGGTTGTTCAATCTGCATGCTGCTCACGTAGGTGGAAAGTTATTGATGGGGGTTATAAACCAACTAATTGTAGGAGACCAGATAGTGAGGGTCCTATAGTTTGTGTAGCCAATGGGCGTCGTACATTTAGTGACGTTCAGAGTGGCCATTTTGAAGGGGGGGGCTTAGTTGCCCCACCTGATGTTAAGTATCCAATTATTTCTCTCTGTTACTCTATACAGATATTATACCTATACTTAGTAGTTCACTTAGAGCCAATCCCGCTTTAGAAGTATGCCACGCAGGTTGACGTTGGTAAGGACGCAGGTCTACACGTCAGTCGTGACACATTTGGTCTACACAAAATATGTTTTTTCTTAAATGAGTTGAGAGTTGAGTATCGAGCGATTGCTGATGTTGGTTGTACTCCCTGTTTTACTTCCTTACATTAAAACAGATGAACTTTTTGCCAAACTATTTGTGTTGTCTGAATTATCGATGTTTGATTAAAATCTGCATTCCCATCGATCTTAAGGGTATTGCTACTCATCTTAAAGAGCTGGAAGTCCATTGTTCACTTGATTGCAGAGATTAATGGTTAGATAAGATACCATCGGCCAGCGACATAAGTAACTTTAGGGTCTCTGCAATATCGCACTACCTTTGCCATTCGGCTGACAGGACCTGATGCTCCCCATAGTTCGTGGTTAGTGTTAGGCGGAAACCTGTGCAGTTCCCTCTGGGACCACTGCAAAAGATTTAGGACTACAGGGGTTTGGCAGTAAACCCACTTGGTAGCAGTCTGTACCACACAGATTCACTTGGTAGCTGTGGCTGAGCAGTCAGACGTCCCTCAAGAAGAGTTAGGCAGTATGTGGAGTATACAAAATAGGGCAATTTACACAGTAGAACAAGCAAACACGGAACAAGGCTTTGGTGTAAAGATATATAGTTATTTATTTATAAAAACACATCTATAGAAAACACTCTGGCACTAATACGGCAAACAACTTCAATTACAATTACTATAAGTAAATCAATCCCTCTAACAATAGTTCGACAAGTCTAGGTTCATCGGCACCACTTATTTGCAGACAGAGGTGAATGCTTTAACCTAGATGGCACTCTCGTATTCGTTAGGATGGGAGAGAAAATGCAGGGTACGAAATCAACTCGGTACCAACACTTTTACGAACAAATGCAAGGCAAGTAAGGCAGGGTCTACTGTAGATCGAAAAGTTCAGAGGCCAGGCCCACTCGGGGAGAGGCAAGGCGATATGTCCCAAAAGGTATCACAGCGGAAATGCACTTCAAGTCTTTGTTGCAAATTGTTATCGAAAGGTTGGACCAGTTCAGAACAGAAAGTTAAGAAGGCTTGGAGGCGACCCAATGGAGAGGCAAGGATTAAGACACCTCACGCTAACCGACACAAGGGAAGCCAGGCGGACACGGTATCTTGTATGTGGAGAGACAGCTCCGGCGGGGGCAGTTGTTCCTGGTGGTGGATGCAAGTCGGGGTTTTGCCAAGAGAAGAGATGCTCTCGTCGTCGAAGGAAAGTTGAAGATCTTTGCACCACCTGGGAAGAGACCAGCCGCGGAGTGCTCCGTCACAAGGTACCACCTTTTGGTCGCGGTACGGGTTAGTGGCTATCCGGTTGCCGGGGTGCTCAGCACGGGCAATTCGACCACTACGCCCTGGAAGCGAAGAAAAAGCAAAAGGGGACTGGTTGTTCCCACCAGTCAGGGGAAGGAGACTCTCCAGCTGGGAGATCTCCTCTGTCGTTGGGAAGTGGTGAGTCGGTTCAGCAGGGCTCCACCAGAGGTGCCGTCATTGCAGGTCGGCTCAGCTTTACCCTCGTCGGATTCTTAGGTCCTGTGGCGACTTCTGAAGATCCAGTCCCAAAAGCCCTGCTTTTATGCAGAAATCCCCCATTCATTCAGCCTAGCTGTCAATCAAAACACGCTAAGTGGTGAGCGGGGTGGCTCACCACTTGGGCCAATCACACCAGAGTGCGACTTGAGTTGGCAAGGCAACTCAGTCCAGGGTGCCTAAACCCCCTCCCACACCCCCTGTGGTTACCCAGACAGAATGGCACCACTTTGGAGGGCCTCTGTGTAGAAGCCCGCTAAAAGTGGAACAAAGGGCTCAACCTTTGGTTTAGGAGTCACAGAGACGAACACAGACGCCATTTTAAAAACCGAGTTCTGGCAGAAAATACCAACCGATAGATTTATTTAAGATAAATAAACCGGTGGTACGGTAGAGATTAACGAGAAAAAGTATTAACCTCCAACAAATGGGAAGAATCCCATTGAGTTATATTCGGGGTCGAACATAACAAGTAGTTTCCACTGCCACCAGCCAAAACTCGAATAACAGACCCAGGAGTAATCGATTTACCCCTACTAGTACGTCCACAATAGGATGGTTTGTACTAGTTCTGTTAGTAAATTTAGGTCTAGTAAAGCCAATGGTGACTTTACATGTCCGGGGAGACAGTAGTCAGTCCCCGGGTATGGAGTTTATGGTGGGGATCCTCTAGGACGCCCCAGTGTTACGGCACGGAGGGTGTGGTGTAACACACATAGTAAAACATATGAGACCCTATGGAGTAAAAGACCCCATAGCCCATAGAACACATTGCTATCCAAAGGAATTACACACATTCATGTCCAAGAGTGGGAGAAAAAGAGTCTCACTCTTGGTAGGATGGAAAAAAACAAACTCCAGAAATCCAGCAAAGCTGCTGGGGGACTGACTAGGTTAGGAAATTCAGCCTAAACAAAATTCTCCCTAACTTGCAAGTTGGGTGTGATGGGACCCCTATTTTTATATAGAAACCCCTCCCACTTCTATGAGAAGCGGATCGGAAAAGCAGCTCAAAGAGCGATAACGAAGGCAGTGATCCCGAGGGTCAGAAGACGAAAACATGCAAACGGTGAGTGAAAGATCAAAGAGTGTGGCAAAAAAAAAAGAGATGCATGCGTAGTAAATAACGGAGAGTAAGGGAGGGAGGTGGGATAAAATATAATGCAAGAGTAAAAGCATAAAATATATGTATATGGGGAAAGATATTGACTTGAGTGTTGCTAATATATGAGGAGAATAGTTGTGAGGTGTAGCCACGCTATAAGGATACGCCCTGTTCCTAGATTTTAAAGAATGCTAGCAGAAGCCTTAATTCAGAGCCCACTTTTGTGAGGGACATATACGAGACAAGACAAGTTCAAATACTTTTTTAAGGGAATTGGCTTACGTTCCAGTCGGAACAAGAATTGTAGAGGGTAAGACGAGTCCTAAGGAAAGGATTGTGAGGTTCACATATATGTGACCGGTCAATTCTGTCTGTTTTGTTTTATGTAGTTGAAAAGTGCGGTGACGTAATTGTTGAGAAAAATAAATGTTTTAAGTAATAGAGAAACGTGAAAGTTAAGGTGCGAAAAGTGATTGTTTTAAGATTAAACTTTGATGGTTGGGTTTTAGCAAGAATAAAGTAAAATTGTTGCATTATGATGGGATTGGAGCTTGCGACGGTTGGTGCTCGCTCATAAGTGTATATTGATTGAAATACAAAATTGAAAAACTGTAACTAGAACATAAGCGAAGTAGTAATAAAAAATAGAAGTAAAAGTCAGAAATGGAAGAAGTTACGCCATTAGTGCATCTTTGCAAACAGCTTCCAAAGCATGCGCTTACACTTAAACAGTACAGTGCAGGATGGGTTAAAGGGACCGCAGATAAAATGTTTATGCCGTCGCCCCAGGGCGGGTCATTATCGAAAACAGTTCTACAGCATATGATGACATATTTGCATGTTGTGTACACAGGAAAAAAGTTTAAAAAGCGCCTTTTGAATCTAGAACTTTGGAAAATGTATGAACACAAGAAGGAGGAGTAGCCTCCCTTAGATTGGATACTCAATATATGCCAAGAGCGGGGTGAAGAGCCTTTTGCTCCTCCCGGCCCGTCTGAAATAAAAGACAATATTAAGAAAGATGAAGGGTTATACCCATTACGAGTACTTAAAGCAGCGATGAGATATAGCAATCCGTCATACGAGTCACCTATGCAAAGTAGTGACGAGGGCCCAGAGAAAGACATATAGAAAGATATCACCTCCAAAGTCATCCCGAGGGACAAGGAGAGAGGCGACAAGGAGAGAAGTAATCAAGCAAGTACTTCTCTAGACATAAGGGGAGAAACAAAGAGATGGAAGGGAGATAAGGATCAAACTGATGAGATAGCGCTTGTACAGAACGAATGGATGGGAGGTCAAATTTTATTTACACTCGATGGTAAAGGCATCAAAGATGTAAGACAAAGGGGAGATCAAGACGAACAAGACAGGAGAGTCAAAGAAAGGGAGGAGCGATTGAGAGACGAAGGAGCGAGAAGAAAAATAGACAAAGACGAGAGAAGTTATATCAAGATGAGCAAGCTAAAAAACAAGAGGGAGCAGAAGAATAAAGAAAGCGTGATAATAAAAGAAGAACAGCTGAGGAAAAGGAAAGACTAAAGGAGAGAAGAATAGAAGCCGATGAACAGGAAAGGATACGAGAGAATACAAAGGTGAAGAGATGAGGAGAGGCGAAGGGCAAATGAACAAAGGGATATGAAAAGGAAAGAAGAAGATAAAATAAGAGAAGCAGCGAGAAAGCGCAGAGAAGTTGTTGATGACATTGAACGCAAAAGTAGACAGAGAGCACGCAATCTTGAGTATTTGGAAAGCGAAGTAAGAGATCCCAATCTACGGGTAGACTGGGAAGACAGAGGAAATCTTTCTCGAGTCTGAGACATATCTAAATCCTTCTGGAGTAAATCTGGAAGATGAATTTGATTCGCAAAGCATTGGTGAAACGATTGATAAAGTATATCACAAAATGCAAGCCCATAAAGAAACACAAAGGAAGGGAAAAAATTACCGTCTTGAGAGTACGCAGTTTTATGACACGGAGGAAGCCTCCTGTAGTATGAAACAAAAGGAGCTGTCTATAGACAGGTTAACAATAAATAGAGATAACGATGAGTTGGGCACAAGAAATATCAGACGAAGAAAGGGAAACCTACTCGAGAGAAATTAGGAGTCGTATATGTGAGCTCGAAGAACATCCACCTTTGGGTAAAGAAGTAAGATGGTCGGATTTAAAATTACCTATGTCTAAGGCATCAGAGCCATTGACACAGTTAGACCGACATAAGGGGCAACCCCATGGTCAGAGGGGGGAGTCTCCACCCTATGTAAGCAGGCTAAGGTCATTGCCAGGTAGACAGCAATGTGGAAATATTACTTCAGCAGTAGACAGACAAATGATGAGAGATGAGAATGAGTTTGGAGCATCACCGTTCCCCTTGTTAGAAAAAGGAGGAGCCAGACCACAGTATATACCATGGCCCCAAACGGACAGGGAATACTTAAAATGTAAACTCCCAAATGTAACTTCTGGTGCTGGAAAATGGATACATGAGTTAGAAAAAATGACGGGAGGGAATACATTAGCTATAGGAGATATTAAAGGACTTCTAATCGCCATACTTGGTGAAAGAGCTGATGACGTATGGATGTGAGTAGGTTACCCTGGTGAAACTACAGTCAACACAGCGCATGATGGAGCGCCGTTTAATAACTGTAGAGCAGCGATTTGGAAAGTGCTTCGAGTACTATATCCAGACACGTCCAATATGGGAGCTATAATGACAATAAAGATGAAAGAAGGAGAGGATCCGTTCAAGACACATGGGCACTTGAAACAAAGGGAGGCTTGGGGGAAGTCTATGCCTGTATTTTATCATATACTATGCCAAGGGCTGCCAGAGCAAGTGCAGAAACAGCTCAAGAAATTAGTAGGGATAGAAGCAAACCCATGATCGGAAATTCAGTTGACCATTGCACATTATTGCAGACTCATACAGGATAAGAATTGCAAAAAGGGCAATGCACAAAAAGGTGAAGAAGAAAAGTTAGTGCAGAAGAAATTACCCAAGTATGCCATTGAAGGGGCAATGTTAACTAACGTGGGCGGATCAAACCCACAGCAAACAGTACCTATGCCGCAAATAAATAACCAAAGACAGTTTGATCAGACGAATAATGGGTATGCTCTAAGAGGAAGGGGATGTCAAGGGAGGGGATGGCAAGGTAATCAAGGATATTGGCAGAATAATCGAGGAAGTTTTCAGAACAACCAACAAGGATTTCAGAGTTTTTGAAATGGTAATCAAAACATGCAAAATTGACAGATGGGAATACAACTGCTTGTGTGTTGGACGTGTGGAATGGCATATAGCCAGTATGTACAGAAGCCAGGGGATAGTACAGAATGCTCAGTTTGTAAGAGAGGGAATGCCAAATCCACCTGCATATTCGCAGCAGAGCAGAAATGGAGTTGCGCAAGATCAAACAGTGCTGCAGCAAACGTTGAGAGTGCAGCAAGGCTTGCAACCAAGAAAATGACAGGTAATCAACCGCAAGGACAATCGCAGCAATCTCCTATGCAACTTCAGCAAAACACACACACAGAGCAGCCTATGACGCGTAGAATAGGAGGTGTGCCTGTTGATGGAGGAAATCCATTCACGAGTGAGGCTGGGGGACGGGACCTGATGTGTTCAGTCCTATCTATTACGCTGAATCCTCGTGAGGAGCCGATAATAGATGTAATTATAGGTGCAAAACGTACTACTTCCTAGTGGAAACGGGTGCAAAACAGTTGTGTATACGTGATAGCACATTTATAATGTCTGGCGATGCAATGAATACTCAGGGCTTTACAGGAGCAACGAGTCATGTTCCTTTTACAGAGGAATTACCAGTCTCTATAGGAGAGTGTGATATGAAGGGTGCACTGCTTTATTCGAAGGCAAACACCTGTCAACATATTAGGACGAGATTTAATGACAAAAATGAATATGACCATTTCATTTACAGACAATGACATAGTATGCTCAACACCGGGAATGCATTATTTAAACATGTGCGAAATGACCAGGGCATACGTAGGACAAATAGCGCCTAGAGTAATACCATTGGAACTCAAAGTGTTCCATTATGGGGTACGCATTTTGTTAACATGTCTGCCAGGTTTAGTAGGCAAAACCATGAGGATACCTGATGAGTTTCTATTGAGACCACAGATACCCATGGATGAAGAAGAGGGCACATTTTCCCCTTAGCCTTAGAAGCAGCTATAGTTTGAGGAAATATGACTTTTTTTGATGCAACTGATGACAAAGGTAGACAATGGTGCACAGTAATGGCCATTGAGGAAGGCCGCAGAGTGACTAACGTCACTGATGAAGATGTGTTTGGCGATGACAGATCTGACAATTTTGTGATATTTGAAATGTGCATCACTTATTGGGTCAAAGCAATTAAGAGAGAGGTCCCACAGAGAATGATGCTAGCAAATAAGCGCCCTGAATATGTTGATGAAGATATGGTGAAAGTGCTAATCTCATTGTGGACTACAAGCCCCTATGATGTAGGCTTACTGAAAGGAGTTGGGGAAGTGAAGATTAAATTGAAACCAGGAGCAATTTTACCTCGAGCATGACAATATCCCATGTCTCGAGAGGTAGACGAAGGAATTTTCAAGACAATTTCCGCCATGATGGACCAAGGTATATTAGTGACATCAGAGTCACCATGTAATACTTCGATTTACCCAGTGAAAAAAGGAAAAGTGGGGTCATGGTGTTTAATCCAAGACCTTCACCCAATAAACAAGATTGCAGAGGCCAAGTTCCTTCTAGTCCTTAACACGTCCGCGATTCTATGTAATATACCTGTTGGTGCACGATATTTCACAGTGATTGACTTGAAAAATGCATTTTTCTCAATCCCATTGCATAAAGACTGACACGATTTGACATCGTTCACTTTCAGACAAGTACAAATAAAAAGCACAAAGCTGCCCCAGGGGTACTGTGAGTCCCCATCGATTTTTAACAGAGTCCTCCAGATGGACTAGAGCAATATTGCTTTAGAAAGCGTTGTGCTACAAAACATAGATGACATTTTAGTTTGCAGCACCACAGAGGACAAGTGCAGACAAGATTCTGTTCAGCTGATGATTATACTTGCTGACAAAGGATATAAGGTTGACAAGGAAAAGTTACAATATTGTCAACAAGAAGTGTTATACATAGGACAATTGATTTCACATGAGGGAAAGAAAGTTACTCCTGAAAGAGCTGAGGCCATTTTAAAAACAGCCAAGCCACACCCAATAAAACAAATGCAGAGTTTTTTAGGATTATGCAATTATGTTCAAGCATGGGTCTTCGACTACAGCTCGTATACTAGTCCACTCTTACAGGCCTTAAAGAAAGCACAGGCAACACAAGAAAAAAATGGTGTGGACTGAGGCAATGGTAGAAGGGTTTGACAAACTGAAAAAAGCCATTTGCAAGGCTCCAGTTTTAGGGATTCCTAATTATGCAGAGGAATTATTTTTATTCTCGCACACAGGTGGTACTTTTATGACAGCAGTACTTACACAGAGAACTACATTGGGATACAAACCCCTTGCATATTACAGTGGAATTTTGGACCCAGTAATGAGAGGTCACTTTCCATGCGAACAAAGTTTAGCAGCTGCCATGTTCGCTATAGAGAAAGCAACAAACATAGTGATGGGATGTTCCATGACGTTATTTGTTCAACAAGCATTATTTGCAATTTTAGAAGCACCAAAGGGCACATTGACTACTCAATGGGCTTCTGCCTATGAGGTAATCACATTGACTCCAGCAATTAAAATAGTCCAATGTAAAAAAGTGAGTCCAGCTATGTTCATAGCTGAGACAATCACAGAAGGAGAGCCTACACATGATTGTGCAAATTATGAAGATTTCTGTGATGAGCTCCCTCGAGTAAAAGAGAATGCACTCGCAGGGGGAGAGATTGTCTTCATTGACGGTTCTTCCAGAATCGATCACAATGACGGGCAAAGATATACAGGTGCAGCGGATGTGAAACATCTGGCAAATTGAGCATTTCGAGGGCTTGTGAGTACTTGATTGCCATCACATTATTAAGCGCAAGCTGCAGAATTATTGGCTTTGATACTCGCAGTCGAGAATCACGCAGACCAGGAAGTAGCAGTGTACAGCAACTCCGCCTATGTGACATCGACGGTACACTCAGCATAAGTGTGCTGGAAAAGGAGGGGCTACCTCAGAGCGGACGGCACGCCAGTGCAGCACGCAGCCTTATTGGATAGGCTCATTAAGGCACTACAACTCTCAGTGGGCATAGCAGTCGTTAAATGCGCAGCTCAGACAAAAGGGACAGATTTTATCTCACGTGCAAATCAAGCAACAGACATTGAAGCCAAGTGTGTAGCAAATACAGATATGGAAATGATGAATGTTCAAACCATTGATGTAAATAAAATAATGACTGTATTATTAAATATGGACGAAAGATATAATCACATGCCTAAACACAGATAGTAGAACTCCAAGAGGCGGCACTGCAAGAAGAAAAGAACTTATGGAAGCGAAGAGGGTGTTCTTTAAACCACTCTGAAGCATTGTGGCAACAAGACAGAACTGGTAAACCAGTAATGCCTGTAGCCTTATTAAAGATAGTGCTAGAACAACTACACTATCCAGCACATACAACTACATAGAATCTTGCTGTAACCATTGCTGAGGATTGGTTTGTAACAAATCTAATGGAACATGTTGCATTTTTTATGGTAAATTGTATTATTTGCCAGCAGTTCACGGCTGGGCATACACTACGCATATTAAGGGGGGTGATCCCAAGACCCAATGGCCCTTTTCAGCACTTGCATATCGACCATGTTGACATGATACAAGTTTGTAATGGATACAGATACCTTTTGGTTGTAGTATGTCCTTTCTCCAGATGGATAAAGGCAGGTCCATGTACGCACCCAGACTCGGCCTATGCGGCCAAGTTTTGGTACGGCAAGTGTTTCCCAGATGGGGTGTGTGTGAAGTAATGAGATCGGATAATGGACCACACCTTATCATCTGCAAGGAAATGGTATCTGTGAAAAGCTCAACGACCTGTTAAAGGAAAGAATAGCTAAGTTGAAGCTTACTTTGAAAAAAGGTTGGTTGCACTGCCTACCACTGGCATTGTATGCACTAAGCAACAAGGTTCTGACCACCATCTTACGCCGCACGAAATTGTGATGGGCAGGAGAATGAAAACTCCTTTAATGCCTCCATCCCGAGTTTGAAGTGATGCTCAGCTAACATCAGAAGTGTTAGGACTTGAATTGCAAAACTACTTGAACTGTTTAACATCTAGTTTGTCTGTGATTTCAGGACAGTTGCAGAGACGAAGGTGTACAGCAGTACAGAACACAGAAGGAGATGCTTCAACAATCCAAGCTCCCAAATTTCTACGTCCAAGAATCTACCCGGGCGATAAAATCCTGATCTGCAACCACACAAGGAAAAAGTGGGACGAGCCCCGCTTACACGGTCCTTTCATTGTCGAGACGTCACGCCATCTGCTGTCAAAGTGCAGGGTAGGCGAGATTGGATCTTCTTGGGCAATACAAAGATCTACACCGTAGAGACACCTTTGCTTACACCCCACGGCAAAGAAGCTACAATCATCGGGGAAGAACCACAGCACGTGCAGACAAGATCCATGACAAGGAAGAAGGACGCATAACTTGTCAAGTGGAAAGAAAGAAGAACTTGTAGTTGGACTGTGGCTCAATTTGGACACTCCCTTTGTAGCTACAAATAAAAGGGTAAAAGGGCACATTCGAACACTCTGTGCATCTTAGTTGCAGGGTGAAAGGAAGATCTGCTTTTTTGAGAGCCACAGTAAGTTATTAGCTTTGGACTGAGGCATGCTTGAAGCCTTGATAAGAAAAGTGAAAAAGGTTAATCCTTGATAAAAATAAGGATATGCCAAACTTTGATCGTGGACAAAACAATTGGAAAAAAATACAGTATCCAGAGTCTTTCCATACAGAGCTCTTGTTCAGACTTACTCATGGTGTTACTCAGTGATGGCCTTTCTAGGCACATACTTACTTACTTTGAGTTGGTATTGCGTACTTATCTGTGACTGGTGGGGAGAACTTGTTGCATGCCAAATTTTCTTGGTAATACTGACAACGAAAGAATTGTTATACAACTGCTTATAATCATCACTGAAGAATTCTTGAAATTGCCTGAGTTCAATGAAGAAAACGCTAATGCCCCTATCACCCGACACAGCACATAGACTGATCAGTGTGGTGTTCTTTCGTTTAATTGAGGAGTACCCACATCTCGTTGGAAGGCACACAGATGTGGTGTCATTCCTAAGGGACCCAAGAAATACTAAAAATTTGAACGTGATCCTGGTGGGCATAATAATCCAGGTGGCAATCTATTCTAAAAGACACCACAGAGCTATATAGAAACTTTTCCTCCGAGGGACAGATCGAGGAAGTGAAAAAACTTAAAAAACTTTGTTCATGCTGACATGGAATTTACAATGTCATCAGGTCTGAAGCAGATTCGAGGTATCGATTGGGAACTAGTAAATGAAGCAGAATTAATCGAAACTCATAGAAATCATCTTTTTTCACGATAAAGGAACATTGCACCACGACTGGTGAAAGAATTAGTTCCAGAAAGCAGCTGAGCTAATAGAAGACGAATTCTACAAACAACAACAATTTTCCAGAATTAAATCCAAAAATGCAGTGCCAGTAAAAATATTTCTCCTTCCTTAGCATTGAATGATCGAGAAGGTCAACCAGAGCAGCAACTTCATGCTGCCACAAGAGGACAGGCGGTCACACTGCCCTAGAAGCAGGTGCTGCCGGCTAACATATAATTGTATTGTTTACGCATGTATTGTATTCATACTAATACCAATACTGCTTTAACTGACAGTTAGAACTGATTTCCATATAGGAGCAAATGATTTGGGGAACTGTATTATCACCAGACGGATGGGAAAAAGGAGTGGTGATCTGCAGAGCATGGATGATCATTGGATACCATAAAGAAACAATTGAGAATGCACAAATGTTATGCAAGCTATTATGGCCAAGACTTGCTAAACTAATGACATGGATCGAAGACAGGGGAGGACCATTGCAGATGTTACCATTAGAAAGTTTGAAGTTCTGCTTTAGGAACAATGGTACAAGAAAAATGGAAAATCAGAACTGTGGACGAATATTCGATGCACCAGGAATGGTGCATGGAACAGCGGTAATAATGGACCATTATTGGGCGTGTGGATCAAAAGCCTACATCAGACTGCCTAAAGACTGCGTAGGAATTTGCACAATAGTGAACGTCCATGTTCCTGCATTAGTGATTCCTAAAGGTGACCTGAACATTGACAGTTTTCCAAAAGCAGATGCTCATCTAAGGAGGAGAAGATCTGTGGAGCTGATAAACCAAACAAAGAGAGAGAATTACTTCTCTGCTAAATCAATAGATGCCTTTGATGCTATTCCGTATGAACACAGGCTGTTCAACCAGACCTCATCAGTATTCACAATGATCTTTATGCCAAGAATCCCGGTCGGAGCAAATACAAAGTGGTTACAAATCACCAGATGGGAATTTCTGCAGATGATTAACACAACTATAAAAGGATTCAATGCAATTAGAGTAGAACTGAGAGCTGTAAGACTAATGGCTCTCCAAAACAGATATGTCCTGGACATGATTACGGCCATGGATGGAGGTATTTGTGCCAAAATTGAAGAATCATGTTGCTGTCAAGATGTACGTCGCTGGGACGTTGCGTACCTGCGTTTCCAGGAGATGCACGTTGAGGAGATGCCAGGCTGCCGATCGATTGGTAGTCCGAAGAAAGATGACGCCAGAAGTCAGCCCCACTCCCGCCCCAATGGCACAGGGCTGAAGGGGAACCAACTCCTGACGCCACAAATGAGGCGCTTCCCTGGATCTTAATGTGGTGCCAGAACAGTGCAAGCACTGATAGGGAAGGCTGTTCTAGCGTGGTACTGGGCTGGTAGATGTCAGGTCCAGAAGTAGTAGCCAGGTGATGAAGGATGCTGGTAACAAGCTTGACCAAGAGCCCAAGCCAGGGGAGAACAGCAGACAGGATCAGGCAGAGGAAACTAAGTGGGAACCCCAAAGCAAGTAACCACCAAGCGGAAGGAGCGGACTCGGAGCAGGACGCTAGGAAGGAATCAGGAGAGGGCAGAACCAAGGCAGGAGCAGACAGGAGCAGGGAACAACCCCCCCAAGCTAGACAGGAGGGGAATCAGGACGGGAGCGCTACCCAGCAGGGCAGGGGAAGGCAGAGCAACTGAGCAGGTCAGAACTCTTACAGGAGCAAAGCGGAGGGTCGGGAACCAAGCCTCGTTGAGACACGACTAGTTCCCGACCCGACCGCATAATAAGGAAGTCCCCGTGAGAACGAGGCCAGGCACGCAACGCCTCCTCGCGTGAGCCTATGGCGCGAAAGCGAGGCTTGCAACGCAAGCTCTGCAGCGCTGCCCAACTGCGCATGCGCAGAGCTCAGGACTCAGTGAAATGCGCCCGCGCGAGGTGGTGCTCCATGCACCCATGGACCCCACCAGCGGTAATGGGGCTAGAGTCTCCAGGGTCGAGCAAGACCAGGGGAACCACTTGAGGACTGCCAGCAGGTAGGTGGCGGTGGTGTCCTAAAACTATGCCCCCTTCCAGAAAGACCAGTGGCCCCAGGCTTCCAGGGATGACGAAGAAAGAATTTGCGAATCAGACAGGGGGCATGCACATGTCTCCGAGGCTTCCAGGTCCGATCACAGGCAGGATAGCCTTTCCAATCCACCAAAAACTGGAGTACTCCCAGTCGGACATGTGAATCACAAATCTCCTGCACCTCAAACTCCGGTGTGCCTTCCACATCAATAGCGGAGGGACGAGAGCCAGAACGACCATAGGGATCAGGTAGGTAAAGCTTCAATAAAGAAACATGAAAAACGGGATGGACCCGCCAGGAGGACGGCAACTGTAACCCAAATGCCACAGATAATATCCGTTTCATGATTCGAAAAGGCCCAAAGTAGCGGGGAGCAAGTTTAGTGGGCAAGTTACAGACCAGCAAGTTCCTGGAGGAAAGCCATACCTGATCCCGAACCTGAAAAGAGAGTTCAAGGTTCTGCCGTCTGTCTGCCTGATCCTTCATGCGTTCGCGAGCCTCAGCAAGAACAGTCGTAGCCAAGGCATGGAATTCCTGGATCCTGGTCACAAGTAAATCAGCTGAAGGTACGGCACTGGGCTGGACTGGACACAATGGCAAAAGCTTGGGATGTAATCCAAAAGTACATTGATAGGGACTCATTCCAGTAGCTGAATGTACTGCGTTGTTATAAGCCACCTCGGCTAGATCCAGATGAGTCGACCAATTGGTCTGGGTGGTGTTGGTGTAACAGCGCAGGTACTGCTCCAACGTTTGGTTCGTATGCTCAGTCTGGCCATTAGTCTGTGGGTGGTATCTGGAACAAAGGGCCCGCTGAACATCAAGGTGGCGGCATAATTGACTCCAAAAAGACGAAATGTACTGAGATCCACAATCGGTTAGTATTTTCTCTGGAAGCCCATGCAAATGGTAGATTTCGTGAAAGAATGCCTGTGCCATCTGAACCGCAGTAGGAATCCTGGAAAAAGGGATGAAATGGGCCATCTTGGTAAAACAGTCAATGACAACCATGATACAAGTGTTGCCTTCAGACAGAGGGAGATCTACAATGAAGTCTGTAGCAATGGTATGCCAAGGATAGGGTGGCGTTTCTATGGGTTTCAAAAGTCCCAAAGGTCTCCTTCGTGGTGTCTTTGTCTGAGCACAAATAGGACATCTCTCCACATAATGCCTAGTCTGGCTAGCCAATCCTGGCCCTCAGAAATGTCTTCCTATCAATTCTTGGGTAGATCGAATGCCTCGATGACCTCCGATCTTGGAATCATGGAATCCCTGTAAGACAGCAGACCGTAGTGGAGCAGTGGGAATGTATAATCTGTTATTATAATAGAGCATCCCATCCTTTTCGCTGATAAGAGGTAGGTCCAGCAATGTTAACCGTTCAGGGCTGGCCAAGGTGTCTCGAGCAACAGAACGCAGAAAAGGTGAGACATACAACAGAAAATGCTTCGAGGTGAGAAGAGACCGGTCCAGATGGTCTTGTTCGATGTCGTCTTCAAGAGAGCGGGAAAGCGCATCCACTTTCAGATTCTGAGAGCTGGGAATGTAAGTAATGGTGAAATCGTAGTGGGAAAAGAAGAAGGCCCATCTTGCCTGGTGGGAAGTTCGACACTCCAAGGAACGGAGATACTGCAGGTTGTAGTGATCAGTACGGACCTCTACTGGATACTTTCTGCCCAATAAATGGTGTCGCCATTCTTCAAATGCTGTCTTTATGGCTAGGAGCTCCTTCTCGATGACTGCATAGTTGCGCTCGCTGCAATTCAATTTGCGGGAGTAGTACGCCACAGGGAATTCCATTCCTGATTCTTGGTCCTTTTGTAACAGAACAGATCCCACGGCAAAGTTGGACGCATCAGCCTCCACAATGAATGGTTTCTGTTCATCTGGGTGATGCAACATAGGAGAAGAGATGAATGCTTCCTTAAGACTCCTGAATGCTGCCGTGGCCTCGGACTCCCATACGAATGGTACTTTGGTGCTTGTTAAGTGTGTCAAGGGGGCGGACAACTGGGAAAAGCGAGGAATGAATCGTCGATAAAAATTGATGAATCCCAAAAAACGTTGCAAGGATTTCACGTCGTGAGGCAGCCTCCACTCAAGAACAGCTTGTACTTTAGCAGGATCCATCTGAATGCCGGAACTACTGATTATGTAACCAAGGAACTCAATACTGTCCTGGTGAAAAAGGCATTTCTCGGCTTTGGCATAAAGATGGTTTGAGGACAGTCGACTGAGAACTTCTTTCACATGGGAGACATGGTCCTCCTGACAAGAAGAAAACACCAAAATGTCATTGAGGTAAACCCAGACGGTAACTCCGATCAAGTCCGAAAATATCCTATCCATGAACCGTTGGAAGACGGTTGTGGCATTACACAGGCCAAATGGCATTACCCGATATTCGTAATGCCCAGATGGAGTCTTAAAAGCCGTCTTCTATTCATCCCCAGGTTTAATCCCCACCAAGATCCAACTTGGAGAAGACACGAGCTGTGCGCAGGGATTCTATGATGTCTCGGATCAAGGGAAGGGGGTACCTGTCCTTCCGCGTGATGTTGTTCAGCTGTCTTTAGTCCACACAGGGACGCAAAGAACCCTCTTTCTCTTTAACAAAAGACAGTGGGAATCCTGCCGAGGACTTGGAGGGAGTGATGTATCCCTTACGCACACACTCCTCCAGGTATTCATGAAAACTCTCTCATTGGGAGTCAAAGAATACACTTTTCCGTGCGGAATGACCATGTCAGGTAACAACTCAATGGAAAAATCACAGGACCTATGGGGAGGTAACGGTATGTCCCCGGGTTCCAAGAACACGTCTTGAAACGCAGCATATTCCGACGGAACCGATTCCAGCAAGCAGACCCTAGATGTTCTGTCTCCTTCAATGCTCATTGTAGCTGTCAGGGGCTTTGGAACAGCCCTGGCTATATAGCAATTTTGAACATAATGAGTGGAATTGAAAGTCAGGGTTCGTGTTCCCCAATCAATCTTGGGATTATGCTGCAGTAACCAAGGTAGCCCAAGAACAATGGGATACGCAGGGGACTTGATCACATCCAATGATACGATTTCCTGATGTCCATCGATTTGGAGCTGCAAAGGCCCAGATTGTTGTCGAATGGGTCCAGAAGCCAACGGAGTTCCGTCGATTACCTCCACCAATGAGGCGTATTCCTTGGTAAGAAGAGGTATGCTGTTCCTGACAGCAAAATTCAGATCCAAATAATTACCAGAAGCTCCACAATCCAAGAGACCGAATGTACCCACTGACTTGTTCTGCCAGGATACTTTGAGTTTCAATACCTTCAAGACCACGGGCTGCATTGGTAGCAGGATGGCCTCAGAACCAGGAAGGACAGTTGCAGTTGAAAGGCCCGTCGTAACCTTCCCTATAAACGACAGGCCCTTCAGTTTTCCGACTTTCTCAAGGGCCGCAGTGACCTAAAAAGTGACCTGCAGCTGCACAATAGAAACACAACCCTAGATCCCTCCGGCGTTTCTTCTCAGCTTCAGTCAATGGCCCTCTTACTGCACCTAACTGCATAGGTTCTGGACCGGTTTCAGTGGTACCTGGAACGCCCACAGGTATCGGCAGAGGTCTTGGGAAGGTTCTTTCATACCATCGTCTTTCACCCTTACGTTCAGCCAAAGGATGGTCAATCCGAAGCACCTGGTCTTGGAGGGCCTGTAAGGTGTCAGGTTCCGGTATATGTAGTAGCTCGTCTTTATACTCTTCCCTCAGTCCTCGCTGAAACAGAGTCTTCTGGGTTATTTCCGGCCATAGTGAATCAGTGGCTATCTGACGAAAACAGCTGATATAGGAAATTATGTCACTTGATCCTTGTCTTAGGTCCACCAACTGGTTCTGTGCTTGGCCGCTAGGTTAGGAGACTGGAAAACCTGTAAGAAGGTCTTCTCGAATGCACCAAAATCACTAAGAATAGGACTGTTAGCCGCAACCAAAGGTGTTACCCATGCCAGGGCATTTCCGGTCAGGTTTCCCAGAATGTAACCAATCTTAGCCTTGTCTTGACTGAATTGTGAGGATCGGTACATGAAATGGATCTTACAGTGATTGCAGAATTCAGCCACACATCTGGGATCACCATCAAACTTCAGTGGTACCTTATGGGCCATGGCAACCTCTGCCTGGGGAGTAGTACTGGCTCCGTGAACAACCATCTGTCGCAAGGTCACGTTTTCTTGGCGTAGTGCAGTCATCTCCAGTCTCAAGGCCCTCATTTCTTCTCAAAGCTCCTGAGTGTCGTCCATATCGGAATCGGAACAAATAGTAAGGCGTCTCAATCTGTCAAGATGTACGTCCCTGGGACGTTGCGTACCTGAATCTCCAGGAGATGCACGTTGAGGAGATGCCAGGCTGCCGATCGATTGGTAGTCCGAAGAAAGATGACGCCAGAAGTCAGCCCCACTCCCGCCCTAATGGCACAGGGCTGAAGGGGAATCAACTCCTGACGCCACAAATGAGCCGCTTCCCTGGATCTTAATGTGGCGCCAGAACAGTGCAAGCACTGACAGGAAAGGCCGTTCCAGCGTGGTACTCGGCTGGTAGTTGTCAAGTCCAGAAGTAGTAGCCAGGTGATGAAGGATGCTGGTAACAAGCTTGACCAAGAGCCCAAGCCAGGGGAGAACAGCAGACAGGATCAGGCAGAGGAAACTAAGTGGGAACCCCAAGGCAAGTAACCACCAAGCGGAAGGAGCGGACTGGGAGCGGGACGCTAGGCAAGGGGGAGCAGGGAGCAAGGCAGGACCTGGGAAGGAAGGAATCAGGAGAGGGCAGAACCAAGGCAGGAGCAGACAGGAGCAGGGAACAACCCCCCCAAGCTAGACAGGAGGGGAAGCAGGACGGGAGACCTACCCAGCAGGGCAGGGGAAGGCAGAGCAACTGAGCGAGTCAGAACTCTCACAGGAGCGAAGCGGAGGGTCGGGAACCAAGCCGCGTTGAGACGCGACTAGTTCCCGACCCGACCGCATAATAAGGAAGTCCCCGCGAGAACGAGGCCAGGCACGCAACGCCTCCTTGCGTGAGCCTACGGCACGAAAGCGAGGCTTGCAACGCAAGCTCTGCTGCGCTGCCCAACTGCGCATGCGCAGAGCTCGGGACTCGGCAAAATGCACCCGCGCGAGGTGGTGCTCCATGCACCCATGGACCCCACCAGCGGTAACGGGGGTAGAGTCTCCAGGGTCGAGCAAGACCAGGGGAACCCCTCGAGGACTGCCAGCAGGTAGGTGGTGGTGGTGTCCTAACAGTTGCACATTTATACCTTCTCACAATGACGAAAATGGAACATTGACAGTGGCCATAACATGCTGACGAAACATCATGGTCAGATGATAGAAGAAGTAGAAGATATAGCTGATGACAGTTGGATTGGAAATCACTTCCCATGGGTTCCACAACGGATGGCAGATATTGTTTACATTTTCGGAGCTTTGCTATTACTAGTGATGCTGGGATTCTGTGTGATCAAGATAATAATCTCGCAGTGTAAGAAGACAGCAAAGAAAGCCATAGGAATGAAGATTATGATCGATGTTGAACCAGGATGGAAGCCTAAAGACTTGACTGATGAAGAGATCAGAGACTTTGAGAAGTCTAGCATCCATGCACCCGAGGGATAGAAGTTCCTGTATCGAAAGGACCACAGGAAATATGCAGGAAGATGGATCTACCGCAGTCCAAGTGGACAGTGCACGCTCATGACATGGAACAAAGATAAGCATGTGAAGTCGGCTTGATGCCTGAAGGGAGTCATAAAAATATGGATCCCTAAGAGGCAGTTTTTCAGATTAGGATGTCTGGATATGTAAGAAAATGTGAGAGTGGTCGATAAATCGCCCAGAAGCGGGAGTGTAGAGGAGGAGCCAAGTACCCCTACTCCACCTACCCCACCTACATTACCTGAATAGTATGAACCAAAGTATGTGACATATACTACACCAATCAGAAGGCAAGAAGAAGAGCAACGACTCTGTGCAGTACCCACCCATAAGAATGCCTATACCTAAGAGAATATGGGAAGTAAAGTATCCATTAAGGAAACCATACCTACTTCAAAGACAATATGATGATCATTTGAATACCATTCCTGATCAAACAAAGAAACTGAATGACCAGGATGAATGGTGATGTCATACGAAACTGAATCGATTCCATAGATAGAAGATAATCAGACCTGAGAGGCAGACGATTTATGAAGAATGAAGTAATATTAAGGATAAGTGACATTTTGGGATCAAGATGAAGAAACGTATGCCACAAATGTGATGAAGATATTTAGATAGTTTAAACATGTACAGAGGCAATGAAACGCAAGCAGCAAAGCAATCATGAAGCTAGCTGAATGCTTATAGTAAATAGATCGCGACAAGCACCAACATATACATATATACCTCATAGATACATATGGATTGAATGAAGAATGAAGGTTCCATTACGTATATAGCAGTCTGAACAAACGAGGAAGGCCTCAAAATTCAGTGCTGCAGTTACAAAAACAAGTGAATTAAACAATATATTTCAGCTAAGGAGTTGGATGAGCCAAAGAGCCAAGGTCTTATCAGAACTGGAATTGGCTGACATTAGATACAATTAACGTGAAAGAACAGAAGCTCTTGTTCAAGAAGGTCAAGTATAAACAAAGACGTCAGAAGACTATTTGAAGATACAGTTAAATACATGAGAAAGGCTGAATTCCTGGTGACCAGTCATGTGATGGAAGAAAGGTGGACGCACAAGGAGATCACACCTACGCACGGAAGCCAGACAGTACCCATACTCCTTAAAAAATCCCAGAGAAGAGTACAGACTCAAGGCCAACTTCAGACACTAATTGACACTGAAACATTGAGGTGATGGAGTGTCTTTTTAATTGGTGGGAAGCTGGTATCGAGACAAGCTCACCTGCACCTGGTTGTTCAGTCTGCATGCTGCTCAGGTAGGTGGAAAGTTATTGACGGGGGTTAGAAGCCAACCAATTGTAGGAGACCACGTAGTGAGGGTCCTATAGTTTGTTTAGCCAATGGGACGTCGTACATTTAGTGACATTCATAGTGGCCATTTTGAAGGGAGGGTTTAGTTGCCCCACCTGATGTTAAGTATTCAATTATTTCTCTCCGTTACTCTGTACATATATTACACCTATACTTACTAGTTCACTTAGAGCCAATCCCGCTTCCCGATAGGTTTTAGAAGTTTGCCACGTTGGATGACGTTGGTAATAAAGCAGGTCTACATGTCAGTCATGACACATTTGGTCTATAAAAAATATGTTTTTTCTTAAATAAGTTGAGAGATTAGTATTGAACGATTGCTGATGTTCGATGTACTCCCTGTTTTACTTACATTAAAACAAACACACTTTTTGACAAACTATTTATGTCATCTGAATTATTGATGTTTGATTAAAATCTGCATCCCCATCCATCTCAAGGGTATTGCTACTCATCTTAAAGGGCTGAAAGTCCCCAGTTCACTGTTCTCAGAAAATCGAATGTCTATGCAGTATTTGTTGACTTGCAAACTGCATTCAATGCCGTACCCAGATCACATCTCTTGGAGATGTTAGTAGAGCACCCAGGTGCACCCAGGTGCACTGCTTTCAGCTATTCAGAGCCTGTATACAGGGAACACTGCTGTGGTCTGTTGGGGGGGGCAACAGAAGCACCAATAGCAGCATTGAGATCAGTAAGGGAGTCCACCTGGGTTGTGTTTTGGTTCCCAAACTGTTTTGCATCTTCATCGGTAAAGTTAAGAAGAAGCTTGTGGGCACGCAGACGGATGCCCCTTCTCTGGCCCTGCAGGTGTCCACAAGCAGTTGGAGATTTTTGTTGAATTTAGCAGAAGAAATGGGCTGTCCTTGAACATTAGCAAAACTAAGGCCATGATTTTTAACAGCAATGTGAGGAAGAAACAGAAGGTCATTAGACTTACCCTAGAGGATGGATTAATTGAGCAAGTCGCTTCATATGACTATCTGAGGGTGAGGATAATGGCGTCTTGCGGGTGGACATTGCAGAGTGAGAAGGCTAAATTTACGCTGGCCCGGTACTGTGGGGCCCTTGCCAGGTTTACAAATGAGCACAGAAATGGGGCGGTGCACGTCTTGTTGAATGTCTACAAAGCCCAGGTGCACCAGGCAACTTAGTATGGGGTTGCACTCTGGGGCACATGGCTATTGACCTCCTTGCAGTGGTGGAGAGTAAATTCTTGAAAAATATCCTTGGGCTGCCCCTCAGCGCACCAAATATTCCAGTGCTGCTTGAGACTGGGCTGCAAGGGTTCAATTCAATCTATAAATTCCGTCTGGTGCTTTACTGGGTCTGCCTATGGAGAAAATGAACATCTTTGTGAATACATAGAAGCAGTTCTGGATGTTCTGTCTCAGCAAGGGAGCACTTATTAAAAGTGAGTTTCCAATGTCAAAAACACCACGGGACAGCTGGGGCTCAGGGATTACTGGTCCAACCTGGCTGTGCTGACATCAACATCAAAAGAAGTGATAAAGATTTCTGCAGGGGCAAGGGCAGAGATTGACATTGTGATGAAATCCAGGGCTTCTGAGTCGCTGGACCGGCATCTTGTGATCAAGAAAGGGGTCGGCTGTGAACAGCAACTGGACATTGTTACTTCTAGGAGGGAAAACGTTGCATATTTAAAGTTTTTTCTCTGGCTCTTGCCCACGGCTGCCTTACTCCATAAATTGAATAATACCTACCCCCCAACATGCAAATTTGGTGTAAATGCGTCCAGCAGTTTTTTTTTAAATGGCCACAAAGTAGGTACAAAACAATAAGTGATATCTGGGTCTGCGGACTCATTTCCTGATTCAGAGTCCGTGGACGTCTCTGGACCAATCAGAGAGCAGAGTGACATTTGTGGAGTTCATACGTGCCCACTGATAGATCTATTAAAAATGTGAAGTGTGTCAAAACATTTTGAAAGCAGCACCGTTTTGGATTTGCAAACTGCACCTGTAGTCTGCGGACATCGTGGTAAAAACATAAAAAAACACAACTTAACACTTTTCAATCTATGGAAAGGTGAACAGTGATCGGGTATGTTCAGGGACATCTAGGATGTTCGGGGACATCCATGCATATCTCTGCATTACATGGTCGGTGAAAATAAGTTTTTGGATGGCTTATAACTTTGGCAGCACTCAATGAAACTGCATGAGATTTTAGACCTGACCGTGAATGGTTATAGTCTTAGCAGTGCACGGTGGTGGCTCAAGTTATATCTGCTTAGCTTACCATAACTGGCAAATTTCCTGGGGATTTTCGGTTTTACTTGTAACCACAACTTCCCTTCAACAACTTTTTCCCCTGAATTTCATAGGTTTTTATTAGTGCAACCTAACCATAACGTCTCTATAACAAAGTTTTTTCTGTGAATGTATATATACAAATATATATTATTGTAGAGAACAAAGACACCAGTGGCGTTAGGGTCGCAGAGGAAAGGCAGCAGAATTCAAGCAGAATTAAAGATGGAATCTGTCAAATAGACATCTTTACTGAAGTTTCAGTAAAAAGATCAGACTGAGAGCCAGCCAGCGAAGCTTTTCGTACCCTTCTGGGCACTTGATCAGACAACAATCAACAGACCCTGTGCACGTGACATGTATAAAAGGCGCTCTCAGGCTCTAGGGTCTGTGAAGCATCAACAACACCATTCAGAGTGTTAAGAACAGCCACATGTAAATGGAGCAAGTTAAAACGGTTTGTGGTAAAACAGGTTGGCTTTAAAAGTGTGCAAGTCCCAGGAATATTAGATCCTCATTATATAGGTAAGATTGCATGTAGCCTCAGAATAAAACGAATGTCTCAGCAGGATAGTGCCGGAATTCATAAATGCATAGTGCAACTGAAAGCCTGTCAAAGCAGAATATTTGACCTAATCTGGGTTGATGAAAGGCAAACTAAAATAGAGAGCCATGGCAACATCACAGAAGTCGCATTAGTATATATAAATCCTGCCTAAGTGGTTCAAGACAATAGAGGATATACAAATAAAAAGGATACACAAGGATGAAAAGTGCCGATATATGCAGTACTGGACAGGACACAGTGTTTCATGCAGTACACGATCAAAGTGACAATGTGCATGGTAAGCATAATAAGGAGCAAAGTGCATAAAGTGCGAAGCGCTGTGCACATGCCACAATGCTACATGATTATAATAGCCATGAATAATTCAGACAATGCAGAGTTCCAACCAAAATGGCAGAAAAAGGAAAATGGACACATTTTCCAAAACCTCAATGCACATACAGTTCAGATACACTTCTCTAATAACGCCATAAGCTTGATTGAATCATTCATATTGAATCGATCCATGAGAGTCTTCTCCCCCACGGTGGCAGCACCTCCCACCCCAGACACATGAAGAGTCCCACAAGGATCTTCTGTCTCCCCTACTTTGTAGAATGTGTTCCAAATCCGTTCTTTGACCGGCTAGACAAATTGGGTGTCACATACACAAATTATATGGATCACACCCAAAAACTCCAATCAATCATGGGCGACTACGACACAGACTCCAAATCCTTGAACTCCATCTACCTCGCTGTCCAAGCCTGGATGGCTCAACACGAACTCTGTCTTAATGACGATAAAACAGAGATTATGATTGTAGGCAGCCCTTCTAGGCTCAAGAACCTCCCACCCTCCTACAAATCCTTTGACATCGATGGTAACAGTATCATGGTAGCCAAAGAAGTCAAAACACTATGGGTGTATCTGGACTCACCTGACAAGTCAATGTCATCACCTCAGCCTGTGCATATACGGCTAAACTTATCACCGCTTGCAGACTGTTCTTTACTGTGGAGAACCTCATCACACTGGCCAGAACTCTGATCCTCTCCAGGATCGACTACTGTAATGCCATTTTTGTAGATTCCTCTGCAAAAAACATTAAGAAACTTCAGATAGTCCAAAACAACACAATCAGAGCGGCACTCAGTATCCCCAAATCAGACTACATAACCAAAATCAGAAGAAATATTCACTGGCTCCCAGTCAGAGACTGTATTAAATTCAGAATACTATCACTCACACACAAATGTCTGTCCAATACCGCCCCATGATACCTCTCTTACCAAATCTCCAAAGCTCAGCCATCCGGACCAACCATATCTGCCTATCTGGGGCAGCTGACCACACAGAGATACAAAAGACAAAAAGCAGGAGGGTCCAGCTTCCCTGTTATCGTAGCCAACTACTGCCATGCCATTCCCTTGGAGCTAAGGACCGACACATCATTTTGGTGCTTCTGTCGAAAACTCAAAACTTGGCTCTTCAACCAAGATATCAAGAATCAACCCTAGTCCACCTCTGAACACTAAGTACCCTCCTAGCTCCTACAGACTAGGCATGCTCAACTAGGAAAAGTATTCTGCAAATGTACAAATGCAATGATATGGACTAAGCCTAAAACGTTACTGGATCTAGTGATGACAATGTAACTGAATTTGAATGTATCAACAGTATAAGTTAAATGCAAAGATATGTACTAAGCATGAAATGTAACTGGATCTACTGATGACAATGCAACTGAATACTCATGTATCAATACTATAAGTTGAGTGCAGCAATGTAACCACACAATTAAGCTAATAATGGAACCGTATTCTTAAGCACAAGTGCCCAAATGCCCAAGGGTTAGGTGCGCTATATAAGTGTACAAATAAATAAATAAATATGTCAAAATTGATCGACCAATGGATAAAACTTGCGTTGAGTGGACTGTCAGACCATAGAAGAAGTCGCTATAAATCAACCAAGATAAATGAATTGAACCAGAGTTACAGGAAAAATAAACACACCTAAAAAGCCAAATAACCAACACAACATTTACCTACAGAAAGGGAATGTGAAAGACACAGGAAATAAAATGAGAGGAAATAAAATGAGAATGATTAAAGAAACAACTAATGTCAGTACATTGCCAGCAAGTATGCAACACCAGCAAACTGGAGAGAGAAAACAACAAAAGAGAGAGAGAGAGGGAGCAGTATCAAAATCAATTGTATTACCCAAATTGACCTTTTCAAATGGTCCTTTTGTCCTAATTGACCTAATAATCGTGGTCCTAATTGACCTTCTGCACAATTGCCCTTTACCTGTATCTTGGTTCTTTTATATATATGTGGGGTGGGTTTGGGGTGATAAATAATATAAGGGGATTGGGTGGGAGGTTTTGGGGGGTTTTCCTGATTGGGTTGGGGTTGTGGGGGGCTCCCCCCGCATATATCTCCTAATTGACCTAATAAACTCAATCAGTTTTCCCGCAAGCTGTTCACCCGTGGTCAATTGTGATTCGAGCAATTAGTATACATCTGAATCAATATCAAAGTCAGAGGCTGGAGATACAAACCAGATAAGAACGGGTAACCTATGGAGCCTGAAGCATAAACAATAATCACAATAGGGGTTAGTGAAGCTCAACAATGAGTGAGAAAATCCAATGAAACTGTAGGGCAATATGAGAGGATCTGACAGAGGAAACCAAAGTTTACCCAGCACATAAGCAGTCAGACACTGACGAATGTGTATAAATCTTCATTGATGTTATGCCCTGCAAGGGCTTTTGTTTGGAAGTCAATAATGAGCCTGGTTTCCAATTGTCTCAATTTAAGCATCCTATCTCCTCCTCGTGAGTGTTTAGCAATAGTAGCCACTTCAAAGAATCTGAAGCCCAGTAGCTGATCATCGTGTACTTTATGGAAATGCTTAGATATGGGTTAAGCAACATCCTTGTTTTTGATAGCCCTAAGATGCTGTAGAATCCTGAGCTTTAGTCCGTTGGTTGTGCTCCCCATGTACCACTTGGAAAAAGGGAAGCAGAGAACATACACAACAAAGTCTGTGTTGCAAATTATATGGCCATGTATGGAAAAGTTGGTACCAGTCACTGGATGTTTAAAGTTAGACTGAGTTATGGCATATTCACATGCTTTGCATTTAGTGCCTTTAGAAAAGCCTATAGCACTTTTGTTTAGTTAGGATACCGATTGACTGGGAGCAAGAAAACTGGAAACCAGTTTGTCTTTCAAAGAAGGCGCTTTGCGAAAAGTAAGACAGGGACGGGCCGGCAGTTGGCCTGCCCAAATCCCTGTCAGTAAGCAATACATGCCAATGCTTTCCAACAACATCACAGATTTTCTTGGAGACTGGGCCAAATGTCAGAATAAGACGAATTTGTAAAACTTCATCAGTGGAGGTAGGCCTAGGGTTAGCTAGATGAGAATCCTGATCCAATGAGCTGACTTTTAGGTACGCACGTTCCACATGTTTCTTAGAATAGCCCCTGTCTTTGAAGCATTGCGCAGCATGGCCAGACTGTATAACAAAATCTTCCTTTTTAGAGCAATTTCATCGGAATCTGACAAACTCCCCATAGGGTATACTATTGATGCATGACCTAGGGAGACTGCTGTTGACCAAGAGAGGATGATTCGGACTGGTCAGTTTTCCAAATGCAGTGGTACGGAGACCATCTAAACCTATCTAAAAAGACCAATTCTTTGGCACTGTGGTTCTCGGTGAAGCGCAGATTTAAATTGTTAGAGTTGAGGATTTTGACAAAGTCACGCCATTGTTCAAGATTGCCTTTCCCAAGAATAAAACGGTCATCAATGTAGCGTAGCGAACATAACATCTTGTCTGTATAAAAGGAGTTAGCGTCATTCCAAACAACATTATGCTCCCACCAACCCATTGTCAGGTTGGTATAGGGAGTAGCAAAAATAGCCCCCAATAGCCGTACCCCTAACTTGATGGTAAAAGGACCCATCAAACAAAAAGTCATTGTAATTGACGCAAAAGGCCATGAGTTCCAGAATCATTTGGGTGTGCTGAAGATATTTTTAATATATATATTATAGATATATTTAATGTCCAAAAAGGACTTGTAAGCTGCCAAGCCAACATCATGATTCATCGATGTATAAAGTGACACCACATCGAGAGTCATTAGAAGCATGTCGCCTTCCCATTGTATACTATTCACGTGGGACAAAATGTCTGTGGTGTCACAGAGATAGGAGGGCAATGTTGAAACCAAAGGTTTGATGGTTTCATCAATGAATTCGGCAACATTCTCAAGCAATGGGCCACACAGGGTACCAATGGGTCTCCCTGGAGTTCTGGATAATGACTTGGGGGAAGGGGTCCATTTGTGGATAGGCATTTGTGTATGTTCAAAATGTTCAGCATACTTTCCAACATGCTACAAACCTGAAGGTTGGCATGTCGGTAGGTTCCATGGGGTAGACAATGCAGAAAGTATAAAAGATAAGCGGCCTGCAACGCTAACACATTCTATATGTAGATATGTGTGTGTGTGTGTGTCTGTTCGAAATGTTCAGCCTACTTTCCAACATTTTACAAACATGAAATGTGGCATGTGGGTAGGTTCCATGGTGTAGGCAATTTAAAAAGTATAAAATATACATTTTTTGAAATTTAATTTTTAAGCGGTCCACTCTGCTTACCCCTGCCACATGTGGATATGTCTGTGTGTCTGTTCGAAATGTTCAGCCTACTTCCCAACATGTTACAAACATGAAATTTGGCATGTGGGTAGGTTCCATGGTGTAGAAAATGTAACACATATAAAATATACCCTTTTCTGATTTTCTTTGGAGCGGTCTGCAATGCTTACCCCTGCCATATAGGCTCTCTGTGCCGTAGTTCTGCTGTACTTCTACATTAATTGTTCCTGAACTTCAGCAATTCATGAAAACATCAGCAGTTCATTGTTCAAAACTTTCCACACTAGCTGACATTAGCCACACTCACTTTTGAAGTTATGCAGGTGACACAAAGCTGTGCTTTTGTAGTAATGCTGGTGACAGGAAACAGTCCATGTTGCTTCAAAAGTGTCCACAATCCCTCATGATAATTACAGGAACTTAATTTCCCATGGAAGTTGACTAATGTATGCCTACTCAACAGTACAAAGCTCAAATGCTTCATCCGTACACGTAAGGCACTTAATTTGAGATTGCTGCTGCCTCGGCTGTAGATCAGGACACCAATAACGTTGCTGCGCAATCTCAATGCTCCAACTCAAAGAAGCTCTAATTGATTTACAGGATTTATCTTTAACTCTTTATTAATGTGGTACAGTTTATAAATAAACATTTCACATATAATGCAAAACAAATAAATAATCAACCAATATTACAGCAACTCAATAACAAATCAGATCATTTACACAATATTAAAGTACTAAACTTAATATTGAGGGTATTTTTCAAATTAATTTTTAGCAATTGCATTTTTGATCATGATCTAGTGCAAAACAATCGTGTCATTGTCAGATGGAAATCCCTAGAAGGCTCTCTACAACTAACCAGACATTATACATTGCAATCAGAAACTTAAGATATGTTGCATTGATATTTCACCACCAGAAAATTGCCTCTGTTACATGTTCTATATTATATGCATATTTATCGTAGTGCATTTTATAAGTTCTTGACATCTTAGGGCAGCTAGTCAGGCGATATTTCCCTGTCTCCATGCTTTCTTTATTCTCACACAATTGGCAGAATCGCTCTGGAATAGGTAGCTATTTATTCTAATAGAATAAATCATCTTAGTCTTAATGCTGGACATATATTTAAGTATTGCTGTGGTTTTTTTTATAGGTGTATCACATATACTTCACAAATGATAGTTTTAGAGACCTTCAAGGTGGGTGTAATTTTCCAGCCAGTCACATAGGTCTACTTTTTCTGCTAGGGCAAGCTTTACTGCAGGACAAAATGCACCTGGATGCTTACTCCAGCTTATCTCCTCGAGATATTTTACTATGTTTTCCTTAAGGAGAGACTTCTTAGACTCCTTCATTATCTCCTGTCGCATAGATACCAAAGGCTGGTGGCTAAAAGTATTCATGATGTTCAAATACAGTTCTGCCCTTTTCTTTAATAATAGTGATTTCAATGATTGCAGCCCCAATTCCAGCCTCATAATGGACACAGGTATACAGGTAGGAAGGCCTAAGATTTTTTTCCAGTATTTGCCTTCAACTACCTGCAACTATTTAAGGTCAATCGACTGCAGAGTTTCAAGACCGGATATGATCATTGGGGCAAGAACCTGTTGGTACAGTAGACGGGTGACTCAAATGGTAAAACCCCCATGACTCTTGGTAAAACGGTAGACCAGAGCAGTAATTTGAGCTGCTTTAACCATTCTGGCTTGTTTACATAGAAGGTAGTCCCTTTTGGTTTCAATTTCAATGCCCGAATATTTATAATTAGGAGTATATAATATTTCTAATTCTTGCACCACTAGCCTGGTGCATGCAATCTTTCTACTGGAAAACACCATCACTTGCGTTTTCTCCAGGTTGATCATGAGACCATTTCTTTTAGCATACTGCCATAATGCTTCAGCAGATCTCTGTAAGCCGCTAAATGTGTGGTCAAGGATGACCAAATCATCTGCATAAGTGAGTACCGGGCAATGTTCCACTCCAATTAATGAGGGACAATTGATTGCCGCACAAATTGCCACCGGTAGATCATAGACAAAGAGATTGTATAATGGTGGTGCCGTCATGCAGCCCTGTTTGACACCCCTGTTCTGCTCATTTTCAGCAGTCATGTTCCTGTGCGAGCCCAATTTAAGGGAAACTGTATTATTTTGGTGGAGGAGCCTCAGATACTATAATAGGCTGTGTGGAAAGCCTAGTAATTCTAATTTTGATCACAGTATCTCTCTGCAGACTAGGTCAAAGGTGGCTTTAAAATCACTGTAAAGGGCGTATAAGGAGGGGTTACCGGTTTTCCTAGCATTCAAACGCAGGGTATCTAATATGACCAGATTGCATGTGGTAGAGTAACCCTGCCTAAATCTGCTGCGGAAGCGGTTCAGCAACCCCTCCTTGTCTGCCCATACCTGGAGTTCATTTAATAGCAAACTAGCAAAATGTTTGCCGGTGCAGTCCAGCATAGATAATAATCTATAATTTCCTGGGTTGAATTTATCTCCCTTTTTATAAACGGGTATTAATATTGCCCTCTGCCATGAGTTTGGGATTCTACCTTCATACAGTACCTTTTCAAACAGAATCTTCAGAAGCTCAGCCCAAAATACCGGCTTGCTTTTTAGTGCTATGCTAGCCAGACCTTTCGGGGCTCAGCCCACGAGATGATTTTAACTTTTTTATTTTAGCTAGAAGCTGGTCAACCGTAACTTTGAAAGGAGGACTGGGAGGGCAGGTATTTATTGAAATCTGACCCACTTCATATGGCAGAATATTATGGTCCTCTAAGAACCTTTCCCATCTGTGTGCTCCAAAGGGATTGATCATAGGGTGTGCGTATTGGCCCTAACTTCCCCCATTAGCGCCCATATATCACGGGTATTCTTGGTACATGACAATTGTATAGTGTCCTGCAGTGCCTAAGTTTAGTCAGATATTTTGTATGTTTTATCCAAGCTCAAAATTTCGTCTTAAGTATCTTACTGACAGAGCAATAGGATATATACGTAGGACATGACTTCTTAGCCCTTAGAATCTCCATTCTAAGCAATCTTTTAGCATCTCTAATTTCTTGATCATAATGGTTTCTCTTAGGGGGGCCGTTCATAGCTATCCCCATCCCGAATGTGGCATGGGCATTTGAAAATGAGGCGATTCAATTTTCAATATTATCAATAGACATATCCTGAAAAGAAGCGGCATCAGGGTGGTGTTCAACTGATATTGCATATGCTGCTTTTTATATGTTTTTCTCTGACCAGCAGATACATTTAGTGGCCTGGTTGGACCTCATATTCCCCAGAGGTTTCACAATATGTTTGGGCTCTTCTAAAGTTATTGTAAGAGAGGGTAATGCATGGTCGTTCCATTTATTCGCAGTTACCTCAAAATCCTTTACACGCACCACAATTTCAGGAGTAACAAAAATGTAGTCCAAGGTACTCTTAGATACACCATTCTCCCAGGTTTCTTTGTGTGGGTAGTCGCTGGCTGTTCTGCCATTCATCATTTCCATGTCCCAAACACCAAAGAAGCTCAGCCAGCACAGCCCCTTGGGGACCTGGTGTTAAAGTATATTTTACATAAAACTGCTTGATAACGAACATTGGCCTAAGCCATTCACATCGCACTGAAAATCGCATTTGAATGAACCTGAATAAGGCTGACTACGCCGCCATTTTAGAATCATCCGTCATTTTGATTAACTCCTGTTGCTGTTGCATGTTAAACTTGTGTTTTTGGCTTCAGCAAAGAAAAATGAACTTTGCACTGTGTCAACGCAGATAAACATGTTGTGACTGCTGAAAGTGGATTGTTTTTCCTGCACTAAGAAACCTTGGAGTTAAATTAGAGTTGAACTGAGCAGTAATTTAGATGTTGTCTGTACCAATAGCGTCATCCTCGTTCAAACAGTGGAACAGAATGTTGAATAGCTGAAACCGTGTGCCTTTGCAGAAATCTGTGTGTATGTTCCTTGAAACTGGATTAACTTTAAGCTTGAAAAAAAATGTTACCATTGTATCATATGTGCTAGAAAACATGTCTAGTGTTTGAGGAAAACATTGAACAATGTATGGTTATTTGAATCAGGATTAGTTATGTGAACGGACTGTGAACCCTAATAAATATGTAACCAAAAGATGGGCTGGACGATGTGTCTGGGATTGTGAGAGAAATGTATAAATATGCTTGCTTTGTAATGTCCAGCACTCTCTCATCTCACGGTGTCCCCTACCACACATTGCGAGGTCCCCGTATCGAGGCCTGCTTTGTGAAAACGCCAGCCACAACGATTTGTGATCCGATCGGACTCTTTGTACTTTTAAATCGTACCCCGATTCTTAAGAATCCTGATATTGGTTGCAGATTTGTTTTTGCAGAAACAAAGGATGCCAGGTAACACCAGTGATCTGATATGCCTGGAAAATTGTCATCCTGTTTCAGGGTATTATTCCTCAGAGATAGGCAATCTTTGGGAGAAGGTCAACCGGCACCACCCGATGGGTTGCCAGCTTAGTTAATGTAATTGTAAGTATGGCCTAGGACTTATTCTATTCAATGAAATTTGGCACAGACAGACCAGACATGTTTCCGAACTTCAGTGGCCAGTTTATGACAGTTTTGAAATTGCCTGCCCAGAGTATTTAGAATCTGTATGGTTGCAGAAAAAGGCTTGGCCTGCAGCATTTGATGCAGTTAAAGATTGGAGAAAGGAAGCTATGCAGCAACTCAAAAGTAAAGAAAATCATGCACGTAGACATATAACGAATGCTCAGAAAGCACTATTTCATGATCAGCCGAAACAGTCCGAATCTACTAGAAGTATGGATAGGGCTTTTCAACTTGATGTGCAGAAGATATATCCGTCTCAGGATTTCCATACATCAGATGAATTAACTAATAAGTTGCTGAATGAACATAGAACTGTTTCCACTGCACAACCTTCTTATGTGCCTCCTCCCGTTGTAGTTCCTTCTCTTCCTGTTGTTGTTCCTCCTCCTGCAGCTTCACCCTTGCCGACAGTTGCTGTCCCCATAATTCCGTTTGCACCGCTAGTGGTATTGCCTCAGCTATCTATTGACTCTTTGCCAGGTGGTTCTGCTTCACCTGCAATGGTTGAAGGGCAGGAGTTCATCCTAGGCTGATCCTAGAATAGTGACCCTTGGTACAGTATCTAAGGACAGAAAAAGAGAATTATATGCATGTGCTAAAATGTATATCGAAAAGGGAGATGAATCAGCTGTTCCATTTTCGATTTCTGACCAAGGGGGTATTCCTGAACAGAATATTTTGATAGCACGGATGGGAAATATCTAGTTGAGAGATGAAGAGATTTGACAGACATGAATGTCCCACAGGGGTTGAGGGATTTCAATGTCCTTGCCCACTCAAGGGACACTGCAGAGAAAGTGTATGAGCATGTAGAGAAGGTATTTGAGTTTAAAAGGGAGCTAGATCAGTTACAGAAAAATGAAATGGATGGTAATGAACGGGAAGCTTCATATGTGCAGAAACGATTTCTTCCTCCATTGAAACCAATGAATGAAGAAATGCGCGTTTGCACAAGAGACGCTCTTAGATGGATTTCAGTTTTTTCAATTGTTCCCATTGCAGTGCATGACATGTTTAGTCAGTATGCTCCGGCAATTCAAAGGAAAGTGTTACAGGGGATGGTAGAGTATCTACAAGATGAGTTTATTAAGAGAAAGGTTTGTTGTCCCGCAGATTTGTTGGTCATTTATAAGAGAGCATTTTCACCTCATACTGCTTTGACTAATTTTTCACTTGACTTAGTTTTGTTGCTTAATAGACGCTCAGATTTGCCTACTTTACAATTGCTGATGAGGGAGGTTCCTCCGACATTTGTCCCAAAAGTAGAAATTCCAGCTAATGCTGCAGCAGGAACACCTGCTACTACTATTGAAGCACATTATGTCTCACAGTTTGTTCATATCCCATTTTCTAGACAGGAAGTGAATTCCATTAGGCAATCAATTCCAGACATTAGGAAGAATCCAACCGGATTTTATAAAGAAATTGAATCTATCTTGCATTTGTCAGTTTTCACGCTGGGTGATATAGATTTGGTGTTTCCTGTGATCCTTCCAGCTGATTTGTGGAAGCAGATTAGAACAGTAGACGATCAGGCAGGGATGGGTGATACATGTGATGCTTCAGTACGAATAGATGGGGAAAGGAATGCTGGTGAGAAACCGCCACAAGTGATACTAGTATTTCCAGACAGAATAGTAGCTAAATTAGAAACTCTGGTTCCTGAGAAAAGAATCATATGGGATAAATTTACGGCTTGCATACAACTGAAGTCAGAGGGTGCAACTGAATATTTTAGTAGGTTTGAACAAATGTTCTTAGATTTTAGTGGTCAAGACTTAAGTACAGAGTCAGGAAAGAGGTTGTTTGTAGACACATTTGTGCGTGGATTGTTGCCTGAAATCCTATGACTTCCAAGAGTGCTTGGCAAGTAAAATTACAGTCTGAAGTATTACATATGGCTCAGCACTATGAGAATAGGGTTAATACAGAGAAGGAGAAGGCGGAAAAGAAGAAGGGAGACCTGAAACTAGAGTATTGTTGCAGAAAATAGCTAGAGGAGCCAGAGGTGGGAGTTCACAGTTTAGAGGCCAATTTACACCACAGGGTAGTGCACAATTGGGTCCTGTACACATGAACCAATGTGCATATTGTAGATAGGAGGGTCATTGGCGAGCACAGTGCCCAATCCTTCAGCAGACATCAAATAGCAAGTATGGTGCCATGGGTAGATGATCCAGAAGCCATCCTGGGATAGGGGGTCCTGGAAGAGGTCAGTTTGCGCAGACTCAACAGGCACCGTCACAAGATAGTCAGCAACAGAGTGTTACTAGTGGGAATATTTTTGATAATCCTTCGACAGGCTATTTTTCTGAGGATCTTGCATTTGACGATATACTGTTCCGTTAGGACAGCCCGAAGCAGAGTCCGGTACCTATTCCCGTCGATCAGAATGGGCCCTACGTTGAAATGAAAGTGGTGAATAGGGAGCATATACTTTTGATAGATAAAGGAGCACAGAAGTGTTCTATTGATCATTCACGGGTTCCAGATATTCCAATGTCAGGGCAGAGCAACATTTCTGTAGGGTTCGTTGGTACACCAGTGGTTAGTCCGGTCTCTCGGCCGGTACCGATTTCACTGGGACCATTCTCTGATTCTTGTCCATTTCTTTTGATGACAAATTGTGGCGAAAATGTGTTGGGCATGAATTTATTAAAGGAATTGAATGCTGTATTTTACTGTTCTCCAGATGGAGTGTACTTAACGATTTCACCCCAACAAACTTCACTTCCACAATATTTGTCTAGGCCTTTACCAAGTAAATTGAACAAGGTTCCGACATGTCTATCAGCAATTAATGATGATGACGTTGGAATTTTACAAATTGAACCAGTTAAAATTGTGTTGAAACCAGGTGTTAAATTGCCATGTATTCCGCAATAAAAGATTTCGGTTGCAGGTGAGCAAGCTTTGAAGAGTATTATTTCTGATTTTGTACACATAGGTGTGATTGAGGAAATTGCAGGGAGTGTGTGTAATAGTGCGATTCTACAAGTTTAGTAGAAAGGGGATAATGCGATTCGTTTTCATTTCATTATTGACTTGCGCACCATCAATAAGGTTGTTGCTCCACAGTTTCTGATTGTACCTGATGTTACTACAATATTAACTATGATTCCAGCCTCGGCTACACATTTTAGTGTCATGGATTTGAAAAATGCTTTTTTCAGTATTCCTGTACATGTTGACAGCAGATATTTGTTCGCGTTCACCTTAGGGGGATGCTCATTTATATTCACTTGTGTGCCATAAGTGTACACTGAGAGTTCAAGCATTATAGTAGAGCATTGAAGGAACAGCTTGATACACTTGAGTTGCCGTCCACCTGCAAGGTGTTGCAGTATGTTGATGATCTACTTCTAACTGCTGATTATGAAGTTGCTTGGAAAGAGGGCACCATGTTGCTGCTTATTCATTTAGCAGAACATGGGCATAAGGCTTCAATGAAGAAGTTTCAGTATTGTCAACAGGGGGTCGCCTATTTAGGCTATCTCCTCTCGAAGGAGGGAAGAAGGCTGACACCTGAATGGATACAAAGCATCTCTAGCTTGTCTGTCCCAAATACACAGAAAGAGGTCATAGCTTTTATAGGCATGGCTTCGTACTGTAGACAGTGGATCCCGAATTGTTCTTTGATAATAAAACCTATGTTGGCATTGACAAAGACGGGTATTTCTTTGCCTCTAACATGGAACATGGATTGTCAGAATGCTTTTGATCTGCTCAAGGCTGCGTTGTGCTCAGCACCAGTTTTGGGCACACCAAATTACGAAAATATCTTTTTGTTGTATGTGCATGAATGTGATGGATGTGCTTTGGCTGTTTTAACATAGGAACATGGGGGCAAGAATAGGCTGTGCAGCTATTTTTCCTGCACGTTAGACCCTGTTGCATGCGTTTTGCCAAGATGTTTGAGAGCTGTAGCTGCTGTTGCTGCATCCGTGAAACGAAGTGAGGGTAAGGTTTTAGGTTATTCTTTAAACGTAATGGTACCCCACTCTAAATAGAACACAGGCGCAATATCTCACATCGGCTAAGCTAACAAGGTACGAACTGATTCTATTTGCTCCGCATATCCAAATTAAGAGATGTTGCTCGTTAAATCTGGCAGAACTATTGCCTCTTTCGCAAGAAACAGACTGTAGTGACGAAATGTCACATGATTGCCTCTATACCACAGAACAAGAAATTAAGGGCAGAATTGATTTAAGTGATACACCCTTAAAGAATCCTCAAGGGGAGCTGTTTTGCGATGGCTCCTGCTTTAAAGTTCCGGATGGTACATCCACTGCAGCTTACGCAATCACCACATTAAGCACTATTGCAGAAACCAAACGAATTCCGCATAATTCTGAGCTGGCCGCAGAGATTATTGCGTTAACCAGAGCTTGTGAACTTTCTGAAGGGCTTAGTGTGTTTATATACACAGATAGCCAGTATGCGTTTGGGGTGGTTCACAACTTTGGTGGACTATGGGCTGAGAGAGTTTTCCTGACCTTACATGGAACAAAGATTCAGCATGGTACTTTAATAGTTTGGTTACTTTCAGCACTCGCGCTTCCTACACAGTTCGCAATTATGAAATGTGCCTCATACCAGAAAGTGACGGATGATGTGGGAAAAGGAAATGCTTTTGCTGACAGAATAGCCAAACAGACTGACACTGATTTGCATTCAAATATGTAGGTGTTAGATCCAACAAAGGGGGTGACTGACACTTGCATGATAGTTGAAGGTGTTAGCTATAAAAGATATTCTGCCTGAAGCTACTCCAAAAGAAATCAAACAGTGGGCTGAGGGTCCAGCGGGTTTAGATGATGAGGGTTGTTGGGTGGATAGTGAAAAACAAAGATGGATGCTACCCAATGCCTATGTTACTGCTATGTTTACAATGGGTCATGGTCCAACACATATATGGGCTAAAAAGATTTGTCAACAGTTAGATCCTGTCTGGTATAATACTAATATTCAGAAAACTGCTGAACGTTTTCTCCAAAGTTGCCAATACCCTTATTATCAATGCGGACGACCACACAGTCTAAAACAGGGCTCTCCCCCTATTAAATTATAATGGAAAGACCAGAAAATATATGGAATGTTCCAAAACCCAAGCAGTTGTAGGACATTGAGTATCCGCTTTTATCTGATTATTGTGACCAGTTTGCTCAAAACTTGTATTTGCTTCATCAACAGGTACGAGCAGCTCTCCCTGTAAAATACGAGGGTCCAGGTCGTCGATTCCGACCTGGCCAGTGGGTTCTTCTGAAGAACTTTGAGAGGTGCTCCTGCCTTGCACCGCGGTGGAAAGGACCGCATCAGATCCTTTTGGCTACACAAACCGCCGTACGAGTGGCTGGAAAAAAGCACTGGATCCACGCAACATACTTGAAGAGGATTCCTTTTCCTCTACCCTATGACAAAGGGGAGGAGAAGGGAATCGACGATCCTGACGCTCACAATGAGCCTGCTTTGATTGACACCGAGGGTGTCACGAAAGTTCTTCTTGAGCCTGTAGCGCCTGGGGAGATGGTTGTTGCTTCTTCGAAAGTCCTTCCTCAGCCCATGTGGCCTGGGGAGATTGTTGCTTCTTCTTCAATTTCTTCTTCACTGTCGACCGATCCTGTTTCTGCTTCTTCATCTTCTTCAGGACACAATGACGCTTTGTTCACTGATCATTCCGTACCCGGAGTCACAAGGTACGATCTGCGACCACAGGACCGGATATAGATTTATATTAATGTAAATAGGATAGGAAAGAACAGCTAAGCTGTGCCCACAAGAAACCACTGTTGAGCCAGTCCTTCGTTATTCCTTTGCAGCATAACTAAGTGGCAGGAGCCGACAAAGTTACCTTCAGTGAACATAGGCCACATGGTCAGGTGCCACCCACGGATGAAATATAAAAGCCCAACAGTGAGGCTTCTTAACGGACAATGATAAACTATGCCTATTTTACAGGCCACTCGTACAAAAAAGGATGCTGCTTACTTTTCTGATGATAAAACTGCTCATCAAGCATCATGGTCTTGTTGGACTAAACGGACACTGGTCACAATAACAGCTTGTTTTATAATTATAATGACATTTGGATTTTGGTATTTGGAAAATGCACATCTGCTTAATGTCTTGTTGCCGACTGCAAGTACTCCCACTGTGTCTCCATCTTATGTTCATTTGCACACTCTTCATCCTCGAGACCGCCAAAACAGAGGGGGTTATTATAACAACACTCTCTTAAAAGATACATGGTCTTTGAATGATGCAAAGGTTTGACTAAATGCACTTGGTTTAGGCCAAAAGAAGGGTTTGTTAAAGTATACTTTACATAACAACGCTTGATAACGAACATTGGCCTAAGCGCATTTGCATCGCACTGAAAATTGCAGTTGAATGAACCTGAATAAGGCTGACTAGACCATCATTTTAGAATCATCCGCCATTTGATTAACTTCTGTTTCTGTTGCATGTTAAACTTGTGTTTTCGGCTCCAGCAGGGAAAAATGAACTTTGCACTGTGTCAACGCAGATAAACATGTTGTGACTACTGAAAGTGGATTGTTTGTCCTGCACTAAGAAACCTTGGAGCTAAACTAGAGTTGAACTGAGCAGTAATTTAGATGTTGTCTGTACCAATAGCGTCATCCTCATTCAAACAGTGGAACAGAATGGTGAATAGCTAGAACCGTGTGCCTTTGCAGAAATCTGTGTGTACGTTCCTTGAAACTGGATTAACTTTAAGCTTGAAAACAAATGTTACCATTGTATCATATGTGCTGGAAATCATGTCTATTGTTTGAGGAAAACATTGAACAATCTATGGTTATTTTAATCAGGATTAGTAGTGTGAAAGGGCTGTGAACCCTAATGAATATGTAACCCAAACATTGGCTGGACGATGTGTCAGGGATTGTGAGAGAAATGTATAAATATACTTGCTTTGTAATGTCCAATACTCTCTCATCTCATGGTGTCCGCTACCACACATTGAAAGGTGTTGAGAGACCAGACAGCTGTTCTGCAAAATAAAAGTGTACTTGTACCATTGTACTCATGCCTAGCATAGTTCTATTAAGTGGTATTAAGCCTCGATATTTCTTTAATCTTTCAGTGGGTCGTATGTAACATTTTACTCTTACGTCTTAAAAGGGTATTAATAGATGTCCCTATCTCTCCTGTCATATGACAGTTAAAGTCCCCCACAATCACAATGGATTTATTTTCCTGTTTCAGGGTCCAACTAATCACAATCTCATGGAGTGTTTCCTGATTTGTTTTACTCTCTGTGGCTCCCTAGGGTCTGTAAAGGCTGAGCAACAACACTTTCTCCATTATACCTTCAAATGACATTTCAAGGAAATGCAATAAGAAAATAATCTAAATTAGTCTCAAAGCGGCGCAAATTCATATCATGCACAACACCGACAATTAAACCCCCATACAGCCTGTCCAATAGGCCCTTTTAAGCGAGGGACTGATACAATGTATAACCATTCAACACAATCTGGGACATGAGCCATGTTTCCTGTAAACATATACAGGAATGCTTGGTAACATGAAACAGAGAGCCCTCAGGTGAAAATAAATTACTAAAACCCCTGCAGTTCCACTACAAGATTCAACAATCTCATTCCTTTTGGATCACCACTGGCAAGGATTCAGCCAACCACTTTAAGATATTTTGAATGTCCTCTACTTGGACAGCTTTCCCCGATGGTAATTGGGGCACATTAGGCTTACGCTTAAGCTCCTCAACCACATTCCTTGGACGAGTGAGATATTCTTTTTCTGGATCTGCATCAACTTCCACGTCCACCTCCAGTAAATTCTCTTTATACATCTGCATCAATTGGGCAGTTGACTGGAATTTACAGTGAATGGCCGAAACATTTGTGTTCCGACTATTGAGTGGCTCTATACATTTGAAATCTTCTGATTGCAGAACTCTTAACTGGGGAAATAAGTGCAGTCTGACCATGAGTTCAGTTCTCGTAAGCCAATCATATTCGCTGTTTTGGTACAAGTTCTTAATTATACAGATGCGCTTGTTGGTCCGCACAGGCTTTAGCTCTTTGTCCGCAGAGTTAGATTTACGTTTCCCCTTGGCAATAAGGTTTGTCTAGTACTGAGAGGTGTAGAAGAGATCTTTTCAGGTTGGTGTTCCAGATAGGACATTGTAAGATCTAACATTTCTTCCTCTACATCTGGTAATTCCTTGTCCTTATCAGAAATAAGCCAACTCCTCTCTCACCTGGTTACGCTTTTTAGCCTGAGACGCTTTCTTCTTGTTTTTATTTTTACATTTTTGGCTGGCGGAGCAGTCTCAGGAAGTGAAGAAGTCTCAACACAGGGCTGTTTTCCCAATGTAGCCCTTTTTTCTAATCTCCGCTGCTTATGGGAGAAGTATATCTCTGAGCTGTTGGACCCATTTGGATCTATTGCAGGTTCCACATTAGGTTCAGCAGCCAATCTTATTGCTTCAGACATGTTACTCTCCGCCACATCAGTCAGATTTGTATCTGTGGCATTTAAGGGAACAGGATTTATTGTGTTCTCCAATATATGTCCACACATTTATAATAAAATCTTTAGGGCGAATTGCAGTGATGCCACTGATGATTGTATTTCCATCAATGTGTTGGGACAAGAGAAGGAATCTGTGTTCAATTCTGTTTCTGAGGCTTCTGCATGTATAGCCAGATTTGGTGATACAGACAATCTGTCCATAGAAATAGGCGGCTGCATAAAATATTTAGATGGCTGGCCCTGAACGCACTCCTCCAAGGATTTGGGCAATGCATGGGTCATTGATCTTTGCATTGACAGGCACAATTCCAGGAGGGAATTATTGTCTGTCTCTCCTTAATTCACCCTGTCATGTAGGTTGCTACCATTTAAACAAATTGGTTCCCCTGTCTCTGGTATTGTCAAACTCTTCTCCATTTGTGGATTGGGTGGGAAGAATGAGGTAATTGCACCTGTGCTTACTGGTGCTTGTTTTTTCAACTTGCGTTTACCCCCAGTCCTCTCCAGCATTTCAGCAGGTTCTTTAACATTATTCCTTCGCAAATTATAGTTGGTTGGGGAGCCCTTTTTATAAATAGTCATCTTTACTCTTCAATAATTTCCTTTAGGGTGTTATGAATTACCCAAATGTATGTATGCAGCACGAAGTTTGCAGCCCCCAGTACATCAGAACTGTAAACAGTCCAAAACTGTGTAAGCTTGGGTAGGTGAAAACAAGTGATGAAGTGAAAATACTATGAGAGTGGTTTGAAGCTAATAGTCTACTACCCCCTTTAGTCATAGCTTTGCCACTTCTACCAGTCTACTACCCAAGATCTGTTGTTTGTATTTAATAATTCAACTACAGCAATGCTTGCCCCCTGGTGTGGGAGTTTTTGAACACCGCGACCGTGACCGTATCGCATCGGCAGAGTAACAGGCAAACAAAATAGAGAAATGAATGCGTTCCTCTCACCACTCCCTGCCTCTCACAATAGGGCTCACGCGAGGCACAGGCAAGGCACTGCAGGCCAGCTGGTGCAGGTGAGGTCCCAGGTACGGTCCCAGCAGGATAGATGCCGTTGGCTGGAATCCAAAGTTTCAAGCAGTTCGGAGAGCCGAAAACTTCCGTGTCTCCTGGGAAACTTCCTCAAACCAGAGGAAAGGACCTTGGGCCTTTAGACGTTGCACGAAGATCCATCATCCCGCACTGCGCACTGTTCGCTCGCTCGTAATCACACAGTTGCCAAAGCTGCTTCCGACAACCTCAAGGCCTCACTATAGCCTCAACCCACTATAGATTTATGCTTTTCTCATGGTCAGCTTTATGTGTCTTGCTTCATGATCACCACATCCCAATTGATGTTGCACATGTGTCAGCTCCTGCGAATCAACTTTGCTGTGTAAGGTGATGTGTATTCTGGCTAAATGGGTGGAGACAGGACAGGGACCTGAAGGACCGGATCTCTTCTTTGTTCTCTTTGTGAGGGCAGGTACCAACTTTCACCCGAGGCAGCTGTCCTGGGCCCGGGCATCAAAGGAGAACACTCATTCAAAAGGAGTAGCCTCACACGAGGCTTCTGCATCTGTAAGGGTCTTTCTTCTTAGTGGGAAGGGAAGGGTGCAGGGTTAGATAGAGGAGGCAGGAAGCCCTGGCCAATGGAAGGAGATTCCCACCATCTTCTTTCTATGTCTCTTTCGCAATCCTGTCCCTCCCAATTCCTCTGCAGCAAAGCACTTTTGGTGGGACATCAGAAGGCCAAAGTCCACTCTGTTCAAGAACAGGGATTGAACCACTAAGTCAGGCTAGCTTAGTCCAATCACCTGGGGACTTTCGCATTTAAAAGAAGGGTTTCTCCCACCCTTTCTTTAGATGATCGCAGATCGTCTCAAGACATGAAGATTCACATGAGAAGAACTCACCACTGAACTTCCTTTGGGAAAGTTGTGCTTTCCATTGTCCTCAGCCTGGGGTGAAGGAACTGTCCAAGGCGGAAGGAAGGGCTGCCCCATACCCACTCGCAGGGCACTTTGGGAGTGACCTTTACTGCGGATCAGGACCTACCACTCTGCGCCAGAATCTCCTGAAGCTGGGAGAGTAGACTTTTAACTGAATCATCCTATCCTCGAGTCCCCCTGAGTGTGCTTCACAGCAGCTGGAGGGCCAGACCAGTCGAAGCTCTCCGTTCTACAGATTTGGTCACTCTGTGTTTGTTTCACTCTGAATGAGAGGGAAGGCACCAGCGCTGGCTTTTGCGCTCCTCGGCCAAACAAACTATTGCTTGCACTTTGAATCAGCTCGATGCTGCCTCATGCTCTAGCTAAGCCTGTCACCTGCTAGGCCTGAATTGACTTCTTGATGCAGGACCCAATCCGAATCACTGGTGAATCACACCAACTCTGACCAGGGGTTAATACCATGGCTCAGCCCCTGAACGGCCGCCTCATCAACCTGAACATTGATGCCCTCAATGTCACCACTTTGACCATTACCCGCCAGCTCACACCACAGGAGCGTGATTCATTGACCCCTCCCAGCAGCTAAAGCCTGACTTGGCCTGGTTCAACCGCGAAGAAATCCTGGGACTGCTCTGACCTGCATCATTGAGAGCACACTTTCTGCTGCACAGAGCAACCACATTCATCCCTAATCGGCACCTGCCAAGAACTGAATCCAGGTACCATTGACCCTGAACTGCCCACTTGGTCCACCTGGGCCCTAGAGACTGGTTAGGTCATAATTGCACCCGTTTTCAACATCAACATATCCTTTTTGTAGCTAATAACTCTCCAACCACCCCTGGAACCATGCTTAGAGTGCTACATTCTTCTTACTCTTTTTTACGTACGTTTTTGTACATTATTTTCTATTTCTTCTATCAAAGGTGGTGTGTTTAAGTATATGTATCTTGATAAACCTTGATTGGACATTCCCTTTATGGTGGACTGTGATCCTGTGTTGTTTGGGTTACTACTGGTTCACCTTCATATCCATCTTAAGAGCATAGCCTTCCCTCTGCCCACATGAGCACAAAAGGCAAAGGAGGTATATCTCTTAACTGTCCCTGTTTTACCTTTTTGAGTGAAGCCAGATTGAATTATTTGGCTCTGTTAATCATTGAGTCTGGAATTGTTCAAGAGATATAATTTTCTGACATAAAGATATTACTTTCTTACAAAATTAAAATAGTGTTTGAAAAACAAAGTGAAAATGTTTTCAATACAGCACCCTCTCGGGGAACGGGTCGCAGAGATGTGTAATGTTTATGTTTTATTAACAAGTAGATAATCCATTTAAAGCCTAGACGAGTTTGTGTTGAATTTGACTCGAAGTATGTAATCCCTTCATTTTGCAGATTGGGAGTGGGGTATGGGTTTTGCGGGGGAGGGGGTGGTTTGACATGGGTTTGAGGGGGGTGGAGGCAAGGCTGTCTCTGCCACAGGCCCCAGAAACTGTTAAAATGGCCTTGAACCAAACCCCAAGCAAAGAAATTAATTTAAGGGATCAAAAAATATGTTTGCCCGTCTTGTCCCTGTCATAACACATAGTTTGATAGGCTGCTCTGGCAGCCATCAAAATATGCAGAGGAACTCCCTCAAATTACTCAGGCCCCCATTCATCTGTGCTGGATTCAAAATAATATACAAGTTGTCCTTCAAGGGAACAATTAGCTGTCAACATTGAGTGTACTTGCTCCAACACAGGTACAGGGCATCATTTACCAATGGCAGCCATGAGGAAGGAAATACTGGTCGCTGTATGATGAACGTCAGAGGTCAGTAGCCTCACAATGATACAGAAATCCGATTATGATACACGCAGAATGTAAAAGTGCTCAAGCATTGATAGAGGGGGCAGATTGAAACCAACAAGGAAGGTACACATACCATAGACTGGATAGAGCATATGGATCAAAGGTAACCAGGAAGGTGTTCATATCCAAACAATGACTGTTGGAGCCATAGATAAGTGAAACAAGAAAAAAATTATGGTGCGCAATATATAGATGTTCACGATCCATATACAGTGTGTGTTGTATAGCCATCCGTGCCTGGGGTGGCTCACATGCATACATGCGCACACGCACACACTCAGAGAGACACGGGACGCAATGCTGCCTGCTACGCGTCCCGGCGGCAACTGCCCGCACGAGCGCGGTTTATTAACCTGCGCATGCGCATGTCCCAAACGAGGCTCGCGCATGCGCTACAACTGACTGGGACGTCACATCCCTTATTTTTTCCATCAACAAAACAGATCAACAACATGATGCTCTAACAACGCAGAACCGGTAAAATACAAGCTGGATACTTCCATCACTGGGGACCACCCTTGGAGACATCTGCTCAGTCCCCTGAGTGCAGGACATAGTCCTTAAGGTGAGCCGGCAGCCTCCGGTCTCTCCGCACGGGGTACCTCGAGGTACCTGGCAAAGTCCCACTGTTACTGACATTCGCGGGGGCAATGTCCCTGGTGGGATCCTCGACTGGGGCCTCTGGGATAGTGTCTTGGTGTGGCCTTTCCTCTAGACCGGTGGCCCCCGGTGAGGTGTCCACTTTTTTGAAGAAAGACCTATTGCGGGTGACAGTGCCGCGGTCACAGGCCGCTGTCACCATAGTTCCTTTCACGTGGGTGACCTTCCACGGGCAAGGCTCGTATGGTAGAGACAGTTTGCCCTCGGGGTGTCGGTTCGGAACCAAAACAGAGTCACAACCCCCGTCGATTGGTGAGGCGTGGTGCGATATTCTCGCAGAAACTCCACAAGCTTTTTCAGAAGGTCTTCACCCCCATTGGCGGAAATCCTCAGTACCTTATTCAAGGTACGCATCATCCTTTCAGCCTCTCCGTTCACTCGAGGCCACAGCGGGGATACCCTGCGGTGACGGATCCCCCTCTGTTGGAGATATTGGGCAAACTGGCTGCCGGTGAATGGCGGTCCATTGTCCAAGCAAAGTATCTCCGGGAATCCATGTGCCGCAAACATTTTGTCTAGGGCCCTCGTGGTAAACTCCGTCGCTGTGGACTCCACTACCTCCACCTCTGGATACCTCGACCACTGATCCACCGCCACCAGAAGATACATGCCGCGACCAGTCGAGCCATAGTCCACGTGGACGGTCCCCCACGGCTTCTCACTCCGCTCCATAGAACTGATAGGTGGGGCCTTGTCTCCTGGGTTGGCTGCCTGACACGACAAGCACTTTCTCACGAAGTGCTCCACCATCCCCTCCAAATCAGGAAACCAGACCTTGGGCCGAAGTCTCGCCTTGGTCTTGACGACCCCGTGAAGCCCGATATGCGCCAGCTCTAACACTTGCCCCTTAACGCCTGCGGGATCACGATCTGCCTCCCTCTTAGGATCAAGCCATCATCCGAGACCGATAGTTCGTCCCGCACCTTCCAGAGTGCCTGCAGGTCCTTTTGGGCATCGGATTGTCGCCTTGAATTGTTACGCAGCACTTCTCTCCAGTCGCCACTTCTTACGGCCGCCTTGATGATGCCGAACACCTCATCCTTGGATGACTCCGTCGCTATAGCCAGCCTCGACAGTGCCACCGGTAGCGCTCCATCCACCAAGTGACAGAGCAAACCTTGGCAGTCGGACACGCCACTGTCCTTGTCCGTATTCTCTGTGTTGGGGTGTCGTGAGAGATAGTCCGCCGTGTTGTTGGTTCCCGGTCTGTATATTAGTCAAACCCCATACTCCATTAGGGCTTACATCCACCTCTCGATCCTGGGCGGCGGCTTCGAAGACACACCCGCCAATATGGGCAGCAGCGGCTTGTGGTCCGTCACCACTACGACTGAAATGCCTCCTGTTCCTTGCTTTCCCACCTCCACACAGCGTCGTTCCTGGTCAGCGCCCTGAGGGGTTAAGACAAGGAAGCCAAACCCTTGATGAAGCGCCCACAGTAATTCACCATTCCCAAGAAGCTCCTTACCTCCGTGGGGGATGATGGTGACGCGGCTTCTCAAATGTCTCTGATCTTAGCTGGATCCGGTGACACTCCAGCGGCGTGAAAAATAAATCCAAAGAACCCAATCCTGTCTTTAAAGAATTCGCACTTTTGACGGTGTAGGGTAAGTCCCAGATCCCTCAACCTTTTCAGCGTGCTTTCGAGTCTCTTCATGTGTTCGGCTTCCGAGTCGGCAAATACCAAAATGTCGTCACTCATATTCAAGACGCCTTTGAGGCCTGCCAGCGCCCCCCTAATGGTGTTCTGGAATACTTCGGCGGCCGATGAAATGCCAAAGCTCAGGCGCTTGAATTGATAAAGGCCTTCGTGTGTGGTGAAGGTCGTGATGAATCTAGAGTCTGGGTGGAGCTCAAGCTGGTGATAGCCCGCCCGTAGATCCAATTTCAAAAAAACTTTCGCCCCCTGCAACTTCCCAATGATATCATCAAGGGTCGGCGTTAAGTGTCTCTCTCTCTTAATTGTGGCGTTGGGGAGACGCATATCTACACAAATTTTCACTGCCCCAGGCTGTTTCGGTTTGGGCACCACCACAAAGGGCGAGACCCAGGGCGTCGGTCCTTGCACCCTTTCGATAATGTCCATACTGACAAGCGACCGGAGCTCTTCTTCCACTTTCTCTCGAAGATGAAACGGAATACGCCTGTGCTTGAGAGCTGTTGGTCTGATCATGTCGTCAATGTGCAGACGGACCGGGGGCGCCTTCAACTTCCCAACTCCTTCGAAAATGCCCGCAAACCTGTCCAGCAGTGTCTCGATATCCACCTGATAGACCTCTAGTGCAAAGTGAACCAGGTTCAGGGCTTCGGACTCCACACAGCTGAGTAGAGAGTGTGGACTCACATCTGTGACGAAGAATCGGGCCTTTATGGTCTTTCCGCCCCTGGATACAGGCGCTACAAACACACCCTTGATAGGGAGCGGAGTGTCTCCCCCAAACGTGAAAATCCTTGCACCTCTAGTGCAAAGTAAACCAGGTTCAGGGCTTCGGACACCGCACAGCTGAGTAGAGAGTGTGGACTCACATCTGTGACGAAGAATCGGGCCTTTATGGTCTTTCCGCCCCAGGATACAGGTGCTACGAACACACCCTTGATAGGGAGCGGAGTGTCTCCCCTAAACGTGAAAATCCTTGCCGTCGAAATGTCCAGCGCGGGAGGGCCAGGAATCTTCTGGTAATGTTCCGAGGCCAGCACGCATACTGAGGCCCCTGTGTCAATCAGCACTTGTGTCGGCAACCCTTGAATGTTTATGACACATTTGGGCTGTCTTTTACTCTTCGCCCCAGTCGCGATGCTCAAGATGAAAAATACTTCGTCTTCCTCCTCCTCTTCCTCCTCAGCTAGCTGAAGTCTCTGCATTTCTTGCTCCAAAGCCGCAATGCTTCTCTGCCTTCTCGAACCACCTCCTCGTACCCTGGCTGGGCCCCTCTATATTGACATGGGAGCTGGGGCACGACACATACGGGCGTAGTGTCCTGGTCCATTGCACCAGCCACATGACCTCGACTTGGCCGGACACTCCTCAGAGTGGGGCAAATCATATCTGCAATATTGGCAGATAGATCCAGACCCTGTCGGGGGACGAGTTTCCTGCCGTTTCTGACCCCACTTGTCTTTCGACTCAGTCTGTTTACTGATAGCAAATTCCTCTTCCGATTTCCCAGGGCGCACTGCTGCGTCCATCTTGGCACCTCTCGACTCCGCCAGTTCATAGGTTCTGCCACTGTCTAGGATTTGTTGCAGAGTCCAACCCGGTTCCCTCAACACTTGCCTTTGTAGTTTTCCCGAGCTACACCCTTGAAGTACTTGATTCCTAATCATCGACTCCTCATTGTCCCATCGGCACGTGGTGGCCATGAGCCGCAGTCGAGCGCAAAACTGATCCAGTGACTCCTCCTCCCGCTGTTTTTTGCCACAGAAGAGAAACCTCTCGTAGTCGACATTAGAGAGTGGTATAAAGTGATTTTCCAGAGCAGTTTTGACGGCATCATAGGTCACTACCTGCAGGTTCAGGGATTCATATATGCGTATGACATCCAGGCCTGCCGAGTACAAAAGAGTGGCCCTCTTCGCGTCATCATTGGTTATCCCAGTCGCTGTAAAGTACATATCAGGTTTTTTTATCCATAGCAACCATTTTGGGCCCAACTTCGAAGGGGGACAGGACACATCAAACTCCTGCATGGGTAACAACGACCCCCGTTGTGCTTTCACCACCACAGTCGCCGCTTCTGCCTCTCCATCACTTTCTGCCATGTCTACAGGTCGCACAGGCACCTCCTTATGGCTCAGAGGCCGCAAACCTGACTTGGGTGGGCAGCGCACGTACCTCCCGTTACTGTACGGTGGAATTCAGCATGCCATTGCTCCCCTCTAGCTTTGTGTGTCTTCCTTGTTGCCAGCTGTGCTGTCCAGCCACCTTTTGTTCGATAGCTCTGCGATGTTGGCTGTCCTCTGGGTTATAGAGGACTGCCAGAGTTCCAAAAAAGTCTGTGAATGTGGTATGAGCAGCGCACAAGCACCTTTTCAGGCCGCTACTGCTGCATACCAGACGCTAGGGCACCATGGATTTGTTCCCGCCGGGTCCGTGACTCACCACCGTGTAGCGTCGCCGATGTAAAACACGCAGTGTTCATCAAGCGAACGTTGCGATGGTATCCCGCCTCGTCGCCAGTTGTTGTATAGCCACCCGTGCCTGGGGTGGCTCATATGCATACATGCGCACACGCACACACTCAGCTTGAAAACAAAACATACTGGTTTGCAAATGCAGCTCAAAGACCGCTCTTACCCGAATCAGAGTTGTCTTTCTAAAATGACCTGTCATGCCCCTAGCAGCAACGAGTGTACGCTGGGGCTGACAGGCGAGGCCGGGCGGAAGACAGAAGCTGTGGGTGCATCAGGTAAGTGTGTGTGGGTGTGTCTGTTAAGGGGAAATGTTTGCAGTGTGGAGGGGAGGGGGAATGTGGGGGTTGAATAGAAGTATTTGTAGCGTGGAAGGGTGGAGCTGGTGGACATGTAAGTATGTGTTTCTGTTTGTGGATGTGTGTGTCTTTGAGGGGAGGGAAGATCAAGTAGGAAGATTTATGGCGGGGTCGGGGCGGGGGAGCAACGGCAGGTCCGGAGATGAAACCCCTGATATAAAAAGTGCTGGAGGGGCAGGGGATCGGTTGTCAGGGATTTGGGGTGTTTATGAAAAGTCCCTGAAATAGTGATAATTCTGAATATTAAAGATCAAACCAAATCGGACCAAACAACCCGTTTTTTTTGTATATGGGCTTCAGTATTCGGAAATATCACATAAAATCCAATATACATGAACCAACATTATGACTAGTCAAAACTCGAGTGCAGCTTTTTTTGAAGAGCATTGCCATAGAATAAAAATGTAGGGATTAGCAATGTTTAAAGGTTTCTATTCATAGATTACATTTTTTGCCCAAGATCACACATGCAATGCTTCAATGGTTATGCTGGCATTTCAGTCCAGTGTAATTTCTGCACAACACTTTCATTCCTAGTCCAGTACTTGCTGTAGAGCAAGGTACATTTATTTGTGAATGTTTCTCTTTTAGGATCTGAAATAATATCACTTATTTAGGCCTGACTCTGAAAGTACACCAATCACATAATGAACCAACTTGATAATAGGTAAAGATCCTTATAGAAATAGGGTTCACCAGAGGAGCATGTCTCTAGGTTTAATTTCTCTATCATAATGTACCATAACCCTTATTGATGGAGGCCTAAAACAATCTCATTTCGAATATACTGTTTTATTTTAAAGTTGAAAATACATCATGCAAAGGAAACTAAGAAATAATGTGTATTTGTTCTTTGACATAGACTGCCCAATTGCTATTTATAAAAGGAAGAACCAGAAGTCTAAAAATGCAAAATGATGTTTGGGTAAAATGATCAGACTTGTAAGAAAGGTTGCCAGATGTCTGTGGCATTTTGTCTGGTCTCGCCTATCTAGAGACCTTTTTACTGAAACAACAAACTTGAAAAAAGAGCAGGCAACATGACGCCAACCGAATATAAGGAGACACCGTTTCTTACCAAAGACAGCAAAGCGCTCTACGTCTACAATGAGCTAATGTGATCCGTCCAGGAACACAGTATGCCCCAGTGGCAAAGCCGGGATATCAGCATTGACACTTTCATTTCAGTGTCGCCAATTTGCTTACCTAAACTCGTCTCCCATCTCGCCCAATGAATGCATTATGCTGTCCTGCTGCCTAGGTTTGACGACCCCCGTTTGGAAAGACGAGCTGAAACCTGCACCGTACTGATGCTATTTTAGATGATAAAACGTGCGCCTTCTGGTCTAAGTACAATGTTTAGTAGCATTGAGATGTTTCTATCAAACTGTATATGCTGAAGTGGATGCATGCCTTTATTACTGCTGCATTCACTTCGCCATACACTCACTTTGTTACTTTTACCTCTTCAACCCTTTACTTTTTCTGTATGTCACTTCTTCTAAATGTCACTTCACCATTACAGGGGTTGTCACCATGCAACCCCCTTCTTATTCAACACATATCCCTCCCCTAGCCCGTCCTTGACCCTAATCCTAACTTTACAGCTAACCTTATCATATCCATTGCCACCTTGACAATGTGAAGATGCAGACAAAGTAAAAGTCGAACCAAGTGACTGTAGAAGATTGTGTCTGTGTGAAGTTAAGGATATCACATAAGTTCGTCTTCCTAAGAGAGAGGAAAGACTGAGCCTGCATTGCAGTGATTTTGCACTATGGTATGCCATGTCAACACATATATGTGCAACAGGTGCACAAGGCACATAGCTAACGTCTTTAACCTTGTGGCAGTCAAACCAATCAATATGCATTACAACTTCATTTATTGCACAAGATCAATAGATTTCCCATAGAAGGGCGAACACACACACAAGTTGGGCTATAGAGGACACACCACCTATATTACCTAACGTGAACACAGACTGCATTGTTGGATGACTTCATCAGGTCGGGATTAGTTGCACTATTTAATTAATGAATCTTTTATAAGATGCTTAATACAACAGACAAGTCTCTAAACCCTGGACCAGGATTGAACCTGTGATACTCTGCGTTGTCTTGCTTCCAAGAAAAACGTGTTGCCCCTGAGCTATCCTCCCAGCTCCAATATCATGATATATTTTTGGTAACAAGAATGTGCGCCAACATCTTTTCATCAGGCAGCTACCGAGTGCCCCGTTTGCCCACCCATTATGATCTCCCTAAGCTCTGAAATGTGTGGGGGGGTGGAGAGGTAAATGGTATTGTACCCCCTCCACAAGGCAATGTGAGAGTGATATGTCTCCAATCGCCCTTGGTTCCTATGCCTCTGACAATACTTTATAGCACTCCAAAATACAAATATATTGGCCCAAAATGTGCATTGATGCACTGGCTGCCTGTCAAAGTTGTGAAATTGTCTGCCAAATGTTTTTCATCTAGAGAAGACCCTTTCAGAAAGATTTGGTTAGGCATTAGCTACCAGTGAGGTCAGATTTCAAGCAGTTCAACTTCTTCCACATAGCAAGCATGCTTATAAGTGATTGTTGAGCTAAATTAAACTACTACATTGAAGGATTGAATACACCGTACAATAAGCCTGTGTGAAAATATATTATCTTTTTTGTTTTTTGTTTTTTTTTTTTATAATCTCTACAGATTTTTTAACAAAACACTGAAGTAACAGAAGCACGTCGACAGTCCAACAGTCCGGCGTGCTTGGAAGTCGAAAGGTAGCACAGATTAGTTCGAAGATGCAAGTGGAACAATAGTTTGGGTTTGCAGAGGGCGGATCACGTTGAAGATGTGTTGCATGATGTTTATTGTGGCTAAAAGAACAAAAAAGCTCAATTGATCTTAGCGAAATACAGTCTGACTTAACTTATGCAGGCAGAACAGTTCCATTGACCTGACACATTAAACAGGGCATGAAAACAAAAAAGAAGCACATGCTCAGTAGTGCCTATACTCAGAAAAATGGCCTTGGTGGGGAGGATCAAACCCTGGTTCCAAGCAGATTGTGGGGTCCACCACTAGAGTGTTCTAACATTATGCCCACCAGCGCTACAGGAAATGGCGCATGCCTGAAGGCTTATGTGTCTGAGATTGGGTGCACCCGTGTCTGTTGTGGAGAGGGCCTGCAGGTACAGGCTCTCTGACCCCTGCTTAATGTCAAGGAGAGACCTTTGGTGGCAGTCTCTCACACACTGCATCAGATGTGTATTTGAGGTAGACTGGGTCCAAAATGGCGGTGAGATGGGTTGATGAGATGGACGTTTTCAGCGATACAGTGATATGTCAAAATACTCAGGAGGCTGGTTGGTGCATTTCCCTGATATGAAGCCTCCGTAGGCCTGATGGGGAGAGAGAGCGAGACAGAGAGAGAGTGAGAGAGAGAGAGAGAGAGAGAGAGAGAGAGAGAGAGAGAGAGAGAGAGAGAGAGAGAGATTGGAGGATTCTCAGAGACACAGAAGTTAGTGGGCAATATTTGAGACACAGGCCATAGAGAGCTCAGACACAGAAGTGAGTGGAGTCAGTCAGGATATGAGCACACAGAAGCTGGTGAGGCCCCCACTAGCATAGGCAGGAGCTTATAACAGTTAGCATATGCTGCTCGAGAGCAGGGAAAGGGAAGTCAATTAAGCAACATGCTTGGGGAAGAGACCTAATTTACCAATGACATTAGAAGGGGTGACATTGCATAAACCTTGACCTTAATGACAGCACAGGAAGTGATGTCATACAACCTTTGGCATTTGTGATTTCATAGGATTTGACTCCGCAAAAGTTACAAAAAACATAGAGGTTTGATGAATAAAATAAATAATAATGAAGCAGTCAAAGGGCTGCGTTCGTTTTCACTCATATATGTATTACGGGGCTGCTTTGATATACAATGAGTGCAGTCTTGAGATACCGGGGAATACCTCCCTGTAATATTCTAGGTCAGGAGCACTGCTTTCTTATCATGGAACCGTCTCATGTGGCCAGTTACTGCTCTCTTATGACTGTCAACCCTCACCTGTCAGGTACGGTCAGCATAGGCTAAATACTGCCTCCCATGCCAGACACTGCTACAACATGAAAAGGGGCAGATACCTAAGTAGTGCCATCTTATAACAGGTTAGGCCCTATGCACCATGTAAAGTCATAAGCAAGTTACAGCTTTACAAGCCCGAGCACTGTGCTCTCAAGCCAAGTGCAGCCTCACTCACCGAAGTACTGTCACCTTAGGAAGCTAAAGCCTGGTTTTCTATATGAGTGACGCAGCTTTTCTGTTTATTTATAGTGCAAACTGGATTGAATGCTAGTTGATCTCCGTCTGAGAAGTTAAAAACGAATGGGTGCTAAGAGATAAAGTGATTGGCCGCTGAACACACGTGTTGGCCAAGTGGAGTAGCCAGCATGTATGCCCAGGTGACCTGATTCACTGTCACCAATTCACCCAGTAGACCACATCTTCTTGTGTAGAACCAGTTAGCGAAGCACCAAACCACATGCTAAATCAATCTGAAAATATGAAATAAATCAAGAACTTGAGTGACATGAACGATGTGTTCCTGTAAGTTCGAGGAGTAGACCAAGATATCATCCAAATAATTGATGACGGAAGTGAAAAGCATGTCGGAAAACATTCTGTCCATAAATGTTTGAAACGCTGCAGGAGCGTTAACCAGTCCAAATGGCATCACCTTATACTCGTACAGGCCGAATGGAGTGCGGAATGCCGTCTTCCATTCGTCACCCTTGGAGATTCTGAGCAGATGGTATGCGTTTCTGAGGTCGAGTTTGGTAAAAATTCTGGCTCCTTGTACAGCCTTGATGATATCGGAGATCAATGGCATGGGATAATGATCTCGGATAGTCACCTTATTTAGACCTCTGTAGTCTATACTGGGTCTAAGTTCAGTGGAATCCCTTTTCTTGATGAAAAATAAGGGAGCCCCTGCAGGGGATTTCGAAGGCTGAATCAGCCCATTCGTCATATTTGTGTCCAAATAGTTTCGTAACACAAGCTTCTCCATAAGTGTTAAAGAGAACATTCTGCCGAAGGGAACTAGTGCATTGGGTACCAGATCTATGGTACAGTCCTCGGGCTGGTGGGGTGGCAGTTTGGAGTGAAGGCTTTCTTGGAATACTTCGGAGTATTTCAAACAAAAATTGGGTAGTGCAAGAACCCCCACACAGTTGGAGGTGTGAGCCGTAATAGATTGAAGGCCCTTCTGACTCTTCGGTGGAAGACAGTGTTCGGTGCAGTATGCAGAACAGAAACTCAGCTGGTTATTTGTCCAATCGATTTGGGGATTGTGTCTGCGAAGCCATGTGATTCCCAAAATTATTGGAAAATGTGCAGCCCGGATGATGTTGAACCTTATCACTTCTGAGTGCTGAAAAACTGTTAAGGATAGCTCTTCAGTGGTATGGGTGATGAGTCCGGATGATAGTGGAGAGCCGTCAACTCCTTCTATCTTCTGACCTTCCTTCCGGGGTATCCTGCGTAGACCGACCTTATCGGCCCATAGGGTATCAACGAAATTTCCTGCTGCTCCGCAGTCCAATAATGCGAGAGTCTCCACCTTCTCACCTTCTATCATGATGATAGCTGAAACGACCATGAGTCTGGAATCTTCCTTGGAGTCAGAAGAAGAAACTGTTAGAGAAACATAGGGACGAGTAGACAGAACTGGAAACCCCCGGACACTAGTCCCTATTGATGCCGAGGGTGATTCTTTCCCTGCCTCTTGTTAGGCAGTTCTATGCAGTCTTTTAGAAGGTGTTGATCCGACCCACAGTAAGCGCAAAGTCCTTTTTCTCTTCTTCGCCGTCTTTCGGCAGCAGTCAGAGGTGCTCTTGTGGAGCCAATCTGCATCGGTTCCTCTGAAGCGGCAGCAGGAGAACGACTAGGGGGAGAGTATGTCCAAGAATCCGGGAGGAATCCTGAGCCTCGTTGTTTGTGTCTTTCCATCTTCCTTTCCTGTAGGCGATACTCAATATGTAGTACAGCAGTTAGCAGGTCAGAGAAAGTAGGTGAGCGAGTAGATCTGGCTAACTCATCCTTAATCTCCCCTTTTAGACCCCTCCTGAAAATGGCATACTGTGCCGGTTCTGGCCAGCCTGCGCCAGAGGCTACTGTTTTGAAAGCAGAGATATACGACAGGACGTCCAAAGAACCTTGTTTTACATCCAACAACTCTTCAGAAGCAGTAAATGACAACTCTGGGCGTTCGAAAGTCTGTCTCAGAGAATTTTGGAACGCTGCGTAATCTTGGAGAATGGCATTGTTGCTTGTGACTAGGGGAGTGGCCCAGGTCAGAGCGTTGCCTGTCATGTTCGAGATTAGGAAGCCGACCTTCGCTTGGTCTGTAGAGAAAGTGCGGGGTCGGAAAGTAAAGTAGACGGTACACGTCTCTAGGAACTCCTTCACTTTCTTGGGGGCACCATCAAATTTTCCCGAGGATAGTGTTGTAGGCGGTAGTTCTGGAGGGGAGGTTCCCGGGCGGATACCATTTGTCTAAGGAGGCCGTTCTCAGCTTTGACTCCCTGAAGTTCCTGAGACATAGCTTGAATTGCCTTCCAAAGTTCTTGCACTTGCCCTTCGGCTGACATGGTGTCTTTCTTTGGCGTTGCAATCTGTGACAGTTTAATTGCCTGGTCTCCCTTTTCTCCCCCTTCTGTCGAACTCTCCTCACCTGAACCGCCGGAATCGCTGTCGGGGTCCTGCAGACGCCGTCGAAGTAGATAATCCTTCTCCTTTTTCCGATGAGCTTGCTTCTCACGGAGGGAGGCCACCGTGACCGCTGAAGAGAACAGCTGTCCGAGGACCTCTCTTCCGGAACCAAGCCGAAAATAGGGGAAAAAACCCTGAATGGGGAAAAAACCCTTGGACTCCTCTGGTCTGTAGCACGGAAGGTGTAGTTCCAGCAGAAAGTAGACTTTCAGATGGGTCGGAGGAAAATAGTAGACTGTATCCGTAAGTGTGACTGAAGGCAACACAGCAGCGGAACAGGGGAGTCCTGTCGAGGGAGCCGGAACACCCACCAGCCAAGGCCACCAGCGGGGCGAGGACCGGAGGAGAGGAAGCAAAAGAGAATAGCGCCAGGCAAGTAGCGGAGAGAGAAAAAGAAAAGCGCAGGGAAAAGGGCGGCGTCTATCCGCGGGGACGGGGCCGCAAGAGAAGAGAAACAGAAACCGCCGAGGCGCGGCGGCAGCAGAGAAAACTGGGGGGAGAGAAAGCAAGAAGAACACTCGCTGGAGGGCGCGAGTGAATGGAGCCTGAACAGAGTGAGGCAGGAGCGAAGAAACCCAGAAGAGCAAGAGCTTCCAAAGGATAGTTGCAACGCAGGGACCGCTGGGCCGGGAGAGAAGATATACTCCCAGCGGCCCCGCGCTACAAGGAGAAAACATTAACGGACTCAACGGAGGGCCTAGTACCTCCCGTACCTGCGTCCCAAAACCCAGCGCGGAAGAAACCGCCAGTCGGAACGCCTGCGGGTGACAATACGTACCAACCCTCCCGATTTACGCGCGAAACTCGATTTTCCATAAAAAAAGTCACAATTTTTTACTGTTGTCTGCCTAAATTAATGCTACTTCCAATGTGATCGTATGAGAAAAATAAACGTTCCCGATTGCTGTGGTGACATCTCTCCCTCAGGTGCTCCCGATTTTCCACATTCCTACTTATAATATGAAAGTATTCAAATTTTTCCCATCTACTATAATGACCTATCACTTCCAAATCTCTCTGCTATGAACAACACAGCTAAAAAAAACAAGGGAATTTCATGAACTTAAAATTGTACTAATTTGCGAAGCAGGTTCAACTAACATACTGCAAATAACATATAAAGGCTGCACATAGTCAAATGAAATGCACGCATACACTGTGTTCAGATATCAAACGAGAATACTCCCACGAAAGCTGAAAAATGAACGTTTACATTAACAACACTGCTTTAAACACACAAAATTACTAACTTCTTCCTTTTACAATTACAGTGAAGACCACTCTCCTGAAAATCAACAGCATCTACACTACAAGCAACATATTCCAAGAAACCTGGTCATTCCACCAAAAAAGTAAGTACAGTACTACCTTTATATTCTTACTGTTCCTCAAAGAGACTCTGTGAGTTATGTAATTTGCGCACCAAAAAAACCCATCGATTTCTGAACCATTCTGCCCACAAATCCCCACTTATTAACAAAGATTAGCAGGCAGAATGGCACACAAATCCCTGTGTTTTTGGAACACAAATAACATACACAAGCCTTAGAATGTTAGTACTACAAAACAAATAGCTGTTTTAATTTTATACCATTGCATTTACAATTAATGCTTCTCCTCAACAAAAGCTCACTTTCTACTCTCATCTGAAGCACAGTGTAGTAACACACAAACAGAAAAATAGCCTTCCCAACTCATTGTAACTGCCCAATGCACATTCACACACCACCACAAACATCTTCCCCATCAAACTCATACACGCATGCACACAGCACACATACATTGTAAAACAGACCAACTCATACCTTCTTTTTTTCAACAGACCCCAAAGAATGCCTACCAAAAAGCAAGTCCATAGAAAGGAACGCAGAAATAGAGCAAATGAAAATAAAAGTGTCCAAAGTAAGCATCCATATCTACCAGTTTGTACAAAACGTTGAAACAAAACAGCTAATGCAGTCATTTAGCGAAACAAAGGAAGCTTCAACTACAGAAACTTTGCCTCCTCTATCAAAATGTGGCACGAAACAGAAAATTCCTAACAAGAATTCGGCTACCACTACTGCTAACACAGCTCCTATAAATCCTGATATACTAGCAAGAAACCATAGTAAAAAAAATATTTTAGCAAAAATGTTCTGCCACAGAGTCCTTCAGAATCTAATAAGAACAGGAGCGAAATCATCCTCAACCCTTAAAACCTAGCATAGAAAATTGATCCTAGAAGCTCTCGTAGACAGTGCATTCCTTCTGAAAAGGAAGTTATTTATTTTAGTGTTAAACAGGATGAAACCATTAACAAAACTAAGTACTAAACTACAAAATAAACTTCTCAATAAACGGAATGTCAACAAAAATAACTTCTTAAATATTTGTGGAGGTGAATGGAGTCACACAACGACGACAGAACCATATTTTAATGAAGAAGCATACAAACAAAATCAAACAAACACAATTGCCATCCATAGCAGTGGACGAGGATATGACAAAAACAATAATACCATCATGGAACAAGAAAAACTGCTTACAAAAGTATCCCCAGAAAACTCAGAATTACCTCTCCATTCGACTGAACCAGACCGTCCAGTATACAAATGGCCGTGCACGTCAATATGTAACATTCCTAACAAATCTTTCAAATCTTTACACCAGTTCCTCAATCAGTATGTGAAATGTAAAGACAAAATGAAAATGAAAGTGCTGCAAAATATGGATACCTGCCCAGTGCGCAAATACACAGGACTACAAAGACATTTCATTAGCCTGCGTTTCAGGACCTATTTGCAAAAGCACCTTCCATGATATTAAAATGATATCAACACATCATTCAAATGCAAGAAATCTAGTGTATAAACTGTACTATGCTAAAAGTCCAGCTTTAGAACTAGCCAATTTAAATAACACTCTTCCGCATGGTACACCCAAATACCTACAAGAAGAAATCAACCATATCCAGAGAAAATATTTTTGAAGTGAAAGCCACTTACAAAATGCAATAGTTTTAGAAAAGACTAGCAAAAATTCTGCACATGGCAACATTCTATTACACACATACAAAAAAGAAATACTAAAATGTAAAAGTACATCTGCTGAAGTACCATGCCATGTGTGTGTGTGTTGCCGCAGAACTTTTTTACAAAAGTAACACAAAACCTATAGACGTAACATACAAAATAGAAGACAATGAAGATACCAAATGGTTTGAATTAGCTCTCTACCTTTCAGCAGACAATAAATACCAAATAAGTGAACCCCTAATATGTTGCAGTTACTGCACTATAAAACTTGACAACAACCAAACTCCTTCACGTGCTATCACAAATAATTTGGAATTATTCCCACTACCAAAACCCCTGCAACAACTCAATTTGTAGAGAGCATCATAATTCAAACAATACACCCATTTCAAGCAATAATACGCCTTCAACCGAAAACAGCAAAATTACCTCCCTCTGAATTGGTGAAAGGCATTTGTGGCAAAGTAGTTTATTTGCCATTAGATCTGACAGAAAATGTGCACACTTTAGGAGTGCAATGTGCAATAGAGCATTCTTTAATTGTCTTAGTAAATGGTGTACCAACAAAAGACAAAAATATTTGGCAACAACTCGTGGACTTACATAATGTTAGACAAGCCTTGCAATATCTGAAAGACAATAATGAATACTACAAAGAAATAAATATTGAAGAAAGCTTAAGGGAAACAACTGAAATAATTCAAGAGCCATCAAAAACAGGTCAATTTGAGCTTCTGGATCCTGCTGCAGTATCCACTCTTTTGGACCATTATACAATTCATCTATTGCACTCTAATGAGAGCATAGATGATGCACTAGAAACTTACCAAATGCGACAAACCAAAGGGTCACCAATGAGCATATGGGAAAAAAGTATAGAAGCACAAGCTTTTCCATTGCTATTTTCTACTGGCAAAGGAGGAAGATACGATGATAGACCCACTCAGATAACAGCATTAGAATACCGCTCATTACGAATGTATTCTGAAGATCCCAGATTTAGACAAAATGTGGAATACATATTCCACCTACTCTTTTAAAGTGAACTAGCAATCCTATGTTACGGAGTTGTACACATATTGAAATTTGGAACCCACTTTCAAAATATGTCAGCTATGCAATTAATACAAAAAGTGCAAGAAAAAGATGAGGTTTTACAATCAAGCATAACAAATCTGTTTGCAAACATGCGTGGTACGAGAGAATACTGGTTCCGACGGCACGGAGATGTATGTCGTATGATCAGAAACCTTGGACCACCGACTTGGTTTGTTACATTAAGTTGTGCAGAATATGCATGGGAAGATTTACATGATTTCGTACGCATGTCAAACAACAACAAAACCAACATAGATATACTAACACCTGGAGAACAAAACTCTCTAGATCCTGTTAATGTTTCAAGATATTTCCACCATCGTTTCATTGCTATGCTGCACTTTATTTGTAATAAAACTGTTCCTCCCCTCGGAGAAGTGCAACACTTCTTTTGGAGAAAAGAATACCAAGCCATAGGAGCACCACATATCCACAATAGGGGTGTCGCGGTATTCGTTTTATGACGGTACGATAACCTTCTTGCCAAATGACGGTATATCATGGTTATCGCGGTATAGCAGGTGGAGTTAACTGATCTTAACAAATATTTTCTAAAAGGTCCTAAATTGACAGATTTATCATCACAAACAAAACCAGGCACCCAGGGCCAGAATTGGGCTTTTCAACATACTTTCCACTGAAATGCCTTGCTTCCACCAAACACAAACACACGTGTGGAGAGGAGGGGGTGGGGTGGAGGCCTGCTGCAACTGGCAAAGCAAACTGAAAAGCTTTTCTTAAGTGGTCATTTAGGCTTTTTGCTTCCCCACTGGCTACTGGTGAAGATGAACATGTTGCCATCTTGATAACCTGCATGCCACAGATCAATGGAGGCTGATGGTAGTATACGCTTGTGCACATACAAACACACCACACACACACACACACGCACTTTCTTTTTACGTTACAACCTTTAGTTTACTTGCGGGCCAAAAGGTGTTCAGTAATCACTGACATGTTACCCTTTGGTATGGCAGCAGGGAATACCCACAGAGATGAGTGAATTTCGCAGTGTGACTTGTTAAATGTAAATGCAATGATAGAACCAGGGAAATCCCCCATTGCCATATGTTTAGAGAACATTATCCATTATAAATATATAAACCCCAAAGCCGCCACCCCCAAAGTAAACCCTTTTCCTTCTTGGCACTGTACCTATTCTTCCTATTGCTAACATATTGATTTTGTGTAAGGCACGTGTGGTTTATGGAATGGCATTAAAAACTGCTCCAACTGAAACTACTTGGCAGACGTGACATCCAACAGTGCAAAACCAAGACTGTGCAGCAATTGCTTACTGCAGCATTTCCAAATCAGATTGAAAAGCACACTTAACGGTATGAACGGTATAGCGGTATAAACAATGTGACGGTTATTATTGTTCAATTAAGTGGTTCACGGTATCTTTAACGGTATACCGTTATACCGTTACATCCCTAATCCACATGCTTTTATGGATTAAAGGTGCACCTAAATTTGGTCAGGACAGTGATGCCACTGTTTTACAGTTCATCCAAAAATATGTCACTTGTGAAATCCCTTCACAAAGGACACATAGTAACCTTCATGGAAAAATTGTACAATTTCAAAGACACAAATGTGGCAAATATTGTCGTCGCAAAAACAAAAGCAAAGACTACACCAAATGCCCCTTTGGTTTCCCATAGACCAGTTACAGAAGCAGGTGAAGTGAACAACTTCATGTCTTCAGTTCGACATAGTGTTAAAGGTAAATCACCTAAGAACACATATTACATAAAAAGAACAGAAGAATCAAAATATATCAATGATTACAATGCAATCATTGCCCTCTTATGGAATGCAAACAGAGATGTGCAGTACATTGCAGACAATTCCACTGCAGTTGCACAATATGTTACAGCCTACTTAACAAAAGCAGAAAAAACAGAGCTGCAAGACCTCTGGAATGACCTATACTCAGACATAACACTATCTCAGAAATTGTACAGCCGAGGCATCAAAATGCTCTCTCATAGAGAATGTGGCGCCTATGAAGCTGCAGATCATTTAACCGGTACTGCTTTGTATGGAAAATCTGAAAATATCGTATGGCTAAGACTTGGACCTGCTAAATCTAGAAAAAGAGTTCTCAAATCATATGAGGACATATAAACAAAAGCCAAAAATGATCCCAACAGCCAAGACATTTTAAAAAACAATTTACTAGACACATACTAACTGAACAGGAGTACCACTTTGGAAACCATGTATCTATACCACATAGCCCAAAACTTTGCATACAAAAATAATATAAAACCCGATGAAAGCAAGCAAAGGTAGATATAGAGTGACATATTGTGAAGGCAGCTTAGTGAAACTTACCAAACGAAGCTTAATTAATCATGTCAAATTGTCGTTAGAAACTCCTAAACAGAAAGAACTATATTACATGTCCCTGCTACAACTTTTTAAACCATGGAGAAAAGAGGAAGAGATACTAGATAATTATGACTGCTATGAAGACGCTTTCAAAGCAAATGAAAGCGCTATAACCAATGTGAACTTTACGCAGTACAAAATAATGTTGCACAATGAACAGCAACACGAAGAAGAACTCCAGGCCCAACTAGATAAGGACAATTTCGACAGTAGTCAACCTTCTGTAATAGGAAGTCAAGAACCACTAGGACAGCCACTAATAGCAAATGAGGCAGAATTTGTTATGACAGAAGTGGAAAACACCATGTGTCACTATGAAGAAGATACAGAAGACTTAACTGTACTACAATCAAAACTTAAGAGCAGTGCACCATTTTTGAAGAAGTAACAAAAGAAATTGCACATGGTGTACAACACGAAAATAAAGAATGTACCTGCCAAAATTACAAACCTATACTGCTGTACGTCAGCTGGTTCAGGCAAAACATTCTTAATCAAAATCATCTGCAAGTTCCTTCAACAATTGACAAACAACAAACTGTCAGCTGTTATAACTGCCCCACAGGTTTAGCTGCCTACAACATAGGCGGTGTCACTTTAAACCGATTATTACTCCTTCCAGTAGAACACCAAAACAAATTAGACCATTACAAACTTTCTACAGAAGCTGCAATGGAACTACGCAGAGTATTAAAACAAATGAAAATGCTACTAATAGATGAAGTGAGCATGGTCTCCAGCCCAACGTTGGCTTTGATTCACCTCAGATTGCAAGAAGTACTTAAAACAAACTACGAAGAACTCTTTGCAGGAAAACATATTATCGTTTTTGGAGATCTTCTACAATTGACACCATTGAAAGGTGAACCTATTTTTAAAACCTTTGGACACAAACTCTGCCGTAAAACTGTTGGCAGCATAGGAAATGTCAACCTTTGGCAACATTTCCAATACAGAGAATTAACAGAAAACATGCGTCAATCTGCAAATCTCACTTACGCCAACATTTTAAAAAGTTTTAGAATTTGTGTACTATCTCAAGAAGCACAAGCAATATTGAAAAACCGGCACATCCATGCACTTTATGGCGATAATGCATGTGCTACTGATGTTATGGAACAATTAGCACACAAAAATGTCAATTGTATGGCCTTAATGCCAAATCTTGCAAGCTGTTCCAAATTCAATGAAACAATGTTAAAAAAAGAAATGCAACCAATAATTGCTATTTGCTCCACAGACAAACTGGACGTACATGGTATGACACTACCCATGTGTCAGCAAGCCACAACAAGACTAAATACCTTAGGAAATTCAATCTCCAACACAGCTGGGTTGGAAAAAATAATAAAATTATCCTTAAATTGTAGAGTAATGCTTAAACGTAACCTTGAAGTGGAGCAAGGACTAGTTAATGGGGCACTGGGTACAGTTGTTGGCTTTCAAACACACCCACATGACAACAACATTCAGTTTGTCAATATTCTATTTGACAAACTTTCAGAAGTATAAAGGATAGGGCGCTCAACAGCTCGATTCCTTCTCTTCAAAGACATCTATGCACGTAGAGAACAATTTTCTCTAACTCTTGCATATGCAGTCACCATTCATAAATCCCAAGTTCTTACCCTAGATAAAGCATTGATAGATATTGGAAACACAGTCTTTAAAGAAGGCATGAGCTACGTAGCACTATCACGCTTAAGTACACTTGACGGTCTATTTCTAATCAATTTTGATGCAAGTAAAGTGAACACAGATATTCCTTGCATTTTAGAATACAATAGACTGCGTTCACTGTATACCCCCCATCTGAAATCATATCCTGTTCCAGAAAAAGGAAAACGTTGTAAAAGAAAACAAATTCAAACAGAAATGCAACAGGATCTGACTGCAAATCCTTCAAAGAAAGCAAAAGAAGATAATGCTTCATCAATTACCACAAGCAAAGAAGACCCTATTAGTGAAAGTAAATCAGGTACTTCTTCAAAGAAGGAACAGAAACTCCGAAAAAATCACTCGGACACAGAACTATCTGGTCCATTCAAATTTTCAAATGAAACTGGTGTAAGTTGCTACGCAAATGTAGCAATGAATATTCTATTTCAATTGTCACCAATTGTTAACAACATTTACTTCCACAGTACAGACCAATTGTGTTTGCAAATGTTAGTCCTTCATAGAAACGCAACAAACAATCCTGACAACACGTATAGTGTTCACGGAATAAGACAAGAATTGGACTACTGTGCTGGAATGGTGAGATTCACTATAAACTCACAAGAAGATCCACAAGAATTTCTAATGTACTTACTAAAAGTACTCGAAAACAAAACATACCTATAAATGAAATCTTCTAGATTTCATACATGTGCAAACATACATGCACTCTCTGTAACAATGTGACACAGGAACAAATCCCTAATGACCGATTTTTGTATGTATCCATACCTAATTGTGAATCCATTCGATTTCAGCAACTTCTACAAAATGCAAACCATGGCAGATTATGTAACTATCTGCAATTCAAATAATCGCTCCGCCTTACTGATACAAACACATAGTAGCTACATAATACAAATGCTTCTATGTTACAGTGCAAATGGTACCAAAATCAACTGCAAACTGACTGGATTCACACACGGTCAAGTGTCACTTGGTAAGAAAACCTTCACAACAATAGGTATAATCTACAACGCAGGAGCCACAACCAATGCAGGTATTAAAAAGAAATGTGGATTTTTTTTCCCCAGACCCAATGATTTGAAAAACAAACACAGAAACTGAGCAAAATGCAGAGTACACTGGTTTGTAAACTAAATATGAGGGTAAAAAAAAACCTAAAATGTCTATTATACAATATAATAAGTCTTTATAAAATACAAACACTAACATGCTCTTTTCTTTTATCACAGAAATTGAAAAAGAAGATTTCCTCCAAGTACTAAAGTCATGTAAGAAATATATTGAATCTCAATAAATTAAACAGTAAGTATAATTTCACACATGTCATACATATTCGAATCTATACGTCTGATCTATGGCTGTAATATGGTGCAGTGGATGTGGGCAGGGTCTAGAATCTTGGATGTATAATCTACGGCCTACACCCTGTAACCAGACTCTAGGTCCTACCCACAACCACCGCAGCATATCAAAACCATGGTGGCTTATAACTTCACTGCTGTATTTCACCCATCTCTTACTCTCTGAACCTCCCCAAGCACTCTGACACACCAAAACACTCCCCGAAACAGCATTTCGCCTCTGGTTGGTGCTGCGCTGTCAGCAGATCCAAGATGTCGGGCGCATCCAAACAATCTGACACACATCACGCCTCACTCCAGCCAATTGGAGGACACGTTGCATGTCCGCGGTCATGACGCGAGCCCCTTAGCCAATTGGCATCTTGTCTTCGGAACGAACAGGGAAGTGTGTCCGCGGAGCGGATATAGATATCACTAATTTTTTCAGATGTATTTTTTGGTCGTTTTAATGAAAACTACTAGACGGATTGGCACCAAATTTACAAAGGCACACATTCGGGACCAAGCTCATGCCGCAAATTTGGTGAACATCCGTCTAGCGGTTTGGGCTGTAGACGTGCGCAAAGTTTTTCCCCCATTCAGTCTATGGCAAAAAAAGAGGTTTTGGGACCCCCCCTATAACTTTTCCCCCACTGGACCAAACATCACCAAAGCTGCTCAAAAAGTGCTCTTCCTATGGAAACAGCAACTTAACCATAACTACACGGCCACTGCCGTGGGCGTGTAATGTATATATATATATATATATACTGTGCAGGGAACTGGAGTGCGCCCCTCTCCTCTTTTTCATCACATTTGCAAGTTTTCTGAAGGGTGGAATCTTCAGAAGTCTTATAGGGTGCTGCACCGAGGTAACATATGCCCAACTTTGGAGTGCCTCACTGTAGGCTACTCCCCCCCTTTCCCCATTTATGGGATTGGGTGTGAGTTTGTTCCTTGCAAACCTGATGACTACAGCTACCAGAAGTCCTTGCAGCAGAATTATCACTAAGTGTTAACACCTGCACTTGCTGTGAGCTGCAAGTTAAGACAGCCTCCCTGATGACGTGTATTGGCACAGAAACCGGTCGGAGGAGAACACCTGTGGCTGAGAAGGTTTACTGTGCAGGGAACTGGAGTGCGCCCCTCTCCTCTTTTTCATCACATTTGCAAGTTTTCTGAAGGGTGGAATCTTCAGAAATCTTATAGGGTGCTGCACCGGGGTAACATATGCCCAACTTTGGAGTGCCTCACTGTAGGCTACTCCCCCCCTTTCCCCATTTATGGGATTGGGTGTGAGTTTGTTCCTTGCAAACCTGATGACTACAGCTTCCAGAAGTCCTTGCAGCAGAATTATCACTAAGTGTTAACACCTGCACTTGCTGTGAGATGCAAGTTAAGACAGCCTCCCTGATGACGTCTATTGGCACAGAAACCGGTCGGAGGAGAACACCTGTGGCTGAGAAGGTTTACTGTGCAGGGAACTGGAGTGCGCCCCTCTACTCTTTTTCATCACATTTGCAAGTTTTCTGAAGGGTGGAATCTTCAGAAATCTTATAGGGTGCTGCACCGGGGTAACATATGCCCAACTTTGGAGTGCCTCACTGTAGGCTACTCCCCCCCTTTCCCCATTTATGGGATTGGGTGTGAGTTTGTTCCTTGCAAACCTGATGACTACAGCTACCAGAAGTCCTTGCAGCAGAATTATCACTAAGTGTTAACACCTGCACTTGCTGTGAGCTGCAAGTTAAGACAGCCTCCCTGATGACGTGTATTGGCACAGAAACCGGTCGGAGGAGAACACCTGTGGCTGAGAAGGTTTACTGTGCAGGGAACTGGAGTGCGCCCCTCTCCTCTTTTTCATCACATTTGCAAGTTTTCTGAAGGGTGGAATCTTCAGAAATCTTATAGGGTGCTGCACCGGGGTAACATATGCCCAACTTTGGAGTGCCTCACTGTAGGCTACTCCCTCCTTTCCCCATTTATGGGATTGGGTGTGAGTTTGTTCCTTGCAAACCTGATGACTACAGCTACCAGAAGTCCTTGCAGCAGAATGATCACTAAGTGTTAACACCTGCACTTGCTGTGAGCTGCAAGTTAAGACAGCCTCCCTGATGACGTGTATTGGCACAGAAACCGGTCGGAGGAGAACACCTGTGGCTGAGAAGGTTTACTGTGCAGGAAACTGGAGTGCGCCCCTCTCCTCTTTTTCATCATATATATATATATATATATATATATATTATATATATATATATATATATATACATACACCACAGAAATGTCAATGGGCCTCATTATAAGTTTGCCGGTCCGGTAACAACGGTACCAGTAAGCTTACCGGTGATGTTGTTACTGGCCTGGCCTGGCGGGCACACTGGCACCTGCAAACAGAGCATGTCGGATGCACCGGCACCATTCTGAATGGTGCCGGTGCATCCGATCTCCCCATTCCCATTGAGCCCTATGGTCCTCAAATGGGAATGGGGTGCATTTCATTCCGGCGCCTGCGAATGGGCAATTACCGGGTCCGGAAGGGCCGTAATGACCCGGTAATTGCCCATTCGGGGGCGCCGGAATTTTTCGCAACTTTGGTGGCAACCTGCCCGTGTTACCAGCAAGGCTACCGCCAAACTTGTAATGAGGCCCAGTATTCGTGTTACTGTAGCATTCATCCACCATGCCAACAAAAAGTACATCACATAAATATAGAGAAATTAAAAAGCATCTCATCATTATGGGAGGCATAAAGGATCGTTTTTTTTGCTCTTGGCTACACATATTTTCACTCCAAGAAATGTTAGGGAGGGACAGGGAATGTACCTATAAATGTGTGTGAGTTGGGGTATTCAGTGCTGCATTGGACATACACTAAAGGTGTGCATGAACATTTTCAAAGCAGAATTACCATGACAAGTTCCCGTTAGGGGAAATTCTAGAGTAAATGCACTTATTATTCCAATTTAGCCCAACCGCATCTTGTCGGACTGTCTAATCAGTCAATACACTGTGTGGCACAATGCATGAATGTGTTAATGGCAGTGAAGATAATATGAGAATGTATTTGTGAGATCAATGATTTGCTATGCAAATACTCCTTGCCCACACTGCCAGTGCCATTATTTTTGCAAATCCATAACTTGAAAGAAAGCACCAGAATCCCCTGAAACTAAGGACTGTGAAGTCGAAGGGGGACATGGGGCTAATCTTTCAGGCTCCATTGATAGACCAAAATACATATGCTGCCCACTCAGATATCTGTGTATGGCTCAAGGCTGCGCGTAGGTGTGAAGGTTTTAGGCACCATGAAGTCATCTCCATATCCATGTAATTTGTGTGTTTGATTTTAGCTTTCTGTCCACCAAATGCCTTCTGCTACTTATCTCGACTCCTTTGAACAGGATACTCTGCTCTTGGCTTCATAAATTGTATTAGCCTGTGTCAGCTAAGATGACCTTGGTTTCTTTGCACGGGTCTCATGCATCTGAATTTCGTTTCTGTCTTTGGCTTTCGATTCCTGTGTTTGAGGGCCTTCGCTCCTGGGCCTCTAGTAACTTGCGGTTGGTTCTGCCCTTTTGCAAAGTGGACATATATGTCATATAAAGTGCTCCTTTTGAGGTAGATATGTGTATGTGGCGCTTGCCGCAATATAAGTTTCTACTAAGCATAGCAAGCCGCAAGATTTCCTCAGCTTTCTTGCGTTTCCTAACATATGTACACATGTAAACTGGTTGCATATCTTCATCGCTCTTATGGCATAAGCTTATTATACTTGACATCATCCTTTTAACTTCAACTCAGGATGTCGCTTATCCATGGTGTTTCGTCTCTTTTCGTCATGCACAGGTCATCGTTTTCTTTATCTGAGAGTGAGTATGAGTTCTTTCGACGTCACCATTCATTTCCTTTTAGGTCTTTCTTGGCCTTTTCAGGGACTGTACTCAGACGATCTTCATTGCGTTTTATTTATTTGGTGTCAGTACTTAAATAAATGCTGTCGGTCTGATCGGTACCGGGCAGATCCCCACTGCGGCTCTCTGCTGGTTTATTTGCTCATCGTACATCACGTATCTCGGCGTGAACATTCCTGGCACTTCAAATTGGTCGCTTTGAGTGTGGGTCATGCTAGGGACCTCCTCTACACTCTGGGCGATTCATCGACCACTTTTACTTTTCCCCTGATATCCACCTTTTATGCATCTTCTGCATTCAATTTCACTTCATTGTCTGGGTCTATACATAACGGCCTGAAGAAATGTCTCTTTGAGGTCCATATTTTTATCACTCCCTTCAAGCTACCTGCTGTTCTCACATGTTCACCTTTGTTCCATGTCATAAGTTGACATTGTCCATTTGGGCTGCAATAAATCCATTTCCCCACATAATTTCTATGTCTCCTTGGATATCGAAACTTTGTTCCTTCTGGTGCGTGAATGCTAGCTTTTACGAAGGGGGTCATTACGACCTGGGCGCAAAGGAATACCGGGCACCGGTAATGACACCGGTGCCGGTAATCCCTTTGCGCCCTATTCCAAGGTCCCTTTGTGGGTCCCTCCCTTAACGCCTGGTTTTACCAGGCGTTATGACGGGACCCGCAAAGGGATACCGGGGTCAATAACGGTACCACAATTTGCGGTACCGTTATTGACGCCTTCCCATTGAGCCCTATGGGGGCTCAAATGGGAATGGGGAATGGCTTTTCAAATGGAGACTTACCGGTCCCGCAATGGTCGGAATAGACTGGTAAGTCGCCATACCACCAAGTAGGTGGCGGTACCGGTATTGGTGCTAGTCATGGCGCTAATAGCGCCATGATTAGCACCAACCTCGGAATGAGGGCCAAAGTCTCTTAGTTCTTCATCAGTCAGGTCTTTGGGTTTTCATTCTGACTCGAAATCAATCATGATCTTCATCCCTATGGATTTTTTTGCCGTTTTCTGGCATTGAGAGATTATTATTTTGATAACACAAAATCCGAGCAATATCATCACTAGCAGGGCTCCTAGGAATTTGAATGCGCCTGCCATCCATTGTGGAACCCATGAAAACAGTGATCCAAACCAACTGTCATCGTCTACTTCGTCGGTTTCATCAATCATTTGATTCTGTAGTTTCGTCAGCATACCTATCGCTGCTGTTAGAGATCCATTTTCTTCATCATGAGAAGGTATAAATGTGCAACTTGATTCTCTGATTTTTGCACAAACTCCTCCATCCATGGCTGTGATCATGTCAAGGATGTATCAGTTCTGAAGAGTCATTAGCCGAATCGCCCTCAATTCTTCCTTGATCGCGTTGAATCCCTTTATGGTTGTATTGATTGTCTGCAGTAATTCCCAACTGATTATTTGTAACCATTTAGTATTTGCTCCAACTTGGATTCTTGGCGTGACGATTGTCGTGAACACTGATGAGGTCTGACTGAACAGCCTGCGTTCATATGGAATTGCCTCACTAGCTTCTATTGATTTGGCAGAGAAATAATTTTCTCTTTACATTCTGCTTCTTACTTCTACAGATCTCTTCTTCCTCAGGTGAGCATTTGCTTTCGGGAAACTGTCAATGTTCTTATCACCTTTCGGAATCACCAGCACTGGGACATGGACATTTACTAATGTGCATATACCTCCCCAGTTTTTTGCCAGTCTCATATATGCTTTGGATCCACATGCCCAATAATGATCCATGGTCACTGCAGTACTGTGTACCATTCCTGGAGCGTCAAAGATTTGTCTGCAGTTCAGATTTCCTCTCATCTTTCTTGTACAATTGTTTCTGAAGCACAGTTTCAGCTTCTCCAATGGCATTATCTGTAGGGGTCCTGCTCTGTCTTCGACCCATGTCAATAGTTTTGCAAGTTTCGGCCATAATGGCTTGCATACCTTCTGCACATTTTTTATTGCTTCTTTGCAGGCTCCAGTGACCATCCATGTTCTGCAGATCACTACTCATTTCTCCCATCCATCTGGTGAAGCACTGTTCCCTATATTTGCATTTGGCCTCTGTTCTTCCATTTTCTGGCCCCTTCTGCAGATTTTTCTTTGACATCAAGTGTTTTATTCACTTCCCATCTAATGCCAGCTCCTTTCACTCCTGGCTTCTCATATCTGATCACAATATTTATCGTATGGGCTCTGTTTCTTGTCTTTATATCTTGTATGTATTCATCTTCATCTGGATCTGTCTTTTCAGTTGCCCATTTAAGAGAAGCATCACTTCCCATAAATTGACCTCTTGTCTTGCACATTGCTACGTGTGATAGACAATGTGCTATCTGGACGTTCATTTCTATGGCCACAAAGATCTTTGATTTTCCTATGCTGTAGGGTAGGAGTGTGCAAACAAAGCATCCCCCCTCTGAGCTCCATCTTCCAACTTCTTTCATGTGTTGTTTCCCAAATGTGCTGTGCTGTCCAGGTAATTGTTTAGTTCACTGCCATCTACTTGTATGATTCTCTTGATTCTCAAGGTTTTCATGTAGTTTGCTATCATCACATCTTTAATAACATCCATGTATCTTCTTCTCACTGGGGGATTCGCAGGCACATCCATCCATGGTTCAGAACTCTTCATCTGTACCAGTGAGGAAGGTGAAAGTCTTGCAATTTTTTCCCTGATCTCCTGCCTTTCCCTGGCTCTAGTTATGAATGACCAAATTGATTGATATTTATATTGATATTTTATTTCTATCGCACTCGTACACAAGTGTTTCAGAGTGCGACAAGGGAAGGGAGGGGAACAGGGTAGAACAAAACAGTGATCTTATTAGGCCCAGTGACATTGAGAACGTGCAAGTGCATGGGAGAGGGGGAGGGGAAAAGTGCATGGAAGGGGGGAGAAGTGGAAAGTGTGAAGCAGAGGAGAAACAGATAGATAACAATAAATAAATAATAAAGGCAACAAACAGTGGTAGTGCAGCCAGCAATTTGCAAGTGCTAGGTTTAAGGCAGCAGACAGAGTATGTCTGATAAGTGCAGGAAGAAAAAGGGGGTGCTGTATGGGTACAGATACAGACCCCAGTGCAAGGGGTGGCCCGGAGGCAGAGAGGGAGGGTGGCAGGGTGAGCAGGTACCTGGGCCCGGAGGACAGAGGGTGGCCAGGTACACGTGCCAAGAGAGAACAGGTCAGCAGGGGAGAGGGGGAGCGAAGGTAGAAGAAAAGAGCAAGGTCTTGAGGTGGTTCTGGAACCGGAGATGGTTCTCCTCGATTTTCAGAGTGGCAGGGAGGCTGTTCCAGAGGGAGGCCCCAGCTGAAGACAGAGATCTACCCCCAGGTCGTTTCTTTGAAAAACGACTGACCCTGAGGGAGTAGGGGGGAGAGGAGCAAAGAGCTCGAGAAGAGAGGTATTTGTGGAGGGATAGTTGAAGGTATTTTGGACCCATGCCCCAGGAAGCCTTGTGGACAATGCAGAGGGTGTTGAATTTCATCCTTGCATCCAATGGGAACCCAATGGAGAGATTTCAGAGCTGGAGAGATACGATCCCAGGGCTTGAGGCCAAGGACAAGTCTCGCAGTCCTGTTCTGGATTAGTTGCAGAGGGCGGAGAGTAGAGGCAAGTAGATTTAGAAAGAGGCTGTTACAATAGTCCAAGCTATAGAGAACCAGAGCTTGGGATACCATGAGCTTCAGGGGGAAGGAGGGGAAAGGCAGGGTACCTCTGAGGAGGTGCAGTAGGAAATTTGACTTTTTAGAGACCTCAGAGATGTGGGCGGAGAAGGAAAGGGTGGAGTCAAAGATGACCCTGAGGTTCTTAGCCTCGCAGGTGGGGGTAGGAGGAGGGCCAAGGGAGGCCGGCCCGAGAGTGAGGGGAAAGGATGGTGAAGTTGTGCCGATGAGGAAGATCTCCATCTTACTGGCATTCAAACAAAAATCATTGGCGGCACACCAATCTTGAATGGCAGTTAGGCAATCAGAGATGAGAGAGGGAGAGGAGGTGGAAGAGGACTGCCTGAAAATGAGTTTAATGTCATCAGTGCAGCACTGGAAATTTGAGCAGAGAGTGGCAATGAAGTGGGCGAGAGTTGCCAGGTATTTGGTTGAAAATCCAGGGCGAGAGGTTAGAACCCTGGGGAACACCACAGATAGAGAGGAAGATAGATGAAAGGAAGGACCCAAGTTGGACCTGGGAGGGTCGATCTGAGATGAAAGAGGTCAGCCAGGCCAGAGCCTGATCAGTGATACCCAAGGTTTTCACGGAGACGGTTGAGCAGGATGGTATGGTTGACCGTGTCGAAGGCAGAAGAGAGATCGAGGAGGATGAGGATAGAGGGAATGTTAGAGTCAAGGTTGGAGAGCAGATCTTCACGGATGTTCAGGAGAGTGATTTCCATGCTTTTGGCAGCTCTGAAGCCAAACTGGTTGTCATGGAAACAGCCAACAGAATTGGAATGAAGGTTAAGCTGAGAGATGGCCAACTATTCCAGGAGTTTGCCCAGAAAGGGAGTAATGGAAATTGGGTGATAGTTAGCTGGACAAGAAGGATCAGCTGTGGGTTTCTTGATAAGAGATGCACAAAGGAGTGCTTCAGAGTGGAGGGGAAGGATCCTAAGGCAAAGGAGTGGTTGCAAAAATCAGCAAGGGCTGGAGCGAGGGTGTCAATGTGGTCCTTGATGGTTTTAGAGTAACAAGGATGAACCTGTTTTGACGAGGCTTTCATAGATCGGACTTGACTAGTGACCTTGTTAGGGGAGAAAAGAGGAAAGGACGAGAAGGATGGTGGAGGCGTGGCTAAAGGAGGGTCAGCAAGCAGAGATGGAAAGGGGAGAGGAGGGTTGTGGGTGGAGAGGGTAGACAGGATGTCCTGGGTTTTCTAAAGGAAGTGAGAGGCAAGGGCATTGCAAAGAGCTTGGGAGGCAACAGGAGGGGTAGAGACAGCTCCTTGAAGATTTAAAAGAGTTCAGCCAAGTTGTTAGATGCTGTAGAGACACAAGCTTAAATGTGGACTCTCTTCTTAGTGAGGACAGAGAGTCAGAATCACCTTTGTAGCAGGCGACAGGCCAGTTTGTCAGAGGATGAATAGGAAGTCCTCCATTTCCTCTCTGCCGCCCTACACTTACGTTTAAGTGTAGCTAGGTCTGCCACTATCTCTTCACGTGATAGTTTTGCGGGACTTGTGCTTGTTCTCTTCATTGGATCAGGTGTGTTTGTCAATGCTGTCTCTGTTGGTTCGTTCTTCAGCTCTTTTTGTCTTTTCAAAAGTTCAGCTTTTCCCCTTTGACTTTTCTCTTCACTTGTGGAGTAGATTTTCACAGTTGGATTCCCTAATTTCTCCCCTTCTTTGGCCTGTGGTTCTGTAACTATTGAAATTAGATCTGGTGTATGTGCACTCGTCGTTTGCATGCGTGTGGTTGTAAGTAGCCTGTTTTCACTCACATTTTGCCGACCCTTTCTCAGGCTTGTTAATGTGCTTGTTACTGCAACTATGTGTGTGTCATTGCTACTCACATCCATCTCAAGTTCACTCACTCCATTGTCAGATCTTCTAGGGACTGGAATGACTACATAGGATCTGGGTGCCTTTGTGAGCTTCATGTGTGCTTCATTAGGTGGGTGCACTGGACTCTGAACACTTTGTCTACCAATAAAAAATTAAGTTCTAATTGTTAGTGACAATATAACAATGATGAATATGATGCATAAGTACATGACACCATTATAGGTTAGCCTGCAACATTTACTTCTGGAAAAATAAGGGCGTCTCTCCTCCTGGGGGAGAATACGGCTGCTATTTTGATTTCTCATCTCAAATATTTTAAGGAAAAAGGCTAACGCTTTAATACAATCTTAGGCAATATTATTTCTGGATACTGCTGGTTCCTCCTGCGGGTTGCATGTACGGAAAAATGTTTCCCTCTTGCCTGGACACTGGATTGTCTGTTATCTCTGGATACAATTCTCTTTTTCTACATATGAGGAAATGTCAAAATCGTGTAATGCGGTCAACACATCTCTTTACTGTGCATGTTCAAAGTACATGAGTTCCCAGTTGATGGCTCTTATTTGCTTCATCCCCGCGTCCTTGTCGGTGTAACAAGAGTGAGGTCTCTGGCAATGCTTTCTCGATTGGTCCCTCGGCAGGAAACCTCAAGGTTTCTTTCGGAAACTCTGGTGGAGATTGGAGAGCTTAATTTGTACTACAATACCATGCAGGAGCATACTTAGCTGGGTAGATTTCTCTGGGTCTTTCTACAAGTTCTGGAAATTCCTCAATTATGCGAAGGAAGACATTGTTTGCCAATCTGCTATCTTCTGGTGACAGGGACATTCGCCTAGTCCTTGCTGAATTCTGGAACAGTTTGGTACTCACTGTGAGTAGCTTCTACGATCTAGGTTGATTTGGAGAGTGACCTGGATGATAACGCCGTTCAATATTATGCTCAAGCGTTCTGTGTTTGCCGGATGTCAAAGAAATGTTAATACATCAGTGTGTCTTCTGACAAAGTTTGGGTGCTCTTCAATTAGACAAAAAAATATTACTTTGATGAGTGTATTCGCTTCTTCATCCACTTGGGAAATTTGTTTTTTCCTCTCTGTATTCTGTAAATCGGATGAACTGCTCGGCAATCACGGTGAGCAGCCTTCTTATTATCTTGTTGTTTTCAGGAACTTGCAGAAATTCGAAGATGCCACGACTGTGGGAAGCCATTTATGAGTTCAAACAATGTTCCTGTATTGAACGAGTCAGGATGGTGTATTTATTTTCTTCCAACATGTGTCTGCGATTGGGATTTGACATTTTCTTTTCTTATCAAGGCTTCAGTGTGCCTCAGTCTAAAGCTCAAAGTCAATAATCTACGTTGTGGCTTGATATGCACTTCTCTCCTTCACCCTGCAATTAGGATGCACAGAGTGTCCATATTTTTTTGTTTATGTCCTTATCCTCTTCTCTTTTTGCACAGAGGAATGTCCATTGTTAAGCCCCAAATTTGCACAAAGATTCTTTGTCTTTGCTTTGCTGCTGGTCATGCGTCCTTCTTCCTTGTCATGGATCTCGTCTGCACGTGCTGTGGTACTTCCCCGTTGTCTGTAGTCTCTTCTCGAGGGGTGTATGCAGGGGTATTCCTCAGACGTATGGCTTGATATCACCCAGGAAGATCCAAGCTCTTCTTCCTTGTAGCTTGACTGCAAATGGAGTGACATCTTCAACTGTGAATGGTCCGTTGAACCTTGGCTCGTCCCACTTTTTCCTTGTGTGATTCCTCATCAGGACAGTGTCTCCAGGGAAGATTGAAGAAACACATAGACTCTGAGCTTTGTCTGCAGTATCTCCTTCTGTGCTCTGTGCTGCCCTGCACCCTTTTCGTCATCGCTCCAGCTGGCCTACAATTACAGTAAGACAAGATGTCATGCAGTTCAAGTCATTTAGCATTTCAGACTCTAAGATTTCACTTTTCGGCTGAGCATCACACCTAGCTCTGCCTCGGTTTGTCAGGGGAGTGCGCATCCTTCTTCCTGTCTCACTATTTCGTGTGGCGTAAGGTGATGGTCAGAACCAGGTTGGTTTCTGAGTGCATACAGTGCCAGTGGAAGCCAGTGCAGCCATCCTTTCTTTAGAGTAAGCTTCATCTTGGCTATCCTTTCCTTTAAAAAGCCGTTGAGCTTCTCACAGATCCCAGTACCTTGCGGATGATATTCCGACGAGAACTTGGGCTTTTTACCAAGCAACAAGCTAATCTGTTCAAAAACTTTGTTGACAAAGTGAGCCCCATTATCTGATCTCATGACTTCACATACTTCCCACCTCTGAAATACCTCTCTCACTAGAAATTTGGCCGAAAAGGTAGAGTCTGGGTGTGTACATGGACCTGCTTCTATCCATCTAGAGAATGGACACACCACAATATGATACCTGTACCCATTACATACTTGAATCATATCGACGTAATTGACATGCAAGTGCTGAAAAGGACCATTGGGCCTTGGGATGACTCCTCTAATTACTTTTAGCGTGTGCCCAGCCGTGAACTGCTGGCAGATCATATAGTTCATCAAAAAAAATGCAACGTGCTCTGTTAAGTTCGGTATAAACCAGCCTTCAGCGAGCGTTGCCACAAGATTCTCTTTTATCATGTGTGCTGGATAGTGTAACTACTCCAGTGCTAATTTTAACAGGGCTATAGGCATTACTGGTTTACCAGTGCTGTCTTGTCACCACAAGCTTTTGGAGGGGTTTAAAGAACACCCTTGCCACTTCCAGAGATTCTTCTCTTCCTGGGGTGCCTCCCCTTGGAGTTCCATTAACTGGATTTGCCCCATGTTTTTATAGCTCTCAGGTTCATTTTGTGCAACAATCATCTTTTTGTTTACATCAGTTATTTCTATGTCCATTATGGGTTCACCCTTGGACGCCATATGCTTGGCCTCCATGTCTGCTGCTTGATTTCCTCGTGAGATAAAATGTGTCGCCTTCATGTGGGCGGCGCATTTCACGACCACTATGCCCACTGGGAGCTGTAGTGCCTTGATGAGCCTGTCCAATAAGGCTGCATGTTGCACTGGTTTGCTGTCTGCTCTAAGGTAGACCCTCCTCTTACAGCGCGGTAGGCCTGCGTGCACTGTTGATGTCACATAGGTGGAATCACTGTACACTGTCACTTCCTGGTCTTCGTGATTCTCAATCGCGAGTGTCACCGCCAATAACTCTGCAGCCTGTACTGAATATTGAGATGGTAATCGTGCACTAAGGAGCACTCGAAACGTCATTGAGCATCCCATCACAATGGTTGTAGCTTTATCTATGGTGAACGCTGCAGCAGCTAAACTTTGTTTGCGCGGGAAGTGGCCTCTCATCACTGGGTCCAAATTCCCAATGTAGTATGCCAGGGGCTTGTACCCCAATGTGGTTCTCTGTATGAGTACAGCTGTCATGACACTGCCATTCGTGTGTAAGAACAGGTAGAATTCCTCTGCATAGTTGGAAATCCCTAAAACTGGTGCCATGCAAATGGCTTTCTTGAGCTCTGTAAACCCTTCCTCCATGGTCTCGGACCACACCATTTTTTCTTTCATCACCTGTGCCTTCTTTAGGACCTGTAACAAGGGCTTCGTATATGAGCTGTAGTCAAAGACCCACGCTCTGACATAATTGCAAACACCTAGAAAGCTCTGCATCTGTTTTATTGTGTATGGCTTGGCTGTGTTCAGTATGGCTTCAGGCCTTTCCTTGGTAACTCTTTTCCCCTCGTGTAATCAGCTGGGCTATATACAACACTTCTTGCTCACAATATTGTAACTTTTCTTTGTCCACTTTATATCCTTTCTCAGCCAGTATAGTCAATAGCTGAATAGAATCATGTCTGCACTTTTCCTCTGTGGTGCTGCAAATTAGGATGTCACCTACATATTGCAAGACAACATTATCTAATGTGATATTGCTTAAATCCATCTGTAGGACTCTATTGAAAATTAAGGGAGACTCAGAATACCCCTGGGGTAACCTTGTGCTTTTCAGACTCATCTGTCTGAAGGTAAATGATGTCAGATCGTGTGGTTCTTGGTGCAATGGGATTGAGAAAAACGCATTTTTCAAGTCAATAGCCATGAAATATTTTGCCTCAACAGGTATATTACATAGAATTGTGACCGGACGCATTTTTCAAGTTAATAGCCGTGAAATATTTTGCCTCAACAGGTATATTACATAGAATTGTGGCCGGGTTTGGGACTAACGGGAACTCGGCCTCTACAATATTGTTTATCGGGCGTAGATCTTGAATTAGCCTCCAAGACCCTCCCTTTGATTTCTTGACAGGATAAACAGTGGTATTGCATCATGACTATGACGTCACTAAGATGCCTTGTTCCATCATAGCCAAAATTGTCTTGAAAATTCCCTCATCTGCCTCCCTAGACATGGGATACTGTCGTGTCTTTGGTAAAATAGCTCCTGGCTTCAGTTTAATTTTGACTTCTCCTACTTCTTTGAATAGACCTACGTCATAGCCTGTGGTCCATACTGAGACAGGCACCTGGTCCATATCGACCTCAAAATATTCAGGACGGTTCTGTGCAAACATCATTCTCTGGGGCACTTCTCTTTTGATCATCTTTGCCCAAAAAGTGAGATTCACTTCAACTGTTATTTCCTCAGCGTCTGTTCGTTCGTCGAACAGATTGTCATCTATGACGTTAGTCAGCCTGTACCCTTCTTCAATGGCGATCACTGTGCACTACTGTCGGCCTTCATCATCAGACCCATCGATCAAAGCAATTTCTTTCCCGTATTATGATTGTGTGCATCATCAAGGGAAATACTTGTCCCTTCTCTTCGTGCATAGGTATGCTTGGCCTAAATAGAAATTCATCTGGGGTTCTCATGGTTTTGTCTGCAAGGCCTGGTAGCCATGCCATCAGCACCCGTACTCCGTATGCAAATATTACTGGCTCCAATGGGATAGCTCTCATGGCTGTGTGTCCTGTGTATGCTCTAATTATCTAGCATATGTTCAAAAAGTGCATTCCTGAAGTCAAGCATACTATGCCCTTCTCTGTGAATGAGATTGTCATGTTTAACTTTGTCATTAAGTCTCATCCCAATAGGTTTACTGGAGTTTGCCTTGAATATAACAGTGGCACATTCATGTCACATTCTCCTATAGAGTCTGGAAGTGTGTCTGTAAAAGGAACACGACTTGTTGCTCCTGTAAACCCCTTAGTGTTTATAGCATCGCCAGATAAGGAAAACTTGCCTTCACGTATGCAAGAGCGTGTCGCACCCGTGTCAACTAAGAAGGAATATTCTTTATCCCCCATAATGACATCCACCCTTGGTTCCCGGTGAGGGTCAGGTGTGACTGATAGGATAGAACACATCAGGTCTCCCAGTGAGCTGTCCTAGTCCATATACAATCTTGTCCCATTTTACGTGAATGGTCTTCCCCCATTACCAGTGTGAACTCTTATCCCATCATTCACAGCTTGAACTATACTGGACTGTCCCTGTGGACAATTTATCAAATTCTGGGTTTGCGAGCTTTGCTGTGCTCCTGGCGTTTGCGGTTGCATCGTGTGATTTTGCGCAACTCCATTTCCCCCTGTTGTACTAACACAGGTGGATTCACCATACCTCCTCTGGTTTCTTGGTCATTTTGCACTATGCCTTGACTTCTGCATGTGCGTGCGAGGTGCCCTGTCATCCCACACGCCCAACATATTGGCAGTGGTCTGATCATTTGCCCATTTGGCATATTCTGACTTCCGTTTTGCATGTTTTGGAAACCTCCCGGATTACTCTGCCATCCTCTTCCTCAAAAGCCTCTACCTCTGTGGTAAAACCCATTATTGCCCTGATTACCCTGCTGTTGATTATTGGCCTGCTGCATGTTTGATCCATCTGTGTTAGTTAAAATTGCCCCTTCAATGGCATATTTTGACAATTTCTTCTGCACTAATTTTGCCTTTTCACCTTTTCGTGTAGCCTCTTTTTTACAATTCTTCTCTTGCAGCAGTCTGCAATAGTGCGCTATAGTCAACTGTATTTCAGACCATGGTTTTACCTCGATTCTTACTAATTTCGTGAGCTGCTTCTGTACCTGATCTGGCAGCCCTTGGCATAATATATGGTAGAACACGGGTATAGATTCCCCCCAAGATTCCTGCGTTTCAAGTACCCATGCTTCTTGGAGATTCTGAATGTAAAGGAAAGGGTCTTCTGACTCCTTTATTTTCTGTGACATTATAGCTCCCATGTCAGAAGTATCCGGATATAGCAATCGTAATGCTTTCCATACTGCGGCTCTTCAATTGTTAAACGGTGCTCCGTCATGCACGGTATTAACTGTAGTTACACAAGAGTAACCTGAGCGTGCCCACACATCATCAGCTCTATCACCAAGTATGGCGATTAAAAGACCCTTGATATCACCTATAGCTAACGTGTTCCCTCCCGTCATTTTTTCTAACTCATGTATCCATTTTCTGGCTCCTTAAGTCAGCATTGGAAGCTTGTTTTTCAGGTTTTCCCGATCCATGTGTGGCCATGGAATATACTGTGGTCTCGCTCCTCCCTTCTTGAGCAACGAAAATTGGGATGCATAGCCCTCTCTCTCTTCTCTCATTGTTTTTCTATCTACTGCAGGAGTGATATTCTCGCATCTCCGCCTACCTGGTAATGTCCTCAGTCGACTCCCATAGGGTGGTGGAGACGCCCCCCTCAGACCGTACAATATTTCTTTGCGTCGGCCTGACTGTGTGGCTGATTCTGATGCCGTTGGTGCAGACACACTACAATCTGTCCATCTTATTCCCTTTCCCCTTGAGAAGCATCTTCTCTCGCCTTCCATTTCCTCATATTCCTCTCTTTCTGCATCTGATATTATCTGTGCCCAACTTGTGCAACTACTTGCATCCTCCTTGTTATTACTGATTTCCAACCTATCTAGGGATAGCTCTCTATTCTTACTATTTAGGAAGACGTCCTCAGCATCATAAAGCTGAATGCTCTCCAGGCGCTTGTCCTCCCCTCCCCCTTGGGGTGCTTGTGCTAGCCCCATTTTATCATATATTATATCAATCATTTCTCCGGTGCTTCTGTCGTAGAAGTCATCCTCGATATTTGCCCTAGACATGCCTGGCACTGAATCGTACTCAGGAAATAATTCTTTGATGTCTTGCCACTCTACTACTGGATCAGGTTTTTGAACCTCTCTATCCAGATATTGAAGATTGCATGCTCTCTGTCTTCGCTTATGTTCTATGTCGTCATTTAATTCTCTGCACTTCCTCTTTCTTTGCATTTCTACGTTCATTTGCTCTTTGTATTTCCTCATCCCTTTGTCTCTTTATTCTTATCTCTGGTATCTTTTGCTCATCTTCTATTCGCCTTAATTTCTGTCAGTCTTGATGATTAGATGCTCTCTGTTTATGATCTCCTTGTCTTTCTTGCTCTTTGCGATATAACTGCTCTCATCTCTGCCTATCTTTTTTCCCAAGTTTTTCGTCTCTCAATCCTTTTTCCTGTTCCTTTCTCCAATCTCTGTACATCGTCTAACTTCTCTTTTCAATTCGTGTCATCAATGCTTTTACCATCGAGTTTCAATAGAATCTGACCTCCCATCTATTTGTTCTGTGCAAATGCTATCTCATCAGTTCTATCCCCATTTCCTTTCCATCTCTTGCCTTCTCTCTCTGTATAAAGAGATGTACTTGTTTGTACCTGGTCTTTCCTCTCGTTTTCACCTCTCTCCTTGTCCCTTGGGACCTTGGAGGTGATATCTTTACCTCTGTCTTTGTCTGGGCTTTCATCACTACTTTGCTAGATGACTCATATGCCGAGTTACTGTACCCCGTGGCTGCTTTAAGCTCTCTTAGCGGGTATAATCCTTCATCCTTACTGACTTCGAATTTTGTTTCAGACGGGGCGGGTGGCGCGGAAGGCGTCTCACCCCTCTGTAGATATGTTAAGTATCCAATCTAACGGTGGCTCCTCCTCCTTGTCCTCTTGGTTCCAAAGCTCTAAATTAGCTAGGCGTTTATCTAACTTTTTACCTTTGTGTGTTGCGTGCAAATATGTTGTCGGGTGCTGTAGGACCGCTTTAGACAGCGATCCACCCTGGGGCCAAAGCATAAACATTTTGTTCAAAGTTCCATTAACCCATTCTGCACTGTACTTTTTCAGCTTGGGTGCATGTTTTGGCAACTGTTTGCAGAGGTGCACTAATGGAGTCATATCCTCCATGCTTAAATCTGTTCCCCTTTCCGTCATATAAAACTTGTTATGCCCTTGTCATGGTCATGAAGTCAGGGGTACAGGCATGCAGGGGTTGCATGCACAGGAGACCTGGGTGGACACTGTACTGGCGCCTTTGGGAGCAGGCCCATGAACAAAAGTAAACAAGAACATCCATTTAACACCAAAAAGCTTTTATTATGGACATAGCACTTCAGATGCATTAACCTCGAACATTCCATCCATTAAGCAGGACGCATTAACCTTGAACATTCCATCCATAAGCAGCCCCAAGTGTATTCTTGGATGTAGCTGCTAATGGACTGCCATCCCACGTGAACACTCTCTAGGAGTGGCATGGTGTGGCTGGTAAATCAGCCCTAATGGGCGTTGCCACGATCTCAGCTATATAAGCTGCCTCGATCCTCAAGACAGACGCTTCACGTTATTCTGCACTTGCAAGCAGCGTAACGCTCACCGTCGCCTGAGGTCAGACTTACCTTTGAACATCCTGCTTCCTAGACATCTTGCTTCCTGCAAGCATACTTACCAACTGGGGGAAGCTGTTCTTACCTGTACATCTCTTCGGCGAACCAATTATTCATCTTTACACTTTCTGGAATGCCGAAATCTTCATCTTGGCACCGCAGCACAAAACGCTCCATCATCGACAGCAGCGCCTGCAAGGAAAAACAGAAGACAAGGTTAGACATAAAAAAAAACAGTTAGTTTAAGGTTGCGCTTCGCCATACTTCGCGCTTTCCTTAAACCATCACTTAGCTGCTGTCGGACATTGCAGTAGCATCCATCTTCCACCCGGCCTTGTCTCGCGTCTCACAGCAACATTGAGGCTGCATTTCCATCTAAGGGAAGAAAACAGAAGAGAGACATTATTCGGGGCATAAATAGCAACATATAAAGACATTAAACAGAATGAACAGCATCACAAGAGCTCAAGAAAGACTTACCATTCATAAGAAGAAGCATAGTCGGAGCTGGGCTGGACTAATCCATAGCAGGGATCAGTGAAGAAACTAGATCCCATTCGACGTGCCCCTGCCAGAAGTAGCAGGACGGAGAGCTTATCTTCCATAATTCACAGGTGAGCTTTATGGGCCGGCGTATTCTAAAAAAAAACGTACTTTGGGGTGAAGGGTTCGAGAGGTAAAACAATCACAGATTGGCGCACGCACACACTCTTATCTCCACGCAGGAGCAGTATCACCACGTACCACCGCTCACAGCTTTTCTACTGAGGGAGAGACCTGAAGGGGGTGATTCAAGTTCAGGGAGGGCTGCAACCGTGCCCCAACACCTCCGCAGAGACCAGGTGAGCGTAACAGCCCTTCTGTTTCTTTAAACAACACCAACAATATGAGTGAGCACCAATCGTTGCAAGCTCCAATCCCGTTTTTTCCGCAAAATTATACTTCTTTTTTCAACCAACAAATATCAATTTGTATTCCACAATATCTCAGTTACTCAGTCGCATAATTTTTTATGCTTGTTCCTTAAAGGAAAAATGTCATCCTATGATGTCACAACACAAAACACATAAGACAGACATTAACGGACTAGAAAAACTCCAGCTGGCTACACAGAATTCTGCCCCTAATCTTACCCCGACATGGGGTGTAAGCCCATCCATTTCACATCATCTTAAACAGCTGTGGTCTCCTATTTATTCCTGTTTTATTCAGGAATATGGATGCAGGGTTTTTCTAACCGCTATATTAAGCTTAGAAATTTGGGCCTATCCTTTCTCTTCTCAGGTATCCTCCTGGTATCCCCCTCTTCTCGGGTGTCCTCCCCGGTATTCTTATCCACTACCTGGTCACCCCTTGAGTCTCTATTTCCTTCCATATATATATATATATATATATATATATATATACATTCTACTCTACTTCTAACTATATTTTGTTTTCTTTTCTTCCTCCTCCCTCCGTTACCTTCCCTTATTTGTTCTAAGGCATGCACGTTTGCCAATGTATTCAGTCTTTTTCACTCACCGTTCGCATGTTTCCTCTCTGGATGCTCGGGATCACTGCCTTCGTCACTGCCTCTCCTGCAGTTTGCCCGCTCAGCTGCCTGTAGAAGTGGGAAGGATTTTGTAGGGGAAAGTACAGGTCCCTTCAGGCCTTCACCTGCAGGTTTTGCTCTTTACTCTAACCAGAGCTTCACGGTCTACTTAGCCGGATAGCAAAGGACTTGTGATACTGCTGAGACCTAGAATTACTTCATGTGGACGGTCAATGGGTGTCTTATCTAATCCATAATCAATAACCATCTTCTGCTACCAAGTGTGCAGGAGGGAACCCAGCCGGCCCATAGGACTGGGATTTTCCCAAACAGCACTTTAAGCTGGAATAGCAGCACCCGTGAGATGGATGGGGATGCAGATTAGTACTCAAGCATCACATCAATAATGACATCTCAATGCTTTGGCAAAGGGTGTCCATTTAATGACAATTACAAAAAACAGGGAGTTATAAACATCAGCGGTTGCTCGATCTTCCTTCTCGCTTCAACTCCGATGAACTTCACAAAAATCATATGCTTTATACTAAAAACTCATCATCGCTGACATGAAACGCTAAAAATGTTGCATGCAATTCTATTGGTTATAGGAAGGTAACTTTACTATAGGTACTATATCTTTATACGGTAACAGGGAGAGGGGATTGGATAGAAAATGTCAGGTGGGGCAACTAAGCCCTTCCTTCAAAATGTCTAATGTAAACGTCACTAAAAGTACAACGTCTCATTGGTTCTACAGACTATAGGATCCTAGATCACTTGGTACATTGTGATTGGGTTGATACCACATCACCTTGTACTTTTCCACTTTGATTAGCAGCATGGAGAATTGTCGGCCAGGTGCAGGGTGCCCGTCATCTCCCCTAGCCTCCCACCAACCAGTACCACCATCTATCATTGACCCACTGGCCATGTGTCAATTAGTTTCTAATTTGTAGGTCACAATGCTGCCTCTCTGTCTGGGAGAACTCAGATATCTGTGTATGGCACAAGGCTGCGCGTAGGTGTGAAGGCCCCAACTCTTCTTGCTTGGCAGGTCATGCGTTTTTTTGGCACCGTGAAATCGTCTCCGTCTCTATGTAATTTTTGTATTTGATCTTAGTTTTCTGTCCACCAAATGCCTTCTGCTGTTTATCTCGACTCCTTTGAACAGGATACTCTGCTCTTGGCATCATAAATTGTATTAGCCTGTGTCAGCTAAGATGACCTTGGTTTCTTTGCACAGGTCTCATGCATCTGAGTTTCCTTTCTGTCTTTGGCTTTCGATTCCCGTGTCTGAGGGCCTTCGCTCCTGGGGCCTATAGTAACTTGCGGTTGGTTCTGCCCTTTTGCAAAGTGGACATATATGTCATATAAAGTGCTCCTTTTGAGGTAGATATGTCTATGTGGCGCTTGCCGCAATATAAGTTTCTACTAAGCATAGCAAGCTGCACAATTTCCTCAACTTTCTTGCCTTTCCAAGCATATGTACACGTGTAAACTGGTTGCATATCTTCATCGCTCTTATGGCATAAGCTTCTTATACTTGACATCGTCCTTTTAACTTCAACTCAGGATGTCTCTTATCCATGGTGTTTTGTCTCTTTTTGTCATTCACAGGTCGTCATTTTCTTTATCTGAGATCAGTCTGAGTTCTTTTGACGTCACCATTAATTTTCTTTAAAGACTTTCTTGGCCTCTTCAGGGACTGTACTCAGACGATCTTCATTCCGTTTTAATTGTTGATATGGTTTCCTCAATGGGTACTTTACTGTCCATGTTTTCTTTGGTTTTGATACTTCAATAGGTGCTGTCAGTCAGATCGGTACCGGGCAGAGCCCCACTGCAGCTCTCTGCTGGTTTATTTGCTCATTATACGTCACGTATCTTGGCGTGAACGTTCCTGGCACTTCAAAATGGGCTCTTTGAGTGCGGGTCATGCTTGGGACCTCCTCTACAACAGATCAATGTATGTCAGCAGTGTTATATCAAAAACATGATGCAAATAACAAAACAATTGCCAATGCTAGCAAGACATTGTCACAGGTAGAGATCAAATTTAGTGAATGTGAAGAAGCGCTTCTGACCGCTGTCTGGGCATTACAACATTTCCATCCCATAATTCAAGTGGAGCGAGTGATTGTTGAAACAAATCACCAGCCTCAGCAGTTCTTGCAAAGCAAGAGGATCAGATCAGGGAATTTGGCCCAGTCAAGAATCACTTCATGGACATTAGCACTTCAGAGATTTCCAGTAGAAGTGAGATATGGACAAGATAAAAATATCCCAGTTTCTCAAGGGGTAGCTGAATTGCATGATTATGCAGCTGTCTGTGCGCCTGACGAAACAGAGCTAGAGATACGTTTAAATTAATTTGAGCAATCCCCACAGAAGGCTTTCAATGAACAAAAATGTAAGGATTTTCCAACTGTGTAAGTAGATAGATGTGCATACCACGTAGAAAATGATGCTGAAAAAGAGCCTGTGGCAGGAATAGGAAATATGTGGTTTAAATGCAACAGCATTCCAAGAGTAAGTATGAGGATAGGCCCCAAATGCAGTCAAGTTGCAGAATTGGCCGCCATTTATAAGGCAATATCTACAGCAGTTTAAAGTAGACTTAAATAGTTTTAGTCACTGATTCTAGTTTTGTGGAGTATTTACCTGGATGGAAGTTGTAAGGTATGCTCAAATATAACAAGAAGCCACTAAACTATATACTCTACATATAGTATCTCAATAGAACAGAGGTATTGAAACTGTGGGGCGCGCCGCTCAGGGGGGTGCGGCTGAATCCCAGAGGAGGCCGCAAGAGCCCCGTAAGATATGTACAAAAAAAAGAATCGAACTTTTTATTTATTTTTTTTCTTTTTAGATTGGAGGAAATGGGCAGGGGTGGCACACATAGTTGGACTGGACCATAATACTGTTTCAGACACCAATGAAAAAGCGCCTCGCAGTTGCAAATGGATATTCATTCCTTTAGTCACAGGCTGTTTAAATAGTACCCATGGGGGTGTGTTTTTGTTAAAATGTAAGCAAATTGTGATATTTAAAGAATATTCATTCAGCAACAATGGCCAAAGCTACTAGCTGCATAGCCTGGTGGCTCATCCATAACGGGCGAAGGGGCATCCACCCAGTGGCACCCTCACCCCTTATGGAGGAGTCGAGGAGCCAGCCCAGTGAAACACTGAGCACTCCCTCAGCTGCTTTTTCCAGCTAAGGGAGTGCTCCTGGGCTGGCTGAACTGTCAAAGGGAAACACTGTTTCCCTTTGACAGTTCAGTTCCCCCGTCGCACATGCTTACTGAGCCATGCAATGCTGGGGGTGTTTTGCTTTGCCAGCCTTGCATAGCTCATTGGACATAATGGCTGGGGCACTTCAGGTCTGTATGTGCGAGAAGGAGCTCCTGCACTTCCTCGCACATACAGAAAGAGTAACCTGTAGTGGGGCATTTCAGCACCCACGTGCAGGCCCCTACAGAAAGTATGTTTATGGGTGTTCATTTATTTTTTATTTAAATATGTTTATGGGTGCGTGTATGCTTGTGTTATGAGTGAGTGTATGGTGATGGGTGCTTGCATGAATAATAGAGTGATTGCTGTGTGAGTGTGTGCGTGTGTGTGTTTGTTTGCTTTGGTCCGTTGAGCTGATTTTGGCGAGTGGGGGTAGAGGGGGGAAGGAGGATTGTACCCCCAGAACCCCTCTTGATTGGTTTGGTGCCCTTGCTGGCTCGGTCGCTATGGCATTTTTGAGGGAATTATTTATGCCCCTCCATTAAAAAAATTCAACAGCTCCCACTGGCCCTCGGACTGTGTTGGGAATGGGGTGGGGGAGCCCAGGGACTGTGGTGGGAGCAGGATGGGTGGGAGCACTGGGATAGTGGTGGGAGCAGGATGGGGGGAGCCCAGGGACTAGGGTGCGGTGAGGGTGCGCAATAGCTCATAGCAATTTCTATATATTGTCCATTTTGCATTTTCTGGGGGGCCCTGCCTGCGCAAATTTTGCTCTGGGGGGCCCAGGCCAAAGAAGTTTGAAGTCCACCCGCATAGAACCTATATGGGGGAATGTAACCTTATTAGCAACACTTTGTTCTCTCTTGTTAACCACAGGGGTTGGGTGTACAAGACATACCAGAAATCTGGCAATACTAGATTTAAACAGGAGTTTTTGACCAAGTCACGCCGTGGCAATTCGACTACATGGTAAGACCAGTGACCTATTTCCTGTGAGAAATAGGACTCTTCATTACTCCAATGAATTAGCATTTAGATGCGTCTTATTAATAATTTAATTAATCTCTGAACCAGTATACACTCTAAACCATACATCTCTTGTCATTCTTTGACAGAGAACAGAAGGACACCTTCAGTTCAACTTGTTTTCCATCCTGATGAAGGCCAACCACTTGCCAGCTTTATGGATCAGCTGATGAATAGCCGAAACACAGTAGTGTTGACTCCCTCTTTGTCCCCAGTTTGTAGTGTCAACACTGTCAATTGTGTACTGTTTTGTACCATATTCACATGTAATGTGTTCACCGAATCCCTAGATTTTGTAAGGGATGATACTTGTCCATCTGCATTCAAAGCCAGTTAATCTAACTGGACAGAATATCAATGTGTTATTTACCGATATTGTTTTGTTATTAATGTGTGTCCTGCTCTGAAAAACAATTTTGAAAATGACATTTCATGCATTAAAATAATTTGGCAAATAGCCAAATTGTTCATACTTTTACTGAGAGCAAAGTTGTTTCTCTGTATATGGTCAATGTTATGAGTGTACACAAGTTCAGTTACCGTGATAATTTTGCTATATAGTTTCAAACTTACCTGGGTAGATCAGGGCAAATCCAGGTGCCCTTTGTTTTTCTCGGGAAATGTAATAGGAAATACATTTCCCTATTCTGAATTTCAACAAGGGTAGCTGCACATTTCAACATCCACATTTTAGCAAAGGTCTGAATTTTAACTATGGCCAAGGACTCATGTGTGTGACTCATGTGTGAGACTCAGGCTGAATCTAATATTGGGAATGCACAGAACACATGCTAGAAAAAAAATCACTTTGCTCCACGATACCACGGTTGTGGCTGAGTTTCACTGAAATAAAACGAACATGAAAATAACATATTAATTGACCTAATGCATTAAACCTATAACAGATTCCCATACTAACATTTTGTGCAAACCAGTCCATGCTGGTTATATAAACTTGGCGCAGATTGATGGAAATGCATTGTAGTTTGGAAATGAAATAAACAAAATGTTCAGGCTTAAAGTTGTGCTGTGTCTGAATTGGGACATGGAAAATCAGACTTGTGGAATGTGAGATCCATTCTGCATTGTTTAAAAAAAATCAGAACAGGAAAACAGCACTGAGATGTAACTATGCTTCTGTTTCTAAGCGATGGGGATGGATGCAGTCAGAACATTCTTGAATTGGCTGACTGACAAAAGGGGAGGTGGTTTTGAATGACACAAGAGGTCTCAGAAAAAGGCTTTAAAAGGCTTGTAGAAGGAAAGGGTGGGGGATTTTTCTCTCACTCACTGGCTCGGGAGCTGTCAGCTATCTGAGGGGAAGTTGAAGGTGCTCTTGTCCTCTGGCTGACTTTGGGAGGAGGGTGTGGCAGAAAGGCTGGTAGAAGGTTGGTTGCCGGCATAAAGGGAGTGGACCAGATAAAGAGTTCTTCTGTCCGAAAACTAGAATGGGGTCGTGAGCAGTTCAATACACACACACACGATTAAAGATTTGTTCTGGTAAGTTCAGTCAAATTAAGGAGCATGTTGAGTGAATGCTTGATATTAGATAGTGTAGAGTGTGTAAATAATTTCATTTTTAGGTGCTGCACAGTGTAAACACATATAACTGTGTTCATGTTTCTCCAAATTTTGTTGCGATAAAACTCATATGTGAAAGAAGCTAGTTCTGTTGCCAAGATCAAGGCCAATGTTGGCAGAACTCTGGCTTTTATCGCAAACAGAATGTTTTGAAACCCATTGCAGGAAAGGCTAACTTTATGTTTGAAATACAACGTGGATCAACATGTCATTCTGTGTAACTTGCATATTTCTAACTTATGATAAAGAATAACAATTCGAAAAAGATGAGTTAGCCTCAGTGTACTTATTCTGCGCTCAGCTTTATTTGTTTGGCATACAGAGAGATGCAGACCGTGTGGTAAAATATAAAGAAAAGTTAGTCACTGTAAATTGTATTACTCTGAGAGGCTCTGAATAAATGTTCATGCCTCAGCTACATGGTAAATGTATTCTGAGATGCAAGGCAAAAGGGCATAATGTGGTATTGTAAATAAGATACCACTGAAGTGGATGAGATAATTGTTTAGAGTGCATTAAGTGCAGTATTTGCTTACCGTTAGTGATTTCAGGTATAAGAAAAATGATCAGGCGATACTCTGAAGTTAGGCTCACCACTATAACACGAAGTACCAAAAATACCACGATACCACAAAAATACCATGAAATACCACAAGTATAGCCAAAAAGATCTCTTACACCATTATTCCCACCCTTGTTTAGTGGGTTATCCAAGTAATGGGTGCCGTTAATGGCAAAAAAAGCCATATGATGCAGTAGACAGGGCCATCTCCTCCCCCTTTGGTGTGCCCTATGAGAGCCTCCCTGCTGCATCCGCGACTCCAGACAATTTACCTTGCCTGCCGTATGCCCCAGCATTGAAGTGTCCGCATAAGAAAATCGGGCCTTCATGATTCTTATCCCCCAATAAGGCCTCCATCTCCCTTAGCATGGTCGAAACTTCACCTGCATAAGGCGGAACATAGACATTTATATGCAACAATTCTTGGGGGTGAGGTAAGCACAACTGCTGAGGTAGGGTTGACTTTAGTCATGAGAATGTTCACCACGGATGTTGTTACTTCCATGATTCCCATTGAGTTTTTAACACCCAAGGCGAGGCCCCTTTGGGCCAGTCTCTAGGCCCATGGCTCACTTGACGGGTAATGAAGCGCCATCTGTCCACCACCAGCAGAGCTCATAGCCATTTCTCCTGAAGCAACATTACAATAAGCCCATCTACATAACTGAATAACCCATGCCCCTGAAAGAGATGGGTGTGCTCCCTTGTGTTCCAGCTCAGCATCAAAAGGGCTAAGTTAGGACAGTGGTTAGGATTGTGTAACCCCCCCTAATTTCCACCAAGGATGCCAACCAAGCCCAATGGGATTTGTCTTCCCGGGCACCTTGCCCCGCCTCCGTAGAGCACCTTTGCGTCTTTTGGGACAGAGTCACGATAGGGGCTTCCGAAGCCTGTACCTACTTCACGACCTCTCTATGCAGCTCGGAAGAACTGAGCAATAAAACCTTTCAAATGAATGATGGTACAATCATATCCCAATTCATAAATAGCTCCACAATATAGTGCAAAGTACTTTCAGAGTAAAAATACACAAGGGACGTAGCTTAGTTAGCTTCCCCCCAGATGTTCATGATCTTAATGTCATTGCTATGTATAAACCGCAAGGGAATAACAGCATGTAGAAGGTTCAGAACTTGTGCCTGATTAAAAAAAAAGCTGTTACCCTTGCAAAATACGCTTTTCATCTGCAAATCCTTTATCGGGTTTGCCACAGGACGTTGGTTTGAAGCAGAAACAGCCAACTGGCTTTAGGCATCCCCATTTCCCAAATCGGCTTGCCTTATGACACTGGTACTGTCCTTGTGCAGACTTCCACACCCCACATCTGGATTGGCTGAAATGAGGACCTCCAAGTTGTATACAGTGTCCGTCTTTTTCCCCCCAGACCCACCAGAGTTCAGGGAAGCCTGGGTTGCTGGACGACCACGTCCTTGCTGCGTGTTGCCCTTCCTCGCCTGGGCATTAGATTGGAGCTCAGCGTGTGGGCTCTTCAACTGCACCTTACATGGCCCATGCAGAGATCCCTGGCCTGTAGCTCCGTTGGAGGCAGCACCCTCTACTTATTCCACTTATTGCGAGATGACTACTGCACAGTTTGTTTTCGGGACTGCTTTGGACTCCTGCCCTTCTTAGATGTCGTGCTGCTACTAACTGCTTGGCTGGTAGATGCCACACCAAGACCCTTCTGCGGCGAGGAGGTAATCACCAACACCGTGGCCATATTCTTTTTTTTGTCTGCAAGATTTTCATACATCAGCCCTGTTTTGTTGCCCTCATTCTTGTCCGCTGATACCAAGCCATAGAGTCCAGTACACAGGGCGCCACAGCCTCCACACCAGGGACACCCCTTTTCAAGACTTTCTTGTGTGTCATTTTGAAGCAAAGTCAGTATGTATCAATTTCTTTCCATATAGAAGCCACGCCTCTGCATAATAGTGAGAGACTTTCATGAGCTCATCTAGGGGTTGCGCAATCTTATCCAAGTTGCTGCACAAAACGTTCAATTTTTCCGCTGTGGCCTCATACTTATACGTTAGTTCAGTCAATAGGGATGTCATAATGGAAAATATGACCACAGATGAGCTACTGGCCTCCGTGTCTTGTGATGAGGTACTCAGAGCTTAATCTGGTTTGTCAGCACCATCCACTCCCGCGGAAAGTTAGATGTCAAAAGGCCTGGGAAGGAGTTGGTCAAATCCATTAATTTCAAGTTAATAGTACTAATTTCTCGGACATCCAGGGAGATTTTATCAACTTGAGATCCACCCACTTGTGTATGAGCGGAGTCGTTCATGGTAATCTTGGCCTTCCCACCAGTTTCACTCCTATTCACTGGTGTACACAACATGGGGGAGCTAGAGAAATGTTGAATACATCTGTTCGTGCTAGGGGTAATCAAGGTCTAAACCATAGTTTCTATAGTCTTATAGCCCAGGCAAGGGACTGATACCATGAGCTCTTCCTTCAGCTCGACACATAGGTCTTCTGCCGCCTCTTTGCTTGAAGATGCTAATAATCTGTAATCATTTTTTTGGGTCTGATTTGCTTCACTCAAGGACCTCTGTGAGCCTCACAGTTCTTTGATGGCATCTCCAAAATGATTGGGTATAAATCAAAATGCTTTCGCTTAACACTTCCGTATGGGATGGGCTCAGAGCTGACGTAGACATTAGACCAGCCCCACAACAGAGGGGAGTAGACTAACAAGGCCCTCTTCTTCATACATAAGAACTAAGGGAGGGATAGTCCCTTAAAGCATTATGTGGATTGGGACATGCAAAAAAATATGTATTTTATGCCAACGGTATCCACTATGCTATTTCAAAGAGTCTGAAATGAGTTAAGTTAATTTGGTCTTGTGTGTATCGAAAAAAGCAGATATCAGAATTATTGTAAGCCACTGTAGATACTGAAAACAGTCCTTCTTATTAGAGAAAATGTAATAGAACATTTTGCAAAACCAACATTATTGGCATATTGAGTTTGAAAAAAGCATAGCTAAAACAATAAGCAAACATAAATTACAAGCAATTGTTGAAACAAATTTCCAAAATGAACCAAAATCACATAAAGACAATAACAAATCTTAAAAATAAACACAAAAAGGAGATTTGGCAGAATTTGGAAAATTGACAAGTCTTTAAAGCAATAAATGCATAGAGAAAAAAGAGAAAGAAAAGAAATTCATGCAGCCTAAATTAGTATTCCAAGTGCCGCAGTTCCATAGAAGCAGGTTTGCCGACGTGTTAGCGTTAGGAAGAAATCCAAAGGCATTAGAAATGAGCTCAAACAAAATTTAGTTCAAAATAGGGTCTTCCTATCCATAGTAGAAATAACATCCATGTCACGTTTCGGAAATGCCCCCTGCTGGGCATGATATTTAGATTGAAGCCTTCCTCAGGGCGAGAACAAGGAGAGAAAGAAACAACTTGACCCTGTGTGGAGGCAGACAGAGAAAGATTTGAAAAAGATTTTAGGCAGTATTTTCAGATACTAGTGGGCTTGAATAAATCACATATTTGGATTGCAATAATTAGAAAAAAGCTGGTGGGAGCATCATCCTTACTCTTGTCATAGGCAAGGACTGAAACAGGTGCTCACTTGGCCGGGGCTGTAGTCCCCCACTGATGCAGAACGCGCAACACAGACCTTAAGGCAACCAGGCTTCAAACCCTCTATACTTGGACAGGTTCTGAAAGGTTGAATAAATCAATCAGATCTCGGGGTAGATCGAGAGGGTTGTGTGAATGTGACACATGCGCAGAGGTGTCCCTAGTACAAGTTTCTCCTACCTTGATTAAGGAAAGTTGATTCTTAAAACCCAAATATAGGGGATCCTCGAGTAAGTAAATATCAAGGTATGCGGTTTGAGCCGGCTGGGCTCGCTGCAGTAGAAGAACTCGTCCGGTGTGTGCCTCGCTGATCAGTACCCGTGTTGGCTTGACAAATAGCCTGGTAAACGAAGAGAGAAAGAGGGCAGAGGACACCCGATGGTTACATCGTATTGAAGTGCCGACTCATGCGAACACGGAAAATGTGCACCATCATGCGGTAAACATGTGTACCTGACTGTGAGTAAGATTGAAATTTCAAGAGCACTAGTGCACGGCAGCCTCGCTGTGCATCCAGTCCTTCGAATCCCTCGGGCGGTGCAGAGCCTTCATTGCCTCGAAAAGCTGAGTCACGATATCACATAGACACCGCCGTTACTGCAGAGGGTGTGTCTCAAGGAGCGCACATCTGATTGGATGGACAGAACTTCCTGGCTGTCCAGTGTACTCGCGCATGGATTTGTGCGAAGCTCTATCAATCACTGTCGCTGCGAAGATGTATTCACTGGTGTACACAACATGGGGAGCTAGAGAAACGTTCAGTAAATCTGTTCATGCTAGGGGTAATCAAGGACTAAACCACAGTTTCTATAGTCTTATAACCCAGGCAAGGGACTGATATCATGAGCTCTTCCTTCAGATCGACACATAGGTCTTCTTCCGCCTCTTTGCTTGAAGATGCTAATAATCTGTAATAATCTTTTTGGGTCAGATTTGCTTCGCTCAAGGACCTCTGTGAGCCTCACAGTTCTTTGATGGCATCTCCGAAATGATTGGGTATAAATCAAAATACTTTTGCTTAACACTTCCGTATGGTATGGGCCCACAGCTGACGTAGACATTAGACCAACCCCACAACGGAGGGGGGTAGACTAACAAGGTCCTCCTCGGCAGCATTCGTATCCCGTTTCTCCTCCTCTACTGATAGAGTGGAACGTGAAAAGTCCATTCTTGGGCGACACCTTTCCACCGCAGCCCGTTTGGCGATACCGGCCGCAGACGTAGCACAATGCTTCTGCATTGTGTGTGAACTGAAATTTGAAAGGGGGGGTAAATGTACTGTGAGCCCTGCAGTTAGTGACTGGTTCAGCTATGTTGTTTCCAAACGACAAGGCAGTCCCAATCCTGCAGCACTTACCGCAAGTGGGCATCCCGGTGCTCCGTAGGTCATCAGCAGCACCACCACAGTGTGAGCTGGATCATCCACCAGTGCTATTCGCGCCCTGCACCCAGACACCAAGACACTCTGAATCCCTCCTCTACGCTCCACTCTGCAGGGTGGATTAGTAGGCGGGTGCGAGTGTTCAGAGGGATAGATCAGGAATAAAAGACTTCTGTTAGCTGCAAAATTCACGGATAACCTCCTGCACACCGTGTACACCAAGACACTCTGCTCAGTTACTTAAATATGCACTGAAACACGTGTCTGGGGATGCTGTTGGTACTCTTGTTCAGAGGAGAATTGCCTAGCATTTCGGTGCTGGACTGCCCCAGGGCAGGACAAAGACTGATATGTTTGGGATATTTCTTCTCTGTGAAAGATAGTGAGCTAAAGACTCTGGGTAAGTCCCTCGTAACCAGGACTAGTGTCTGGCAGAGGGACTCCCAGGACCCCCCTTGTCAATTTGCATGAATGAGATTCTACATGATATTGTATGCCTTACATTCAGCCTGTTTTAGGGAGCTAAACCCTACTATTTCAAGGACTTTCATATCATTCCACATCCACGACACACCATTGATGGCCATGTCCATCAATAACCATTCCAGTTCTGTCAAACAACTAAATGTATCAAACGAAGGGTTTATATTCTGCAAATGCATCTCTGGCATGTGAACCAACGCAATGCATTAGTTGTACTTACTTCTTAGGACAACACATTTGATATTGCGTTCAGGAGGCGTACAACCTTAATACAAAATAACAGGCGTATAGTTTCTAAATAATATAGAGGTAGGGGGCGTTTAAATATCTAATGGACAACTCCAACGAATGTCACCTGTCAATGAATCCATTAACAAGTTAAGAAAAAACAGATATAGAAAAAATGAAAATAATATTTCAATTGATCGTATCGAAGCAGGAGTGTACAGCAAATGACCTGCCCGTCTACTTTTCAGCACTTAGTAGTCAGCCATTGTCACTGCTGAATCCTGATGTAGTGCACTTTCTCATAGAATCTGTGCACAGCATTTATGTTGAATAAATGCAAGCAGCAGATACATAATGGCAATGCTTGTAGAGGCTGGAGCAAGCAAGCGATGCCCTGCCTGGGAGGAGAGAGAGAGAGAGAGAGAGAGAGAGAGAGAGAGAGAGAGAGAGAGAGAGAGAGAGAGAGAGAGAGAGAGAGAGAGAGAGAGAGAGAGAGAGAGAGAGAGAGAGAGAGAGAGAGAGAGAGAGAGAGAGAGAGAGAGAGAGAGAGAGAGAGAGAGAGAGAGAGAGAGAGAGAGAGAGAGAGAGAGAGAGAGAGAGAGAGAGAGAGAGAGAGAGAGAGAGAGAGAGAGAGAGAGAGAGAGAGAGAGAGAGAGAGAGATCCAATCACCGGCAATACCCATCTAATCATATACTTCAGGCAGCCTCCGTCGCAGTACTCCCTGCTTTCTTCCTCGGGCTGATTCTAGTCCTTGAGATGGAATGCAATCCTGACAATACATACTCTGACAGATTTACCTATTGAGCACAAATCCTTAATTGCCCATCTTCGTACAGCGGGATCTCAGAGAGTACATTTTATTTGACAACAAACAGATCTGCAAGAAAACAGACACTGGCCCTCATTACGACCCTGGCGGTAAGGGGTTTACGCCAGCGTTAGCTGCGCCGACCCCTTACCGCCAACTACGAGTTCCCAGAGCGCCATGGTCATTTTTCCGCCCGCTTTTTGCGGGCGTAAAAATCCATGGCGCTATGGGACCTCGGTGTTAATTACGCCACCGTAGTGTACGGTGGCGTAATTAACACCTTCCCCACTCCCATTGAGCCCTATGGGGTCGAAATGGGAATGGGGAAGGGTAAATGGGTCAATGGGGACTTACCGCCCCGCCGACCTCGGAATGGGGCGGTAAGTCCGCCATCCGCCATGGCGTAAAGGGACTTTGCGCCATGGCGGAAAAGTCCGCCGATGGCGGAAAAAATCTGCCAGGGTCGTAATGAGGGCCACAGTGAGCAAGGGTTATTATCATAGAGAGAGAGAGAGGGGGGGAGTGGGCGCGTGTGTGTGCGTGCGCGAGCGCGTGTGTGTGTGGGTGTGTGTGCTTGTTGGCGGATGCTTGCCTGAATATGCTAATTCTTTTTCTCATCGTCATGCAACCTTTCCAAATTATGCCCCAAGCTTTAGTATAAGCTCTATTAACCAAGGTTGCTAGTTGCCCAATTATGTGTTATAACATAGCTGCCAACATTATCCTTTACAGGAGCCACTATTCCAATCCTGGTTTTAACTTACAACCCAGGCGGTAAGTTCCCTACTTTACCACCATGGTGTAAACTCTGTTTACACCATGGTGGATGGCGGATTTCCCGCCCCATTCCAAGGTGAGTGGGGCGGTAAATCCCCATTCCCCATTTATCCTTCCCCATTCCCATTTTTGCCCCATAGGGCATAATGGGAGTGGGGAAGGCGCTAATTACGGCACCGTAAATTACGGTGCCGTAATTAGCACCAAGGCGGGTTAGCGCCTGCATTTTAACACCTGCTAAAAGCAGGTGTTAAAATGGTAATCAGGCGTTAAGGGTTAACGGCGCCGACGATGCCGTTAAACCCTTAACGCCTGGGTTGTAATGAGGCAGTCCTAGATTTATAATGGGGCTATCTAAAATACAAATCCCAGACTGCTAATTTATGTGCGGGTGAATAGCTCAGCGGCAACGCCTTTATTACAACCCAGGCGCCTGATTACCATTTTAACACCTGGTTTTAGCAGGCGTTAAAATGCAAGGCGCTAACCCGCCTTGGTGCTAATTACGGCACCGTAATTTACGGTGCCGTAATTAGCGCCTTCCCCACTCCCATTATGCCCTATGGGGCAAAAATGGAAATTGGGAAGGGCAAATGGGGAATGGGGATTTACCGCCCCACTCACCTTGGAATGGGGCGGTAAATCCGCCATCCACCATGGTGTAAACAGAGTTTACACCATGGTGGTAAAGTATGGAACTTACCGCCTGGGTTGTAATGAGGCCCTTTGGGAAGCAACACAAAGGAGAGCAACACAGGTCCATCCGGCTTAGAGACTGGTCTTCAGTATTTAGCGTGCTATTAAAGATTAATGAATTAATTTTGCGCACAGATGAATGTCGGTTTGCCGGATGTGAGAGTTGAACGTGTGCAACTCATCAAAATACAGGGAACAACATTAAAGAAAAAATAGCATCATGGACACAATTTAACACATATGGGTCTGGACTGCTCCCATAAGTGTCAGCCTCAGACCGATTTTCATATAGTCATTAACCTTCATTAGCACCCTGGAAGGGGTTACTGCCCAATCAGGATGCTCGGAATGGTACAAGCCAAGTCGTGAGCAGCCTGGGTGCTGCTAGCCAGCTCTCCCTTCCCTTCCCTGGTTCCCCTGCACCCATTAGCACCAGTGTAGATCCTAATTTTTAAAAGAAACGTACCTTCAGGAGGCCATTTCCGTGCTGCTGACGTCACAGCCAACAACACAGAAACGGGCTTCGAAAATGGAGCGAGGTGCTGCACACAAAGATAAGATTTTGTTTTTAATTCGTTATACTCACTCTTAGCACCCACGTAGGATCTACATGGTTGCGAATGGCAATATAACCTTCGAGGGTGGTCCAGCCCCTTGGGTATAATTAAAGCCCCCTTAACGGCACAGACACATTTTTTTCGAAATTGCCAGACAAATTCCCATTGTTATTGATTCTCGTCCATCATTCTTTTGATGTTTGTAGTTACTTTTCTTAAATAGTAGAGGGTGGTCCAACACGTTTAAAAGATGCGTGGGAGAAGCACGTGACCCCCTGCAGATGGGACATGGCATTGCAGTTTGGGCTACAACGCGCCAAAAGGTACGGGCCAAAGAATGGTGTACATCACACGTGGCCACTCCTGCAGGTTTGCAAACTGGCTGTCAATAAACAGCAGGTCAGCTGCGCAAAGGGATTTATAATGGTTCTGATAAATTCACAGCTCACCATTGTACACGTTTTTGGTGTCTGTTGTATTGTGATGTCTTCATCTTGAATACATTGCACTGACAGATAATAAGTACATTCAAATAATATTGCACTTCCCCTAAAATCTAGTTCAATATTATCTCGATAATTAGGAAGAAGGAGTGACGCTAACTACCGGGTTGCCATTTTGTGTTCGTAATACGGACAATAGCTGTATAAGCAAAAGGGGCCTAAAAAAGAGAAGCCCTGTATGCTGTTCAATACCAGCATGAGCAAACCCCTGCCACAAGCAACGCAAGTTTCCCTCAGAATTTAGCAGGCTCTTGGGGCTGAAGGCAAATTGGAAAGAGACAGAAAAGAGGTGCCGAAAACATTTTTTGAGATTACTTATTCAAGTAAAAGTTGTCAAGTTATTAATTTGAAAAGATGCAAATTCATATATAGGAAATGTATAGATTGTCAATCAATTGGTCTTTAATATTAGGCACTTGGAGCCAAATAATACACATGTAAAGATTGTCAAAACAATGGCTGCACTTAGCTTTTGCATACGCATATTCACACCCAGGCTACACCCCACGGCAGAGCACTGTGCTAGAACTGCCTCTGATATGTTATTTTCTGCAGAATGGGACTGTTAGTTGTATGTGATAGTGTTTACAGTATTTTAAGAGTTACACATTTAGACTTTTACTTTCGGTCATTTAATAAGAACTGTATTGTTACAAGAAAAGATAACTATGTACATTGCCCCAGTTCTTCATTTATGGCCAAACCTTCCATTAGCGGACAAACTGCCAAAAGCTCTTTCCTAAATGTCACACCAAAGAAATTCAATGTGTGGTTTGTCAAACGGCCAACACAGACTACAATTGAGTATTTTCTGATGGTAAGCGGTTTAAATATGTTGTGATGTTAGAATCATTTTTCAAAACTATTAAGTTTAATTAACACATGAGTAAATTATTAAATGGACACAATGTGAACAAAATAACAGTGAGACAATAATGATAAAAAAACACATGGTTGTATACAAAATGATTTACATTCCTGCAAGTAACACTCCCTAGGGACAATATAGATCCACACATTGTTCAATTCATTAGATAAACCAAACAGTAAACGTTTCGCAGCAACCCACACAGAAGAACTTTCACTTTCCTACAAAACGGCTTAAATATACTTTATTTATTATAATCTAATCCAATACAGACTAGGGCCTCATCACAAGTTGGGCGGTATCCTCGGCGGTATTACTGCTGGGGCTATTAGCGTTACCGCCAAACCCCCCAGTTCTATTTGCGCCAGATCATGAGTTTGACAGAACGGTAAATCCACATTCCCCATTGGGCCCATTCGGGAATTCCCCATTCCCCATTGGGCCCAATGGGGAATTGTTGGCGCAACTACCACCGGTGGTATTAGCGTGGCAGTAATAGCACTGAAAATCGACAAAATCATGGCAGTTTTGCCCCCAGCTCAGAGTTGAGGGTAAATCCTGCCAAACCCATGAGTTGGTGGACCCTTATATGCGGCGGTAATAGCATTACTGCCGCATTTAAGGGTTACCGCCAAACTCGTGATGAGGCAGTAAGAATGAAATGACTTTTTCGTTGAATTTTCTGACCCCACATTTACATAAGTGATCAGTGCAATCAGATTTCATACCAAATCCCCCACCAAACATCTTTAGTGTCCAGTAGATGAATGACACTGGGCCTCATTACGAGTTTGGCGGTAGCTGTGCCCTTAATAAGTGCACAGCTACCGCCAAACTCGCTGTCGGCCCCGGCACCCACGAATGGGCCATTACCGGCCCATTACGAGATGAATGGGCTGGTAATTGCCCATTCATGGGTGCCGGTATGGCCGGCCTCCTGATCCCCATTCTGCCCCATAGGGACATGCGTGGGAGGTTTTCACTACCCGCAAGCCGACACAGCCACAGCTCCGAAGCCCCTCTTACAAGGTGCAAAAGCGGCCTACCCTGCTATCTAATTTACATGCATAGCCAAGTGACTCAACCCACAGAAGCATTAGCATCTAGTTCATACCGACCTGAGTCCAATCATCTTTCCCAGATCCTAGCCACAGCAGGATACATAAGTCTCCACCAGTACAACTGACGGCGCCTGTCTACTCAGTTGTATTCACAAGCCAACATTACTAAGGTTGTCAGGAATCTGAGGAAAGCTTCAGGTCGGCGCTTCTTGCTTTGCAAGAGGCGATAAACTACATTTCCCATGAGGCGTGGGAGAGGTGTAGTTCTTCTATCGCACGCTACAACAGCTGCTAATTAGCAGCAACGGTTAAAACTCGCCGCCGCCCGTGCCTCGGTGCAGGTAATTAATGATTGTTAGCACGGGCGACGGCAGTTTAGGAGCAGGCATGCAGAAACATTCTCAGACGCCGAAGGACTCTTGTAGTTTCCCCGGGCCGCGACGGTGACGAACAGCTGAACAACTACAGGCCGCGGCGGTGATGCGGGCTCCCATAAGCTTTGGGCATCGCTCTTCAGGGTCCGGATGTCCTTGTGAGGCATCCGGACCATCAGTTAAGTGTTTTCATATTCTGGCGTTGCTATATGCTTACTTGTTTATTAATTGACTACTTCAACGTTGTAGTGGGTGTGTGAGGTAACCCGCCCTAAGATACATGCCATGCATTAGACTCGCCATGTGTAGAAACATGCTATAAAACTCTGAACGGATAAAACTGGTCACTGGGAAGGACTATGTAAAGAACACGCATGGGTCCACACCGTACAAGGGCATGTTAGTGTGTGTCTATTTTCCTAAATCATTGTTTGTGGCTTCATTGTGCCCGACGGGCCATGTGTCTCGTGTCTTCATAACAAGGGACACCCTTTTGTTTGTGCCATTTAGCTTGTAAGCAAATCTATGTGTGTTCAAGAATTGACTGTCCAAGTCCTACGTTATGTTCAATCCATATGTTATGTTCCAAGTCTATGTTCTAGGTTATTCGCTTGTATTCTATGAGGTGCAAAGTGGAGTTGAAAGAGCTATTATGATTTGTGTGTAATACGGTCATTACAGGTATAGGAGGGCAGGTTAGGCGTTCAGGAAATAGAGTTTCAGGTTCAGGAATATCTCTGTATTGTATGTATTTGCTTGTGTATGTTCCCCTCCTTTCCTTTGTCACTCCATCCCCTTTTCCCTAACTCCATCTTCCCCCCATTGGCTGCCACGTGGCTTCCTGTGATATCAGTCTTCAGGCGCCCGTGCCAACCACGGTGGGAGGGGTCAATCTATTTGGTTTCTGTGGTTCGGAAGAGGGGATTGGACCCCTATTCCATTATAAGCTTGACAGAATTACCTGCCCCCGATTTCGGGGTAATTGAGCCACCCAGGTCAAATGGATACGAATCCTCCCCCTTTAGCAGATGTGCTAAAAGCACTACAAGACATACAAGTAGAATTGGTACAAGCTAGGCAAGAGTCTAGTATATTGAAAGCTCAGGTACAAGGGTTGGTCGCACAAGGCACCCCGCTGGATGCTGGAACTTCTACGGCAGGGCAAACTGGTAGAGTCCCGCCTACTGTAATTGTGCAGCCCTCTAATAGCGTGCCATTAGCCGCACCAGAAAGATTCACAGGAGACCCTAAGAAATACATGACCTTTTTAACTCAATGCAGACTTCATTTTTTGTGCAAACCTAAGGCGTTTGAGACAACACAAGCTAGAACAGCATTTGTTATTTCTTATTTAACTGGAGATGCAGCAGCATGGGCTATGCCGTTGGTGCAAAAAGATGATCCATTATTATATAATTGGGATGGTTTTCTAGTGGAGTTTGGTAGGTTATTTGATCGCCGAGAGGTGTCTTTGGCTCAAGACAAAGAATTATTAGCTTTAAGACAAGGAACACGCGACTTGGTTTCGTATGTTACCCAATTTAACAGGTTGGTGATTGAAACTGATTGGCCTGAGAATAAACAGACTGTGTTGTTTTATCAAGGGCTCAAAGAGGAATTGAAGGATGCTATTGCTCAAGTAGAACCTCAGCCTATTACATGTACCGCCATGATTGACTTATCCCTAAGATTGGACCATCGTATTGGAGAACGCAAGGGGGAGAAGAAATGACCAGAAGTGTTGTCTTTTGCTAGGGCGGATCGGGGTAAGGAAAACAGCGATACAGAAGGAGAACCTATGCAAATTGGTGGAATAAGGGGGCCCTTGCCTGTTGCAGAAAAAGAGCAATGGAAGGCTAACAACTTGTGCCTTTATTGTGGACAACCAGGACACTATATTAGAATTTGCCCGAATACTCCCAAGAAAGGAGCAGGGGTGGATAGAAGCAAGGTTGAGACGGGAAAAGGACTGGGCCGGCCTTAGGGGGAACAAAGGCGACAGGCCCAGAAATTAATAGGTTCCCCAATTGGATTGCAAATACGACAGGGAAAAGAAATTCACATTTGTACATTTTGGTGACTTTACTCTTTGCCTGTACTAAGCAGTTAGTGTCTGCAATGGTGGCCTCAGGCGCCACCGGTAATTTCATTGACATTGGATTGGCAAAAAGATTGGGTTTACCTTTAAAGGAAAAGGCCCAGGTTGAGGGGGTGCAATCAGTGGATGGATCACCATTGGTTTCAGGACCCATATTTCAACAAACTAAACCCATTCTAATGAGGTGCGAGTCTGGACATATAGAGGAAATTGTATTTGATTTAATAGCGGCACCTCAGTTTGGGCTCATTCTGGGCATGCCTTGGTTACTTAAACACAATCCCAGGATTGATTGGATTAAACGGGAGGTGGTATTTGCAGGAGTGGAGTGTGAGGGTCACATGGAGGAGGAGGTGAGCACCGCATTATATTTGGCAGACCAGGTGGCAGAACCACAAATGGTGGGAGCAATGGCTATGAGTATTCCAAGTCAGTATCAAGATTTAGCTAAAGTATTTGACAAAGGGGGAGCAGACAGGTTACCACCCCACAGATCTTATGATTGTGTAATTGAATTAGAACCAGGGGCTAAATTACTTTGTAGCAGAATCTACGCTTTGACTGAAAAAGAAAACCAGCATTTACGTGAATACCTGGATGACAAGTAAGGGATTTATTAGACACACCTCTCCTGTGTCGTCACCTTTGTTCTTTGTCCCAAAGAAAGAGGGAACACTTAGGACATGCATTGATTACAGAGCATTGAATAAGGTGACAGTGAAGAACAGGTACCCCTTGCCTTTAATTTCAGTGTTATTGGATCAAGTAAAAACAGCAGTGGTTTATACCAAATTAGATTTGAGAGGGGCTTACCATTTGATCCGAGTGAAAGAGGGGGATGAGTGGAAGACAGCCTTCAGGACTAAGTTTGGTTTGTTTGAATATCTTGTGATGCCTTTTGGTTTGTGTAATGCTCCGGCAGCATTTCAATACTTTATGCAGGAGGTGTTGAGTGAGTTTCTAGATCAGTTTGTTATAGTTTATATTGATGACATTTTAATTTATTCCTCTTCTGAAAAACAACACATAGAGCATGTGAGAGCAGTGTTAACAAAATTACAAGACCATCAGTTGTATGTAAAACTGGAAAAATGTGCCTTTCATACCACTCAAGTGGAATTTCTTGGTTTTATTTTGACTCCCTCGGGTATTGTGATGGACAAGAAAAAAGTACAAGCAGTTACAGAATGGCCAGCGCCTCAATGCATCAAGGATATCCAGTCCTTTTTGGGTTTTGCAAACTTTTATAGGTGCTTTATATCAAAATTTTCACAAATCGTTACCCCCATTACCAAATTATTGAGGAAAGCCACTAAGTTTGATTGGAACACCGAGGCAGAAGTAGCTTTTAAAGAGTTAAAGAAAGCATTTACATCAGCTCCTGTATTGAGACACCCTAACTCAGAAAAACCTTTCCAAGTAGAAACAGATGCTTCTAAAGTGGCTGTTGGAGCAATATTGTCTCAAAAGGATGAAGAAGGAGTATGGCATCCAGTAGCTTTCTACTCTCGCAAGCTTACTAGCTGTGAACAAAACTATTCAATCACTGATAAAGAGTTATTGGCGATTAGAGCAGCATTTTTGGAGTGGCGACATTATTTGTTGGGGGCCAAATATCAGGTTACAGTGGTCACTGATCATAAAAACGTACAATACTTCAAGACAGCTCATACATTAAGTCCAAGGCAGTTAAGATGGTCACAGTACTTTAATGAGTTTAATTTTGTAGTCACTTTTAGACCAGAGAGAAAAAATGGTAAGGCGGACGCTTTATCCAGGCAGCAAAATATGGAAAGAAGTGTAACCGAAGTGAAGACTATCATTCCTGCGGAAAAGGTTGTAGGAGCAGTAATGACTCAATTACTGAGACAAGTAAAACAAGAAATGAAAGGAAAGGTCCAATTGAATTGGGGAAAAAATCCTGCAGAAACATTCCACAATGGGCTTCCTTATTATGCAGGGAAATTGTTTTTACCGACGCTCGCCTTGCAGAGGAAGGCGATGCATTGGTGTCATAATTCACCTTTAGCAGGACATTCAGGAAGCAAAAAGACCCAAGGGTTGTTGGAGAAATATTTCTGGTGGCCAGGGTTAAAACAAGATTCTATGAAGTACATTCAAGAGTGTGAAACATGTGTACGCAGTAAGTCAGACCATAAAAAAAAGGCAGTGTTACTCAAGCCACTACCCACCCCGGAGAAGATTTGGACACATATATCCATGGATTTCATTACTGATTTGCCTCCGGATGATCAGTATGACACAATCTGGGTGGTGGTTGAATATCTCTCTAAACAAGCCCATTTCATGCGTTGTAAAGGAATCCCAGGAGCAGGGAGATTGGCGGAATTGTTCTTGCAACATGTGGTCAGATAACATGGACTACCTCATAGTATTGTATCTGATAGAGGCCCTCAATTTACTTCCAAATTTTGGCGTGCTTTTTGTAAAATGTTAGGCATGGAGTGTGCGTTGTCCACCAGTTATCACCCACAGACGGATGGACAAACAGAGAGAGTCAATCAGACGCTGGAACAATATTTACGGTGTTATTTAAGTGAGGGTCGTGAATCTTGGGTACAATCTTTGTGGTTGGCTGAGTTTACTTATAATAACACTGAACACGCTTCTTTGGGTATGTCTCCAAATGTGTGTTTGTATGGTCACACACAGAATATGTTACCAGAACATCTACCTTATATGGAGAATATTCCCATGCTTCAAGATAGAAAAGAGGTACTACTATATCTCAGACAGAAAGCACGAGCCAATTTAGACCAGGCTAAGGAACAATATAAGAAATATGCAGACCGAAATAGGAGAGTTGCTCCTCAGTATAAAGTGGGGGATAAGGTCTGGCTTTCAACACACAATTTTCCTTTAAAGGGACCCCGTAAATTTGCCCCCAGGTTTATTGGACACCATGAAATTGTGAAATGTATATCTACGGGGGCATGCAAATTAAAGTTGCCTAATACGTTAAAGATACATCCAGTGTTCCATGTGTCTTTGCTTAAACCTGCAGCTCCGGGAACGCGAGTACAGTGACCTCCAGCAATTATCAAGGATGGACAGGCAGAATATGAAGTAAAGAAGATACTGGACTCAAGATGGAGACAGAATTGTTTATGGTATCTCATCCAGTGGGTAGGATATGGACCTGAGGATTGTTCATGGGAACCGGCTAGTGCGGTTCATGCACCCAAATTGGTGCGACAATTTCATCTGCAACATCCAGAGAAGGCAAAACTTGGAAGGGGCCCTGGGAGAGGAGGTACTGTCAGGAATCTGAGGAAAGCTTCAGGTCGGCACTTCTTGCTTTGCAAGAGGCGATAAACTACATTTCCCATGAGGCGTGGGAGAGGTGTAGTTCTTCTATCGCGTGCTACAACAGCTGCTAATTAGCAGCAACGGTTAAAACTCGCCGCCGCCCGTGCCTCGGTGCAGGTAATTAATGATTGTTAGCACGGGCGACGCCAGCTTAGGAGCAGGCATGCAGAAACATTCTCAGACGCTGAAGGACTCTTGGAGTTTCCCCGGGCCGCAACGGTGACGAACAGCTGAACAACCACGGGCCGCGGCGTCGAAGCGGGCTCCCATAAGCTTTGGGCATCGCTCTTCAGGGTCCGGATGTCCTTGTGAGGCATCCGGACCATCAGTTAAGTGTTTTCATATTCTGAAGTTGCTATATGCTTACTTGTTTATTAATTGACTACTTCAACGTTGTAGTGGGTGTGTGAGGTAACCCGCCCTAAGATACATGCCATGCATTAGACTCGCCATGTGTAGAAACATGCTATAAAACTCTGAACGGATAAAACTGGTCACTGGGAAGGACTATGTAAAGAACACGCATGGGTCCACACCGTACAAGGGCATGTTCGTGTGTGTCTATTTTCCTAAATCATTGTTTGTGGCTTAATTGTGCCCGACGGGCCACGTGTCTCGTGTCTTCATAACAAGGGACACCCTTTTGTTTGTGCCATTTAGCTTGTAAGCAAATCTATGTGTGTTCAAGAATTGACTGTCCAAGTCCTAGATTATGTTCAATCCATATATTATGTTCCAAGTCTATGTTCTAGGTTATTCGCTTGTATTCTATGAGGTGCAAAGTGGAGTTGAAAGAGCTATTTTGATTCATATGTAACAAGTTCATTACAGGTATAAGAGGTCAGGTTAGGCGTTCAGGAAATAGAGTTTCAGGTTCAGGAATATCGCTGTATTGTATGTATTTGCTTGTGTATGTTCCCCTCCTTTCCTTTGTCACTCCATCCCCTTTTCCCTAACTCCATCTTCCCCCCATTGGCTGCCACGTGGCTTCCTGTGATATCAGTCTTCAGGCGCCCGTGCCAACCACGGTGGGAGGGGTCAATCTATTTGGCTTCTGTGGTTCGGAAGAGGGGATTGAGACCCCTATTCCATTATAAGCTTGACAAAGGTACCTTACACTATCTGCCTTCCACCAAGTCTGTCCTGATGACAGTTCAGTTTCTTCAGTCAACCGGTCCCACCACAGCCTCTTCTGTTGGTTATCTACATTCTGAACCAGAAACACTAACTGTTTATTGTGTCGACAACAACTGTGTACAACTATCAATGAGTAGTACATGAAATTGCACAAATGATCTTGCTACTAAACCTCACAAGAATGTGTAGCTAATTTTGTAATACTTTTTGTCTATGTTTTTAAGGCTGCATGGTATGTTATAAACCTTCATTTTTTAGATGTGTGTCCAATATTAATTAAAGCCCTTTTTTTGGATTCATCGTCCTTATATCGTGACCCTCCTTTGGCTAGTATTTGCTGAACCTAGCTTTTTGCTGCACTCCACACCTAGCTTCAAGGGGGTAGCTTTTGAGTCTCCTTTGTTCCCTTGACCACTACAAGTTTACCAGGGAATAGAAAGAAAGCCAAGTTGGGTATCAATTCTTAGTGTTGTTATATTTGGGGAAAATGTACAGAGTGGGCTAAAATAGTAAGAAAATCTGCAAGGATTTAAACATAGGAATTCAATGTTCTTGGGCTCCCTGACTCTTAACTGCTCTTGGGTATTTGCTGGGTTTATTGCCCTTTAGTCAGTGCCCCTTAAGGAGGCAGTCGGGTTATCTTGGAGAGGCTTCAGCCTATTACTCACCAAAGTCTCAGTGCTACATAGTGGGCTAAATGAATTCCTAATACCTTTTCCTATTTTCATAGAGATGCAGGTTTAAGAGGTTTTCGAAAACCATTGCTCTTCTTCAGCTGTGGGGTCAAGGAGTTCAAGTGGTTCCCCAACTCTTATCCCCCACTCCCTCTCTCTATCTCTCTTTAGCTTTCTCTTCTCTTCAGGCTTAACTCTTGCTTCAATCTTCATCCCTTGTGTAGGTGTCGAGGCCCTGTTTCAACAACTCAATATAGCCGGGTGGAGTGCCACAGTGAGCATATGTTAGAGTCGTTGTAGATCTTGGACACACTGCATGTCGCAAAAGGTCCCTGGGTGCAACTGTCACATACATTTCCTGGGGTCCCGAACCCTTTTCCCCTCTGCTTACTGGAATACACTTGGGCTGAGCCTAAACCTCCCTGACACTGTTCAATGTGCTTTTTCCTCCTCTAAAGTGGGTACAAGCCCTTTATGCCATAGTCTTTCCCCTTGCGCCTTGCATTGGATAATCATGCCCCTCACAATCTTTCCAGCCCTGACCTTCTCCAATTCACTTCCTCATGGTCTTCCCCAATCTGCTCCACTACATCTCCTTTAGAGAGTTTTCCAGTGCTTGAACCTTAGAGGAGGTCATGGCAAATGTATCCTTCAGGGCTGATATTCGATTTTCCACCTCCACTATCCAAGCTCCATATATGTTTGTCCAGCTGCAACTGCAGCAGGTCCACTTTATTGGTCAGGGCATCCATTTTTTTTACCGCCTTTAAATGCAATAATATTCCTTTGACATTTGCAGAGGAATCCACAACACTGCACCCATCTGCATCCCATTTACCAGAGTCTGAGGCCTCTACCACCAAAGTCCTGGATTTCTTAGACAATGAAAAGGGCTCAAAGGGGAGCTTTGAATAGTTCTTGTCCATCTTCCTCATTGTAGCAAATCTTGAGGCAATCAACACCACAGGACAACTGCCTCCTTATATCATCCCCTTAGCACACAGGGATTTCAAAGGTAGAACAGGCCGTCAGCACAATTTTCTTGCCTTCTTGAGTTCCCCGCGGGTCACAGACCTTCCATGGCCGTTCAACTCACTTCCTATCCCGGGCCCCTCAGTAACTGTGCGGATACCTGCACGCTTGGCTCCTGACCTGATGACAGTCCCCTCCACTGCAGGGTTGACCCTCATGGCCTGCAGTACTATGCAGGCCCAGTTCCAGCCCCCCGGGCACCCATCAGGGACAACCCCACGAATGGACCAACCATCCTCACGCCCATCTGCGTACCTGGCCATCCAGTCCTACGGGCTCCATCCACGCCCCTACGATCCACCATGGGGAGGACAGTCAACCCAGAACCTGCATGCTCCACCTCCTCTGGAACCGAACTCCATGGCTATGGCCATGGACCCTCACAGTATCCCATAGTAGCATCAGGGATCAAGTTTTCTGTCTCAGTACACAGCCGATGGAGATTCCCATAATTTGTCGCAGTGCCTGCACCTCCGCCCCTTGCAACCCCGCACTGGAGCACAAGGACTTTTATTATATTTTATATGCATTTATTGGAACATTAGTTTATACAACAAAACTTTTCATTACATTCCTACATCAACTTCTCCACCAGCTGGAGGAAAGAAAAAAAGAAGAGCAAAACCCACATCAATAATCATCATCATTACCCCCCAAAACGACAGGCGCACTCCCCAACTTTGGTAGATTATCAACTAAAATAGCGTTCATGCAATTAATTACAACACATGTTAATTTGAAATTAGTGCCTGACATGACTAAGTTCCACCAGGCTTCCATATTTTCGTTTTGAGGGGTGAAGTTCAACATCATGGGCCTCATTCCGCGTTGGAGGTAGTCATGGCGCTATTAGCGCCATGACTACCTCCAATACCAGTACGAGTCTGCCCTCGTTCAATGGGGACTTACCGGTCTATTCCGACCTTTGCGGGACCGTAAGTCCCCATTGAAAAAGCCATTCCCCATTCCCATTTCAGCCCCCATAGGGCTCAAAGGGAAGGGGGAAGGCGCTAATAACGGTACTGCAAATTGCGGTACCGTTATTAGCTCTGGAGTCCCTTAACGGGCCCCGTCCATAATGCCTGGTAAAACCAGGCGTCAAGGATGGGACCCGCTAAGGGACCTCGGAATAGGGCACAAAGGGATTACCGGCACCAATGTCCTTAACGGTGCCTGGTATCCCTTTGCACCCACCTCGTAATGAGGCCCCATGTTTCAGAAATGCCATCTCTTTAGTTGTATACAGATTCAAACGTAGTCTTAAGAATTGGTCTCTGAGGTAACGTGAGGGAAATTTGATCAAGTAACTCCGCGTCTGATCGACGGCATGTACTACTAGACCATTATTTAATGTAGAAGCAAGATTGTTATGTTTTTCTGTATTTATTGCCCAAATCCACCTCCTTAGTTTTTCTTTGTTGCTTGCGGATTTGACAACACTTTTTCTATTGGCACATCGGCCTCATGTAAGATACTTTTTATCTTCATCACACAAATACCTAGCAAACTCATGTTCGCTTTTATGTTTGAATGTTGTAAGATCTCGTATGGTTTGGACAATGGGTCAAGGCACATTTTCCTGTAGGCCGCAACGGATTTCCAAAGGACTAACCCATATAGTGATTCAATGCACAGTTCATATCGTATGGCGATCATAGAGACATTTGATGGAAGATTGAGTACCTTTCGCCAGAATCGCCCATTTAGTTTATTCCACACATTCTCACTGATATTCCAGCTGGCTTCGCTACCAAAAGTTATAGTCGGGACTACTTTTTGCATATAGAAAAGCAAGAGTGAATTCAATGTAAATTTTCCATAGGCGGCGTGCAGTTTCCGACCCTGCAAAGCCAGCATTTTCATCTGTGTCATCAGATCCTGAACCCAACACCATTCGCTAATGGATTTATTAAATAACATTCCCAAATATCGTATATACTGTCTGTAGTGTCCAGCAAATCCCCTACAATTGACCATTTAAAGTTTTTGTCACATGTTCTTACTTTTGGTCCAAATGTCACGATTTTAGATCTTTTGACATTTATTCTCAAGTCATTTTGCTGCAGGTAGTTGTGGAGAGCAGTTAAAAGCCTTTGTAGTCCAATTTGGGTGGAATCGATTAACACTATATCATCAGCATAGATGACCCAGCTGATTTGATGACCATTTATCTTCGGCGGAAAAGACTTAGCATCTTGCAGAGCAGATGGTAGATCTGCAATAAAGAGTAAAAAAATTAATGCTGCCAATAGACATCCTTGCTTCACCCCTTTTGTTGTTCTAATTGCATCTGTAAGATCGCCTTGTGCATTAAGCCGAACTCTGATTGAAGTGTTAGTGTGTAGTGATATAACAGGTTGAAGTAACTCATTTAGGCAAGACCAATTTTGAAGTTTTCTCAATAGCAGTTGTCTATTTATACTATCAAATGCCTGCTTTAAGTCGATAAAGGATAGGAACAATGTTTTCCTCCCTCTTATTGCTTCTAATTTCAGTATATTAAGCAAGAATAGATTTAGTTCTGGGCCCACTCCTTTTGTAAAGCCGGTTTGACGTTCACCAATTATCTTGGTGTTTGAAGCCCATTGTTTAAGTTTTTCTTGGAGGAACGTTGCTAATATTTTCCCAATAGTGTCAAGAAGGGCTATCGGACGATAGTTCGATGGGTCGTCACGATTGGCCTTCTTGAACACTGGTACGATCACAGCTGTTCGTCACGAATCCGGGATTTCACTCGTCACTGCAACTCTATTAAACAGAGCCATCATGAATTGTGCCCAGGCAGCATTGTTAGATTTCAATAAAAGATTTGATATGCTGTCAGGACCTACGGCTCTAGAAATCTTTAATTTCTGAATTGCAGCTTGTATGTCCTCTACTGATTTGCTAATGCTCCACTTTGCCATAGTGGGTAATTGACTTCTTACTGAGTCAATGCCATCTGCCTGAAAAACTTCAGAAAAATGGTTTACTCAATCAGATGCATTCACTCCATTTGATAATAGATATTGTTGATTCGGAGCTCCTTTATTTATTATTTCCCAAATTTGTCAGCTGTCATTTTTCACAATCAGCTGTAAAATCTGCTCAGCCCTTTCTTGACCACGTATTTGTTCGAATGATTTTAGCCAATTTTGATATTTCTGGCGTCTTTTTCTGATGGCAGCAACTTTGTTTCCAGCTTTGTATTTATTTAAGGTCTTTAAGTATTTATGCAAGAGTCTTTTTGCTTCAAAAACTGCAGTACTGAATGGTTGTTTATAGCAGCGAGCGACTCTTAAACGTGACTGCATTTAAATTGCAATAATAACAATACATAATTCACTTGCAATTCCTGGTCATCATGTGTGAAGGTGCTGAAATCGGGGCAAAGGGGTGGGGTGTCCAAATAATATGTAGCTAGTAATGTCCAGAGGGTCCTAACGGGTAACTATGCAAATGTTGGTGCAGATTGGTGAAACAGTGTGGAATTGTATAAGGAACAACGCTACGCCAAGCCACAAACCCACAAACACATTTTGATTTCTGCTAAAATCTGGGCAACAGGGTGGGTTGTTCAAATGTCATGTGGCCAGTAATGTTCGGAGAGTCCTAACATGTAACTATAAAACATTTGGTGCAGATTGATGAAACTGTTTTGAATTGTATAAGGAACGCTTTCCCGCATACACACAAACACATTTTGACTTTTGCTGAAATCCGGGGAAATGGTTGTGGTGTCCAAATGTCATGTAACCAATAATGGCCCTAACAGGCACCTATGCAACATTTGGTGCAGTTTGGTGAAACAGTGTGGAATTGTATAAAGAACAACGCTTGACCACAAATACTGCCACAAACTCATTTTGAATTTTATATATATATATAGATTAAACAAAATTCCCTGTGCTAGCAACAAAGACGTGTTCACCCAAAACCTATCATATTTAAGCAATATGTGCCAAGGCGGGGGTCTTTACCACTACATAAAAAGCCTGGGGCCCATATTGGAATCCTGAACAAAGCAAGGAACTTAACACAGGCCCTGGGCTGTTACTGGACAATAAAGCACCCCTCTGAGATGTATATTTCTATCAGCACCCTGGACATTAGAGCTGGGATGTTGATAGCTCTTTTATAAAGGAATTCAGCTTGATGCAACATGTACATGCCAAATTCTTTTTGAAAAATGATTGCCACCGTGCACATAGAAAAGGAATCCTTTTTGATGTTTTTGGCAGCAATGGCGGTGATGCCTGTCCAGTGAAGGATAAAAGCACAAAGCAAGTGTGGACTGGGGGTGGGAGAAGCATAGTAGTTGGTGGGATACGCGTAGCAAGGGACGAGCAGAGGCTAGTGGGGCCACAGTATCCAGATCCATTTTCCCATCCTGCAACTGTGATCAAGCTGCAGTGTCAGATTGATGCATTCTGCACATCCATTTGGGGGATTTACTACTTGGGCTAACACATCCTTAAGTTCTCCTCGCAACCCTCAGTAAAAGAGCGTAGTTCTCTTCTCCTCTGGCCAGTTTGTCTGAGCTACAAAACGATTGAAGGAGGCGATGTAGGTCAGTCAGCCTTTATTATCTTGCCGGAGTGACAACAGTTCATTTTCCAGAGCTTGCCCTTGAGTCTGCCGTGCAAACAGTTTCTTCATTTTCTGCTAAAAGCCCCCGAAGTCCCGAAGCAAAGGATAGTCTTGGTTGACCAAAGGTATTGACCAGTCCGCTGCACTACCTCTCAAATATGAGAGTACAAATGCCATTCTTGATGGTTCATTGGGGAATGCCCCAGGTCTGCACAGGAAATGTAGGCGACATTGGTTCATAAAATGGGCGTACTTATTTGGGTCGCCTGTGAAACGTTCGGGCAGGGCGAGGGTAACCGCCCCTGGAAGAACCACCTGAACTGGCGTTAACTGTGAAGGTGTAGCAGAAGGGACAAGCCCTGGTAATGGAACCTGGACAGCCTGCGCCTGGAGCACCTGTCTTGCTAGTTAATCAGTACGCTCACAGGTCACAATGAGATCCCTTCTTAGGGCATTGGTTTTCTGTCCTGATGTGTGAACTTCAGCTCGTAATTCTGCCAGTAATTGGGCCAACTGGTCCGTCTCGGAAGTCTCCATAACGCCCAGGCAGAGATTCGTAGTAGGCTTCACATTCTGTTATGCTCACCTGGTCTCTGCGGAGGAGTTCGGGCACGGTTGCAGCCCTTCTGGGAATTAGGCTCTCCCTCGTTTGACTTCTCCCTCTGCACTTATTCTGTGAACTGCAGCAATAGGCATCGCTGCTCAGCACTGCTCCTGTGAGAATATAAAGGGACATAAGTATCCCAGTCTGTGATCCAGGTCCCCTTCTAGACCCTTCCTCCCATGACGTAATTCCTGCAGGATGCGCTGCCCCTAGAAGGCTCATCTGATTATTATTGTTGATGAGCTCTCCGTCCTGCTACTTCTGGCAGTGGTGCTTGTCTGACTGGGAACGAGTTCCTTCACTGGTCCCTGCACTTGGTAGTCCAGTCCAGCTGCGACTAATCCACTTCTCTCCAGATGAGGGCTTCTGCTTGTATTTGTCTTTCCCCACCTGTTGCTTTCTGTCTGCTGTCAGCCTGCTTTCGCTGTATTTGTATAGTTCGTTTGCTTTCAGTGTGCTTTCAACTGTATTGTATAGTTTGTTTGCTTTCAGCCTGCTTTCGCTGTATTTGTAAAGTTTGTTTGCTGTTTTGTTGTTTGCTCTACCTTTAATGTTGTTCTTTTGCTCTCTCTCTCTGTGTAGGTGGTATTGCAGACCCTGCAGCATTTGCGGAGCTTGAGATGCAGTCAGAGTGAACGAGGAATGGACCCACGGTGGTCCGGTAACAGGTAAGTGGTCTTCTAGTGCTGCGCGCGTGGTTCAAATGCGGCGTGACATTAGGCTGATGGGTGATGACTTGCCCAACCTTGTCTTTCGTCTTCTTTCACAGGAATCAACTTCGTGGATGAGGAGCGTGGCGTCGGGATCAAGGTCTCTGGCTTCCAGAGGGTGAGTTTGCAGATGCGATGATGAGTGCCGGATTCCGGGAGGTGAGTGTGCAGGATAACGCTGGATAACGCTGGAGGGTAAGTAAGCTGGTCCAAGCAGCGGTGAGCGTCACGTTGCATGTGAATGCAAAGTAACGCAAATCGCTGGTATTGGGGCTAGAGCAGCTTATATAGCTGAGCTGCTGAGGCCACGCCCACCAGTCCTGGCCTGTTTGCCACACCCTGCCACTCCTAGAGTCTGCACGTGCAGCAGGCCCGGCTCCAGGAATTTTCATCTGGGTGGGCCAGGGTTGTGACCAGGGGGGCCCACATCCCATTGGGTGTGGGTCTAGAAGTACCCTAATCAAAGTGCTGGCGTGGATCCAGATTTCCCAGATCCATGATGCAGCAAATGATTTTCCCAGATCTGCAAAAATACATTTGCACCCCTCTATAGAAAACAGTACATAGCAAAAGAGAAGCAAGGCAAATAGTGTTGCAACATCAATCTACCTCTCTTCCCTTCCCATCTGCTCTCCCCTTTCTGTTATATCTGATCCTCCATCACCTATCATTGTCCAGTTACCTTCCTTCAGCAGCCCTAACCTCTGGTCCCATTTACCTCCCCTCCCACATATTCACACCAGCACCCAGCATGCCTTTCCTGGCCTGGCAGAATTGAGGGTGATGCCTCCTCCTCTTCCTCTTCCTCTGAGAGGGCTGAGCAGTGAGGCCCCAGTCTTTCTACCATCTCAGATGCTGTAGACCCAACAACTATGGCTACTCCCAACGGGCCCCGGAGGAGATGCTTGGTCTCCCTCCATCTTGTTGTGAAAGACAGAGCCTGACCCACACCCCAGAATACTAAAGCAAAGAATAGGAGATTCTGTTTCCTACAAAATTACATTTTTTTCAAACTTCTTTTTGTTTCAAGAACCGAACATACCATGCCCAATCAATACAGGTAGTCTTGTTGATCTTAACAATATTTAGAGCACAAAAACATATTCTCCAATAACATACATATGTATACAATCCTCCCTTCACCCACCCAGTCCACAACCCCTCTCATTTCCAACTGAACCCCTACAGTAGTCCCATTCTGAATGTCTTCCATCAATGGCTCATGTCCAAAATTACATTTTAAACACAAAATGTTATTTATTGCATTTTTGAGGCACATTATAATTGAGTTGATTGTGCAAGGCAGTGCTAGGGCTGTTAGAGCTGCATCAGGAGGCAGACAGTGCTGGTTGAGGGGTTTCCGGCTGCCTGGTATCGCTCCTGGTGGGGCGTGGCATGAATGAGAGGGCCTTGCTCCCCTGCCATGCCCCTGCACATCATTGTCTGGTACATACTGTTTACATACTGGTTATAATATGTAATTGTGCATGATGACTCTTTGATTGATGTGTTTACTTTGATTTGGTATTGAATGACACAATTTTGTTCTATAAATGTGGCCCGGATATTTTCAAAGTTAGTTGTTTGTGTGTGTGTCCCCTAACACCTGCGCTGCCCATCTATTAAACCACAAGTGAGGCTTTTTGAAATAGCTTATAATGTGAACTGAATCACTTCTAGGGGCACCTAATTTTAACATGCAAGGCACAGTGAAATTAAAACAAATGCTCAGGATCACACACTTTGGTAAGGTGGTAAAGCCATAATTTCAGACTAGCCTGAAATTTAGATACTACACATCTTCTCAGCTCAAGTTGGTACAAATATGTGTTGAAGTTTGGCTTTGAATACCTAAAATAACACTCAATGTTATACAGATTACTTTAGAAATGCACAAGTCACATAATAAAGCAACCTGACAATGTATTCATCATTTTAGCAACATGTTGATGAAAAGATTAAAGGGCATTTTGTTTTGAATCCTAAAATGCATAGAGCAGAATTCTCCTGTTTGCACGTTTTGCAAAAGAGGCCATTAATTAATTTTCATTGTTTCCACCAAGTAGTGGAAAAGTAAAGATTAAAACACAGTCAAAAATAACATTTGATCTTTACTCTACCACTACGTGTCTGGAAAAGTGTAAATCACTTCCACAATGAACGACTGTGGGAGCCATCCACAATGGATTCCTTTTGACCCTGTCCGCCTTTACCAGCTGTAAATGTCAGGCAGATCCTATAGGAATCCATTGGTTGTTCACCAACATAAAAATATATGCTGGTGGAATAACAAACAGATTTGGCAGGGGGACCTTGTTAAGTCGGATCTTCTCTCCAACTTTGCCTGTCAAATCATACAAAATCCTACAGATCATAACAAAGTGGAGCTAAATGCAGTTAGCGCCACTTCTTTCACTCCTCTTGACCTGAAAAATAACCCCTATGACTGTAGCTTTATTTTCCCCATCCCTACAAGCTCCAGCATAGCAATTAATGAGAACTTACAAAAAAACTCATACAGACACAAAGTGAAATGAAATGCATGACAAGGTTATTGTTTCACACAGCTTGTTCTGTATACCCCTAATTACTAATCACCCAACAATCACACTTAAGCAGCTTCTTAAAACCCTATATACCTTTTTTTTAAATGTGCCACAGCAATGGTCACTGCCTTTTTACCTCTTCTCATCTCTAATTTATTTATTTATTTTATTTATTTCTAAAGCGCTAGTACAGTGGCCTGGAGGCATAAGAGCACTGACATAAATACAATAAAAAACATAAAGCTCACAGAGGCCCAAGGAGAAACCTGATAGAAACTAGGGGAGGCCCAGGATCCATTTACTCGAAAAGAAAGGTATTCAAGAAACGTTTGAACCTGCGAAGACTGGCACACAGCCTCAAATCAGGCGGAAGAGTATTGCACAAGTGAGGAATTGCGGCTGGGAAGCATCCATTTTGCACCTGTACTAGTTTGGCCTTTGGAGGGAAAAGCAACCCTGTGTTATTGGATCTTAGATTACCCCTGTTAGATAGCCACTTCAACTGTGCTGCCATATAAGAAAGGCGTATTCCATACATGCAAGCAAGTGCAATACAAAGGGTACAAAACTTGATTCTCTTTGTAATGGGGAGCCAATGTAATGCTCTGCGTGCTGTTGAGATATGATCTGTTTTATGCATACCCGTAATGACCCTCACTGCGTTATTCCGGACAACTTGCAGATGATTGAGTTCTCCTTTGCCTACCCCAAGTAGACTGCTGGCAGAGAAGTCTGGGTGGATCCCAATGATCGCCCTGGATAGGGTGGCACAACTGCAGGCCTCAAGGAATGGTCTGATTTGTGCCAACAGTGTAATGTAGTATTTTGAGTTAGTCACTAGGCCGCTGATATGGGAGCTCATTGAGAGTGCTTGGTCAATTGTGACACCCAAGGTTTTTACTTTTTTCAAAGTGGGGAGCAGGCAGTCTGTGATTTGAAAGAATGAAGAGGACTGATCAAGATGGCGCCACTTGGGGCCGGTGCCCAGGATAATAATCTCAGTTTTTGTGTTATTCAGGGCTAGGCCATTATACAGCATCCAGAGCTGGATTTGGTTGTATGTGGCATTAATTACCTCAGTGGGCCTCATTACGACCCTGGCGGAGAACCATGGTGCAATTTGCACCATGGTCCATGGCGCAAAGCTGCCAACTCCGCCATGGGGGTTGGCGGACTTACCGCCCCATTCCGACCTTGGCGGGGCGGTAAGTCCCCAATCCCCATTTACCCTTCCCCATTCCCATTTTTGCCCCATAGGGTATAATGGGAGTGGGGAAGGCGTTAATTACGCCACCGTAAATTACGGTGGCGTAATTAACGACAAGTCCCGTAGCGCCATGGATTTTTCCGCCTGCAAAAAGCAGGCGTAGAAATCACCATGGCGCTACGGGAACTCGTAGTCGGGCGGAAAGGTACGCCATGCTTTACGCCGGCGTAAACCCCTTTCCGCCAGGGTCGTAATGAGGGCCAGTGTCTTTGGAGCTGTCACCTGATAAAGGGAAAAGACACTGAGTACCATCAGCATAGTTGCCATAGCACCTCCTGTTGTAAATAATCTGCCCCTGATACACGTTTAAAAGATACAATCTCAATGGTAGGGCCTATTCAGCCGTGCTGTTTGCATTTGAGGGAAGAGGGTAGAACAGGGCGGGGGCATTGGCATTTGTCCATTGTCCAAATGTTCAATCCACCTCTGATTGCACTTTTTAGAAAATATTGAAATACTGTTTTTTAGTTATAAAAGATGTATACCTTTTTATACTTTGCCCGCAACTTTATAGAAAACGCTCTTCTTTTTTTGTTATTTTACAGGTGTTCCTGTTTAATTTGTGGCACTGCCTAAACACCCAGCACCCAGGATTTACATCATACTTTCCAAACATATTCCACAACATGCATGACATATTCTATTTGCATGCAAACGCTGTAAAGTTACTCAAACAGAATTAGGTTATCAAGTCAGTACCTATCAGTTTGAATCATGAAACGTTCTGGCAGAGTAGACTAGGTTTCCAAACAAAGATACATTCTATTTAATATAATATTAACCATTTTATTGAGCATGATGTGAAAAACCACTACATTCCCACAAATAATTAACATACTTTAAATTACAGAAACCAAAATTGTGATTTTAGGTTTGAGAAAATAGTTGTAGGCAGCCTGTTTGAATAAGTGGGCTACCTCATCTCCCTAGTCATTTGTACTTTCATGGCTGTGGGGCATAGATCATTTTTCTAGGGCAAGAAAACAAATCCTGGCCAGGCCTCCTGCAGTTCAGCCTCTCAGAATGATGTCTCTGAGGTTGCTGATGAATGTTTAGAGTGACATCCGCCCCCCCACTCCCTTAGTTACTAGTGGTGTATAACACTACTGCCATGGCCTCCTTTCTAGGGGGGCCAGTGGCTGGCTCTGGGGGGGTCTAGCCCCTCTGGCCCCCTTGCTGACGTGCAGCCTGGGCGTGGAGAGCCACACCCAATAGCATGCTTGTGGAATTGCTCCCAAAATAAAAGCACATGGAAAAGTTCTTATGAAGGAAGCGCTCTTGCACCAAAATAAAGCGTTCCTGTTTATATTTTTACATGAGCCTGGCGCCAGCCGGGCCCCCTGTGTACATGTGTCCTGTTACCCATAGTCTCTGTGTTCTTGGGCCAGTGATCATGACACTCTGTTACCCCTATTTCTTTGAGCGCCAAATCCATGAGCCCTTTAAACTGAAACCTGCTCAATGCCGAGCCATCAGGGTCAACAATAGAGTGGCCCCTCTGCTGCTGCAGGGTGTCCTCGCCAGGTATCACAGCATGTGCTGTCCTTGATGCAGTTCGTTTTTTATCCCGGCAGGTACAGGTGTGATGTCTCCCCTGAAACTGTTGCATCCTCCATTTTCAGGAAGCCTATTCCTCCCCATTCCTTGTTGCATGGTACTAGTTCACTAACCCTTAGCTCCATGAAAAAGACCAAACAAATGGCATCCCCGAACATGACTGCCTTGAAGCTGTCCCTGCACACCAAAGCCATCCCCCTTAGCATGTCTTGCAGTGTTTTAACATCTATGGGGTGCCCTTAGTCCTCCTTCCTTCCTGTTTTCCTGGCCCATACTTTCATTGCCATCCTCGAATAATGTTCTTTCGTAGGGTAGGGCTTCCCCCCAACTTTTGGTAATGTGCTGCTAAGTGGTATGCTGCCCATGCGCATGACTTGTGGCTGTTCAAGGATCAACTGATGAATAACCACACTGGTGCCCCCTTTGCTTCCCTTCCAGTCCTTTCACAAAACTCACAAACGTGTCCCAACATGTCTTGTACCTCCTCACATAGTTAGTTGCTAATGCTTTGTCGATGGGCCCCTGCCAATTGTTTCCCACAGCTGGTTTTTGAACAGGGTCATTCTCTTGCTGGTGTCTGGCCTCCACTCCCTGAATGTTTCCCTCTGCAAACGAGAGTGTCAGTCGCAATGTTCTTCACGAAGGGGATGCGACTAGCTTGCACCTCCGTGTTCAGCCTAAGGAGACTTGCTGTCAATTCCCTTAGTAAGTGCAAAACCCAAATTCCCCGTGTGTGTCCTCTATTAATGACTTGAACTACAGCTACATTTTCTGGCCACAACATCACCCTTTTATTCCTGAGCTGATCTTCCCACAGGTGAAAGGCTACCATGATGGGAAACAATTCCAACAGCGTGATGTCCACTGTTATTCCTCCCCTGTCGCAATCCTCTGGCTATTGTTGGGTGCACCACTCAGCACCCAAACCTGGTCCCAAAACCATACTTGCCTGATGCATCAGTAAAGAGCCTTATGCTGTCGCTGCTAGCCCACTATTCCCTCCACTTGAGTACGCCATTAAACTTGGCCAAAAACATATCCCACATTTTCAAATCCTCTTTTATCACTCTGCCCAATGCAGAGATTTTCCTTGCTAACACCCTCTCTGTGGGTATTACTTTTCCTGCAAAGTTCAGTTTTCCTGCTAAGAACTGTAACTCTCTCAGCATTGCTTTGCCTTTACCCAGCAATAAACGTATCTCCTTCTTTAGAATATTACATCAAATAGGGAAACCCCTTGTGGGCATGCGCGGTTAGGGTCAATACTACAGTAATAAACAAAGAAATGGCCATGCTGCAAACAACTCAATATGTTGAATATATTACAATTATTTATGGAAATAAATTTCGTGCAAAAAAAGTCACTTAGAGTATCTCAAATGTGGGTTCATTTTTTATGTGTATATGCAAAAAAGATTTTTTATATATTTTTAGGCATACAGACGCAACGCAAAAAACATATGTGCATGTAAAAGATTGTGAGACACGCCGTATTACCCGCATAAGCCGTGTTGCCACACTCACCACCTTCTTGAGGTTGGGAGCTTGCTGGGCCAGACTGTGGTGTTTGCAGGCCCTGGACCTCTACCTTTGCAGGTACGTTACCCTGTTGGTTAAATGGTGTGGCGTTTCCCCCCCCGGTGGGCCCTCCTCCCTGCTTCAATTACTGGTGTGACTCCCTGTTCAATGACCGGTGTGGTGCTGCCCAAGTTTACCCTGTTATTAAATGCATTAACATTGCCACATAACAACTGACCATTACCACTTTCCACTGCCCCCACATTGAAACCTAACTCAGCAAATGCTTTTTTGTACATTAGTTTAGCCGACCATATGCCTTCTCCCCTCACCTTCCCCTGTCTTCCCTTTACATCATATGTCAACCCTTCTTTCACCTTTCTGGCCACAGTTTAATGTAACCAAGAACAACAGACAGGTGCTTCTATCACTTTGTTTTTGTGTTTTGTGTATTCAAGTGAACACTGCTGTAACAGTCCAACGATGCCCACGGGCTGCATTGCATGAATTATAAATTCAAATAAATAAATACTACCACCCCCACCCCATGCCTGCAACCATTGCATTGCAATAACTTTCATTTGCTCCAAGGAAACAGGTCCCTCCGGTACCTCCGCTGCCGTGATGGCTGCACACGTGCTGGACTCACTACTGCTCTCCCTTGAACCTTCCCTATCAGGCGCCGCCATGCTGGCTGCAGACCCGCGCTTTCTGCCTCTGCCTTTCTTTCCTGCTGTCTTTTGACTGGCTTCTCTCTTCCTTTTTGCTGCCTTCCTTTTGCTGCCTCATTGCCATGGCAGTTAAAGTGTTCCTCCTCTTGGCCACAGGCTCCTCTTCCCCCAAAGAGATCAGTTCCTTCAGTGCCTGCTGCTCCTTTGGCACAGGGAAAATGGGTGTTTGAGCTCCACTCCTTGAAGGGTCTGCTGTGTCCCCCTCGAGCTCAGACACAATTGTCTGGAGCCAGCTGGGGCCATGCCCCGATGCAGCTGCCCTTGCCATGTGCAAAAAGTGTTCCAGCTCAATTTCTGATTTCCTTGTTGACTGTGGCGCTTGAGGATGCTCCCCTTTCATCGTCTTCTTCCGAATGCTGCTAAATTTCCATGAGCTCCGGCTTTAGCACCTCTCTTACGGTAGCTGTGTGACCTTAAATGCTCACTGTGCCTTCCTGTGTCCCCATTTCTCGGAGCGCTCCCGAGCCTTGTTAAAGGTACACTTGTGTCTCACTATGCATTCATTTGTTCCGCAAGCTGCCATTTCACTTTCTAATGCCCGAGATGTGGCTCAGGACCAGGACTTTGCCCAGAGTTGTGCAAAGTTTGTTCTTTGCAAGCCTTTGCTGGCTTGCTGGTACTGGGGGCTTTTTCTCACCGCAAATAGCGCCATGACTACCACCAATCTCGGAATGAGGACCTTAGTGTGGTCTGTTCCTCCTCTCACCCACATGCCGCCATACTGGTTACCTCAGGTCCTGTTCTGGTGGCTGTTGCCGGGAATTTGCAGCATGAAAGGGTGCTCACCACACTAAGCCTTGTGCTGCGCCATACCTGCCTAACCTCTGGGTTTTCCCCGGAAAATCCAGGTTTTTAGCCTCTTCTCCGGGTCTCTGGGAAAGACCCTGGTGTCTCCGGGTTTTTGTGGACGGGACTAAAAAGAATGCAGACTGGAGCAAAATAAAAGTACAATACTGGTTTCAATCCGGTGTTGAAAGCAGGATTACCAAGGTTTATTTTACTTAAGATTTCATTCTTTTTGGCCAGTTTGCCTTATGTTTTAGTCGTCCTAAATTGAAGGTTGAAAAAGAATGAAAGCTTAAGCAAAATAAACGCGGTAATACTGCTTTCAATCCGGTGTCATCAATGACACCGGATTGAAAGCAGTATTCTGCGTTTCTTATTTTTTCAGCTCTCATTCTTTGTGGCCAGTTTGCCAGTGCTCAAGTCGAGGGTACACGCGGGTGGACTGAGTTCCCCCACTTTTTTAAGAGGGTGGACTCTGTCACCCCCAGCATGACTTCAGGGCCTGAACCACAACCATCAGGTTTGCATGCTGGGCACCTCACCACTACGCTGATGAAAAACAACAAACAACTAAGGTGAAATGTCCATTTTTGGTACTTTTACGTTTTTAAAAACACTATTTGAAGAAAATATCCTCTCTTGGTTTTGTGTGTATTGATTTAATGGAAGGCGTATGCCATTCGTCCTATGCAATTTGGGTGGTTATGAATAGCCAATATGATAAAATGTATTGCATTCCATGTCAAGTGCAAACTGCATATTTTGACAGGTGGGCGGGGCGTGTGTGGGGAGCGTGTGTCAAGGTTTGAAGTCTTGTGTGGCTGTGGGTGGGGAATACATCTCAGGGTTTCTGATTTTCAAATGTAGGCAGGTATGTGCTGCAGTGAACGAAGCCCTTTACAGGCCCACGCAAGGATGACAGTTGTCTTTATTTCATCTGTCTTTTAGCCCCCTCCCTGCCGGTGCAGCCGGCGGAGGGAGAGAGGATCAAGGCCTGCAGGCGGGTCGAGATTAGGAGGGAAATAAAGACGTGACACGCTCTCTACAGCTCGTGCTCGGAACTGCCTGCCTTCCAGCACGGCGGGCCCTTTATTGTTAATGTGCCTCACGTCACTGCGCTTGCGGGACGTGAGGCATACGTAACACTGGCTCTGCTCTCCTTGCCGTCTCTGGGCCAAGATGAATGCCGCTGAACCCCCACAGCCCTCTATCCACTCTGGCAGACACTAACGTGAAGAAGTGAAGACAGGTTGCCCACAGCAGGGTCCTCTTTTGTGCCCTAGAGAGGGCCAGCTATCTATTGGCTGCTTACTCTCCTTCCGGCTGCCCCTTTCTCAGTTTTCTCGGGATTGGGTCCTGTTTTCACGGGCCTCCGCCCATTCACTTTGTTTGCCACCCGGGCCAAGGCCCAGGTTAACTTTTTCTTCCGTTAGGGTCAGCTGTGCCTCCACGTCATCACTGCCATGGCAGTTCTTTTTTACGAGAATGTTTTTTACGAGTGGCTTTGTTTTTAGAATTTTGGAAAAAAAATGTTCAGAAAGTGATGCTTTTACTTTTCTTGCTGATCGACAAAGGTGGCAAAGTCTTTCTGGATCGGAATGCAATGTTTTACAGCTGCCTTTGACCACTAACATGACTGGTATGTTCCTGTTTTTTTGAAGACCATACGCTCAGTTTTGGGAGTGCCTGCATGTAGGATATTGACCTGGTGAACCTTGTTGCCTACACAATGTGATAGTTTTCCCATGAAGTGGAGTGGAGTGTTTAGCTAACATGGTAGAGTGAGAATGTTGGCAGTAACACTGAGGGAATGTGGGAATGGGAACACTGTGGGAATGTGGGAATGGGAACACTGTGGGAATGGGAGACAGGAGTGGGGTTGAATCGAAGTGTGGGGACTTTTGTTTGACACTAAAAATACTTTCAGCTTTTACTCTGCGTGAGTGCCAATTTTTAGAGAGAAACAAAAACCACAAAATCAAAACACAAATATGTACCACAGTCAAATAAGGCGCAGTGAGCATTGGGTGTATAGCAGCAAGTAGGTTGATAAGTATGCAGGGGCAAACAACAATTTCCAATCAAATATGACCAAGCAAGCAAGCAAAATTGAGTTTATTCTCAAACACCGTAAGACTAACCAAACATGAGCGTGTAGGTAAATGGTTCTGCAATCGAGCCAAGTAAACAATCGAGGTGAATTGTAGACTAGACAACATGCGCCTCATTACAAGTTTGCCAGTCCGGAAACAATGGTGCCGGTAAGTTTACTGGCACTGTTGTTTCCGGACTGGCAAACTACGAGTCTGCTGGAAGGTGCCGTTCCTCCCACCAGGTCTGACCCTGGGGGCAAAACGGTACCTGCCAGCAGACTTTTGACAGAAGCACCGGCACTGTTGCGCACAGTGCCTGTGCTTCCGTCCTCCCCATTCCAATTGAGTCCTATGGGACTCGAATGGGAATGGGGAGTAACAATTGCCTCCGCCTGACTTACCGGACCGCCAGGGCTGTAATGCCCCAGTTATTCCGGCAAGTCAGGCAGCCATAATTCATCATGAGTCCGGCGGCAGCCTGCCGGTTTTACGGACATGGCTACCTCCAGACTCATAATGAGGCCCAAATTATGAGGCAGGTTAACATACGTGTTAGAGTAGAATTTTATTTTTTAATGCACAACCTCCTCCACATGCGAGTCCCCCAGCTCTTTTTGCTGGATTTATGAATTATTGGTCTGTTTTCCTGGGTGAGTGGGAACCTTTTTCCACACACTCATTCTTTTACCCTATATTTTGGGATACTTAGGGCCTCATTACGAGTATGGAGGCAGCCATGCCCTTAATAAGGGCATGGCTGCCTCCATACCGGGTTCCAGTACCGGGTTCCTCCAATGAGGATTTACTGGGCTATTCCAACCTTGGAGGACCCGGTAACTCCTCATTGGAAAAACCCATCCCCATTTGAGCCCCGATAGGGCTCAATGGGAATGAGGAGGCAGCTAATAACGGGCCCGTTAATAACAGGCCCATTGTTAGCTGCCTGGTCACCTCGCAGGACCCGCTAAGGATGCCTGGTTTTACCAGGCGTCCTTACCGGGTCCCGCTAAGGGAAACTCGTAATAGGGTGTCCCGTAATGAAGAGTGCCGGTCCCGTACCGGCACCCTTCATTACGGGAGCACCAGCCTCATAATGAGGCCCCTAGTATTTATTTTAACTCTCTGTTAGGGAAATGCATTCTTCCCAGTTCTATGGCATATGTCATTGAATTGTGATACCCAGAGCACTCTGGCTGGGGGCCCCTTGAGCCTCCATTTTTATTTTCTGTTATTTTCCTTCTGAGAACTCATCTTCACAAGGGAAGGGGGTATTTAGTATCCTTCCTAACTTTTATATTGTGAGATCAGCACACCCCACCTTACGTGGAGTGTTGATGGGTTACATTGTATCCCCTTTCTCACTGCTCCTGTAATCTGAAATACTGGTGGCAGTGGTTTTATCCTACCTACGTTTCTGCAATCTTTACTCGCAGGCTGTACTTACAGCACAGTAGTGCACAGAAGGAGCACCATTGACCCAAAATGGGGTCTGTATAATTTTCTTGCCATTTCTTGTTTGCTTGTCCCTCCATGGTTCTTCTTCTGCAGTATTTGGTGAAGGAGGTCCTGGTTTGACTTTTGTCTTTGGAGGGAATCCTCTGTGAAGCCCACCAAGGCTCCAGTGTGTCTGTGAGGACAGGAAATGGGGGAGGACACCAAAATTCTGCTGTTCTTGGTCTAATGGTCTGTCTGCCTGGAACCAGTCTGAACTGGGGGACTGGCTGTCCTGAAAGAACAGCCACCACTCAGAGTTTGAATGGTGCATGGGTGCACATTGGCCGAGTTCCTGCATAAAAGTCGTGGATCCTGAGGCTGAAGACAAGCTGGCCACCGGAACTGAAGATACGAAAGGGAAGAAGAGGAGAGACACCCGCAACTATTTTCAGATGACTGGAGATGCCTTCTGTGTAACTGCTGGTATGCAACCCCTCCTTCCAAGCTTTCAAAGAACTCCAAAGAGGGCAACTCTCTCCCTTAGACTGGTGGGATCAATCAGTTTTGAGACGACCTGAATTCCAAGCCATCCCACGATGAGCTGTGAACTTCACAGTCTGCAAACCAATAATATATCGTAGGACCTGTGGCCACTGTGCAGTGCAGCGTCTTCCGAAGATTGAATCCTACCAAAACTCTGATGGACTCCTTCTGGTCCTCCAGAGTCAAGATCCCACTCTAGATTGCTGGACCGAGAATGCAAGACGAATCGACGGGTGTTAAACGCTCTTCACTGATGCTTTGAAAAAGGCACCAAAATCACAGAACCCCCAAAAATCCTTTGCTCAAAGCCTCTTCACTCCGCTGCTGCTAGATCCATTCCAGTGTCCATTCTTTCGTCTGCCTGACCGGGTATCTGAGGTCCGGTTCTGCTGCTGCTGCATAGTGAAGGCGTTGTGCTGCATCCTCTTTTTCACTTATTAGGTACTGTGGGACTCAAGGTAAAACATACTTAGAGTTGCTTTGCTGCTCCTGTGTTGCTGCATTCATATGTTTGGCAGTTCGCCGATAGATGTTTGCCCAGACCTAACACCTGTGTGCCTTGAGGGAGCCTGCTCCAAAGTCCCTGACCCTTTTCCAACAAAGATTGTTACTTACTTTCTACAGAATACTTCCTCTGAAACTTTTAAACTTTCTACTGCTTGTGCCTACCTGTTTTGCCCTTCAATCCGACTCTGAGACACTCATAACTGGATAGCGATGGACTTCTAAAGTGTTAGGCCTCTGTGAAAGTATTGCAAAGTATTCACTTCACTTGGGTTGGTTTTGTTTAAATAATTTTTACCTGAAACCGATATTCTGAACAGTTATTACAAAAGTGTTACTTACTTTTTAATTGTATACTGCCATTCTAAAAGTAGCGCAAAGGGGATTTAATTACTGTCACTATTCCATTGTTTTTCCTAAGTTACGCATTGTGTGTTATAGTTCTTACTTTTTACCCTACCTTATTGTATACATAAAAGATACCATTATTTTTATATAACTTTGAGTGTGTCCTTTTTGCTTTGTCCCATGTATATGCTTTAAGTTCTTTGTACCACTTTTCCGGCCCTTTCTCCCTCCTAGGATAAGCCTGGATGCTCAGCTATTGCTACCAACATACTTGTGTGATTCAGGTCTATACTAAGAGTTGGAGGCCTGTATCTCAAGTGTGAGTCTTCTAAAGTCCTAACATGGGTGGACTTCTGTAAAAACGACCTAACAATAAGCAGCACAGTAAAACGCAGACTTAATACTGAATGCAGGCATGCATAGTAAGGTAAGCATGTTGTCTCACTGCTGAAATAAGGCCAAATACCCTATAAATAAAACCAAACACAATAAAGATTGAAAATTGAAAAAAGATGGTTTACTTTTTCATGCCAGGGTTTGCCGCGTCTTGAAGTAGAATGGCATGTTGACATGGAACCTAGCAGGAATAGAATGGATTGCAGTGAAGGCAATGTGAGAATCTTGGGTGTGGCACCTAGTATTAGAAATTGAAGTGGCAGCATTGTAGACCCTTGGGCTTTTGGCATTAAATGAAGGTACATCCTTTCCACTTTTACTCTGGCTGAGTTCCATCCTTTTACATGGCTTGTTGACTCGAGGTTATTTCCTCACGGAAGGGCAGAATCTTCCAATCACATCAAACTTCACTGACATAGTTTCTCTTTATGTGTGAGGGAGCATAAGCAACCTTAGCAACCAAATCTGGATCATTGAACAATCAGAGATCGCAGGCTTTATCTCTTGATTCAAGCTGCCTGTCTGAGATGTCTATCAGCTGTTCCCTACCACACCTTTCCATCATATCCCACTCCCCATCATTTATAACGAAAGAACTTACCCTCTGGCTCTTTGATCTTTCTTTCCTCTCTTCACTGCCACTTCTCTCCAGCGGCACCCGGGCTACGAGCGAAAGAGAAACGGGGATCATTCTAGTTTGAAAGGGACCTCTTTCAATTTAACATTGGGGCATTCTGTTTAATTTGTGCTCTGCGTGAGCTGTGCTTGGAACGTGAAGCACTTCTTCAACAACAAATCACATGATCACCATTAGCGCCCTCAACATTTAAGCTGGTAACCTAATGGCAATGATGCAAGTGTGTGGCCTACCAGCAAGAAAATATTCCATTAAAGGCCTGTTAAATTGAGTGGTGGTCTGTTGCAGGTGTCACAAGGCCAGGGAGAATCGATGGAAGTCTCCCACAGAACATACATTTTTAACTAGTTGTTTAATTTGGATTTGGGATTCAATTACATAAGAGGCCCACCTGAAAATCAATCGCAGTTGCAAAACTGGATGGCTTCTCGTTCAACGTAAATGTCAGTTCCCCATTCTTCGTTCCTCACTCCGGAGCCCTCTCAAAAATAAGTGATCAGTCCTCGAAAAGGTCACAGTCCTAGAGGTTTTTGTGTGTCTGCCGATCTTTCTTGGCTTTGTTGTCTGCAGGTTCCACTCCCCTTTTCTTGGGAGACAGCTCCTCCAGGACTTAGGGCTCTAGGAGTGCCCACTCTCTAGCCCTTGGCAGTGGCAATGGCTGGTGTCTGAACTGTCCCTGGAGCAGATGCCAAGGCCTGGGCAACCTAAAACCTCTTACAAGCTGTTTCCCATTTCTTTCTCTGCTTCTCTGATCAGGGACCTGTCCCTAGTTCCCTACAGTCCGTCATCATTTACCTCATCAATGATCTCCAATGGTCTCATTCCTAAAGTGAACTCTGCATCCTCTCAACTTCTTCTTCCCCTCCATCCTTGCCACCACTATGACTATTTTCCAGGTGTTCATATCTTCAACTCTCTACTCTTTTAATCTAAGAAGTCTGTCCTCCTCTACTTTCTTCCAATCTCCCCCTCTCCTTCTTCCTTCTTACTCTCTTCCTCCTTTCTCCTCCTGCTGTACTCCCCACTCCTACTCCCCAAAACTGGCTTACTCCCTGCTCCTACTCCGTAGTCTCTTTTACTCCCTCCTACTGTGCACCTCTCTCTAGGCTCCTATGTTTTGCTCTCTCAGCACTTTTCCTTAATAACACACCAGCAAACCACTCCTGCGCCATCTCCAGGCTCGTTCCTTGTTCAGAGGCAACTGGCTAGCTTTATAGAACCAACATACCTCCCACTGTTTCATCCCGCTCCTAATGAGATAATGCTTTGTACAATTTTTGGTTCTTTGCACTGATTGGCTTGAGTCCGCAAGCCAAACCAGCACTGGCTCGGGCCACCATTATGGATTACCTACCCATAGGCTACCTTGCCTAGAGCAGGCTGCTCCAGAGTGCCTTCCTCTGTCTGCAGGTCCTTGCTGACTCTCGGCCACAGTTACTGCGCCCTGTACCGGTCTCGCATGGCAGCTATTACAGCCAATGGGGCCCTGCTCTTGGCTGCTTCCTGAGGGGGCCACACTATAAACACTTTCATTCTCTGTTGATTTGTTTAATGGTGCTGTGACGCTCATGGCGTACTCGAGATGAATGCACTCACCCCCGAACTCCCTCCTGCCTCGCCCCTTCACTTTCCTAGCCGTGGCATAACTTCATCACACTGGCCGGTAAGGTCCTCTAACACAGGTCTCACCAAACTCTAGTGTTTTATGTGACTTCAGAGATAATTATACCCAAAGTGATGGCATGTAGGTTTAAACTGGAAATGTGCAAGAACTCTGACTTTATGAAGCAGAGCTGACCAAGGAACCTCCTCTCAGAATCTCTTCAAACTCGTTAATTATTCTTAAACTTCCTATTGTGGTTCATCTGGGCAAGCCAATGAAATGCCAGCGCAGTCATCCATTTTTCTCAACAATTAGAAATGGGTAGCTTCGGTAGGCACTGATAAATGAGTTCCTGTGAAGGGCCATGTGTTATTTAATTCAACAAATGCTAACTTTGTATTATGAAAACTTGTAAAATCCCCTCAACAGTAGTTTAAGTTAAAACATTGACAGAAGTTTTCATTTTTCAGTTACTTCTGTGATTCTAGAAGTTTAAAAACGTTCCCGAAAAATAACTATCCTGAATCGATTTCACAACGTGCCCAAAGGAAATTAGCCAGGATTTGAACCGTGTTTTCTAATTTAATCTGAAGAAAATAAACAAAAGCAGTGCAGATAGATTGTGCACACGGAGCACAAGATGTGTCACATCCTTTCTTTGCCTTGCTTTATGTGGTGTGGATATGTACACGATTGGCTCAATGGGAAGTAAATCATTAGTAGATTGTGCAATGCACTTTTGAGAATGCAAAATATTTACTTTGGACTACTAGTGTATTTCCGTTTCTTTTCTTCTCAATATTCACATTGTCCCTCCTTTGTGTAATATCCATTGTCGAATTATCTTACTTTTGCTCTTATGTGTGGTTTGCACGCGCTTCTAAACTGCGCCATTTTGATTCCAGTCAACATCATGATGGAGTTGTGGGTAGGCCTCTGAAAGGAGTTGGAGCAGTCATCCCGGGGTCACTTCGAAGCTAGTCGCGTTCGGAAGTTTTACATCCTGGCAAAAAGACACGTTGGCAGGTTTCCGTTCCAGGTGCAGCCTTAGAAGTGCCCTCGCCTTTCAATTTACCACAGGCCCAGAGGGAATGTTGTAAGAACTTACTCTGGAAGGAAACTTCAGCATTTTGGGAATGATTATTTAATCAAGATGCAAATGTATTTAAATGCATTCTGGGTTTAAGGGGATTTGGATTTCATTATCCGAATACATTTAAACTTAACTCTGACTCTGCGTTTAAGTAATGGGGGAAAGCTCTAAATATAACAGAATACGTGCCCAGTCACCACTGTCTTGGTATTTTGCCCACTTTGGTTTAGTATGCTCTAAGCTTTAATCCTGTGTCGCTTTTTGTTGATGTCGCCTGAATATTCCTCAGCAGAACTAGAACGGCTTGTTGTGTAGCAATACGTGCAACCTGAGAGAGTAGAGATGATGTTGTCCTTGTCTTCATTGGTGTGAGCCACCTCTTATTTACGTTGTGGTGTGCATGTTTACACAAAAAAGAAACCGCACGATGTATCAAATGCTTCTTTTATGTGTTCCTAGCCTGGTGAAGAGATAACCAGTTGCCCGCATCAGTATTTCAAACATGGCACTGTACTAGTCACACACCATAAACAGTAGGCTGCCCATGTTTTCATGGATCTAGACATTTGCTTTTTTTATCACAGAAATAGGACTAAACAATGAAAGCCCGAGAAATAACAAGGACATATCTGGCACAGTGACTATGATTCGGATGATAATGTTGAACAAATATTATTAATTAGTTCTTTGTGTGGGTGTTTGATGACAGCACTACCAACAATCGGTGTAAACGATTGAGTGCTATTCACTAGCCAGATCTCACCACACCAATTTACCGATGATACCATCTGCTCCCTATTGGCTCTACAGATGCATGCCCATAGATCTCCCGGCATCAACCTATGTTGGGCACAAGAACAGCCTTTTGGGCTACAAGCATTTCCCGATGTAAGGATCACTTTTCAGTGAACTGGTCCACATATCGAAAAAGGGTCCTGCTGTGCAGGGCTGAGGTGAGCAATGCATACTATGCATTTGCATTGGGCCATGCTTAAACGAACAAGTCATCGCAATGCAAACATCATGGTGTGAGGACCTGCTTCCTAAAACAGGTAGTCAGTAGTATTATTCAACAAATTCAAAGTGAATCAAATTGGATGACTGTGTCAAAGTCATAAGGCCTCACAAGGTCAATTTGATTTCTTCAGTTTACAGCCCTCCCAATCCAGTCACCAACACCCTGAACAATTAATTTGTTATCGAAGGGGAAAGGTTGTGAATCTATGCAGGATTGTGCTTTATAAACAATCTAAAAACAAAGTACACTCTTTAAAGAGAACCAGGATCCTGTGTACAGCAAGGAAAACATGAATACTAGCATCCATAGACACCACAGACCAGAAGAGTTAGTGCCGTCCCACAGCTCAAGCACATACAACAGGGGAATTATCACAATGGTCAAGACTGCCTATCCACAGGCGGTGAAAACACAGAAGCATCCAGTGACAGCACACAACGTCAATCAGAACCTCTACAGCAACCACCTCCATCCAAATGGAAGAGGAAGGAAGGTGCCAAGGCAATCACAAAAGAAGGAAAGCCCCACTAATACTAAGACCAAACCAGCCAGTACATGCCTTATGAACTTTATTGACTCTACAGTTTACTGCATAACTTCCTGCGCAGCGTATCTCCCCTCTGCAATGCTAGTCCTCCAAGTTATTATATAGCAAGGCCTAAAAATAAAGCAATATGGTCTGAAAAGAAGAAATTAAGAAATGGATATTGTTAAAAAAAATTTTATACATGGAATGAATTTGTCGCCTGCCTTCTGCTGCACTTTGCAATCGTGTGCTCGAATCCTTGTCTCAGTGTGAACCGAGATCTCTGAGTGGGGAGCAGGAGACGGGGGTCTGGGGCAGCTAGCATGGGCGAGGAGCCTTGTGAGGAAGCAAAGGAAGGAGCCACCTATTGAGGAACCAATAAAGAATACACTTGTGTTTACCTCATAGCAGACTCAAGCAACATCATTTCTCCATTGGCTGAGGGACCAGGTCCCTCCAATCCAAAAATATTCAAAGGGTTGCGATCCTTGAAACGACAAACAAAATACCTCATCTAATGATCAAACCTTGTTGGCCGCATATGAGCTAAAAAAAACAAATCTGAATGATTATATGTATGCGTGTACAATCCACAAAGTAGATATGCAAGCTTATGTCTACATCATATTGAACATATGTTTCTTTTGTAACATGCATGCAATGGATGGGGTTCAGAGAATAACTCTGAGTCTAAATAAGTGAACCAACTCAGGAAGATGGAAAGGTTGCTTTTTAACAATTATCTAAGACAGGGAGGTTACAATGGACATCACTCAGTTTCACTCAGTTCTTGACACATTTCTAATAAAATATACATTTCATACTAAAAATACTTCAGAAGTGACGTCATACTACATGGCAAATAACAAAAACCTACAGCCGATTATAATTGTTTCAAGGGGAACATCTAAGTATACTTTCTATAAGGACTGGGTTTGTGATTGGCTGTCTACTGTCAGTTGGACAACTTATACCTACCTCTAAAACATGTAATCTTCCTCACTATTAGGAACACGGTTTATCGCTGACTCTCAAACTATATGGCCCTTTGTTATATTGACATCTACAATTGGTTGGCACGCTCGTGCCATGTCTGAAACATTCGGTTCTCTTAGAAGCACGTAAGCTCATACATAGGTGCCAGGAGGCAGACTTGATTTTACCTCCCCACACAATTAGTCCAACATCTCTCATCACCCATGCCTTCTGCCATGCATATTATCTCTGAACATGGCCTTGCAAAGTAACCTTCTCTGTGGGAATATATGGGAGTACAGGCACACACTATCCTTGTTACAGGACTCCAAGCTCAACCCTATTTCCATCCTCAGCTCACCTGACAGGAGACAATGATTCTGGTCCATTCTGCAGTATTGCAATGTGTTAAATAAATACAACTTGGCACATTTGGTGTTCTTTCGCACATCACTGCTTTCAAGAATAGATAACCAACCTTAGCTACTTCTTTTGGATGCCAGGCCAGACAGCGTCCCCAGGCTCATCCACGATCTCAGCTTATTTTTGCTGTGACTTAATTCTCGGCCTTTTCTCTTCATGGGTTTCAGTGTACTAAATTCATGGCACCGATGTCCAGTTCCTATACAATGGTGGCTTTGCCTGTAGTCTATTTCACTACATATAGTCAGCTTCTATGATCACTTACTCTACTTGTGTTTCTGCATCTGTACAATTATTGAACAGTTGCATTTCTGTAACACTTCGCACACATGCAATCTTCTTTTCTGCATGTGAAAGTTTACTTGATTCTTATCTTCATCACTAGTTTCTGTAAGATCCATACATTCTCTTCAGCCAGTATTCTTAGAGCATCACTCTCGTCTCTTGTGACGTCACTAGCTTCTCTTTTACTCTTTTTCATATTCCTTCAGGGAGTTCCTCCCTCAGATTGTCGTCTCTACGGGGATACATTCGATAGGGCTTTCTCAGTGGATATCTTTTCTCAAACACTCGCTGTAGTATTAGCCCAATTGCTGGTATTAAACATGGCACAGTCCCTGACTTCCAACATATAGGAGGCAGGGGGGCGGTGAAAGACCAAAGAAATATCGAGGCTTAGTACCACAAAATGAAATACGCCAATCACGGGTCAAAAAGATATAAGTATCTTTTATTCTGTACAGATTCAAAGCAAACAGACAGCTATCTGGCTCCCAACACCTCACAGTGTGTACCAGCAGACACAGTGAGAGGTGAGAGTGCTAGACATCTTAACACAGACATTTTTATACAGTTTCCAATCATTGTCCAGCCCCTCTCCAAGCTAATCATTTCCCTGCTAGGGTTTGTGCCCAGTTCACATGATAAATACTATAATATTGTACAACAGATTTAACAAGTTTGCATGTCCATAAAGTTACAATGGTGGCATTGGTTCTCCGATCCACAGTAAGCCTTGTTTTAAGAATCGTTACAATGCAGTTCAGCAAAAACACACGATCTGAGTTGTCTCGTTGTTTATATGAGGATGAGGCATATGAGCACAGACAACCCTTGGATTGCAGTTCATACGACTCACAAGGTTTCTTTGCATAGAACAAACAGTCTGTTCTCGGTCAGCCTCAATATTGACATAACTCAAAGATCATTCAGCTCGGCTGCAGCTGAAAACACAGTTCACCATTTTTTAACACAAAACAGGAGTTGAAATCAAAATGGTGGATGATTCTTAAAATGGCAGCGACCTTGATCAAAAAATCGGAACATTACGAACGCAGTTTTTCGTACAACGCAAATGGGCTTATGCCAATATTCATAACAAGGCAGTATTATATGAATTCAGTTTAAAAAAAACCCGAAACACATTCTTCACAAATATAGATTGCCATAAGTTCCTTGATAGTAATATCCTTCATTAAATAAGCGTTAGCAGTTTTCTTGGGCGCATGCACTTTTGGTCCTAATGTACCTATAGTTTGTGCACAACATTCTCCTAACATTGAACATATGGCAGGAAGACATTGTACACAACAACAACAAAACAGTAGAATACCAAGAACTATCATTAGGACTGCAAAGAGCTTCCAACCCCATGAACGTAACAAGTCCCAGAACCAAGCACTGAGATTCCAGTTTCCCTTTTGGACATGTACTTCCATACTCAAGATATGTAGATTTTGTGTTGCCTTGAATATGGTAGGGGAGGAATCAGGTACGAAAACACAGCATGCATATCCCACCAATTTACACACCCCACCACACTCAGCTAGGATGACGTGTAACACCATCCTATTTTGGAAAGCCACTAATTTAATGGCCTTTTGCTCTAGCGTCATGTTGTACAGAATATCGGTGGTTCTATTGATGGTTTTCTCCAGTACCCTTGCTAGTCTTCTAATATCCTCGGAATTCATTATTTGTTCCCAAAATGGCGCAAAATTCTTTTGCTACATCACCCAAGACTTATGAAGGAGTATCGCCATTCTCATCCCGCCTTTGATGAACTCTGTAGACTTCAGAGGTGCTGGCCACATATACCCCTGTTAACAAGATACCCAAATAACAAGTACCCTGCCAATCTCTAGGTAACCATGGATAAGCTTCATTACCACAAACAAAGTAAACAGGATCTCCTACATACAAAGACCTGTCCTCACTGGTTAGATTTGCGATGTTAATACAACCCTCAAATGTACCAATTGGCTGAGAACCATCCCTTTGTATACAGAAGGAAACAGAGTTGGGGCTATGATTGATAGTATAGGAAGGAGGCATGGCATCCCGGTAGCCTACGGGAGCCATCTTGAAAGAAATCAATGATTGAAAAGCTCTAGAGAGTCTATCAGAAGGCCTAATAGAAGCAACATTGAGTTTGCTCCTCTTTGCAAAGAGGGTACATCCCAAAGGTGTCAGAACCCGTTTTTTGAATTCATTCAGATTAGTCCCATCGAAGTTCCCAGAAATACTGTCATTCCAACGACCAAAGAATAGTGCCCTTAGTGAGGCGTAGCATGCAGTAGTTAAATGAAGAAAATGAATATACAAGCCCAACCCCTTTTCCCCGTGTTGTGGCAAGTGTGAACACACCCAGCAATTCGTTCTGTTTAGAATTGCATGGGTCACATTCATGATCAATAGAAGAGTGTTATAACCCTGTCTATGTTGGGAGTCTCGAGGAGGAAGAGTGTGCATATGCACGAAAGGTGGAGACACAGTGGAGATAATTTCAGTAGGTAACAAAGTCTCAAGCGGATGCACCCCTTCTATGTACCATAACCCAAGCGCAAATATAATTATTAAACAGACTAGTACTGTGATTAAAAAACAATGGTTCCTCAGGGACCATGATCTCTGATGAAGAGATTCTTTGTCAGCCACAAGGCCGGTAGCTTGTTCCGCGTGAGTAGATTTAGGAAAGGACATTGTTTCTCAGAATCCATTTAGAATCCTCTCTATTAGGCTCTTTTAGTTCATCAGTCGGTGGCTCCTGACTACGTGGCCTATCTTGCTTGAAGGTAACTTTGCTGGTCCTGCCTCTTACTTATTTTATCCAGTCACAGAGTGGCAAGGGAATGGCTCAATGATGGTTCCTTGTGGGCACACCCGATGGTGTGCTGTAAGTCTGATTCCTCAGACGCAGCTTGTACGTCAAGACTCCAGGTATGGTGTGATCTGCGAACAGAGTGTCGTCGCTTCCTGAAGGAAGTGATGGAGCAGAAGCAAGATTGTTCAATGGTGCAGAAAGATCCGAAGAAGAACTTGAAGGCAAAGCAGCAGTCTCCCCACACCCCACGGGCTCAGGAAGGATTTCCAGGACACCCTCAGTGTTAGATAGAACAGACTTGTGATGAGGAACAGAGTGAACAATTTCCTTCTCTTCCCCTTTTTCGTGGGGCAGAGGAAAGGGTTTCTTCTTGATGTGCATTGCGTGGATCCAGTGTCGTTTTCCTTCTACTCGTACAGCGGCCTTTGTGGCTAATAGGACTTGAAACGGTCCTTTCCAGCGTGGTGTGAGACAGGATGCTCTTTCAAATGCTTTGACGAGCACCAAGTTGCTGGGTCGGAGTCGATGACCTGGCCCCTCGTAGTTTACTGGGAGGGCTTATCGCACCTGTTGATAAATCAAATACAAGTTTTGAGTTAACTGGTCACAGTACTCTGAAAGGAGCCAATGATCAACATCTTTCAGCTGCTTAGGTTTAGGAACATTCCAAATATTGGCTGGTCTCCCCCTGATTATCTCATAGGAAGAGAACCCTGTTCTCGACTGTGTGGTCTTCCGCATAGACAATAGAGCTATCAGTAAGGCACCTGGCCATTTCTATATTGGTACTGGAGCAGATTTTTGCCATTTTGTTCTTCAATATACCGTTATGGCGTTCTACAAGTCTGGCACTCTGAGCATGTCTGGCCGAATGGAACTGTTTATCGATCTGTAATCCCGTGCATACTTGCAGGATGACAGCAGTGATAAAATGTGGGCCATTGTCCGACCAAATGACCCTCCACAAACCAAACCTACGAAAATATTCCTTCAGCATGGTTTTCGCTGTCGTCATTGCTACGGCATCTTTTAAAGGAAAAGCTATGACCCATTTGCTGAAAGCACACATAACAACCAGAACATATGTGTAATTCTGACAATGCTCCATTTCAATTAAATAACCTCAAAAGGCACAAAAACACAGAGGGGGACCATAACTACCCCTCTGTGTCGATGTACCCTTCCCCACATTATGCTGTAAGCATACTATGCAATTTTGGACCAATCGCTCAGCAGTTTTCAAGATATTTACATTCACCCAGACAGGTCCTAACAGTTTACAAATCTTTCTAGCACATATATGAGTTGAACCATGAGCCATTGTAACCATAGCAGTGACATAAGCATCGGGCAGCATCCATCTTTGCTTTCTATTATCTACCCAACAACCTTCATCGTCTAAACTTGCTAAACCCTCAGCCCATTGCTTAAGCTCTTCTGGAGTGGCATCAGCCTGAATGTCTTTTATACAATCAATTCATTTGTCTTTTATACAAGTGTTAGTGACTTCTTTTGTTATATACATTTCAGAATGCAAATCGGTGGCAGTTTGTTTGGCTATCCTGTCAGCAAAAGCGTTTCCTTCCCCCCATCATCTGTTACTTTCTGGTGTGCTGCACACTTCATTATTGCTAGTTGAGTAGGAAGCGCAAGTGCTGAGAGTAGCCGAACTATCAAAGTGCCATGTTGTATCTTAGTTCCATGTGAGGTCAAGAAACCTCTCTTTGCCCATAATCGACCGAAGTTGTGAAGCACCCCAAAGGCGTACTGACTGTCTGTAAATATATTCACACTAAGCCCTCTGGAAAGTTCACAAGCTTGATTCAATGCCATAATCTCTGTGGCCTGCGCAGTGTTATGCTGAATTCTTTTGGTCTCCACAATAGTGCATAATGTAGTGATGGAATAAGCAGCAGTGGATGTGCCATCCGGAAGTTTGAAGCAGAAGCCATCGCAAAACAGCTCCCCTTGCGGATCTTTTAACATGTATCACTTAAGTCAATTCTGCCTTTAGTTTCTTGCTCTGTGGTATAGAGGCAGTCATGTGGCGTCTTGTCACTACAAACAATTTCTTGCAGAAGTGGCAATAGTTAGGCTGGATTTAATGTGAAACATCTCTTAATTTGGATATGCGGTGCAAATAGAATCAGCTTGTATCGTGTTAATCATGCTCATGTGAGATGTTGCGTTTGCGTTCTGGTTAATAGAACGTCTACAGAGTGAGGTACAATCACGCTTAAGGAGTGACCCAGAACCATACCCTCACTTTGTTTTACAGATGCAGCGGCAGCAGCAACAGCTCTCAAACATCTCGGCAAAGCACATGCAACATGGTCAAGCATGGAGGAAAAATATCTGCACGGTCTATTCTTCCCTCCATGTTCCTGTGTTAACACAGCCAAAGCGCATCCATCACATTCATGGACATACAAAACAAAGGCCTTGTCATAATTTGGTGTGCCCAAAACAGGTGCTGAACACTACTCAGCCGTTAGCAGATCAAAAGCTTTCTGGAAATCCATGTTCCCTGGTAAAGGCAAAGAGATGCCCTTTTTTGTCAATGCCAACATTGGTTTTATCATTCATGAAAAGTTAGGTATCCACTGTCTACAGTATGAAGCCATGCCTATCAAGGCTCTGACCTCTTTCTGTGTATTTGGGACAGACATTCTATAGATGCTTTGTATCCATTCAGGTGTCAGTCTTCTCTCCTCCTTTGACAGGAGATAGCCCACATAGGTGACCTCCTGCATCAACAATATTGAAACTTTTTCAATGAAGCCTCATGCCAATGTTCTGCTAAATGAATAAGCAGCAACACGGTGCCCTCCTTCAAAGCAACTTCTTAGTCTGCAGCTAAAAGAAGATTGTCAACATACTGCAATAACATACAAGTGGAAGGTAACTCAAGTGTATCGAGCTGTTCCTTCAAAGCTCTACTGTAAATGCTTGGACTCTCAGTGTACCCTTGTGGCACACGAGTGAATGTAAACGAGCGACCCTCTAGGGTGAATGTGAACCAATATCTACTGTCAACATGTACAGGAATACTAAAGAAAGTATTCTTTAGATCCACAACACTAAAATGAGTAGCTGAAGCTGGAATCGTTGTTAATATTGTAGTCACATCAGGCAAAATTGGAAATTGTGGAGCAACAATCTTATTGATAGCATGTAAATCAATAATAAAACAGAAAGGAATTGCATTATCCCCTTTCTTATACACCTGTAGAATTGGACTATTACACAAACTTCCTGCAATTTCCTCAATCACTCCTCGATATACAAAATCAGAAACTATACTTTTTAAAGCTTGCTCACCATCAACTGAAATCTCATACTGTGTAATACAATGTAGTTTAACACGTGGTTTCAACACAATTTTAACAGGTTCAATTTGTAAAATACCAACGTCATTATCATCAACCGCCCATACACATGCCGGAACTGTATCCAATTCAGTCGGTAAAGGCCTAGTCAAGAATTGTGAAGCAGAAGTTTGCTGAGGTGAGATCGTCAAATGCACTCGATGTGGAGAACAATAAATTACTGCATTCAATTCTTTCAACAGATTCAACCCCAAAAACATTTCGCCCCAATTAGTCATCAAAAGAAATGGACATGAATCGGTGAATGGCCCCAGTGAAATCGGTACCTGCTGAGAGACCGAACTAATCACTGACGCACAAGAGAACCCTACAGAAATGTTGTTCTGCCCTGACAGTGGAATATCTGGAACCCTCAAATGTTCAACGGAACACTTATGTGCTCCTGTATCTATCAAGAATAGATGTTTCCTATTCTCTACCTTCATTTCTATGTAGGGCCCTTTCTGATTGACGGGAATAGGTACCAGCTCCAGACTCTGCTTCGGGCTGTCCTAACGAAACAGTACATCATCAAATGCAAGGTCCTCAGAAAGATAGACAGCCAAAGGATTATCAGAAATGTTCCTATTATCAACACTATGCTGCCGACTATCTTGTGAAAATGACTGTTGATTCTGAGTGAACTGATTTCTACCATGACCCCCTATCCTAGGACGGCCTTTGGATCATCTACCCATGGGACCATATGTGTTATTTGATCGCTGCTGAAGGATCGGGCATTGTGCTCGCCAATGACCTTCTTGTCTGCAATAAGCACATTGGTTCATGTGTACAGGACCCATTTGCACATTACTCTGTGGGGCAAACTGATCTCTAAACTGTGTATTCCCACCTCTAGTTCCTCTTATCTGCTGCAACAATATTTTTGTCTTTAAGTCTCCCTTCTTCGATTCTATCCTCTCATTTTCATTACTGACCCTATTTTCATAATACTGGGCCATGTGAAATACTTCAGACTGCGATTTTGCTTGCCAGGCACTTTCGGAAGTCATAACTTGTGATTGGACATCAGGCAACAATCCACACACACATTTATCTACAAACAACCTTTTTCCTGACTCAGTACTCAAATACTGACCGCTAAAATCTGAAAACACTTGTTCGAACCGATTAAAAAACTCGGTAGTGCTCTCAGATTTCCCCTGGATGTAAGCTGTAAGCTTGTCCCAAACAATTCTTCTCTCTGGAACCAAAGTCTTCAATTTAGTTACTATTCTGTTTGGCAGTGTCAATATTACCTGTGGCGGTCTCTCACCAGCATTCCTTTCTCCATCTATCAGTACCAAGTTAACCCATGTGTCACCCAATCCTGCCAAATCATCTACAGTTCAAATCTGTTTCCATAAATCAGCAGGTAGGATCACAGGGAACAACACATCTATATCACCCAGCGTGAAAACTGACAAATGCAAGACAGATTCAATTTCTTTATAAAAATCTGTTGGATTTTTCCTAATATCTGGAATAGTCTGTCAAATGGTATTAACTTCCTGTCTAGAAAATGGGGCATGAACAAACTCTGAGACATAATGAGCTTAAATAGTAGTGGCTGCTGTGCCTTTTGCGACATTAGCTGAAATTTCTACTTTAGGAAAAAATGTAGGAGGAACTTCCCTCATTGGCAATTGAGAAGTAGGCAATTCTGAACGTTTGTTAAGCAATAAAGCTAAATCAAGTGACAAAGTAGTCAAAGCAGTATCGGGCGAAAATGCTCTCCTACAAATGACCATCAAATCTGCAGGACAAAAAACCTTTTTCTTCATACACTCATCCTGCAGTTACCTGTAACACTTTCCTTTGCAATACCTGAGAATACTGACTAAACGTGTCATATACTTCAATAGGAGAAATTGAAACATCCGAGATCCATCTAAGCGCGTCTCTTGTGCAAATACGAGTCTCTTCACTCAATGGTTTACAAGAGGGAAGAAATCGTTTCTGTACATATGAAGCATCCAATCTATCGCCATCTATTTCGTCATTCTGTAACCAATCTAACTCCCTCTTAAACTCAAAAACCCTCTCAACATGCTCATGTATTTTCTCTGCAGTGTCCCTTGAGTAAGGTAAGACATTCAAATCCCTCAACCCTTGTGGGACATCCATGTCCGTCAAATCACTCCACATTTCAGCCAAATGCATTCCCATCCCCTCTATGACAATATTTTGTTCAGGAATACTTTCTTGGTCAAAAATTGCATTTAAGACAGCTGATTTTTCACATTCTTCTATACATTTCTTAGCCCATGCATACAATTCTCTTTTTCTAGATTTTGATACTGTACTACGAGTCACTACTTTTGGATCGGCAGTCGCCCCTTTAATCGTTACTAGTGGAGCAGAACCACTTGGAAAAGAAAGTTCAGACAAATCTTGTACAAGGGGTAGTGGTGTCATGGCCATTGGCCCAAGAACCCGGACCTGCACCATCAGGGGATGGGGGCAAGGAGCAACACAGCTCTATTTCATCCCTTTGGGAGAATCAAGCACAGGGGTCCCAGCAGGACTAAGTCCATACACCTTTGGTGCCAGGCTCATGACCAAATGTGAACAGAGACATTTATTTGGTGCAGGAGTGCTTTATTCATGAGCACAGGAACTTTTCACATGCATTCGGTTTAGCCGTGGCTGCTGGGGAACTAGGTTGCACGTGCAGCATCATCTAGGAGTGGCAGGGTGTGGCTGGTAAGCCAGAGCTAGTGGGCGTGGCTGGGAACTCAACTATATAAGCCTACCCAGCCTTCGTGCGAACGCTTCGCGTTATTCTGCAGTTGCATGCAGCGTAACGCTCATCGCCGCCTGACTGCAGACGACTCACCTCTTGGACTCCAGCTTCATACTTACCAACCTGTTCTCGCCTGCACGCGCCTCTCGTCGAACCTGGCATCCTGCATTCCAGCTTCAGCCCTGCCAAAATCTTGATCTTGACACAGCAGCATGACGCGCTCCTCATTCACGAAGACGGCACCTGCAAGAAATACGAAAGACAAGTTTAGACATTAAAGACATTTAGTTTAAGGATGCGGCGCCATCTAACCTCACCCTTAACCTTAAACCACCACTTACCTGTTGTCGGACCATCGCGGATCCTCTCCTCTTCCATCCAGTTTCGCCTCGTGCTCCAAGGCTGCTGCTGGGCCTCAATTCCACCTAAAGGAAGAAATCAGAAGAGAGGTATTAACAATATAAAAAATTCAAACAACAATAAGGGACAATAGAACTGAAAGACACTTACCATAAGAAGTGTCATAGTCGCAGCTGGACTGGGCTACCACGTACAAGGGGCCAGTGAAGGAACTCGGCCCCATCAAGAAGCGCCCCTGCAATGAGTAGCAAGACGGAGAGCTCATTATCATTAATCAACAGGTGAGCCTATATGGGTCGGTGCATGCTCACCACGCTTTGGGAAGAAGGTTTCGAGAGAGACAACAGTCACAGATTAGCATCCTCACGTTCTGTCATATCCACGCAGGAGCAGTGTCACCAATTGTCGTAGCCCATAGCATATCTTCAGAGGAAGAAGCCAGATAGGGGTGATCCACTTCCAGGGAGGGCTACAACTTGCCCCAACGTCCCCACAGAAACCAGGTGAGCATAACAAGTGGAGACACTACCGCTGGCGGTAAATACAAAATGATGGGAAAAGCAAATGTCGGTAAGGACAGAGATGCAGAAGGGGGAACAACAACAGGAAGAGGAGCAACAACGGGAGGAGGAGCAACAACGGGAGGAACAGGAAAAACAACGGGAGGAAGTGCAACAATGGGAAAAGATAAAACAACAGGAGAGTCACATAAGGAGGTGGTGCGATGGCAACAGTCCTACGCTCATTCAAAAGTTTATCGATCAGCTTGTCTGAGGCATGAAAATGCTGAGACGGATATATTTGCTGTACCCCAAGTTGAAAAGCACTATCCATACTTCTAATAGATTCCAACTGTTTCTGTTGATCATACAATAATGCTTTTTCAGAGTTAGACATACGTCGACGTGCGTGTTTCTCTTTACTATTAAGTTTCTGCATATCTTCCTTTCTCCAATTCTTAATTACATCAAATGCACAGGTGTAGCCTTTTTCTTTAATAATATAGATTCTAAATACTCTATAAGGGTAATTTCAAAACTACCATGAACTGGCCACTGAAATTTGGAAGCATGTCTAGTTTGTCTATGCCAAATATGATTGAATACTATACTACCAAGGTCATACTTACAGTACATAGTAGATGCCGCCGAACCCTCAGGTGGTGCCGGTCAGCCGTATTCCAAAGATTGTCTGTCTCTGCGGAATAAACCCCTGAAACAGGCAGACAATTTCCCAGGCATGTTAGATCACGTGTGTTACTTGGCATCGTTTGAACTCGCGAGTGCAAATCTACAGCCAAATATCAGGATAATTAGGAATCGGGGCACGACTCAACTGATTACAAAATGCAAAGGAGGTCCGATCGGATTACAAAGGATCCTCGTGGTTGGCGATTTCGGCAAAGAGCCTGCCTCGATATGAGGACCCTCGTCAAGATGTCCTCTCGAAACACATGCTCAACGTTCAGGGATCGGATCATGCAGTACTTTTCAGCAAGGAAACATCAATCTTGAGGGTCCCTATTCGGGCGCCAGCTGAAAGAACAAAGAAATATCGAGGCTTAGTACCACAAAATGAAATACGCCAATCACGGGTCAAAAAGATATAGTATCTTTTATTTTGCACAGATTCAAAGCAAACATTAAGCTATCTGGCTCTCAACACCTCGCAGTGTGTACCAGCAGACACAGCGAGAGATGAGAGTGCTGGACACCTTAACACAGACATTTTTATACAGTTTCCAATCATTGTCCAGCCCCTCTCCAAACTAATAATTTACCTGCTTTGGTTCGTGCCCAGTTCACATGATAAATACTATAATATTGTTCAACGGATTTAACAAGTTTGCATGTCCATGAAGTTACAATGGTGGCATTGGTTCTCTGATCCACAGTAAGCCTTGCTACAATGCAGTTCAGCAAAAATACACGATCTGAGTTTGTTCTACATTGTCTCATTGTTTATATGAGGATGAGGCTTGTGAGCACAGACAACACTTGGATTGCAGTTCATACGAGTCATAAGGTTTCTTTGCATAGAACAAACAGTCTGCTCTCGGTCAGCCTCAGTGTTGACATAACTCAAAGGTCATTCAGCTCGGCTGCAGTTGAAAACACAGTCCGCCATTTTAGAACACAAAGCAGGAGTCAAAATCAAAATGGCAGATGATTCTTAAAATGGCGGCAAAATTGATCAAAAAATCGGAACGCGGTTTTCCGTGCAACGCAAATGGGCTTAGGCCAATATTCATAACAAGGCGGTATTATATGAATACAGTTTAACAGCGGGATTTCCTGCACAGGCATGCAGCTGCTCCTCTACTTTCCCCCCTCTGGTCGAGTCCTCGACCACCTCTTCAATGGTCTCCACATCTTGGTATTTTCTTTTGAATAAGTGCTTCTTCGGAGCCCAAATCTTCATCACCTCCCTCAGAGTACCATCTGATTTAACATGTTTGTCTACACTCCAGGTCAAGTAGTTGCACTGTCCATTTGGTTTAAAATAGACCCATCGTCCCACGTACTTCTTGTGATTCTTGGGATACAAGAAATGTGTTCCCTCGGTTGGTGTCTAGTCAAATGGTCGACAGACAAATGGTCGACAGACAAATGGTCGACACAATTTGGCTATTTATATATATAGTTAGGTTTTCGTTTAGGGAAAAAAGGGTTTTTAGCCAAAAAAAGGGTTGGGGGGGACCCCCCAAAAAAAAAAAAATGTGAAAAAACAAAACAAAAAAAAATGCGACCATTTGACCTGTCGACCTGTTGACCTTTTGGTGTCGACCATTTGTCCTGTCAACCATTTATATTCGACCAAATGACCTAGAACCCCCTCGGTTCATACATGCTGGCCTCTATGTATTTTCTGACATCCTTTTCCATCAAATCCTTGGGTCCAAACACTGATTCAACATTTATCATGATCGTCATTTATTCTGCCCTTTCTGCTGTCCTTTTTCATTGGGCTATTATTATCCTGATCACACAGAATCCAAACATCACCTTGACCAATATTGCTCCAAGGATCTTGAATATGTTTGCAAACCACTGCGGAATCCATGAGAATATAGAGGCAAACCAACCGTAATCCGAATTGTCCTCTGTCTTGTCTTGCATCTTGTTATGCAGGTTTGTCAAGAACGTTATGGCCACTGTCAAGGTCTCATTCACGTGAGAAGGTATGAATGTGCAACATGAAGGCCCGATTTTGGCACAAACTCCTCCTTCCATCGTTGTAATCATGTCAAGGACATATCTGTTTTACAGGGTCATTAGTCTCATGGCCCTCAGCTTTTCTTTGAGCATTGCATCGCTTCATGGTAGTATTGATCGTCTGCAGGAGCTCCCATCTTGTGATCTGCAACCACTTGGCATTGGCCATCGTTTGGATTCCAGGCATGAAGATAGTCGTGAAGAATGAAGCAGTCTTGCTGAACAACCTTTGCTCTAAGGAATGGCATCAAGTGCTTCTATTGATTTGGCTGAAAAGTAATTCTCTCTCCTGGTCCAATTGAGAAACTCAAGCGATCTTCTTCTCAAATCGGCATCTGTTTTTGGAAAATCTCCAACGTTCAGGTTACTCTGAGGAATCGCAAATGTTGGAACATGAATGAGCAACAAGGAGCACATTCTTCCCCAATCCTTGGGCAGGTTCATCCAGTCCTAGACTCATAAGCCCAGCATCGATCCATCAGGACAGCTGTCCCTGCTCCCATCCTGGAAACGTCAACTGTAGTTCTACAGTCCTTGTCTCCCACATGATTCTTTCCATTTCTTCGGAAGCACAATGTTGCATTAGCCACCGGGATTACAGTCATGGGGCCTGATTCATCTCTTACCTATGTCATCAGTTTGGCATGCTTAGCCCATGACTTCAAACACCCATCATTTACTCTCTGTATTTCTTGTACATATTCTGGCTTCAGTAGATGAGCTGCACAGGACACCAGCCCTTCTTCCCAACCCTTCTTGGATTTCACTCATTTATAGACTAAGACTCGGTTTTGCTCCCAACATCCAGGTGATCCAGCTATTTCTGTCACATGAGGGCAGTTCATTTTCTTCATCTGTTCAATGACCACCTCATCCTGTCCTGTTGCAGGATACACAAGCATCTTGCTTTTCCATCCAGGTTCCATTTCCATCCGTGTAGTCTTGATGTAGTCATTCTGGTATGGAAACACCGATTTCAATGTCCATTGCAACGTGGCCCAATTTCCTTAAAATTGTCCTCTGGTCATGCATGCTCCAAGATGGCTGAGGTACCTAGCATTGTGTTCTGGAACTTCTATGGCAATGAAAGTTCACACTGTATCCATGGCATAGGGTATGAGAGAGCAGACGCAGCAACTCTCCTTAGATGTTCTTTCTCCCACCTTTCTCACGTGTTGATACCACATGTAATTCCCTAAATGTGGTGCATTATCTAGATAAGTATTTATTCCCTCACTATCTTCCCCTGCATTTCTCCTGTGTCTCCCAAAGATTGTGTAATACTCATGAAGCAAATCAAAAGTAGATCTCGTAGTACGGAGAGCAATATGGGCCTCTCCTTCAGCAGAAGTACTAACATTATAGAGAGTGTGAAAGATGAGGAAGAGAAAGACAAAAAGAACAATCATGCAAGCATATATTATGCACAAAACCATAGGCATCTATCTTTCATGCCATCCTACTACTCGTTGCACTTGTTCTTCTGCTAGAACCGTGCCATTTTCCTCTTTAATCATTGTTAATACGATCATCAAATTCTTTATACTTGTAAATGCGAAATCTACTTGATGATGGGAATAAGGAGCCTCCTTACCACTGGGCCATTTTTAGGATCCTGTAAAAAATTGCGAACCTCAACATTTCTTCTCACAAGAGCAGGGCAAGCTTGAAATATATAAACACAATGACAGCAAGCAAAAGTCAGCGAATGTCACTGTCGGTAAGCACCATATGATTAGCTGCTTAGAACAGGTATTCTCATTGAAATGAATGTGGATACTGATCTTGTTTCCAATTTCTAATCAAGAACTGACGTTTGGGCATAACTCTAATGCTTCAATATGTATTTGTAAAGTTCGTTTTCAAGCCACTGAAATTCTCCACAAGTCTTTTTACTCACTGCTAATATATCTATAAGGAGTGCCCACTTGAATTTCAGTCCAAGATAAATCTGTATTAACCAGTGGTTGCTTTATCATCCTTCTTCTTCGTCACCGATCGAGTCTGCACATGCTGACATTCTTCTTCTTGTCTTGCTTCTGAATCGGCAATGGTGGGAGGGCAGGTCGCACCTTTATAGGCCTTTACATCACCCAAGTGAAGCCAAGCATGTCTCCCTTGGACTTTCACAGCTGAAGGAGTTACATTCTCAATGCAAAAGGGACCATTAAAACATGGCTTATGCCACCTTCGAGTAAAGTTCTTAATAAAGACTAGGGCCCTCATTACAAATCAGGCGGTGGACCATGGTGCTATTAGCACCATGGACCATGCCGGATTCCGCCATGGTGGATGGCGGAATTACCGCCCCATTCAAAGGTGAGTGGGGCGGTAATTCCCCATTCACCATTTGCCCTTCCCCATTCCCATTTTTGCTACATAGGGCATAATGGGGATGGGAAGGCGCCAATTACGGCACCGTAAATTACGGTGCCGTAATTAGCACCAAGGTCGCTTAGCGCCTTGGACTTTAACGCCTGCAAAAAGCAGGCGTTAAAGTGTGAACCAGGCGTTAAGGGTTAACGGTGCCGACGGCGCCGTTAAACCCTTAACGCCTGACTTGTAATGAGGGCCTAGGTCTCCAACATATTACTTAGTTGCCAGTAGTCATTTAATTGGGTTGGTTGCTGAATTATCTATGTTCTGAGACCAACCCCCCCTTGCACTGGACTTGATCTGAAATGAGAGAGATGCTAGAGGTCATACATGTCAAATAATCATGTATTTCATCACCTAAAATTTTAGCTACACTCTGGGCATCACTTCTACTCCTAGACGAAGGTGTAAGGGGCATTCTGATATGCCACCCTGTCACTAGTTCATGAGAGGTGAGGTGGTGGTCTGATCCTGGCTGATTCTGAAGGGCATGCAAAGCTAGGGGTAGGTAATATAGCCTTTTCTTCTTCAAAGTGATTTTAATCTTGGTAATCCTTTCTTTAAGGAGGCCCTAGAGTCTTTCACATATCCCGTTCACTTGCGTGTGATAAGCAGAAGAAAACGTATGTTTAATATTCAATAGAAGCCCTATCTTTTCAAATAGCTCACAAACAAAATGTGGCCCATTGTCGGATCTGAGCACTTCACACACACCCCATCTCGGGAAGACTTTGCACACAAATAGCTTTGCTGCACAAGTGGCATCAGGGTGTGTACACGGACCTGCCTCGATCCACCTAGAAAAAGGACACACCACCACTAATGGATACCTATATCCGTTACACATCTGCAGCATATCGACATAGTCGATATGTAAATGCTGAAATGGACCAGTCAAGGTATCACCGGTCTAATCGTTCTCCGTGCATGCCCAGCAGTAAACGTTTGACACACAATGCAATTTACCATAAATAATGCAATGTGTTCCAACAAATTTGAAATTAACCAGTCTTCTGCAATCGTAGCAGCAAGACTTTCACTAGTTACATGTGCAGGGTAATGCAGTTCTTCAAGCGCAACCTTCAATAATGCTACTGGCATCACCGGCTTTCCAGTGCTGTCTTGTTGCCATAATGCTTCTGCAGGGGATAAAGAACACCCCCTTCACTTCCATAATTCCTGCTCTTCCTGTGGTGCACTCCCTTGAATATCCATTAGCTGGGTTATCGATCATTTCTTAAACCCTTCTTGCACTAATATAGTTGTGCTTAATTTTTCTTTATCATTGTCAGTATCAAAACTGGAAATGTCAGTAGAATATGCATCCCTTTTGGCTTCTTCATCTGCTGCTTCGTTCCCATAAGAGATACAGTCTGTTTGCTTAGTGTGCGCTGCACATTTAACGACTGCTATAGCTACTGGGAGTTGTGGTGCCTTAATAAGCCTATTCAATAAGGATGCATGCTGCACTGGAGGGCCATCTGCGTAGAGGTCGCCCCTCCTCTTCCAATGTGCAAACCCTGCATGTACGGTTGACGTCACATAGGTGGAGTCACTGTACACAGTCACTTCCTGTCCTTTGTGTTTCTCGAGCGTGACAATGAGCGCTACTAATTCTGCTGCTTGCGCTGAAAAGTGAGACAGTAGCCTAGCACTTGCTACAACTTCAAATTCTCCATGTAATCTATGCCTCAATATTGCGGTGGCTGAATGCCTTTCCCCATTAGTCTGATCAATTTTTGAAGAACCATCAATAAAGAGAATTTCCCCTCCCGCCAAAGCATTTTCCTTCACATGGGGTATATCATCATAAAATTCAACATAATTAACACAGTAATGTACATGATCGCCGTCTTCTATTGGCTCAGCTATAAACGTGGCAGGATTCACTATTTTACACCTTACAATCTTAATTGTTGGTTTCAAAATCATTACCTCATACGCCGAAGCTCTTTGAGATGTCAATGTGCTGTTGGGCTTCTCTAAAAGGGAAAACAGAGCATGCTCCACGAAGAGAGTCATGGAGCAGCTCATTACAATACTTGTGGATTTCTCAATTGCAAGCCCGGTGGCAGTCAATGTCTTTTTGCGAAGAATGTGTCCTCTCATAACTGGGTCTAAAATCCCACTGTAATATGCTAAAGGTTTGTGCCCCAATGTAATTCTCTGCATAGGAACTGCTGTCATGACTGTCCCATTTCTGTGTGAAAACAAATAAAGTTCCTCAGCATGATTGTGAATTCCCAAAACAGGGGCTTTCAAATTGCTTTTTTCAGTTCCTCAAACACTTCCTCCATTTTTTCAGTGCATTCCATTTTTACTTTTCCACCTCCGCTTTCTTTAAAGCTTGCAAAAGTGGTCTTGTGTACGTACTGTAATCAAACACCCAGACTCTGATATAGTTGCATAATACCAAGAACTTTTGCATGTGTTTCACTGTGTTTGGTTTTCATGTTTTCATAATTGCCTCGACTCTTTCAGGTGACATTTTCTTTCCTTCATGTGAAATCAATTGAACTATATATAACACCTCTTCTTCACAATATTGCAACTTCTCCTTTTCTACCTTATATCCCTTGTCTGCTAGAATAGTAATCAACTGAACAGAATCGTGTCTAGACTCATCTTCTGTGGTGCTACAAATTAAAATGCCAATTACGTACTGTATCACTGCACTCTTAAGATCAATATTGCCTAGATACATCTGTAGGACCTTATTAATAATCAATGGTGACTTACAGTACCCTTGGGTCAAATGGGTATATATCAGTCGGGTTTGGAGGAACATAAATTACATCAAGTCTTATGAGTCCTTGTGCAATGGGATTGAGAAAAACGCATTCTTCAAATCGATCACCGTGAAATATCGAGCTTCCACTGACATACTACATAGTAACGTCACTGGATTAGGAACTAAAGGAAACTCGGCATCTAATCAGTTTCATATCTTGTATAAATCAATATGACCCTACTTTAGATTTATTAATTGGATACACCACGGCATCACACAATAATTCCGATGGCAACAGAATTCTTTGTTTCATCAGCGCTGAGTCTGAAATATGCCCTCATCAGCTTCTCGAGACATGGGCTACTGCTTTGCTCGAGAATAAATCATCATGGCTTAAGCTTTATTCTAGCTTGCCCTATTCCCTTCAATAAACCTATGTCATAAGGGCCTGTGTTCCAAAGGACACTTGGCACCTGTTCCAATTCTTCCTGAAAAAATAATGGGCGTTGCCACATTATTGCCATTCGCTGTGGGACTTCCCTTTTCTCTATTCCTAGCCAGTATGTAATGTGTCATGACCACTGTGAGGGGGCACACGTTGTGCCGCAAGCAGGCTCCCACTAGAACCCAGAGGGCCTTAAAACCACTGCAAAAGGGCTCCTGGAGCCAGTCCTGGCGCCATTGGCCCCAGGCTCATATGTAGGAAGGAAGGGCTGTTCAAACTAGGTCCCATTTATGTACATGGGCCTTTAAATCCAACATGGAAGCACCCATACAGTCTAGTTCTAAGAACCACCCCATGCGGTCTAGTGTTTTGGGTGTGGCAGGCCTGGAACTAATTTCCCTGGTACTACTTTACCTGGGCTATATAAATCACACCCTGACTGCAGAACACGCTTCGTGTTATTCTGCAACCCGCAGCGTGACGCTCACCGTGTCCAGCTCCTGGTCTTCAGCATCTTCCTATAATCCTGCAAGAACAAGATTATTCTGTTTTACCTGAGAAAACACCATCCAGCACTCAGCATCTCAACTGGGCTGCAATCTGTGGAAACCGCGAGAAGAAGAAACATCACTCACCTGTGAGTACTAGCTTAAGGACTTCCGGCGAACAGCTACCACAGCTGCTGCTCGAACATTGCGACCTGCAATAGCGAGAAAGGGAAAAACAATATTAGAACACGTGCTTCCAAAACATCGAATTCCATCAGTCTTACCTGAATTCCATCGCGCTACGCCACACTTACATCCAGAGCACCTTCAGCAACATCTGCAAAGGAAAAGAGACATATTCAGGTTTGCTTTCAATATTAAACAACCACTCAGCGCTGTACTTACCTTAACAGATTCCGAGGGCCTGTTTTTCATCGCGCTCTCATCCACTCGCAGCACCACAGCGGCCTGTGAGGAGAAGAAGAAGAAGAAAACACAGGTTAGCTTTAAAAGACAATAAAGGTGCTGCGCTTTGCGCTTTCCCTTACCTAGAAAACTTGCCTCTCCATCCGGCACGCCAGCATCAAGACCTTTGCACCTGAAAAGAAAAAGATAAAGGCCCTCATTACGACCCAGGCGTTGGGCCATGGTGCTAATAGCACCATGGTCCATGCCGGTAACTTACCGACTCTGCCATGGCGGAATGGGGAATTACCGCCCCATTCCGAGGTTGGCGGGGCGGTAATTCTCCATGCCGCCATGGCCCTTCCCCATTCTCATTTTTGCTCCATAGGGCTCAATGGAAATGGGGAAGGCGCTAAGTACGGTGCCGCAAATTGCGGCACCGTATTTAGCACCAAGGTCCCTTTGCGGGTTGGTTTTTTAACGCCTGCTAAAAGCAGGTGTTAAAGTGCCATCCACAAAGGGACCGCGTAATCAGGCCTTAAGGGTTTAACGGCGGCGCCACCTTTTACGGTGCCGTTAACCCTTTAACGCCTGGGTTGTAATGAGGGCCAAAGACATTAACGAATTCCCACCATAAACAGAACAAAGATTTACAATTAACAAACCTACCTGCCTACCAGCAGATTCAGGGTCACAGCAGGCCTGGGCCCAAGGAAGGTGTACTGCACCAGTGAAGCAACTCGGGCAGCTCACCAACAAACGTCAAGCACCCCTGCACAAGAAATGCAGGACGGATAGCTCACCCTACAAATAACTAAGGTGAGAAAAGAACCCAGTGGGAAGGGAATCGGTCAGAGGGAGGTGGTAGATTCACCCATTAGAGACAGTTACCACAAAGCCTCCCTTTTGTAATTGCAGATTCATTATTCCGCACTGGGCAACTACGCATTTAGGGTTCCAGATCTCAGAGCCTTCCAGACGCCCCCAGGGATATCAGGTGAGCGTAACAGAACACAAAGCCTTTAAACCTTATCCACCTGGGCGTCATGGAGACATCTGAAACTGATCAGTTAGCCCAGCTTTTGGGACAATTACGCGCCGAGTTACACGCAGCCCGGCAGGAAACCAATGCCTTAAGACAAGAGTTAATAGTCACAAACGACAATACTGATGAACTAAACAAACAGCTACTACAAACACCGGCGGGGCAGGCTCCATTGCCCGGATTCACCCCATACATTGCTACACCATCATCAGTCAATCAAGTACGGATAACGTTGCCAGGAGCAGTACCCCTGGCACCACCAGAACGGTTTAATGGAGACCCCAGAAGGTACGCAAAATTCATGAACCAGTGCCACCTCCATTTGAGAGGAAGCACTGCAGACTGGTTGGTACTTTTAGTGAGCCGGGATGACCAATTACTGCAGAACTTCAGGGGTTTTCAACAGGAGATGTAAAAGTTATTTGCTCTACACTTGCATGGACAAGCTCTTGATAACGAACTCCTGTCCCTCCGCCAAGGGAATCAAGGTTTGCTGACTTATATTGCCACCTTTAACAGACTGGTTGTAGAAGCGGGGTGGCCAGAAGATAAAAGAACCACGTTGTTTCATTGGGGCCTACGAGGAGACCTGAAGGATGTCCTTGCTCAAGTGGTAGACCCACCTAAAGACTGTGCAGAGTTTATCAACCTGGTAGTTCAGTTGGACCACAGATTACAGGATCGAAGAACAGACCGTAGTAGACTCGAAAATCGTGCCATGTACGTACGTTCAAAAGATAATGTTCAACGTCCATCAGAAAATACCACAGAACCCATGCAGATTGGAGGAGTACGACCCCCTTTAACCAAGTGTGAAAGAGACAAGAGGAGACAGCTAGAGTTATGCCTATACTGCGGTAGTTGGGGTCACTACCTCAAAGAATGCCGAGTGAAACCTCCAAGGAAGGTGGTAGGTGCTACAGAGAAAGAAGATGATGGAAAGGAATCGGAAAACTACCTGGACTGGCAAGCATAGAGGTCCGCTTGTCGAGCAAGAAGGATGAGTCACAGACCTCACATTTCACCCTACCAGTAACCTTGATCAATCACCAACGACCGTCATGGATGCATGCCATAGAGGCATGTATAAACAGGAGCAGTTGGTAATTACATAGATCGAGATGTGGCAACAGAAATGGGACTTCCCTTACGCACAAAACCAACAACTGAAAAGGTAACTACTGTTAACGGTAGAGAAATTGCTTCGGGACCAGTAACCCAATGCACAACAGAATTAACGCTTCTGTGTCAGGATGAACATCAAGAAGCAATCACGTTTGAACTCATCAAAGCTCCTCAGTTCCGGTTGATCTTAGGGATGCCATGGTTAGTAACTCACAATCCCCACATAGACTGGCGTGCAAAGAGACTGACCTTTTCCGACGAATGCAACCACGCTTGTACCCAAAATCTATACCACAGCCGAACCTGAAATCTGTTCAAGGAATAGTATCGGGGATCGCGCAACCAATGGACACCTTATCAAAAGAATATCAGGATTATCAAGATGTTTTTCAAAAGGAACAGGATAACACATTACCACCACATAGGCCCTATGACTGTCAGATAGACCTGATACCTGGCCCACAGGTTCCTTGTGGTCGAATTTATGCACTTACGGAAACCAAAAATCTCCACTTGACATCCTATCTGGATCAATACCTGGCTAATGGGTTTATCCGCCCATCAAAGTCACCGGCAGCCTCTCCCTTATTCTTCGTACCCAAGAAGGAAGCAGATTTGAGGACTTGCATTGATTACTACGCACTTAATCAAATCACAGTAAAAAACCGCTATCCTTTGCCCCTTATCCCGGAACTGTTGGACCAAGTAAAGGATGCCCGAATCTACACCAAACTAGACCTCAGAGGAGCATACCACCTTGTATGTGTTAAAAAAGGGGATGAATGGAAAACCGCGTTTTACACCAAGTATGGCATGTACGAATATCAGGTAATGTCTTTCAGGCTGTGCAACGCTCCCGCAGTACTTCATGAATTATGTATTAGGGGAATTAATCGATGTCTGTCCCTGGTCTATATTGATGACATCCTGGTGTTTTCCCCCTCTGAAAGAGATCATGTGGAACATGTTTGCTCAGTCCTTGCAAAAGTTCGCCAGCACAAACTGTACGCTAAACTCGAGAAATGCTCCTTCCATGTCACCGAAGTTGAGTTCCTTGGTTTTTTTCTCTCGCCAAAGGGAGTCAAGATGGATTTACACAAAGTAGGTGCCATCCTTAATTGGCCGTCACCTTCTTCACTTAAAGGAACCCAAAGCATGCTCGTCTTTGCGAATTTCTATCACCGATTTATTCCAGATTTCTCACAGACAGTCCACCCAATTACATCGTTACTGAGAAAAAACAACACAAAATTCCAATGGACTAAAGAGGCGGAAAAGGCCTTTCAAGAACTCAAGAAAAGATTCATCTCTGCGTCAATTTTACAACATCCTCGCCCTGATCTCCCCTATGTAGTGGAAACTGATGCTTCCACAGTAGCTATGGGAGCAGTTCTCGCTCAAAGAGATCCAAAGACAGGCCAATTACACCTGTGGCCTTTTGATCACGTAAATTCTCACCACCAGAACTTAACTATGCAATTACAGACAAATAATTGCTGGCAATAAAATCAGCCTTCAAAGCCTGGCAGCAGTATCTATTAGGTGCCAGACATACCATCACAGTAATCACAGATCACCGAAACCTTCAATCCCTAAAGTCAGCAAAAGGCCAATTGTCACGACAGTTGCGGTGGGCTCCATTCTTCGCAGAATACGATTACGTAATAACCTACCGACCGGGAGTTCGGAATGGGAAGGCCGATGCCTTGTCTCGTACGGGTGTTGAAGAGAAAACGAACAGTACCCTGGACCCTGTTGCCATCATCCCAAGTGATAAACTACTGGGACTCACCATCACATTGACTCTGAGAGAACTTCAAGATAAGATTCGAACCTTAATGATCTCTGAGATTTTGCAGAAATGGAATTCCCAAAATGAACATCACACGGTTCTGGATGGATTACCCTACTTCAGGGAACGACTATATCTACCAAGTAAAGATCTGCAAGAATTGGTCATGTCTGGTTATCACAATTCCCTGATCGAAGACCATGCCGGAATTGCTAAGACTCTAGCCAAGGTTAAACGGAATTATTGGTGGCCAACCTGGCGTAAGGTCATCGATTGATTTGTTCTATCCTGTGGGATATGTGCACAGAATAAATCACAAAAATAGAAACCAGCTGGCCTTCTACAACCACTGGATATTCCACCGGCTCCCTGGCATACTCTTTCTCTTGATTTTATTACAGACTTACCTCCCTGTCAAGGTTTTAATACCATTCTGGTGGTTGTAGACCTGTTCTCTAAAATGGCACATTTCATTCCATTCAAAGGATTTCCTAATGCTACCGGTCTGGCAAAAGCATTTCTTGAACAGATTATAAAACTGCATGGTTTCCCCTCAGTCCTAATCTCAGATCGTGGAAGCCAATTTGTACCCAGCTTCTGGAGGAAATGTTGTACCATGGCACAAATCGATGTTCGATTATCCACTAGCCATCAACCCCAAATGGATGGACAAACAGAAAGAACAAACCAGACTTTAGAACAGTACCTATGTTGCATGCTGCATCAAGTGGAAGAGAATTGGAAAGACTTGTTTTGGATAGCGGAATATGCATACAATAACTCCATACACACCAGCACGGGACAAAGCCCGTTCTACACAATATATGGAAGACATCCACGTACCTCTGAACTAGACTCCCCCACGACCTTGGAAAGGCCAGCGGTAAAGACTCTACACTCAAGCATAACCCAAGCCTTCAAAAGGGCAAATGAACATTTACTGCAAGCCAAAGTCAGACAAAAAAATTCTCGGACTGGCATCGAAAGGAAGCTCCCGATTACCAAGTTGGAGATGAAGTCTGGTTGGCATCAAAACATGTGCCCATAAAAGGTATCCAGACCTTTCGTCGAAGATATCTAGAACCCTATACCATTGAATCGGTGATAAATCCGGTGGCCGTCAAGTTAGCCTTACCACCAAGCATGCAAATTCATCCGGTGTTCCATGTGTCACTTGTAAAACCTGTACAACCAGAAACCCGAGTCTTAACACCACCAAAACCTGTGCTAGTTGATGGAGAGCCTGAATTTGAAGTTAAAAACATCCTGGATTTGAAACGTACCAGATCTAAGCTGTACTATTTAGTGGACTGGAAAGGGTACAGGCCTCAAGACAGAACTTGGGAACCAAGTGAACATATTCACGCACCACGTCTGATTAAGAGGTTTCACCTGGATAACCCCACCAAACCTGGACCGGACAGGAAGGATACCATGAGAGGGGCCTTGGGGGGGAGGGCTGTCATGACCACTGTGAGGGGGCACAAGTTGTGCCACAAGCAGGCTCCCACCAGAACACGGAAGGGCCTTAAAACCACTGCAAAAGGGCTCCTGGAGCCAGTCCTGGCGCCTTTGGCACCAGGCTCATATGTAGGAAGGAAGGGCTGTTCAAACTAGGTCCTAATTATGTACATGGGCCTTTAAATCCAACATGGAAGCACCCACACAGTCTAGTTCTGATATCCAAGCCATGCGGTCTGGTATTTTGGGTGTGTCAGGCCTGGAACTACTTTCCCTGGTACTACTTTACCTGGGCTATATAAACCACACCCTGACTGCAGAACACGCTCCGTGTTATTCTGCAACCCTCAGAGTGACGCTCACCGTGTCCAGCTCCTGGTCTTCAGCATCTTCCTGTAATCCTGCAAGAACAAGAACAAGAACAAGATTATTCTGTTTTACCTGAGAAAACACCATCCAGCACTCAGCATCTCAATTGGGCTGCAATCTGTGGAAACCAAGATAAGAAGAAACATCACTCACCTTTGAGTACTAGCTTAAGGACTTCCGGTGAACCGCGACCACAGCTGCTGTTCGAACATTGCGACTTGCAATAGCGAGAAAGGGAAAAACAACATTAGAATGCTTGCTTCCAAAACATCAAATTCCATCAGTCTTATCTGAATTCCATTGTGCTACGACACACTTCGATCCGGAGCAACACAGCAACATCTGCAAAGGAAAAGAGACATATTCAGGTTCGCTTTCAATAATAAACAACCACACAGCGCTGTACTTACCTTAATGGATTCCGGGGCCTGTATTTCATTGCGCTGTCATCCACTCGCAGCATCACAGCGACCTGTGAGGAGGAGAAGAAGAAGAAAACACAGGTTAGCTTTAAAAGACAATAAAGGCGTTGCGCTTCGTGCTTTCTCTTATCTAGAAAACGTGCCTCTCCATCCGGCACGCCAGCATCAAGACCTTCGCACCTGAAAAGTAGGAGATAAGGACATTAACGAATTCCTACCATAAACAGAACAAAGACTTACAATTAACAAACCTACCTGCCTACCAGCAGATTCGGGGTCACAGCAGGCCTGGGCCCAAGGAAGGCGTACTGCACCAGTGAAGCAACTCGGGCAGCTCGCCAACAAACATCAAGCACCCCTGCACAAGAAACACAGGACGGATAGCTCACCCTACAAATAACTAAAGTGAGAAAAGAATCCAGTGGGAAGGGAATCGGTCAGAGGGAGGTGGGAGATTCACCCATTAGGGACAGTTACCACAAATCCTCCCTTCTGTAATTGCAGATTCATTATTCAGCACTGGGCAACTACGCATCCAGGGTTCTAGATCGCAGAGCCTTCCAGACGCCTCTGGGGATATCAGGTGAGCGTAACATAATGCTCATGAAGAACACTAATTCATCGTCTGTTTGGTATTCCCTGAACATGTGGTCATCAGTTATGTCAGTCAATCTATACCCTTCCTCAAGAGCTATTACTGTTCTCCATGGTCTAGCCTCATCATCTACTCCCTCAAGCAGTACCTTTTCCTTTCATACTATGGCTGCTTCCATTTCTATAGGGATAGTCTGTCCCCCCTCTTTGTCCATAGGTATTTGTGGTCTAAAAAAAAACTTGTCAGGTATGCATGTCAGTAGAATACTCACTCCATACAAAAAGATCTCTGGATCTACTGGAACACCTCGCAGAGCCACTTGCCCTTTGAACGCCAATATAAATTCTCATACGTTCAAATAGTATATTCCTGTGGAACACACTATTCCTTGATCAGTGAATGAAATCGTCATGTTGAGATTTTTCATTAAATCTCTTCCCAAAATGTTAACCGGTGTCTGTCGTGAATATAACAAAGGAACAGATATGTTACACTCTCCTACAGAGAATGGTAATTCACTAGTAAAAGGAACCCAACTCTTAGCTCCAGAGAACCCTTGAGCATTCATGGCAATTCCTGACATTGGATATTTTCCCTCTCGTGTACATGAACGAGTAGCCCCAATGTCTACTAGAAAAGAAAAAGATTTGGAGGGAGTCAGGAAAAGTGGAAAAAGAAAAGAACATGTGTGAATCAGTGGCATAGAACTGGTGAGAGAGATTACAGGAATCTATTAAGGAAGAGAGGGGAAGGGCATAGCGAGAGAGAATAGTAAGTGGCCAAGAACAGAACCTGGAGGAACACCAAAAATACTGGACGAGAAGAGGAAAAGTGCCCAACACAAGAAACAGAGTAGGAGGGGTCAGAGAGATAGTAACAAAACCATTGAAGCACAGATCCCGAGAGGACACAAAAGGCCAGAGGGGATAGGATGGTCCACTGTGTTGAATACAGCTGAGAGAGCCAGAAGTATGAGCATAGAAGACTGTTGTGGCGTGCAGTCAGAAGAGAGATTGAGAGACGAAATAGAGCTGGTTCTATGGCCGAAAGCCAGGCTTCTAAAGAGGATTTATAGAGTGCTGATTAAGAAATGCTGAGAGTTGGTTGCAGATGAATCTTTCAAGAGGTTTATACAGAAAGCAGAGAAGTGAAATTGGTCTTAAATCAGAGGAAAAGGAAGGAACGAGGGAGGGTTTCTTAAGAATAGGGATGATAGCTGCATGTTTGAAAGCAGCAGAAAAGGTAGAGGAAGAGAGAGAGAGAGAGAGAGAGAGAGAGAGAGAGAGAGAGAGAGAGAGATTAAAAAGGCAGCTTAGGTAAGATAATAGAGAAGGGTAGACAATACGAAACAAAGATGAGGGAAGGGGGTCAAGAGGTGTGGCAGTTGGGTGAGCATGAGAAAGGCAGCACCAGTGCCAGTTATAGGACAAAAGAAGAGACATGGGGCAGGTGTGGGAGTGAAAGACGTCTTCAGAGTAGATGGGGGTGATGAAAAAAAATGTGGAGTGAAGAGATTCAGCAAAGTCAGATGACAAAATAGGTGAAGAAAAAGAGGGGTCATGTGGCCGGCAGAAAGATGAAGAAATGTAGCTTTTTTTGCAGAGAGTAGGAGAGAGTTGTACGATGAATGAAGAGTAAAAAAATCATTCGGGGAGTGAGCTTTCTTACAACGGCACTCAGCCTTCCGAAGGTTCGCTTCGCAGTTGTGCCAGGCTGATTCAGGATTTACCTGCTGGAATGAGTCGATGAGTGATGCTCCAGAGGTTCAAGACGGCGGGTGACAGTCATTGAAGTGATCTTGCGGGCATCAATGTGAATGTTGAGGAGCTGGCCATTCAAGGGCTAGCTGGGTTGAGCTGTTGGTTTAACCCCTGGTCATAGTCGGAATGTGGCTCAGCAGTGATTCAGATTCAGCGCCTCCGCCTTCCCTCTCATTCCAGGTGCAGTGAAAACAGAGTGACTAGTTTGGTGCGGTAGAGCAGGGAGATTAAGGCTGGTATGGCACTCGGCTGCTTTGAGGCTGACTCAGGCGCCCTTAGGGATCCAAGGACTGGATGGGGCCATTCATGGTCTGTTCTCCCAGCTTTAAGAGATTCCAGTGCAGGTCCTGTTCCACAGCAACAGTCACACCTGATGTGCCTGGGAATGGGTACGGGACAGATCTTCCTTCTTCCTTTGATGGCTCCTGCTTTACCTCAATCTGAAGGTTTTGGAAAGTACAAGTTTCCCGAAGGAAGTCGATTAAACTCTGAAGAAGGACTGGGAGACCTCTTCTGTTAAAGGCACAAGTTAAAGGCAAAGGATTTGACAACAGTGTTGGGTTAATACATTAGGAAAAATGTAGAGCTATAAAAGGTACACAAACCTGGTGTGGGGCTGTCAATTGCAGGGTCCTCCAGCAAGTTATCTGATAACATTTCCATCTCTGAAATGTATGAATATTGTTATGGGATTTCACTTTTATTTACTACCTGCAGCGGCAATTTGATATCTCTGGAAAAAAAGCTGAGACAAGAAGTCCAAGGTGCTGACATTGTGACAAAGATGTTGAAACTTTGTATCATTTATCAGTGTCTTTTGCAAGGATTCTGCATTTTCGAGTTGAGCGTTCTGTTCTTTTGAATATCTAGAGGATTTAAGAATATCACTGCAGCAATTCCTGTCAGAGAATTTTTATGGACCACTGTAGTACTGCACTATGAATTGCAATTTACAACTTTTTAATGATGGTGGCATTGGCAGTGTAATTATGAAAGACTAGCAAAGGTATCTTTTCTCTGAACAGGTTCTGTAGACAGACATGATGACACTCTCCTTAATTGTTGATAATGAAAGATCCTGTAGGTCGCTGTTCCGCCTTACCCTGGTGTGGTGCAGTTCGTTGCAGTGCATTGCAGCACAAATATATCAGAAAGGGTGCATCCTAGGGCCTTTAAACATGGTTTTCGAGATCCCACACAGACCTCGAGTTTTATTCCTCTTGTCGGGACCGGTGAGAAACAACTTTATTTCTTTCCCTGCCTGTTGAACATGGTTTAAGGCTTCATCAGCAGGCACCATCTCGCAAAAATCCTCTGGAAAAATTATTTCACCTGTTGCAGCAACTATGTTTGTTTCCCTTCCCAGTGAACATGGTGTACAGCATTGTAAATCTTGTTTAAAAACAACATGTTTTCTTTCCCTTCCCGGTGAACCTGGTTTACGACTTTGTCGGCAGGCACCATCTCACAAAAATCCTCTGGAAAAGTAATTTCACCTGATGTGGCAACTATGTTTGTTTCCCTTCCCAGTGAACATGGTGTACAGCATTGTAAATCTTGTTTAAAAATAACGTGTTTTCTTTCCCTTCCCGGTGAACCTGGTTTACGACTTTGTCGGCAGGCACCATCTCACAAAAGTCCTCTGGAAAAGTAATTTCACCTGATGTGGCAAGAATGTGGAAACCTCTGGAATTGTACCTGCCTTCACCTTCGAATCTCAGGTCCTTTCGCCTCTAATACATTTTTTGTTTTCCTTCCTGGTAAACATGGTTTACGGCTTCGTTGGAAGGCCACAAACCCACAAACAAATGTTAACTTTGCTGAAATCCGGCGAAAGGGGTGGGGTGTCCAAATGTCATGTAGTCAGTAATGTCCGGAGGGTCCTAACAGGTATCTATGCAAAACTTGGTGCAGATGGTGAAACAGTGTGGAATTGTATAAGGAACAAAGTGTCGCTAAGCCACAAACCCACATTTTGACTTTTGCTGAAATCTAGGGAAATTAGTGGGGTGTCCAAATGTCATGTAGCCAATAATGTCCGCATGGTCCTAAAGGAACAAAGCTTCGGGCCACACACCCACACACAACTTTTGACTTTTATATATATAGATTGTTAACATGATGTAGTATGAAAAACAATATGTAATAATTGAACTGTTTTAATTACATTTTATAAGGATTTTATTTCTTTGAATAGGATTTATGAGGCTGTATATTTGTAAAATGGTTATAATAATTGTATATACTACTTGAAATATATGTTAAGTTTTGTTAACACAAACCATGTGACATAAATAAAAATAAAGCTACAAGCCCTCAGGTGATTGGACTAATGCTAGCCTGCATTACTGGTACAATCCGTGATCTTGAACGGAGTGGACTTTGCCCTTCTGATGTCATGCCGCAACTTTTTTGCTCCAGAGGAAGTGGAGGGCACAGGAAAGATAAAGAGAGATAAAGGGAAACAAGATTTTGGAAGTCTTCTTGCATTGACCAGAGCACTTCTGCCTACTCAAATCCCAGCCCCTTGCCTGCTCACTAAAAACAAAGTACCTCAGAGATGTGTCAACCTAGTGTGAGGCTACTCTTTTTGAATGGGTGTTCTTCTTCGATGCCCAGGCCCAGGACAGCTGCCTGATGTGCGGCTATCTCTCTGACAGAGAGTGTTACCCACCCTCACAAAAATATCAAGAGGCCCGTCCCTCCAGGTTCCTGTCCTGCCATTTGACATCTCCACACAATGGATCAGAATACACACAACCTTTCACAGAAGAGCTGACTCACAGGAGCTGACACGGTTGAGATATCAATTGGGATGTGGCAGCCATGATGATAAGTACTATCATAAACCATGCCTAAACTCAGGCGTAGCTTTATTAAGAGTTTACCCTGCCACCAGCATGTGTTACTTATGATCATTGTGGTTTTGTCACAGGGGGACATATCCTAAATGCCGCCCTGTGCTGCAGATACGCGGCTGTCGCGGCAGCTGTCAAGTGGACATTTAGTGACCTTTGAACGGGCTCTATGCCACGAGTAGAGTAGGAGCAGGAGATCAGGCTACAGATGCAGCAGGGCACAAGTACACTATGCATTTGGTATGGAGTCGATGAAAAGGGGAATTTGGTTAGCAGATTACCCTTTTGGAGATGGAATTACCCATATCATTTTATTTATTAAGAAATATTTTAAAAAGCATGACTTTGCACCCTTGACAGATGGCAATTCACCACAAGGTTGTCGATTGGGGTAGATAGAGTACTCAGAGGTGTGTAGCGGGTGAGGAAAGAGAGAGACAGAGGATTCGAAAAGGTGTAACAGTTATATTCAAAAGATGACAATGGGGAGAGTAGGAGGAGATGGGGCTAGAGTCAATGAAGTGCAGAAGAGAATGCCCACACCCCCAGCTTTAGCAGTAAGACAAGGGGTGTGGGTGAAATTAATCTTATAGGAGTAAAGACAGTCTGGGGTGACAGTATAAGAGGGGTCAGCCAAGTTTCAGTAAGACAGAGAAATTGAAAGTTGGAACCAAAAAATAGGTCAAGAATAGAGTGGGATTTGTTACAGAATGAGCAGCCATTCCAGAGCCCATTAGAAACAGGTGCGAGAGGAGATGAGGAGAGGGAGGACTAGATGAGGTTAGGTGGGTTACAAGAAGAAGAGGAAGGTGGGTGAGGGTCTAGGAGAGCAATGTATATGGATGGATGTCGGATTGTTAAGTAGGGCTATGCAGCCCGCCCACATCGTTGTGTGGGCAGACCGCCGTTGCGGTCTCAGTTCCCGGGCAGGGAAGTGACGTTGGGCTAGGGAGGGGGCGGAAGAGGAAGGGAGGTTGGAGTTAAAGGAAGAATAAAGGGTCGCACGAATCCCCGGCTCACGCGTACATTATTCCGCGGTTCGGGGGACCCGCGCAAAACCCCACAACTGGCGACGAGGAGCACACGAACCCGCAGGAGAACGGGTGAGGCGCTTTGGCGCAACGCCACAAAAGCTCCGCGGAGGTCCGCAGTCGAGCGGCGTGGCGCGTCGGCGCACCTCCCAGTGCCAGCTGAGGCCGCAGTCACGGGCGGCCGCAGCGTCAGGAGCCGCGAGGGAGCGGGTGCGGAGGCACCTGCAAAAGCACGCGCAGGCCCGGAGGCAAGTCGCCAGGGTCCCGCCCCCCCTCCCCCAATCCCACACGCGATCAGCGGGAGGCCCTGAGGGGGGCCTCAGGAAAAAAAAAAAAAAAAAAAATGTTTTCTTCCTTCTCCTGTCCTCGAGACCTGCAAGGCCAGCACACGCACCAGCCACGCCAGAGCCGGCAAAGAGGCTACCCATAGCCACGAGGCACCGCCGGCACGCACCAGCCTGGGCAGATCACAAGGGCAAGCTACAGCCAGCCAAGAGGCAACACACTGTCACACGGAGCGACAGGCACGGCGACCATGTCAGGCCCAGCAAGCCCCGTAGCCTCCTCGTCAGATGGGTCGGGAGCAGCGCACGATGGAAATCAACAGGCACCGACTTCAGGTACGGCTGCCCATAACTTACCACTACCGGGCCCATTTGATGTGAGAGACACTTCCAACCTAGGACCCAGATGGGTCATATGGCTCAGGGATTTCAAGTTCTACACGGGGGCAATAGGATTGACAGACAACGCAATGCTGAAAAATACCCTCTTCATGACAGTAGGCCCCGCTGTCAGGGATATTGCAGGCGAACTAATGAACGTAGACACCGTCACCTATGCGGAACTACATGGGAAATTATCGGAATACTTCACGCCCCATACAAACATTGACTACGAGCGGAGCGAAGGGGATAAGAGGAATGTCATGACATGGCCGAGTTGTTAGGGATATGGGGAAGGTGAAAGAGTGATTAGAAGTGCAGTTATAAGTGCAAGTTGGTGTGAACAGTAGAAAACAAGGAGTGGAGATGCCCTCTCAAAGGTTTGCCCAGGGAAAGAGGACACCCTAGGCTTGGACACCCTAGTGGAAAGTAATGGAAGCACAGTGATTGCATGTGACTGGTTATACGAGCACCAAGATGAACTGGCGTAGTGGCTAAGGAGGCTGCAGGGATGGGCCGCCAATTGCAGCCACAATGCTGTGGCACCTCGGGCAGCAGACCTATGGAGAAGAGGACTACTTCAGTTATGAATGTCACAGCACGCCAGTCACTGGTAATCCAGGAAGTGGTTTTTAAATCATGCTATATGTCACATGGCGAGTCATGTGAGTGCCGGGATTAACAGGTGCAGCGGCTTAGAAGGGTGGAAAGGAGGGCCAGCATCAGCATCTGTAATGTTGTGGCACCTTAGGTGACAGTCCTCTGGAGGTGGGGACCACCATAGGTAAAAGCGGCACAGCACAGCAGTCACTGGTAATCCAGGAAGTGATGGTTTGTATCTCTCCCACTGTTCTGTCTTCCTCTACTGTCCTGCTAGTTTTGTAACAGCTATATAACTGGGGTATTGCAAATTAAAAGCAGTACCCATGCTTTCTCCATGGGTTGGCATAACTGGCAGATGATATGAGATAGATCACATGCAATGTGTGTACCTAATACTTAATGACAATACATGGCATTTGATTCAAGCACCTGACATTGGATTGCATTACTTGTTCCTTTGGTTTTTTGTGATTTTGTCAAATATTAAAGGCCGCACACAAAAGAAAATTATTTATTTTGACTGATTTGGTGCAGCCTGTAATATTCACCAAATATCGATTTTCAACCTCTGGCTGCCACCATCACGTCTTAAATCGGGGGCTCACCCACTAACCTTCTTGTTAATCCTGAAACCTCTCCCCATAACTGTCCCTAAGCCCCCCCCACTAACACAAACACTAATACACACACCCCTTGGGGGCGCTGCTAAGCATCCTTCCAGATGGCTGCCTGAAAGTAGAGCTCCATTCACGACCCACCAAAACTCTTGCAAAGTGGCAGTGATACAGTACATTACACAGTACAAAAAGGTGTGTTGAGACCCACTGAGGTGGGGAACACTCATACTCAGTTTCATCCGAAACTGGAACAGAGGAGATGCACTGCTCAGTCCTTAAGCTTGTGGTGGCAGCCAGCGAGGAAGCTCAGGAGCGCTGAAGCTGAGGGCCCGGTATGACGACACACTCTCCTGTTCCTCTTGTAGGATTTGCTACCTCCTCGGCATCCCTACGTGCTGCCGGAACCCTCCCACCCTGAATCTGACAAAGAGAGGGAAGCACAATCGAATTCCACACCTGGCGGTGGCGGCACATTCGGTGCACGGACTGCGGCCGTGAGGTGGGTACTGCACTCCAACTGCTCTGGGCCGCCATAACATCTCACCTGGGCCCTCTGGTGGGGGTTTCCCCCTGGCTGGCCAATACCCACCTCAGAATTCAAGGAGTGCCCTCTGGCGGCCTTGCATCGCGGCCTGATCAGCAAATCAGTTCCCCAGCTGTGGCAGGCGGGGGAACATAACCGGGCTATCTGTCTACACTAGTGACAGCATGCAAGTCCTTGTGATCGCGCTGCAGCCGTGGAGCAGGAGATTGGAATTGGCTGCATCTGATGACCACTACAACATACCCAGGTCTTATTGGCAGTGAAGGCCCCCTCTACTGAAGTCCGGCCGCCCCACAACTCAGATCATTGAGAGGGCCTCGGACCGCCCTGCATTGCGGTGCTTGCTCCAGACCTCTCCGGAGTCGCATTTAACTCCCATTGGCCGACACATGCCCTGCTACTCTGAGCAGCTACTCTATGAACGGTACAACAAGGTGCACCCTGGCCCTTCGGCCATAACCTATGTGCCAGTCTAGAAAATTAATTGGCAAAGGGGGACTAGCGAGGTTCAGCGCAAGGACCTATTGAACTTGGGTGTAGTGAAAAAAGCTGCAGGTGAATGCAGGGGGTGATATTTGCCAAATCTGACACCAGGTAGGTGAAATTGGAAACAAATTTTTGCAAGCACTCTGCACATAGACACTAAATAAAGCTAGTTGGTATAGTGATTTTTTAATTGACACTGAGGTAGCCTAACACGTGTTTCGGGCACTTGCCCTTCCACTGAGGCTACAAGTTTTTTTGTAAACACAAAATAATGTATTACAAATAAATTACACAAATTATGAAGACCCAAGGTAACAGGGCAACCAAGGGATAAGCCATGGAACAGTTCAATAGTCATACATGGCACAACATTGCGAATTTTGCAATCCATAGTGTCAAAAGGCAAAGAATATATTGACAATTTAAAATCAAGTCAACAGTGCAAAAACAATTACAACGTGATTACAAGGGAAAAGGAAACAGTTCATACCCTTTGCGTATTTGAAATCATCGAGTCAATATGGAGGGAGAATTGGAAAAAAATAAAAAGGAAAAAGAAATTTTTAACAATTCATTAGCCTGAAGGTTCTTGGTGGGCCATACAAGATATAAGGACTATTAGTAAATTAAGGTGCATTTACCTGTAGTCAGATGTAGTTCAAAAGTGAACTGAGAGAGTGTGCAAGTGTAATACTTACTAGCGTTTCCGCTGAGGATCTGATCTGGAGCCTGCCGGCCGCGGCTCGTGTTGCCATAGTTATAGCAGCCACGTATACAAGTCAGCGTGCGCGGCCTAACGTGTGGGAATTTAAGGCTGCCATCTTGGAATGTGTGTGCGCCCCTGTATGGGATAAAATTTACAATTGATCTAGCTGAGCTAGCTAGGTGGTGAAATAAGAAATAGAGAATATAGTGAGAGAATTAGTAAAATCAGTTATATACTTGTGGCAGCACCAACTCCGTCATAATACGCGTGACGAAAATAAAGTCAGCTAATTATTTGTGTCACATCAAATGCGGTGAGGTTGGTAGTTATGATTACATTGATGAGGGCCAATATCCAATTGACCCGACCACTAGAGACCGCATTATAAGCAAAATTATGCACGAATTTGTATAAGTGACCCAACACTAGGACGTTTTTGAAATTTAGATATATGAAGGAAAAAAAATACGTAGTGGGCACAAATGGCATGGAGGTCCAATCCTACCTATCACACCTCAGATGAGCAAGTGGGGCAATGAACGGTCAATTATAAACCATCTAAGTGTATGACACGCGAAGAACCACAGGCATAATCAAAAGAAATAAGGGTGGGGGGAGAGCAATGAGGAGACAGTTGAACATTACATTTGTACATTACTCATTAGCTCATAAAAACACAGAAAGTTTGTGGTCTGTATTGAGGCCATGTGTGACAGTGCGATAACGGCAGATAAGCCGCGCTTCTAATTGTCGCAATTTGAGAACCAAATTACCACCTCGTTGTGGTAATGTGACCTTGGCCATCCCAGTGAATCTGATATCAGCTTTGTTATCCATTTGGTGAGTTTGTTGCCAATGTACTGCTAGTGGATATTTCGAATCTGTCTGGGAAATGGAGGCCAAGTGTTCTCTAATTCTGATCTTTAGTGGGCGAATTGTACTGCCAATGTAACACTGTCCACATACACAAAGGGCCTCATTACACGTTGTGCGCTAAAAACCGCATATTAGCGGCATGGCGCTATTAACGTGTCCGCCCTCGTACGAGGGCGCTAATTACGCACCATTACGAGTACGCGGACACGAGCATAGCGCCATGCCGGTAATGACCCTACCGCCATGCCGCAAAAGTCCCAAAAAACTCCCTTACCGGCATTGACGAAAGTGCAGATAGCACCTCCGCCCTCACGCTACATGCAAATTGCGGTCACCGCTACTAGCGGTCACCGCTATTAGCGGTCATCGTTATTAGCGGTGACCGTAAAATAGCGGAAGCGGAAATAGCGTCATCGCGCCGGAACGGGAAAGAGCCCGGCGGCCATCTTTAAAAACACAATCCATTGCCATCCTCTGCCTCCTGGACCTGTTTTGATTCGTGAGCCGTGCCAAACAATTGTGGACACCTGCATCATGCCCAAGGCACTCAAGAAATCGACTGACAGGCTGCGCAAAGAAAAATACACCAATGAGGAATTGGTGATGTTGACACAGACCCTTGCGGAGAATGCTGAGGTGGTCTTCGCAAATGACATGCGCCGGCCAACCCTGTTGAGGAAGAAAGCCATCTGGGAGGAGGTCGCAGCCAAAGTCAGTGCAGTGGGCACCAGCACGCGCACTGTGCGCGAATGCAGGAAGAGGTGGGACGACCTCAGGCTGCGGGTGAGGGGCATCCTGGCGGAGAACCACCGCATTGCCAGTGCTGGTGGAGATGGATCCACAATCCTGATGAAGGAATGGGAGGAGACGTGCGCCAACATGATTGCCGTCGAGTCAATAGAGGGAGTAGGCAGCATGGAGCTCGGCGTGGGAACCACTTCTGATGGAGGTGAGTGTACACATGACAGGATGCGCTGTGAATGTACTGTACCCCCCATATGCGAGCACAGACTCTTCTCATGCATGGACACACATCCACACATGCATCCATCCCTCAACATGCCTGTGTCAGACCCACACACACACACACATGCACACAACACCACAGACAAGTCCCAAACACTACCATGCATGGATGAGGCACTGAACTGGCACATCACCTGCATCCACAACCACTAAGTCCCAATTGCCACAACTGCATTATTAATGTAATCTGCATTAAGTAAATTGAAACGCAACCAATGCCATCCCCCGTCTCGCCCCTGACAGGCTCACATACAGATGGGGAGGATGCCGCTGATGCAACACAGGCAACAGCTACATGCAAAAGGCCAAGGGCACAGGAGCCGGCGGATACCCCAACAACATCAAGGGGCAAGGGGGGCAGGCCGCACCAGACGAGTGCCAAACTTCGTCGGAGTGCCACTGCCACGGCAGTAATAGCTGCACCACCAACTGCGGCCCCACCACCGGTGGTGAACCCACCCGCACCGATGCCAGCCACCGAGGGCCCACCATCAGCTGCGGCAAGCTCCACTGGTGAGGCAGCCGCCACTGCCCCCCTATCCGATCTGGAGGACACCCTAGACCACGCCATGGAGATGCACACCCCACGCCCCCCTGGATCACCAGAGCCAGTGCCATTCCACACCCCTGCGTCTGATACCACAGTTGAGGACACCGTCCCTGCAATCATGTCCCCCATGTTGCCATCACCTGCTGTGGTGGATGCATCCGAGGGCACAGGCTCAAGTGCACACTCACCCAGCACTGCCCACCAATTGACCACCATTCTGCAGCGCCAACAAGAGCTGTCTGTGCTGGTTGGGCAGCATGTTGAGGAGGCTGCCAATCGCAGTGAGAACATCGTGGAGGCGTTGAGGCACTCCACAGAGCGGATGGACGCCAACACCAACAGGCTGTGCGATGAGATAGGGAGGCTCAGGGAGGTCCTGGTACGCATGGCTGACACTATGGACCGCCACATTTCCCAACAAGGCCAGTCTGCCCCATCCTCATCTTCTGGGTCGAGGCAAACAAGCCCCCTCCGGCGCTCATCGCGCACCACCAGGCGCACATCTGCCAACCCTCTGATTCCCCCTGAGGACAATTGAAAATAGGGGGTCGATAGGGATCCCTATGTGTGCATAGGCCAGGGCAAACCTGGCAAACACATGAGGGACTGTTGTGGAGGGTGGTGGGAAGGGTGTTATGGGTCTGTTGTGGGGGGGGAAGGTGTTATGGGTCTGTTGTGGGGGGGAGGGTGTCATGGGTCTGTTGTGGGGGGGAAGGGTGTCATGGGTCTGTTGTGGGGGTGGGGGGAAGGGTGGTGGGATGTTTTTTGACTTGCACTTTCACACCTTAATGTTACTCAATACACTGGTTTCTGATCTAAACACTGGCTTGGGCAACTTCATTGTGTGTGTGTACTTCATTGGGGACAGGGTCCATTGTGTGCTCGTAAACATACACCAGTGCATGACTCCCCATTACCATGTGACAGTACGAAAACATGTTCCTCAGAATATTTGGTTGATCAGATGCTGTCTCACAGCACGTCCCTCCTGCCCATCCCCTCTTGCAAGACCTGCATCCCCTTCACCTCCGTCCTCATCACCATCATCGTCCTCATCAGGTGCTTCTATTTCAACGTCAGGGGGCAGTGGAACATTCCGTCTGATACACATATTGTGCAGCATGACACATGCCATGGTGATCTTGGCCACCTTCTCATGTCCATACAGGAGAGCACCACCAGACCTGCTAATGCACCTAAAACGTGACTTCAAAAGTCCAAATGTCTGCTCGATCACGATGCGGGTACGGGTATGTGCACGATTGTATTCTTCCTCGTGTCTGTTCTGTGGGTTCCATACAGGTGTGAGGAGCCAGGTCTTCAGGGGATAGCCCGCATCACCTGTATGGGGGAATGAACAGGGTCCTGTTACTGTTCACCTCATGAGCGGCCTGTTCACATCACACTAATTGACATTGCATTGTGATCCAAGTACTGAATTGACAGCATACATGCAGATGGTCTGTGTGGCAGCAACGTGCAAGGGGGAGGTTGACCCTGCAAGTAGTAATGCAACATTAATGCCTCCAACAGCATTTGACATGTCCTGGGTGAGGCCAGGTCTTAGGTGTCCCTGCCCCAGGCAAATTTGGTACCACACTGCGAGTGTACTGTCATTCTGACACCAATGTGGCCATGCTGTGAGGCATCACTTCAGTGGTGCTATAGGTGTGTGGTTCAGTGCTATGTCTAGGGGTGATCCCTTTGCATGCATTCAAGGGCGCATTGCTGGATTGATGTTGTGCAGCTTCAAATTGCATGTGGGTTCATTCCAAGTACATCGTGGCCTTCCCGGATGCACATTGGTGTACATCTGTATGTCCATTTCTCCTACGGATGACAGTCAACACCCAGTTGCAGTATGTATCTCCCCCCCCATCTCTCCCCCCCCCAATCACTCCCAGTTGCAGTATGTTTCTCTCCCCCCCCAATCACGTTGCCATGTGCTTGCCCTGCTACTCACCGAGTAGCCACAAACGTTGTCCAGGGTTTCGCTCCATGTAGCGTGGGAGAGTTGAGTTCCGCAGGACCATGGAATCATGTGTTGATCCTGGAAATCGGGCACAGCAATGTGTGATTATCTTGTTGGCGTCACATACCATTTGGACATTGATAGAGTGGAATTGCTTCCTGTTCCGGTAGACTACTTCATTGTGATGTGGGACCACCAATTCCACATGTGTACAGTCGATGGCCCCAATGCAACTTGGGATGCCTGCCAGTGAATAGAAGCCAACTTTTGTGTTTGCTATCTCCTGGGCAGTCCGTGGCATGGATATGTGTTCAGGTGCATGCTTCAGGAGGGCATCGAGTACCTGGTTCACCGTGCGTGTGAATACTGGTTGTGAGATGCCATGCATCTGTCCCACTGTATGCTGGTAGGTGCCTGTGGCCAGAAAGTGGAGCACACTCACCACCTTCAGTAGCGGGGGATGGCAGTTCTGATGTCTATGAGGCTCACAATGTCGTCGTGGATCATGTCCACGATGCTGGTGATGGTAACCCTGTCCAGACGGTACAGGGTGTGTATCTGCTCAGGGGTTAGGTTGCATGGACTGGCTCTGACCCTGGGGATTGGTGGGTGCCTCTGTGGTATGAATAGGTGCCGTTGTGGTGCTTGCTGTGCCTGTCTTGCCCTCCTCCTCCTCCTGCGTCTCCTTTGTGCTGCCTGTTGTAGTAGCAGCTGCGCTGCAATGAGGTCCCCCAGGCCATGTACTGCTGCCAGTATTGGAACCATCTTTGTGTGGGAAGGGGTGTGGGAAGGGGTGTGGTGTGCTCCTTTTGAGCTGCCACAGTCTCCATTGCCTCCACCTGTGCTGATTGTGTCCACCTGTGGCAGGTGGGAACACTGCTCATTCCTCTTAACGGGTGCTCCGCGATGCCGGTATTAGCACCATGGCGGTAAGGGGTTTGGGTGGATTTACCATGCCGCTATTAGCATGTCCACTGGCCTTGTGATGCTGTGCTAATAGCGGCATGGCGTAATTTACGGGGTGGAGGGTCGCGCGCACACGGCCTGCCCGCTATTAGTGGCACCGTAATTTGCGATGCCGCTAATAGCGGTGTGCCGGGTCGTGATCCGCATGGGGATTTAACGTTACCGGTATTCCATTACCGGTACCGGTAAATCCCTACCGCCATCCGTGTAATGAGGCCCAAAGAATACAATATACACAAAACTTGGTATTACAATTGATAAATGAGGTGAATGTATGCGTACCCAAATGGCCAAATTCAAGCTTGCTTGTTTCAAGTGCAAAGGTGCACATAGAGCACCCCCCACACTTACGAAATGCACTTGTACTTGCTAACTGTAGCCAAGTTGGTTTATGTTGTGGATTAGACATAAATGAAGGTGAGAGGATGTTTTTAAGATTATTTGCCTTGGTATAGATGAAATTTGGCAAATCATCTACCCAAGGGGTGATATCTCTGTCCAGTTGGAGGATGTGCCAATGTCTCTTGACTATGCTATACAGGTTAGAACTTTCTGTGTTATATTTGGTAATAAATTTCAGTTTATTACTGTGAGTACTCTGAGGGCGTACTTTGGGAGTGAGTAAATCCTCTCTCTTTAAAGATTTCACCTCACGTAGAGCTTTGTCAAGGAGGCCACTGTCGTATCCTCTAGCCAAAAAGCGTTTGCGGATAAAACAGCATTCTGTTTGAAAATCCTCATTCGAGGAGCAGTTGCGTCTGGCACGTATAAATTCTCCTTTAGGAATATTACGTGAGACCGATTTCTTATGGCAACTGCTCGCATGAAGTAATGAGTTAACTGAAGTAGATTTGCGAAAAGTTTTAGTTGTCAGTTTTTTATCTGAAATAGTAATGGTTAAATCCAGGAAATTGATACTACTGTGGCTAACAGTCTGTGTAAATTGAATTCCCCATGAATTAGAGTTGAGATAATTCACAAAGTCGTTAAGTGTGTCACAAGAACCCGTCCAAATCAGAATCACATCCTCTATATATCTCTTCCAAATGTGGATAAACGGTGAGAACGTAACATTTGTAAACACGACCAGTTGTTCAAAGTGATGCATGAATATATTTGCAAGGGCAGGGGCATAGTTTGCTCCCATTGCTTTGCCAATGAGTTGACGGTAGTAGATATTGTTAAACAAGAATACATTGTTAGAGAGTGCACAAAGAAGGAGTTCTTTGATCAATTCAATATGTTCGAAAAACGAAGCAGAATGTTCGTGGAAAATGTAGTCAACACTGGTGACTGCCTTGACATGGTCAATAGAGGTATAGAGTGCTTTAACATCATGCGTCACTAATAACATATCAGGGAGAACAGGTAATTGATCCAATATATGTAATTTCAACTTTCAGTGGAGCCCATGAGAAATCCCTTTCAAATCACTTACCTTCAATTAGGGTAAGTGGACAGCGGAAATTTTGTAGGATAATCACATGTTAAATTTTTAATAAGTGATGCCCACCTTATGAATTGTCTTAAATTGGTTCTATGTTCCATTCTCTCTCAGTTCACTTTTGAGCTACATCTGACTACAGGTAAATGCACCTTAATTTACTAATAGTCCTTATATCTTGTATGGCCCACCAAGAACCTTCAGGCTAATGAATTGTTAAAAATGTATTTTTCCTTTTTATTTTTTTCCAATTCTCCCTCCACATTGACTTGATGATTTCAAATACGCAAATGGTATGAACTGTTTCCTTTTCCCTTGTAATCACGTTGTAATTGTTTTTGCACTGTTGACTTGATTTTAAATTGTCAATATATTCTTTGCCTTTTGACACTATGGATTGCAAAATTCGCAATGTTGTGCCATGTATGACTATTGAACTGTTCCATGGCTTATCCCTTGGTTGCCCTGTTACCTTGGGTCTTAATAATTTGTGTAATTTATTTGTAATACATTATTTTATGTTTACAAAAAAACGTGTAGCCTCAGTGGAAGGGCAAGTGCCCGAAACACGTGTTAGGCTACCTCAGTGTCAATTAAAAAATCACTATACCAACTAGCTTTATTTAGTGTCTATGCGCAGAGTGCTTGCAAAAATGTGTTTCCTATGTGCCAGTCTATCCTTAGCTGGGCATCTTTTGGCCTCCCCGATGTTAAATCACCGGAGGCTGTAGGGGATCTTGCCGGGATCAGCCCGCAGACCCCAATTTGACTGTCTAGTCCACTAGCTGGGCTGTACTGCTGTGGGCATGGAGACCCTCTGGGGAATTTACCACAAATCCCGATGTGGTCCCCTTAAGCCTGCAACCATCTGCCTGTGGCCACCTCAAGCGTCACATATCACCCCTGTTCCTAAGCTTACCGTTGTCACAATATAGGTGCTCTTGTTACTTGCCTGCCCTGAGGAGACCGCTGCAACTATCAACAAAGTTCCAGGAGCCTGCTCAGTGCTGGGTCACCAAATCCTGATAGTTTGACTCCCTGTTCTGCATTTTATGTGCTCTTCTTCGGTGGACCTCCTCCTACAGGCCGACCATGACTAGAGGCACAGGCAATGGAAAGCAAACTGGGCCATGGACACATTTGCAAAAGCTACCCCTCATGAAACCACAGGTCCCCCTACAAGCCCAGCCCAAGACCAGATCCTGCCTGTCATGGTACCACCCTCGGACCTCATGCACATGATGGAAGCCATGGCCAAAGGATTTGCAGCTGTCCATGAAAAGTTGGATGACATCACGTCTAATGTGGCTTCCATGCGATCACAACTGGCCAAGGAATCCAGACGCATTACTGAGGCAGAGACCTGAATTGGAACAACTGAGGACACTGTCCAAGGGCTCCGAAACACAGTTACTTCCCTGGCGAAGGAGATTAAAATAGTATGAAACAAGTGTGACGATCTCGAAATGCACTCCAGGAGGAACAATATCCGTATTCTGGGAGTCCCAGAGGACGCCCTTACAGGGGGCATGGAACAAGCAGTGGAAAACCTCCTCAGGGATCTGTTGGACACACCAATCATTTCTCCCTTCTTTGCAATGGAACAGGCCCAGCAGGCCCTTGCCCTAAAACCCAAACAAGGAGACTTGGAAAAATCCTCAGCTTTCGAGACAGAGACGATCTACTAAGGCTTGCCAGGGAAAAAAAGGAACTCTGACTGGGCCCACAAACAATTCCCATCTTTTTCTCTTTCAGTCCCAAATGAGAGATGCCAATTTGTTGGAATCAAGAAATTTCCGCGGGCCAAAGACATACAATACAAATGTGTTTCCCAAGCAATAGCTGGTCCGATAGCACAGCGAGTAGAGCGCTCGCTTTGACATCTGTGCAGAACCAGTTGACGCAGGTTTGAGTCCCAGCACGGCCCAACTCAGCCTTTCATCCTTCCAAGATCAATAAATGAGCACCACACAACGTAGGTAATAATAAGAGGTGCTCAGATGCCTGAGGGTTTGTAGCACTATATAAATGCTAAATTATTATTATTATTAACTGAAATTTCAATTCCGTGGCAAAATATATTTCTTCAAAGTACCGGACGAGGCTATGAAGTTTATAGAGGCCCAAATACCGATCCCAGACCATGAGGAGGCAGTCAAGAATGTTCAGCTACAAAGCTAGGTGTCCCCATCCGGGGGCTTTTACAGTGACCTGCTTCTGCTTGATGAGTATTTAGCACCTGGAACTACTCTATCACCACTACTGGTAAATTCAAATATGCGATCCTGTCATTATGTTGTGGTGTGTGTCGGAAACACAGCTGTTACCCCCATAGCAGCTTCTTAAACCATGTGGGGTTATGTTTTGAATCTATGGCCCTGTTGGAGCTGGTTTTGGGAGGGGGACAGGTGTGGGGAGGGGTGTTTTACGCTGCAGGTTTGGGGTGGGCAGTGAGGCTGGACAGGTGGGGATTGAGATTTGCACCAGTAACAGGTAGCCCTAAATGTTCAACCGTTAGTTGTGCTCTTGGAGTGATTAGGGGTGATTATTTTTCAAACAAATTGGCAACAGAGCATGAGGTTGGGACATTCTACTCCTACAGAGATGGTAACCATACTAGTAAGACTGAGGTACATCTGATAGCTATGTATACTCTCAGTAAATGGTCTTAAAGGGATGAGCTAGAATGTAGGGGGGGCTGGGGAATTTCACAAAATCACGCAAGATCATGGCATATGTTAATCGGCACAGAGTAAACATTCTTCTTTTGCAAGAGACACACAGAACTGAGGGGGTGTCCAGGTGCTTTGCAACAGCGTGGGGGGCACACAGGTTCTTTACCTTTTACTCAAGCTAATCTGGGGGGTTATGACACTAATTCATAATTCAGTGAAATGTATCCTCAAGAAGAAGACACGGGCGGGCGCTATGTCAACCTCCATTGCTCCATTGATGGTATCGAACTCCTGCTGGTTAACACCTATGGCTGCACCATAGATTCTCCTGAGTTTTTTGACAATGTAGCATCGATTCTTACAGGGTTTCTTGGCATCCGGATTATGTGGGTGGGGGTGATATGAACCTGATCCTCGATCAGACCATGGACAGGTTCGGTGCTGCCCCTAGGGCTAGATCCCGCGCTGCTCAACAGCTATTGACCCACATGAAATACCTGGAATTGAGTGATGTCTGGTGCCTTTCACACTCGCAAGAGAGACAATACGCATTCTACACTTCTGTGCATGACATGTCCTCACGCATTGACATATTTCTGGTATCCTCGCACTCTTTCTGACCACTCCCTAGTAGTACTGACCCCGAACACAGACAGACCTCCTGGATCAGCCATAACTTGGCGGTTCAAGTCAGAGGCACTCATGGTCATTGTATTCAAGGCTGGGATCCAAGCAGATATTGAAGCAAACTTTGCATGTAATGAAGCGGATGCAACCTCCGAGGGGGTAAGATGGGAAAACTTTAAGGGTTATATCTGTGGAATGTCAATCTGCAGAGAGGCCAGGGTCTTGAAGTCCATCAGAAATTACCTCCGGCGCTCTGAGACCAAACTTAAATTCCTGGAACTGGAATATTCTGTCCATCCCAGCTGACAGGACCTTGCACAAATACAATCCAAACTAGAGAGATTTGAAGCGCACGCTGCACACGAGGTGCGCAACTTCTCTTGCCCACAAGCAGCCAAGAAATATGGAGAAGGGGAAAGGCTGGGTAGAACACTAGTCAGAGTAGCCAAATCGGAGGGTGGCTACACCCAGGTTAACTGTATAATAGATACACTGGGGAACCCCCACTGGTTGGATCAAGAGATCCTCAAAATATTCTCTGATTTCTATAAATCCCTTTATACATGAGACCAATATCATGGCACGCAAGTCATAAAATCCTTGTTTGAAGGGATTCCCCTATCCCGACTGAAAGCACAAACCAGAGAGAGCCTCGAGGCCCCTTGTCCATAGAAGAGATCCTCACTGTGATCTCTGCCTTGCCCAAGGCAAGCCCCGGGTTCAGATTGTCTAACGTCTGAATTTTATCAAGAACATGCGTCTCTGCTTGCTCCATGTATTCTCGAGGTATGGGTGGAGGTGCTCCACAATTCCACACTCCCCCCTTACCTACACGAGTCCACCATTACTATCCTGCTCAACCCTGACAAGCCAAGCAATTAATGTGGTTCCTACAGACCCCTTTCCCTCATGAATGTTGACAGCAAAATCTTGCCAAAGCTCTGACACGCAGGCTTCTCCCACTAATGCCCCATATTGTCCATAACGATGAAGGCAGCTTTGTCCCATGCATATCCACTGCTTTGAACATTAGACGTCTATTCGACATAATGGGCAGATTAGACCCGGGGGGCTGAAGCGGTGGACATGACACTTGATGCCCAGAAAGCGTTTGACATGGTCTTGTGGGAATACTTATGGGTGGTACTAACTAAAATGGGTATTGGCCCATACACGGGTCCCACGGCTGGAGTTTTGGTTAATTCCTCTCAATCCGAACCCTTTGAATTTAGCTGGGATAGTCATCAGGGATCCCCACTCTCCTCATTCCTCTTGGCCATGGTCATCGAACCAATGGCAGACATGATCCGCCCCCGCCATGGACACAGGGGAATCTGACTTGGTGGACCTCCCAAAATAGTCTCACTCTATGCTGATGATGTAAATGATCCTCAATGAATATGGATACATTCCTCCAGGATATGATCCACCTCGGGCCGTTTTCTGTGTTTACGATACACCATTCCAAATCAGAGATGTTCCCTCTAAATGACAGAACTAAACAGCGCCTGGCGGCTATCCCCTTCGGTGGTCCCCCAATGGGATTAAAGGCCTAGGAGTGTGGGTCTCCAGTGCGAGATCCTCCCTCTTGAAAGACAACTATGGGGCCATGGAAGACTATGTAATGAGCAGGCTGACCAGAGAGAGCGCTCTCCCACTCACTATGTCAGGAAAATTGTCCCTCATCAAGATGGTATTGGTGCCCAAGCTACTGTTTATATTTGCTAAGGTTCTAGTGTGGCTAGGCAGGTCCTTCTTCTCAAAACCCCATGGACTCTGTGGTCAATTTCGGTGGCAAGCCAGGACGGTGCGGGAAAAAGTTGGACGACATGACCCATCCGTATGATAGGGGTGGGTTTATAGCTCGTGATCTTCAGGTATACTGGCTGGCTGCACAGGCCCAATATGCTTCCTACTGGTATGGTGGAGAACAACAACCACCCCATGTCAAACTGGAACCCTTGGCTGCAGGAAAATCGGATCTCAAGACGTTGGTGCTGGACGACAAGTATAAAGATGCATGCCATTTTAATCCGGTGTCCTCCACCGTTCTAGCCTGGCGCTGTATCCTCTGGAACTGCTCAGAGATACACCCCTAATATAAATGGCTGCCGGCGTGGAGGTTCCCTGGCCTTGGGCCAACCTGGGACACCACATTAGTGGTTCAATGGGAACATCTCGGCTACCGAGCTGTGGCTGACATATTTGTGGACGGTAAATTCATCACCCCACTGACATGGTGCCGGGAACATACTGGCCCACGAATCAAACTTATGCAATGCTACAGACTGGGAGCGGCCATACAATCTCATTGGCCATGTCACCCCTCAGAACCCCCTAAGTCTGGTGAGCTGGCACTTATTGCCAATTCCAGCGGCAGCCGCCACATTCTTTCATTGCTCTATAAAATGTGTGTGAATAACCATTCCACTTTATCCCCATCAATTCGCTATAGCTGGTCAGAAGACCTAGGGCTGCAGCTGTCTGATGCCCAATGGAAACGTATGTGCGAACACACTAAACAGGTCTCCCTGAACTTTAGATTCAGATGCATACAATATACACTGTTAAACAAATTGTACTACACCACCGAAAAACTCAACAAGATCTCCCCTGATGAGGAGCACTCCTGTCCAAAGTGCCAACTTAGCCCAGCCAATCACATGCATATGTTCTGGTCCTGTGCCCAATTGGGAACATTCTAGGACACTGTATTATAGACTATCTCGGATGTGGTCAATGTTTCCCTTGACCGCTCCCCGGCAGGAGCCCTGTTTGGCATGTGGTAAAACCTCCCGAATAAAAGTATTCACTCTTTAGTAAATACAGGTTGTATGATTGCCAAGAGGTATATTCTGCTGAAGTGGAAGCAGATTACCCCACCCAGTCCCAAAACATGGTTGACAATGCTTACCTGGGCCCGGAACTGTGAAGAACTGTACTTGGATATACTACCTTCCACATCTCGCCCCAGAAATGCCTGGGCCAAGTTTTGAACCTACCTTGCTGCTCTCCCTTCCGACCAGTAACTTTGTGGCAATTAAAATAGCGACCCTACTAACTGCCTCTTCACATTGTTCAAAGCTATGTTTGTGCTGGGAGTACCTCACTTTATGACATTCTAGTGATGCACTGTATCTCTGTCTCTCTGTTGAAAATGATTACTCACTGTAACCAGTGTACTTTGTCAAGTTTGCCAAATTAAAAGAAGTTTAAAAGAAAAATACACACCCCCCTTCTCTCCAGCCCCCTCCCACGCACTCCAAACACTACCCCACAGCATACACACTGACACGCAAAGATTTACACAATTACCTATCATCTCAATTCAGTGTTCCCGTGCTCATATCGGGCATGCCTGGCAACCCCTGCGTGCACTTGTGTGCGACAGAGGCGTAAAAGTTAGATTTAGAAGGACCGCTTTGTGCAGTCACAGAGTGGCCTTTCTAAATCGGGCTTTGAAAATGTTGTTTTTCTAAAAATTACATTTTCCCTTAATACTGTTGCTTTATGTGAATACGAACAGTTTATAGAAATACCAGTTTTATAACAGGATTATCTGGCATTTGATGGTGATACCTGTCAGATTATGCAAAGCTTGTATATAGTTGTAATGACTGCCATTATTTGAGTATCTGGACATTTGACAGGAATATCTGAAATGGGATGCAGGTACCTTGTGTTTGCTGATAGCTGACATAAATGTGTGTACTTATATATTTTAAGATAATGGTTGGTAACTAATGAGATGGCCTGTCATATATTGGCAATACTAGTTCCGTTTAATTATATAGTTCCAATCTTGTGGAAAAAAAAGCCCCTAATGATAACACGTGTTTCGGCATCCCTTGCCTTTCTTAAATCTGGGTATTAGTTATCTGAAAATTATACATTTCTTTCACACATGGATATTTTCATTGCTGGGTTTAATCTCACCTCAGAAATCACATAACTCGTGGCCATGTCCCTGCACGTCGGCTTCAGTATCCACAAGATTGGTACAATATCATTAAACGGAATTAGTTTCTGTGTTGAAAACAAGTGGGGCGCAGTCTTTTGTGAGAAACAAACTAATTGTTCAGAGTGGAGGTTGGGATTCTTATTCCTCCGATTATCTCATAAGCGCGAAACAGAACCGAAAGGATTTAGGAACAAGCCGCTGGGCAGAAAAAGTTGATATCAATGAAACCCATTGAATTGAACATATATCGCAATATCTAGATGATTATGGAGGCATGTGGCAATTGATGGCACTTCAGAGGGTAGGATAGTAATACCTGGGCATTGTATGTAAAAAGATGTTAGGGCCTTCCTTGTGATATGAGTACCTGACAATTCTTTTGAAATACTTGGCACATAATGTGAATATTTTATGTTAACCTAGATTGTAGAGTGCAGCATTCACTTCATCGAGGAATCATGCTGTTAATGTTATGGCATGCTATCATAGTAAGATGTATGCCATGCACCAATGCCATTTGTATGGTCTCCAGGTGCTCTGCCGGATCTGAGAGAGAGAGGGTGGGATTAGGTTAGTGTGGGGAGGGGAAAACGCGAGAGAGCTTTGCTGTTGTCTTGATGCATACAGACCAGAAGCAACATGAGCTCTCCATGCAGGTATGCTTCTAGATGTCCTTTGCCAGGTGCATGAAGTCATGTGTGTCCAGAGCATATCCATCCATGCCCCTGGTGCTAGGATACATTGTCTGGGACTATGATATGTACATTGATTACGGGGGTACTGTTCTGTTGTTTGATATCTGTTGGGAACGTTATTAATTTCCTGTGTCAGTTCATATGCATATAGTGTGTTTGAACATAGAGATTGAGTAGGCTAGTACAGGGAGGTTAGTGAAGGACCTGGTGGATAACTTGGCACTGCCATCTGGGTTGGCCATTAAGACAACCCAGGAGTGGAGCACTTTGAGTAATGTTACTGTGAGGCAATGTCCTGGAGCACCCTGGAGTGGGCTAGTATCCCCGGCAGTGTAGAATGTGCAGAGACTGGCTCTTAATGTGAGTGGGGAAACAAAGGGAAAAGTGGAGGACATAGGAAGCATGCGGCTCTGGGTACCAAGTAGACAGTAGGTGAGGGGAATTCAGAGTATGGATTCCAGGGAGGGTAGGGTCTGATGGGGTCCTACAGGGTCGATGTGTAATATCTAGGAGCCAGTCATGTGAATTGTATTGACCATCAGAGAGCAAAGTGTGTTAGGGTATTAATCTCAATGGCTGACTGGTTGTCCAATTGCAGTGGAACACGTGGGAGCAAATTCCATTGGGCAGACTTGAGGTGAGGCGTCTGGGAGTAGTTTGGTTTAAGGTAGAAAGTAGAATGGTGAGCAAGTTAGCGAGGGGTGCAAACAATCAAGCCACAAAAAGCAAGGCATAACATGGCCTGAGAAGAACTAATAAAACATAAGAAGCCATGGCAGAGCATTAAAAGGTATAACTAGGGGAAGCTGCTTTGTCTCCCACCTGCACTCCTACCACTGATCTATGCAGACTGTTGCCGCTTCCCTTTAACACTTTACCACTGTGAATCTGAATCTCTCTTTCTCTCCCTCTCTGTCTCCCCTTCACTCTCTCTCTCTCTCTCGCTGGCTGTTTCTCTTGCACTCTTTTTGTCAAGCTCTCAAAATTATATATTCTGACATGTTGGCTGCAAGGATCTGGAAATTGGCAGATGAGAGGAGAGGCAGTCTAGAGACTGCCCCCATTACTATAGGCACAGTGGTAAGGGTTAGGAGAAGTATGAACTTTAGGCAAAGAGCCAGGGCTGCCTGAAAGAGCAAAATCAGGCACTCACCTTAACTTCCTTAGTATGATGATTAGCAGGCTAAGTGATGTCTCAAACCACACTCTTACCTGCTCTGGTGCCCCCCTGAATGTGCCCGTCAAGTGATCAGGACAGAATCCAGAATGATTGGTTGTTTTACCCAGAAGTCTATCCCAGTGTCTCCACACGTATTCAAGACCCTCTCCCACAGCTCACACAGCCACAATCCAACCATGAATCCCTGAATACCTGATGTTGAAGAAACTACATATTTTCAGTTTCAAAATGAGGGTGAAACCCTGCACTGGGTTCTGCATGGGGAGCTCAGGAGCTGGCAATAAGGTGGAATGTGGATTTTGTAAGGTTCCCCACAAAGCCATCACCCCATCACCTAAAAGGAGGTGCTATGGCTGCAGGAAGGAAGATGAAGAAAAGCGTTCTGACAGTAAAAGGAGGGCGGGATGAGTGGAGCTGGTGACCAGCCTTATTCCTCTGAAGAAGGTGATTACTGTCCGCAGAGCGGGTGTACTGGAGCCATGAGTGGTGCTGCCTTTCTGGAATAAGGTAGTGTCCTTATTGAAATTTGTAATCACATATGTACATGTTTACCCAATTGCATAAGATTTTTAGCAAGAGTGACTAAAAGAAATGCATTTGCGAAGTTTTGAGGCTAGTTGCAAAAGTCGTGAAATTACCATTTGGGATCATTTGATTGACTGGTAATTTTAAAATAGTCCAAAATGGGTTAAATCATGATTATTTCTGGAGCAATGAAATAAAGTTGAACATTTACAATGTGTCACACTGTGATATTTGTGCCTTCGTTGGACATTTTGGGCATCCCCATGTTAGACGAATGCCTGGAGTAAAGGGTCCACATGTAGGGAAGGCAGTTTATTGAATAAAATAAATGTTTCTAAAGCCTTCAGGGAATTAGGGTGGTCTTTGATTTGTAGTAAAGAGGGGTGTAGGGTTGTATGGTGCTTAGAATGAAATATAGTGACTGCCATGTAAATGTGCCTGCAATTGGGTTTTTATGACGTAAAAAATGCAGTGATTGTGTAGTTCTGTAGTGTAAATATTTTCAAGAAGGAAATTGATGTTAATGTGCTACTTATATCTAAGCGCTGGACATAAGATGTTGAAATATATAATTTTTTCACTGGAAGAAAGGGTATCAGGTAATATTATCCTCACCAATAATATCGCCATATATATGGTTGTGGGGTAAGGCCATAGGCGATATTATTCGTGGGGATAATTTATGGGGCATTTAGGACAGGGGTTGCAGGGGTGTCCCCCGCTCCATTAAAAAATGGACTTAAAGTGAACTCTCGACCCAGTCTGAGGGGAAGCTGAGATAGACAGTGGGGCAGACGACAACCAGCATTCAAACCTTGGGCGAGAAGCACTAACCAAAGTGCTCTTCTTGTTGGATTACTTTTGTGTTAGTGGTTGGGTCAGAAAACAAGGCAGATTAGGTCATCTGGATGGCGAATGATCATTACGTTGATGGGCCTCCTGACGAGAACTCTTTTGGCTTCTTTCTTTTCTTTAGAATAGGTGCCAGAATATTAGGGATACAAATGATTATTTTGAATAAATAGACCAATGATTCAAAATACCACCTTGTACGTCTCCTGATTCTGACTTACCACAGTTCTTGTGGGCTTTGCGGGAGGAGGTACTCATGAAGGGACGTGTAAATCAACTTCACTCCCTTCTTATTTTTTTATTACCATTTCAATTAGCACACACAAGAACACAGGTATGGGACAAAATAATTGTTTAGATGTTATGGATTATAAAGTTAACATAACTGGAACTAATGAATTGTTCATTTTTCTCTTGAATGTTTCCCTTCTGTGTTTCTTTCTTATAATGTATTGTTACGATGTATTTGTAGTCCTGAAGCCGGATATATATCCGAAATGCATTGGCTACAGATTGTTCTTGTTCCTCTAAAACATGCACATTAAAATATCAGACTACCACATAGTTTCATTATTTAACAAATTATAAACATTGTTTAAGTGCTTGAAGTTACAGTGGCCTTATAGGCGCAGCTGTTGAGCTGACAGCACCTTGGACATTGTTTCAGGGTCTCTTTGTGGATTATCTAGATGGTGCCCACACATTGTGTGTGGTCCATATGGCAGAACTGATCATTAAGTTTTGTTTCAAGGTACTGACACCTGATATCTGTCTGCAGACTAGATACCACATCAAGATAGTCCGGCCCTTCATACTTGAGCGGGATGATGAAAACAAACAACATGCAAATGGAATAGTGTTTTTGGTGCCTTTGTTGCGGTTCTAGACCATGGGCCTCATTACGAGTATAGAGGTAATAAAAAAAGGAAGGCGGAATGGTATTACCGGCATCAATTACTGTTCCGGGCCATTAGGAGCTGACAACCCGTTAATGCCGCCCCCGCCCGTACCGTGCCCCTTCTAACCGGCATGCATGCGTACACGTGCCCCTTCGCGGCGGCAATACCAGGATGCGCTATCAGGAGGACATCACAAGTATCGAGGGCATGCACTTACCGGCATCCTGAAGCCGATAAATAGGGCCTGCACGATTGCGGTATCACAGGCATCGCGGACCACATGTAAATAGCAACCTGCAGTGTAGCCAACTGCCACAGGTGCACACAATCACCACAGGTGGAGCCAATGGAGCCTGTCCCAGCACAAAAGGAGCACACCCACACACCACACCCCTTCCAACACCAAAATGGTCCCACTTGCTCTAGCAATTATGGGGCTGGAGGACATGTCTGCACTGCTACACCAGCAACACAGCAACAAAAACAACTACAACAACAACAACAGGCAGCACAGAGGAGATGCAGGAGCAGAAGAAGGGTGAGACAGGCCCAGCAGGTCCCACCAGTGCAGCCAGTAGTACCACATAGGCAGCCACTAATACCTCGCCTCAGAGCCAGTCCATTGAACCTAACCCCCATGCAGATCCACACTCTGTACTGTTTGGACCGGGATACCATCACCACCATAGTGGACGTGATACACAATGACATCATCAGCCTGATAGAAATCCGCACTGCCATTCCCCCTCTACTGAAGGTGGTGTCTGTGCTCCACTTCCTGGCCACAGCACACAGTGGGCCAGCTGCATAGCATATCACAACCACTCTTTTCTCGCATGCTGACCCAAGTGCTTGATGCCCTCCTGAAGCATGCAAGCATCCACATATCCCTACCACAGACTGGCCAGGAGCTTGCTGACACTAAAGTAGGCTTCCATGAACTGGCAGGCATGCCCAATTGCGTTGGTGCCCTCGACTGCACCCATGTAGAATTGGTGGCCCCTCATGCCAATGAGGTGCTGTACCGCAATCGCAAGCAATACCACTCCATCAATGTGCAGATGGTATGTGACTCCAGCACACATTGTTGCGCCCGATATCCCCGATCTACACATGATGCCACGGTGGTGCATAACTCCATGCTACCCCGCTACATGGAGCGACATGCTGGACGACGTGCCTGGCTGCTTGGTAAGTTGCCTGACTGGGCCATGTCAGTGCAGTGGGGTTGTGAGATGGGGGGATGCATACTCCACCTGGGTGACATTAGGGGGGATGCATGCTCCACCTGGGTGGGATTGGGCGGTGAGTGGACAATGTACTTACAGCTTTACACTGTTGCCCTGAACATCCCAACCTGAGCATGACACATCAATGACATACATAAAACCAATGCTGCACAGCAATGACAACATGCCAGACGCTCAAGCAGGCCACCATGTGCATGCCAATACCAAATAGCTGTAGCCATGGCAGTGATTCCTAAAGGTGTCAGGTTGCATATTGACTCACACATACCTCATTGTGCTCCCATGCAGGTGATGGTGGCTATCCCTTGAAGCCGTGGCTACTTACCCCTGTACGGAACCCACAGAACAGGCATGAAGAGGAGTACAATCAGTTCATACCCGTACCCGTGTTGTGATTGAGCAGACCTTTGGCCTGTTGAAGGCACAGTTCTGCTGCCTCAGCAGGTCTGGTTGAGCACTCCTTTATGGGCCTGAGAAGGTGGCAAAGATCACCATGGTCTGTGTCATGCTGCACAACATGTGCATCTGGAGAAACGTACCACTGCACGGTGACCTGCATGCACCGGGTGAGGATGATGAGGATGATGATGGAGGAGAAGCAGCACCCCTGGCAGTTTGTGATGCACAAGATGGCCGTGCTGTGTGCCAATCACTGATTGACGATTACTTCTGAACCACAGGGACGTTGATGGTTATGTGTTAGTACTACACTGGGTATTGGGATTGTGTGGACATGGACACAGGGTGTGTGGGGAGTTGGGCACTGTGCACTGTCATGAATTGAATAAACACACACGAAATGAACAATGTCCAGTCATGAAATGAATTTGAACACAACGGGTGTATTAGGAAAAATAACAATATAGTGCTTCATCCCTCCACCTCTCACACACCCTCCCCTCTACCCCCCAAACTCCCAAACACCCCATATCCCCCAGAACACCCCATAACCCCCAAACACCCCATACCCCCAATTAACACACCCAACATCCCCCAAACACCACCAACACCACCTCCCCCCTCACCCATTGTCATCCCCCACACGATGTGGGTGGACCGGCTATTTCCGGCCTCTTTTTGAGTCTGGGGGCAGCATGTCCGTGTGCCTTGCAATGCACCTCATCATTCACTCAGGGCTTGAGGGAGTAGAGCTGGCAGGTGTGGTTGATGGGGTGGAGGTGGATGGATGTGGCACCGCCGGTGCAGGTTGTTGCTGCTGCATATGGTCCAGCATCCTGCTAAGGACCTGTGTCACCGCCCCAAAGCTGTCAGAAATGACTATGGTGCTTGTGTTGATGGCATTTACGGTTGCAGAATTTGCCTCCCGTATTTCACGCCATGTCTATCATGGAGTCCGGGCGGATCTCTACCCTGGTCAGGCGTGCCTCCATGTCAATGGGGGCTGTGGAGGTGGATGGTGCTGTGGCTGGGTGGACCATTGCAAGGCTGCCCTCTGACGTGCTGGGCAGATGTGGACTCCCCAGTAGAACCACTTGTACCTGCATGGGGCATGCTGGTGTGCCCTGTGGGGAGTGGTGGGGGGTGGACTGGGGACTTGGAGTATGGGGACATTCAACATGGATGGTGTCGTCCATGTCCTGGTATTCCTCCGCGTGCACATCCACGTCGCTGAGGGGGGCTGTGGCTGCTGCCTCACCTACAGAACTGGTGGCAGCGGACTGCATACCATCAGCCTCTCCCTCTGCAATTATTGCAGAGTCTGTATTGGCAGTCTCGTCGGCTGCTGTATACTTCTCCTCAGCCGGCCTGGCCTGTACTGGTGCCCTGGGTTGCACTCTGGCTGTCGGTGCTGCCCCAGAGGTGGAAGGCCCAGTGCCCTCTAGTCTGGCCCTGGATGACTTAGATTGTATTGATGCCCTTGGGGCAGGGTCGTGCCCTTCACTTTCTGCGTCAGTGCCTGTGGGGGAACAAGAGATGCAGAGCATCAGTGATGGTGTTACATGCAAGATGCATGATTTTGTGCTGTACAGTATTTCATTTTTCATGCATTGCATTCTTGTAGGTGTGACACACAGGGTACTTTCAAGGGGGGGCATATTGGCATAAGCCATGGCCTCTCCATTCTGTATTGATGTGTACCAGGTGGCATACCATTGTATTGCGGTCTGTGTGATGTGTGACATGTGAATGATCCCTGTGTGTTGGGTGTCTGTTGGTAATGGAATTGGCATGCAGCATGCATTTCATTGTGCCAGGGTTTGGGCCTCCATCCGGGCATGGATCTGTATACGTGTGTATGATGGCCCATGCATTGGCTTGGTTCACTTTCACATCTGTTGTACTACATCATGCTTTGGTTTAGTGGGGTTTGCGGGGTCAATCACCTCCATCTCCCGACGTCGCCGCACCCGTCTCCATTTCATCGAAGCCCTCAATGGACTCCATATTTATAGTGGTGCTGCAGGTCTCCTCCCATCGCATCAATTTGATTGATGAGTGGGCCCCCCGCCTGTAGCCATGGCCTCCCTGCGATTTGATGACAGGATGTTTCACACCCGGAGACGTAGGTCATCCCATCTCTTCTTGCAGTCTTTCACCGTGCGGGGGGTGGTGCCAACCACTGTCACCTTCCGTGCCACCTCCTCCCATATTTGTTTTTTCCGGAGTTGCACTTCCCTTTTCAGGTTGTTGGCGAACACCTCATCCGCATGTGCTGCCAGCGTATCGGCAAGCATGTTGAGCTCCTCATCAGAGAATCGCTTCTTGCGCAAGCGGGGGGTGGTCTTGCGGGTTGCCTTAGACATGATGGATAGTATTGCCCTGCTCTCCACTCTGTAGCACTGCTGGGTTGAGAGGATTGCAATGGATTGTGTTTTTTAAGATGGCCGCCGGCGCATTTGCCGTTCCGGCGCAATGACGTAACTTCCGGGTCCGGTATTATGAGCCTGGTATTTGCATGATGGTATTACTGGGTCGGTATTAAGGGGTTGCTCCTTGGTGGAGGCGGTATTGGCGGGTCCCGAGATGGCAGTATCGGGGGTTGGAGGGCCTATAGCAGCATGGCGGTGCAGCCATTACCGGCATGGGGGTTCGCGCATGCTGGCGCACTCGTAATCAGCCGCTATTAGCCGCGTCATGGGTGCACGGACGCACTATTACCACCATGCCGGTAATGACTGAATTTTTAGTGGGATTCTCATATTGAGGTCCAATGTGTGGAGAATCTAAGGCAAAGGAACACTGCCTGAATGCAAATTGAGAGGTGCCTGAATAGTGCCTTCTCCTGCTTCACGTTTGTCATATTTCGTCCATTGCTTGAAATGGGTGAACCTGCGGGATGCAGATAGTTAACGACACACCTCAAAGACAGCACTAGACACATGGTACAGAAAGTGCCACAAACTAAACTATCTCAGAAACAGTATTGTGCTTGAATACATTTTGCCCAAAGACTGCGTTTGGATAACTTTAAATTGACAGCCAGTAAAAGCACTCTCTTCATTCATGGAGAACTGTGCCTACTACTCTGGAACAATTTGATCAACATCAACATTATGCTAAATTATCGGTGAGATACAGAGCGGCATTGCATGTCAACAGATAACGCCTCATTCCCTACCAATCCTGGAACTGTACATCTGAAAATAGCAAGGCCTAAATATGTAAAAAAATATTCTGCTAACTGTATCCGCATGTCCATGGTTATCTATGATAAAGTAAGCATGATAAGTGTTATTACCTGGTTAGATATGCATTTTAGTGTTGCCAGCCTAGGTATGTCTTAATGTGGCATGGCATATTTTACTGTGCATCTCAAGGCTAAAGCAAACGTGATAAGTGCTATTACGCGTCTCACTTACATTGGGCAGCCATTTTTGACATGTTTTCTTATGGTGGCATTGCATTTGTAACAGCAAAGCAGTAAGGTAGCTCAGCGGGTTGAGTGCTCACTGCTTCAATCTGTGTGTGATCTGCAGGTCACAGGTTCAAATTCTAGCAAGGCCAACTCAGCCTTTCATTCTTCCGAAATAGACAAATTAGTACCAACTTTGGTTGGGATGACAATTGTATGTAAATATGTGCTATGTACAGCACTTTGGCAAAAGCGCTATATAAATAATGTATCACTAAATAAAACATGAATACTCTGGTTCCTGTACACTGAAAGTGACTTCGATCTATTGAATTTTTGGATACTGTATTAGGGCAGCAACTGGCAATTTAGGGTGTTTACTTTTCATATAATCACAATACTTGACATGCACCTATAATTGGCATAATATGGAAGTAACTGGCCATACAGTGCTTAAGTGGCATATCTATGGCAGTGCCTCAGCCTACTTGTTTGTGTTTGTAGTTTATTTAATCATATACTTCAAAGCTCTTAGTGCATTACAAATGGCAATGCATTACTGCAGACCCGGATTCTAAACAAGCATTACAAACATTAATTGATTGAACAAAATACATTATAATACCATATACTATATATCCATCAAGGCCTCCCTTTCTAACCACCAAGATTACAATTTCCATCTATCCAACAAAGTGCTTCCTTCCCTACTTCATTATGGTGGACTAATCGAGAAAAAACTTTTCCAACAACCTTTTGTGTATCACTATTTAAATATTCACTAAAGCAATGGTCATTGAGATTTGAGTATCCATACAAGAGCCTATACTTCATGATGTCACTGTTTAAATCCTCTAATCTCATTATGAACTTTCCCAACTGCATTTTCCTCATCCCTAGTGTTGCGCTACAGCCAATCAGCCAATGTTTTAACGATTCTGACTCTCCTGGATTGTTACATAGACGACAATTTCCTTCTTGCAAAGGGATCCCTCTTATGGAACCCCTCCTTTGTAGGGAGCCTAGTAAGTTAAGATGAAAGCGCATATAAATGTATCAATATTTTGGCCTTGGGAATCTCATCACAGAGGACTACATCTCCTTATATTTCCTCAGGTGTTTCCCTCTGTAGATTATACAATGACATTATCTATGTATTTTGCTCCCCATTTTGCAATGTTTATTTTGTTGTATTTCTTCACCAGGCTTTCCATCAATGTACGTTTTTCTGAGTCCCCTTCAGCAAGAATCAAGTCACAGTACTCCCTAACATTCCTCAATACTTTAACATAATTGTATTTGTATTTATTAGATTTTATATAGCGCTTTACGCCAAAGCACTTTATATAAGACAACAGAGAATACACGACAATCATTGTATAACAAAACATGAATCAAGTAACTGAGAAACGTATATGAAACAATTTAAATGAGTAAAGTGGAATAACATGTATAGTATAGGACCTGAGTGAGAGAAAACAATCAAGGAAGTGTTAGGATGGTGATTCGAGGAGGTGAGATTTTAGAGAGGTGCAGAATGAGGAGTAGGAGGGGATGGAGTGGATAAGGAGAGGGAGACAGTTCCAGTGGAAAGGGGCAAGGACTTGGAAGGTTGTAAGGTACGGAAACGGGATGGAGTGCAGGGTGGAGGAGGAGGAGGAGTAGAAAAAGATTGGCAGTGCGAAGTGGGCGAGAAAGAGAGTAGAAAGTGAGATGGGAGGAATGCTATGGTGGAGCAAGACCATAGAGTGATTTGAAGATGAGACAGAGGAAGTTGAATTTGAGTTGGGAGTGAAAGGAGAGCCAACCCATAGAGGTGAGAGAAGAGGAGATGGAATCATGGAGAGAGAAGGCAGAGAGAATGGATGGCAGAGTGATAGATGAATTTAAGGGGGGATAGATGAGAGGTGGGGTGACCGAAAAAAAGAGAGTGGAGCAGTAGAAGAGTCTAGAGAAGATGAGGACGGAAATTAGAAGTTTAGCAGCATGGAAGGTTAGGAAGGGTCAGATTTTGCTGATGTTATAGAGGTGGAAGCGGCAGGACCCGGAGGTGAGAGAGATGTGGTGAGAAAGGGAGAGGTTAGAGTCGATGTGAACGGGGAGGAAGTGTGTTAGCAGGGAAGAATAAGACTTCAGTTTTGTCACTACTTAGGGCAAGAAAGTGAGAGGACACCCATGCTTTTATAGCAGAAAGCCAAGAGGAGAGCTTGAGATGTATGTCAGGGGTGAAGGAAGAGAAGGAGAGGAAAAGCTGGGTGTCATTGACGTAGGAGTGGTGTGATACACCAAAGGAAGAGATGATAGGAGATAGGAAAGAAGTGTAGAGTGAGTAGAGAAAGGGGCCAAGGGCGGATCCTTGCGGGACGCTGTAGTTAAGGGGATAGATGGGGGAGGTGCCATCGCCCCAGGAAACTGCAAAGGTACGGTTGGAAAGATAAGAGGTGAACCAGTTAAGGATGGAGTCTTTGAGGCCAAAGGACAAGAGAGAGTCAAGGAGTAGAGGATAATCAACAGTGTTAAACGCAGCTGAGAGGTCGAGAAGAATGAGAATGGATGAGTGCTTAGAGTAGCGGGCAGAAAGGCGTGAGTTGAGAACAGAGGTGAGAGCAGTTTCAGTGGAGTGGTTGAGGCAGAATCCAGATTGAGTAGGGGGGAGAAGAGAAAGGTTGGAGACAAAGGAGAGTTGAGAATAGACAATGCGTTCAAGGAGTTTAGATCGGAAGGGCAAAAGGGAGATGGGGCAAAAATTGGAAGCCAGGTGGGGGTTGGCTGAGGGCTTTTCAGGATAGGGATGATGGTTGCATGCTTGAAGGAAGAAGGAAAGGTAGAGGTAGCTAGGCAAGTGTTGAAGAAGGAGGTAAGGTAGGGTATGAAGAGGGGGTACATTTTAGGAATGAGGGAGGTAGGAATGAGGTCAGAGGGAGAGGCAGTAGGGTGAGTTTTAGACAAGAGGAAGGAAATGTCTGACTGAGTAACAGGAGTGAAGGAGGACATAGTAGAGGGTGGGGTGGAGGGAAGAGGTGAAGGGGGTGAGCAAGAAGGGGAGCAGAGAATGTCTTTGCGAAGAGTGAAGACTTTGTTAGAAAAGAAATTTGCAAGATCGGTGGCAAAGAGAGGAGAAGCAATAGAATGATCAGGGGTAAGGGAAGAGAGAAGATGAGTCAGAATTTGGAAGATTCAGTGGGGGTGGGACGATTGAGAGTGGAGAAGGTCAGAGAATTAGGTAGGTTTAGCAGAGTTAAGACAGTTTTCGTAGAGGGTAAGATAGGAGAAGTTAGTGGATTGGTTGGTAGAGGAAGGGTGGTTGAGCCAGCGTCCTTCAAGGCGTCTGAGGAGGAGGCGCATGGAGGAAAGGTGAGGAGAGAGCCAAGGCTGGGCAGGTTTGCAAAAGGGGCGAAATGAGGCGAGAGGGTAAAGTAGGTCGAGAGTAGAAGTGAGGGTAGAGGATAAGGTGGAAGATGCCTCGTTGGCCGAGAGAGAGGAGAAGTTAGAGAGATGGGGGAGGGAAGAGGAGAGGAAGGTGTAGAAAAGAGAGGGGTCAAAGTTACATAGGTCACACCAGAGAAAAGAGGTGGAGGATGAGGGGGAGGGAGGAAAGTAGGAAGGGGGAGTGAGGTTGACGGAAAGTAAAGAGTGGTAAGATAGATAGTTTGGTAGGGTGGATATAGAAGAAGCAGAGAATGAGAAGGTAAAGATAAGGTCAAGAGTGGAGCCAGAAAGGTGTGTGGGTGGGGAAGGAGAGGAGTAAGAAGGTAGGAGTCAAGTATGGATAGGAGAGGAGAGTAGTAGGGAGTGGAGGAGAGGTGAGGTTGAAGTTGCCCAGTACGATAAGAGGTGTGGGACTGGGGAGATGAGGCTAAGGAGGTGGTCAATATCCTCATAGAAGGATCCGAGAGGGCCATGTGGACGGTAAATAATGAGGAAAGATATGGCATGTGGGGAGTTGAACATTTTACACATGAACTCAAAAGAGGGGAGGACTGGAAGAGGAGTGGGACTGGGAAAAGAGAGACAATTAGGGCAAAAAAGAAGACCAATGCTACCCCCTTGGCCTGTGGATCGAGGGACATGGGTGAAGGACAAAGAGGAGAAAGTGAGAGATGCAGGAACAGAAGTATTGTGGGGGATTCCAGGTTTCGGTGGTACAGAGGAAATGGAGGTTGAGACGTAAGAATAAGTCGAGGACCGCAGCGGTTTTGTTGCAGATTGATCTAGTGTTCCATAAGGCGACATCAATGGTATTGGAAGTGCTAGACATTTGAGGATAGATGAGGTTGTGATGTCTAATTGAGGTGTTGGGGCGCTGGGCAGAAGAAAGGTCGAGAAGAATGAGGACAGAGGGAGAGTTGGAGTCAAGATTTGAGAGCAGGTCTTCATGGGTGTTTAGAAGAGCAGTTTCCGTGCCTCTGGATGCTCTACGCCCAGACTGATAGTCATGGAGACAACCAGCAGATTCAGTATGGAGGGTAAGATGAGTGATAGCCAGCCTCTCCAAGAGTTTTCCCAGGAAAGGGGTGAAGGATATAAGGCAATAGTTTGCCGGATTGGACGGGTAGGCTGAGGGTTTTTTGAGCAGAGGGTCACATGGGAGTGCTTGACAGGAGAGGGGAAAACTCCAGTGGCGAAAGAAAGGTTGCAGAGGTTGGCCAAGGCTGGAGAGAGAGTGTCAATATTGTCCTTGATGGTTCCGGAGGGGCAGGGGCCCACCTGTTTGGAGGAGGCTTTCATAGACCAGACTTGTCTAGAGACCTCATCAGATGTGACAGGGGAGAGGGAGGAGAGAAGAGGGCAGGGGTGGGGACGGCAAGGGAGGCACAAGAGATGTTGGTGCAGTGAGGGGGGGAGAAGAGAGAGAGGACAGGATGTCCTGTGTGATTCGGTGATGAGGTGTGCGGCCAAGGCTGACCAAAGGGCCTGGGTAGGTGTTTTGTATTTGTATTTTATTTGGTTTTATATAGCGCCTTACACCAAGGCGCTGAACATAAGAACAAGCATGGTACAAACAATGAAGTTAACATTTAAAACACAGAATAGTTCTGTGGTTGCTGTAACCTTCAATTAAACAGACGAAAGAAGGTAGGATCGGCGAGAGACCAGAAAAGATAAGTAAACAGTGATGGAATGAAGAAAGAGTGGGAAATAATTCCAGTGTAAAGGGGGACGAGGAACTATAAGGACATGGTGGGAGGCAGAACGTAGTGAATGAGAGGGAAAGTAGAATGTGATAAGAGAAAAGAGATAGGGAGGAGCAAGACCATGAAGAGCTTTAATAAACTATATATAGAACATTTTATTTAAAACAGTGATGGATAGAGAACCATCCTAGATCAGTCAGAGAAGAATAGATAGAATCACAAGGAGCAGGCAGGCAAAGAACACAAATAGAAACATTAAATACAGAATTCAAGAGAGCAAGACGGGACACAGGAAGCCCAAGGAGTAAAGAAGAACAGTAGAAAAGCTCCAAGAAGATTAGAACTGACACCAATAGTTGAGTGGCTTTAAAAGTCATGAAGTAGTAGAGGATGCGGTTGCGGTAGAGTTGGCCCGTCACTTGCAGACCTTGAGGAGTTTGGATGTGTTTTTAGATGCCGCGGCGATGCAGGCTTGAATGTACACTCTTTTCTTGGAGTGGATGCAGAGTATATATTGCCTTTGAAGAAGGCGGCAGGCCAGTTTTTCTGAAGATCCCCTTTTCTGTTTGGCTGCTCTGCACTTGCATTTAAGGGCAGCTCAGATCGCAGCAGCGAGTGCTCAACCCGAGCTTCACGTGAGAAAAGAGAAGAGAATGATCAGTCCATGAGAGTGAGGTAGTGCGAGGAATAGAGAGTGGGATGTCTGTGGAGATGAAAGCATCCAAGGTGTGGCCAGCAGTGTGCTTTGGACCAGAGGGCAGAATTGAAAGAGATAGGGAGTCACACAGGTTGCGGAAAGGTCCTGAGGAGTCCAGAGAGTCGAGATAGATGTTAAGATCCCCCCTGAGGAGGAGTTGGGAAGAGGAGAGGAGAGAGGAGGCCATGTCAGACCATTCCAACCATTGATTGGTGAATGTGCATGGCTGAGACTGTGGCAGCTAATGAAAGGGGGCATTAGAGGGGGAGGGGATAGATTTCAAGGCAGGGAGGACTGGGGTGGTGTTAAAAAAACAGTGTTAGCGTTGAAGAAGGACAAGTAGTGGCTGGAGGGTCTCTGCTGGGTGTCAAGGCAGGGATGGGTGGGGTGGTGTGGTGAGATTTGGGCAGAGTGCGAGGCATGGTTTTCACACATGTCTGAAATTGCTGGTTTTATTCTTGCGCATCTGAAAATGGTCACCTTGGAATCTTTTGTGTACAAATGCAGGTGCAAGACTTCCTCAGAAGAATTGGAAGTTTTGCGTAAGTCATCCCTGGTGGATTGGGTATGCCCAGACCTGGGTCCCGAGACTGCTGGGCACAGAGACCTAAGCTACTCCTCACTGATGATGCCCAATATGGCTGAAGCATGTCTGCAGATTCTTGTGGTCTCTTGCAGAAGGGTTGTGACATTGCAGCTTGTGCTATACTGTCCCTTTTTGTGGTGGGATCAGGCATGATTTGCATATGATTTTTCCTCGTCTGTATCGGCTTGGCAGGCTGAAAAACAATGGTCTGCAGGGTTGCTGAGAGCTGTGTCTGGTGTTATGATTGATTCAAAACCTTCCAGTCATGACCTTTTGTGTTTTGCTAAAGTCACCCCGAGTGGAACGGGTATGCCCAGACGTGGGTCCTGACCCTTCTGGGCCAAGAGACCCAAGTTACTCCTCACTGATGACACCCAATGACGCCAAAACATGTTTGAGGATGCTTGTGGTCTCGTGCAGAAGGGATGTGAACTAGCAGTTTTGGCTGGATTGCCCCTTTTGGGGGGGAACTAAGCCTGATTTGCAGATGGTCTTTCCCCTTCTGTAATGGCTTGGCAGGCTGAAAAATGAGGGTCTGGAGGGTTGCCCAGAGCTGTGCCTGTGCTTATGATTGCTTCACAACCTTCCAACCATCACCTTTTGGTTTTGCTTAGGACTAATCAGTGCCATTAAAGTTGACCCGTTTGTTGTTCCACTGCTGATACTGCTCAAAGGTCACCAAATGTATGAATAGCATTTGCGCCATATTACCTGGGCAGTGGTTGCTCTCATAAATAGTCACTTGCTCATCCTCAGCTGATATGATTTTCTGTGGGAGTTCCGGCAATGCAGGACCAACAATCTTCTTCCTTTGAGTCATGCATCATTGTCAGCGACAGCATGGGGCTTTCAAGTGCAGACATGATATGGGGGTCGAAGTACCAAAGGAGGCACGGTGGTGGGCAACCTCTATGTGGAGATCATCGTGGAACAAGTAAGGGAGTACCGTAGTGGCAAGGTTGAGCTGTGGTCTGTTAAGGATGGTGGGTAGAGAGTGGGTCTCGAAGGTGGGGGTCTTAATTGTAATCCCAACCCCCACCGCCGGTACAGTCACCACAGCCAATCATTTCAGAGTGCGACATGTGCAGGGAATCCTAAACCCCAACCTCACATCCTGTCCCTGAGACATAGAGGCACCTAAGGAGGGCTTCTGCGTAGAAGCCTGCCGAAAGATGGTGAACAAAGGAATCAAACCTGGTTTGGTGCGCAGAGTAAAACATGAGAAATACTTTTTCAACAAGAAATGGCGAATAAACCCAGCCAGAACCGAAATAAAACATATATGGTCTAGCGGGTTTAAGTTTGAGGCTACCAAGATAGCCTAAAACAATAACAAGGTTATTTAAGATAACCGTGGTAGGAAAAATAGGGTAGTTACTACTGCCACCAGCCAAGTCTTGATGAAAAGGGAGCAACACAATGCTCCAAGAGAAAAAGATGAAAAAGGATAAGTATTAAGCCTTTCCAGTACTCCATGTAAGATGGTTTGTACTGGGTCTGTGGATTTTAAAAGACTAATAAAGTCAATGGCAACTTTACATGTTCTGGGAGACAGTAGTCAGTCCCAGAAAATGGAGTCTGAGTTGGGAAGTCTAAAAGACAACCCTGTGTCACTGCAATGAAGGTGCTGTGTAACACACAGTAACAGGATGATGCCTATGGAATAGGTGAGGCTCCACAGTCTATTAACACAAAAATGTTAAACACACACAGCAAAACACATGTAAGAGTGGGAAAAAAGGCTCACACTCTTACCAGGTGAAAAAAAAATCCTAGCCATCCAGCAAAGATGCTGAGGGACTCAGTAGGTAAGGGAAATTAACCATTCTGGAGAATTCTCCCTAACACTGGTCCCCGCCGCCCCCCAGACTAAGGGACAGGAGGATTTAATCCACTCCTGGATGCATCTCTACCTCTAGTCAGTTAAAAACATCCTAGAGAGACAAATCAGCATTTTGGTGGTGACATCCTGCTATGTGCTAAATGGTAAAATCAAACCCTTGCAGGCAGATTGACCATCTCAGAAGTTTTGGGTTTTCCCCATTCATTTGCATTAACCATCTCAAGGGTTGGTGATCTGTCTGAATCACAAAAGTAGATCTATACAAGTATGGTCTAAACTTCTTCAGAGACCAGGCAATGGCAAAACATTCACGCTCTATGGCTGTCCACCTTGTTTCTGGTTCCTTCAGTTTCCTTCTGATGAAGCAAATGGGGTGCTCCCTACCTTTCTCATCCACTTGACTAAGGACTGCACATATACCTGTATTGGAGGCATCTGTCTGCACAATGAAGGGTTGGTGATAATCAGGAGCTCTTAGGACTGGAGCTTGACAAAGGGCTTTCTTAAGGTTTTCAAAGGCTTGAGTGCACTCCTCATTCTATCTAAACTTTTTAGGGAATTTTGGAGAGGAAATCACATTCAAGGGAGAAGCTATGGTCCCATAGTTCTCTATGAAATTCCTGTAGTACCCAGTGAAACCTAGGAAAGATCTCACTCCGGTTTGAGTAGTAGGGGTGGCCCTGTTTTGTACAGCTTGTACTTTGCTAGGCAATGGCCTTATTTCACCTCCTCCCACCTCATGACCAAAGTAGACCACTTTGCTCTGACCAATTTGACATTTTCCTGCCTTTATGGTCAGATGGGCCTGCTCAAGAGCTTGCAAAACATATCCCAAGTGATCAATATGTTCTTTCCATGTATGGCTGAACACTGCAATGTCATCCAAGTATGCCAATAAGAAGTCCTCCATCCCATTCAGAACTTGATTGACCATCCTTTGGAATGTAGCAGGTGCATTTTTTTGTCCAAAAGGCATAACCTTAAACTGGTAGAGGCCGGCTGGGTTTGAGAATGCAGTTTTCTCCTTGGGATGGTCTGTCAGGGATATTTGCCAATAGCCTGACGTCAGATCCAATGTACTGAGGTGCTTGGCTGAACCAAGTCTGTCCACCAATTCATCTGTCCTTGGCAAAGGATGGGCATCAGCCTTAGTGACTGCATTTAGAGCTCTATAGTCCACACAGAATCTCAACTCCTTGGATCCTGCCTTTGGTACTAGATCAACTGGACTAGACCATGGACTTGTAGAGGATTCTATAACCCAGAGATCAAGCATCTTGTTGACCTCTCCTTTGATGTGGGATCTCACATGTTCGGACATTCTGTAACCTCTGATTTTTACAGGTAGACAGTCACCAGTGAGAATATCATGCTGGCCCCAAGGGGTCAAGCCTGGTGAAAGTGAAAACAGGGAGGCAAACTGATTTAACAGAACTTTGCACTCCCCCTGTTGGTCAGATGTCAGCTGAGATGAGAGATTGACTCCTTCTATTTTCTCATCCAAAGGTTGGCCTCTGAGGAGGTCAGGTAAAGGTTCACTCTTCTCTTCCTCTTGAGCTGAATCTAGAAGCAAAGCTCCCACTTCTGGTCTCGAGACATATGCCTTCAGACGGTTGGTGTGAAAGACTCTGGGAGCCTCCTTAGGTCTGCCTAAGTCCATAAAATAGTTCACCTCTCCAATTTTGCCCACAACCTTGAAGGGTCCTATCCATTTGTCCTGAAAGGCCCTCTGCCTTGTTGGCACCATAACTAATACAAGCTGGTCTTGAGTAAACTCAACCATGCTTGCCTTCTGGTCATGCCAATGTTTGACCAGAGCCTGACCTGCTTTTAAGTTATCACTAGCTTCTGCCATCATGTGTGACATTCTCCTCCGGAGACCAATCACATAGTCAGTCACTCTGACTGGCTTGGGGGAAGGAACACTCTCCAACCCCTCCTTAATAAGGGCCAACAGACTTTAAGGGCCAATAAGGTCCCACCTTCTCTTAAGGGGTTCTTCTAAAACACCTATCATGCTCTTCATGGTACGATTAAACTTCTCTACCAGTCCATTGGTCTGGGATGGTAGGCTGTAGAGAACGTGTAAGTGACACCACAGTTTTTCCACATGGCTTGCATGTAGTGGGACATACAATTGGATCCCCTGTCGGATATCACTTCCTTAGAAATCCCTACTCTGGTAGCAATACCAAGTAGAGCCTTAGCCACAGTCTGAGCCATAACATTTCTCATAGGTATAGCTTCTGGGTATCTTGTAGCATGGTCTACTACAACCAGGATAAACCTGTTCCCTGAAAATGTGGGAAGGTCAAGGGGACCAATAATGTTGATGCCCACCCTCTCAAAAGGGACTTCCACCACTGGGAGAGGCACCAGGGGTGCCACATTCTTGGCTCCACTCTTGCCATAGGCTTGGCACATGTGACAGCTCCTACAGAATTTGGCAACTTCTGAACCCATTTTAGGCCAGTAGAAGTATAAAGAGAGCCTTTCCTTGGTCTTTTTGACCAGCCAAAGGTATCTCATGGGCTAACTGTAGAAACTGTAGTCTGTTGGCAAGGGGCACTACAATTCTTTTGCAGTCCCCAGGGATAGACTCAGTTGGTGCACTGTAGACAAGGCCAACTTCCCAGTTTAACATATGCTTTCCAACTTCTTGCCTATCAAGTTGGTTAGCAGCCTGTTGTTGAAGACCCTCGAGAGTAGGACACTCTCTTTGTCCTCTGCTGAAGTCTGCCCTGCTGGGCTGTTCTGATCTTGATGGTCGTGCAGATTATTGAACCTCCGTCCCCAAGTACCGCACAGACAGAAAGGATACACTGTCTGTGCAATCTTTGAGGCCACAGGTGTGTTGAGCCGTCAATCAGGTAGCAGGAATGCCGGAAGGACCCCTGACCGCTGCAAGGCAATGGTTAATGGTTAAACAGGAGCAGTGCAATTGGTATGGGTAACGGGTAACAATCAGTATTAACAAGGCTTACCCAGGAGTGTTGCAAGTAGGGTCCTATATGGCAAGAGCCACAGATTGTTGATGGTGGTGAAATAGGCGTTCTGCAAGGCTCGAAGGTGAGACACACCTGGGTCTGATGTAGATGGACCAGCAAGGCGAGAAGGTCAAAACCAAGTTCCAAGATTCTAGGTTCAGAGAGGATAATCCAAAGGCAGTCCAAGAGAGTTCCAAAGTCAAGGAGCCGGGGAAACAAGGCGGAATCTAAGAAACAGAAATCCGAGGGGCAGGCAAGACAAATCCGAAGAACAGTCTGAGGTTGCAAAATCCGTGATCATAAACAGGTAAAGCAAAGCGCTAAACAATCCTCAAGAGATCAGCTGTGAAGCGCTGTACCCACGTTGCCAAGATGATTTTAAACTGATTAAGTAACCACGTGATGTGTCTCATGGATGTGTGAGACGTGACGTGATCACGAGGTCACGGGACGCTGGATGTTCGTTGCCGTGGGAGTCTCCATGGGCGTGACCAGCCGTGAGCGCACCTCCATGGTAACTGCCAGCGAAACAAAGGACGGTAGACACCGGGGCTACAGGCTGGTGTCCTCCTACGCCAGGCACTCTGCTGGTTCTTTCTATGTGCAAGGACTGCTCTTGTTGTTAGGTGTGGTGTGGGGCGTGTGGTCGTGGGGTTCTTAATGGGAGACGTGACATGGGCCCATCTTCTGCCATTGAAGACTGCAGCTCAGGATGGTCAACAGGGTCAAGATCTCCAACTAAAACAGTGTCTTCTTCCAGATCTGATTCTTCAGAAACTGGCTCAACCGCACAAGGTTGCACCTCACACTCTGCCTCAGCAGGTGCAGGAGTCACAGGTGTGATCTTGGACAATCGTGGGGATGTCCTTGTTGGTAGCAGAGGGGTGTTGTCTGACTTTTCCCTTGAGGTCTTGGGTTTCCCCTTTGCCTCATTCTTTCTAGAAATGACAGTGAGCAACTCCTGTGGAGTGGGAGCGATAGTTTCCTCTATCAACTCCTCTGGAGAGATGCTTAAGGTCCTCTCCCTTGCAGGCCTAGTGAGCTCCTGTCTCCTTTTACTGGGAGGCCTGGGGGTACTTGACACAACTACAAGAATTCTAAGGTCATAACCTAACAGAACCCTCCCAGGCACTTCACTCTGCACACTAACAGGTATTTTGACAGTCATATCATTACACTGGATGAGAGCTGGTAACTGGGGAAGCACTTGCACAGGGCCTCCAGCTAACCTGGTGAGGCATTTGGGTGCCTTAGCAACATCCTCCACCTTGAAAAATGATTCATAAACCACAGTTATGCTGGCTCCAGTGTCTCTGATGGTAGGAGTCACCTGGCCATTCACAAGTATACTATCTTTATAATACTCTTTAGTATTATCTGGGATGGAATTATAGACATCTAAATTCTGTTGTTCCCACAAGCCAACACTAAAGAAACACTAGCTGAGACTCTCATGGTTTCATCAGCAAGTAGGTGAACGTTTCCACTTGCCATAGTTACTTCTTCCTCTGGGGAGAAGGCTAAGGAGACATTGTGGATCCCTGAAGGTTTACCCTTACATTTGGGATCCCCTTTCACATGGTCAGTTGACCCACAAACATAACATTTTCCAAAAGTCTTGATGAATGGGGGTTTGTTCTGACCTCCATCTCTTTTGGGTCCAGATTGTGCACTAGCCTGATTCAGTTTTCCCTGTGGTAAACCAGCGCTGTTTGTGTTACTGTTTGTGTCCCTCTTTTGGATTGGAGGTATTAGAATTTATTTGCCTGCTTTCCCTCATCCTTCTTCTGATTTGCCCCAGAATCCTTGTGAGTAGCCCCGTTTGCAACCCACAAGTCAGCAGCCTTAGCTAACTTCTTTGGATCTATCTCCTTAGGATCAGCCAAGCGCTGTTTTAGCTCAGGAGAGCAGACATCATAAATTGACTCCAACATAACAAGATTTCTCATACCTTCATAAGTGTTCACTCTGTAACCCTTAACCCAACCATCTAAGTTTTTCAAACATTCACATGCCCAGGTAGCCCAAGGGGTACCATCATGCTTTTTGAATGTCCTAAACCTCTTAAGGTACTGGGAAGGGGTCTTCCCAAATCTAGCAATTAAAGCAAGCTTCACACACTCATAATCCATCCTATCCACCTCCCCCAACTCCCTCACAACATCAGATGCAAAATTGGGTAGCCTAGAGAGGAGCCAGGGAAGCAACTGATTCCCTGTAAGACCTTGAATCCCATTGTTATATTCAAACATTGCCAATCAATCCAAAATATCAAGTATAAACTCATACATACCCACAATTTATTTAGGAATACAGGGTCTCCTAGGACTGGAAGACCTAGAAGACTCTGGGAGAGAAGCATTTTCAAGAGATAACCTTTTCATTTCTAGTTCATGATTCAACTCCATTTGTCTGAGTTTAAGTTCTTGGTGCTTTTGTTCAGTTTGAGCATTTAAACGTTTGAATTCCAATTCAAGCCTCATCTTTTCTAGAGCAATGAATTGAGGACTGAGTGTAGGACCTGATGGGGTCCCAGTGGACAAAGGTTGAGGATGCTGAGCAGAAAAGGGAGCAGTGAGTCCTACATTAGGGGACCCATTTACTTCCTCTAACTCATCAGTAATAGACACATTATCATCCTCATTATTTTCCACATTTGCTGGAGAGTCAGGTATTTAAGACCCATTCCCCAGACTTTGGTTCCTTAACAACTTTTCAATCAATTCAGACTTTTTGCCTTTGGCAGAGAGATTCCTTTCGCTACACAGATTTTTTAAATAATCCACAGTGTAACTAAGGGGGGTCTCCTGGCTGTAGCTTTCCATATCAGACATGATTGATATTGCTTTTTAGTGATGTTAGCCTTGTGGTTAGTTGATCCAAGGTAATAGCAGCACTCTAAGTGTAATTACTATACTTGAATCCTCACCACTGTACACCAGTGTTAGGCAGAGTTATATGCAGTACCCTTTGGGAACACCACACACAATTAAGACTACAAGTGACAGTACAAGTTCACCTTTGGTACAAGCCTGTACTACACAGTAAAGTGGTAGCGATGTCTGAGCAGCCAGACTTATCTGAAGAGCAAGTGATCAGTATCAATAGTTACACAAAGTATAGCAATTACTATGATTCAAACAAACACTGACTCAAGGTTTCTGAGTAAAAGAATATACATTTATTTACACATCAGTTGTATAACATTTCACTAAAGTAAAGCAGTTTAAAAATCACACTCTTAATACACCATACCACTCCCCATAGATTCCAGACAAGTTAAGCTCACAAATGAAGTGGGGGCAAAATGGCACTCCAGCAAATTAACTAACAAGTAAGTAAGCAGGGCAATCTAGAAAGAGGAACTACAGTGATGGAATCAAATGAAAAAGGCTTAGGGCCAAAGACAATAGGACAAAAGTCTTTTGCTCAAGATCACACAGCTCAGGGTATTTCGCGGTTAAGTCTTTGCCAAGAGTTCCGGACGAAGTTGATCAGCAGAAAAGTTAGGTTAAAGAGTAGAGAAGGACAAGTCCTTGGATTGGAGAAAGATTTCACACACTTTCACCGCGGCTGAACGAAAAGAACAACCGGATTTGCACAGTACCTTTAAATGGAGAAGAAGCTGTAACTGAGGCGGATGTTCTTGGCGTTCCTGCAGGCTCACGGTTCCTGAAGCGACTGTCAGACTGACATGAAGTAGGAAGACTGGAGGGTCCTGCCCTTCCAAGGGAAGAAACTAGCAGCAGAGCAAATCAACAAATAAAAGGTGCGCTCCTTAAAACCCAAGCAGGGTCCGACCTTCCTGGCTATCCAGTTGACTGTAGCTCTGTACAGCAAATTCGACCAGAGGAGAGAGTCCTGGCTTGCAGTTTGGGCGAACTGGTTGGTCCCACCAGCTCAGGGGAAGAAGATTCTTGGTAGATCCTCTCTGTTGTGGGAGCTTGAAGATTCGGACCTGCAGCAGGGCTTCACCGGGTGGTTCAGTCGTTGTAGGGGTCCTCTTCTGTCAGTCCTCAATGGTTCTTTCATTTCAGTGGCGACTCTGCCTTTCCAGACCCAGAGACCTGCTTTTTATGCAGTTTTCCCCCATTCACACAGCCTGGCTGTCAATCACACAGCAGGTGGCTGTCCCGCCAGGACAGTCACGACAGGCAATCATTTCAGAGTGCGACATGGGTCTCCAAGGAGACCCTGTGCAGGGAGTCCAAAACCCCTCCCTCACATCCTGTCCCCCCAGACATACAGGTGCCTAATAGAGGGCTTCTGAGTAGAAGCCCATGAAAAGACGGTGAACAAAGGAATCAAACCTGGTTTGGTGCGCAGAGTAAAACACAAGAAAGATTTTTCAACAAGAAATGGCGAATAAACCCAGCCAGATCGAAATAAAACATATACGGTCTAGCGGGTTTAAATTCGAGGCAACCAAGATAGCCTAAAACAATACCATGGTTATTTAAGATAACTGCGGTAGGAAAAACGGGGCAGCTACCACTGCCACCAGGGAGTGAAAAGGGAGCGAAACAATGCTCCAAGAGAAACAGACAAAAAGGGATAAGTATTAAGCCTTTCCAGTAATCCATGTAAGACGGTTTGTACTGGGTCTGTGGAGTTTAAAAGACTAATAAAGTCAATGGCAACTTTACCTGTTCTGGGAGACAGTAGTCAGTCCCAGAAAATGGAGTCTGAATTGGGAAGTCTAAAAGACAACCCTGTGTCACTGCACTGAAGGTGCTGTGTAACACACAGTAAAATGATGATGCCTATGGAGTAGGTGAGGCTCCACAGTCTATGAACACAAAAATGTTAAACACACACAGCAAAACAGATGTAAGAGTGGGAAAAAAAGGCTCACACTCTTACCAGGTGAAAAAAATAAATCCTAGAAGTCCAGCAAAGCTGCTGAGGGACAAATACTTGCATTATTATGCAAAGCCAACACAAGTGTGCTCTTATGCGGCAAACACTTCCATCATCGGTCAAAGTAGTCAGAGGTGTGTTATAACAACGCCAAATACTGGCATTTGCAGGAAAATTCAATACATGTGTCATCTCAGAGTGTCAAATAACGCTAACTCTGACATTATTGAGAAAAGCCAGGATGTGTGGGTTCATGAAGTAGCAATTCTGGCATTATTATGCACAGCTATCATGTGTCTATTCTTACAGTGGCACCATACCCTCTTGCTATCTCATTCCCTGACAGGTCGTTTATCGATTCTCTTCTCTCATTTTGTGCAACCCCTCTCGTGTTCCTCTTGAGTGAATTATCTCTCTCCCTCACCCTCACCCTCTGTCTGTCCCTCTATTTTTCTTACTAACATACCTGTATTTTCTACCTTTCCCTTTGTCCCTCCACCATTCCTACACTTTGCCTCCTCAATCCGCGGCACTGCCTACGCTTCATATGAACTGAGGAGGTGACAGATCATGGTTGCAGTGTGGGATATGCATAATGACCAAAGAATGGCCTGCAATAATTCCTTTGACTTGGCAAATTTGAGCCAGAGAAGGGGCCTCATTATGAGTATGCCGTTCGGCTCACAACAGTGCCGGTAGGCTACCGGCGCCGTTGTTACCGTACCAGCATACTCTGCGTTCTGCATGCAAGTGCCTTTCCGCCCATCAAGTCTGACCTGGCGGGCGGGAACTTGAATGGGAATGGGTAGTCATTTTTTCCGGCACCCGGCTGTAATGCCCCGGTAAGTCCCCATGTCCGGGTGCCATTTTCACCGGCACGGCTACCACCGGGGTCATGATGAAGCCCAATGTCCTGGCTGCACCATGGTACATACACCATGGAAAGCAAAGCTCAGCACAGTTGGGGAAAATCACAATCTGGTTAACCAAAAATGTTTTTCTTTGCATTCATCTGCAAAATTCCACAAGTATTGATATTAACCATTAGCTGCGGCACTGTCATACTAGCATAATACGCAATGGTTCCTAAATGTAACCATAGGTGTCCAAGCATGCTATATGTCATATGTACTTTTAGGATTATTATTTATTATTATTATTGTAAGTATTGATCGCAGACCTACCTTCGGGAAGCAATGGAGCATTTTACAATCATAGGGGGAAGAACATGATTAGGGAAGCATAGAAACAGAGGAGTGGGGATATAAATATGGGAAGGGAGGGACATTTGTCAGCCATGAATCTGCAAGCAACCAGGGAAGGAAGTAGTGAGGATCACATCATCATTATTGGGAAAAGCCATCACCAGTTTCTCTTAAAGCGCAAATACTGGAATTTTTGAGTAAAACCAACACAAGTGTGTACTTGCACTGGCAAAGAATGTCATTATAAAGCATGGGGAAGTGTCAGAATCTGATGCAAGTTTGGAAGAGCAAGTGGATGTGGTAGAAGGAATTAAAAAGAAATATGACCAAGTTATTGAATTTGGGTTGGCTGTGAGCTCACTACGTCCTTAGAAATATACTGTGCTGGCACCTGTGGAGAGTGAACCTTTTATCCGATACTGTTGGGGCATGTTTGAAGATGCAGTACAGGTATCAGCTTCTTCCTCACAGGTCTAATTAATAGGATTGTTTGCACATTCATTATTTCAGGCCTACAAATTGTGACCTTGAATAGCTGAAGTATTAAAAGTAGGGCTGTGCCGTAGTATTCTGTTGAAAACTGAATAGTTTGTCAACCATTCGGCCGAAGACGTATATGAAGCCAAATAGTTTCTGTATTTAATAAATCATGTTACAAACCTGAAAAACACACTTATTAAAAAGAAAGCTCATTTTAAATGCATTCCATAATTTTATTTCTCTTCATTGTAATCAATGCAGCATCTTTATTTATGGTATGAAAGCCAACAAAAAAGCAGATTCAACCAAAATGAAGGGACCAAATGTACAGAAGGTTGTTGCATATTCAAAACCAGTGCCAGACAAAGTAGAAGGGTTCACAAATGCAAAAGGAATAGCTTGCAATGAACAAAATGAATATTGCAATGTGCAACTGCCTTTGTGAATCAGACGCATTGCATTCTCTATCCAGTTGCAAAGTCACTGCAATGGAATTTCAAAACTTATTTGCAGCTCAAATAGAAATATATAACATGGAGCATGTCGGCTCATGCAGGACATAAATCAAGAGGAAATCGGAAATGCGTGAACTCCATCTCACAATTATTCACCCCGCCCACTTACAGGCCAAACAAAGGAGAGTGTCAACAAACACGCATGAGAAAGCTCAATTACCCCTCTTTTTGTCCACCTTGGAAATAGATCAGGGACAAGGAAAAAGAATATCGATAGATTATCTCTTTCATCTATCTAGGATTCACATAGAAAACAAAAAAATTTCCAAAGAGTAAACAAAGTGAAAACACATTTTTAATCAATACATTTTTCACAAATGGATATAAGGTGGGTGCTTTCCACAAGGCACCTCACACACTTAAAAATAATTTATAATTAGGAAACACAAATACTAAAAATTCCAGCAAAAACACATTTTCTACTAGTGGTGTCTAAGATAAGTATAGTGACAGTTGTAACAGATCACCTTAACGAACTGTATTCAAAAATTTTGATTGTCTTCAAAATCTTGAATATCTTGCCATCAGAGGGGAACATACTATGAATGCTCAGCATAAGGAGTACTAGTGCTGCAAAAAAGACAAATTGATTTAAATGTCTGCGGGATGTCTACATATGTTTCGGCACACAGATTACATCAATACCATCACTGGTGTTCTGCTCTTTTAGTTGTGGCCCTCTTCAGGACAGTATATTCTTTTTCAGGTTGACAACAAAGTTGAAACACACAAATCCCCTGTTTTTTCACAGTGTTTCAAGTGATTTGTATTCGCTTGTGTTTGGACTAAAGCTTAGTTTCTTTAATGAGGAGAATCGGAAATCACTTCCTTTTCATGGGTTGCGTTACGCAGCGAACTATTTGTGTTCTGCTTTTTCAATTGGCCAACGTCTTGAGGCAACCGCCATGTAATTGTCGTGGATTTCTCAACATTTGTTTCTTTTGAGGCCGCTTTTCAAACCTTCTATTATTTGGGCCGCTTGTTGATAGAAATGGCGCCGAAAAAATAGGCTTCACAGTCAAAATAATTGCGCGGTCTTTCAGATAGATGCGACTTGGTCCTTACAGTTTTCACATTCATCTCGCCCACCAACTTATAAAATGTAGATGCGAGCGTTTCTCAAGACGCGGCGGCTCTTTGCTGTTCACACGCAGGGGCTGGTTCGTCTTACGCAGTGCCAGGAAGGATTGTGATAGCCGCCAAACAAAGGAGAGGACTCTCTCAAAAAGGCTGTTGGTGTCTGGTGAATGGGAAAGCACTCATTCATTTATTACAATTGATTTTGCACATCATGTCTAAATACTCATTGCATAAATAAAATATATAAAAAATATAACAATTCTGGATCATACACGGGAGAAATTTGTTCATGTAACTCTGATGGCCACCAAACCAATTAAAGAAATTATAGCTGCAATAAAATAAAATATACTTTAACATTCACTTCAAACTTGATCGAAAAAGAGTCCTATTGTAACCAATATGTTTGCTGCAGTTTTCCATCAAATTCATCAAATTTGCTGTTGCTTTTGTCAATTTTGTCTTTTTGCCTGTGTAGTGCTGTTTTTGTTTTATGTTGATTTCTTTGGGCAATAAAGAAAGCTGCTTATATAGTCTGGTGTGTTAAAGCAGCAGCAGCCCTGAATGAATCTGAGTGGCTTGCAGGTGTCACACGATTCCACCTTTCCATTTTCAAAGGGTAATTTCACATGCATCACATTTTTGCTACAAAGCAGTATATATATAAAACATAGACAGGTGTGCAATTGTAAAAGGAAATCTGCCCCATATATTGAACTGCATCCCTCCAGTGGCTTTGAGATTGAGTTTTGCAAGATTGTCCTGTCTCCACTCCCTCATCCAGCTGAGTTCATGCTGAAGGCTCCCCTGTAGAGTTTACACCAATTTCTTTCAAAAAGGCTGGTCTGGCCTAGCTCCTCCTCCCGAGCGCTGCCGGTATCCCACTTGCCCCTGCATTAAAATGCTGCTAGAAGTGATTAAACAGCAATTATGACCTTCACCCATTTATGAGTAAACAATGGTCCGCAATCACTCGTGCTGAAGAAAGGTGTAGTGTGTCAGCCTGGTCTGTTCCTATGTCACTTTGGCAGTACCTAGACCAGCTGTTAATATGTTTGGCCGAAGAGCAAAATGCTAATTTTGAGAAAAAGCATGTGAAGGGGCATAACATTTAGAAGAGCCAAAGCACATATCCAAATCCCTTTCATATATTAACTAGACAGAAAGGCCCTAAATGCCAATTCTCATTAGAGAATTGCTTTATGTCAGAGTTGAACCCGCTGCCACTAGCCAAACCAGAAACGCTTTAAAGGAAACATTTCAGAGTAATAGTCCTATGTTTTTCAGAACAAAAATTCAATTGAATAACTACTAGTTTATTTTGTATTCCTCGTTAAAGCAGAATCATGTTTTGGCTCTCGTTGGCTTCATTGTCTGATTGCTCCAAGTTGGTGTAGGGTGTTGTCTCTCTGCGTGGTCTGGAGAGGTGGGAGGTCATGCAGGGATTTATGTTTAGTAGGGATGGGCAAGCACAATTCCAGATAGGGGATTTGTGTTGTTGGGGTGGGAAGTGGAATGCCATGCATGGTATTTGTGTTAGGGGGTGGCATGCCCCAAGTAGGAAGGTTGTGTGGGTGTTGGGGAGGCAGGATGCCAGTAATGGGAGCTTGCACTGTATGCCGGCAGAGTTTCAGCAATGGTGTCTTTGGTTCCAAGACTGACATGCTCATTTTTCTGGTTCGCCCGCGCTTGCCACTTGGTGCCAAGCAGACTCTAAGGCTCGGCCCTGACTTGTCCCATCCCAGGAATTATCTGGCTCTCCCAACTCTACATCCTACAAATTCCACCAACAGAGCATAGCTCTCTGACTGTCTCACACAGAGTCCTCACACGTATCTTTACCCGCTATCACACACTGGCCCACTTTCGAACTGGAGAGAATACCCAACATACTTTCATCTGAGGCCTGTTAGGTGGGGGCATATTACTCTGCCTGACATAACCGAGCCCTGCTAGTGTCCACTACTTATTGTGAATTCTTAATGTTTCTCCATGGGCATGGCCCATAGGAACAAATGCTGTTCACTTTTCACTTATCCTCGCCACTCCTCCTCGTCAATAAACAAACAAACATATGCACCTTATCATTCCTGATAAAATATTAGATAATGTTAAACTCAGGACTGAAGTCCTTAAAAAAAGAAAAGGGTGACTATGACGTACGCAATGGGAAGTGACAAAACAGGAACTGAATGTATCCTAAAGTGCATGTTTGCACATTTCAATTCAGTTTGTCTTTTCCAACTGAAGAAAGTGCACATTGCACATAAACAATCACCAAAATAAAAGATTTCTCTGTATTGTTGCTGGCTAGGTATAAAAGGTGAGCACATTTTATGTCTAAGAATCTGTAACAAAACATGCCATAAAGAGCATATCAAAATATAACATATTTTACAGCTATGTGAAAGCAATTTGTCTGGTCTTGTGGCTAAGTGTTGGTCTAATTCTATTCAGTTTTGCAAACTGAATTCTATATTTGCTTTCTGAGTTCTTGTTGCATTGTATTGAAATGAGAATGACAAAGTGTTCAGCAAGAGCTGAATAGCAAGAAACAATTCAGACGGAGCTGAATAGCTTTTTTTCAGCCAGAATTCGGACAAATACTCACTAGAAGATGAAATTCAGTACGCCCCTAATTCTGCAAGAAGTGGCATTTTCTTAAGATATTTAAATTAAATTCTGGCAGGTATATTCTGCTTGCAGGAATGTGGTGTACCTTTTACAAATAATTATGAATATTTTAAAAAGAAGTGGAATCAAGGGTTTCTTTCTGGTCAGGATTGAATAAAAGTAGAAAGAGTGATGCTGCAAGATTAGTGAAAAATAAAAGTATTACAACATCACAATGTTTTGTTTTAAAATAAATGGGAATCTTAAGAAAGGATTTTAATGTTTTAGGAACTGATTCTGTAATCAATGTTTATGCTGTTTCAGACAAATGTGAAAGAAATGTTTTTCAGAATTTAAAGTTTTGTGTTGACTCAGAGAGGTGTAAGAATTTGGGCAGGGGGTTAATGTTTGTACATCATAGCATGGAAAAGTGAGATTGGCTCCACTAGATACATCATCTGGTTTATTAAAATAAGAGGGGCATTTTTTAATTTGAAAGACAATTTTAGAAGTTTTCTTTATCAAATTTGGATTTAATAGAACTAGATGTATTTTACTTTTTCTTCTGACAACAATAGAATGTTGTAAAAGTGAAGTTGTGCCTGTATTTTTTCAGAGCTGTATGCTTTAATCTAAAATTCTGGCTTCAAATACTATTACTTGTGGAATAGGTATTTGGAAATTGAATGTACAACTTGGAAATTGAATGTACAACTACTACTTGACAGAAAGTGAAATGGTTTATTCAAGAAAGAATATGAGGGACAGAGGTCATGTCAGTGATTTTCAATCTGAAAATTGAATAGATGGTATATGTTTGTCAAAAATAGAATCAAACATTTGTTGTAACAATGAGAAACCAAAAAGCTAATTTGGATTGAAAGAAGTCATGTTGTAAAATAAGTTACAAAGATTGTATCATTAATTAAATGCTGGGTTTAAAGTAAGATGAGGTGTGGCATTGGTTAAAGAAAAAGCATTGTTGCTGACATAGGAAAAGTATAAATAAATGATGTTTTGAATCAAACCACAGTTTATTGATCAGAAAGAAAAAGGTGCTGCTGAGGAGTTTAAAAGAAGGGGTACAGAATGTGAATGAGGGTCATGGACCTGAATGGCAGAGGCTTTGGTTATTCACCCTAAAAAGTAACTAAACAAGTCTGTTAAATCAGGGGTACTAGTAATTGGTACATGGAACACACAAGGTTTTACTAATCTCTTTAATAAAAGGAGAGATGAAATTTGATGCATTTGACATCAAATGTCTACAAGAAATATGGTTATGTTCCAAACCATTACTAGATGATTCTGGTGCCTTTTTCAATACAGCATAAAAAAGGGGCAAAAGGGACACCCTCAGTGGGGTTATGGACATTAGTAAGAAATGGAGTGGTTTTGGTTGTCGTGGAAACGCTGATCCCGAACCCATTCATACAAATACTCAAGATAAGGCAGGAGCAATATACCCCACCCAATTTTACTTTACGGGTGATTTTAAACCTGTTTTGGAATCCACTGGCAATTGACACACAGGAATTTATTTCAGGAGTGACAGAGTTAATTGACAATTATTATTTTAATATGAATAATCCCAAGATAATTGTATCTGGAGATTTGAAGATATGTTTTGGGAATACAAAGGGTATTGGAAGAAAAGATCAACCCATCATTTCAATCACATTGAAGGAAAGACGTTTGGTATGGGAAAGATAGATGGAATTGAGAGAATTTCAATTAATAAATGGATTAACGAGAGGGAATATTCCAGCAAGGCTAACTTGGTCTAGAGTTTTGCAATTTGGAGTCTTAGATTATATGTATGTGTCTTGGAATAAGGCACCAAAGGTTATGAATTTTAAGGTATTCCTGACAAGGAATAGTGATCATGCCATCTTGAAAATAAACTGGGGTGACATCATTAAAGAGAAGGATGTGAGATAGGAGCATGATTTAGAATTAAACCAGGGCAGCAATCGACCCTGTCTGAAACCACAAGAGGTGGAGGTACTAATTGAAAATTATAAGAGATGTATGACCAGACGAAATTTGGGATGTTATGACCCTGTATTTGAATATGTGCATCTGTTGACTGATTTTGTAAAAGATGGGAGGACTAATCGAAAGGTGAGGTTTAAGGATAAACCTATTTATGGCATTGTGATCATGACGGAAAAGAAAAGGTTAAAAGCAGATATTAGACAACTTAAAATCTCATTGAACAACAGAAGACAATAAAAAATAAAAAAAGTGGAACAAAAATATAGGAATTGGTTGATTTTGTATAAAGCATTAATGTTGCAGAAGGATTCAGAAAAATGCTAAGGGTAATCTGTCTGAAAAATCCCACCCAAATCTGGCAAATAATTAATAGCAAAAACAAGCCATGATTACTAATGTAGTACCAGAAGAGGCCTGGGTGGAAAATCTAGGAGATACAACCTTTGTAATAAAGGTGTGCGATGGAATAAGAACTGAGGGATGGTATATTCTGTTTTATACAGAAGATATTTTAGAACTTATCAAGAACACTAGTAATTCCTGTGCACAGGGGTCAAATGGGCTCACTAATGTGATGCTTAAGGCATTGATGGATCAATGGGCAGACTTTATGACCTTGCTCTTTAAACAAGTGGTGAGAGCAAGAAAAATACTTAAGTCGTGAAAGTCTGCTGTGATAGTCCTTATATTAAAGAAGGGCAATGGGGAGAATCAAACAAACGACTGCACTATTGCCGTACTGGATGTGTTGGGTAAACTATTTGCTTCACTGGTACTTAAGCATCTGATAAACTGGATGGAGAACATCAAATTATACAATATCCGCCAAACTGGTTTTGTAAAGTGAGTGGGCGCATTTCTAGATATGCTATTGTTGAACATCCTGAAATTAAGAGTGAGTAAATATAATGTAAACATCTATTTGGCAATTATCTATTTAGTACAGGCTTTCGATAGTGTTGATAGAGATTTACTGTGGAAGAAAATGGATGCTTGGGGGGTGCCTGCCGGACTTGCTCCAAGCAATAAAGGCTCTGTATACTTTGACCAACTTGCGAGTTCGATTAAATCTTTCAGGGGATCTATCACACAGAATGGGCAAGCTATTAATGCAACTAAATCTAGAATAATGTCAATGAGATCAATGAAAGGCGAGTTTAAGACCTCTTTTTGTGGACTCTGGGTAAGGAATCAATTAAACGAGAGGAAGATCTACGTTATTTGGGTGTGTGCTTAAACTCAAGCTTGAATGATAACACGTCTGTAAAAGAGTTAAGAGAAAAGGCGAAAAAAGATATCCGATCAAGGAGTAAATGTGAGTAAGAAATATGGGAAACGTATGATTATGCCGGTCTTGATATTTTATAACAAAAAGCATTTCCGAAACTTACCTATGGAGCCGTAACATTTTTCAGCAGATCATGGGAAACATGGGCAGTTTTGGAAGCACTTTTTTAAAGACGGTATTGTCACCAAGGGGGGTACCTATTCAGGTAATTTGGTATGAATTGGGGCTACATACTTATGTGCTTTAGTAGTCTCAGCAAGATCTTAGCCTTGTCCAGAAATGTATAATGAAAGAGGCACCTAATCATTTTGAAATGTTCATTAAAGAATTGGGCAATCAATCTGAGTGGGTAATTGAACAATGGTTATCCAATGGTGGAACTATCCTCAACAGTACAGAGAATATAGAGGACGAGTTAATACCTAATCCGGACAGTAGAAATGTATTTATTGCGTCAAGATTGAATTAAACCTCAGGAAAATAGGAACATATATAAGTTATTCAATCGAACAAATCACGAAACAAAGGCGTTTAATGTGTTACCTAAAAACCTGAGCAAGTTCCTGAGTACCTACCACTGAATGCAATTTTTGCATTTTCGATTGAATTTATACCGAACCAAAGTAGTATTAAAATCTTGTGAGAAGGTGGGAAGAGTTAATAACACTTAAAGACTTTGCCTTGATAGTAAAGAAATAGAAACAATTAAACATATTGTAATGTTTTGTCCCGGTCTCACGAGTTTGAGAACACCATTGTGGGGTAAATTTGTTGATGACAAGGGAACACTGACTGCTGAAGAGTGGTGGGCAAAATTATTATATGGCGAAGAATTTGCCCTGGTATTTGCCTTGATAGTGTTTCTAGATGCATCATTTATAGTACTGTCTGCAGAAAAAAATGCATATTTTTTTATCTTTATTTGGTTTAATTGAATTTCAATTTGTACACATTTTCTTTGTTACAAAAAAATGTTTTGTTACAAAATTATCCTCCATGCACAAAAAAATGCATAATAGTGAATTAAATGAGTGAGTGGAAGAGACAGTAATTTTTATTGAATCAAATGAAAAATAATGACTTATTGATTCAAGGTATCATGAGGAATTGTATAATGTTTAATTTAATTGTGTATTTTTATGTATTTTATAAAAGCAAACATGTCTTTGTATGGTATCGTGAAATTTTAAGTGATAAGTGAAAGGTTTGTAATAAACCAACCACTGAAATAAAAATAAAAATAAAATATATATATTATCTTTGGCTCAGCAAAACAGTCTTGTGGTTCTAATTTCTGTAACCCTTTACAATTGTTTAGCCCAACTCTACTTTTTTTCATTAAGAAGCTACCATATGTATATATTTAGTTCAGTTTAGTTGTAGGGACTTTCTCTCTGGCTCTCACTCTTGAATAGGCGGCACATCAGCGTGGCCTAGGGATAGCGGGTGCACAGGGGCAGTAGTGCTTTTCATGACGGACTGTTTGAGTTTAGAAGCAGGACTGATCTCATACATGAAAGCATCACCAACTGGTTTCAATATAAAGATTGATTTTTTAACGTCTTCATCAGGGAATAATCATTGCTAAAGAAACATACATACGTGTGATTAGCTAATTGCTCAAATCTGCTCATCTGTATAAACAATTGAATTACTCATATACTCCCGTGCAAAAAACCAAGGCAAATAACAATTGGATTGCCTGTGAAGAGCGAAAACCAGTATTTCATAAAGGAATCCTTCAGGGCCGAGGTGTAAAATGTCTATACGTGGTGCCACCTCACTAAAGTACCATAGACTGAAGGATAAGAAAACAAACCCAAAGGGGCCAGAAAAAGATTTATGAAAAGGAACATAGTAAGCACAGCTGACTAAAATCATGTGATCAAAAGAAAATTGGAATGAAGTACCTTCATTTGAATTTACAGATGATTGGACAAATTAATGTCACTGAAATGCAGCAGGAAATACAACTCATCAAAATGATTTAAGTTAGTTCAACGACTATGAATTCGAAATTAAAAAGATTGCATGTAAGAAGGCACCCGCACATATATGGAGTAACAATCAAAAGTACAAATTTACTGATGGAGTAATTGCTAGCAGCCTTAATTCAAGAGCCGCAAAGTGCTCGGGTGCGGTGTCTCCAAAGGTGACACATTGCAATACTAGGATAAAAATGTGTGCCTAGCAGAATTTACATTACGGACATGTGGCAGAAAGATCTGTGTTATTGGAAGACAGATACCAGCATTCAATCTCTGGTACCAGACCCAGAAGCCACACATCAAAAGAGTGAATTTCAATTGACATAGACAATTGCTAAGAGTGGTGTTGGTGCGGGCCAACTCTCGGCTGACATTTTCAAATGGAACATAGAGTCTCCATATCCCATACTCTTGCTGGGCTTGTGTGTGCAGGAGCACAGAATGGCGGAAACAATGTTTGTCACCCATTCATGGATCAGGAGCTATTAGGCACGTTTTCTTGCTGCACCTTGTTGCTGCACCTGTTGAGTGCAGCTTGAAGAGCGTCATTTTGAATGAATTGCATTTTGCAAATATTGGCATGTGTGGTACCTGCAAAAAGGGCATTGCAGTAGTCAAGTCTAGATCCTATGGTGGCGCGAGCTATGGTCATGCAGCTGTCTTTGGAGAGGAAAGGTCTAGCGGCATTGATTTGTTTGGTTGTGTAGGCAGCGCTGGAGGCAATGGTACTAACTTGTCATGTTAGCGAAAGTGATACATCCATATATACCCCAAGAGTATGCTGGGAAGTAAGAAAGGTGTCACGATTTGTATATCTTGCTTGTTTGCAACATTGGCACACTATTCTTTGGGGGTATCCTCACATAATCAATCTGTTTTTTTAAATGTCCACATGTCTGTTAAAATTAGAGATTGTGGTACAAATACGTCATAGGCGTAAAAACAAACAGTTAGGGAGATTGTGAATCAAATTTTGGGGATGCTGGCTAGAGAACTACTATGTCAGTGGGCTTAAGAAAAAAATCTGTTTCCAAAATACCATTATTCTCAAAAATCCTTAAAGTCCAAAAATGGTATAGAGGTTGCAGAAGATTGGAGAAGACTCACATGTAAAGTGTAAGTCAGGGTCAATCTCATTTAACCATGCAATGAATTCCAATAGTCTATCACCGGTCTCATTACAGATGAATAAAATGCCATCAATGTAACATCAGAACATGGAAATCGGACCTCAAAATGGATTTTGGTAATTGAGAATGTATTTTCTTCAAATAGAGCTATGTGAATAATGGTTAAATTGGGAGAAAAGGTGCAGCCCATGGCCGTGCCATCAACTCTGGGGCATCCACCATGGCTATTTCCTTTACAATGCCCATTCAGCCTCACAAAACCAAATTGATATAGCATGAGAGCCCAAGAAATGCCTTTCCTATTGTATCTGTTTTTCTTTATGGGAGCAGGTGAATGATCAGTATCACAAATGTCTGCATCAGATGGAATTTTGGTGCTGAAAACACCCTCAATAATAATGGGTTTTGCAGAGACCACCATATCAAGAATTATCACCACAATACCAAGGGTTTTTCTATGTGCAACAAGGGTGGGAAGATCATTTGTGTTGATAACAGATATACCTCTATCCTGCAGTGTGGCATTTTGAGTTTTACCAGCCAACACATTTTCACAATTTAACTCATGGCTAGATATACTCCAATTGCTATCAACTGCATGAAATAACCCCCCTTCAGGTCCCTTTACTGCAGGTACCTGGTTAGAAACATATCCATCAAGTTCAAGAGAATCAAGAAACCAGGTTTCATGCAACATTAGTAAACCATATAGCTGGATGTTCTCAATAAAGCCACCATCAGAGTTGTAATGCACATGTCCACTCATGTTCTAAGAACAGATCAAGAACCCTTGGTTAGGGTTTTTTTCTAAAATGTGACTGGAAAGCCTTCAGGAGCCACCCATTTTGCTGGCCTCTAATGCACTTCTATTTGCTTGTTCCTCGGGATATGTCCCCTGGGTGCTCCCTTAAATGCCATTGCCAGTACTATTGTATCCCTTAGCAGAGCTAACATCAGGCTGTTTAAAAGTACAGTCATACCCTCTGAAATTATATTTCCTTCTGGCAATTTTTACAACTTGACATGTCTATCCGCTTTTTTAAAATATCATTCTCATACAGCAAGCCAAAGTCTAACAAATCCTCTGTACAGAACACAATATTCAACCTAAGCCTACCTTTTCCTTGTACTTCATCAACAAGCAGGATGCTATCACTCCTTATCAGCCTTAGGTGCATGATTCAGTGTAAAATATTGAATAGAACCATCGTATGATTGACATGATGACTATCCTGCTAGTGCACACTAATCAGACTTACCATCAATTTTTCCATCTCATCTTTTCCCCATTATTTTCCCCATTATTCTTCTTCATTAGTCTAAACTGTTCTAGTTCTGTATGGGCATCATCCCATACCTCCCTAGTCCATTGTTTACCATTCTTTTTATTTAGAATAGATCTGATATACTTTTCCTTTGTTCTATGCTTATCCTTTAATATAGGTTTATTTGTTTGTTTGCTTTGTACAATAGAGTTATCAGATTTAGTAGGCACCCCAACACTATTTTTATTCTTTCTGCCAATTTTCCTTCTGTCAGCTACTAGATCATAATACCCATGTTCATTTACAGGTAAATCTACAGTCTCTGATTCAAATGTTATGAAGCATGTTTTTTCTTATTAGATGTAGTATTCTTGTCTAGCATCACTTTTCGCTGCTCCCCTGCCCTTTTTTTTAACATATTTTACACTTTCATTTGCAGTATGGTTCCCTATCATCAACATTAATGGCAAGCATGTTAGGTATCCTATTCATGATACAGAAGGCATCATTGTTAGTATCAGCCCTTTAACATCAAGAGATCGGGCAGGTACTTCCCTCTGCATATCGGAAGCATTACTGCAAGTTTCCATATCAGTCATAACAGCAATCAGTCTGGTTTCAGAGCAGCCAGAAGCACGGAAACTGCTCTCCTGAACATCCATAATGACCTGATCTCTAACCTTGATTATAATCTCCCCTTTGTCCTAATCCTACTCGATCTCTCTTCTGCCTTTGACACGGTCAACCATGCCATCCTGCTCAATCGTCTCCATGATAACCTGGGTATCACCGATCAGGCCCTGGCATGGCTGACCTCATTCCTCTCTGATCAACCCTCCCAGGTCTAACTTGGGTCTTTCCTTTCCTCTATCTCACTCTCTACCTGTGGTGTGTCCCAGGGGTCTAACCTCTCTCCCTGGCTGTCAACCAATACCTAGCACCTCTTGCCCACTGCATTGCCGCTCTCAGCTCCTAACATTCTGTGCTATGCGGATCACACTCAGCTCATTTTCAGGCTCCCCTCTGCCACCTCTTCTCCTTCTCTCATCTCTGACTGTCTGTCTTCTACCGAGGAGTGGTGTGCTGCCAATGATCTCTGCCTTAAAGCCAGTAAAACAGAGATTCTCCTCATCGGCACACCTACAGCCTGCTTTCCTGTCACTCAGTGGCCGGCCTCCCTTGGCTCTTGTCCTGCTCCCACCTGTGAGGCTAAGAACCTCTGGGTCATTTTCAACTCTACACTCTCTTTTTCTCCTCACATCTCTGACATCTCTAAGAAGTCAAACTACCAACTGCGCCTCCTCAGAGGTATTCTTCCTTCCCTCTCCTTCCCCCAGAACCTCACTGTCTCTAGAGCTCTGGTTTTCTCTAGGTTGGACGACTGCAACAGATTCTTTCTAAATCTGCCTGCTTCTACTTTCTGCCTTCTGCAACTCTTCCAGAACAGGACTGCGAGTCTTGTCCTTGGCCTCAAGCCCAGGGATCGTATCTCTCCAGCACTGATATCTCTGTATTGGCTCCCAGTGGCTGCAAGGATTAAGTGCATTAATAATTGTTTATTTATTTGGCTGAATAATCAACCTTTAAATTAAAAGTTTTTACAAAACATACTCTTGAATTTACATTTATTATATGTTGTTTATCCAATAAAATGCATATCTTCTAATTTCATTATTGTAATAACCACAATACATACAAAAGTGCTTCTTCATACAGTATGACACATTTTTGTGCTTGCTCTCACAAGTCTCAACCGGGAGTATGATATATCAAAACCTAACTTTGAATAATTTTGTTGACATGAGGTGTGATTATATATATCGTTACCATGGATTTTTCCAGACCACTCTAATTGTGTAGTCATTTTCTATAACATCATAACTTTCAACTTCCCTTGAGATCAGTTATTTTATCATATCTATATGTTTTTTAATACAATTTCAAAACGTTACATTAATTGGATAAAAGACAATGTCGACACTCATGCATTTCGGCCCTTCACAAAAAATCTGTCCATACACCACGGTTTCGTAGATAGATGAATAGGCCTTTGTCAGGACAACAGTTGATTTGATAAACATCATGAAACAATATTCAGCCCCTTGGCTACTTCATTGGATCTCTAAAAGATTTTGAAAAGTAAATATCAGTAGGAGATTCAATCTGGTGATATTACATCATGCCAAAATGGCATTCACAAGCTTAACACCAAACATATTCTCTCATAAGCGGAGTATAGCTAATCTTTGTCGCTGGACAATTATTCCTGATTGTCATTGCAGTCTCTATAAAGGAAAAACATGAATGTTCCTTTTTACTTCTAGTGAATTGCTGATCTAATTAAAACAATTCCCCGTTTCCTAGTGTATAGTTCAGGAATTTCCATTATTACCTTGCAGCTTACTGTTCCTTCTAAATCTTTTTCATTAGCGTCTGAAAATTGCACTGCTTCAGGTGTTCCAAGCGAGAACCCACCAATGTACTCCATCACCTAGTTGGCATAAATAAGTACATATGTGGTTTAGTTGGCAAGTTTTTACTTCAATTTTCTTTCATTTCTATTGTCTCATAGCACAATCTAGAGCTAGAGGTTCCTGATGAGTCACCCCATCAAGTAAACTAATTCCAAATAAATGCACTGCAATACATTGAGTCGCACTACAGACTTGCAGTTCTGGGCACGCCTTGTAGCTTGAATTGTGTCCGGTGCTACCCCACCTCAAACAGCAGGATGCATGCTAGTTTGTGTACGGATTTGGTTTACTGTTGACTCTGTTCATAACACTCTAGGTAGCTGGCCTGTCTGAAGATCTTGCTTCGTTTACTAAGCATAAGGGATTCATGGCCTGAGTTGAGTTTGGTGCTTGTGGTTTTTCTTTTCCAATTGCATTGATCCATATCATGGACTGTTGTAAACTCTTGGCTAATGTGATAGCCTGATCCAGAGTGGGCTCCACTGCGAGCCAGCATCGATCTCTCACATGCTGATTATTGGTGTGGACCATCCATTGGTCCTTTATAGCTTACTTTTAAAAATCTCTGAACGTGCGGGTGCCCACATACTGTTCATTGGTTTCAGTTAGTTGTTGTTCACATGTAGAACAGATGTCTTTCCATTACTGTATTTACTTTTGGTAAGCAATACATGTTTAGTTGCTTGAGAGTCTCCTCAAAAGGACAAATCGGAGGAAAGTCTGGTATTCTCTGTATAGGTGGGAGATGTCTGAAGATTTCTTGTGCTTTAGACAATTTAACAGGACTGCATTTTTTTCATTGGTGGGAATAGAGGGCCATCAGTGGCCTTGAGGTTTGTCAGGAGCACTTGCTCCATCTTTTCCACCAAGTGATTGGTGCGCTCCAGAGCTCTAAGAATTTTCTGGCTGTTTCACATGCTGTAGCATGCAGGGGCTGGTTTCCCTTGCTTCACCTCCAGCTGCGTCTCTGTTTCCCCTGTGTAGTGTAGGTAATCTGTGGTTGATCAACATTATGTTATTTAGTTGTCATTTGGTGTGTCCTCTTCGTTGGATGTTTGTGTGTTTCTATTAGTACTTTCATCTCTTTACGAAAAGAAAGACCAAAACAAAAGATAATTTTGCCAGATCGTCTTTGCTTTTGAAAATTCTCCAGTTGACTGTTTTGCTAGGGAACTCTGCGTCATTGTGAACAGGGGACTGTGCCATTAATGCTGCTTCTCTGTGCTTCTGAGCTGACACAGATGACTCTGAAGTGGCTGGTCAGTACAACAGAACTGCCGCTGTCATGAATTCAGTGGGTTGCTAGGTGCCTGTGGCATTGGAGAGGCCAGCATGGGGAACCTCATAGTATCCTTTCCTCAGATGCTGCCGATGGGTTTGGCGGCACACCGAGTGAGGCACAAACTCAGCGCCATGTTTAGCTTTCTGTGAAGGAGGCAGCTTTGCACAATGTCCTCCCTTCATTTCTCTCACTCACCGGGATGACAGTTGATCAGGGTGTCAGCAAGGGAGTCAAGCTGGATGATGTGCTGGTTCACAAGGGTTGACGTTGGCAGTAGGTTGCACCAGAGCATTGAGTGGCCCCATTGTGGGTTTGGTTTGAATGGTTCCCAGAGGTTGCTTATTTGCGCTGGTTCAGAGGAAGGCAGCTTGTCGCCCGTGTAATGTTCGAACGGTGCAAAGAGGAATGAAGAGAGGAGCTACAGGTAAGCTAAAATTATTCTGCGAGGAGCAACCGAGATAGCTGCCTCCTCTATATGTTTACCTCAACCATCCCTCACTTCTGTGTCGATCAACATCATGGTTCTGGAACTCCAGGCATCATGAGCAGTGGCACAAGAGCAGCATAAGAGTGGTATGATGCACCAGAGGGGTTCAACCAAGCATGGGTCCTGAGCCTGCAATGCCTAAAGACGCAACTTCACCTTACTGATGATGCCCAATGAGACCAAAACCTTTGTAGGGTTGCTTGTATTCCCAGACAAGGGCCCTGAGCTGGCTGTGCTGAGAGACCCAGGTTACACATCACTGATGAAACCCAACAAGACCAGAACATGTCTGAGATTGCTTCTGGTCTTTGGATGAAGGGCTGTGAGCTAGTAGTTCTGGCCAAATTGCCCCTTTTAGGGTGTGACCAAGCCTGATTTACACATGGTCATTCTACCTCTTTGTTGGCACTGCAGGCTGAAAAACAATCTTCTGATGTTTTGCCCAGAGGTCCGCTATGGGTTATTTTTCGTTACAAAACCTTCCAGGCCTTCAACCTTCAGTTTTGGAAGAAGACCATCTGCCCTACAACACACAGCTAAAATCCAGCTCTTCAGCTAAACAAGATCATTGTCAAAACCTCTTGATTGCAGACCTACCCACCTCAGCCGCCTCCACAGAAAGATCAATAATTTCCTCAGAAATCCCCAGGAACCCTCATGCACTCATCTGGCCAATATACCCAATGTACCATATACAGATCAGACTTCAAGCAAACAAAGAGGAATCCAACATCTACTACCAAATATATCCAACAATCCATCATATTTGCTTCACCGACAGACACTCACCTTTGAGACCTCAAAGTATTCTTCCTGGATGTCAACCCTTTCCACCTCCACCACCCTTACCTTGCCTGTCTATCCCCTCCCAAGCAACCAACCCCCTTCTAAATCCTCACCCTTCCACCTTCCACCACAAATGACTATCATCCGCTGATGGCCATCACAGGCCTAACCAATCTTACATAAATCCTACCAAGGTATGCCTTAGGCTGCTCTCTTCAGATCTATCACATGCCCCACATTAATAATAACAGTGGCAAACACACTCTTTATCCTATACAGTACTTGGGCTCACCCCTCAGGATAACACAGTCTAAAACAATTCTACTGTTCACATAGTAGCACATCAGCACATCAGCTCACATAAACCAAGTACTTCTACCTCCATCCATCAACACCGCAGAGTTCTCACCAGTCTCCCCTGATATCCTACTAACAGCCCATCCTCTTCTTTTATAGAGCCACACGCCACACACACCAAGGCCAACAAAATTGGCAGAGGGGCACTGTATAAGATCACATTATTATTATTTTAGAAATGTCAATCTGAGTGGGACAGGTATGCCTAGTCCTGAGCCTTCCATCGCTATTCACCAAACTAACACTTACTGACATTGGTACATGAGGCTGAAACCTGTCTGTGGTTGCTTGTGGTCTCGTGCAGAAGGAATGTGACCTAGAGGTTTTGGATGGACTGCTCCTGTTGTGGTTGGAACCAACCCTGATTTGCATATGGTCTTTCCCCATCTCTAATGGCAGTGCAGGCAGAAAAAGGAAGGTCTGGGGGTTGCCCGAGCAGTGACAGAGGTTATTGTAGTTTTGCCAATGTCACTTTGAGTGGAAAAGGTATTTCCAGGTATGGGTTCCGACCCTGTCATGCTTAGAAGCCCAATTTACATCTCATTGTATGAGGTTCAACGAGCCTGAAGCTTATCTGCGATTGACTATAGGCTCATAAGGGATGTGACCTAGCATCTTGGGCTGGACTGCTGCTTTTGGTGTCGGACAAAGCCTGATTTGCATATGGTCATTCTACTTCTGACTTGAATGACAATAACAAATGATGGTCTGTAGGACTGCCCAGGCCATTGCCAGGAGGTATGAATCAATCAAAACTGTCCATGTCATTAACCTCCTTCTGTTTTGTATTTTGTATTTTGTAAGACTCAGGTGTCATGCAGCGTTTTAACAGGTTGTGTACACACACACACGCAGGCACGCTCGCACGCACGCACGCACGCGCGCGCGCGATGTAAGATTCGGCCCTCAGGATCTGTTGTCCCACCTGTTCTGGTAGATTATCCTGGAAGATTCACCACTGAGGCTACATTAACGAACAGTGGGCAAGATTCGTACCTTGTCCTTCAAGTAAGTTAGCTCATTAATTTACAAATGTAAATATCTGACTCCAAAAAAAGGGTTACCCCATTCTGCAGAACTCTTGCCTCTGCTCATATGGATCTCCACTCTTAAAGCATCAAGTTTGATCTGCGCCTTTGGTTATCCTTTCAGCCCCGGGGAAGCAGCTTGACTTCTGGCCCACAGAACAATAAGGTTCCTGCGAGCTTGTCCTTTGCTTCTCCCACATTGGGCTTTTGAGTGACAAGAAGGTAACTTGCAATGCATAATAGATCTCTTAAAAAGAGTGGTTTTGCATGCGTATCCTGCAAATGTATTAGGGAGATGCAGAGAAGAACTGTTCCGCACCTGGATCCCCAGCACCGACCCGCGCAAATTTAACTTGATTAAATGCTCTACTGGAATCTGATAATGCTGCAGCTTTGCATACCAAAGTCCCAGTACTGCAATTCTCTATCAGTGTAGCAATAAAGGCAATGCAGTGTGAAGCTGGGATGAGACATCATCCCACTCTTGGACAGGGGCTGTACCGCACCAGCAGCGTGCAGATGCCCCATCATGCCCCCAATCAACCTCAGGCCTGCTCTAGAGGCAGAGCAATGGAACACATTACTGTCTATTGTGGCATCACAATATAAATGGACATCCGCCGGGGGGCAATCAGCTCTTTTCAGACTGCCACCCAACAGCTGCCAGATGGCAATAAAACACAAACACGACCAACTCGGGTCCCAGGCACTGTGGGAAAAATCTCAAAATAATCTTTAAAATGTGTGTTGCTTTACTTTAAGGAAAGACTTATACCATGTAAGCTCCCAGTCAGTGATGCAAACCAAGTAATTCATCCTTTGCCGACATTTCGAAGAAAGCTCAGGATTGTTTTTCATTTCTCTTTAAAATAAGAAAATGTAATTTTCAATTGCAAAAATCAAATTAATTTACAATGCTCTTACTCTAATAGAGACAATCCTGACATCTAACTGGAACACCAAATATCCACACTGAGTGTTAAGATGTCCTGATAAAACAGAGGTTCTGGAATCAGTCAAACCGAACTAAATAACGGAAATAGGCAAAGTGCAAGGCAAAACCCAGCTTTATTATCATAATAATAAAGCTGGGACAGCAGGCACGCATTGAATTCTTGGAGCTCTCGCTTGTTACATACACAAATAATGGTTTATATATTCAACCTTTGTCATAACTGACATCATACTGTAATCTTGGTTACCAAAAACCTACAGGGGACGGGCATCGGTATGTGATGGTGATTCAAAATATTTTCTATAAGGGTTACATTTCAAATTGGCTAACGCTTGTCTGATGGCTCTTCCTGAGGCCATCTCTAAATTGATAAAGGTAAAAAGACATCATCTCTGCAATAGGTAATTGGCTAACACCTTACTTCCTGGGCAGCGTAACAGTGCGGGTTTTCATTGGTTGGCTTCGTACTAAAGAACCTTTGAAAACTGACAATTAAAGCAGATACCACCCCTGAGTTCTAGGCCATGAGCCAGGGTGATCTCTTTGTTTTTGGCCTTGCGCGGCATCTTGTGCCTGAGTGTAGACGTAAGGAGTAAGGCAGGACATTGGGGTTGTATCTACATCTTCCGCACATACTCAGTTAAGTCTTTTCTGTAACTGCAATTTCATAATGAAGTGAAAAGTGATGTTTGCCTGAGAATAGCACGTTCATTTTAGAAAAATAAATAACTTACCAGTGTCACAGATGGCTTCAAGAATACACCAATTCCCAGATGAGATCCAAGGGTTTTAATTTTTAAATCAGCAAAGGGCCATTGGCCGTCCCACTCTAACCCAGGCATGGGCAGCCCCACTCTAAACTAGGTCTGCCTCAACCCCAAGTGGGTACTAGTGATCAGTAACCCCTACTACCTAAAGAGCTCTGCTCCCTTCCTCCCTCTTGTTTCAAACGTTCCCACTCTCGCTCTCTAGCTGCCTCGCCAATGATATCTCTCTCTCTCTCGCTACATCCTATTAATCTCCACACCAACAATGCTACTACTCTCCCACCTCCACACCACTTCTACTCTCCCCTCTCTACAATACTCCAAATACTCCTACTTACTCCTCCACACCGCTGTTACTCCCACCTCCACTACTACTCCCATCTCCACACTGCTACTACTACTACTACTACTGCAACCTCCACACTGCTACTACTCCAACCTCCACACTGCTCAATTAAAGATACCATTGCTCATTTCTAGGCCATAAGCCAGGGTGATCTCTTCGTATTTGGCCTTGTGTGAAATCTTGTGTCTGAGTGTGCGCATAAGGAGTAAGGCAGGTGTCCTATTTGTTCTTGTTGCTACTGAAAAGACAGTGATCTTCAATTATGTGCCACTTGTGATGGGACCATGTTTGGAATTATTTCACCCTGCATTTATTGGGATTGTACCTAATATTAATGTGAGTGTTATGGTTTATTTTACCACTGGTGATGCTATTGAGTTATTCTGGGTTGATTTTTCTTGGCTTATAATTGTGTGCTCCTGGCTAACAATGGTTGATTGTGCTCTTCTAAACCTTAATTAATCTGGGAGTATACGTCTGCATCCTGCAAATTGCTATCTCGTGCCTTCTATGCAACATTATGACCCGCCCCTAATGTTAACCTTGCCTGTAGTTATCAGCTTCTGCCTGGGGTCTGAATGGATCTGTGGTGTCAACATTATGTGTTCTCGTGAAGCCTTGAGGCTTTTGTCTATCTGAAAGCGTGTTGTGGCTTGCATTTTGGAAACAATGGCTGCTCATTACTCTCGTGTTTCTATGTTAGTGAGCTATATTCGTTTGTCGTTCATGTTGCATTTAGCTTACACATTGCTTGTATTAGTAGTCTTTATATCTTATCAATGCTATGTTAATATTCTTAATGTGTAAGTGCATATATTACCTAATGTGCATGTTCTTCATGTTGAGTGTACTCTTGCTTCGTGTCTAATGCAAACAAATGTATTGTCACAATGTTTTGATCTACAGCTCCCATCAGCCCTAGCGAGCATAGTCAATGTTGAGGGATTATGAGAGTCATAGTCAAAAACATCTGAAAAGCCACAGGTTGCCCGGCACATATTGCTGAACCCTGCTATGAAATCAAAGGAGGTCTTCGTGGAGGGGTGGTTGAAGCTTGTGGTTGATTTGATAGGAAAAGCAGGAGCTGTTAACTATCAATGAAGATGTTCAGAAGTGTGAGAAATGGGATATGCGTGATTCTTCGGTCGTGGAAAAGTCAGCGATGGAAAGGTTTGCATGAGAAATGTGCGAACTACAAAAGGTTTGAACATTTCCCATGTGAACACGCATTCAAAACCCCTACATACCCACACCCCCACCCACACCCACAACATACCCACAACACTCCCCCACCCACACCCTCAACGTACCCCCACCCACACCCCCAACATAACCAAACCCTATTTTCCTTTTTTACACGCGGAGTCCCTGCAGTGCTAGTTCTCTTTCACTTCCGTGATTGGGAACCGGCGCGGCAGGGTCCTTTTCTTTTTATTTTTGGGAGCTGCAGGTGTGTCCCCCACAGCCCCCGCTCACTATACGACACAGTATAGTGAGCGGGGTGTTGAGAAATGTGAGGTTTGTTGAAAGAGCTGGTCGCCCAGACTGGCGAGAAGGTGAATTACAGTTTTGGAGGCCCATGTGTGACTAATTTGCGTTGAGAAGATGACAAGAGTGAGCATAATAATTGGTGAACAACATTTGGCAGACCATAGCTGTGAAGGAGAGGGCTCATTAGCAGGCAAGAGTTTGGATGTGTGTTTATATGGTGGAGGGCGAAGGGGGTTGGTCATGTTGCCAGGGGTGTGACCATTAAAATCCTCGAGAGAAGAATTTCTTTGCAATGTCTTAAGTTACCCCATATCTTCTATGGCATGTACAGCTGCTTTGCCTTTTTATCCCCAATCACTTAGAATGTATTTCTTCATAAAGAATCAGAAACTATCCATGTTAAAGAATGCAAACTAATCGGAATTCTAAATCTGGGACTGACTGAACTTCTCAAGTTCTGCCACTGGTCTGGAAAACCTGAGACCTACAAAAACAGATGACAATTGAACGATATTGTGGATTTATTACTTTAAATATTTCCATACGCAGCAAGCTATGGAATTATTTCAAGAATTGTAATTGGTTATGTATAACACACTTAATACCCAGAGGTTTCTAAGCACGGACCCAAAGATCGAACCTGTGTTGTTCCACGTCATCTTGCTTCCAAGGCGAGCGGGTTGACCCTGAGCTATCCTCCCGAGACAAATAGATAATGTGATTTAAGGGGCTGGTGACACTCAGCCCACAGCATCCAAGAGAGACTAACATATGGTGACAACTGTCTGCTGGAAATCCGCAGTGGATGGCTGGGATGTCTGTGTCTTGCACATGAAAGGCTCTACCTAGATTGACCTTGTAAGCAGCTGCTCTACAATGATCTGTTCTTGGAATAAACTTTGTTGCTTCTCATTATACACCACAGCACATCAGAGTGTGTGCTTTGAGTCACATAATGTTTTTAGAACAGGCACAGGTTCTCAGAACGCACAGTATTGATTGCAGCAGAATGGCTGCGTTTGAAGTGTCTGATGCCATGAAGAAAATTACCAAGAATACATCTGAACATCATGCTCTTCAAGTGCATTCTCTTAAAACAGCAAGCACTTCAAGTACTCTTAGTTTGGCAAAAGAAGCATGCATATGTTTTTTTTACAGAAATCTTTACCAACTATATTTAGCCTGCAAATCATATACTGATCTAGCATTGTACTTCGACTCTCCCTCTCTCTCTCTCTCTCTCTCTCTCTCTCTCTCTCTCTCTCTCTCTCTCTCTCTCTCTCGCGCGCACGCTCTCTTACTCGCTCCCTCTCTCTCCATTTCTCTCTGTCTCACTCTGTGACTTTGTCTCTTGCCACATGTTTTTTAAAATATTTAATTATTCTACAATTCTAATCTGAATCTTTTTAAAATAGTACAATGTTAAAATGTAAAGATTGCTTGTAGTGTATAGTTTAATCACACCAAGAACATTGCATTTGTCTTACCAAGCAAAGTACACTATCAAAACCTAGAATAACCACATACGTTCTTTTCTGATACAAGGTTATCATTCCTGGAAGGGCAGTCTGGTCAACTTCAACTGTCCAGCTTTCCAAGGGGAAAGGGTAAGGGGACAAATAGCACTAGAGAGGGTTGCTGGCAGATTGGCATGAAATCAAAGAACATTTTGGGAACATAAAAATGACTACAGATATTTATACTTGATAATAAATATTTCTGTGATAATAGGGTTGTATGTCCCAATCTTTAAGTATAAAATTGCTCACTGGGTGTGGTTCCCCATTACTTGTTCACTACATTGAGTAACATTAAAGTGTTTGTAAGATTTGTTGGGCAGGCCCCCAGACAACCAGATGAATAAAAGCAATACTCTTAGGAAAAAGGCTCGGTGCACCTCTTGCAAAGATAACAAAGTATTATTTCTCATACAGAAAGAAATAATGTGTCAGGAAGGACATTTAAACCTGACTGCCACAGAGTGCACTGGTTAGTTCAAAGCAGAGCAACATCTTATAACAGGCAATGGGCCTCATTACGACCCAGGCGGTAAGTTACCGCCTGGGCCGTGACTTTACCACCATGGCGTAAACTATGTTTACGCCATGGTGGTTGGCGGACTTACCGCCCCATTCCGAGTTTGGCGGGGCGGTAAGTCCCCAATCCCGATTTACCCCTCCCCATTCCCATTTTTGCCCCATAGGGCATAATGTGAGTGGGGAAGGCGTTAATTACGCCACCGTAAATTACAGTGGCGTAATTAACTCCATGGTCCCTTAGCGCCATGGATTTTAACACCTGCTAAAAGCAGGTGTTAAATCCGCCATGGCGCTAAGGGACCTCGTACTCAGGCGGTAAGGGTCGGCGCTGTTTACGGCGCCGTAAACCCCTTACCGCCTGAGTTGTAATCTAACTGAATGTCATTATCCATGACATGTACAGTATATGGCACTCATTCCCCACACTCATTGGCTATCCCCTATGCACATACCACCCACTCCCTATGGGATGCCAGATGATTGGTTATAATTTCTTTGTGCCAGTCCCTTCCACAGGGTCTTTGGCCTTGCTACCTAGGGTTCCATGAACATGGGTGGTGGCCTGTATGAGAATGTTTCCCTTCCCACGAACACCTTACGTGATGTGCACCTGGTAATTAGACATGAGCTTAGTGGATACTCTCGAGTTCTAAATTGACACTCTGAAAGGAGAGGTGCCTCTTCTGATCCCAGACACGTAGGCGCCCCTAACATGCCTCCCCAGCACAGACCTAGATTTGTTGGCAGCACCCTGTGCACCTCATAGTACACATCACAAGATATACTGCTCTGTGCTCCCTTGGGAGCCACCCCCTCCCCGGGTCTTCACCTGGGCCTCTCTATGAACCCACTAATCACTTAAAATAGTGAGGTATGTAGGTGTTTTGCTTGTGGGCTTCTCCAAGTTCAAATAGAGTGAGCATTTTCTTGGGGGGTGCTAGTGTCGTAAATCTTGGTTAGGCTACTTTGGCAGCTCGAGACCTCTGCCTTGGCTCACTGGAGATTGTCCTTCAAGGACAGGCGCAGCTCTACCTGGACTTGGCCATTCACATTCCTTCTTGATTGCACATGCCTGAAACATGAGACAATGGAGGGTTTATCTGTCTGGCTTGAAGGCCTTCTCATCTAATGCCTGGGCTGGGAACAGGGATCAGAAAGTATATTTGTGCTGGCTGACAGAATACACTGTTACTGATGTCCTGGCCTAGGCCTTCCTAGGCTACGAACTTAATATTGCAGAGCTTCTGTATTTTCTATCATGGGAAGCCTGGCAATTACCAGGTTCATTAACACCACTTACTGTTGTATTCCCTAACCCCACTGGTCTATCCCCTCCTTAGAACCTTCTTAAGACCCCTACACAACTACACCTCTACCCTTCACATTACCCTTATATCGTCTGTAGATCCCCCCTCATCCCCCTACAGCTGGCTTCATCGCTTCGGTAAAAAGGCTGTGGCTTCACTCAGTTAAATGGGGATCAAAGATACCCAGGGAAAATATTTAGTTTCCCAGTACAATGTTTTAACCCGGTCACAGTGTAAGGATGTCTGTCTATATGCTCAGTCCACGAAGCACATGTGCACTCTAGTTGAATATCAAGATACATAGGAGACCCAGAAAATGAACAAAACGTGTTTCAAGCCACAACCCCCCGGACTCCCCAAATGGACAGTCTGGGAAAGAACTTTAAAAAATAAAACAGTTGTGGTTATGCATCGCAACAACTCTGTGACAAGGGAGACGGAGGCATCTCCGTGCGTCTCCCAAGAAGAGCACTCTGAACTGGACACGGGGAAGGGGGGGACTCCCTGTGGGGGAGGATGGGGGGTTACACTGTTCTTTTACCTGGTTTGTTTGTTTGTAAAATTTAAAATGCCAATAAAAACGGAAGTTTAAAAAGAAAAAATAAAACAGTTATTGAAAAAGTAAACAAACACTGTTTCGGCCTCATCCCCATTCCTTTTTCCATAGAGAACAATTCAAAATGTTGCTCCAGCGCACAGTCAAAACTAATGGATGGAATTGGGCACAAAGCGTTGACTTGATTTCTGGTTGTGGTGAACAGGGGAGAGTTTGGGGTTACTCTGTCCAGTAGTTTTGAAAATATTTGACAGTGCCCCTTGCTGCCAAAATCATAACTATATCTACCATGGTGCCTTGCAAAAGAAAGGCTGACAGGCTTTTCAAAAATGAAAATGCAGAAATTGTTCCCCAAACCTTTATTGCTAATAACTTTTGACTTGCTGGATGGATTTGGATGACATTTTCAAAACAAAGAGTTTGTCAAGCCATTCTCCTCTCCCCCAACTGCAAATTTTGTGAACAAAACGTAAAATAAAAGGTTTTTAAGAAGACAAAACACCACAGTTTCACCGTTTTTAACCCATTCATTTTCCCACAGAGAAAAAGTGCAATTTTTGAACAGCTGTAGAGCGAAAACAACTTGGGCACAAAGCTTTGACTTAACTTTCTTGCCTGGTTTTCGGGTAAGTCCATGCAGTAGTTTTTAAAATATTTGACAGAGAAGAATTTGCCCCCTGCTCCTTGAAAGCTTTATATTGGCCTTGTTGCTTTTTACAGCATAGAGGCTGAGCGAGGCTAATAACGTTTGATTTGCTGGATGGATTTGGATGAAACTTTCCAAACAAACAGTATGTCAAGTACACAACTAAACTAGTACATTTGGGAAGAATTTGTTAGAACATGAAAAAGTTATTAAGAAAACATAAACACCCTGTTTTCAGCCTACTCGTTTTTCCCCCCAAATTGAAAACGTACAGTTTTTCAACAGCCATACCGTGAACAACGCTTGGCAGATTTGGACAAAATAAGACACAATTTGAACACAAAGCATTGATTTAATTCCCTTTACTAGTTTGGGGTAAATCCATCCAGTTATTTTTAAAATAATCGATAGAGAATGGGGTTCCCCATTCTCTTTAAACTTTTACATCTGTCTTGGCGCTTTGCAGCACAGAGGCTGAGAGAAGCTAATAAAATGTCTGGCCGTGGTCTAGGGTTATTCCATTCAGTAGTTGTTAAAATATTTGATGGAGGAGGGGGTGCTCCCTTCTCCCAAAATTATAGCTATATATATATATGTGTACCACAATGCATCAGCATGGCTATTCAGAAATGAGAAAGCCGCCATTTTGATTTTTTGCTTGTTGCAAGAGATAACCGTGGTTATAACTGGTATGACTGGGGTTAGCTGAACCTATTGGGTCAGAAAGAAAAATATTGGGGTAGCATGTACAGCTGCATACAACACATGCTTCTATGGCGCACACTCCTCCCACACACACCCTTATGACACACACTTACTGCACACCCTTACGACACACACTCCTTTGACACACACTCCAACATGTGCTCCTACAGCATGTTATCTTATGACACATGCTGCTATAGCAAGAGCTCCTACAACACACGCTCCTGTAAAACATGTTCTTATGACATGCCCACCTACAACACATGCACCTACTGCATATAACATGTGGATGTATGACACAGCTTCTCACATGCACCTATGACACATGCTCCTACCACGCTCAATCTTGCGATATAGACTATTACAACGCACTCCTATGACACACTGTAATGACACACACTCCTATGCTCCCATGACGCTGCTACAACATATGCTCCTACAACACACACTCCTTTCATGCATGATCCTATAACATGCTACTACACATGCGTCTACTACACTTAACAAGTGGCATTAGGACATGCAATCTTACAGGACATGATCTAACCACTGGGAGAAACCTAACTGTGTCTCCCAGGTTGGTCCCCGGGTATCCGTCCTCCAGGTGGCCAGGACACGGCCATCGCTATTGGATCCACTTTCTGGGGCTGGATCAGTGAGGGAGGATCACCTGGATGGAGGATCCTTGGGGAGTGGGAGTGGGACACCGACAGGCGAGACGCAGTATCCCCTTCTTCTTTCAACACCTTTCCCCCAGCCTACCACCTAGGACATGCCAATACACTGCCCCCCTCCCCCTTTCACATGAACACTTTTGCATAACATGAAAGACAACAGACTAAAACCAGGGCCATTTACCTGACGTGTCCCAATACCAGGGTCAGGCAAAGTCAGGCAATTGACCAGAATCACGCACACCTGACAGCCCTTTCCCTTCCCCACAGGGATAAAAGGTGGAGCACAAGAGCACAGGGAGAGCAAAACAGACTGCACAATGCGAGAGCTAACTCAGCACGGCAGTTCAAAAGGAGGGGAAAGATGGTGCAGACAGAGAGGGTGACAAGGAGAGAAGCGACCTTGCTCTTTTCAACCAAGGCCTGTGAAACCTCTACAGAAATTATAAGACCGCGAACCAAGTGTGGTGCAGCAGATGTCTATGGTACGGCAGACCCTCCTCCACTGATAACCAAGCCAGGGACAGATGCTGGTCTCAGAGGTACCCTCATTGAATCCAAGGATAAATAAAGGCATGCGGTTCATCACAGCCGGTGATTTGAGGAGAGAATCGATAAGAAACCGAACTGTGTTCAACGGAATGTAGTCAATGGCTAATCTGAACATTGAAAGGCTTAATGATACATTGCTAAGAGAAGGGGAGAATCAGCAACAGTTTTTTTTTTAACACAAAAAAAACCCATCTCCGCGACTCAGCAGGAAACCCCCAACCCTCCAACATCTCTTCCCCCATTCATCCATTCAAACCTTTTAGCTTCTCACCGCTTACCACTAGGGAAGTGGAAAATATCATCAAGAAGCTAAAACCCTCTAACTGTCAAGGCGACGCCTGCCCAGCACCAATCATAAAGGAAGCAGCACCTGAGCTCGCTCCCTTCATAACATCCTTCATCAACTCTTCGTTTAAATCTGGCATAGTACCTAACAACCTCAAGGATGCTTGGGTAATCCCCTTAATCAAAAAACCTAACTTAGACCCTAATAATCCCACCAACTATAGGCCCATCACCACGGTACCTTACCTCCTAAAAATCCTGGACCGTGCTGCATATCTCCAAATTCAAGATTATCTTGACAAAAATAACCTATTAGGACTCAGGCAATCTGGTTTCCGTCCGAGACACGGCACTGAGACAGCTCTATTAGATCTAAAAACACAAATTGAGGATCTAAAAGACAAGGGCAAACAAGCGCTCCTACTCCTCTTAGATCTATCCGCCGCCTTCGATCTGGTGGACCACCAAATCCTTTGCCAGCATCTCAAAACGGCTGCCCACTTCTCCGATGCAGCCACCTCTTGGATAAGCTCATTCCTTGCCAACAGATCCATGAGAGTCTTCTCACCTCTGGCCGCGGCTGACCCAGCGCATGTCCCTTGCGGAGTCCCACAAGGCTCATGCGTATCACCTACGCTCTACAATGTATTTACTAAACCACTCTTTGATATTCTTGACCATCTGGGTGTCACCTACACAAATTATGCGGATGACACCCAGATACTCATCCCTATCACTGGTGACTATGTAACTGACGTCAAAGCTCTTAATGCAGTCTACTCCGTCATTCAGGCGTGGATGGCCCACCACGGTCTCTGCCTAAATGATGAGAAAACCGAGCTACTCATCCTCGGTTCTCAATCCAAACTTGCAAAACTTGACAGCAAATATGATGCCTTCATCATTGATGGTAACATTATCAAGGTCACTAAGGTCACTAAAACACTCGGTATTTATCTCGACTCGACCCTCTCTCTCACTAGACAAACCAACTCAGTAGTTTCAGCATCTGCGTACACGTGCAAACTAATCACTGCTTGCAGACCCTTCTTATCTACGGACAATTGTTTGATCCTTGCCAGAACTCTCATCTTATCCAAAATTGATTACTGCAATGCCCTTTACTTGGGAACCAGTCAAAAAAACATTGACAAACTTCAGGTAACCCAGAATAACGCCATCAGGGCTGCTCTTAACATACCTAGGCGCACACACATCTCTTCCACTAGACGCAACTTACGATGGCTCACCATCTCACGGCGCATTGCCCTCAAAACTCTGGTTCTTAGTTACAAAGCACAGAACAACGCTGCACCAGCCTACCTGTCAGAGCGCTTCACACAACACACAGCCCACAGACCCCTAAGATCTGCACAAGCTAATACACTCATCATTCCTAGCTTCAAGCTCCACACTGCCAGTGGCTCGAGCTTCCCAGTCCTGGCAGCCAAGCTCTGGAACTCACTTCCCAATGATCTCAGGAATGTCCCCTCCCTTCAATCCTTCAAAAATAGAGCAAAACAATGGCTTTATGAGCTAGACGAAGCTTCAGCCTCCTTTTTGTAAACACTCACTGCACGCTGTACCAATCCTATCACCTCTGTATATATTGGGTCGACTAACTACCTTGTAAATATATGTATATTTCTTTACCTTATGTATATTTATATTTTGTAATATGTAACTGCCTTCCTGTAACTGTCTCTCTGTAACTCCTCATTGTAACCCTTCCAAACATGCGCCCTGATGCCCTTGGGCAGGCTGCGCAATATAAATAAACAAATACAAATACAAAGTAGCTACAGCACCACATGGGTGCTCAAGCAGAAAACTCTGGGCATTTACCTGAAGATAGAAACTGTTGTAACCAAAGGCCCTTGGGACGAGGTGAAGAAAGTTCAAAGTGGTCATAGAGGGGTCTTGTAAAATCCTTTGTACCGTCGAAAGCCTTTGACCAGCAGATGATTGCAAAAGCTAAGGGAAGTATCCCCCTTGTCATTTGCAAATTATTAAGAAAGCAAGGGAAGTGAATCCTGCACCAAGAGAAAGCAGGGGAAGTGACTCCTGCAATCATTAAAAGTAAAAGGGAATTGAGAAGTGTCAAGAGTGAACCCGGTGGAGGGATGCCAATCGAGAGACACAAAGTCTAAAGTCTCGAGAAACAGAGTGTTGAAAAAAGTGAACCTGGTAGAGGGATGTCCATGAGAATTGTGTGAAAATATATTAAGATTAAGACTGCTGAAAGTTAAAAGCTGAACTGTCTTTGTGCAAAGCCATAGTGAACCCGGAAGGCGGAGGCTGAGAACCGAGACAAACATTCGAAAGGGGTCTGCACCTGGAAGAGGGGGACCCAGCGGTGAAAAACCATCACCCTAGAATGAGTGAATAAGCCATAGTGAACCCGGCGGAGGGAGGCTGAGGTTTAGGAAGGGTCTACAACCGGAAGAGGGGGACCCAGGGGTGATGAACACTCACCTTGAGTGCAATCTGAAAGGAATTTTTGTTTATTGTGTTGGTTTGTTTCTTTGGGAACTATCAGTCCTGTGGAAGCAGGAGACACAGCCACTGAAGGTTCTGGCATCGATAAAAAACTGTTTGAGGGGTCTACACCCGGAAGAGGGGGACACAGGGGTGAAGCCATCACCCAACGAGAACTGTGGAATAGAACTTTGTGTTTGTTTGCTGGATACATCAGGCCTCGAAGACAAGAGACTTCTTAATGAAAAGAGACTTTACCATTGAAGAACCTGATAGCTGGAACAGAAATGCAAGCTTGTCATGAGAAAGCTTGAGTGGGTGCTGTGCTCCCAGGTCTCACCTTGTCCCATGCTAAAAACTTGGGGAAGGGAGACCCCTGGCAATCTCATCCTGACTTCTTATTTGGAACACTTCTTTTCTTTAATGAAACCCTATCCCACACTCTTTCTGTAATTAGTTATAAGGAATTGGCAATCGTTTTTCTTAGTATAGGCCCTTTTATTTTGACACAACTCCACTAGGGCTGCCATATTTATCATTTGATGGTCGACACTTGCTCCCATATTAGATTTAGGTTTAGGTTAGGCGTTTTTCTACCTTGCATTTATTGTTCAATAAAAACACTTGAACTGTGATCACTTGTGTCTGTCTTTACTGTTGCCACCATGAGTTCCTTACACCATACACACTTTTACGACTCGCACTCTTTTGACCCACACTCTTTCAATGCAAACTGACCACACCCACCTAAAACATGCGTTCCTACAACACATGTTCCTATGACACATGCTCCTACGACATGCACTCATATGACATACAATCCTATTATATGTGCTCCTACAACTTGGGAACTCCTACGGGACCACATATCAGTGGCCACACCAGTGCTTAATGTCCATGCAAGGAGCCTGCAACACCTGCCACAAAACATAGGTGCCTTGCAGGCTGCTGCACCAACCCAAACGTACCGCATGGATAACAGTGTCACAAGTGCATGGGAAACATCTGCAGAGGAGTCTGGTGGCAGAATAACTAAACAGAGGTGAAGACCCCGACTGAAGCATTAACACTTTCGGGAGAAGTGACAGCAACAGAGCCAACAGACACATAGGCTGGGTGGGGGTCCTCATTTCCTGCTTCAGATTAAGGCCCATACCAACACCCACACAAGGGGTCCAGTGGGAAGCGCTATACTCATGGTCCTACGACACACACTCTTACAACACATACTCCTATCACAGAGGCACCTACAAGATGTGCCCTTCTATCTTGTATGCACTCATACGAATGGTGGAAGGCCCACCTAACCCCGCCATTGAAATAACGAAAGCAAGGGATAAGCGGAGAAACACAAAAGCAGGCACTAAATGCTGGATCCACATATGGCGCCCATTCTACAAAGCTTCAGATGCATGACAGGTTCTGCAAACACCAACAACATGTAGGACGAGCCACATAACACAGGGGCCAACCACAAAGCTTCCACCAAGGCTGACATACGTCTATTACTAGAGGAAGTCAGATCCATCAAGAGTGGAATAACAGCAGCACTAGAGTGGACAAAGTTGAGGAGAAAATAGAAGTCTTAGAGAGCGACCAACTATCTGTCAACCTAACGGAAATGAAGTTCAAAGGCCGCTTCACAGATTTGGAACAAAGGCAATCAGACTGTGCGTCCAGAACTGATGACTTGAAGAATCAGGAGATATAATCAAATATTTGCATTATGGGCCTGAAGGAATCTGAAAGTTAATCGGCTCTCACACTTGAATTGCAGTTGGAATCTCTCATGAACAGTCTTTTTGCTGATCCGCTTTCACCAGCAATAACATTCTGTAGAATTCATTCGAGGTGGGGGGCCCACCAAATAGACCATGGTCTGTTGTAGCAAAGAGCCACCATTACCAACACAAAAGGGACATTGTCCAAAGGACAAGAGACAAGGGATAGATCGCATTTGAAGGTTCAAAGATCCAAATATATCAAGACATGTCAGCACTGACATTGTCTGAATGGAAAGAATGCCATCCCCTGACATAATGGCTTCAAGAGCAGAATATACAATATAGATGGGATTTCCATTCAGGCTATGCTTTTAGTGTCAAGGACAGGAGTGTAGGGTCACAACAGATGAAGGGTTCCTCAAAAGCATGTTCTCGGAGGCCATTAGTACAGATCAAGGTGAAGGGCTTCACAAATTAGGCCAGATGGACATGAATTGGAAGTCCCAACCAAGAAGGGGCCATCCTTAAGGCACGAAGAAGTTCTTCAGGTACAACAACCAATGATATAGATCAATGAATCTTCTCAAAAGGACGGTAGACAATAAAGGAGCATGGGTTTTTGAAGGAAGAAGAAGAGGTCCCACTGCCCCCAGTGAAGAAGTCCCACCACCCAGGACTAGTAAGGCTAAGTAGACAGTCCCCAAACTATCAGGAGAGCACGTACCTGCCTCCGCCTTGGGAAGAATGACTCCCCGTGGTTCTCCATATGAGTTTAGGTTCCGGAGTCCCTTGAACGCTGCATAGTTTGGGATTTGACGAAGAATCTGCGCTGCTGTGTGAGGAAGAATCTGCGCTGCTGTGCCATTGATTGTGCTGCCAATACGCAAAAGGGAGAAGTTTGGGACTTGAGGACATTTCTGTGCTGCATGTGAGGAAAAGAGAGGGCTCCTCTGTTGTGTGGTCTGCGGGCTACCCTGCTGTGTAGTTCACGTTTCCATCAAGTTCAGAGCAAAGGCGCACGTGTGGGAAACACCATTGGTGTTGTGTGCAAAGGGGATCTCTGTTGCCCTCTACATACCTGCCTAACCTCTGGAATTTTTCCGGAGACTCCGAAATTTCAAGTATTTCTCTGGGTCTCCGGAAAAGTTCCTTGAATCTCAGGAATTTTAAGATTCTTTCCGGTCCCGTCATATTCTCCACCTGATTGGCTACCGCCGGTAGCCAATCAGGTGGAGAATATGAGGACCCGGCGCCTAATGTTCGTGCCCACTGCCTGCACCACTATAATCAGTGCTGGTCATTGGGACGGCTCTCGGCGGATCTGAGATCCGGCACCAGAAATGGAGCCGGATCTCGGGAACCGGCCAGAGTCAGCCGCCCAAGACCATGAACCGCACTGGAATACTAAAAAAAAAACAAAAAAAAACACGCCCGCGACGGCAGCATTGCCTTTTACCACGGCTTTGGCACTGGTGTGTAATGCACAATGCTCACTACATGTACAACTGATTCCTTTCAGTTGTACATGTAGAGCATTGTGCATTACACACCAGTGGCAAAAAGCAATGCTGCTGTCGCCGGCGTTTTTAAAAAAAAAAAATGTATTTACGTATTCCAGCATTTATTCCAGCATTGCTGGATGCACAATACCAGACCCGCCCCCTCTAGACCATGCCCCTCAGGCACGCCCCCCAACTACTCCCACACCCTGGGCCTTCTGTTGTGGGATCCCCCACCACATTTTTTCCATTTCCACCACTGACTATAATAGTGCTTTCAATCCATATCATTGGATTGAAAGAACTATTATTACGGCGACAGTGCCACGTTCATTTTGCTTACCATAGCACTGAAAATAATTCATTCAATGCTATATAGTAAGCAAAATGAAGTCGGCGCAGCAGCCGAAATAATGCTGCTTTCAATCCATGTAATTGGATTGAAAGCAGCATTATTTCTGCTGCGGCGCCTCCTTCATTTTGCTTAGTATATAGCATTGAATGAATTATTTTCAGTGCTATTTTAAGCAAAACGAAGGCGTCGGCGCTGCCGAGATAATGCTGCTTTCAATGCAATGACATGGATTGAAAGCACTATTATTTTGGCGGCGGCGCTGCCTTCATTTTGCTTACTATAGCACTGAAAATCATTCATTCAATGCTATAGTAAGCACACTGAGGGGGCCGCTGCAGCAATAATAGTGCTTTCAATCCAATGATATGGATTGAAAGCACTATTATTTCGGCAGCGGCGCCGCCTTCATTTTGCTTACTATAGCATTGAATTAATTATTTTCAATGCAATAGTAAGCAAACTGAAGGCTACAACAACCGAGTTTACCTTTTTGACAGGTGGGCGTGGTGTGTGGGCGGAGCCGTGTGCAAATGGGCGGAGTCTTGTGTGGCTGTGGGCGGGGCATACATCTTAGGAATTTTGATTTTCAAATGTAGGCAGGTATGGCCCTCTACCCCAGAACAGCTTCTGATGGCGTCACCTGCTGAAGTGCAGGGCTTGGCGACAACGTGGAACGCGCAAGAATTGCATTCCAAACCCTCGCACTGTAAGCAGGAAGGGCGTAGAGGAAGGCACTGTATTATGCCCTGTATGCGTTAAGACGCCTGTGAGTTCTGATTGGAGCCCGGAACCAGGAAGAAGATTTCCTGTCCCTCACTGGAGGATATAACACTCAACAGACCCGTGAGTGCAGCCACGAGGGACAATTTCTTTTGTCAGAGCATCAGGGTGTGACAGAGTAGCAGTTGTCTTCTAACATTAGGTACTGTTTTAAAATCAATCACTTTAGAAGCACGGAGGGATCGATTTACTAGAATGGAAGGGAAGTGCCATAAAGATTCACGCGTATTTTTTTTGTGTGATGAACCTACATTTTGATGCAGTCTTACTCGGAGTGACACATTGAACTGACACAGGGCTGATGCTTGTAGAACCCCAGTTACTGTTTTACGGTTCTGTGTCTTCAAGTATCATTAAACGCGTCCTCTTGTTAATGGCAGACTGGGCTGCTGTTAAGAAATCCTAGTACTTTTTTGCACGCTATGCAGATTTTATGAGTGAAGACTTTTCACTTGTTCTTTCATCCATGTTTCTCATTTTTTAAGCAAAGCAAAAGTGTTGTCTGCAACCTGAAGTGATTTTTATGTCAGTAGTTTAGTGAATTTTGCAGTGTGCTGCAGCAACGTTTCTTTGTGTGTAACTAGAAGTAACTGTATTTGACATCTGCACTCTCAACTATTTCTGTCGCAAAAGCGGGTGAAAACACTCGATTTTGTTTTTGGCGGGTGAGACCCCATTGGAATGAATGGGCGTGCAGGAGGCTTGGCGGGTGAGTCAGCTCTTTACAAGGCGGGTGACACCCGCCAAAAGCGTGTGAGTTGAGAGCTATGCATCTGTTTGGTGAATGGGATTTTCGTAGTGTGGCCCAGCGCTTCTCTGGATGAAAGTGTATAGTCACTTGACGAGACAATAGATTCAGGAACTGATATAAGTGAATGGAGTGTATACACAGTGGATGAATACGAAACAGAAAACAACGCATCTCCAAGATTTAAAAGAAAAGCAGTCATACTAGACCTCTCTAACATGGAAATGGAACCAAAGAAGAAGGTTCGTATCATAGGAGAGAATGAAAAATCGGGAGCAGCTGAGAAGGTTGCAAATAATAAAAAAGAAAATCAAGACAAGAGGCTGTTTACAATAGGGAAAGGAAATTTAACCCTAGAAGAAAACAAACGGACCCCAAAATGTTCAGCAGGGCGGAAAGAAACTCCAAGAAAGAAATCCGACCAGAAGAAGGAAATAAGGGTCACTCCACCTAGAAACAAATCCAGAAACATCACGGGTAGAAATTTCTCTCCGATAAATCAGAAACCAAGGTGGAGTAAGGAGCTGAGGCAAAATACACCGAACAAAGAACAAACTGACAAATCACACTCGTCCAGAATACAAAGCTCATGTATATTTCGTTTGGAACGGAAAAAAAGCTCCAAAGACAATCTAATTCTAAACAGAAATACAATTATCGACCTATTCAAACAGATTCCAAGATTACGATGCATTGAAAATCGAGATTTATGGATGGTAGAACCTTGCGAAACTGGGAGAAAAGATTGCTCTTATCTACATATTAAGTCAGAAGTTATCAAAACGATGCTTGAGAACGAAACAGCAAACTTTGATATCCTGGGTTATGAGCTAAGGAAATCACGGATTAAGACGTCAAGACAAGAGGACGAGACAAAAGACATTCCTCATAAAAACATCGGAAATACTCGATGGGCAAACCTAAAAGGAAGGGAAAGGACGGATGACGTTGAACGAAATCAAAAACACCCAGTGAAGGAGAAAAAAGAAAAAGAAAACCAACATGGATTAAAAGGAAGTAAAGACTCGGCCCATAAGAGTAGCCATGGAGCGGAAAATATTGTGAGGAGATCACCGCCAAACTGGTCATGGAAAGTGTCGGACACATACAAAAAGAAACACAATTAGCAACTAGAAAACCGGATCGGGATTCCTCAGGTTGATCATCTGGTAAAAGAATGTTCCTTATTGACACGGAGAAACTTTTTCATAGAAATGGCCTCTTGGAACACACGTGGGTTCAGTCACCTAACTGTAAAGAGTGACGTGAATCTGGGGCAATGGGACATACTATGTCTACAGGAGACATGGCTAACACAGAAACCAGAAATGGATGGATATTCTACATTTGCTGTACCTGCAAAACAGGGCCTAAAAGGCCGTCCCACCGCTGGTTTACTTACAGCAATAAGATCAGGTATTGGATTGGAGGTGATAGAACATAAAAATACTTGCGATCAATCCCAAATTCTAATAATATCCTGGAAATATATAGACAGTAGTAGTAGAGAAAAGGAAGAGCGCATACTACTAATTAACACGTACTGGAACCCAGAGTTGAGCAAGGACGAACTGTATCTGGAAAATCTTACAAATATTCTAGATGAAAATACGGAAAACCAAACGTGTAATCACACTATAATCACAGGGGATTTTAATGCCATATGTAAGAACATTGGAAACCAACGACCACATTTATCAAAATCTGCGCCAATCTTGAAAAGAGGTGAACAACTCGAAAGAATATTGAGTTCAAGAGACCTGCACAACCTGCATTGGATACGATCAGATAAAAACCTGATGATCCCGTCTTGGCAAAGAATGGAACAATCTGGGACATTAGACCACACATTCGTGTCCAAGGAGCTGCTGGGAGATATAGTCAGTTTCGCGATAGTAAGGACTCAAAATAGTGACCACAATTTACAGCATATAAGGTGGGCGAATCCACAGAAACCCCAACAGCTCTTCAACCAAGAATTAGATGTGAACATCAAGGAATCCAGGTTAAAATTGACGGAGAACGCAATAAAGCAGATTTCTGAAAAATACTCCAGGATAAGGGATGGGGAAGTTAATTCAATAAAAAAGAAGTCAGCGAAGACGATGGATTATACACTTCTGCTAAATAAATACATGAAGACGACAAATAAAATCAAAAAGATCTCAATGAATCATCTTCATGTCTATAACCAGGAACTAGTAATAAGAAGAAGAACTGTACGAAAACTAAAGCGGATGGCGATCAGATCTGACACACAAGAGGCACATGAAAGTTGGAAGAGCGCCAACAGGAATTATAAATCCTGGATAATTCAAAAAAGGCACTCCCTTTACCAGGCAGATTCGGAGTCAATGTTAAAAACTTTATGTGGGAAAAAATCAAGAGACTTTTGGACCCTTATAAAGGGAACTATGACGTCATCTACTACCGCCCTACAAAACTGTGTAGGAGAAGGGAGCTGGATCTCCCACTTCTCCAACCTATATGCACCACTGCCCGATATAGAGAGTGCCTGCCTCCGAAAAAGGAAAAAGGGGACTGACTTGCCGTGGGAGATCACAACAAAGGAAGAAGTCATCCTGGCAAAAATGAAAAAACTTAACAACTCAAGGGCCCCGGGGCCGGATGGGATCACAAATTGTGACCTAAAACAACACCAAGAAATATGGGCTCCCTTGATCAGCAACATCTTTAAAACCTGCAACCAGGAGCAAAATATACCAGCTTCATGGAGAAAAGCAATAGTGGTTCCAATATTTAAACGTGGAAATCGAGAAGATCCATGCCACTACCGCCCTATATCCTTGTTGGATGTCATCGGGAAAATATACGGTGGCCTCGCCTTGGAAGCATTTCAAATGTGGCTCAAAGCCAATAATGAGGGAGACCCATTCCAGACAGGATTTGTAAAAAATGCAGGAACATCGATCAATATACTGATGCTAACAACAATCAAGGCCAAGGCAATGCAGACCGGGCAACCCGTATACATGGCATTCGTGGACCTGGTGCAGGCTTTTGACCAGGTCAACAGGGACAAACTATGGGAAAAGCTGGCCGCTATGAAATGCCCTCCAGCTATTATGGGCCCGATTCAAACATTGTACCAGGACACATCTATCAAAGTAAGGCTTGGGCAAGATGGTCTGTTGTCGAGGGAAATTCCAACTTCCAGGGGGGTGAAACAAGGCTGCCCCTTCGCCCCTGCTCTATTTAACGCATACATCGCTGACTATGCTGAACACGAGAAGGCAATAAGATGCTTCCCTCCTGTTATTGGGGGTGAGAAAATATCGCGCTTGTTATATGCAGACGATATCATTCTGATAGACAACACGCCGATAGGTCTGCAAAGACAGCTGACGAATCTGATCATATATCTAAAGCAGAACAATCTAAAGCTAAATCCAGAAAAAAACAAAATAATGGCCTGGGAAGGCAAGAAAAAGAAGAACCAAAACAAACAGAACTGGTTCGCGGACGGGCTAAAACTGGAAAAAGTAAAAGACTTCAAATATCTCGGAGTCATGATGTCAATCAACGAGTCAGAAATAACAATGCAAAATCTGCTATGGACAAAGATAAAAACGTTAACAACACAAGCAAGGATGATTGACAAAAAATATGGGAAATTTTCATTACTGGCAGTCATCAACTTCTATAAGGCGAAGGTGGTCCCTGCAATCCTCTATGGAGCGGATGCAATGTTCCTAATACCTGACACACTGTGGACTAAACTAGAGAGCTATTTCTGGAAGAAAGTGCTTAATCTGGCACAATCTACTCCTATGCCATTGTTAAGGAGAGAGCTATGTCTCGTGTCACTAAAAGCGATTCAGGAGAGAAACATGCTGATGCTATATCGAAAACTCCAATTGAAGAATAAATCAAAACCTTTGGAGTTGGTAAATAAGGAGATGTTAACGAACAAGATCCGGGCTCTAAAAGATTGGAAGCTGAGAAATACGAAGCTATTGAAAGATCTAGACGTCGCAGATGAGACACTTGAAACAAACCCAGTCAAGATATCAAAAAAACTATTTGAAGCAGATTGGATCAGGACAGAGGACATAGCGCGATCATATAAGCTGACGAAAGATTTCCCAACGACCCCGAAAAAACTATATGATACAAGAGGTTATCTGAAAAAGTTCCCGGATAAAAGGCTGGCCAGAACATATTTAAGATTTCGATTAAACCAACTACATACTAACGAAATCCTATTTATAAGGAAATTGTCACCAGACAATAAATGTAGATACTGCAAATCAGAGGAGATAGTAGAAACTAGTCGACATCTTCTACTCAAATGCAAAGGTACCAACACATCGAGAGCAGCCTATATAGGAAAAATAATGCAATCGTTTTCCACACTGACAGAGGATGACTGGTGGCAGGCCTTTAACGAAGGAGAAAATAACAAAAATGTGATTGCAGTGGCCTCCTTCTTTGAAAACCTTAGGCTAATAACTAAGTAAAAGTAATAGGAAGAATTTCCAGGGGAAGAAAAAGAATACCATCGAAGTAAAAGACTTCAAGTGTGAAAACGTATGAGTACACGAAGAGACTTAAAGGATTATATAAATAAATAATGCAAGGAAGCTTGATAACAGAAATTGGCTGGAGACCTTGAGAACAACTAGAACTACGCAAATAACCCAACAGGTCAGGCAGCGGAATAAACAGTACGGGTCAAAATGGAGGACAAGGAAGGGACTTTCTTTTCGCGCCTTCTTTTGGATCACTTAAGGCTGAAAGGGACCACTCTGGAACCTATGGAACCATTGGCCTTTTTTTTTTATTATTTTACTTTTGAAAAAATTGTTTGTACAATTAAATCAAATAAAAAAAAAAAAAAAAAAAAAATAGTTATCACAAGGATGCGTGGTAGAGGATTTCTTGCGAGTGTGTTGCTTAGCAAGTATAACATGTTGAAGTAACAGTATACTATTTTGAGGATTTGCAGGACTGGACTGTAATTACACATACTGCAGAAGGGACTCTTAGAAGCATAGAGTTGTTGACTGGACTTATGTAGAAATGTGTTTCTGTTTGCTGTAATGCAGTGTGGTGTGGTTGATGTGCATGTAACACCTGCACATGTGGTGTGGTTATGTGCTGAGGTTGTTAGATTAACCATTTTGAGGATTTGCAGGTCGTGTCAAGGACAAATAATGATATTTCAGATTTCAGGAAATTTGGAATACTCAATAGAAAGTGCTCTCATTGCGCTGTAGTTTTAAGTGGCCTGCACCATTGTATTTGTTGTGCAGACCTGCTGAGATTATTTGTATTATCTGATGGTGTGTATTTTAGTTAGTGTGATGACATATGTCCGTGTGAGTATTGGCACAGCGAGGTTAGTGTGTTTAGAACACTGTGTCTTGCCTGATGGGTGTGTACTACAGTGAGTGTGATGACGTACACCTGTGTGTGAAAGGTTATAGTGATGCTAGTGTGCCATAGAACCCGGTTGCAGTCAGGGTGATGACATGCATCTGTATGTGAATGTGCAGCCATACTATAGTGTCTTGGAATCTGTGCCTCATGGGCAGGTTAGTGTATGGGTCAAAGGTGTAATAGTTTGATTGCTCTTGGTGGGCAGGTTAGTGCTTGTGGTCAAAGGCATGAGTTTTACTGGCCCCAGTGGAAAAAAGGCTGTTTCATGCTTGCTGGGTTCTTAGTGTTGTTTATGCTGTGGCATAAAGTGCTCACAGTATTGGCGCAAATCTTCTAGTAGTTGGTAACATGACTCTAGGATTGGATCCTAGTTGCCACTTTGTGGAAGTTTGCCTTTGACAATATTGTGGAAATATTTTTTCATAATTTTGTCTGGCAGCACTGTGTGGTATCCACAAGCGTATGCTGTTGGTTCTTAGTACATCCAAGTGTTGAACTGTGACACTCAACATGTTTTACCACCATCTGGGAAGTTGTTTTGTGTGTTGCTGGTTGCATCTGGTCAACAAACCTGCATTTTTGCGTGTGGTTTGGATTTGCTGTCCTTGGGAACACTGGTGGTGATGATATGATACGGTTTTGCCATTTTGTGTGGTGGTTTGTGTTTTCATCCCTGCCGGGTGTGTCATGAATCATCTTTTGTGTGTGAATTCATTCCGTTTGTTGTTCTGGTATCTTGTTTGAAGAGTGATTCTCAATGTTGGATTCCGCTGGAGTGTTAGATACGATTTTGTTGGTTGGTTTACCTGTGTGTCAGTGACCGTGTTGGGCAGTTGCACTTAGGGGTGGCAGCCTTGAGACTGCTTGGTGGCAGCGTGGGGTAAAAGGTGGTTAGTGTTTCAGGAGGTATGGAGTGTTGGTTTGGTTGCCCCTGGTGGGCAGGTTAGTGCTTGGGGGTGGCAGCCTCATGATTCATGCATAGCAGCCATGAATACAAGGTGCTCGGTATTTTGCTTTGGTGGCTGGTGAACGTTGTTTTGGTTGACCCAGTGTTACTCACCGAGCCGGAAGGTGTGCGTGACCCCAACCTGGATCGAGATGTAGGATGAGCCGTAGACGTCTCCGAAAACCCAGTTCCCCTGATTTCAAGAATCAGGCTTCCTCTTCGAGAGGGGCTCTTTTTCACGATGTACCACTCTGCTATTTATGTAAGAACAGACAGAGTAATCTATAATGCAAAAGTGCGGGATTGAGCGCACCGCCAGACCAATGCTGCAAGAGATACAGAAAAGGTTTTGAGTATTATGCCTAACTTGTTGGTACCTGAGATAGTATATGTGAGTAGACCCGAGAGGAAATCCTGGACCGGTTTCAATAATGAGAAAAAAATCCAAATGGTTGATGAAAACGACAGGAAAAAATAATAAAATGGGAAGGTTAGTATAGGGAGGACAACCCGAACGGCACGAGGGACGCACTAGGACCGGGTTGGTGCATGTCCTGGAAAGCGTTTCTAAATGCACTTCAGTAGAAAGAACAAACAGTCTCTCAGTATGCGAACACAGTTAATCAGGTAGTTGGAGCAAAGGAAGTCCTTGATAAGCAGCACTGGTAAGAACGGCCTTATAGTGTCACATCGTGGGGTAGATGGCGAGTCTGGGATCGGTATCGACGTGGTCCGCTGTAGATCCTGCCGTCACGTTCCTTTCTCCCCTACGTGCTTGCAGGTCTAGTCTTTCTCCGCTCGCGTACGCGACCGGGAGCTTTTAGCCTTCTGCTTCCGGGTCGCGTACGAGTTGCAACGCTCCCTGGTTTTTCGCTTGCTTTTGCCACGCTAGGAAGCCTTCTGTGTTACCTCCGCCCGATCCTGCTGTTTCTTTCTTTCCTTACTTTCGTTCCTTTTCCCTTTTCTTCCCGTCTCACTCTCTCTCCCTCTCCCTTTCCTTCGTCCCGTCTACCCTCCTCTTTTCTCTATCTACTTTCTCTATCTACTCTCACTCTGCTCTACCCTCCTTCCCTCCTCTCTCCTGCTTATAGGTCTGCCTCTGCCTTCTGCTGTGGTTGAACATTTTTATCATCCCGTGTACCGACCTTGCCTGCTATTTGGACTGCCTCTGCCTCCCGTTATTGTGAACTGTTCATCTTCCTGTGTACCAACCTTGCCTGCTATTTGGACTGCCTCTGCCTCCCGTTATTGTGAACTGTTCATCTTCCTGTGTACCGACCTTGCCTGCTATTTGGACTGCCTCTGCCTCCCGTTATTGTGAACTGTTCATCTTCCTGTGTACCGAACTTGCCTGCTCATTGGACTGTCTTCGCCTCCCGTTTCTTTGGACATTGGTCCTTCATGTGAAGCTTACCCAACCTGCTTACGGATCACAACCTGAAATCTTCCAATAGGGGTTTTTTGTGCCTTTGGCTTTTTCCCCTTATCCGACGGTCACGGAGGATCTTTCACCGCCTTACCTATACGGTGTCGCGGGGGCGCCCTTTCGTGGCCATCCATATCTTCATAAAAAAAAAAGAGAAACCAGGAAACAAGGAAGGAAAGAAAATCAGGAGAAAAGAGAGAGGTGAGGAGGAGGGGGAGGGTTTTGAGACTGAAACTTCATTTGAAGAAGAGGACATTGCTGACCTTTGTGATAGTTTGCAACGCCACAATATCAAAATGGCAACCCCTCAACAGATTCAAGAACTGATAGCCGCTGTACAGAACCTGAACTTAGAGGTTCAGAACCTAAAAAGTGCCAACGCTGCATTACAACAGCGGGTGACAGAAAGAGAGCGTCTTTCAACAGATCTACCCCCTCTTCCTTTAGTCTCCGGCAAATTCGATGGGGCCCCCAAAAGGGTCAAAGAATTTTTGGACGCTTGTAATCTTCACTTTTCTTTTCGTACGCAGACTTTTGACTCTGATCACGCCAAAATTGGCTTTATGATTACACATATGACTGGCAATGCCCTTGCTTGGGCCACCCCCCTAGTGAACCGAACCGACCCAGTGCTGCAAGATTATAACGCCTTCAAAACATTGTTACAACAAACCTTCTTACGGACCGAGAGTACTTATTTGGCGTCTGAAGATTTACTGGATATACGTCAGGGCAATTCGGATTTACTTACTTACATCACAAACTTCAAACAGGTTGCTTCTGAAGCAGGATGGCAGGAACAAGCTCAGTATGCAATCTTTCGACGTGGGTTGAGAGAGGACCTCAAAGATGAACTGGCCCGGATCGCTCGTCCAACAACGTTTGATGATCTCGTGACTGCTACACTTCGTATTGATTTTCGTATGACTGAACGACGTGCTGAGAAGAGGAAATCCAAACCCTATGTGTCTCTTCCTGTGGATCCCCTTCCTCCCATCCCTACATCCTCTTCAAGATCCAATCGAGAAGAACCTATGCAGATAGGGACTACTCGTGCTCCACTTACACCTGAGGAGCGAAAGAGTCGCAGAGAAGGAAACCTGTGCATATATTGCGGGGCTTCTACTCATCTACTTAGGAACTGCCCAGATGTCCCTCCAAGACGGTCGGGAAACGATCGCCCTCGGTGAGTGTCAGGACTAACTTCCGAGGGGCTTCTACTAGTCCTTATGTTACTCTTTCGGTCTGTACACCTGCGATCCCAGAAGATGCTCGCCTCATGATTCTATCAGTAACTCTATTACTGGGTGACTCTGAGATTCAGGCTCAGGCCCTATTGGATTGTGGCGCCGCCGGCAATTTCATGGATACCTATTGGGCCACTCAGAAGTGTGTGCCTCGCATTGCCAAGAAGGAGGACCAGAAGGTGGAGGGGGTCGATGGCAAACCTTTAAGCTCTGGCTTAATAACTCACACCACGGAAGAACTAATGATGTCGGTCCAACAACATACTGAAAAGATCTCATTCGACCTTATCCGTGCTGCCCACTTCCCTATCATCCTTGGGATTGGCTCGTTACGGAAACACAATCCCAAAATAGATTGGACAAAAAAATCTCCTTAGTTTTCACTCTATGATCTGTAAGTCTGAATGCCTACCGGAACCTAGATTCGAGGTTGTCAAGACATCAAGTTGTTGTGAGTCCAGAACTGTTCATTGTCTGCCCACTTATCTTCAGGAGTACACCGAGGTAGTCACAGAAAAGATACCTCTGGAATTGCCTCCACACTGTCCTGAAGACTGCGGGATTGAGCTCATGCCAGGGGCCCTGGTCCCCTTTTGTCGGATGTTTCCCCTGTCTCTGGAAGAAAAACGCTATCTCAGGGAATACCTGGACAAGAATCTAGCCAACAAACTCATCAGACCGTCAAAGTCTCCAGCAGGGGCCTCGTTATTCTTCATACCCAAGAAAGAGTCACAAGAGCTACGTCCCTGCATAGATTACCGGGGACTAAATAAAGTAACCATCAAAGACCGATATCCCATGCCTCTCATAACAGAAATAATTCAAGCGGTACATGGTTCCACCATCTTTACAAAACTTGACCTAAGGAATGCCTATCACTTACTTCGAGTCCAAGCAGGAGATGAGTGGAAGACTGCCTTTCGGACTCCATTCGGACTATTTGAATATCAGGTAAGGCCCTTTGGCTTAGTCAATGCTCCTTCCATATTTCAACGCTTCATGGATCGCCTATTCTCAGATCTACTATGCCATACTACCATCGTCTATCTGGATGACATTTTAGTTTTTTCTCGGACACCAGAAGATCACAAAGAACATGTCAGAGAAGTCTTTCAACGTCTCAAAGACAATCATCTTTCCGTCAAACTGAACAAATGTGTTTTTTCTGCATCCTCTATCTCCTATTTGGGGTTTATCCTTTCTAGCAGGGGTATCTCGATGGACCCACAGAAGGTCACATCTATTCTAAATTGGCCTTCGCCGAAATCAGTAAAGGAAGTACAGAAGTTTCTAGGTCTTGCTAACTTCTATCGGAAGTTCATTCCAAACTTCTCCCAAAGAGTGTTACCCATCACATCTTTACTTAAGAAGTCTTCTATGCCGTTCACTTGGTCTGCTGCAGCCGAGGAGAGTTTTCATCTTCTCAAAGAAGACTTTTGCTCCGCTCCAGTTTTACGGCAACCGGATCAGGGTCTTCCTTTCATTCTGGAGACTGATGCTTCGGCAGCGGCAGTTGGCGCAGTCCTACTTCCAACACATAACAATCTCGAATATCCTGTCTCTTATTTTTCGAAAACACTCAACTCTAGTCAAAAGAATTACTCAGTCATCGAACGAGAACTACTTGCCATGAAACTGGCGTGTGTCGAGTGGAGACATCTGTTGCAAGGAGGCATTTTTCCATTTACCATCAGGACTGACCACAAGAATCTGCAAGTGTTGAAGCAGCTTGAGTGTTACAACACCCGACAAGCAAGATGGGCACACTTTTTTGCACAGTTCGACTTCAACATCACATACATTCCTGGAGAACAGAACTTGGTGGCGGACGCACTTTCTCGTCGCAGTGATTACCTTGCAGAGACAGAAGGCACCAGAGAATTGATGTTTCCCAAGACCAAACAAATCGGAGAACTATCTACGTTCCTTAAGCAAGTCAGAGATACTTCTAAAGGAAATTTCGAAGGGGCTCTCCACCCCATCGATACCAAGTACGACATCAAGGATGGGTTCTATCTGATAAAGGATAGATTGTATCTACCCACGTCGGACCAGAGGAAGACGGCGCTTTTATGGTGTCACGATTCTAGGATTGCAGGACATAGAGGCATCAAAGGAACCCAGGAATACCTCCTAAGGCACTTTTATTGGCCTAACCTGAAGGAGGACGCCAAGGAGTATGTACGGTCCTGTCTTATTTGTCTCCGCAACAAAGTGTCTCACCAAAGACCAATAGGATTATTGGAGTCCGATGACGTTCCTGCAGGACCTTGGTACACCATTTCCACCGATTTCATCGTCGAGTTACCCAGGTCTCAGGGTTGCACTTGTATCATGGTGGTGGTAGACTCCTTTTCCAAACTGGCTCACTTTTCCCCCCTATCTGGCATTCCCTCCGCTGCTGAAATGGCAGAGGTTTTTCTGAAAGATGTATTTCGCCTACACAGAATACCCACTAAGATCATTTCTGATCGGGGAAGCCAATACACCTCACGCTTTTGGAAGACCTTTTGTGAGAAATTGGGCATAGAGAGAGCCTTATCTTCGGGTTTCCACCCTCAGACCAATGGTCAGACGGAGCGGCTTAATGGAACCCTCGAACAATATCTAAGATGTTTCATCAACCTACAACAGGACAATTGGGTTCCCTTTTACCCTTGGCCGAGTTCTCATATAACAATTCCGTCCATTCTGCACTTGGTATAAGTCCTTTCTTTTGCACCTATGGCTATCATCCACATTCCATACCACCCATCTCTTTAACCTCCTCGCACATACCCTCGGTGGATTCTTCCCTTTCTCACATTCAGAAGGTTCATTATGAGGCTAAGTTGAGCCTCCAGGAGGCACAAGATCGTTATAAAACCCAGGCTAACAAACATCGCAGACAAGTCCCAGGGTGGGAAGTAGGATCCCGAGTCATGCTGTCTACGAAATATTTACCCCGGTGGGTACACCCCTCTAAATTCTCTCCCAAGTTCTTAGGTCCTTACAAGATTACGCACAAAATAAATCCTGTTGCATTTCGCCTTCAACTTCCTGTTAGTCTACGAAGGGTTCATCCCGTATTTCATATGTCTCAGTTAAAACCCTTTGTAGAAGATATCTGGTCCCGGAAGTCTAAACCCAATCATCTGCCTACTGACCCTACTCAAGAAGAGTATGAAGTCGCTCAGATATGCGATTCACGATATCATAGGGGTAGACTAGAATATTTGGTAAGATGGAAGGGATACCCCTGTTCAGAAAATACTTGGGAGCCCAAATCCCACATTAACGCCCCTCGATTGTTACGTCAGTTCCACCGTTTTCATCCAGGGAAACCGGGGGGAGTGTGCTTTCGGAGGGGGCATACTGTCACATCGTGGCGTAGATGGCGAGTCTGGGATCGGTATCGACGTGGTCCGCCGTAGATCCTGCCGTCACGTTCCTTTCTCCCCTACGTGCTTTCAGGTCTAGTCTTTCTCCGCTCGCGTACGCGACCGGGAGCTTTTAGCCTTCTGCTTCCGGGTCGCGTACGCGTTGCAACGCTCCCTGGTTTTTCGCTTGCTTTTGCCACTCTAGGAAGCCTTCTGTGTTACCTCCGCCCGCTCCTGCTGTTTCTTTCTTTCCTTACTTTCGTTCCTTTTCCCTTTTCTTCCGTCTCACTCTCTCTCCCTCTCCCTTTCCTTCGTCCCGTCTACCCTCCTCTTTTCTCTATCTACTTTCTCTATCTACTCTCACTCTGCTCTACCCTCCTTCCCTCCTCTCTCCTGCTTATAGGTCTGCCTCTGCCTTCCGCTGTGGTTGAACATTTTTATCATCCCGTGTACCGACCTTGCCTGCTATTTGGACTGCCTCTGCCTCCCGTTATTGTGAACTGTTCATCTTCCTGTGTACCGACCTTGCCTGCTATTTGGACTGCCTCTGCCTCCCGTTATTGTGAACTGTTCATCTTCCTGTGTACCGACCTTGCCTGCTCATTGGACTGTCTTCGCCTCCCGTTTCTGTGGACATTGGTCCTTCATGTGAAGCTTACCCAACCTGCTTACGGATCACAACCTGAAATCTTCCAATAGGGGTTTTTTGTGCCTTTGGCTTTTTCCCCTTATCCGACGGTCACGGAGGATCTTTCACCGCCTTACCTATACGGTGTCGCGGGGGCGCCCTTTCGTGGCCATCCATATCTTCATAAAAAAAAAAGAGAAACCAGGAAACAAGGAAGGAAAGAAAATCAGGAGAAAAGACAGAGGTGAGGAGGAGGGGGAGGGTTTTGAGACTGAAACTTCATTTGAAGAAGAGGACATTGCTGACCTTTGTGATATATAGTCCAAATAGATGATTCAGATAGAACAGGAAGAAAAGGACCAAGCAATGTAGCTGAAGCGGATCTCAGCAGATCTTGATCGTAGAGCTGGAAACTCCAGATGGAAAGCAAGGGCGGTTGTGCAAACGTAATATGAATGAGAACTGGAGTTCGGTTTTAAGTGGAAGTGAAGAACCGCAGAGCCCGTAGAACTGAAGGTTGAGCAGGGAGGCTCCTGCGGTTTAACGGCAGTAAAGGAAAACTACCGTGGCAACAAGTCCTTAGGGTAATCCAAATAAGCAGAAACAGAGTACAAAGCCGAGGTCAGGTAACGAGAGTTCAGAGTCAAAGGTTCACGGAGGGTAATCTGAGGAAGGTAAACAGTGCCATAGGCGGGCTATGAAAAGGCACGTAGTAACGTACAATTAGCAGCAACGAAGTTCCCGCGGCTGAAGGCTTTAAGGAACAAGGGGGCGTAGCTTCCGTGTACGCGAAGCACATCCGATCAGCTGACTAGCACGTTTACGTGACCTGAACAGTTTCCAAGGCAACTTGTAACGATGCCAAAACAGAGTCCATGGTTGGGAAGTTCTTCGTAAGAAAGCTCTTTGCTGACGTAGTGTAACACCCAGGTAAGTCAACGGATAGTCAGTTACATCATTTTGGTCAGTTTCCTCCCTGTGTTTGGCTGGTTGTGATGTTGGTTCAGCTGGAGTGTGTCTGGTGTGTTGTTATGTGCTTGTGGTAGTGTGCAGGTTATGTCTCCTTGATTGATGGAGAGGAGGTGTGTTATGTTGCTGTGATTTGCTTGTGAAGGGAAGGAAGTGTTATGACTAGACTTGAGTGTGTTATAACTGGACATGTGTGTGTGCAGAGTTTGAATGATGTCAGCGACTGAGTGATGTCATGTGTAGAATGTTGAATGATTAGGAATGTTGTCATGTGTGAGTGTTCCTCCTAATGGAGTTGAAACCATGTAGCCTGGGTGGTGGGAACCGGTGGGCTGCCTCCCTGCTCCTACACGTTTCCTGTCATTTTATGTGCCTACTTATGTAACTCAATAAATTAACTAGTTCTGACTCACCTAAGCTGCTTGAAGGACTCTCAATCCTAACACGCATAGAGATCACAGCACCCATGAAAGCAAGCATTCTCATTTTTTTCAGAAATTTTCCATAATGGATTATATTTTGATAGATACGGCCCAAGAACATAACATCATTGGAGCTGACATGCACATAATTGGATGGTCGGACCATGATATGTGTGAGTTGCGCCTAGACATGTGCCCAAATACTCCTATATACAAGAGATGGGTCTGCAACAACACCTTATTTAGGGGCATGGTGTTTAAAGATGCCGTCAGTAAAGAAATGAAATAATTATTTCAACAAAATGAAACTGGGGAAATGTCACTGAACATAATTTGGGAGGCGCCGAAGGCTACCTTTCCTGGCTTGTTGATTTCCGAATGCGCTTCAAAGAAAAGAGAGAGACTGTTACAGGAATCTAAATTGAAGCAAGAAATGTGGGCTAAGTTAACAGCTGATAATTAAGATTAGGGACTTGAGACAAGAACTGAATGACATCTGGAAGGGGAAAGCTTTAGCCAAGCTACACTATCTTAAACAGTCGTACTGTGAAAAAGGCGGCAAGACACATACACTGCTAGTGGCCCGCCTGAGAGGACAGAGAGCTGAGAGAACAATATATAAAACTAGGGATGAAGGTGGCCCAGTATTAGATCAACCGCTATATATAGATATGATATGGCATTTATAACACGCCTGTAGCACAAAGGTTTGGCCAATATTATGCTTGATTATATATAAGGCTCCCTGTTTTCTGTTTTTACTGATTTTTACACATAAATACAGATGGAAATCACTCTTTTTCCTTTCTGTATTAATTTACCAAAAATGGATACAAATTGAAATGTATGTCTCTTGATTGGGAATTTATGTTGTCAAACATGCATTGCAAGTCAGTGGTTGTGCAAAGTAACATAACAGGTTAAAAAGAAATCAAATTATTGCAGTAGGAGATTCCCATTACTGGAATCTAAGCACTAATGCTTTTTTGTCATGTAAATAAATGTGGATACATAATAGTTACAACTTACTTTTTTACATAGTAAGAAATACATCTGGGTAAATGCAAAAAAGAATTCCCAAAAATAAATATGGATAAATATAGACAGAACCGTTGCAAAAATAAATACATTAAAAACAGGAGCCTTAATTATATACATCCGAGCATAACTGAGGAGAAAATGACATTCAGGCATACCTGTCAGAGCTAGCTATGCTGAAGATGACAAGGGAGGATAATATGCTTTTAGAGACCCCAATTTACAGAGAGGAGATTCTCAATGCAATCTGGAGACTGAAAGCGGGATCTGCTCCGGGTCAAGATAGGTTTACCCAGTATGCTACGAAAAATATGTACTGTCATTAATAACATTCTTGGTAAAAATGTTCCATAACATCTTAGATACTGGGTAAGGCCCAGACTCGTTCACACAGGCGACAATAGTGATACTCTCAAAAGAAGGGAGAGGTCAATTGGAGTGTGAATCGTACCGCCCAATATCCCTACTCAGCGTGGATGCGAAAATCTATGTTAGTGTTCTGGCGGCGAGATTCAGTAGGTTATTGCCTAAATTAATACATAATTATGAAGTGGGTTTTATAAGGGGGAGGCAGGGAGTCACAATATCTGTAAGACCCTGAATCTCATAGCGGGGACTAATGAGGATGATATAGACCCTATCTTGTTCTCTGTCGACACAGAAAAAGCCTTCAACAGGGTTAAATGGTCCTTCGTGGAAGCAGTCCTGCGGGAGGTGGGCTTGCATCCTAGGTGGCTGGCTGGAATGCTGGCCCTATACGAGGACACAAGACCTAAAGTGACTGTAAATGTGGTAGGATCGGGGCAGATTTTGTTTAGGTCGTGGGACCAGACCGGGGTGCCCATTGTCTCTCTTGGACTTTGCGCTGACTCTAGAACTTTGGCCTAGGCCATACTCTCGAAGGACCAAATACAGGAAAATAGCAGATATGGTAAGGAATATACATTGGCATTATTGTCAGATGACATTCGGGCTTATATTACCCATACAGAGACGTCAATAATTGCACTTATCACTGCAGTCAAGGAAAATGGCAATTTGTCAGGTTTTAAAATATACATGGACCTACGCCACTGCCATTGGCAATAGACTATATGCGGATGAGTGGACAATTAATAAACCATGGGATTCACCTGCAAGTCAATGACATCAAAAACCTAGCAGTTGCCATAACTAAATAAATTATCTCTATCTGGCAAACTTCCACCTCTCTGTGGGGAAGATTTAAAAAAGACATAAAAAAATGGTCTGGCATTATGTTATCCTGGACGGCGTGCCAAACGGCTATAAAAAAGATTATCCTACCAATACTATTGTTTTTGTTTAGGGCTTGCCCAATTATTCGTCAGGTTGCATTCCATGCAAAATTAAAGAAAACACTTCTCACATTTCTATGGGCAGAGAAGAGGCCACGAATAGCATATAACACACTTGTACAACCTAAGGAGAAAGGGGGCTATGGCTTTCCCGGATTTTTACACATTTTACAGTGAATCACAGCTGCACATACTGGTGGACCACCTGAGAGTGAACAATGAGAAACAATAGATAGACCTAGAGAACAGGCTTTTTACACCTGTCACCCTGGGGGAGTGGATCTGAGTCCCAGGGAGGCGGCTACCATGCAACATTAGAACACACCCAAACTTGTCAGTGCTCTGGTACTTGCAAAAGAAAACTAAGGACCCTGAGGGGGTGACTTTGTGACTATCCCCTCTGAGCTGCATTTGGGCCCTTAACATAAGAGATAAAATAGTGGCTCCTATTAGATTTCAAACATACTATTAGGCAGGTCTGATCAGGGCAGGAGAGGCCTGGAAAGAGGACACCTTCTGGGAGAAGGTGGATCTAGAGGAGGCACTACAGGTAGAAACTGTCCCTCCCCCCTTACTATACTCACAGACCTCTTTACTTTATGGGAAGGCAAAAGGGGCACTTGCTTGGGCCCCCACCTTGGAGGCGGGTCCCACATTAAAAGAAGTCAGTTCCCATAAGTCACCAAAATTAAACATCAGACTTCAGGATTTTATATGGTGTGCTGCTGAGGCTCTTAACATATTGCCAGTATGTTGTTGACAGGTAGATTCTGCTCTGATCTTTTCATTGCATAATTCTTTCTATGTTCAATGTGGCATACATATTTTGTGTGGTGCAACACCTGTATCACTCTCACCTTTCTGTTGTGATTATATTGATCAAGAGCAATAGCCAAAGTTCAAATGGATAATATATTTGAGTGTCGCGATGGTGCAGTGTTTTAAGCACTCATTGCTGGGATCTGCGTTAACAGGCAAAAGTTCAATACCAAATTCCAGCAAGGCCGACTCCGCCTATCCTATGTATGAAGTTGATAAGCCTGCATGTATATGTACTTTGATTTTTAGCACTCCAGGTGTTATCGTCACCAATGTACCTGCACCAGACTGCAGTTGCTATAGAAACATTATCAGTATGGTGAAGGTCTATTAATTGGTTTGTTCAAATGGGGAGTTGGAAAACCTGGGCAGGCACATCTAACGACGAAAATATAGTGTTAGTCCAGAGAGGTTTATATATAATAATTCCAGTCTGTGGAATCAGAGTGTTCATGCTTGGATCCGGACAAATCCTATATCACTTTTCTCACATACTGGTGGCATTGTTCAGCCAATTAGCTGATCTTTCCTATTATGTAGGCCATTTGAGTGGAAGGTGTCTTAGACAAGAGAGCAGACGAGATATCGCAGGTTTCTGGAAAGCGGTCTGCTTATGTGACAACAAAACGGTTTGCTTTTTTTGTGCAAACCGTTTTTAAATACTGTTGCACAAGCCTGTGTTTGGTGTGTATTTAAAGCTTTAAAATACAAAAGAGAAACCTAGATGATTTTTTTAAGATCAATTCAATTAGTATACTGATACTTCTATGCTTCCCCTTGATGAGGGAGACAATTAAGCTATAATTATTGCCATTTTGCATAATATGCTTTATACGGTTTTGTTTAAAAAAATGTTTGTTGAGTTATGTGATTTGCATATTTTCAAAGCCAGTTCTGGAAAATGGGATTATTTTAGTTCAGGGTAAGAACTGGTAAAGTGCAGACATTGCAGAGTGGGTGTGATCCCCAGCTTCTCCTCTTGACCAATGTGTGATCCTGGGCATCTCATTTAATTCTGTATTGCCTCACCAGTCAACATTGCCAGTCCCTAAACCTTTCAAAATTGTCAGCAATTCAGAGTGATTTCGTTCTCAATTTATGATCTTTAAAAAAGACTCACACATAGTGTCACTGCCTATGTATAGTGTTGCTTCCTCTATACTATTAGTGAACATTAATATATTGTACACCACACCCACATGTTTATTTGCTCTCGAATGGCAACACTACTTGAAAATCATGTCCCTCTTCTAATCTAATTCTGTCTGGATAAGACACCTTCCGGGTATCTTCAAATAGTCATCCGCACTCTGTGGTATGTGCAGCTTTCTCCTTTCTTCCCATTGGTTACCTGTATCCATGCTTGAGCACTTATGTATTCTGTGAGGCAGCTAATCTGAGTCGTTTGTCTATTGCAGATTGTGTGCTCCTTTTTCATACAATGTGTCCTACAGTCATACTATGTATGGTATACTTTAGCCGTGGCTGCTATTGATGAAATGTTTCCTGTACCTATGCTAGAACACAAGTACTATTACTGTGGACGATGCTAGAACACAAGTACCATTACTGCGGACTGCTAATGTGCCCTTCAAATGCTACTTATGTATCATTCTGATTACAGCAAAAATAAAGAGTGTAAGGAGACTGAAAGGGAGTTTACCATAATTATTTTGATCTCTGTGAGGCAGCATTTCAAGCTATAGCTTATGCTCGTGACGGGGTGGGGTGCATAACCAGATATTTTAGATCCCTTAGTTCCTTTGGTCTGGTGGAGGGCATCCCCACCCCAAAGGTGGCCATGCCCCAGACCCTAAAACTGCTTAAAATGGCCCTGACTATACTTGCAACTGAAAGGTTCTTTAACCGACGAGAATGGGGGAATAACCTGACATGACCTGTAGCGACATTTGTAGAAGTGCTCAATATATAGATGGGTTTTAAAGGTCTAATTTTCAAACTCTATGTCTCCCTCTTAGAAAGAGAGGTCACTTGCATACTCCCAACTCACATACACAATGGGCACTGGATCTCAAGATACAAGATGACCCTTATATACGGGAAACAATCTATGAAGCTGTCTGGTCATCCACCATATCGGTCCAATATAAAATGCAAAACAGCAGGCTCTTATTTAGATGGCACCTCACCTCCCTAAGGCTCTCAAAAATGTATCTCAAGGTGTTCCCTTAATGGTGGAGAAATTGTACTAAATTAAGTGATTATGGCACATGTAGTGGGGATGTCATCTGGTGCAACAGTTTTGGAAAGAGGTCCTAGCATGGATCAAAGACATAGACTGCATCTCCAGGATACTGCCCCCTCTGTTAGTGTTGTTTAGTCTGGAAGATCAAGGGGATGGATATGTACTGCTTTCCTACATGCCAAGGAACCTGTTGTTAGCGGCTATAGTGTGCCTCACTACCTACTGAAAGAAGAGTCGCTTACCAACAAGAAAGGAATGGATAACCAAGGCATGTGAAATGTATGAGATGGAAAGGCTGTGAGGATGGCTCAGGGGCAACAGGATTGTCTTGAAATTCCGTTCATGGAGCACTACAGAGCATAAGAATGGAAAGAAAGTTTTGGTCAAGATGGGGAAATACAGACCTCAGATGACACTGTTGAGCCATTATATCGTTTGTGTCAACCACTTAGTAATCTTTGAACGTAAAAGAGATTTTTGAGACATGATCACAATCTCATAAGAGTTCCCACGGAACGTATTCTCTCAACATCCCCAAATAATGCTTCCTACCGAGCAGGTTAGGGTGGGGAGTAGTGGAGGGGGGGAGGGGTGAAAGAGAGTGTGTCAAGAGTTTACAGGCAATATAAGTGAGCTTATGGTCCTTTATCAGTAACACATCATCCAATGGATGGGATGCAGAGTAACTCTAACACCAAATAATAAGACCAACTCAGGAAGTTGGCAAAATCTCAGCCAACTATTTAATGATCAAGTATCTAAAACAGGGAGCTACAACAGACATCAACGGACGTTCGCTCAAGTTCTCTCAAAGCATTTCATAAAAAACAATACTTTTATAGTACAAATTCGTAATACATGATGTCATACTACGTGGAAAGTAAGAAAAACGTATGCACAGTTGTGATTGGTTCAAAGGGAACGTCTAAATATGCTTTCTATATGGGAACAGGTTGTGATAGGATATGTATTATCAGGTGGACAACTTAAGCCTGCCTCTAGTGCAAGTCATCCTCAACACTTATTAAGTACACAGAATACTATTGGTCCTTAAACTATAAGGCCCTTTGTTATGTGGCCCTGTATAATTGGTTAACATGCTTCATGCCATATCTGGAACATCTGGCTCACTAGCAGCACGTAAGCTCAGACCCAGGTGCCAGGGGGAGAACGTGATTTCACCTCCCCACCCAACTAGCCCTGCATCTGTCATTGCCCATGCCTTCTGCCTTGCAGACTTGTCATTGAACTTGGCCTTGTAGTAGTTTCTCTTCTCTGGGAATACAAGTGAGTATGGGTACATGCTTATCGCAGTTCTGGTCCGCATGCCCACCTCCTATTGTCGTCCTCGGCTCACGTGACAGGAGACCGTGATTCGGCCGATTTCATAGCATTTAATTGTCTTGGATTAATAAACTTGGCACTCATGGTGTTCCTGCCTTATGCGTTAATCAAGAGATGGTCCGGCTTCTCACGTTTTCTGCCTTTGAGAACAGATAACCAGTTCTTGGCTGGTTTTGGTTTTGACATCAGGCCAAGCAGCCTTTCTCGCTTCTTTCATGCTCCCAGTTAATACTTTGCTGCAACACAGTTTTTGATCCTTTTTCTCTGCGGGTATGGGTTTACTAAAATGGTGACACCAGTGTCCAGTTCCTTTATATATATATAATGGTGGTTTTGCCTGCAATCTATTCAGTACATATAGTCAGTTTCTATGATCACTTAATTTACTTGCGTTATGGGGTCTGTACAGTTATTAAACAGTTTGCATTTTTATTTTTTACATTTATATAGTGCACAAAGCAGCCCTCGGACATTGTGGCACTGATACATGCAATGCTTACTTAGTTACAGGAGACTGAGAGAGTACAGCCTGTCTGTGGTTCATGGTTACAGTGAACCTTATAGCAGACAGGCAACGGTTAAGCGTGAAAGGTTTAGAGCGGAGGGGGAGGGGGATCTACGGTTCAAGGGTTACAGTGGAACTGGTTACAACTGTGGAACCACAACTTTTCACACAGGACCTTTACACGCAGAACTGTCTCTCAATAGCTAGAGCCACCAAAGGTGCAAAACTTGACTATTGCAATGTGCTGTTTGCTGGTACTTCTGCAAAATATCTCAACAAACTACAAATTATTCAACATAATGGCTCTTCCTTCGAGGAAGGAGGTCATCCAGGTAGTGGCTTCAGGAGTGAATTGTGCAGATGTAATGAGATGTCTGCAGAGGGTCTTATGGTCCACAAGGTCAAACGCTGCAGATAAATCAATAAGGGGGAGAAGTGCTGGTTTGTCTTTGTACATGATTTCAGCTAGTTGGTTTTTAAGGTCCAGTAATGCAGATTCAGTTCCGTGGCCAGGGCGGAAATCTGATTGTCTCTTTCCTAAGATGCTGTGGGATTCAAGGAAGTGCTGGATTTGGGAGTATGCAGCTTTGTCGAGGATTTTTAGCAGAAATGGGACTGTGGTGATGGGCCGGTAGTTGTTGGGGGAGGAGGGGGTCTAAGGAAGTTATTTTCAGGAAAGGGCGTACCCAAGCATTGTCTTCAGTGTGTCACATGTACGCATGCAATCTTCTTTCCTGCACAGGAACGTTTACTCAATTCCTTATTTCGTCATCAGATTCCATAGTGTCCATACATCCTCTTCTTGACGTCACCAGCTTCTCTTCTTCTTATTCTCACATTCCTTCGGGGACCTTTTCCAAGATATTATCACCTCTTCGGGCATACATCTGGTATGGTTTTCTTAATGGATACCTTTTCTCAAACATTTGTCGCGGTATGGTGACAATTACTGGTGTCAAACATGGCGTAGGTTCGGGCTTCCAATATACAGGCAGTAGGGGGGCGGGACTTCCTGTAGAGGCATTCAGCTGCTCCTCTACATAAGGTTTGCAGGTCGTGCTTTGGGAGACATATTACATGAGAAAAGTGTACAATGGCATTGTCGGTTGTTTCCTTTGTTTGAAAATATGTCTAATACCATGTCTAATGCTGTAACATTGATACCTCTTGGTTGAAAATGTAATAAACTACAGTATGTACTACAAATAAAATCTAAAAATAAAAAGCCAACATTTGTCAGATTTGCAAAGACACTAGGCTTAGCATCAAAGATACAAAGAAAACCATCAAAGGAGGAGAGTGTTGCCCCTCAGACCTCAACATCAGTGTTGGTGGTCACTCTTGTATGATACCAGATAAACATTTTGGGTCTTGGGACACATTTTTCTCCAAATTAAGCAATGATGACTAAATATTGTAACAAAGGTGAAAAATGTGCATTGCTCATGATAAAGCCAGCAAAGGGACGGTTGACGGGGCTGCATGCTGTCCAAGAGGACTAGCTCCATAGTAGTGAGCTGGGAATATACAAGTGGGCAACAGATGCCAGCAGGAGGCACCATGGACAAGGCCGATCTCATAATACATGAACAAGAGCTTTCTGATCTGCGCAACTGAACTACATTCTCAGTTAAATATATAAAGGTTGATATGGAGTTATGGTACACACCAGACATCCCAAGACTGGTAGTCATGCTATCTCCTCATAACCCCTGAGTGGCAGTCCTTTCTCCTACAAGAGGTGTATCCACTCTTCCCTCACAAATAAGGTTCATGTGCAGGTTTTCAGAAAGACTCCATATAGTTTGGGACCTTGATGTGCAAGTGATCAGATGTAGTTGAAGTATTTACATACTATATAAATATAAACCCATAACCAACTTTAATAGAATGCTCATCTGATACATTTTGCTCAATGTTTCCTATAAACGAGGACAGGGAATTGCTATGAAATTTCTTTTCTTTTGCAGTTTCTCTCCTGTGAGTTCTGACTCAAAATCTTACCTCTGTGCATTTCATTGTCAATCAACATTGCATACACTCCAGGCCATGTTTTCTCATTATCTCTTATTGAATCCTCACAGACCTGAAACCCAGGAAGATCTTTTGTGACAAAATAACTGCTTCCTCGCAGGAGTACAGGGATGAGCAGGGCTTCTAAGCTCTTACTCAGTCCAACACTACAATTAGAAATAGTCTAAATCATGAAGGTGAAACCGGCACATCATGAATGGTATACCTTGAGGGCTGAGGGCAGGCTACACTCTTCAGGAGAGTGTGAGCCATTATGCAAGCATCCAAAATAGCAATAATATAGTAAGAAAAAAAATGAAATGTTCAATCAAGGTTCTATGAAAACAAAACTTGAATTTAACTGAAATCACAGACAAAGTATCAAACACACTAACAACCCACCCGCGCAATTAGATACACAGAGACTTGTGGAGCAAAGGAAACTCTCAGTATTTAAGAACAGGGCTCTGCAGCTAAATAGTCTGGTAGAAAAGCCAAAGAAGTTAAACAACTAGTCTTCAAGGCATGAAATCCTTAAACATCTCTAGGGCCTATAGAATTAGGTAATGAATAAAGGACCACTGACCTATACCTTCTTATAGCCTTTCAGGATCACAACAGCATCAATCCTGGTTTCTGATCACTTTCCAGTGTGTCAAGTCGGGTTCAGGTTGTCGAGTTGGTTGTTGTAAATCAACAAAGTGATGTGGCTTGACAAGCAGTATCGGCTCGTGGCTCGAAGAAGCTTGGGACAGGCAGGCAATGTCGAGTCTGCATTGCTCAGAGGGTTAATGGGGCCTTGATGTGAGGAAATTGGAGACTCAGCTTCCTTGGTAAACTGACTCGACTGCATCTCGCAAATCGTTGTGGTTTCAGGAAAGTGGAGATTCAGCCTCCTTGGTGAGCTGACTCAACTAACTGCATCTCGCAAATCGTTGTGGTTTCAGGAAAGTGGAGATTCAGCCTCTTTGGTGAGCTGACTCAACTGCATCTCGCAAATCGTTGTGGTTTCAGGAAAGTGGAGATTCAGCCTCCTTGGTGAGCTGACTCGACTGGATCTCGCAAATCGGTGTGGTTTCAGGAAAGTGGAGGTTCAGCCTCCCTGGTGAGCTGACTCGACTGGATCTCGCAAATCAGTGTGGTTTCAGAAGCAGCAAAGGCTCGTGGCTCGAAGAGGCTCGGGACAGGCAGATGGTGTTCAGGTTGGAGTAACTTGATAGGGCTTCAAGCAACTTGAAGTTGAGAGCATGTCAAAGACATCTTCATTTGGTCCTTCCAGTAGCTTGAAGGAGTTTGGAGCTCTTGCGGCAGCTCAAAGCAGTTCAGAATTGTAGTGAGAGACAAGGACAGATTCTTTCCAGCAGTCTGTTTTAGGAAGGCACATGTTAATCTGTAGCTGCCATTTTGCCAATTCACATTGCAGCTGCTGGTGTGCCAGTAGACAAGCTCCAGCAAGGGTGTACATGTGTGAACTATACATTTCAGCATGGGTCATTTTGAAAGTAGGGCCTCTTTAGCAGACCCCACTTCATGAGCATGAAAACCACCATCATTTTGCATAGTAAAAATCAAAAGTGCTCACGGTTGCACAACCTCACTGATGGCATTCTATCACACTATTGCTATTCAATTTGTTTTGAGCTCCAATTCCTTTCACAGCGCTGTACAGGGGCAATCAAGTAGCGGATACACATAATGCCCTCTGCATTGCTATAGGAGTAAAACTGTGTGAAACACAAGGATTGAACCAGCTTTATAAACACATACAAATAACTTTCAAACATATTTTAAAAGTAATTTAAAAATATTGCATACTCTATGGAATATTTGCAGACAAGGCAGATACTTCAAACGGGGAATTGAGGTTGGGCCACTGACTACCCAGCTGAGATATCCCTCTCAATCTTTACTCAGCAGAGCTTATCCTCTCAATCGTTCTGCTTCCCGGTGGAGTCCCAGGGCTTCTTACCTTCACTATAAATGGGCTCCTGATTCAATCATTATTTTGGTCTAGCCAATGCCCTTTGCCTGAATCACAAATGAGAGAGAGCCGATTGGCACACGTCTGCTACACAACGGTAAACCAACCCAGTGGCCTGGGACATGCGCCCAATGCATAGTTATAGATGCAACACTATGCAGTCCTCTCAAAACCATTAATGTCTAACTGCTCCATTCCAGAGGCTATTCATTTCTCAAGCATATTCCCTCCAAAGCCATCAACCCACAATAGGGACACAAAATGATAATGTCATGTGTCAGTCATACCTGACCCTGACCTGTACTCTTCATAAGAGATGCCTAATGCAGAAATAAAAGTGGCTAATCCTGACACCGAACCAAGAAACAGAAAACATAGGTGGCTAGAAAGCACAGTCTAATGCCACCTATACAACAAGGCGTGCTTGCTTCTTGTAGTGTGTCAGACCCAAGCATGAAACATGTATTCTATGGTATGCCTCCAGGCAACTCTGAGGAATTAAAGGGGGTATAATAATAGCCCTTGCAATCTTTTGAAAAGAAGGAGCTTTATCACAGCCTACAACTCCTTCAAATGTTGCAAAACATGTATACCCAGATATGAATCGAGGGGTGCAAACACAGTCAGCGATTATATTCTATAACTAAGAGAAGAGTAGTCAAAGTTTGAAAACCTGGACGTACACTAGAGAGCTAAAAGTGATCAAAATGCACTGACGTGAGAGGCAATTTAGAGGTCAGCCACTAAGACCAGAGCCATTTAGCAAGAGAAAACGGAAGAGAGCATGCAATACTGGCTGTCCCAGAGCACAATTAAGTCATACCGCCATCTTGTAGTGTCTGAAAACACCAACCCAAGTGATCCAAAAGCAGCAGCCATCCAGATAAACACTTACGAAGAGGACAGAAAGTCGCTCCTATCTTTGGTGGTTAAAGAAAAGCTACCCTACATCGGAACATAACCCTGTGACCCTGCCACATATTTTATCCTACATGAAATCGTAGCTCAGCAATACCACTGTATTTGGATGAGTGAACCACGGTTCGTGCAGTGCCTCCAACATAATGCCTCATCAGATTCTGAGAGCTGGGCCTTCTTTTTAGGGTACTAATAAGTTCTAGGTAGGATGTTAAATGAGATTCACTTCATATTGTAATCCCTACAGGGCTTGCTCTGGTGTTTTATATACACTGGCCCTCATTCCGAGTAGGGCGGTAAGGGATACAGGGCACCGGTAAGCAGACCGGTGCCGGTAATCCCTTACCACCCTACTACGAGGTCCCTTAGCGGGTCCCTTCCTTAACGCCTGGTCTGACCAGGTGTTATGGACGGGACCCTTTAAGGGACCTGGGCGCAAATAACGGGCTTGGCATACGCCAGCCGATATTTGCACCCTCCCCATTCCCATTGAGCCCTATGGGGGCTCAAATTGGAATGGGGAATGGTTTGGTGAATGGGGACTTACCGGTCCCGCCAAGGTCTGACTAGACCGGTAAGTCCCCATTGCACCAAACCGAACACGGTACCGTTATTGGTGGCAGTCATGGCGCAAATAGCGCCATGACTATCAACAACCTCAGAATGAGGGCCACAGTCACCTATTAGAAGTGGCGCCTGCCAATACAGTGCTTCCCTACTGGCTGGTCTTTGGCCCCTCTAACTGCCAGGCTGGTTTCTGATGTCTCTAGCCTTGTCTTAAGGGTTAAATAAGGGTTAAATAAGTTAATACCCGATCGATGGTAGCAGACTCTAATTATATTCATGACTTGACAGGTGAGCTTGATGTACTTGTTACGAAAACATGGTTAACCGAATCATCGGCTCCTCTGTTCTCTGAGTTTTTAACAGATGAATTTAAGATCCTGCACGTAGATAGAGCCTCGGCACGCATGGGGGGGAGGGGTTGCCATTATCTTCAAATCTGCATTAAAATTCTGTTTGGGATTGGCCACCAGGGGGCGCACGGACGATGATCGCCTCTGTGTGAGCTCCTAGCCCACGGCCCCAAAAGTGACCTGAGCCCCCACTTTTGCCCCCGGGCCCAACAACGGCAGATTAAGTCACGGGAAGCGCCCCCCCCCGCCCCCTGAGCGAAAACCCGATGAAAATCGGACTTGCAGGACAGAAGAAAACTCTGTTGGAACTTGTCCCCCTCTCGCCCACGAGGACACAAACTGGAGACGATGCCCGCGGCACCCGCCCACTCCCTTTGCTTCGTCCGCGGTGCCGCTACGCCAGGCCCAGGCGCCGGAGGAGGCCACGGACACCCAGCCGCCCCGACATGATTAAAGGACCGGCCATTCCAGGCGTCCCCGTGCGCACTCCCCGCAGTCGGGACATAGGCCCGGCGACGGGCGGGAGCGGGGCGCGGAGGTAAGTGCCTACCCTCCCCTTAAGCGCTCCCACGCACCGCGCTTTGACAGGGGCCCCACTCCCCATCCCACGCCCGCATCGAGGACCTGGCCTGCTACCGCCCACAGAGGGCCCCATCAAACACAAGGGCCCAGCTGGAGGTGGCCACAAACTCGGTACGGACCCGCTCACCCAAAGCAAGTCACACCCCGGCTCATCGGTAACTGTGACACTACGTAGCTACGCAGCACCAACCCTAGGGGACCACAAAGTCACCCGTGCCTCCCAACAGCAGGGACCCCACACAGTAATTGAAGTGCCGCTCGCACCCCGGCTTCGTCTGCCCCTAGCCAGACCTAAGCGGGCAATTCCTGCGGACTACGGACACAGCGGAATACTCACTGGTGCACCGTGGCGAGACAGAGGGTTGGGCCCCCACTCCTGGGGCGAGTGCCCTCCTCTGGCGAGGCCCCGGCTCAAGACTAGACAGAACACGGATAAGTGGCCCACCAACGGAGAACGGCGAAATACCTGGAGGTGCCCGCCCCCCCGCCTCACCATTACGGGACTGCATTGAGATCCAGACCTCCGGTCAAGACATTGGACCCACTGAGTGAGACAGAGCGGAGCGGAGGGTAGAGCCCCTGGAACCAGGTCGTGTGCCTCCTCCTACTCCTCCAAAAGAATTCCCGCCACCGGAACCATCACCCCGGTGCCTGCCAATATTGTCAACACACCAGGCCCGAGAAGACAGCCTCCTAACATGAGGCGCCCGCGAGGGCTCCATGAACACTCAGAGTAAGCTTGCCAAGTACGCTATACTCTGCTGTCACAGGCCCACGACTCCAGACCAACAATGCCAGTCGAGGCCTCCGAAACGGGGGCAGCCGCCACCAAAGGAGACATCACTGCCCTTCTGACCGAAATTCGGAACATGGGTGCCAACCTCGGCGGTAAAATGGACAAGATGACCCAGAGGATAGACAACATCGAGGAGAGACTAGAGGGAGTTGAGAACAATCAAGTCTCAATCGACATCCTAGAAACCCAAATGGACCTAAGAATACGAAATATAGAGAAGAAAGAAGACGAGATCCGCCTAAAGATAGACGATTTAGAAAATAGAGAGAGAAGGAATAACCTTCGGTTCTTTGGAATTCCGGAGAGAGAAGGGGAGACAGAAGAAGACCTCAAACAAACGATACATGATATTGTCAAAATCCTGACAGCGGATGAAGACATCGATGAACTCAAGATCGAAAGAATTCACAGAGCTGGCGGCCCCCCGGGTGGCCCGAGGTCGGTCCTCGCCAGACTCCACAGTTATCAGGACAGAACAAGGATACTGGCGAAAGCCAGATCTGGAGGCACCCTTACCCTTGGAGGGGCCCAGATTACTATCTACCAGGACCTTTCATCACTGACACTGGCCCTACGTCGCCTCTGTGGTCCTCTCACGAGATGGCTACAAGAACAAGGCACAAGATATAGATGGGGATATCCCTTCTCTCTCTGATTTTATCATGTGACAAGTGAACTGCCTGAACCGCAAACAAGAACTGCTGAGGGACGTGGATGCCGGAAACCGCATGTATCACAATGTATAATTGCTTACAGCCTAAATTGTTGGTGTTCGACACATTACTGTTTGTTATATAATTTCTACGAGGGGAGAGTGGGGGCTCAAATTGCTATGTTGATGTTATTAGTTGACGGGGTCGTGCGGTTACGACCCCCGCTGGTGGTCCGACAGTAGACCAGCTGTTTACATCCAGTCCAACTCGGACGCCATCACAAACAGACAGAAACCCTCATTGAAGAACCAAAGAGCAACGCAAGAGAACAGAGGGCAAGAGGTATGATGTCCAATACCCTACAGGGATGGGGGGTGGGAGGGACACAGGGGATGGCACACCCTCAGGTAAAGCCTCAGTTACGGAGAGGCAGCTACAACATCACTGCCATCAAGGCAATTTCCAACAATGGGGGGCGTGACATTGCAAATGCTTGCTACGGAACTGTCAATGTCCCGCAGACATAACGAACCAAGTGACGGGCAGGGCATACTCAAAATAGGCACGCTGAATGTTAAGGGCCTCAACTCCCCCACCAAGAGATCGTTGGTAACGAGAGAGTTCAAGAGAGCCAATCTAGACGTACTTTTCTTACAAGAAACCCGATCCAGCAAGGGAGAAGAGAGGAAGGTTGTATACGCTAAACTGGGCTCTGAATACTGGGGCTCTGGCCCACTGAAGAAGGCGGGAGTCGGCATATTAATCAACAAAAAGATCCGATTTGAACTCACAAAATCATGGATGGATGTCAGTGGTAGAGCGCTGGTCTTAGTGGGCAGGATACAAGGCACTGCCGTCACCCTGGCTGCGATATACGCCCCCAACACAGGACAAGACAGATTCCTGCAGAGGATAATCCCGAAAGTCATGAGCGAAGCAGAAGGCGACGTAATACTCGGTGGTGACCTGAACATGTGGATGGATCCAGAACACGATAGACAATCTGGACGCACCTCTATACCCCCCTCCCCAGCGAGCACCAGACGCCCACCGGTTGCAGATATGATGGCTGCCTACAATCTTACTGATGCATGGAGACATACCAATCCTAACCGAGCTGGCTTCACTTTCTTCTCAGTGCCACATGCGACCTTTTCCAGAATAGACTATATATATCTTACTGCAGATCTCATCACAGCAATGACAGAAGCCATTATAACCCCTATCTCATGGTCAGACCATGATATGGTCACGGTCACTCTTGATCAAATAGCCCTCCCTCACAGATGCTCCAAATGGCGCTCTAACGAGACACTGTTTAAGGACCCAATTTTTCGGGATCAACTAGAGCAGGACATCACCCAATACTTTGAAATTAACAACACAGGGGAAACTTCTATGAATACAATTTGGGAGGCAGGCAAGGCAACCTGGAGAGGGCTTCTTATTAAAGAAGGAGCAGCGAAAAAAAGAGAAAGACAGTTGATAGAAAATAGGCTCCGTAAAGAAATTACCCAGCTGGACCTCATGGCACAGTCAGCTCAACAGAATAGACTACAAAAGATTAAAGAGGCCAATGATAAGAGGGAGGAACTGCGACAACTGGAGGCGGATAACATTGCACACAAGCTTCAATATCTGAAGCAGAAACACTACGAACACGGAGATAAGGCGGGCGCCTTATTAGCTGCAAGACTGCGAGGTCAATGCGAAGAGCGGTGGGTGCCCACGATCCAAACAGAAGGGACCTCCCGCGAACCACTAACCCCCAGTGTCCCGGAAGCCTTCGCCGACCTTTACGAAGAGTTATATACCTCTCGCACTGCCTCGAATCCAGAAGCGATAAGTGAATATATGGACAAAATTCCACTGCCCAATCTCCCATCTAATACTGCAGACACCTTGGAAGCCCCCATCACGGGAGAAGAAATTGAAGAGGCAATCAAAAGACTCCCAACGGGGAAAGCCCACGGAAATGACGGGTACACGGCAGGGTTCTATAAGACCTTCAAGGATGCCCTTCTCCCATTCATGGTTGACCTGTTCAATAACATCCTCCAATCTGGGGTGGCACCCGAATCCTTCTCCGAGGCATTGATAACTGTCATCCCTAAGGAGGGTAAGGACCCAAAATTGTGTGCTTCCTACCGCCCAATATCCCTCCTGAATATCGATGCCAAAATCTATACTAGAGTCCTTACTGCAAGACTGGAGTCACACATGCCTGCAATAATCCACAATAACCAGGTGGGTTTCATCCTAGGCAGACACGGAGCGGACTCCACCCGGAAAACCTTGCACCTAATCCATGAGGCATGAACATCATCGAACAAACCGGCGTTACTTTCAATTGATGCCGAGAAAGCGTTCGACAGAGTCGAGTGGCATTTCCTAGAGGCCACACTAAAGAAGATAGGCCTAGGCCCCACATTCCGTCGAGGGATCAAAGCAATCTACACAGCCCCAAGAGCCTCGGTCATGGTGAATGCACAGTTCTCCCGCTGGTTTCCCCTCAGCAGGGGCACGAGACAGGGATGCCCCCTCTCGGCAATACTCTTTGCACTGTCCCTGGAACCCCTAGCCGTAATGCTACGGGCAGACCCTGCAGTAGAAGGGATATGGGTGAACGGTAAAGAATATAAGTTAGCCTTGTATGCGGACGACATTCTACTCCACGTGTCAAACCCAGCATCTTCCATTCCGCGAGCGATCCAACTGATAGAAGAATACGGCACACTCGCAGGATTCAAGATCAACAAATCCAAATCCACTCTCTTCCCACTCCACGATCCAACCCCGGAACATCAAATCACCCTCGAGCACCTCGGGCTGATCATCGGAGGCCCAACACTGAAATACTTGGGGATCAACTTAACGCGACACCTAGATGACCTTTACGAAGCCAACTTTCCTTCGCTTCTCGAAGCCCTCAAGATTGATCTCAAAAAATGGAAACCACTGACAATTTCCTGGATGGGGCGCTTAAACGCAATTAAAATGGTGACTCTCCCACGGTTCCTATACCCCTTCCAAGTCTTACCCATTACAATCCCAAAGCACTTCTTCAGACAAGTCAGAAAGGCCATATTAGACTTCCTCTGGAATGGAAAGAAACCCAGAATCCCCTGCAACGTCTTAATACTACCAAAGGACTTAGGAGGAGTAGGTCTGCCGGACATAGAACGCTATTATCAAGCTACACAGCTAAGAATTCTAATCCCACACCTACGAGATAGGAAGGACCTTCAATGGGTCCAACTGGACAACAACGTTTTAGCCAACGTAACTCTGGCAGAATGGCTATGGGTACCCAGAGCGCAATTTACAAGAAAGCTGCGTGACCACCCGATACTGGGCACAATGTGGAGCATATGGAGGAAGGGGAGAGCGGTGTCGGGAGTCACCACATGGCCTTCACCCCTGAGCCATCTCTGGTCCCCCGGGATCAGAGAAGAAATCCCGGAACATGTTAGATACCAATCGTGGTTTGATGCTGGCCTCGAGAGAGTCGGTCAGCTGTGGAGAAAAGGGAAATTCATCTCAATAACAGACCTAGAAGAAGCCCTCCAAATCCACCCAATACCAGTCTTCCTGTACCTGCGATTGAAGGGCACCTTATCCAGGAAAGAATGGAAGGCCACCACACAGAGAGAACTAACGCCTTTTGAGAAGATCCTAGACACAACTACCTCCTCCAAAAGCCTCATAGCGCGAATGTACAGAGCTTTAATTACCAAAGACGACACACCGAGCTGCCGTCTCGAAGCAAGATGGGAACGAGACTTCGCCAGAGAGTTCGATCAAAAAGCCTGGGAAAAAATTTGTGAGACACCATCCAAAACATCAATCGCAGCCCAGTTCAAATTGCACGCTATAAAACTGCTTCACAGATGGCAGTACGATCCATACAGACTGTCTAAGATGTTCCAGACCTAAAGTCCAAGATGTTGGCGACAATGTGGTATGAATGCCGACTACTGGCACATGTGGTGGGCCTGCCCCAAAGTGCGCATTTACTGGCAGGAGGTCCTGGGATGGATCAAACAACTGGACGGCATAGAGAGGGAATTGACACCCCTCCTGATCCTCTTTGGCCTCGAGGAAGAAGACGACAATATGATCAGGGTAAAAGGTCTGATTTCCACTCTGTTACTCGCGGCAAGAGCTGCTCTAGTGATAAAATGGGAAGCCCCACGCCTACCGGATAAGAAGGACTGGATACAAACAGCCACAAACATCTACACAATGGAAAAAATAACGGCTATATTACATGACAAAGCCGCCGTTCAACCACTGATGACTCTACACAGCAAGGATCTTAACGGTTAACTTACGCCCCACTGGCGGAAAGCAAGACGACCCACGGCCTATAACCCTTGCCCGTCACAGTACGTATTGGAGATCCGTGACCTAAGGACGGTTGAAGAGGAACACCATGCAGCCTACGTCGATTCAAAGTAGCATTGCCTTGAAAGGAGGAGACTTGATAACCGGGAGGGAGGGAGGGGTGGGGGGGGCAGGGCTTTCATTTTCTCTCCTCATTGGAATGATGAACTCTAATGTTGTTAGATTTTGTTAAGGGGGACTTGAACTCTGACGCGAACTAATTCTCAGTGTGTAATATGTACCCACCTGTATGTTCAATCCAATGTCAAAATTAATAAAACTTAAGTGTTTAAAAAAAAAAAAATCTGTTTGGTACCTCTCCCTCACAGTCGATCCATCTTCTTTTGGTTTATCGCCCTCCACGGATTCATTCCCTTTTCCCTTTTTCTACAGTCATTCCTGGAACTGGCAGCCTCTCTGCAGCTGAGTTACTCTAACCTTATTTTTCTGGGTGACTTTAACATTACTTTAACATTAGAGCCAATCTACCACTAACCTCTGCTTTTGAGCAGTTCCTCGATAGTTTGTTGGATCTTGGGTTTAATCAAATCATAACTGAACCCACCCATCAGTTAGGCAGCATCCTGGATCTTGTCTTCTCAACTATCCCAGGTGTAGTGGTTTCTGCAGTTATGCCACTTATTTGGAAAGATCATTTCTTAGTTTCATGCACGGTCCCTCTTACGACTCGGGTGCTACCTCCAGTTAGGCGCACGGTTCTTGGGAGGAATTGGCGTAGTGTGAGTATGCCTCTTGTTGCTTCTACTATTATAGCAAATTGTGGTGCTGAGAGCACAGTGGAACTATCCACTCTGTCCCGTTCATTGCTGTATGCCACTGACCTACTTGCTCCATTGGAGCCTGCAAAGGTTCATGGTCGTCCTTCCCAACCTTATTCGTCTGATGAACTGAGAGCTGGAAAGCTTGGTGTTATCCAAGCTGAGCGCAAATGGCATTTATCATATAACCGTACTGACAAAGATATATTTTCTTTTCAATCTAGAAAATATCATCGCCTGATTAAGACTACGAAACAACTTAATCAGTCTAAGGAGTTCTTTTCGGTTGTGAAATCCTTTTCATCTACTGCACGTTTTCTTCCAACAGCTCTGCCATCCCAGTCTCACTGTGATGCAATGGCAGATTTCTTTCAATCTAAAATCACTAACATTCGTGACAGTATTAAGTCCTCTCAGTCCATGACGTGGTTAGGTGGGACTCTTTTCCAGTGTTCACCAATGAGGCAGTTTTGTCTGCCATTTCACGTATTAAGTCAGCAACTCCATTGGACCCTGTTCCTCTCTCTGTTTTGCAGGATCTTTTGCATAGGATCATTCCATTGGTAACTCAGGCATGAACCTTTCTTGCAGTCGTGGGTTCATTCCACCTGAATTAAAACAAGCCACTGTAGTCGCTTTACTTAAAAAGTCAACTTTGGATGACTCTATCTTTTCTAATTTTCGTCCTATTTCTTTACTTCCATTTTTCATGAAGCTTCTTGAGGCTCTGATGTCCCCTCTTCTTTCCTCTTTCCTGGAGACTTCCGCAATTTTTTACCCTTTTCAGTTGGCTTCTGGCCAGGTAGGGGGAGTGTTTTAGTCTCTGTTATGGATGACCTCGTCAGGTTTGCTGACAGTGGTGGAGTGGGAGCCCCGATTTTACTTCACCTGTCAGCGGTTTTCGATACAGTTGATCATATTCTCCTCCTCACCAGGCTGGCGGCCTTAGGTATCTCGGGCCCTGTGGTGGCTTGGTTTAACACCTTCCTGACGGGTCAGGGTCAGTCTGTTTCTCTTCCTCCTTTTCAGTCTTCTGTTCATTCTCTATTTTGTGGGGTCCCCCAAAACTCTGCCTTGTCCCCGATGTTATTTAACATCTACATTTGTTCCCTTGTTAAACAGGATATCTTATTATGCCTCCTTTATTGTATATATTGGCCTAAGCCAAGTCGCTCTGCGAAGAAATCCACGTCGCAAGGTTCCGACCTTAGATCGACCTAGCCGCCATTTTGGGAACACATCGCCATTTTGATTCCTGTCTCACAGTCTCTCTATATTATAAAATGGTGGACAGTGTTCTCCTGCTCGTAACCTTAGCCGTCCTGACCTTTATAGAGGTTAATGCCTAAACTGCCTGTAGGCTAAATGTTTGTGTCGTGTAATAAGACCATGTCCCATGTTTGACCTGAAGATCAAAGGATTACTCGCGCCATCAAGTACGATCCGCAGGCATACATTGAATTCAATGTTGTATAAATACTGAATGTGAGCACTTGTTGAACTACATTGTATAAAACATGTACTAAGGATTAATGTCAAATTCTAAGATACACTGTTGCCATTGTGACTTGTTGTTTTATAAACTAGACGTAATCCACATGCATATAGTTGGACTAACTAGAGGTGAACTCGGCACGAACCCTAGACCGAGAATAATTAACTTGCAGAGGGGCTGGACATTGCGATTGGGAATTGTATAAAAGATGTGAATATGTAGACGTCCAGTACCTCTCACTTCTCACACCGAAAGGGCTGGTATTCGTTGTGATATACTGAGGGCCAGATAGCTATCTGATACTTTGTTCCTTTGTAAACTGAACAGTTTTAGAATAAAGATTTTTGAATCTTTATAAGCCTGTGTTTGGTGTATTTCCTTCTGGTGGTACTCAGCCTCGATATTTCTCTTTTGCTTTTACAGATGGCGCCAGAATAGGGACCCTCAAGATTGATGCCAGCTCGTTGTCCGTGCAGTCAGTTGGGTCACTCCCTCAGCTCAAGTTCCCAGACCCAGGGCTAGTAAAGGGATTGTCCCAAGAAGAAACTAAACCTGTGATATTGAAAGAGGTTATCCTGGTCTGTGTCTTTGTCTCCAGTGCCAAGGGTTAGTCGACTATCCGAGGTCTTGGCAAGGACTGCTCGGTTGAAACAGTGACTCCCAGACATGAGAATGGATTTAACGGACAATGAACCTGGACTTATTATGGATGACCTAAAGACAAGTTTAGAGTTGGATAATGAGGGAGTGGCGAATCAGATTGAACATTTGGGTTTATCAGGGGAAGTGTTAACTGGAAGTAAAACTGGAAGCACGGTTTGTCATCAATCCTGACCATGTCTATGCAGTCCCAAACAAAGAGCATGGAGAAACTTATTTCAGAGCCTCTTTCACAGTCTCCCTTGGGATATGAAGGGATGGATGATGATCCAACTAATCCCGGGAGATGTCAACACATTAGGGAGAGTATTACTTGTGATCTTAACCAGTATAAAAACGTTATGAAATTTTGTTTATGGGTTGAATCCTTGAATAAGGTTGTAACACTGGTCAATTTGGAAATCACTGAACTTCAGGTTAAAGAGGCATGTCCAGCCTCTGGTTTAGTGTTATTGTCAGTACCTGCAGACCCTCTTTTTGATATTGTACCACCTCCCCAGAAATCTGCTGGTTCTGCGGCCAATATACACAGACCAGTTAACTCTCTCAATATGAGGGACAATTGCATTAGAAAGTCCCGAATGAGGGAGATAGCTGACATTAACCAAAGAGGTTTTATTATAGTTCAGAGACATTTTAGACTAACTAATGCAGACAAGCCTCGGAACAATGAGCCTAGAGAGGCGCTCAGGAACAAAGTTTTGGCCTTGTTACCTTTGAGAGTAGGTTTAGGCTATATTAGAGTTCTGGACCTGAGAGTCCTACAGAGGGTTCAAATCAATGACTGGTCCTCTGTGAGCAATACTAATTGCATTGTGATAGGCTGCGGACAGAGTAATCGCCCGCTATTTCTGAGCCTGTATAAGAAACTGAGTAATGCATCACCCATTTCTAACATGAGAATTGTACTGGGTCTGTATTAGTTTGATTAATCCATCCATGCCTAGGAGAGCTACTTTTTTTATTATGATTCATTTTATTTAATTTTGATTTATGGAAGCTGCTGTTGTTGTTACCTCTCTGGCCTTAGCTCTGTTGTTGTGTGTAATTTTAATGTATAGATTTGTTACTTATATTTATGTATGTTTTCTTGTATGAGAGTGCACTGATGCCTCTGGGTTTTTCGTACTATACAAAAAAACTAAACTAAACTGAAAATACACAACTATTTGTTTTATTTCAAAAACACAGCATAAAACATACACAAGTACATGTATTTATTGTATAGTGTGCCCCTCTAGCTAGAATCCATATTTATCTTCTGTTCAGTGATCCCTGATCCTCACCATTCCTCTGATCGTGTCAGGAGGGGATGCTGCTTCACAAGCACTGTTCTTAAGGTAGACGTTTTTGAACACTGGCAGCACAAGCTCTTGTTTCTGCTCCCCCCAGGAGATAAAACAATGTGAAAGCTTAGGCCATACTTAATAAGTGCTTATGCTGTACAATATTTCCAGGGTGAACCCATAGACCTAGGGCCATGTAAGACGATATAGCAATACTTAGAGATTGATGGGGATGCATATTTTACTCAAACATCAATAATCAAACTGACTCAGTAAGTTGGCAAAACTTGATGCTGTTTTATTTCCAATTATCTAAAACAGGGAGTTACAACGGACATCAACGGACGTTCTCTCGATTTCTCTCAGCGCATATTATAAAAGAACACAACTTTTATTGTTAAAACACGTCATCAATGACGTCACACTACGTAGCAAACTACAAAACCTACTTGGGGAAGTGATAGGCTTTCAGGGAACATCTAAGTATACGTTCCAAACTGGCGGGGGAAGTGATTGGGTCTCTAGTGTCAGGTGGCCAACTAAGCCCAGCCCAGGTGCAAGTCATCTTCCGTGTCACACTAATACTCAAAACTTGATTGGTTATACAATCTATAGGGCACTTTGATACATGGCCCTCTACAATTGGTTTGGCACTCTTGTACCCTTCTGAAATATTCCACACGCTAGCAGCACGCAGGCTACCACTCGAGGTGCAGGGAGGGTCGGCGTGATCATGCTTCACCTCCCAATTAGCCCAACATCTGTCATCACTCTTGCAGTCTGCCAGTCAATTAAGGCTTTGAACTTGGCCTTGCAGAAGCTCCCTGTGCCTGAGAATAAAAGTGGGTATCTTCTGGGTTTTGGTGTAGCTTGAGCCAATGTCTATTTTGATCTGACCATGTGACTTGGAGGCTGCATTTTCAAGCTCTTTATTACATTCAATATTAATAAAAGATGAACTCTTGGCGCGTTCAGTGTTTTTCCATTCCACCTCAAACAGAAGTGTGTTTCTTTCTCACATTCATGTAACTACTGGATGGACAACCAGGCTCACAGTGGCCTCGACTTCTTGGTGCTGGGCCAGACGAGCCTTTCTTCAATTCTCCTTCGCCGTTAGTTATTTTCCAACTGCGCCAAACTGAAAAACCCTTTGCAATCACAGGGTTTCAAGCCTTGCTTAAAGTGCATCATAGAATATCCAGGTTCTATACATTCCTATGTATAATACATTGGTGTATCGCCACAACTTTTCACTACGTAGCCAGCCTTAAGATCACTTTGTCTACTTGTGTTACTGAATCTGTACAAGTGTAAACTGATTTTGTATTTTCTTCAGCTTTTCTGTAGCATCAGCATCTTCATCTCGAGCCCAAAATGTCTTCATCTTTACCTCCTCCTCTTCGGATCCTATAGAATGTCTTTGTTCTTTTACCTCGTGCATCTTTTCTGCGTGTGTCAGCTCTGCTTCGCATGACATCACCAGTCTTCTTTTTCACTCATTTTCACACTTAATCTAGGACTTTGTTCAGAAGACCATTTTTTCTTTGTGAATGCATACAGGGTTTTCTCAATGGATACCTTGTTTCCAGGAATCTCTGCGGTACAGGCAACCTCAATGGTACTGCACATGTCTCAATTTCTGGCTCCCAACATATCGGCAACATGGGGGCAGAGCTTTCAATGGGGGGTACTTGAGTCCTCCTCTACAAGGGGTCCAGCTCCGGACAACACCGGTACAAATTAAGCACTGCCTCCATCATTAGAAGTGTACCATGTTCATACATGACACATTCTTATTAAGGCAGCACCTAATTATGGGCGCAAATCTTTGACCAGCTTAAAGCAATTCTCTTTTTAGGCAGTGAATACAGTCATGGCCTGGCTACATTTCGTTGCACAGTGGAGATTGTGTATAGTAACACAATTCTACAAGCTATGTTTGTACTCCCATCTGTAATTACTATTTGTGTATTGTACTGATGGTGGCAACCCACCTAGTTTTCCTGAAAACAATATTTTTCCCTCATGTAATGGGAGTTTCTTGTAAGCGGGGATGGGTGGGGGAGGGGCGGGCAATTGACTGCTACCAACAGCAGTATGGGTACGGCCCAGTTTCTAATTATGCCTGTTGTCTGAAAATGAATTCCCAAAGCTCCACACTAATTTTCAGACATTTTCATATAATTCACCAATTGTTTAAGAAAAAAAATCACCCGGATACCGACCTGTTCTGCAGGATGTTCAAATACTTCTTTTTTATGACGAAACTACGCCTTGCAGTTTGCTTTCTTTCTGCTAAAAAATTTCCTAAAAATTCAAAGGAACTTGCCGAGTGGAGATTAATATGTTGCTATCTGATGTGGTTTCTTGAGGAGAAGTCTTTCGAATGTGAAATGGAACAAAATGTTCTGCTTGCCTGTGTCTACAGCTGGCTCTCTGCAAGACAAGCTTGATTCCGAATACGCAATATTTCTAATTGCATGTTACTTGGGAACATCAAAGCGTGTGTCAGCCCTGTAAAATAAATCTGGACATGATTGCAGAAGTCAAAGAAAAGGGATGGTGTTTTGTTTTTTTCAGCACTTTCAGAGTGACACAGGGCAGATTGTATCAGCCTATTACCATGGAGTCGTTCTATTTGCATCCACTGAAATAAATTCTAGCTACGTTTTCTGCTAATTTAGCTCAGTGGTGAAAGATCAAATAGTAAATACAAATAGACTCAAGCATTTGCCGGGTCCTGCAGCGTAAGTGCCTGACGTATTTTAGTTCTCCTCATACAGGACTCAAAGTTAGAGCCATGCCCTATCCCCATCACAAGGGGCGCTGGCATATTTCTCATATTTATAAAGCGTACAGGCGGAGGCCGCGGCAGAGGTGCAGCGCAGGCGCAGTGCAGTGGGCCCAACGATCAATACGAAGCCTCTGGATGTTGGGATGGACAACAACAAAAAACACGCTTTTTTTATATCGCGCTTCATGTCCAGAATCTAACCATGAAACGTGTTTCTAACCCGTGCTGCTTCGCATTGTCTTGTTTCCAAGACAACTACGTTGCCTCTGAGCTACTCTCCCAGCCTGACAAAGTAACACCTGGAACTGCAAATTGAAGAGTTACGCTAGCAGCAGTCTTTGTCCTAACTTCGTATCACCCGGAGGCGCAAACTCCTTGAATACACATTTACCCACACACTTTCTTGGCCTCCTAGAAAAATAACCCCCTCAAAAATAGCCATGCGTTGTTCTCTGCTGAACTGGCTGCCCGGAACACGTTGTTATCCTCTTGAAGAGAGGAGGAGAAACGTCAAAGCCCCTAACAAGGACCTCAGAAAATGCATAAGAAATACATTTACAAACGAAAATAATTCCATTAATCTCTTCCTTAGAATATGCCAAACTAAATGTATACTGTTTTCAAATATTTCAAAACCTTGACAAAATGTTCTCACTCTGTTAGCAGCAAAACAATGTAACCCAAGGCCTCGCCAATGTGCGCGTTTTCCCTCCAATGTAAGCTTGCATGAAAGGATAAAAGAAATGTGCAGGTCAGGGAGCTCCATTCAAAACTAATGAGAGCTGATACCCACCGGTCGCTTTCAAACAAGCATCTGTTTCTAAAATACACATGAACCGAATTATAAAGAAGTTACCAGAAGTTACCTTGAGTTACTCATCGGAAGCAACTATTCTACTCACAAAGAGGTCACCAGCAGTAACTCCGATTTACTCCTGACTAACTATTCTTTTACTAGGAATAAATCAGCAATAAATCATAGTTACTCCTGGTTACTTCTTTGTGAATTTAACAACCTACCTCCAGAGGGAAGTCGAGTGTCGGCCAGAGTTACTACCGGAAACCTCTTTGCGAAACAATCCATGAAAAAACATATCATCTGTATAGTCTACAAACCAATTGGTCTATAGTATTCTCAGAGCAGTTCCACAATCTCCCCACTAGCCATCATCATAGAGGGGTAAGGAAATCTTTAAACGAACAACCACAAACGCAGGCCCATAGAAAACTAAATGGTAAATATTAGCCCTCCCATCTCTCCGCACCATATCACCCCCTCTTCCCAATCCTCAAGCACCACAGGGTGCAAACACAGCGAGGAGATGCCTAGAAACCTCACAGATAGCAGAATCAAAAAGGAAGCAAAGCAAAGGAGAGAATTCGAAGCAGCCCTCACTACCCCCTCTTACCAGGCATCGCACGACTCTACAGACATCCCACTAACTCATATCAAGAGAATATTGACAGCCTTTATCTCTAGATACCTCTGCAAGCACCCATCTGAACCGCCTCACTATGACCTAACATTGGTCAGAGAAACAGGACTCACCAAGGACCAATCATCCTTGCCTTCATTTAAACCAATAAAAGAGGACCCACAAGAAACCCTACCTTTTACTCCATTAATCACTAGACAGCCTGCATCATTCACCACAACGACGCAGCAGGGACTGAGAGATATGCCAGACCTCAAGAAGAGCCTGCTGACCATTTTTGAATCTGAAATCCTTAACATAGAGCCATTGGAAATTAAGGAAAGTGGCCTTAGAAAACCCAAAGGCACTGGTGCAAGTAGCCAAACCCACCCAGAAATGACATGCACAAGATGCCTTGTTATAAATGCACATTCTGTCTCTAAGCACTCCTCTGACATTTTTGACCTATTAGCAGACCAGATAGACCTACTCTTCATCACAGAAACCTGGCTCTCAGATGATCAGTCCATAGTTATCCATAAGAGTATCCCATGAAGCTTCAAGATGATTGGTGCTAATTGCAAGAATGAAAGGAGGCCTAATAACTCTGGTGCTCCTTCATAGTCTCACCATCCTCCATTGACATCATCCAAGTCTGCAAATCACTCGCTCTCACCTGCTCCATCTCTCCAACAGTTATACTAAGCTTCCTCTTAATCTGCAGACCACCCCCTACAGCCCACACTTTGCTGACAAACTCATGGATGCTGCTACCATCCTCTCTGTAGATTTCCAACTACTATACTTGGAGATTTCAACATCTGGCTTGAAAGTGAAGACAACACGATTACAATTTCACTTGGAACAATCCTTGCATTATTGCACCTCAAAATAGTAAAGAAATGTCAAAATCACTCCAGGTTCCTTATAACTTCATTGAAGTCTAAATTTTTTGTCATGGTCAGGGTCGTATCGCTAAATCAGAAGTGCAGCTGATTACCCGCTGGTCAATGAGACTATTTCCTTCTTGGTATTGACAACCTTACATTTCTTAATCATTTCCATTTCTGATGCTTTTTGTATGTAGATTTTTCATTTTTATATTCTCAAATGAACATTTATAGTATGGAGTGTTAGTTCAAAAAATTTCTACAACACATCTTGTGTAACACTAACTTGCATCAGCCAGCTTAATAAAGTTACCAAAATGGCAAAAGTGCATTACTCTAGGTCTCAGACTGCACATCAATCTAAAACATCGGAAACATATTCTCCTAATATCTATCATGTGCTACAGTGCATCACATATAGGTGCACCAAATGCCATTGTGCATTCTAAACTGTCTCTGCTATATAACATTCATCCTGAATTACAACATCTATGTGCACAAAATGTACACAATACCTGTGCCAATATCCTATGTTGAATCATATTTTGCTAAAGTCTACTGTTAGCTTCCAAACCATGTATGTACCCGTTCACCGTGCATATGCATATACACATTTTCTGTCAAATCTGATGCATCCATCCGGGCCCTGCACATTAGTGTTGTGAAAAACTGCATATATGTTTAACAAAGGTCTCCTAAACCATATGTTCATTCACTGTGCATGTGCAAACCTCTCGTCTTACCGCATCTCTTGCAGAACATTAAATGCCTCATGGAAACCACCAAACGTTTACTTGACACTCTCTCGGACACAATCATGTTTGAGCATTAATTCCGTTTGGTTATTGTCGTGATAATCAACATCAAAAGAGGACTGTGCTTGGTTCGGCCCAGTGCCGATGTTAGTATGCATGGTGGCCATCTTACAACAAATATGGCAGTATATGCATTCATATTATTAAAGCACCTGTGACGGTAAAGTGATTAAATATAAATGACAACCCTTCATAACATTAGATTAAATAACATGTTTATGGATTAGATTAATTTCACATTAAAACCACACTTTCATCGATTTGTGTTGCATAGATTGCTTAAATTCTGTTACCATTCTCCTCAGAAAATGTGTTACTGATACCCAACATATATCACAAATGGACAATCTTATCAAGAAATCTGGAAATCAAAACTCTCTTCCAAAAAGCAGTCAAGTAACCACTCTTCATTCATCCCTGACGGGAACATGGTCTTCAATTTGAAAATCAAAAATCTTCCCTCTGTACTAGTCTTTTTTCACGGTCTCCACCTCGTGAATGCTTTGGTAAAACTTCTATGATTTTGGATTTCAACTGTTTTACATGATGGCCCATTTCTACAAAACCTTGCAACTGGTGACTTTAAAATGTGGGTTTTTATATCACATTGGTGCTCTCCAACACGTTATTTGTTGCTTGAGTAGTTTCATGAATGTATAGTTTGCCACACAGGCATTTTAAACTGTATATAGTGTATTTTCTTTAAAAAAGTAGCATAAATCCTCCCAAAATCTTTTCTCTAGTCTAAGGACGGTTTACATAAAAGATTCTCGACATCAAGGATCACCTCAACAATAAAGTAGGCTCCCACCCACACGCTAATAATGAGATCCCTTCAACACCTTCTACTACCTCCTGACTCATGCAAACCATCAGGATCTCTGGAGGATCCATGCCCCCCAATCTTTAAAAAACAATCATGAAATCTCCAGATTTCGTGTTCATACTCCTGGAATAGTCCCAGCCCACTTGAAATCTGCATAGTTCAGACCTTTGCTTAAAAAGCCTTGAGCTGACCCATATAACCCAGTTGGCTATCGCCCCATCTCAAACCAGCCTTTCATCTGGAAACTTTTAGAAAAAAAAAATCTATCATTAATTGTCAGTTTTCATTGAAGCAAACCAACTCCTGAATGAAGCATAGAATGGATTTAGACTTTTATTAGTAAATAATTGGCTTTGTGCTCCATATGGGATCCACATAAAAACTCAGATGAAAACTCAGAGAGTGGACTCATCCTGCTAGACATCTCAGCTGCTTTTGATACCATCAGTCACACAATCCTCCTAAAAGACTGGAAGATATTGGCATTAAAGAAACAGCTCTACACTGGACCACCTCCATCCTCACAGGTAAAACAGAAGCCACAATCTTGGCCCCTACAATTCCTTTCCTTGTCCACTTACCTGCAGAGTACCCCAAGGAGCCATACTCTCATCTCTACATTTCAACATCTACATCTACATAACATCCCTACTAGACATCATCAATACATCTGGCACTTTCTGCTACAACTACGTATATGACAAATAAATAATATACATATCTGTGAGCCACCCCTCAGCAAATGCCCCAGACATGAAAAGCAGCTTTGTACAGGTGGACACACGGATGACAGCAAACATATTTAAACCCTCAACTCAAACCTAGCAAAACAGAACTGATGCTTTTTAATCCTACAAGTTCTAACTCCACCCCAATCCCTTGGCCAGACAAGATGGGCCCTTGCCAAAACCCGTCAACCTCAGTGAGGAATCTTGGAACAACAATGGGGTCATGCTCACTCTTGACCAACAGGTTGAAGCTATTGTCAGAAGCTGTATCTCCCAGCTGTGCATGCTACACCACATCTTAGCTTACTTATCATTCACCCACAGGGCCATGCCTATCATTTCTCTAATACTATGCAAATAAGACTATGCAAACAGTTTCTATCTCAGACTCCTTGATCACCTGATGATGAAACTTGGATGAGCCCAAAATGCAGCAGCAATGCAACTTCTCAGAATTAAATCATGTGAACATATCACACCAGCATTAGATATTCTTCACTGGCAACCCATAAAAAAGGGTTACTATCAAAACCTTGTGCATCTCACATTGTTCATACCATGGAGGGGTGCATTCCTCCTTTAGAAGCAAGTTTCAACACTACCCTCCGTCCAGAACACTTAGGTCCAGTAATGCTGCACAGTCCCAACTTCATCAAGAAATGGAAAGGAGTATTCTCTTTTTCAGTTCTGGCCACGGAACTGTGGAACGCCTTACCCAAACCTCTCTGCCTGGAAGTGAGCCACCTGACTTTCAGGAAAAAGTCAAGAATTGGCTTTTCAACCAACCACTTTGAAAGAAATGAAAATTAAAAGCAAAGGACTGAAAACAATGCACCAGAAACTTGGGCTAATTTACGACACGTAATTTATGAAACTCTTAGCACTACCATCTGTAGAAAGCCAATTTGATTCGTTGAACCTCAGCTGCATCACTCTGGTCCACACCGCAATCTCGGTGAAATCTGTAACCAAGAACCAGGAGGGGACAACACCCCCACTCCCCTTTCTCCATCACCATCATCCATCAACTAACTCTTCACTACTAAAATCGGGCACCTTTACAAGTCCTACATTCATTCAGAAAACCTCCAGGTCTAGTGAACTTTACATATTCAGACACTATCCATATTCTATCAAAAAACATGCTGCCAATTTTTGCTCTCCACGATGCAGGGGCTGCCCATATGGTTAACCTGCCCGCCCTATACCAACCGCACATTTTCATATCAGCACACAGTTAATGGGTACTTCCGACCGGCATCCATCAGGACCAAAGATTTTTGTATCTGTCTTCCAGCTATTCGACTAACAGGCCCTGCCCTTATTTCTCACAGAGCCATGTGCAGTGAGGCAGCAATATTGCAGAAGGGCCTGATATAAGACCACTTTACATTACACTACATAAAAAACTGGCATCCCTGGAATACATTGGATATTTGCACTGAATCAACCGCACAGTCATGTACAAACTCCTGGATACAGGACTCAGTGAAATCATTTTATGCCTCTTCCTCACTAGACATGGATCAACTCTGCCAAGCATTTTAGACCAATCTCTTAGCTGGAGAGGCTCTGTGGAATGACCTTCTTATCATCTTCAGAAATGAAGAAAATCATTTGTTTTATAGGGACACACTGAAGACTTTCCTGCTCAAAAAGGCTTTTGTGTCCTGTACATTCATCTCCTATCCTTACCGAAATCTTCATATTACCTATGAAGGTAGAAGGGCCGAAGATGAACTTTTTGCATGTGTATAACATTTTCGTTGTAGCACTTGCACTTTTGCTTTGTGTTATACTTCTATATACATGAGTTTGCTCCTAGCACGATCACTACTTCTCGTACCCTCATCACTTAAGCAATGTATGATGTCTGAAGGCTGATACTGATCAGGACCTCTTTTCCCTCCCGTTTCTCCACTGTTTCCCTTAATTTCTATCCCTCTCCTTTAGAGTGCTACAAAGTGACTGTGTTAGCAGTGGGCACCTTATAAATCACCAATAAACAACAGAAACAAATAAAGAGTAGGGAAAGCTCAATCACGACCCCACCCATGTGCCCACAATGCAGCTAATATACTCTAAGATAAGTGCAGATTTCCACCGGCACACTCGACTGCACCAACACTCATGAGAACAAGTGAAGAGACACTCATCTCCAAGGGAGAGTAGCAGCATGCAAGTACTGCACTGTTGAACCTTGTTTCTACTTTTGATACAACAATGGGTAGGGAATGAAGGGCTAAAATACCTCTTTATGATCATTCTTTAATTTTAGAAGCTAGAAGATTCCAACTGGTTTTCAGTCATTGTTACTCTTCTTTTAATGGAGAGCGGAGCAGGGCATCATGGTCCAGCTTGCGGGTCACCAGGACCCACTGCTTTCTATACTCCTAAATTTCCATTATAGGCCTCTTATGGCTGGGTTTGAACAGTATTATGGGCAGGTCTTCCCATCCTATGCTGAAGAGACCTTACTTCTGAATAAAATCAGGAGGGGTTGAGCCATGAACAGGATGAGGAGGAATAGATTGATTCCACAACATGCTTGAACGGTATCCAAGAATGGATAATACAAAATTAATTAGTCATTAATGAGTCCAAAAATAGATATGGACATCCTTGGTCAGGACACAGACTCATGCCCCTTCATAATTGCTGGATGGTAAGTCTATTTACTGTGTATATTTCACTGCAGTCATTTTTTACCACCAACATTTTACTGAATATTTTACCGCAAAGTGCAAGGGGGTGTTGGCTAGGACAATATAGGGTATGGTTGGATTGAGGGTGGGTGGGGGAGAGGGTGGTGGGGTGGTGGTATTGGGGGAAAAGGAGGGGTGCTGAGGGTCTCTACTGCATTTTACAATAATAACGACAATAAAAAGTCAGCATAAAAAACATGGTGAAAAATTGTGAAGTGAAAACATACAAACATCTGGCTAGTTGCAACATATATTGAAAGTCATTATTGTTAAGTTTGCTTCCGATAAGAAGACAAATGCAGGTTTAAAATTAGATTGCACTGTATAAAGATAAGATAAAATGGTTCAAATACATCTGCAAGTATAGGTGAGCAAAACTTTCACTCGCAAAGCGAAAAGGGCAGAATTTGCAATGGAATCTGCTTCTCCCCATTCAGAAAAATCAGCATTACGGTTCAGCAGCCACTAAAACTTCACCCGTTTTTTGTATTTTCATGCAGAGCGTGGTGTTTTGTTCCCATGTTATTTTTGTGTTGTCCATCGAGAAACTTGACACAGGGCTTTTTATAGGAACAGGGGTGAAGCTGTTTCGACGAGACTTTTCAATCTATGAAAGTCTTGTCGAAACAGGCTCACCCCTGTTCCTCCAAAACTATCAAGGACCACATCGACTCCCTGGCACCTGCCCTGGCTGATTTCTGCAATCACTCCTTCGCCACTGGAGTCTTCCCATCCCCCCTGAAGCATTCCCTTGTGCACCCTCTTCTTAAGAAACCCTCTGCCGACCCCTCCTGCCCGGCCAACTATCGCCCAATCTCCATCACTCCCTTGCTGGGCAAGCTCTTGGAGAAATTGGATGGGACTGTATCCCCACAGTCCCATTACCAGCACTTGACACCTGATGTCTGCACTTACCCTTGCACTTGACACCTGCTGGCCGTACTTTTATTTATTCTTTATTTTGTTTTTCTTCTTATCCCATGTACTGCACTGTCCTCTCCCCCTTCCTCCCCGCACTTCTCCCCCCTCCCCTTCCCATGCACTTGCACGATCTGAATACAACCTGGCCTAGTAGGATCGTTGTCTGTCCTCCCTTTGTTCCCCTCCCTTGCCTCGTCGTGCCTTGAAACACTTGTGTATAGGCGCGTTATAAATGCCATATCATATCATATCATAGATCTGTGTTAGTTTTGCGCAGCAATACGAGAACATTTGTGCAGGTTTTTCCGAACTGTGCTAGTTTCGCACAGTGGCACGAGAAACTTTGTGCATTTTTTCGATTTGTGATAGGTTCGCGCAGCGTCACAAGAAACTTTATGCAGTTCTTTTTCGAGTCATGGTAGTTTCTTGCAGCGGCATGAGAAACTTTGCATGGTTTTTAGCGATCCATGCTAGTTTCACAATGCGACACCCAAAACTTTGCACTTTTGCTTCAAACCGTGGTAGGTTAGGAAGTGGCATGATTAACTTCACATATCTTTTTGTTCAATTCGTGGTTGGTTTATGCAGCAGCATGAGAAACTTTGCGCGGCTCAATTCGATTCGTGAGATGGCATGAGAAACTTTGCACCACTCTTTTCGATACACAGAGGTGGTAGAAGGGTGGATTGCATGGACACGGATCGAAATTTTGCAGATTTCGCATCCATGGTTTGAGGAATGGAATTTCACAATTTCACCCAACCCTATCCGCAATTATTATAATAATGTTAAAAAGGCAAAAAGATACTTAAATGACACCTCAAGCAAGTCTTCTTACGGGACACTAGTCTTGCTATTGGCAATATGCACTAGTCAGAAAAGCTGTTAAAAGTCCAGAATGTGGGCAGCAACGAGGTCTCACCTGGACATCCTGAACAAAGCTTGTCTTGGGTATGACAGTGTACTCCACCCAAATAAAGGGGATTCCCTGGATTACAAAAACTTAAGGGCAGGTCGACAACGTGTGATCCGAGTGGTTTTAACAATAGTCTTCAGAGTTCGTTCACTTATGTCGGTTTAAATAGGGAGGAAAAACATAAAATGCAATAACTCTACTTCCAGGGTGGGGCAGAAGGGACACCACCTTTCTGAGGGTTTCCAAGACCATAGAGATTCGACTGCTCTGAGAGGCGGGCCGTTGAAATGAGTTCTGGTTACCAGATTCCTTTCGGCCGATTAGCAAATATTCTTTAATCAAGTCTGAAGAAATGATTATGTGATTCCAGTTAGCGAGTTCTTCTTTTTCACTTAGTTCTTGCTGGTTTTGGATGAAAGACAGCAATCCAGTTTTTAATACAGTTGCTCCCTTAGATCCACCCTGGCTGGTGCTGTGAAGGCATGTGCAGCATTTGCCTTTTCCAGATATACTTTAATGTGATCTAGCAAGGGAATTGCATTGGACTCGGTTTTGGCCGTTAATGATGACATCATTTGATGAGTTAGTTGGGCTTTTGGGTTACTCCACAGACAAAGTCAGTGGAAAAACGTTTAAAGGGTCAGATGGTCAGATAAGTAATTGAGGCCCAATTCACGGTGCATCGCGTAATTGGGAGCCAATCGTGACGTAACACCTTCTTGATGAAGTTGTTTCCTGCCAGTTGGAGGTGTTCAGTGTTCGAGTAGCCCCAAAGAGATTTGCCATATTTAACAACTGCGGCTGCTCCAGAATTATATATAATACTTCCAAAATAATACTCAGGTGTAGGTTTTTTTAACTAAATCTATCTACCCCCAACACTTGATTGAAACAGAGGGTTTGCCCAAAAATGTGGTATACACCAGTTAGTTTTGTGGCCAAACGAATACCTACATAGTCATATTCTTGGGCTTGAGAAATTACAATATTCCCCCTGTACCTGGATGGAAACTGAATTTTTCTTGATCCAGGTTGGCAAACTATCAAAGCTGATTTCCCTGCATTGACCCACAAGCCCCACTCAGACATAAAGGGCCTCATTACGAGCTGGGTGGTAAGGGATTACCGGCACCGGTAAGGGCACCAGTGCCGGTAATCCCTTACCACCCTACTACGAGTTCCCTTTACGGGTCCTCCCTTAATGCCTGGTTTTTCCAGGCATTAAGGACGGGACCCGCAAAGGGACTCTGGAGCTAATAACGGTACCGCAATTTGCGGTACCGTTATTAGCGCCTTCCCCATTCCCATTGCGCCCTATGGGGGCTCAAATGGGAATGGGGAATGGCCCTGGTGAATGGGGAATTACCGGTCCCGCCAACCTTGGAATGGACCGGTAATTGCTCCATTCACCAGGGCGGAGTCGGAACGAGTTTGGAGGCAGCCATGGCACTAATAGCGCCATGGCTACCTCCAACCTCGTAATGCGGCCCAAAGTCTGCACACGCCGAGATTTGAGACTGTGGCATATGGGCAGTATGCGCTGCTAGTATTGGCATGTACTGTACATTGTGTGTTGTTTTTAAATGAAAGTCACATGCTTCTGTTAAAAAATACAGCCTCATTCCGAGTTTGGAGGTAACCACACCGCTATTTGCGGCATGGTTGCCTCCAAAATCGCTCCGACTCCGGCCTGGTGAATGGAGTAATTACCGGTCCATTCCGAGTTCGCCGGGACCGGTAATTCCCCATTCACCAGGGCCATTCCCCATTCCCATTTGAGCCCCCATAGGGTTATTGACCCCGGTGTCCCTTTGCGGGTCCCGTCCTTAACGCCTGCTAAAAGCAGGCCTTAAAGAAGGACCCGCAAAGGGAACTCGTAGTAGGGCGCAAAGGGATTACCGGCACCGGTGTCATTACCGGTGCCCGGTATCCCTTTTGCAATCGATTTGTTTTATCAGTATCTACATCTGCTTGTGAATATTAAGCTGGCTACCGTTATGAATGATTGGCATTTTGTTAAGGTACATGCTCACAGTCTGAACATTTTACTTTTCTGAATGTGATAGTAAAACAGTATGCATGGTATGTTATGAAGGTGGTAGAAGGCCTCTCTTTCACCACCCAACTGTTTTATGGCTCAGGACTGGGGCAGTGACGGAGTAAGTGCACCTCAAACCTTTCGGGTGCTGCATTCAACTTTTAAGTAATGAGGGTTCGTGTTTTACATCATTTTAAGATACAAAATAATACATTCTAAAAATATATTCCAAGATTCCACTTATGTGCAATGCAGTACGAAAACGTCTGAGAGGATCACAAGTGAAACATAGGAAGATATGTACATTTTGTTTGCTACATGTTCTGCAAACAATGGGATATGAATAACCTTGTTATAGTGTTGCTTGGAAACCAAACAATAAACAATACAGATTCATTAAGACTGAAAAATATTTGACCAGAGTCTGAGAAACATAATAACAACCTTGGAGTTGTATCTACACTTTCTGCATATCCTCGGTTAAGTCCTTTCTGCAACTGCAGTTTCATAATGAAGTGAAAAGAGATGTTTGCCTGAGAATAACATGTTCATTTTACAAAATATAACTTACTAGTGTTACAGATGGCCTCACAAATACACCAATTGCCAGATGAGATGCAAGAGTTTTTATTTTTAAATCAGCAAAGGGCCATTGGCCATCTCACTCTAACCTAGGGATGGGCAGCCCCACTCTAAACCAGGTGGATCCACAACCCTAAGTGGGTACTAGTGTTCGGTAACTCCTACTATCTAAAAGCTATCTGTCGTATTCTGGTGGGCTAAGGGCAAATTCCTTATCTATCCTCTGGTAACAATCTAGGTGACACCTTTTAGGGGCCCTAATTGGACATGATAAGTCATTTAAAACAAACAATCTTACTATGCCTTGTGCCATTCAGATCGTGCAAGTGCAGGGGGAAGGGAGAGGAGAAGTGCCAGGGGGAGGGGAAGGGAGAGTAAAATAGCATAGCTCAAGTAAGTGCCGCCGGGGTGGCCAGTTCTAAGTAAGTGCAAGGGGGCATGGAACTGTAGGGTTGCAGATACAGTCCCTAGTTTGCTATATGCCCAAAGGCAGTGCATGGGGCTACTGGTCACGAAGGAGCCTTGTCCCATAATGTTCAGAGGAAGGCCATGTACCAGTTAGTGCAGCAGACAAGAACATCAGCAGGGGAGAGAGAGAGAGAAAGCATAAGCGAAAATCAAGGTCTTGAGTTGGTCCTGCTCAAGTTTGAGAGAGTCAGGGAGGCTGTTCCAGAGGGAGGTACCAGCCGAGGAGAGAGATCTACCCCCCACTCTCTGCCTGGAGAAGTGTCTGACCTGCAGAGAGTTTGAGGTGGAAGAGCGGAGGGCTCGAGAAGGAAAGTGTTTAGGAAGAGAGAGTTGGATGTAGTGAGGTCTCTAGCCCCAGAAAGCCTTGTGGACAATGCAGAGGGTCTTGCACTTGATCCTTGCAGCCACTGGGAGCTAGTGGAGAGATTCTAGGGCTGGAGAGATATGATCCCTCGACTTGAGGCCAAGGGCAAGCCTTGCAGTCCTGTTCTGGATTAGTTGCAGAGGGTGAAGAGTAGAGGCAGGTAGATTCAGAAAGAGGCTGTTGCAGTTGTCTAGCCTAGAGTGAACCAGGGCTCTGGAGACAGTGAGCTTCTGGGGGAACGTGAGAAAAGGAAGAATACCTCTAAAGAGGTGCAGCTGATAGTGGGACTTCTTAGAGACATCCGTGATGTTAGGAGAGAAGGTGAGGGTGAAGTCGAAGATGACGCCAAGGTTTTTTGCCTCTCCGGAAGGTGCAGTTAGAGGGCCCAAGGAGGGCGGCCAGAGTAAAAGAGCGAAAGCTTGAGCAGGGATCTGTTAGGCGATCCTCTGCACACCGATCCACTGCACACCAGAACACTGCTCACTTTTCCCCAACACCTCCCTCCATGGTTCGAGGCTCATGTGATTCAGTTTTCCCAAAGGACCGAAAGCTCCGTACCAGGTATGATTTACGGGCTCGATTGCAACCCTTCCTGCACTGGCAGTTGCCATGGAGAATTTATAGCAGAAGAGGCGGCGTTACATCTCCACGCCGATCGTTCACTTGCTCACGTGATCCAGAGTGGCGTTCCTCACGTGACCTTGGTGGACGTCACATGACCCCGAAATGCTCAGTATATAAGGCTTGAGACACGGAACACTCATTGCTTCTCAGCTGTCTTCAGACCCTGTTTGGCGTTACGTTTTGCTTTGCTGTTTACCTTGATCTCGGAACTCTATCTTGGACTCCTTTGGATTACCCCTTTGTACCTTTGCTTGGAACTGTTTACCTGTTGCTGGATTTTGGACATGACCCTGACTTGCCTTTGGATCATCCCTTGATACCTTGTTGAACTTTTACGCCATTTCCCTTTTTGAGATTCAAGTCACGTCTTCAGTCCTACAGGTGGTCTATCCTGCATCCACAATTGTCTGTGGTCCTCATGTTCTAGGGACCGCCTCATCTGAGTCTCGAACCTCCCTCCTAGGTTTCCTGGGTTTTCCAAACACCGGATAGGTAAGGATATTCAGACCCTTTGGTTATTGTGATTATATACTGTAATTGCCTTGTACTTAACCTCGCTCTTTTTGACAGCAGCATTGGTGTTCCAGAGGTTCCGTGGATCCGGGAAGTAACATCTCCCACCTGTGGCCCCAAAGGTCGCACAGCGGGTTTCTTTTAGTTCCCCTGTGCGTCACTGGAGGACGGAGGTATCAACGGTCTACACGACACTCAAGTCAGAACAGACTGAGAAGCCATATAGTCGTGTTAGACAATGCAGGGGTCCACGGAAGAACCCATAGCTGCTTTAGTGCAGGCGATTACAGTATTAAGGGCAGATATGGCCGCCGCTAGTACGGTGATTCACCAGAGGTTAGATTCTATCCAGAGTGTTCAGCATTCTCTCCCTGCAGACCCTGAGTTCAGGGATGCTAGCACTTCAACCACACCGCCTCCGTTGGCAAGTACCCCAACTCCAGCTCCAGTGGTTCTTCCAACCCCTTCCCCTTTGGCTGCTCCTGAACGTTATCAAGGCGATCCCAAGAAGTTCAGGACTTTCATCAATCAGTGCAAATTACATTTCTTGTGCAGACCTCTGGCATTTCCTAATACCACCGCCAAAGCCGCTTTTGCCCTTTCCCATCTGGCCGGGACAGCTGCCACTTCGGCTAACCCTTTATTGGAGAACAATAGCCCGGTTCTTTATGATTTTGATTTGTTAGTTCTGGAAATGTCTCGAGTCTTTGATACCAGACACAAGGCACAGTCTAGGGATTTGGAGTTGTTAGAACTAACCCAGGGCAGAGTGACTTTGATAGATTACATCTCCAGGTTCAATCAATTGGTTGCCGAGACATCATGGCCAGAAAGCAAGCGGGCAGTTATCTTTTATAGGGGGTTGAATAACGCAATGAAAGATGCTTTAGCAGTGATACCTTCCATGCCCACTCAGTATCAGGAACTAGTGGATCTTGCCCTGCAGGTAGATGCACAGCGATCAGAGCGCAGAGCTGAGTTGGGGGTTTCCTCCCACCCTACAGTCGTCAGTACCCCTGCTTCCAGTACTGAATAACCTATGCAAGTAGGAGGTTTACGTAGCCCTATTACAACATCTGAGAGAGAACGTAGAAGGGTGGATAATGCATGCTTTTATTGCGGCACCACGGGACATTATGTGTAGGAATGTCCTCGACGTCCCAAGAAGAGTCAGGTTTTTCGGACAGCTCGACCTTAGATCCGGAGACCAGGTCGAGTGTTTAGTCTTCATCTCCGGGTACCCCTCTTGCCTTTGCTCGTGTCCAGCCCATCTTTGTACAGGCCACTCTTTGTCCTTCTACAGGTATTTCTCATGCAGTCACGATCATCATTGACTCAGGTGCCACTGGGAACTACATAGACATTGCGTTAGCCCATTCCCTCAATTTACCTTTAGTGGTAAAAACCCGACCTGAAACTGTTCAGGCCGTAGATGGCACTGCACTAGTCTCTGGTTCTGTTATACACAAAACTACACCTCTATTGTTGATCATACAAGACATTCACACAGAGACGTTAAGTTTCGACTTGATTACCACACCTCAATTCGGTATCATATTAGGAATACCATGGTTGCGTGAACACAATCCTCTGATTGATTGGCAATCAGGCACGGTGCTCTTCGAGTCTGAGATTTGTCAGAACTATTGTCTCCCAACCCATCAAGCAACCGATACTCCTTCTCGGGCCTTGGGAGCCCTAGCTCAACTCACGCTGAATGATGATGGATCAGAGGTTGTGAATTCCCATACCGTTGGCGGGGGTGGTGTCAGGGATTCCATCTGAGTATAAAGCATTCGAATCAGTTTTCGATCGCAGTTCTTCCGAGGTACTTCCTCCACACAGACCATATGACTGCCCAATTGAATTAATCCCTGATTCCACCATTCCTTCGGGCAGGATTTATTCCTTGTCTCCCTCGGAAGAACAAGCATTGAAACAGTATGTACAGAACGCCCTACGATTAGGACACATCCGCCCCTCTACTTCACCAGCTGCAAGCCCTATATTTTTTGTACCTAAGAAAGAAGGGGATTTACGTCCTTGTGTGGATTATCAGCGTCTTAATGCTATCACGAAAAAGGATAGATATCCAATTCAGTTAATCACACCCCTTCTGGACCACTTATCTCATGCTTCTGTTTTCACCAAGCTGGATCTTCGCGGCGCATACAATCTAGTGCGTGCTCGCGAAGGCGATGAGTGGAAAACTGCTTTTTGTACCCGTTACGGGTTGTATGAATATCTAGTCATGCCCTTCGGCCTTTGTGACGCCCCGGCAACATTCCAGCGTTTTATGAATGACATATTCAGGAACATTCTGGACGTATACATGGTTGTTAATTTGGACGACATCTTGATCTTTTCACGGAATCTTGATGACCATGTAAAGCATGTCCGAGAAGTATTATCCCGTCTGAGGGAACATTCCCTATTTGCCAAACCCGAGAAATGTCAGTTCCATAAAACGTTTGTTGAGTTTCTGGGATTCCACATTACCCCTGGGGCATTATCCACGAACGAATCCAAGGTTAAAGCAGTCCTAGATTGGCCAGTTCCTCAAACACTCAAGTCCTTGCAGGCCTTTTTTGGCTTTGCCAACTTTTATAGGCATTTTATTTCCTCCTTTTCCACAATTGTTGCCCCACTCACGGCACTGACCAGCCCTCAGGTATCCTATAGATGGCAGAGGGAACATCAGGAATCTTTTGAGGCTTTGAAAACCGCTTTCACTACCGCACCAGTGCTCCAGCACCCCAATCCTGATCTTCCGTTCATAGTTGAGGCGGATGCCTCTTCTTTTGCTCTTGGTGCGGTATTATCTCAGACATGTCCTACTACAGGCAAATTGCACCCGGTGGCATACCATTCCCGTAAGTTCTCCAATACTGAGACCCATTATACCGTAACGGAGAAGGAACTCCTGGCTGTCATGGACGCCTTTCGTGTCTGGCGCCATCATCTTCTGGGGGCTAAGCATCCAATCACTGTATACTCAGATCATCGAAATCTACAGGATCTGGCCACATTGAAGTGCATCAATAGCAGACAGGTCCGGTGGCATCTTTTCTTTTCCTCTTTTGATTTCCATATTATGCATCGTCCTGGAACCTCACATGGAAAAGCGGACGCCTTGTCACGTTCCCCGGGTGGGGTCGAGTTGCCAACCTTCCCTGACACTGTTCTCGGAAAGAGTCATGTGATTTGTCTCTGCACTCCCTCTTTGTCATTGTTAGATTCTGTACGAGCTTGGACTAGCAATCATTCCGACCAATTGCGGGATTGGGACCCCGTTTATTCTGATGGTTTGCCTTTCGTGCATGAACGTCTGTTTCTTCCCACACCTGACACTCGTAACTTGGCCCTTGAGTGGTCTCATGATGCTCCCTTCAACGCCCATCTCGGTCAAGAGCGCACTTTGGATCTCCTAAAGCACTGGTGTTGGTGGCCCTCTATGAAGCGCGATGTGGAATGCTATGTCGATTCATGCGCTGTTTGTGCTCAGGCTAAACATCGAAGAGGACGACCGGTTGGGCTGCTGCTCCCGCTTCCGGTACCTCCAAGACCTTGGCATACACTGACAATGGATTTTGTAACCGATCTCCCCAAGGTACAAGGTTTTGACACCATCTGGGTGGTGGTGGACACTTTCACAAAAATGGCTCGTTTTGTTCCTTGTAAGGGTATTCCTTCGGCCCCGGTCTTGGCAGACTTGTTTTTTGAACATGTGTTCGTGTTATTTGGACTACCTTCGGTCATTGTATCCGATCGAGGGTCACAGTTCACCTCTCGTTTTTGGAGGTCATTGACTAAATTACTGGGCATCGATACCAGGTATTCTTCGGCCTATCATCCTGAGACTGATGGGCAGACCGAAAGGACAAATCAATCTATGGAGCAGTATCTTCAGTGTCTTATATTGCAACAGCAGACCTCCTGGTTGACCGCTTTACGGCTTGCTGAGTTTGCATACAATAACGCGGCTCATTCTGCTACAGGTTTTTCTCCATTCTACGCCCTCTACGGTCAACATCCCAAGGTCTTGCCTGTCCCTGATGCTTCTGTTTCTTCGAATACTGCGGCCACGACTTGTCTTAGGGATCTGTCTGCTGTTCATGCTAGTACTGTGGTCCATCTTACTGAAGCAAAGGCTTCTATGAAGGCTCGTGTTGACGGCAAGCGTCTGATTGCTCCTCCCCTGGTGGTGGGTTCTAGGGTGTGGTTGTCTTCACGTCACCTTCGCCTAGTGGGTTGCCGGAAACTGCTACCTCGTTTCGTTGGCCCGTATGTGATCTCTCAGATTGTGAATCCGGTGGCTTTTCGTCTAGTTCTCCCAAGTTCTTGGCGTATCCAACCTGTATTTCATGTCTCTCTCCTCAAGCCTTGTCCTGATTCTTCCCGCCTCCGGGCCCCTGTTGCTCTGGTGTCCCTGGCCTCTCCTGATGTTTTTGAAGTGTCGGCCATTTTGGGTTCCCGTTGGTTTAGGGGTAGGCTCCAGTATTTAGTGGATTGGAAGGGCTACAGACCGGAGGAGCGTTCTTGGGTTTCCGCTTTGGATCTTGACGCTCCTCGGTTGGTTGCTCGCTTCCATAGGGATCACCCGTCCTGCCCACGGGGTCGTGGGCCGTTGGGGGGGCTATGTTAGGCGATCCTCTGCACACCGATCCACTGCACACCAGAACACTGCTCACATTTCCCCAACACCTCCCTCCAGGGTTCGAGGCTCATGTGATTCGGTTTTCCCAAAGGATCGAAAGCTCCGTACCAGGTATGATTTACGGGCTCGATTGCAACCCTTCCTGCACTGGCAGTTGCCATGGAGAACTTACAGCAGAAGAGGCGGCGTTACATCTCCACGCCGATCGTTCACTTGCTCACGTGATTCAGAGAGGCGTTCCTCACGTGACCTTGGTGGACGTCACATGACCCCGAAACGCTCAGTATATAAGGCTTGAGACACGGAACACTCATTGCCTCTCAGCTGTCTTCAGACCCTGTTTGGCGTTACGTTTTGCTTTGCTGTTTACCTTGATCTCGGAACTCTATCTTGGACTCCTTCGGATTACCCCTTTGTACCTTTGCTTGGAACTGTTTACCTGTTGCTGGATTTTGGACACGACCCTGACTTGCCTTTGGATCATCCCTTGATACCTTGTTGAACTTTTACGCCATTTCCCTTTTTGGGATTCAAGTCACGCCTTCAGTCCTACAGGTGGTCTATCCTGCATCCACAATTGTCTGTGGTCCTCATGTTCTAGGGACCCACTCATCTGAGTCTCGAACCTCCCTCCTAGGTTTCCTGGGTTTTCCAAACACCGGATAGGTAAGGATATTCAGACCCTTTGGTTATTGTGATTATATACTGTAATTGCCTTGTACTTAACCTCACTCTTTTTGACAGCAGCATTGGTGTTCCATAGGTTCTGTGGATCCGGGAAGTAATATCTCCCACCTGTGGCCCCAAAGGTCGCACAGCGGGTTTCTTTTAGTTCCCCTGTGCGTCACTTGAGGACGGAGGTATCAACGGTCTACACGACACTCAAGTCAGAACAGGATCCCAATGAGAAGGATCTTAGTCTTACTGGCGTACAGGCATAGATCGTTAGAGGCACACATTCAGGGATCACAGATAGAAAACCAGGAATGAGCGAGAGAGGAGAGGAGGCTAAGGGTAGCCTGAAGGAGAGCTGAGTGTCATCCGTATAACACTGAAAGTTAGGAGGGAAGGTATAGATGAGATGGACCAGAGTTGCCAAGTAAAGGTTGAAGAGCCAAGGTGAGATTTTGGAGCCTTGGGGAACACCGCATGTGAAGAGAGAGGTGGTGGAGAGAAAGGACCCCAGTTGGACCTGGGAGAGTCGATCGAAGAGGAAGGAAGTCAACCATTCTAGGCCTAGATCCATGATGCCCAGGTTGACACAGAGATGATTGATCACAATGGCGTGGTTGACCGTTTCGAAAGCAGAGGAAAGATTGAGGCGGATGAGGACAGAAGGATGGCTAGCGTCGAGATTTGAGAGCAGGTCTTCTGCAGTGTTCAGGGGAGTGATTTCCATGATTCTGGCTGCTCTAATGCCAGCCTGATGGTCATGGAGACAACCAACAGATTCGGTGTGATGAGTAAGCTGGTAGATGGGAAGCTTTTCCAGGAGTTTGCCCAGGAAAGGCGTGAGCGTGATCGGGCAGTAGTTTGCCAGAGAGGTAGAATTGGCAAAACGGTGGTTGGCCAGAGCTGGAGCAAGGTTGTCAATGTGATCCTTGATAGTTCTGGGGGAACAGGGGAGCCCCTGCTTGGACAATACTTTCATAGATCAAACTTGTCTAGAATCATTGTCTGGAGTGAACATGGGGAAAGAGGAGAACGGAGGAGGAGAGGCAGAGGTGGACAGAGAGGGGCCAAGAGAGGTAGAGGGAGAAGAAGAGGAAGAGGTGAGAGAGAATAGGATGTCCTGAGTTTTAGTGGTGAAGTGAGAAGCCAGTGCCAAGCAGAGGGCCTGGGAGAAAACAGGGGAGGTGGAGACTGCAGAAGTATTTGCCAGCTCCTTGCAGATTTTGAAGAGTCTGGCTGTGTTGTTAGAGGCTGCAGAGAGGCAAGCTTGGATGTAGGCTCTCTTCTTGGACAGGACAGAGAGTATGCATTGCCTTTGAAGAAGGCAGCTGGCTAGTTTGTCAGAGGATGCGCCTGATGCCCACAAACTTCCTCTCAGCTACTCTGCACTTGCGTTTAGGAGTGGAGAGGTCGGAGTCATACCAAGAGTTGTACTTGGAGGTGGGCTTCAAATGGATCCTCATGACAGGGGCAAGGATATCAAGAGTGTTAGTGATAGAGAGATGCAGGTTAGAGAGGGCTGTGTCAGAGTGTAAGTCAGCCGCAGAAGTAGGAGGAGGCGATAAAGTACCAGTGAAAGCCTCCACTGACACACGCTTCATGGGCCAAATAGCTGTGATGGTGGGTGGCAGTGTTGGGGTCAGCGTCACTTGGGGACAGAGAGTGTCAAGTGGGAAGAGACAATAAAGTAGTTGGTGCTGGAGAGAGGAGTGGTGAAAGGGTTTGATAGGGGAATGTCAGAGGAGATTAGAACATCCAGGGTGTGTCCGATGGAGTGAGTGGGGACTGAGGGTAGAATAGAAAGAGACAGAGAATCGCAGATTTTGCGAAAGAGCCTCAAGGAGGGATTAGAAGCATCCAGATGGATGTTGTGGTCTCCAAGGTGAAGTTGAGAGGTAGAGGCAAGGTGAGAGGAGGATAGGTCATCCCACTCAGAGATGAAGAGGGCAACTTGGCCATGATGCCTGTAGATGGTGGCCACAGTATGAGAGAGGCCACGAGAGATAGAGAGCTTGTATTCAAAGGAAGAGTAGACCTGTGTTGGAATGACATAAGCAGGGATCCACTCCAGAAAGATCTGAGCTACTCACCTCCTGAACAGTTGGTTCTGGCTTTGGAGAGGATCTTGTAACCATTGGGGAGGAGAGTGTCAAGACTTGTGACAAAGCTGGCCATGAACCATGTCTCGGTGAGACCGAGTACATCCAGATCAAGTTCTTCGAGGAGTCGGCAGGTGTCGAAGGCGTGTTTGACAGCAGGGCAAGCCTTGAGAGTAGCGAGGAGAAGCAGATTGCCACATTTGAAAGAATTCTGTGGAGGGGTACAGCCAAGAGGTATGCCCCGCGGAGGCGTTACAGGGGCCCAAGAGTGGGCAGAGAAGGAAGAAGGAGTTGGCAGAGTAGACAGAGAGGATGGAGAGGGAGCCAGAGAGGTGGCAGAGGAAGGAGATGGCAGAATAGCCAGAGAAGATGAGGAAGGTGTCAGAGAGGTGGCGGAAGAGGGAGGTGGCTGAGGAGTCAGAGGGGTGTAGGTAGGAGATGCAGAAGAAGGAAGGAAGTTGATAAGGTGCGGAAAACACCTATTGAAAATGAGGCGATTGGGCTGAGGGCCCTGGACGAAGACAATGCCATTCAGATGCACATTAATGATGGTGTAAGAGTAGTGGAAGGGGGCCAGGAGGACTACCACTGAGTGCCACCCTAATGGGAGGGGAGGAAAAAGGGGACAGAATAGAGACCATATTGGGGGTTCATAGGTCTGGAGATGGAATGACAAAGAGGATGTCGGTAAGGGCCTGTCTGAAGGAAGCACTGGTGTAGCTATCATCAATAGGGAGGCCTGGGTTGGAGACCGGAATCTCCCTTTTAAGCTTCTACCTACCCGATTTATTGAGGGGGATAGGATAGGAGATAGAGTAGCAGTTAGAGAAAATGGGAGAGAGGGTGAGCACCATAGAGGGTGCGGAGGAGACAGGCCTGAGAGAAGGGAGAGAGACGCCCAGTCCTGTGACACACAACTCAGGATGCGCAGTGGTGGGCAGGCTAGGATGACAACAAAGGAAGACACAGGGGGGGAACAAGTAATATGCACCAGCGAATGGCACGCCTTGCGGAGGGTCTAGGGTGGGAGGGAGCCTAAAGAGACCCAGCAACAGTGCCACAGTTACCAGAATGCAAAACACCCAGATTCAACTTTCATAGAAAGGGGGGGCAGTTTTTAAACACAGCACAGTACAAAACACCCAGAGTCAACTTTCCTAAGGGACGCGGGGGGAGCAGGCTTAGTTTTTAAACACAGCACAATGCAAAACACCCAGATTCAACTTAGCTGGGGAGTTGCAGCAGGTTGACGGCTGAAGGTCTGCCGTGGTGGACACCAGCAGACACAACTGGAGCTGTCCTTAGCCTCTGCTCCTTGGCGGAAGGGGATCACAAGGCATGGTCTGCCTTGGCTGGTAAAAAATCAAGAGCCAGCCAACCAATAGGAGTAGGGTGGAAGGGAGGGAGGGAGAGAGGGACAAACACACAAGGAAGCACCGGGACAAGAGGAGGGGGGATCGAGGACACACGCGCTGCGATGCGAAGACATCTTTCAAGGAAGCACAATTTACTGATGCCTCAGGAGCCCTTGGCCTCACCTCAGCACCAGAGAGTGGAAATGGTGCTGGGGGGCAACAAGAGGTCAGGGTAGCCAGGCAGGCACACAGGCCCGCCAACCAATAGGAGTGCGGTGGGAGGGTGGGAGGGACAAACACACAAGGAAGCACCGGGACAAGGGGTAGGGCAGAGACACACGTGCTGCGGTGCGAGTACATCCTTCAAGGAAGCACAACTTACTGATGCCTCAGGAGCACTTGGCCTAACCCTAGCACTGGAGAGTGGAAATGGTGCTGTGGGGCAACAAGGTGAGGGTAGCCAGGCAAGTGCACAGGCCACCAACCAATAGGCGGTAGGTGGGAGGGAAGGAGGGAAGGAGAGACAAATACACAAGGAAGCACCGGGACAAGGGGAGAGGGAAGCGGGGACACTCGCGCTGTGGCGTGAGGAAATCTTTCAAGGAAGCACAACTTACTGATGCCTCAGGAGCACCTGGCCTTACCCCAGGACCAGAGAGTGGAAGTGGTGCAGGGGCAACGAGGTCAGGGTAGCCAGGCAGGCACACGGCCACCAACCAATAGGAGCGTGGTGGGAAGGAAGGCAGGACAAACACACAAGGAAGCACCGGTACAAGGGGACGGGGAAGTGGGGATACACACACTGCGGCACAAGGAAATCTTTCAAGGAAGCACAACTTACTGATGCCTCAGGAATACCTGGCCTCAGCCCAGCACCGAAGAGTGGAAATGGTGCTGAGGGGCAGCAAGATCAGGGTAGCCAGGCAGGCACCCAGGCCGCCAACCAATAGGAGAGTGGTGGGCGGTAGGGAGAGCCTTTCAATTACTCCAGGCACTTGCCTGGTCTGCCACACCTTCCTATTCCTTTGCCTGATGTTAAACTGTCTCCCCTTCTCAGATACTCTCCTCCCTTCCCCCCTCTTGTTTCACTCTTTCCGTCTCTCTCTCTCTCTTTCTCTAGCTGCCTCTCCAATGATTTCTCTCTCTCTCTCACTTCATCCTATGAATCTCCCCATCTACACTGCTACTACTCTCCCACCTCCACCCCACTACTACTCCACAATACTCCTACTTTCTCCTTCACACCACAGCTACTCCCACCTTCACTACAACTCCAACCTCCACACTGCTACTGCTCCCACTTATACCCTACTACTCACACCTGCATACTACTACTACCACCGCTACACTACTACTACTCCAACTCTACACACTACTCCTCACCAACCACCTTCATCAGAGTCACCCTACTTCACTTTGTCTATAACCTATTCACTGACTCTGTTAAGATGGCATGGAGAGTCCCAAATTACACAGAGGTTCTGAAGCCAGTCCAAGGCAAAATCCATAGATATTATCATCAAAATAAGTCAGGGACAGCATACAAGCATGACATTCTCGGCGCTCTCCGGTTACATAAAAAACAATGGTTTATATATTCAACATTTGTCATAACTAACATCATACTATAATTTTAGTTACCAAAACCAACGGGAAATAGGGATTGGTTAAAAGTGATGATTACATATACATGCAGGAACATCCTTGTGTTCCTGCATTCTTCTGAACATCTGGAACAACCCATGTAACTTTCACTCCATATGGGTTAGTCGCCTCTACTCAGAAAACCCCTCCTACCCCACTGACTGTCACTCCCTCACTCCCTCTCACCTGGACTCCCACTCTTACTACCTCTAACTGTGCCCTGTGGCTGCATTGTGTTTCATCGTGTTTCATCTGCCCTGCTTAATTTTGAACTTAACTGCGCCCTGTGGCTGCACTGTGTTTCATTGTGTTTCATCTGCCCTGCTTAATTTTGAATTTAGCTGTGACCTGTGACTGCATTCTGTTGTATTGTGTTTCATCAGCCATGCTTCATTTCGAATTTAGCTGTGCCCTGTGGCTACATGGTGTTTCATTGTGTTTAATTTTCCCCGCTTAATTTCAAACTTAGCTTTGCTCTTTGGCTGCATTGTATTTCATTGTGGCTTATTCTGAGCCTGCAGGTCCAGAAACAATGGTGCCAGTAAGCTTACATATTACAGGTCTGCATGCTGGAGCCACTGTGTCCGACAGGTCGGACCCTGCTAGGCACAGCAGCAATGGTATGCAGACGGTCACGGAAGCACCGGCACTGTTAACAACGGTGCCGGTGCTTCCATGTTTCCCATTCCCATAGAGTCCTATGGAACGCCATGGGGATGGGGAATTACAATTTACTGGTCCCTGACTTTCCGGACTGCCAGGGTTGTAATCCCCCGGTGTTACCGGCAAGTCAGGCACTGGTAAATAAACCCGCTGGTAGTACCGGAACGGTTCCCCACCGGACCTGTAATGAAGTGTATTGTGTTTCATCTGCCCTGCTTAATTTTGAACTTAGCTGTGCCCTGTGGCTGCATGTGTTTCATCTGCCCTGCTTAATTCGAACTTAGCTGTGCCATGTGGCAGCATTGTGTTTCATTGTGTTTCATCTGCCCTGCTTAATTTCGAACTTAGCTGTGCCCTGTGGCTGCATTGTGTTTCATCTGCCCTGCTTAATTCGAATTTAGCTGTGCCATGTGGCAGCATTGTGTTTCATTGTGTTTCATCTGCCCTGCTTAATTTCGAATTTAGCTGTGCCCTGTGGCTGCATTGCGTTTCATCTGCCCTGCTTAATTCGAACTTAGCTGTGCCATGTGGCAGCATTGTGTTTCATTGTGTTTCATCTGCCCTGCTTAATTTCTAACTTAGCTATGCCTTGTGGCTGCATTGTGTTTCATTGGGGCTCATTCTGAGCCTGCCGGTCTGGAGGAAACAATGGTGCCGGTAAGCACCGTTGTTTCTGGACTGCCATATTACAGGTCTGCATGCCAGAGCCGCTGTGTCCAACAGGTCGGACCCCGCCGGGCACTGCGGCAATGGTATGCAGACGGTCACCTAAGCACCGGCACCATTAACAACGGTGCTGGTGCTTCTGTGTTCCCCGTATTTGGCCTTGTGTGGTGTCTCGTGTCTGGGGATACATGTAAGGAGTAAGGCAGGTGTCCCATCTGTGCTTGTTGCTAATAAATAGACAGTGTTCTTCAATTATGGGTCACATGTGTTGAGACTATGTTTGGAATTATTTCACCCTTCATTTATTGGGAGTTTAGCTAATATTGATGCAAGTGTTATATTTTCACTTTCCACTGTGGACGCTCTTGAGTTATTCTTCATGGAGTATTTTGGCTTAGTTGTCCTGCACCTGGCTTACAAAGGCTGGTTGTACTCTTATAAATATTTATTTAATCTGGAAATATCCTTCTAACGTCCTGGGAATTGCTATCTCGTGCCCTCATTGCAACGTTCTGACGCTCCCTTAATTTGCGGTAACCTTAGTTGTGATTACCAGCTCCTATCTGAGCTATGCAAGAACCGGTATTTCTGTGGTTTTAGCATTTTGCGTTCTCATGAAGCCATGAGACCTTTCATTCAATAAGAAGCATGTTGTGGCTTCCATTTTTGAAAGATGTCTCCCCATTACTGTTGTGTTTCTATGTTATATTTGCGTGTCGTTCATGTTGCATTCAGCTTATACATTGCATATGTTAGTATTCTTCATGTCTTACGGATGCTATGTGAATATTCTTCTTGTATAAGTGCATATGTTACTTAGTGTATGAGTTCTTCATGTTGAGTGCACATATGCTTTGTGTCTAATGTATTGTTGCAATGTTAGATTCATTACTCTTGCAATCTTCATCTTAGATCGTGTCCATCTCCTGCTGTACCTGCCTGGGATAGGAGTGGTACAATTGTCTTAGTAAGTACATTTTCTCACCTGTGTGGTATTGAGCAGGATCAGGGGCAGAAGCTCTGGATGACATATTGATCTGCCTCTCAAAAACTCTGTACTCTCCTACTACCAATTTCACTCACACTCCCTACACACACATTCACACCACAGTACCACTTTCCTTCACCAGCCAAAATATCACCTTTTCAATAAACTGTCGCCAGGCTCCTTTACACTGTCTTTCCTCCTTTTGGTCTCTTGGTCCACCTCCACCTCCTCTGACCTCTCCCAAACAACACACACTATATTGTTGCCTCTGGCCTCTAAAATCATCCCCCTCCTTTCTCCATTGGTTCTCACTTTCTGGTTCCCCAGGAAAATTAATTAATTTCCAGGAGGTTTTACAATCTATAAAATGCATATTAGGGGATCTATGTCTTGCCCCTTTCTCGCGTGAAGGCCCACTGATGTTTGTCAAGGGTGGTCTACTATAGTCAATGTTCCAGTTTGTGTAAGGGTTTCCAACGTCTGTGGGATTGCAGTCTGCTTCAGTGAGCCCTTCTGCTGCTCTGTTACCGGTGAGCGTTGTTTTGGCATAAAGCGGATTTCAGTCTCCCACATACATGCTGCCAACTGTTGTGTGTGATTTTGATGTGACATGTTGTAGTTTCCCTTCATTCTGCTGCCAGTTGGGGTGCACTGGTCTCTCTGTGAAAGCTCCTGTGGGCCATTCTTTTGTTGGTCAACCACTGGGGCTGCTGGTGTTCATGTTTCTCCAAAACAAGCAGAGAGAAACTGGCCAGCATCTTGCAGCAGTGGTATGGGGTGATTTACAGTGGCACTATTGACAATCACACTAGCACGTAATGAAGGGATAGGGACTGGTGCCTCCCAACTGCTACTTTCCCCCTCTCAGTAGGACTGGCTCTGGATTTCACCCTGCTAGGCCTCCCACCACATGTGGAGAGAGATGCCCATACCCCTTGACAGGGACAGCTTATACTTTTCATCTTATTTTCAATCTGTAATGAGTCCCGCAAATCTCACACCATCATTACTATTAGTATATTTACCTAACTTTCTGACTCACTTCAACAATATGCATAAGACACCAATGCTCTCCATGATCACTCTCACAGGTGGAAGATGTGAGGCAAAACTGGGATGAGATAATGTGAAATGTATTTTATGCTTTGTGACAGCATCATGAAGAAGGACACAGACAATAGATTCCAAATTAAAAACAACCATTTGTATTAACTTAAATGTCAGGATGGAAAAAGGCCTAATTTGCCATATGCTTAGGTGGGATTTCCCCACCTAAATAAAACTAACGAAAGCCTGAGTCAAATAGTTACACTTAAGACTCTGTCTGTCTACAAACTCTATATTTGCCCTCACAACTATGTCTGTACAATGTGTGGGAATGTCAGCAACCAAAAGAAAACATTGTTTACCACAAAGTTCTGAGATTCTAGCTCGCAGCTTCCTTTCAGCTCCCTTCCTGAAGTATAAAACAGTTCCACAAAGAAAAGTCTCAAAATTCCCTTTCTTGGATTTAGGATGCAATAGTCTTAGTCAGGTCTCAGGGTTTCCTTCCCCAAGTCAGGACTCAGGGTTCCCTTCCCAAAGTTCCAAGTCGCACAGTTCAAACAACCTTGAAATTATATACTCCTGGTAAGAACTCAGGTTTCCCTTCCCCAAGTTCCAAATCTCACAGTTCAAACAAAACACAAAGGGCCTCATTACGACCCTGGCGCTGACGGAATGAAGGGGGCCGGTACGGGACCGGCCTCCATCATTCTGTCAGGGCTGATTAGGAGGTTCCCTTTGCGGGACCGGATCAGACGTCTGGTAAAACCAGACGTCTTTTCCGGGTCCAGCGAGGGGAGGAGGGAGGTAACAACGGGACACTTGTACTGTGCCCGTTGTAACCTCCCTCCCCATTCCCATTGAGCCCTCTGGGGGCTCAATGGGAATGGGGAATGGTTCATGCAAGGAGGATTTACCGGGTCCTCCTATGTCGGAATGACCCCGTAAGTCCCCATTGCAGGAACCCGGTAATGCATGGTGCTAATAGCAATGGCTGCCTCCAAAATCGTAATGAGGCCCAAAGTATCCTTGTTTCCACAGTTCAGTTAATGTTATTTCAAATATGGGTTCAAATAATTTGCAGCTTTCACACAGGTTGAGTTGCATTAATTCTGTTTGGTAGCAAGGTTTAATTCAGTTTGATATTCAATAATTCAATAATTACGTCTTGTTTATGGTTCATTTTCACTTCATCTGTAGTTCGATATTTGTTCGTTACGCTTCAATTGCATGTTCAGAGACCTTCGGAAACGTGTTTCTTGATACAAGTGACCAGACCAATACAAAGTATTCCCATCTGTTTGATAATTGACGGATTGGAGGCTTTTGAAAACATGCAAATTTGAAGCACGCAACCACTCCGATACAATGTATTCAGCAAATAATGAAGTTCACACACGCGCACCTCAGGTTTCTCGTTCACCAGAAAATCATTGGTCACTTTAAGAGTTTGTGCTGCAGCGCTGATCACACAGCAATCTGCTTTGTGTGTCAGGGCTCCAGTTCCTGCCCCTCAGACACTCCTGTGGTGGTCCACCAACGTAGAGGAATGAGAATTTCGAGCAGAATGGAAAGTGGCGGTCTTCCTGCACAGCTCCCTTTACCTTTTTCAATGTGCTCCAGAGAGTCCTAACTCCCATGCTATGTTGCAGGGTTTTCTGCTGCATGCAGCAGCCTCCTGGTCCTTCTCCTGTCACTTCCTTCGGCCTCTAGGATGGGCTCCATTTATACACCTGCAGCCCCTTGATAGGCTGCAGGTTTGGATGACCAATCAGCCTTGCCTGACGACAATTTAAAGGGACATGCCTGATCTTCACTGCTCTTAGCAGGCATCTTTCTCGTACCAGTACTAGAAAGAACATAGTCTTCATTGCTCTTAGTTGCCTCTTCTTTGTCTCACTACTGTCAAGTGTCAATTGTGGAGAAATGAGGGAGCTGGCTTATAACAGCCCATAAAGGTTGGGGAAGGGTTGGGTTGGTTGTCACTAGGGAAAGGGGATACCAAGTCTCGCCCAAGGGCACCCCACTTCCAGTCCTTAAGGACCATCACCCCAGGTGATCCTCCCTTGCTTGTCCCACCCCAGGGTCGAGATGCAATAGTGATGGCCTTTCTCTGGCCTGCTGCACAGAGGAGGATCCAGGGGGTCTAGGACTGTGAATACCATCAGGTTTTTCATAGCTTATAAAAAGCATCAAAACACTATCAAAGCAAGATTTCTGGTAACTATGCAGTTATCCTTCATCCAAGCACCCATTTATATAGTTTGCTTTCAGGCAGTAGTCCTAATTTACTATATACCAATGGTTAATGTATGAAACGTGATTTTCAAATATTTGTAATGCAATCACAGGTACTGTTTTGTATTTCGCTTAATTAAAAATCAATTATATTCAGTAATGGCTGAGAAAAAGAGAAAGCCGCACCATAAAGTATGGCTCCCTGTCAATGTGAATGCAGGTGCAACCAAGGGAGATTTGGTCATTAGCGACGGGGGAGATACTGAGCACAGATTTACAGTATATAGTGACCAGCAGCAGTTCTGGTGACATTTATAGATGGGAGTATCATGGAACCAAGACATAAAATGGAGATGTTACCAGTATTAGTGATATTTTAGCCCTGTGACATACTGCAACCACAATCACTGTCACTGATACAAGATCATCAACCATGTTAGAGAGCAGAGGGAAACAGAGGCAAACTGCATGTTTCTCTGATCTATATGAAGCCCATGACCCCTGGCACTGTTAGGGCCTGTGTAGGTGGAGATTATTTCTCTCCGCCTTAGGGAAATAAAGTCACAGACACTGGATTGTATTTCATTAGATTTGTCCATGTATTTTACTATATATTTCCTTGTTTCTACATGGACTGTGCAATGCAGCTCCACTCTGTGACTGGGTGGAACCTAGAAGAGGCAAAAACTATTGATAGGTCTCTGCTGTTTATGGAATGCACTGGGAAGGGAGGAGAATTTCAAAAATGAAACAGAAGTAAAATGTTAGGAAGAATGGTAGGCACAAAAAAAGGCAAGAGAAACTGGAGAACGCAGAAGGCCTTCAGTTCCCCCGCTCCAAGGAGGTATGATGACTTTTTTTAAGGCAAGCCACTTAAGTCAATTACCCAGAAGATGGAGGCCCAGATGATGGAAGTCATGGGCTTTATTTGGGGTGCAGCTTGGGTGAAGATTGGGCCGTTCAACCCCAGTTTGTGGGTGCGTGGTGGCATGGGAACAGGCAGCAGAGCCTTGGTGACTGTTAGCTGGCCCCAGTGCCATTTGGGGTGGGCCCAAATGTATTGAGCGTTGCTGGCCCATCTGAGATCAGGCAGGTCGGTCAGTGAAGAGAAATGTCCTGGACTGCACCCCTGCGGAGACACTGATGAAGGTGCAGACTGTGCCAGCCGCCCCCTGTAGCCAGGTGGGCTGGTGAAAAGAGAAACCACAGGTCACTTTCTTGCTCCCCCCAGATGAAGATCTCTGGTGCAGGTACATCTGTTTGCGTTGGAACGTGGGGAGGAATGGGACAAACCCACCCTCCAGCATCATGCAAGCACAGAGGATGTAGGGAATAGGCCCTGCCCAGAATGACAGACTCAGGAATGAGTGGGTCATGACGGTTATGCAGTGCTCTTCATAGATAATGTGGCACCCCAAGGATGGAAGGGACCCGGGATTCATGGCAGTGATTGGATGTGGAACCCCATAAGGGCATGAGGCGCCACGTGCCCTATGGTAGTGGCCCTGTAGTTATGGTTAAGTTGCTTAACTTATAGAAAGAGCACTTTTTGGGTGGCTTATAACTTTGCACCCCCTGGAAGAATCCTCAGCAAACTTTGCCAAAAAAAGTATATGCCCCCATCATAATGATTCTGCAAAGTGTGGTGCGGTTTCGTCAAGGGGGGCGAAGTTATAAGCCACCCAAAAAGTGCTATTTCTATAGGGTAGGGTCCCAATGTTTTGGAAAACCTCATAGACACAAAGGAAAACACATTTTGCACATGCCTACAGCCCAAACTACTGGACGGATTTTCACAAAACGTATTGCCAGAAGCAGCAGCTTGGTCCAAAAGCATGCTTTTGTAAATTTGGTGAAACTCTGTCCAGTCATTTTTTTTAAAAAATGGCCAAAAAGTAAGTAAATTAGTGATTCAGGGCCCACGGACACCCCTGTACCGGAAGAGCAGGTAGCAGGTGTTTTCTTTCTAGGGTGCAGTGAAGGTGTCTGCAGCTATATCTATGAAGAAGCAGAGTGTGGGGATGGTGGGAGATTCTTGGATGCTTTCATTGAAGAGTTACACTGAATCTTGTGTCATTTCTACTACTGTTGGATTGGAAGAAGTTGTATGAAGTTTGAGGGTTAAAGTGGGCGACCTTATTACCATTCTGTAAGAGTATGGTTCACTTTAAACGTCCAGATATTATTACTGTGCTTTGTGGAGGCAACAGTTTGGGCTATATAAGTCCAGTATCTTTGCAGCTTGCCATGAAGGATATGTTGAGAAGGCTAATGGAACTCTTTCCAGCTGTGAAGATAATTTTTTCTCAAATCAATCCAAGGCAAATATGAAGATGTCCAAATTGGTTTTGTCCACAAATGGAAGTAGCTACGCAGCTTGTCAATTAAGGTGTATGTGCTTTTTTACATGGTTTACGATTGACATTGTTTGAGAAAGAAAATATCACGTTGGTGATGTAAATGCTTTACAGAGCGATGGACTGCATTTAACTGATATTGGCAATCAGATTTTTCTATGAAATGTTAAAAATGCCTTGAAAAAGTTTGTGTAAACAAGTTAAAAGGGAAGATGTGGAGTGTATACTAAAGCATTTCTTAATAGGTGTCGGACATAGAAATGAGAAAAACAAACAGAAAATTGAAATCCCCCAAAAAACAAAATAAATGCTGTTTTCAGAGCCGCCGATGTAGAATAAATGATTTGAATTGAGTTTAAACCACCCCGCCCCCTTCAATTGTCCATGCCGTCCATGGACACTGCAGTAGTCTGCGGACACTATACGTGCAATCTGTCTATGTTAAGGCAGCTAGGCATGGAAAGGGGACTTTCTGGTTTTGTATGTGTGATGTACAGGAAGACTGGGCGGCAATAGTTATCTTTGTTGTGTGCAGTGACAATGGCTATGGCTTTGAAGAAGCAGTGTATCTGGTTGGTCCCCCATTCTTGGGTTCATTGGCTTAAGGTGTACTGTGAGCAGTGTGGATTACCTGGGAATCTTGGATTTCAAGAATTTGAAGTTTCCTGGTTTGGAGTTTGAGGAGTAAGGTGGTGTAATTGCTCCCGTTTTGTGAGAGTATGGTTACTTTGAAGCATCCAGACATCATTGTAGTTCACTGTGGTGGCAATTGTTTGGGCTATGTCATTGGAATTAATTATTTAGTTTGCAATGAAGGATACATTTTCATAGTTGATAGAACTGTTTCCACATTCGAAGATTGTTTTCTCTCAGGTAGCTCAAAGACAAATGTGCAAAGGTTCTAATTTATTTTGTCCACAAATTGAGAAATCATGGCGTATTGTAAACAAGCTGTATTTGCTTTTTTGCAGGATGTTGGAATGACATCTTTTCACAATGAAAATATCCAGTTTTATATTGTCAACATTTGGTGAAGAGATGGAGTGCATTTGACTGATGTTGGCAATCAGATTTTTGTTGAAAATGTTCAAAATGCATTGAAACAGTTTCTTTGAACACATAAAATATGGATTGAAGTATTGTTTAGTACTTGTAGTAAATGAAAAGGAAAAACAGAAAAATAAATGAGAAGCAATTTTTGTGGAAGTCAGAAAGAATTATGGAGTTCTCAGTGACAAAGGAACAAACTTTCTCAAAGCAGCCAAATGGTTGAATTTGGTGTGGCGGTGCATGGATCTGGTGCTGAAGGAGTACTGTTCAGGTTGTTCACTAGTAAGTATGACCCTGCACTGAATGCATTTTACCTGGGCAGCCTGAGCGTTTGGTACTCTCCCAACAGTGGTAGAAAAACACCACAACCATGGCTCTGTCTGGACGCTATATGCAGGCACATCCTCTACCTATTCTTCCTGTTTCTTGTCATCCTCATCCACATCCCGTGCCTGTTGCCCTGTCCAAGCCTTGCACTTGCTGTCTGTGGTGGCGGTGCCCCCGGTGAAGGAGGGATGGCCATGAGAGATGCCATTGTTAAACCTCTGGAAGTCTGTATGAAGTAGCTCTCCTAGAAGATGCTTTCGGCTGGTGTGTCAGATTAAGAATGACTAAAAGTAATGGGTGGGTCCCATTAGAGGAACCGTCCGCAGACTACCGAGCCGAAAAAGCAGTTTCAAACTATCCACGCTAATGGGCAGTGTCTATGGTCACTCTGTCACGCTCCACGTGTGTGGCTTTATGATGTCAGCTAGGGATGTCTGTGGCGGCAGGTGTTTGCAGACCCAGTCGAGTGGCAGATGCCAGGGGCATGCACATGAATGTCTGCAAATGGGCATGCTGTCCGTGGACTAATTAAAAGTGCCTTATGTGACACCAGACATGTGCGAGCACAGCGCGATGTCTGCGGACACCGTATTTCGTAAACGGACCCCCGAATAGTCGTCCAGTCTGCGGACCATTATTTGGGGTTTTAAAAAAAAGGAATGTTTCACAGAATAAATCAAAGTGATGCAGTATCAGAATGAGAAACATAAATGTGAGAATTTGGAATTCAAATAAAGTGATCATCGGGAACGGAGGGATGTTTATGTAATGAATGGTAATATTATTGGTTAAGTCATTCAACTTATAGAAAGAGTACTTTTTGGGCAGCTCATAACTTTAGCGGCAAATGGTCACCAAACTTAGTGGAGAGGCACATGCTCATTGGATGTTTGAAAAATGTGAGTGTGTCATAATTTTTGAAACGGTGGCCAAATTGAATGGGCCAATCATGGCCTTTGTCCATGGACCGTGCAGTGAGGAAAAGAGGTTTGGAAATTACATTCAGAGTTATTTCGTGGATGAAAGAGGGCCTGTAAAGTTAGGTGAGTGGAAGGAAGTTGATATAGAACTAATTGTATAGGTGAAAAAAGTTCTGTAGGTGATGGGGTGTATTCCATTAATTTTTATGTCCATGGACATTTTTGGGATGGGGAGGTGGGTGAGTATTGTTATTTCAAGGTGTTTTGTCCATACTTGTTATATGGTTTAATTCTATTGTGGTGGTTGTGGCCATGCCCCCGAGAATCTGGCCACTGGGCACCTGCACTAAAGTAATATGTGTATAGTTAGCATAGGTAGTATAGGGGAGTATATCATATTTGTAATATGGTGGAATGATATAATTGAAGTGTACATGGTGATTATGATTGTAGTACAATTGAGGAAAGTGATCATCGGTCTCTGTTTCACCTTTGACACAGTCTTTCCTTATTAAACACTGCATGAAACCTTTAGCATTAGGGACCGGGCACTGGAATGGCTGACCTCTTCCATCATTAATAGCCCTTTGCAGCTGCAACTGGACAGTTTCTCCTCCACCACCTCACTTTGTACTTGCAGTGTTTCTCAGGGTTCTAGGCTGGACTAATGCAACAGCCTGTTCCTCAACCTCCCCCTTTGGTCCTTACACCCCCTTCAGGTAATCCAGAATAGGGCTGCAAGACTTAGTCTTGCCTCAAGCCCATGAATTGTATCTCCGGAGGCTCTAAAATCTCTACATTGGCACCTGGCGGCTGCAAGGATGAAACTGAAGACCCTGTGCATTATCCAGAAGGGTTTTTGGGGCCTATGACCACACTATTTACAACTTTGCCTCTCTAAAAGTCTCTCTGTTCAGCTGGTGCCTCTCTTAGATTTGACCCAGACTTCATTAAGTTAGGTTAAGTATGTTGATATGGTTACATGTAGATTTTTTGGAAGTTATTGCTGGATGGATGTGTGAGCGTTTAAAAGCAAGCAATGAGGGAGTATTAGAAACATAAAAGTAAAAAGGGTAGGGCGGAGTCCCGAGGAGAGTCCAGTATTCTCCAGTCCCCATTTGTTTTTTGGTCTCTTACGATGAGCTGCAGCGACGTTGTGCATTTACAGCCTACTTTCTCCCTTTTCCAGGAGCAATTCTGCTGTGATTCTGCCTGTGAAGAGAACTGGAGTGCTGTCTCTTTAACATCCAGCCACTCCTTTATAAACTGACTCCGGGCGCAGAGCGCCGCACGGATTCCCGAGGAGAGTCCAGTCTTCTCCAGTCCCCATTTGTTTTTTGGTCTCTTACGACGAGCTGCAGCGACGTTGTGCATTTACAACCTACTTTCTCCCTTTTTCAGGAGCGATCCTGCTGTGATTCTGCCTGTGAAGTGAACTGGAGTGATGTCTCTTTAACATCCAGCCCCTCGTTTATAAACCGACTCTGGGCGTGGAGCGCCGCACGGAGTCCCAAGGAGAGTCCAGTCTTCTCCAGTCCGCTCCAAGGATGCGAGTGGACGAGAGCTGAGATATGTCTGAGCAGCTTGGAATCCCTCTTTGTGCCTCATTTACGCTGTAGTGTTAACACGACACGTTATCAAAATCGTGACTACAGAGCGTGCTAGTCTAAGTGCACAAGGCAACGCCATTCTTCATTTTTCTTGCACACGTACTCAATTCTGGATAAGTAACGAACATAATCATTTTGTGAGACATTGTCACATCTGTGTGAACGATCAGGAATACCATTCTGCCAGTCACAAAGGGCCCGCTCACGAGGCAAAGACTTAAAACGCTTTCAGCTACTGATGCCTCATTCTCTCTTGTTGACAACCTGGATAATGAAATGGAACTACCTACTGCTTTACCTGTTACCCAAGAGATACCCAAGAATGTAGACGCCTTATCTGAGGGAGATGTGAAACACTTGCTGCACTTACGGAGCTGGCGCGAGAGGGAGAACTGCTCGTGTGCGCCCTCTCGATCAGATTGAATGACGTCGAGGCATGCAATCTGCTGCCTCTCTAGAACAGAACACCGATTCACAATGCCCGAATGCCTCGAAAACAATCAACCCTGATTTGAAACTGTTCACAGGCGATGCCTTGCAGCAGGATCATAAAATGGAGAAAGAACAGTCCACAGTGGCTGACCTACACGATTATCCAACATCAATAGAAGATGTTGTAGACCCCAAGAGCCAAAATGAAATCTCCACTGAAAAGGGACTGAAAAACATCCTGAACACCTCGCTGCCGCAGATAAAGTGTATAAATAGACGAAAAGATGGCAATAGCGAGTTTCTACCATCCAAAACTTAGCTGACTCACTGACAGGCGAAAATAAATCCATACACAACATGAAGGTTGTAGGGAATAGGCCAAATGCTGAGTCTTAATAATATGATCCTGACTCGAGCTACTCCCTCCCACCAGTCAAATGGGTAAGGTCCCAGAAAAAGAAAGCTTTGTTAGCAAAACAATGATGGCAAGTGAAACATGATCAAAGAATAAAATCTGATGATACAAGGCCCCCTGCCTTCCATACGCCTAGTGTACGTGCAGCTCGACTTTCATTTGACATCAGTGAAATAGAGATGCTTACGTCAAACCAAGAAAAGAGGAAAGAGGTTTTCCGTGAAAACTGGAAGAAGGACATAACAACTCAACATCCAACTTCAACACCCCTGAATACTAATTCTATATGTCCACAACTTGCTCTGCATTCCATCCCAATGCATAATGGGAAGCAAACAATACAAATAAAGCATGAGATTCCAGCAACTTGAGAGTTGGAGATTACTCCCCCTTTGGAAAAACCTACTGACAAATGCCAATGCATTCCGATAAACGAATATCATCAGAACTCCATCCCGACCACAATGCTAGATCTCCAATATATGCTGATTACAACCACATCGCAAGCTTTGCTTCCTCTTTGGAAGCTATGTAAAACAAATGTCGAAGCACTGAAAGATCAAGCTACCTTTCTGGCTCTAATTCATTTGAAACAGATTCATATAGAAGCATTCATAAATAGAATCCAAGAAAAAATGAATATGGAAGCTGAAACGAGCATACGTTGGCAGAACAGACTATTTGACCCTATGAGAAACGATCGCATAGACAAAGCTGAATTAAATAACGTACTGATAACCATGTTGAAACCAAGTATCATAACTGATGAATTAACATTGATAAAAAAAATATTGCTCAACTTAATGAGTACCTTATTAACCGTCCAGCTGAAGCCTTGTCAACTAACACCTTAGATCCATGAATTGCAACCCCAACCACAAGGTATCAACTGTAAATGGAAACGTGGAGCAGCTACCGCTAAATCAAATCATCTCTACCCAACCAACAAACGAAGCAGAGAGCCAGATTATTTCAGACAAAGTTGGAGAGGACATCCATCCAACTCATGAAGCACCCCAGACAGTTGATCAGAGTAAATCCCGGAAAGGAAATTATGACATCTTTGAGGTGAACCCAGGACAAAACAAAAAGGTGAATCAGAAACAAGAGCCCAAGCCAAAATTCAAAAAGAATCAAAAAGGCTCATAAGCATTCCTGAGAAACTTGATGCTTCCATTGAAGGATTCTAAAAAACAGCAGAAGAAGACAATCTATTAGAACCACCACATGACATCCTCCCGACCCCAGCGAAGTCGATAGGATTATCGCAGATGGTGCTAAAAACAGTGCCAATTGTCCAGAAACCTTCAACCCAAGAGGTTAATGATAATGAAACATTTCAATCACTGATGAGTAGAAATGACTCAAACTTGAGCTCTCTGATAGTTATTGCCCGATATGGTGAGGATGACCTGGACGAAGCGATGGTGAGTCACCTGTCTTGTGAAGAGATAACAGATGACGACTTCCAAAGCCCCTTGGCAGACTACTCATGTGAGGATGTATCAAATCTAGACAGTACCAATGGAAATCAATCAGAAGCCATTGATCTATCTTCCAATGATGACGAAAATTCAACTTTGGAGCCTACCTTGGTTAATATCCCTAACCAACTAAATTTGACTAAGAAACCAAAAGGAATATTATTGACAAAGCCTAAATTCATTGATCCTAGGAAGAAACAAATGGAGAATAGAATACAGATACAACGAATATCTGAAGATAATGAAGGGCTGATCCGAAATAGGGCGAACATAATCTGCCTTTTTCGTGTGATCCCACAGTTGAATTCCATATGTTCTAATGACATAAAATTGGTACAGTTCTTTGACGATCCTGCTTTGGACGGTGTATGGGTGGATTTTCACGAGAGAGCAGTAATGACAAACATTTTGAGTCATGATAACCTACTAAATCAACTTGGTTTCCGCTGCATACAACATGTTGAGCATGACGCAGACGGCACTGAGTCAGGTAGGAGATGGCAGGTAGGAGATGGCAATACGAACAAGCTCATGACTCAAACCAAGTAGCAAGAGAAGTAATATATAAATATAAAGAACATGAGAGATAATGGATTAACTACTCATATGAATGAAAACTGAGTATACAGTCCCCCAAACCTCCGATTTGGAGAGACATGGGTTACGTGGAAACGTCACGATCTGAAGCAAGTACCTCACACTATTAACAACCAACTCGGGAGAGAGGCTACGAGATATCCTTGTGCTCATGGAATTCGCGAGGTCATTCGCATTACCATTAGAAGAAATCAATCTTCAACTACTTTCAGAAAATCTGGCTCCAAGAGACATGCTTCACGCGGCAACCGGTTTGTGAAAATTACCTCACCTTTATGAATGCAGCATTACAAGGACAGAAAGGTCCCCCCGCGGCTGGCCTTCTGACTTTGATAAGAGTTGATGCGAATTTTGAAATATTGGATACCAGGAATGTGAACCCTTGGATTCAAACTACTACCTTGAGCTTGCAACCTGTGACTCCCGATGCCACTTCAGATGGAGCCTCTCTAACGGCCAGAAAGACCCTGACAATTGTGAACTTATATTGGAATCCATCTGCGATAAATGATGAGATCTTAAGAGATGACGTATTTACAGCCATTGACGACGCTATAGACGACTTCCAAAATACAGAATTTATAATATGTGGCGACCTAAACATACATCTACATGATCGCCAGAGAAAAACCTAGATGAAAGCTCTCTTATTCCCAGGGCAAGACGCTGGACTAAAGAGATGGATTGCCGGCATCTCTCACTTGTAACTAACCCACTGAACATTAAAGGGGGACGCCAGCCGCCCTGGTCGAGAGGCCCTTCTGCGGCAATAATTGATTATATGTACATCTCCCAAGAGATTGAAGGAAACCTTATGAAAATTGATACCATCTATTCCAATAAAAGCGATCATTGGATGCAGCATCTAACTTGGCCAACAATATATCAAATACAAACAAAACTGTCACTACCACGAGTCGAACTAGGTGGCTGTCGAATGAGTCTGCGCCTAAAACCAACCAGATAGGCTCACTTCCTGAAACTTTTCTTGTAACACAACGGACCGGAATGGGTATGCTAAATTACGAATGGATCCTTAAACCTTTCCACCGAAAAAGTCCCTGCAAGAGTAATCAACGTTTGCAACATCTCCATAGTTACAACCCCCAGCAAAAAGAGAAGAAAGCAGAAATGCATAGGAACATCAAACCTATCCTCCAAAGTCAAGAGGGAAATAAGCAACTGCTGATTAAGAGAGAGAAATATAAGTACACAAACTGGACTAAAAACAACAGATACTTGTTAGTACAACAGGATGCAGAAAAAATGCTTGAAACGTTGAGTCACAAGAATACCAGAAACTTATGGAACATCCTAAACCAACGTGACAGTTCCAACGATAGACTAACCTCAGAAGTCCCTGAATCAAAAGGATATCCCACTTTTACGAATTATATAAAACACGAGATTCTAACTCGAAGGTGGATTTGGCGAAGTATCCAGATAGATGGACACTTGAATATACTGAAGAGGACATTGCTGGAATAATATCAAAGCTAAACATGTCTCGTGCACCCAGCCATGATGGGCTATGAAATGCGCTCCTCAAACAGAATCCCCAACATTGGACGAAACAATGTATGCAACTGTTTAATTTGATCTCCGAATTAAATGCAATTCCGCGAACGTGGCAAACGGCAATTCTTGTCCCCATCTTCAAGCAGGGTGACAGAAAATCTCGGAATAGCTATAGCCCTATTTCCCTGCTTGACCCGCTTGGGAAAGTATTTGCCTCGTACCTGCTCCAAAAGCTATCCATCTAGGCTGTCAAGCATCATAGACAAGCGAAAAGACAAACTGGATTTGTTAAAAAGATCAGTACACATCTCAATTTGTTGTTATTTAACCTTCTAAAACAAGATGCTATTCAACAAAAAAATCAAATTTATGCAGCTTTTGTCGATCTGAAACTTGCCTTTGATATGATCAATAGACAAGAGCTCTGGACTAAATTGGAAACCTGGGGATGTCCCCCTGAAATTCTGGAGCCAGTGAAACTGTTATATAGTAACACCTCCATCCAGATACGCATAACTGAAGACGGTATTGTTTCTGAACCAATTATGACATCAAATGGTCTAAAACAAGGCTTCCCCTGCTGGCTATCCTTTTCAATCTTTTTACTTCTGATTTCGATGAGCACATGAACATCTCGTCTCGAAATCCGCCGAAGGTTAATGATACGCCACTTCCACAGATGATGTACGCAGACGACATTGTGATTTTTGATAAGACACAGCGAGGTCTGCAGATATCTCTGGACTAATTCAAAAATTACATGAATCTGAATGAACTGAAGAACAATACCCAGAAAACTCAGACCATGCTTCTCACGAAGAAACAACCAAAATCGAAATCTGCCTTGTTTCTACAACACAATAAACTTTCTCAGGAAACTACTGTGAAATACTTGGGTGTATGGATCAATCAGTCCAAATCTGAGATTGAATGGTCCGTGCATCTTAAATCTAAAGAACATGCTTTGGCCAGACAAGGCTCCTTTATCCATAGGAAATATGGAAAGTATTCTTTGAAACTGATCCTCACTTTTTTTCGGCAAAAAGTAGCAACGATCTTAACCTACGGAGCCGAAGCTATGATTAACCTGAACCCAGATATATGGCAACAGCTAGAGGCCATATTCTGGCGCAAGGTGTTATCATTACATCTGGCATTCCCTATGACAAGAATTTGCTACGAGATTGCAAGTCAGTCACTCCAATCCATGGTACCATGGTACAATGAAAACATCTTGACTTGTTTCGGAAAATTCAGAATGAAGATCAAGTTCCAGCAATGGAGATTTTCTGTAACAATGTACGCTCGCTGAAGACAAGTGTACTGAATACTTGGAAAAGGAAAATGGAGCTTGCACTCGATAAGTCAGAAATCACAAACGAAATGCTGATTTTGCGTCCACAGCATGCGAAACAAAAAATAATGCTTAATGACTGGATTCAGACAATGCATGTTAAGACACAATATTGTATGAATCTTAGCTGAAATAAACTAAAACATTTTAAATAAAAATGTTTTTTTTTAAAAAAAAAAAGGGTTGAAGGGATGCCCTGTGTGATGATTTGATGATTTGCACATGCGATTGGGGTCTTTTAATAATGCCTGGCCTGGAAACAGAACTGCAGAGATAGCTTTGAAGGTGTATGGATTATGGTCCTTAGTGCATGCTTGAGAACAATATTTGTTTCAGAAAATGGTTCTTTCGTTTTTTCTTTTTCTCTACTATTATTCCATTATTGTCCATTATTTCCATTAGCATAGTAGAAATTGGTAATGGAAATATTGGAGAATCTTATTGTGTCTAACTACTTTATTCAAAAACGTAAAGTAGATGGAATCTATAAGATTATTTTTTGTTATTTTTTTAACAGTGAGAAGTGGCTTCAAAAGGAACCTTTTTTGGTGTTTTTTGCAGTAGAGGCCATTAAATAAGGTTGGGGAGGGAAATGGGGGAAAAGGCACCAATTATAGATACGCAGGGGCAGGTGGACAGGGGAAGATGTTGTGTGTGCCTTAAATCTAAAGTAGGGGGCAGTGTTTCTCATGCCCCCTACCCCCTTCGGTCTCCCTGTGATGTGTGTGTGTCCCCTGAATCCCCTCAATCCCCCTGTGATGCGTGTGTGTTCCCCAGCCCCTTCAGTCCCCCTTGATGCGTGTGTGTTCCCCACCCCCCTTCAGTCCCCCTTAGATGCATGTGTGTCCCCCCACCCCGTTCTCAGTTCCCCGTGATGCGTGTGTGTCCCCCCAATCCCTTCAGTCCCCCCGTGATGGATATGTGTCCCCCCACTCAGATATCAGCACAACATCTGAGAAACAGATGAATATAGGACGCAGTCCATCACATTATGGAAAAAGTTCCACGAGAGGGAATATGACCAGAACCTCATATCGGACATTCCAGCTAGAGTTGAGATGATAGAAAGGGACATTCTCTTAACACCTAAACCACCAAAACAGGGCAAAGCATTAGTGTATGTCACAACACACTCGCTTCAGAGCCACAAGATCAAGGGCATAATTAAGAAAAATTGGCCGATGCTGCAGATGGACCCCCAATTACAACCACTGTTCAGAGAACCACCCATCTTCGCTTAAAGTAACAGCAGAGCACTGAGGAACAGTCTGGTGAAAGCTGAAATTCATACTAATAGAACTGGCAACAAGGACCACAAGGGTACCCAACCATGACACAACTGTCAACACTGTGGCAACATCATAACGGGCAATCAAATCACACATCCCCATTCCGGCAAAGCCATATGGCTAAAACACTTGTGCACGTGCGACTCTAAAAATGTGGTGTACACTCTCAAATGCCCCTGTGGATACTATTACGTAGGCATAACAACAAGAAAAGTGAAACTCCGGTAAACGGAGCACAAGTCCAACATTTGCATGAAAAACCTGAAATCCCCTGTAGCAACACATTTTTTGCAAACAAGACATACAGTGGCACAACTTAAATGTGTGATCCTCAAAAAGGTTACCATGAGTAACAGGGGAGGGGATCTACAAAGAAATCAGTTACAAAGAGAAGTCCTTTGGATTGACTTGTTAGACTGTATCCAACTAAGAGGCATGAACTATGAATCAGACTTTATGTGCTTTGTTTGAATTGAGGGGACTGCACCCCAATACTGTTTCAACGTAGTCAATATGGTCTATGATGCCAGTAATGTATATAGACACACTGTGACATGTGGGGAAGGGGCTCGAACAATGGTGAATGCATGCTGCCAATAATGTATAATGACACACTGTGACATGGGGAAGAGGCTCGAACAGTGGGGAATGTATGTTGCCACATTGGAACATCTATTGGAAGGTGTCAGGCATGTGCAGCTGAACATGTTTCTTTGCCTGTAGCATAATGTGTTACGCAGATGCATTTAATTGTTTCATCGGAGTCCTGTTCAATTGACATCAGCATAATGTGACTCTAACGTTATGTATGTTGTTAAAACGATGCATGCAGTAACCATTTGGACAGGCATTAACTCATTGCACCACCAGATAGTGATTTCGTGAAGGAATATGTAAGGCTTGTAATTACTCCATACTTGGGAAGGTCCTTCAATCCCCATAAGCAATGAGATCTTTATACCCTTGGACATCGATTGACGGAGTGTAGCTTAGTGTGTGCGGGCACAGCCCCCTGTCCATTGATCAGGCGTAATCCCTTTTTCATGTATTGAACTGACAGGAATGGGGCACCTAGCCAAAATATCTTGGCTGGCTGCCCCTCCTCTTGTCTGCACTTACTGATTGGTCACGCCCATAGCGTGACACATTTGTAGCTCATCCTACTATATAATTGTAAGCAGAACAAGGGTATCACAGAATGGATACACAACAGTAGTGGATTCTCAATGGCCACTTATCATTGCCATTATGAGAGGATACAGACAGTGGTGGGGCGCCCAGCATATCATATTCTGTTTGTTGCTCCACCATTTGTCGACCACGAAGTAATGGCTATGCCCATTACGTGACAATTGCAGAACTAGAATTACTAGTGAATAGCAATATAGCAACACTCTATTCGCATCACGGCTTTAATCCAGTCAACGTGAATCTCACAGTTACGATTTGGAAAGGTAACACGATCACACACAACCATTACAACGCAACGCCATTGTTACCCATGGCAACCCTCCAGGTCCCACACCAAGAGGGCCGCATGCGTGTATCGCGCGCATGCTCACCGGTTAGCAAGCAACCACATGTACACTTGCCTCGAGGGTGACGCGCTGCAAAGAAGGTCAGCGGGTGGCTCTTCATGGAGACTCAGAGGTAAGCACTGATGTAATTTACACAGTATTATCTAGCAACATAGGAGCCTTTTGAGGCAATACCTACAGGCACGTATGACAAATGTTGATATTACCCAAGAAAAGGCGTTACCCACCAGATTTGTAGCACAGGGTCATACTGGATGCACTCTCTCTTGAAACTCATTGTCTCAAGGCTTGTTTAATCCACAACATGAGCATGGCTAAGAGATGGCAGTTACAGGAACATGACCACCCCAAGTATCACTGCGGGTGCAGGTCCAGCAGCTAAGATTAAGACTGTACGGATATATGTACTACATCGATTTCTAACTGGATGACCCTGTTCCTTTGTTTTCAGAACGTGTGTGTTTCTGTGAATACTCAGCAAACCTTCCTCTTTCTCATTCTCGGCGATCAGGCCCAGGGAGAAGATTGATGTTTACATACACAGCAGCGCTGATCTCTGCTGCCGAATAACAATAAGGACAAATGAATTCTTTCCTGGAGGCACAGGACCTTGCGTGACAGACACACTCCATTAAGTGTGAAGGTTAGTTAACCGGTTTCGAATGATGTATCCTTGTGTAGATCCTTGCAGCAGGCTTACATATTGAACTAATACCCAGCTCCTTGTGTTATCCCATAGATGAACAATTTAGCAGGAATGTTTGAACACAAGAATAATAAATAAAAGGCTCCAAGGCCCTGAAGAAGGATCCAGGAAGAATCCGAAACACGTCGGCAAAACGCTAATAATACCATCATAAGTGGAGCCCAATAGGATGTTTTTTGTTATATCTACTGTTCAGAAGCTGTAAAACTTTGTATGTAAATACATTATGTTGTGTGAGAAATGGAACACAATTGTATAATGTACAGCTGGAATCTTGCTAGAACATATGTGCATTTGTTGATTTGAAATTGATTGATTTCTATTTGCTTTTTCATTAAATATATTGTGAGATTAGACTTTTGAAAAATCTCGATTAAGTCTACAGATTTGCATTGTATCTGATTATTGAATTGTTTGAACTTGTTTTAGCTCAACATTCATCATGAAGATATAAGTCAGCATAACCTACCTAGTTGAATTTGGCCACTGAACTAGACAACAACTGTAACCACTTAGGGATTGCGTTTTCCCACAAGAGTGCATGTAGGGGTCACCTGCTGGCACATGACAGGTACTGTTTTTGTGCCCCCACCCCCCTCACTCCCCTCGTGATGTGTGTGTGTGTCCACTCCCTTCACTCCCCTGTGACACGTGTGTGCCGCCCACCCCTCTCAGTCCCCCTGTGATGTGTGTGTGTCCCCAATCCCCTTCGGTCCACCCATGACACGTGTGTGTGCCCCCCACCCCACTCAGTCCCCCTGTGATGCGTGTGTGTCCCCATCCCCTTCAGTCCCCCGTGATGCGTGTGTGAGCCCCACACCCCCTTCGGCCCCCCTGTGATGCGTGTGGCCCCCATGCCCTTCAGTCCCCCCGTGATGCGTGTGTGTGCACCCCACCCCCCTCGGTACCCCGTGATGCTGTGTGTCCCCCCACCCCCTTCCATCCCCCGTTATGCGTGTGTGCCAGCCCCACCACCTTCAATCCTGCATGATGCGTGTGTGTGTGCCCCCCACCCGCTCAGTCCCCCCGTGATGCGTGTGTCTCTCCCACCCCCTTCAGTCCCACCATAATGCGTGTGCCCCCACCCCCTTCAGTCCCCCCATGATGCGTGTGTGTACCCCCACCCCCTTCAGTTCCCTGTGATGCGTGTGTGTGCCCCCCACACCTTCAGTCACCCCATGATGTGTGTCTCTGCCCCACAGCCCTTTCAGTCCCCACATGATGCATGTGTGTGCCCTCCACCCCCTCAGTACCCCTGTGATGCGTGTGCCCCCACCCCCTTCAGTCCCCCCATGATGCGTGTGTGTACCCCCACCCCCTTCAGTTCCCTGTGATGCGTGTGTGAGCCCCACACCCCCTTCGGCCCCCCCGTGATGCGTGTGGCCCCCATGCCCTTCAGTCCCCCCGTGATGCGTGTGTGTGCCCCCCCCTGCTTCTCCTCTGAGCCCACCCTCCTGCAGGAGTTAGTTGATACATTTTGTTCATTGCCACCGTCTTGTTGGTCAATACTGGATTTCTGATTTCTTTGGACTCATGAACTCATGTTGCCTCACCCTCTTCAACTTCTTGCTGGACTTCCACTTCATCTTGTACTCGCGATCTCCACGAATCATACTGTGACCTTCCTCTGCTTGATTCCTGATTTTTATTTGTTTTTTCTCTTGTAACATTTTGTGTCATTTCATATCCCTGCTACTGCATTCTCTCTCCCCTCTTGTTTCTCCACATCTTCTCCACCCTCCCCTCTAAATCCCTGGTTTTTCTGTCCATGTGCCCCCCCCCCACAGCCCCTTGTCCCCGTTTGGCTCTGATATTGTCCTTCGCTTCCCCTTCACCCCTTATCCCTCATCCCCTCCCCTGCTCTTGTTAATTTCCATCACTATCTCAATTGCTGTCAGGCATAGCAATTGTAGCTGCCTGCCTTTCTCATCCACCTGCCTTCTCCTCCTCCCCACGCCTCCTCTCCTCTTGTTAAATTCCGGCTCTACCTCAGTTGCTGTCAGGCATAGTAATTGTAGCTGCCTGTCCTTCTCATCCACCTGCCCTCTCCTCCACCCCACCCCTCCCTTCCTCTTGTTAAATTCAGGCACTACCTCAATTGCCGTCAGGCATAGTAATTGTAGCCGCCTGTCTTTGTCATCCACCTACCCTTTCCTCCTCCCCTCCCTATTACTGTTCATTAGCACTTACTCTATCATTTGTCTCGTGACCTCTGTGATAGCAGTTTTTTTGTCTCTCCCCCTTCCCTCCTGTCTTCTGCCACTTCCCCCTGCAGCACTATTCTGAAACATTGTCAGTCCTAGTATATTTAGTTACTTGTATTGTTCCTCTCCTTCTCCCTCACTCCATACTCCCCCGTCCCCTGTCCCGCTAATCTTGTTAATTTTTCTGGCACTACATCAATTGTCCTCAGTCATAGTAATTTAACCGTTTTTTTTTTTCTGTTTTTACACTCCCTCCCCGCGAGGCTGATTAAGATAGTTATTTTTCACATTCTGAATTGTTTCAAGGACTTGTAAGAATGTGACTATATTCTCCCATGTTCACTACTTCCTTGAAGCACTTTGAAACACATTGGGCCTCATCACGAGTTGGGCGGTAACGCCGGCGCTAATAGCGCTGGTGTTATCTGCCCTACCGCCAAACCCACTGGCGCTATTAGCGCCGGATCATGGGTTTGGCGGATTTGGAAATCCCCATTCCCCATTGAGCCCATTCAGGAATGCCCCATAGGGCTCAACGGGGAAAGTTTGCGCTCTTACCGCCGGCGGATTTCCCGCCAGCGGTATGAGCGCAAAATTTCGGCGGATTTCCCCCCAGCTAAGAGCTGGGGGAAATCAGCCAAAGCCCTGATTTGGCAGACCCTTAAATCCGGCGGTAACATCGCTACTGCCGGATTTAAGGGTTACCGCCAAACTCGTGATGAGGCCCATTGTGTACATTGTGTATAGGTGCTATACAAATAAACAATCAATTCAATTCAATGCAAGCCTCGAAAGCACTTTGAAACTGCAGAGTGGTGTGTTGCAGTGTATACAGAGTATTGTTGTCTTGGAAAGATATGGATCAACAGCCTCTTTTATGGCTTGCAAGGTACCTGGTGGGATCTTCTGCCCCACATAAATAGCCTATATGGTGGAAGTATACGTTGAGGAAGACAGCCTACTACTTCCTGAGAAAGGAACAGCCTTTCTCAAAGCATCCCAGTGGTTGGATTTGATGTGGCGTCGCAAGGAGGTGGTCCTGTAGTTGTACTACTCAGGTTGTCGGCGACCGAGTACAACATTGCACTCAGTGCATTTCACCTTGGTAGCCTTAGCCTTCGGTACACGTCGTATTGGTGGTAAAGAACCGCCACACCCATGATTCTCTCTGTGTGCTAGAGGTAGGCATTTCCTCTATCTCATCTGCATCATCCTCTTGATTCTTTTTGGCATCATTGCACCTTTCCTGTTTTTCGGACCCCTCAGCTGGTGGAGGTGGTGGTGGCTCCTGAGGAGGAGGGATGGCCATGGCTGATGCCATTTTTGAAGTTAAATGCAGATGTGCTAATATTCTTCAAAGCATGTGCTCTTTCCTGGATTGCGTTGGAAAATCAGGAAGAATAGGTCTCGGAGATGTGCAAGGGTACATTTTCAGCTTGGAACTTCCGAGATCAGCTGAAAATGCAGTTTTGGACTGTTCACAAAGCGCATACCCTGAGCAGGCATGTCATCATTCTGCATGTGCGGGCATGGTCACGTGAAACTGTCCATAAAGTCTGTCATAATGTCAGACGTTCGTGAACATCAGCGAACAAAAAACGGTGCAAAAAGTTTCTGAAAGCTCATAAAAGTTTTAAAACTGTAGCTAGGAGGTTTGGAATGGCACAGTTTTAGGTTGAAACTTTCTAGATTGGCCAAAAAATGCTGCTATATTTGGGTTAAGTAAAACCCATGACATTTAGTGAAAGAACTTTGCTAAAGGGACGTTATGCTTACTAGTAAAACTGAAACTCTCCAGAAATTCGCCAGTTATGGTAAGCTAAGCAACCATAACTTGCACCACCGCTGTGCACGGCTAACGCTTACACCCAGGACATCAAAGATGACATCACAAATGGCATTGATGACATCATATATGTGGCTCACTTGTTTTTTTTTGACTGACATATGTAGGCCAGGTGGTTTTGTTTACTGACAGTCTGAATATGAAAATTAAAAAAAGTGCTATAAATGTAAACATTAGCCTTCTTGTATGTTCTTAAAGTACTTTCCTCAGGGTTTGATGTCAGTTCATGGTGCACGTATGTTGAGCAATAAGCAGGCTTCAAACACACATATATTTGTATACCTGATGATGAACTTTAATGATATTGACATTTTCTGGTGATGTTTCTTTTGTGCTTAGTTTATTTTCAATGTATGTGCCTATGATTTGTATGCATTGTGGGTCTTCGTATCTATTGTTTGTACGAACACAATTATGTATAAAGTCTTGAATGACTACTATGTATTCAATGTTTAACATTACTAAAAACTTGCTAAAGTAGCATTCATTATGGTTATAGTCAGCATAAGCATGCCACTGCAGCAAATCATGGCTTGCTCCGGATAGAAACAATGGATGCACAGTCAACAAATATATATTAGTCCCATATCATGACGAACCATGGCCGGACACAATAGCCACTAATACACTAGGGAAAAAGTCAAAAGAGGTTTCAGCATCTTAACATATTAGAAGACTTGGACAAGCTATATTTCAAAACGCAACTTTAAGTTAATTTAGCATTGTAAGTTTACACTTTGAGTGTTTCATGCAAAATGACGCTACACCAGTGACATTGTGCTCGACTAGTGAATGAACATGATGTTTTGGTTACATATAGATTTAGGATTCATATGTTTCAGATATTGAACACGTTTCAGATATGGTATCCTTGTAATGGTGCCTTCCAGGCTATGGTGATGTTTTATAGGGCGTATTTGTATAGATTGTTGAGCTAAAAATAACAGTGGCAGCTGGTGAATTTTTTATATGGATGGGCGTAAATGTTTGCCTCAAATTTGATGGAGTGACCAAGCATAGCAAGGGTGGCAGGACAAACCAAGTGCGGTTCAGCAGGGTCCTCCCGCGAGAACATTTGTAAAAATCATTGGTAAAATCATTGGTTAAAATTGGGCATTTTCCAGCACACTTTCTGTGAAAAATATGGTAAAAAGCCACTTAGTCATCGGTTTTGGATGGTATCACATAAATAAATGCCATACTACAGTAAGAAAAGATTCCCAGACTGGCTGCACACATGTTGGCCTGTCTAGACATGTAATATCACTTATGTTTGCTTTACCTTTGATTCCCAGTAACAAAATGCCATGCTACGTTAAGAATATATGGCCAGACTGAGACCATCGATGGAGGCCAGTTTAGCTATGTATTAACACTTGTTTGCTTTGCTTGTTTGCCTTGATGCCCGGTAAAAAGTGTCATGCTAAAGTAAAAAAGGAGATCTAGACCGGAAGCACTACAGAACGTCAGTCTAGCACTGCAATGAAATGTATCATACTGTTTTAACCATCATAGCAGTAAAAAACACCATGCCACAATGATGTGATATAATAGGATGAGTTATTTATAACGCACCTGTACACAAGTGTTTCTAGGAGTGAAAAGACAAAGGAGGGAAGACAGAAGAAGGACAAAATAAAGGATGTTACAGGCCTTGTGTCATGCAAGGGGAAAGGGTGGGGAGAAGTGCAAGGGAGAGGGGAAGGGAAACAGGGCAGCAATGCTCTGAGTAAGTGCAGCCAGGACAGCACAGCTCTGGGAAGTGCAAGGAGAACAAGGGACTGTAGGGTTACAGTTACAGCCCCTAAGTGTGTGATAGGCCCGCAGGCAGTGCAAGGGTGACTGATCAAGAAACAGCCTGGTACCCAGTGAGACTCTGAGGGTAGCCAAGGAACCAGTCGGTACAGCAGACAGGTAGGTCAGCAGGAGAGGGAGAGAGAGAAAGCAGAGGGGAAGAGGAAGGTTTTGAGCTGCTTCCAGAACTTCAGGTGGTCCTGCTCAAGTTTGAGAGTGGAAGGGAGGCCATTCCAGAGGGAGGCACTGGAAGAGGAGAGAGATCTACCCCACACTCTCTGCCTGGAGAAGCATCTAACCCTTAGAGAGTTGGAGGTAGCTGAGCGAAGGGCTTGAGAAGGAAGGTATTTTGGAAGAGATTGTTGGATGTAGTGCGGGCCCCAGCCCCAGAAAGCCTTGTGGACAATACAAAGGGTCTTGAACTTGATCCTTGCAGCCACCAGGAGCCAGTAGAGAGATGTCAGGGTATGAGAGATATGGTCCCTGGGCTTGAGGCCAAGGATAAGTCTTGCAGTCCTGTTCTGGATTAGTTGCAGAGGGCAGGTAGTAGAGGAAGGCAGTAGTCCAGTCTAGAGAGAACCAGAGCTCTGGAGACAGTGAGCTTCTGGAGGAAAGTGAGAAAGAGAAGAGTCCCTTTGAGGAAGTGCAGCCGGTAGTGAGACTTCTTGGCGATGTCTGAGATGTGAGGAAAAAAATAAGTTAAACATAACTAGACTGGTTGTACCAAATTGACTCTAGTTATATAATAACAATCATCATGCTTGCTTTAACACTGATGCCCAGTACAAAATGCCATGCCACGGTTAGAAAGTAGATCCAGACTGGCTGCCACAATAAAAGCCATTTTAGCAATGTAGAAAAATACTTATCATCTTGGCATTACCCTTAGAGCAAATAGAAAAATGACATGCATAATTGCATCAGAGTTGGCCAGTCTAGCTACGTAATAATGTTCATCAATATTAGCTTGAACATTGATGCTAGTAAAACATGATATGCCACAGTACATAAGTAGAACCAGACTGGCTGCAGCAATGAAAGCCAGTATAGCAACACAGCAACACTTATCATGCTAGCATTACCATTTATACCAGTACAACAAGACTTGCCACAATATGGAACTCTCACTAGACTGACTGCACCAAACTGTTCTGCCAGAGGCAGACAGCCCCATGTATCTGCAAATAATCGACTGTCCTGCTTGCAACTCAAGTGATGGGCATTCTGCAGACCTTGGATTCTTTAAGAGACTTTAGACTTTCATTTATGTGTTGCAATCACAATATCAGCATGTTTCATTCATTTATGTCATGTTAGACAGTGCAGTGGCACCATAGGTCTGTGCCCACCAAGGACTCACAAATCAATGATCACCAGGAATATTGCCCATGGGATTGTTGTCCGGATGGTTTGCGTGTAGGGCAGGAGGACATTGAAGTTCAGGGAGGAGAGCAAGAGACTGGTACCCATGCAAAGGGGGAGAACAGGGATATTGCAAGGATGCAGGTCTTTTTGTAAATGATTCTTCCTTATCTGTCTATTTGTTCACTTGTTAGGTAAATTGTCCTTTATTTGTGAGGAGTTTCATCCCTCCCTTCTCCCCACAGCTAAGCCTGTAAACCAATGCCTGTAAACTAATGCTTTGTTTGCAGTTACCTATCAGTGAATGATACACAGGTCAGCTTCAGAAACTGTAAAATATGGTTTGAAAATATTTGATGTTAAACTGATGCCCACATTATGCCCATGATATATGCAAGAAAATGAATGCGGGTGATCAAATATGTGGGAAAAGAAATATATATTTAATAACCGTGTTAGTAAAACTAGACCAGACTTATTCTTAGCGCATAGCAAGTTAAAAAAACAGTTAACAAAACGCTTGTTTTGTGATTTCAGCTTTTTTGCAATTCTAGCTAGCTACATTCTTAATAAATGCCTGTTTGGAATGCCAAAGAATCAGTACCTGGTGAAATAGAACTACCTAATTTTTCACTTCGTTGCACACGCCAAACTTTAAAAACGTTTTGCTGTCTGTTTTATGACGCTCCCTGCTTTCATTTCAGAACAGATTGAAACACATCATGACTGGCATTTGATCCGCTGCTGCTCGCACAGGAATACACACACAAACACATCCTGCAAGCAAATTCAACTAAGGTAGCAGGCTCCCCTCTCTCGGAAGAACAATGCATGATAACCTGTTCAGTGTTTGTTAACCACATTGAGAGTTCGCAGCCATCTGCTTTTTGCTCACTGTACCTTTCACAGATGGGAAATATCCATTTGCATATCAGTCTTTGTCCTGCCAACATGGGCAGTCCAGCACCGAAATGCTATGGCAATTCCTCTCTGAACAAGAGTACCACCAGCAACCCCATACACGTGCAAGCACATTCCTTGTCCACTGATCACTCACCTTCTGTTCATGTTTTCCTCGATGAATGGGAGAAGGCTGCTGGGACCAGAGCACTGCAATATAGTCCTCTGCAGTGGTCACTGCTGCCAATAAGGTTGGCTTTCTAACTCAGAATGAAGTCTCACTTTGTCGAGAGTTTGATGTCAGCGTTGGTTGTTTGGGTCTGCTGGATTCACCGCCCACATGCCAACGAAAGATCCAAGCAGCTTCCCTACGCACACACCCCAGCACATGTGTCACAGTAGCCCCAGCTTGTGCGCTCCTGGCATGCGCAGAGTGCACTCTGTACTGTGATGCTGTCACGTGGTACGATGGCAACGTTCTGCCGGCACGCATTTATTGCAACAAAGTGGTGGTCCCGCGACACGGCATTGAGCGCCAGGAGCCCGAGATGAAGAGTCCTGTGTCCGTGTCCCTCATTTCTGGTACTAGGGGCAAGGCCTTCCCACGGGGGTCCCCGGGCTAATCCAACCATCAAATTGGTGATAAGGATGCAGCTGGACAAGGGGACAGTGCTCTGATGCAGTATATTGCTCCGATAGCTCAATCCAACGCCTGCCAGAGGCATTAACCCTCGCAGGGAAAACAACCACTGCCTGAGGTGGCCTGGAAGGGCCGATGTGCCAAGTGGTACACATGCAGGGGGTCCAAGAAGCACGCCTACGGGTGCAAAGCGCAGCAAAGCGGGTGCAAAGCGCAGCCTACGACCACCAAGAGGGTGCTTGTGTGGTTTTGCCACCATCAAAGTGCACCAAAGGAAGCAGACTGCGGCATTTGATCACGTAGAAGTTGCCTGTGCAGTTTGCCACCATGAGTGAAACAGGAGACCCCCCAGGATGCTGACCAAGATGCAGCAGGGGCCCTGTAAGCAAGAAAGGCCCCATGCCAACAAGGTACACTGGCCCTGATGCCGGAATTCGACACCTCAGGCAATCCCTCATACCCAGAGCCGAATTGGCTGCTATGGATCGAGCAGCTAGACATGTACTTCAAAGCAACTGGCGAAAACAGATGACGAAGCCGAAGTTGCATCCCTCATATACTCAGCCGAGTCGGAGATTCACAGGATATTGAAGTCCCTTGCTCGCATCAACAACTCCTACCAGGCTGCCAAGAACAGCCTCATGGAACACTTCATGCCACTGGCTAACCAAGACTTTGGTTCTTTGTGTGCAGTGAGAAACAGAGAGAGGAGGAATCCCTCGACCCGTTTTATGGCAGGCTTCGTCAACTGGCAAGTACATGTGATTGGGAAAATGAGGACGGTATGGTGAGAAACTAATTAATACAAGGGTGCAGCTCAGGAAAACTGCACCGACAGGTTGTACGTGAGCCTGGATTGTCGCTGGTCCGATTCTAGAAATACGTAGGTCATATGAACTGGCAGACAGCTGCTCCACCAAAATGGACGCCGCAATCCGATCACTAAAAGTGGAGGACGCATGCGTGATAGGGTGACTGCAAAATGCTGGCCTGTCGAGGCTGATATGGCCCACAAGGAGATCCGGGATGCTGCAGCTGTGCCCCAAAAGTGGCTACAACCTTCCACACGCAGGGGAATGCCCGGTGAAAGTGAGAGTATGCAGACGCTGTGGAGCAGCTCGACATTTTGCGAGGATATGCAGAGCGCCCATACCAATCACCATTCCCAGAGGGCCCAGCAGAATGCCCAGTGACACACGCGGCGGCAGAAACAAGTGGCAATTGTAGAGGAAGATATGCTGAGTCCGGACTTGGCAGAAGAGGAGGAAGAGATAGTCTTCATCTCAAGAATTGACTGTCTCAAAAAGAAGAGGGGGCATCCCATGTGCACAGTGGCCGTAAGTGGAACAATGACACCTGTACTTGTGGACACCAGAGCATCAGTATGCGTGTTGGCAGCCTACCACTATGAGGCATTACCAGGGCCCTCAACACTAGCAAAAGCACAAGCCAAAATATTTTCGTTTGGGGGGAACTCAACAGTTACCCCTCAGTGGCGTTTGTGACCAAAGTTGCCCATGAGGGAAAAGAAATTGAAGCAAAATTCTCTGTCACTGACATCAGCACACATTGAGCTGCACAGCAGCAGAGGCCCTCGGCATTGTACACTTCGCCCTCACTGTATATGCAGAGGATATAAATGAGGCTCTTGAGAGGTTCACAGCAGTATTTCAAGGTGTCGGTAAACTAAAGGGCGAGCCCGTTTAGCTGCATATAGATGAGACTATACGCCCAATGGCACTAAAGCATCGTCGAATACCATTTCACCTCGGACAACAGGTGGAAAGTGAATTACAAAATGGCCATCATAGAAAGGGTGGAGGGTGCCACCCCATGGGTGTCCCCCATTGTTGTGGCTATCAAGCCGAAGCAACCCAGATCTGTCCATATCTGTGTCGATATGAGGCTTCCCAATCTTGCAATCAAGCACGAGAGACACATCACACCTACCCTGGATCACATGGTGGGACAGTTGCAAGGGGCGCAAGTATTTTCAAAACTAGACCTGCGGTCTGGATACCATCTGGAGCTACACCCGGACTTGTGTTACATCACTACCTTCACGACCCACTAAGGGTTGTATCACTACAAACGTCTAAGCTTCAGAGTCTCCTCCGCAGTTGAAGTCTTTCAAAATGTCATCCGGGGGGCATTAGCTGGCCTTGAAGGAGTCATAAACCTAAGCGACGACATCCTGGTCTATGCCACCTCAGAAGCCAAACACATGGTTCGCCTCGAGAAAGCTCTAGAAAGGATTCAAAACCTTGGACTCACCCTGCACCTTGAAAAGAGCGAGTTCCTAAAGGACAGCATTGAGTTCTTCGGTTTCGTCTTTCACGAGAAAGGAATCTCCTAAAACCCGCTAAAGATCAGAGACATCCAGGAGGCGAAACCACCAGGGAACGTGTCGGAGGTCAGGAGCTTGTTAGGGATGGTGATCTACTGCGGTAGGTTCATGCCCAATCTGGCGACCCTCTCTGAGCCTCTCCGGATGCTGACAAGGAAAGACAAGGCCTAGGAGTGGTCAGACAATGAACAAAAAGCCTTTGAGACCATCAAAAAGGCACTCACGTGGAAAGAATCAATGGCATTCTTTGACCTGAGGAAGGAGTCTGAAATCATCGTAGACGCCAGTCCGGTCAGACTAGGAGCCGTTCTCTCACAGCCAGATGCCCAAGGACAGATGAGGCCAATTGCCCATGCCAACAAGACACTCACTGGCACGGAACAATGATACTCCCTGATGGAGAGGGAAGCGTTGGCTGTCCTATGGGGATGCCGGCACTTTTGGATATACATACTGGGGAAACCGTCATGGTTGTAACTGATCATAAAATATTACTCTCTGTCATGGCGTCCAAGCCACCTCCCAGGATTGAATGTTCGATGCTGGCCCTGATTGAGTATGGGGTGGTGCTGAGCTACAGACCAGGAGCCCACAAGCCCACGGCCTACTTATCGCGACACCCGAGAAGTGGTGGGGAACAAGAGGAAATGGCACCTGTGGACGTTGAAGAGCATGTTCGTCTGGTGGTGCTAGCAGCAAAACCTGTGGCTCTTACAATTCAAGAAGTGGGGGATGCCTCGAGAGAGAATGAGTGCTTCCAGGTAATATAGGTGCCCATGGTCAGTGGTGAGGGGGGAACTGTTCTATCTAATAATGCTTGCAGAAGCCGGGAGACGCAGCAAGATCTGGAGCAGCTGTGGCGAGTCAGGCATGAACTGTTGGCAATGGATTACGGATCGTTACTACGAGGCCACCAGATAGTGATTCCACATGCACTGGTGGAAAGAGTAGTGGAGTTGGCACACTGCAGCCGCCAGGGAACTGCCAAAACTAAAGCGCAACTTTGACCAAAGGTCTGGTTCCCGGGTTTGGAAGCAAAAGTAGATGGCCACGTTGCCAACTGTTTCTGGTGTCAAGCGACCGCCACAGCCAACAGAGAGCCGAGTCCATGCCCCGGAGTGACCAACCATGGGACGTGGTCCACGTCGACTTTGGGTCCACAAGAAGAGGGATGTACTTCATTGTAATGATAGACCAATGGTCCAGACACCCAGAGGTAGAGCTGGTGGGGTCGCCCTCTTGTGATCAGATCATACAGGTCATGGAGAAAATATTTGCTACACATGGCTTCCCCAGAGTTATCTGCTTGGTCAAATGACCGCCATTTCATGGGGGAAACTTTGCAAAATTCATGGTAGACTGTGGAATTGCACACAGGAGGGTGACACCAGGATGGCCTCGGGCCAATGGGGAGGCTGAACGCTTTATGCAAACACTAAATAAAGTATTCTGCATAGCCCAAGGCCAGGGAAACGAGCTGAGGAAAACTCTTTATCAGTTCCTAAGAGAGTACAGAGGCACCCCTCAGCAATCTACGGGTGTTCCCCCAGCGGAAGCACTCTTCCAGAGATGCCCATGGGGTCTCCTCCCGGGGACGGAAGGTCAGCCTCCAGGCATCATTGATGATGACAAGACGTCAGAAGGCCGAAGAACTCATAATGAGGGGGTAAACATTCAACAACACCTTAGACCACCGCACATAGGAGTGGGTGACACAGTACTGGTGCGAAACCGTCATCCCGAATGGAAGTTTTCCCTCACGTACGAGCCCTCTCCCATGGGAGTGGTCCATGTCAGAGGCTCTCTGGTGACTGCTGCTGACCAGAGGGGGACAGTGACTCGGAACTCAAGTTTCTTTCGAAAGTTGGGAGGGAGAGAGGGGCTGAGAGAAAGAGCGTAAGAAAGTTCCCCCAGCCCGAACCACCAACATGGAGCGAATACCTGAAGAGATCGTGGAAGATGCAGAACTCACACCAGGCGGAGCTGAAGGAGAGGCCAGGGAGGCACCGGCAGGAGAAATATACCCCCGCCAAGAGGGCAGGAAATGCCCAGCGCGATTCCGAGACTACATAATGGGCGACCAGGCCTGAAAGGACCAAGTCACCCACTATTGCCATTTTTGGACCCATCACAGTTGGATATGTTACCATGTTTGAAGTCGGTCATGTTGACATCAACTATGTCTGAAAAGTTATGTTTATTTTTTGTTATGAAAAATGAGGAATGTTATACTGTCACGTGGTGCGATGGCAACTTTCTGCCGTCGTGCATGTATTGTAATAAAGGGGGCAGTCCCACAACACGGCAGTGCACGCCTAAGCCCGAGACGAAGAGTCCTGTGTCCTTGTCCCTCATTTCAGGTATTGGGGCAGGGCCTTCCCACGGGGGTACCGGGGCTAATCCAACCATCACATGTACTTGTAAACAGCATACATTACGTTATTGCCTTAAGCAATTGGCTTAGCCTGCCCTTTGTTTAATTCAATAACATAAGTAGATTAGAATGGCAGGCTCAAGTTTAGGAGGGACAGGTTCACATTCTAGTGGGTCATCATCCCTGTGCCCTTAATTAACGGGACGTCACTGCTTTTCGCTGCTCACTCCGGTCAAAGCGCATTGTTCTACAATATACACTGTCAATGTGGCACAGCTGATGAGAGAAGTTCAGGGATCTGATCTCACCCATGTATAGCCATTTTAGCAGTCCTCTCCATGCATTTTTGATATTTTGCTTACAGAAGTGGTAATTATGTAAGAAAATCTGAGCAGCTATGGGTTTCCCTGTACGTTTACACCTCAACAAGCAAACTATTGCAAATGTCCCCCATGATGTCCATGCATGGTGGGAGGTGGTCACATGGATTAACATGAAATCGCTTTGCGTTTAGCCGTTGCAAATAACAGGGCCTCATTACAAGTTTGGCGGTAGCCTTGCTGGTAAAACCGACAGGCTGCCGCCAAACTTGCAATTTTTTCTGGCACCCGCAAATGGGCAATTACCTGCCCAGCCAGACCCGGTAATTGTCCATTCACGGGTAACGGAATGCATTACTCCCCATTCCCATTCGAGCCCAATAGGTCTCATTGGGAATGGGGAGGTTGGATGCACCAGCACCATTGAGAATGGTGGCGGTGCATCCGACATGCTCTGCTCGCGGGTGCCAGTGCGGCCGCCAGGACAGACCTGGCGGCCGTAATTGTACCCACGAGCAGAACTCGTAGTTTGCCGGTTCGGGAACTACGGTACCGGCAAGCTTACCGGTACCATAGTTCCCAGAACGACAAACTTGTAATGACCCCAATTGACTCCACAAGAATTTAGAGTATGTTGGTCCATATCAAAATCACATGCAGGCAGAGATGTTGTCTGATCTTGACAAGGTGCGGATGCAGGGGGCTGAATTGGCAATTTTGATCCATGCCACCCCTCTGTTGTGACATCAGCACAGTGCCACAGGGCTTGTGCTATGTCACATGTGAGGTGATCACATGTATGTGTTAATAAAAGGTGCGAGCGGTCGCCCGCTCGCCAGTTGTGTGCTGCTGCGCTGCATGCACCATGGTCCTAGGCAGGCCGCCCTGCCTCCCAGGGCAACTCACCATTGTGGGGGCCAGTCTTGCAATAAAGGTTGGTGACCCGCGCACTGCAGCCGGATACCCAAGCATGCACAGGGTGAACTTCCTTCTGGGCGGAGTATGGTCCCTGTTTGGCATGGCCCACAGTTGGGTGCACAGACGTTTCCGTTGCAACCCTGGTCTCCCACCTGGTGGAGAAGGTACGTGGCCTGACCTCACCGCTGCAGCATTGATTTGAATATCTCCCACCTGGGGGAGAGGAGGCACGGCCTCAGCCACATCAATTTGATTTAACTCATGCTTGGGGGAGTGAAACTGCAGCATGGTCTCCACTGCGGCCACATTGGGGAAAATGGTGCTCCCACCTGGGGGAGAGGAAGAGCTGCATCCCATGGGCCGCCCTCAGATGGAAGGCATGATTTGCTGCTGCCTCCATTCGCTCCTGCATGGGGGAGCCTGCAGTTGAGTGGTACTGTGCTGCTAGACATTGGCCCTCATTACGACCCGGGCGGTAAGTGAATAACGATGCCGGTAAAGGATTACCGGCATCACTTACTGCTCCGCAGGATTAGGAAAGAACAACCCGCTATTAGCGGCACCGTACTTTACGGTGCTGCAAATAGCGACATGAGCGCAGGCACGCAACCCCTCATGCCGGAAATAGCGCGATGGCGCAAACAGGGGAACATCACGACTCATGCGGACATGCAATTAACGCCCTAGTGAAGGGCGTAAAGTACCTTGCCGCCATGGTGCAAATACCGGCATCGAGGACCACCCGTAAATGGCCATGTGCAGTGTTCCCAACTGCCACAGGTGCACACAATCAGCACAGGTGGAGGCATACAGACTGGGCAAGCACAAAAGGAGCACACCCCACCCCTTCCCGCACCCAGTCACACGCCACAATGATTCCAATACTACTAGCAATGCTGGGGCTGGAGGACCTGATTGCAGTGGAAGTGCTACAACAACAACAAAAACAACAACAACAACAACAGGCAGCACAGAGGAGATGCAGGAGGAGCAGGAGGGCAAGGCAGGGCAAGCATGCCCCACCAGTGCAGCCAGTGGCACCATGCAGGCAGCCCCCAATCCCACGCATCAGAGCCACTCCATTTAACCTAACCGCTGAGCAGATCCACACCCTGTACCGTCTGGACCGGGACACCATCACCACCATTGTGGACATGATACATGACGACATTGTCAGCCTGATTGAAACACACATCGCCATCCCACCCCTACTGAAGGTAGTGTCTGTGCTCCACTTCCTGGCCACAGGCACCTACCAGCACACAGTGGGGCACATGCATGGCATTTCACAACCATTATTCTCACGTATGCTGAACCAAGTGCTTGATGCCCTCCTCAAGCACACACACGACCACATTTCCTTACCACGGTCTGCCCATGAGATCTCAAACACCAAAGTAGGTTTCCATTCACTGGCCGGCATCCCTGGTTGCATTGGCGCTGTCGACTGCACCCATGTGGAATTGGTGGTCCCACATGCCATGGAGCAAGCGTACCGCAACCATAAGCTATACCACTCAATCAACGTGCAAATGGTATGTGATTAAAACAGGCTGATCACACATTGTTGTGCCCGATTCCCCGGAACAACCCATGATTCAATGGTCCTGCGGAACTCCACGATACCACGCTACATGGAGCTATATGCAGGGCAGAGATCCTGGCTTCTCGGTGAGTCGCATGTTATGCCCATGCAAATGTGATGTGGGTAGGTGATTGAGGTATAGATGCATACTTCACCTGGCTGAGATGGGGGGGGGGGGGTGCATACTTCACCTGGCTGAGATGGGGGGAGATGTATACTTCACCTGACTGAGATGGGGGGAAGAGATGCATAATTCACCTGGCTGAGATGGGGGGAGGTGATGCATAATTCACCTGGCTGAGATGGGGGGGGGGGGAGTGATGCATACTTCACCTGGCTGAGATGGGGGGGGGAGATGCATACTTCACCTGGCTGAGATGGGGGGGAGAGATGCATACTTCACCTGGCTGAGATGGGGGGAGAGATGCATACTTCACCTGGCTGAGATGGGGGGGAGAGATGCATACTTCACCTGGCTGAGAGGGGGGGGGAGAGATCCATACTTCATCTGGCTGAGATGGGGGGGGGAGATGCATACTTCACCTGGCTTTGAGTGTCAGAGGGAAGGGAGCATGCTCATACCCCAAAGCAGCCCTGTGGTATGTACGGACGCCCGATTGCTTGGGGTCTTGGAAATTGTTGATTCCACAAAACCATTGAGTTGTGAGTACTCAGTGCAATCGATTCATTTTGGCAGGAATTGGGTGTTGGAGATGCGCAGTTTTGAAGGATTCTTGGAAGTTGCGGAAGGAGAGGGAGCCGTTAAGAATGGACCTCTTCAGTTCTCCTGCGCAAGTGGAGGTGAAGATTTACTTCAATAGAGAGGTTGGAAAAGGGTCGAGAGGGGAACCGCAGGTCGGCTGTCAGATAATAGTTTGAGGAGCTCTCTCTCAAGATAGGGTTAAAAGAGAAGAACAAAGGGTTCTCGGGGGAGGGGTTGGTTCTTGAAGAGCGGGTGTTGGGCAGGCAGACAGGATGGAGAGCTTGGCGTTGAGGGTCGCCGTCTGTGTAGGACTGTTTTGTGGAAATGTTCAGATCAGGAGTTGCAGAGCGTTTGTGACGAGGTAATGGCAATTGCGGTGCAGGAAGGTTTTAGGAATTATGTGATGATTCTGTGGAGCTCTTTGCTGCTGCTACAGCTAGTCAAGATCCTTTTGTTGTAATAGGGTTTTCTGTCCTTTCAGATCTCTGATTTATCGTTTCGGTGATGGTGAGTGAGTACTGATTTGCTTTGCAGGGTTTTGGAGGCTCGCCATTTGCGCTCAACATTTGGGGATAGGGTCTATGCGGGAGCGAGCAGACATGGCGGGGGTTAGGGGAAGGAGTGCTTCATTAGCCAGTGGTCGAGGAGCTCTATGGGTAAGGGTCTATCTGTGGCTGGGAACGATGGGAGGGTGTGCAGTAATGCCTCATCCAGGTCAGGTAGTACATTGACCTTGTTCCAGCACTTGAACTGAGATTCAGGGATAGTGGCGGCATTGGGGGGTGGCAGCGGTGTGAGGAGAGAAAAAGGTATGGCAGAGTGGTTAGTCCAGCTGAGGGTTTTGAGGTGGGCATTGAGATGAGGTCAGAGGAGCTGAATATGGCATCAAGGGTGTTTCCAGCTGTGTGTGTGGGTACTGGGTTATAGGTCAAAGGATCGCTTCAAAAGGATCGAATGGTCAAAGGATCCTTCAAAAGGACCGAAAACAAAAGGATCGAAAAATGTGTTTGTTTTTTTTTAATTTCTTTTTTTTTTTGGCGGGGTCTCCCCCCAATCCTCATTTTTGTGTTAAAAAGCACTTTTTTACCTATATGAAAACACACAAAAAAATATATAATAACAAAAAAAATTGATCCTTTTGTTTTCGGCCCTATTGCGTTGACCCTATTACATTCGATCCTTTCGTAGTCGACCCTTTGACCGGACACCTGGGTACTGTGATATGCTGTGTTAGGTTGAGTGACTCTAAGCTGTCTACTAGGGGCAGGGTCGTAGAGTTGCTGGGCATGTCGAACCAGATATTTAAGTCTCCCACTATGGTGAGTGCAGGGTGGATAATTAATGTGGCTTCTAGTGAGTCACATAGGCTAATGGGGAAATGTCTGTCAAGTCTGGGGGGCCTGTAGATTAGTAGGAAGCTTTGTGAAAGAGTAGGCAGGAGAGAGAGTTTGATTTGAAGGGATTCACAGTTAGCTGTGCTAGGTTGTGTTTCTGTGGAGGCGATAGAGGTGTGAGGTTTGTGGTGGATGGCTAATCTTGAGGGTCTGTTGTGGGTGATAAGTGCGTAGTCAGGTGGGAATGATTTGTGAGATATTGGTTTGTGGTTGTCCGAGAACCAGGTTTCCGTGATGCAGGTGAGATCGGGATTCTCAGATGCTAGATTATCGTAGATGATTTATCTGTTTTTATCCACAGAGCAGGCATTGAAAAGTAGCCATGTGACTTTCTGAGGAGTGGTGGGGGCAGTGTTTTTCCATGTGTCTGTGATTAGCAGGGATGAGATGGTCAGTGTGATCAGTAGGATGAATGTGGTGGATTGGAGAGGGTGGATTGGGTCATACAATGCACTTGGGCAGACAGAGCTGATCGGGGGAGGGGCTTCTGTTGATGGGTGCATAGAGGGCAGCGGGTGGTTCGGGTCCGGGAAGAGTTGGGGTGTACTTGTTGGTGTTCGACGAAGTAGTAGCGCAGGATCGGTGGTCCATTTAGATGTTAGTGGCTCAGAGGTTTGGGGGGGGTGGGAGGAGATGGGCAGTTTGGGTGTGTCGGGCTTGGTGCTGTTACTGAATGGTGCCTAGGGGATAGGAGAAGGGAAGATGGTGCCAGATGCATGGGAAAGAGGGGGGAGGGGCTGTGTTCAAGGAGGGAATTGGTAGGCAGGGGAGACAGAGGAGGTGTGGTACTGGAGCTAGCAAAGGAGAGGTGGGTCAAATAGTGAAGGGCTAGAAAGGCATGTGGAGTAGAGGTTGAGGGCCAGCCTCTGCTTCTGACCTTTGAGCATTTTGGGTGCTGAAGGAGTGACCGAGAGGGTGGGGTGTCTGTGGGATAGGGGGTTGAGGTGATGGTTCGTGAAAGGGCAAGTTGTACCATGCTGAGAAAAGGGAAGGAAGTGGCCCAGGGACATCTACTGGTCGGTATGATGTGGGGATGGGAGGTCGGGGTATGTGCGTCGTGGGGGTGTGTTTGACTCAAGGGAGGTGGACCTAGCACCAGAGGTGGTGGAGGGGGTAGGTCTGGAGATCAGAGAGGTTGGGCATTGGCTGTCGCAGCACCATCAGGATTTCTCGGGTGTGGAGGTGGAGAGGGTGTGTGGCTGGTTGTAAATGTGTGTGAGGGAGGGTGTGTGGTTGAAGGGTGCAGAAGGCAAGATGGGATATGTGGGCTCCAGGGGTCTCCCCTTGTATTAGAGATAGATGGGGAGTGATGCAAGGTGGTCCCTGGAGTTCTGGATGTGGGGGTGAGGGACAGGAGCAGGGTAAGAGAGGTGCAGGGTTTGTTCTGCAAGGGGGGCGCAAGGGTTGTGTTGGCTGTGGGGCAGTGTTTTTTGGAGCACCAAAGGGCTCCTCTGGTCTGGGAGTTGGATGCTGGGTGGTGAGACGCTGTGGGTGGGAGAAAGCCTCCAACCTGTGAGGTCAGATGGGGAGGTGGAAGCATGTGTGGCAATGGAATGCTGAGAGCAGTGCAGGGTTCATTTGATTCTGGGTGTGCCAGAGTGCCCCTCTCCTCTGAGAGTTTGAGGGTGGGCCCTGAGAGGGTGTGGGAGGTTGTGAGTTATCTGTCGAGTTGGGCATGAAGGAAGGATTGTAGATGATTGCGCGGTCTTCAAAGGTAGATGCGAGGGGATAGGGAGCGGGCAGGTCTTGGTGGCCCTGCATGCACTTCTGGTCTGGGAGTTGGAGGGTGTGTGGTGCATGGTGGTTCTGTAGGGTTGGTATGTGTGTAGGTTTCGAGTGGAAGGGATGGTGGTGTAAAGGTCTTGCGGCATGTAAGATGGTTTCAAGATGGAGGGTGCTAGGGTGAAGGGTGTAGGGCAGAAGGGGCATATTCTGGAGTGCATAAGAGCTCCTCTTCTATGTGAATTGGGAGGTGTGTGGTGAGTGACTGTGTGTGTGTGAGTGATTCTGGGTGAATGTGGTACTCGGTTAAAGACAGAGGGTGCAAACGTGAAGGATGTAGGGCATGTGGGGTGTATTCTGGAGTGTCTGAGAGCTCCTCTTGTATGTGAGTGGGCAGGTGTGTGGTGAGTGGCAGTGTGAGTGTGAGTGATTCTGGGTGGGTATGGCAATGGGTTCAAGAAAAAGGGTGCAATAGCAAAGGATGTAGGATGGATGGGGTGTATTCCAGAGTGCTGGAGCGCTCCTCTTGTATGTAAGTGGGGAGGTGTGTGGTGAGTGGTAGTGTGTGATTGCATGATTCTTGGTGAGTGTAGTACTGGTGGACAGGAAAATGGCGGGAGATGTAGTGATCTTGGTGGTTGGTGTTTTCGGCCGAGTGTGTGGTGATCGCCATGGTTGTGTTAGGGCACTGGTTCAAAGGTGTGTGGGTTGAAGGGGGCTTGGAACCTCTGAGGGTGGGAACTACTGTAAGTCGACTGGCTGGATGTGGGAGAGCCTAATTAGTATGTGGGGTTGTCCATATGCCTAGGTTCAAAACACAGCAGCCAGTGATAAAACACTCAACCTTGGGGTACCTAGGTAATGGAGAAAACACCTGAACTTGGGATTCAACAGTGCATGCAGTGACACCTAGGTTTGTAACACAACAGTCAGTGATAAGATGCCTGGATTTAGTGTACCTAGATAAAAGGAGAAACTCATAAACTTGGGACTCAACAGTAAATGCAGTGGTACACAGGCTTGAAACACAGCAGACAGTGAAAAAATGCTCATATTTGGGGGACCTAAACAAATCGAGAATATGGAATCAACAATAAATACAGTAACACCTAGGTTTGCAAAACAAAAGTCAGTGCTAAAACACTTCAGTTTGGGGTACCTAGATAAAAGGAGAAACTCCCAAAAGTGGGGCTCAACAGCAAATTTAGTGACACACAGGCCCAAAACATAGCAGGCAGTGACAAAATGCTCACATTTGGGGCACCTAGACAAATCGAGAAAACGCCTGAATATGGGACTCAACAATAAATGCAGTAACACCTAGGTTTGGAACACAACAGTCAGTGAAAAAACGCTCCAGATTGGGGTACCTAGATAAAAGGAGACACTCCCAAAATTGGGACTCAACAGTAAATGCAATTATAATTGGTTATTTATAATGCTTAATACACAGAGGTTTCTAAGCACGGACCCGGGACTCAAGCCTGTGTTGCTCCGCATCGTCTTGCTTCCAAGGTGCACCCAGTTGCCCCTGAGCTATCCTCCTTGTGACACCCAGGTTTGAAACACAACAGTCAGTGATAAAATGCCTAGATCTGGGGTTCCGAGATAAAAGGAGAAACTCCTAAAATTCAGAATAAACAAAAATTGAAATGATCAAAATTAGTGGAAAGAGGTAGAAAACAGATGATTTTTTAAGTGTGAACAGAAAAGCAAGAACAACCAAATAGAGCGAATACCAAAGGCATGTTTATTCCAGCATTTGGAAGCTATGAGAAAAAAAGAAAGCGTAATTGTGAATAAACAAATGGAATGGGAACAGACAAAAGAAACTGGGATTGTGGTCAAAGAGTGCACTCGTCAGATTAAAAGGAAATCAAAGTAGTAATATAGGGGGAGCCAAACTATAAATAAAAGAGTTAGAAAGAATATGAAATAGCAGACGAGATTCAAAAAAAGTCAGCCATCATTAAGAAGATACAGCAGGATAGAGAAGGTCATGAGAGAAAGGCAAATCAAAAGGCAAATAGCAGAGGTTTTGCTTGAAATCTTGTTCTACGATTAGCAAGAAGGCCAAGAAGGAGAGCAGAACAAGAGCATCATGAAGAGCACAGAAGCATGAAAAGTAAGAGAAAACACGTTTTCTGAATATATTGTGCAGAAGAAAGCAGCAAAACTTAGCAAAAGCAGAGATATGTAGATGAAAATAAAAAGAATTGAAGATTACACCTAAATTGCGTGCATATGAAGATATTAAAAGAAGAGAGGGAGGAAAAGAAATGGGATGTGGCTTAGCTGGTGGAATAGTAGAGAGAGGGATGAATAGGACTTTAGCTTTAGAGGGATTAAGGTGAAGAACATTGGCTAACATAACATTGAAGACTCGACAACAAGTAAACAAGCAGAGGGAGAAGAATAAAGATAGTCAATGAAGGATGAATAGGAGAACAAAATGTGTGAGTCATCTGTATAGAAATGGTGAGAAAAGCCAAATGATGAAATAATTGAGGATAGATGAATTGTGTAGTGATACACAAAACGTAGTAGGACACGTAGGGATACTTAATGGGTGCCATAATGTAAGGGGATAGTTTGAGATGTTTCTCCAGATAGGTAACAGAGTATGTGCGATTGGTGAGATATGATCGAAACCAGGAAAGAACAGTGGCGCTAAGGCCAAGACGGACCACTATAGGGAGAAGAAGAGTATTTTCCTTACTGTCAAATGCTAGACAGATAGAGAAGAACAAGAACAGAGTAATAATTAGCATAGCATGCAGAGAGGAGAGAATCTGAGACATAAAGTAGATCTGTCAGAGGCAGAAGAGAGAAGCACTGAAGAGATTTAGAGATAAAGGGAAGAAGTGAAGTTGGATGGAAAATTGAAGGTTAAGGTGGATCAAGTGAAGGTACATACATTGTGTTTTTGCGATGTGTTATGTTTACCCAAAGTAGTTATCTGAATATATAGGCAAACTCTGTGTAATTTAATAATAAGTGTATTTTTTCAATAGATATGTGTGGTGTATTCTCTGGGGATAGCTACTAGGACTAATTGTCCACTGCCAGCCTATCTCCCCCTCTTGAGAGATGCCTGACTGCTCTGCCCTAGCTACCCGTTAGGGGATTTGGTCTAACCTTTGATTGGGATCCCTTTCTGCATTATGTTAGATGGTTTCACATCCTTCACCTGGGGGCTGTAGAAAAATCTGCCGAACATATCCCTATAAGAATCATTCATTTTAAGCCTCTTATAGCAACTTAAGGCTGCTGTTCTAGAAAACACAAGTTTATAGAGTCAAGCATTCTGCACTCTGCATGCATCCCAAAGGATGATTTTAAACCTATATGTAGTTTAATTTCACAAAAAGGCTAATGAAATAAACACAATACTGCATAAGTGTGGTAATTCATTTTACAAGTACAATGTCTGTAACTCAGTGAAAGGAGTATTTTAGAATGAAATAGTGAATTTTGAACAACAAGTCCTTAACCTGTCACCTCAGGAACAGTAGTAGAATTGGTGACTGTGGTGCATGCCGCCATGGATGACAGGGCATGGAAGCATTGTTGCTGTACAGAAATACTTTACGCAACTAAGGTTAGTAAGTGAATGTTGATGTTATCCATAGTAGAAATGGTCTGATCCTTCATTTTCCACAAAGTTAGCATTAGAATGAAGACAATGAAGCGTGAAAGGGTCCAAAAATATCCCCCAGTCATCAGATTGACACCCCCTTCTTACCGAAAACCAGTGTCAACCAGACAAAGTTAGTATTCCAATTCAAGCCATCTTTGAAGATCCCAAGTTTGCATCCAATCGAGTGATCAAAGGGACACGATGGCCAGCACTTTCCCCTTAGCTCTAACTCACCTCGTTACAATAATCAATTGGTGAGCTATATGACCATGAAATATGGAAATATCTGGCAGGGTGGACATTTCATTTAGGGCACATTTCACATTTAGTTGGTTCTACATTTCCTAGATGGTGTACAATAGAATTGATGCACATATTTTAATGTATTAGATGTAATCTGGGACTAATAGATATATTTCTGGACAACACTTCTTTCATGGGGCAGTTGTTAAAGATCCACTCTGCATTTGCATAGTGTGGTTATTCAGGTATCAACTAGCCTTTTTGTATTCAGGGGTACAGTCTAGATATCAAACTGCAATATCTCTTGCACCCACAGCAACCAGGACATTGATACTGGTGTTAGGAGATCTAGGGGAATCAGACCAATGCCTCTTCACTGGAGCCCTCACTCTGTAACATTGCAGTATGCTCTGTGCAGATTTGAGTACATGTATTAAAATGTATCTAGCTTTAGTAAATTTAATTAATCCAATGCAATTGCAAGGTTTTGTAAATGGATAGGCTGAGTGTTACCCCAGTAGATTGAGGAGCCTCTGAATTTAAGCATATCTCTGAATCTTAGCTAAGTCTCCACATTTCAACAAGGATAGAAGATTGAGCCCAGTAGTAAGTAAGACTGTGAGACCCATGTGTGTGTCATGATTCCTGCCCCTCATGTGTCCAGCCCTCCAAGATGTCAGGCTGGAGCCAGGCCACAATCACCTACATGGCCCTCAAGGGCCTCCCCATCCCTCCAAAGACCCACTTGGAGCCAGACTTGGCGCTTGTGGCACCAGACTCATTCACTCCCATAGGATAACATTGGGGATTGGACTTGTAGTGCATTGATGGGGACAATGCCCCCAGATATTTCATTTCCCAGAACTGCATGTGCAGTCTAGTCTTTTGGGTGTGGTTCAGCCCAGAGACTCCTGGGATACCCAGAGACTATTTAAGCCAGGCCCAGGCTGAGAAACATGCTTTGTGTTTTCTGCACCTGCAGCGTGACACTCACCGTGTTCGATCGGTCTCCAGTAGGCCTGCATCTTTCTTCTGCACTCAGCTCCTGCAAGAACAAGAACACCGTTAGGAACAGCATTACCTTGCGGCGCTTCTGGCAATCATTCATCGCTTCTTCTGTTAGGCGGGCATCTTCGGCAGTGTCATTCCCATCCCGGCACGCCGCTTCCTAAGGAAAAGAACAGAAAAAGGCATTAGTAAGCATTCAGCAAATCTTCCCTTATTTTTAAAGACTGTACAAGCTTCAAACGCTTACCTGAATCCCAGCCGCTCTGGGGGAACTCTGTCTCCGGAACTTCTCATCCATCTGCAAGAGGGAAAAGACACTCCAGGTTAGCGTGGAAACATCTAGAGGCGCCGCATACCGCGCTTACTCACCGCATTTCTTCTTCATAACCGGCATCCAAGCTGAAAATGTCACAGCACCTAAAAGACACAGAAAAAGAACTCAGTTCAATACAAATACGAAAGGGTCGCATCGCGCATCGCGCTCTCACTCACCTTCAGCGCTACTCATCTCAGCAGCACGTCGCCATCCCCATATGCCGGCCATCATCTAAGGAAGGAAAGGAACAACGTTAGAGAACTGTTCAAAGACTCATTATACTTACCTGTCGGACTCTTGCCAGTGAAGTAACTAGGCAGCAACAAGCCCGCATCAATCAACGTGCCCCTGTGCTGAAAGAAGGATGGAGAGCACACTTTCCAAGAAAACAAGGTGATCTGTGGATCAAAGGGAAGGGTTGTACCCCGCGGAAGAAGGGGTTCAAGCACACAGAGACAATAGGGAGTTAAACTCTACCAATCCTGTGTTTCAGGCCCAGTCTCCAGTCGAGTAGACTCCAGGGAAGGGTTCGAGATCGTAAGAGGTCAGAACAGGCTGAGTGACGTCCCCGTGGATACCAGGTGAGCGTTACAGTGTGAGACTCAGGCTGAATCGAGTAGATGTCAGTATTGGGGATGCACCAAACGCATGCCAAACAAAAATGTGGTTTTGAATTTGGCATTGCATAACATGATGTTATCACTTTGCACCACTATAGCACAGTTGTGGGCTGAGTTGCACTGAAAAAACTTTGGGCCTCATTACGACCTTCGTGGAACTGGTTAACGGGCTCCGCTAATGGAGGCAGACCCTTTAAACCCGTTCTGCGAAATTACGGGGTCCCCTCGCGGGACCCGGTAAGGATGCCTGGTAAAACCAAGCGTCCTTACCGGGTCCCACGAGGGGAAGAGGGAGCTAACAACGGGCCGGTCGTAATCGGCCCATTGTTAGCTCCCTCTCTCATTCCCATTGAGCCCCATGGGGGCTCAGATGGGAATGGGGAAGGTCCGGGCCCGGGTTCCCAGACGGAGGAATTACCGGGCCCTCCGAACTCGGAATGGCCTTGTAATTCCCCATTCTGGGAACCCGGTAAAGGAGCCCGGTTTGGCGGCAGCCATGGAGCCAATAGCTCCATGGCTGCCGCCAAACTCGTAGGCCCTTTGACTAACATACGCTAACCACTAATATCCTCTACTAATATTCTGAGCAAGTCAGTTCATGACTTTATATAAACCTGGTGCAGATTGATAAACAGAATGTGCAAGGCATTTGGACTGTGCAAGGATAGCTTGTGAATGCAATAAATACAACATGCTGTCATGATTCCTGCCCCTCATGTCCCTAGCCCTCCAAGATGTCAGGCTGGAGCCAGGCCATGATCACCTACATGGCCCTCAAGTGCCTCTCCATCCCTCCAAAGACCCACTTGGAGTCAGACTTGGCGCTTGTGGCACCAGACTCACTCACTCCCATAGGATAGCATTGGGGGTTGGACTTGTAGTGCTTTGATGGGGACAAGATGGATGCCCCCACATATTTCGGTTCCCAGAACTATATGTGCAGTCTAGTCTTTTGGGTGTGGTTCAGCCCAGAGACACCTGGGATACCCAGAGACTATTTAAGCCACGCTCAGGCTGAGAAACATGCTTTGTGTTTTCTGCACCTGCAGCGTGACACTCACTGTGTTTGGATCGGTCTCCAATAGGCCTGCATCTTTCTTCTGCGCTCAGCTCCTGCAAGAACAAGAACACCGTTAGGAACAGCCTTACCTTGCGGTGCTTCTGCCCATCATTCATCACTTCTTCTGTTCTGTGGGCATCTTCGGCGGTGTCATTCCCATCCCGGCACACCGCTTCCTAAGGAAAAGGGAAAAGAACAGAAAAAAGGCATTAGTAAGCATTCAGCAAATCTTCGCTTATTTTTAAAGCCTGTACGAGCTTCAAACGCTTACCTGAATCCCAGCCGCTCTGGGGGAACTCTGTCTCCGGAACTTCTCATCCATTTGCAAGAGGGAAAAGACACTCGAGGTTAGCGTGGAAACATCTAGAGGCGCTGCATACCGCGTTTACTCGCTCATATCGCTCTCACTCACCTTCAGCGCTACTCATCTCAGCAGCACGTCGCCATCCCCGGACGCCGGCCATCATCTAAGGAAGGAAAGGAACGAAGTTAGAGAACTGTTCAAAAGACTCATTATACTTACATGTCGTAAGGTCGTAAGAGATCAGAACAGGCTGAGTGACGTCCCCGTGGATACCAGGTGAGCGTTACACATGCAGAATTAAGGTTGCGCTGTGTTTGAATGAAGACGTGACAAGTCAGAATTGTGGAAAGCGAAATCCAATTTGCTCAAAACTAGTTTATTGTTCAAAAGATTTTCAGAGCAGGAAACAGCACAGAGATTTAGCTATTTGCATCAGTGGCTACAGCCTGGATCATGGTCAAATGTGACAAGCAGAACATGTGTTTCTTTGGAACTTTCCAAATGGAGGTGGTTTTTGATGAGCACATGATATCACTATCAGAAGCAGGCTGTGCTTACATTTTCTTTAAGGGAACATACATCAGGGGGCAGATTTCTGGGGTTGCTTTGAAAGGATTGTGCAGTGATGTCAAAGGGGCTGTTCGTCCTGTACTCTTGTTTGGAACATGGGGCACTTGCTGGGGGTCTGCAGGCTTTCTCTCGGAAAAGTGTGGGCTGAGCTATCCTAAGCATGAAGGGGAGAAGGCAGAGAAAGGAAGATCCAGTGTGAGTGCTCTCCAGAGGGCTGACGTGGTGGTGTTTTGCAACAGCCGATCTGAGGGGGAATCCCAACCTTGCAGTGTCTGGCACACGCCGCTGAACAAGACATCCTCTAGATAAGAATGGAAAGTAAAATTGAGGTGTGTTTAGCTTTAAAATCACAAATGTAGACATCGATTTGCATGACTCTTACATATCTGGCATCCCAAAGTCCGTTTGATCCCCATTCTACTGACATGAAGTGCTTATCCCAATGCGAAATCGGTTGCCAAAAAATAATAATTGCAAAGGATAGAAATTACCACTTTCAGTGATATGTGTCTCAAGTTTTTTGCATAGTATTCTCTGCCAAGATAGAGGTTGGGGAGAGACTCACAGTAATTTGCTGAACTCTGGAGGGATTATCGACTGGGGCAAGAGAGAGCAAAACATGTGCTAAATATTACCGCTGGAATTGTAAATGCATTGTATTATTTTACAGATTGTGAAGTCATCATGGGCAAGTGAACAAAGGCACATATCTCTTCAGCGCATTACATGTTTATTTTTTTTATTCATGAGACTCAATTACATATAAAGTGCAGGCAAAAGAACAAGTTAGCTCTGGTATTTATTTATGTGCTCTAGTTTCTTGTGTTATTGTACAGAGGTGAAGTAAGTGCCAATTGCATTTTACCGAAGGCAGTATTTCACTGTATCACATATGATAAAACGCAAAGCAAAGATAGTCACTGTAAATTGAGTTCTTCTAAGAGGCTCTGAATGAATGTTCATATTTGGTGTACATGCTAAATATATTCTGAGATACAGCCACAGGGACATAAGGTAGTATTGTAAATAGAATACTACAAGGGATGAAGTTATGTTCTAGAGTGTACTAAGTCCAGTCTTGCCTTACCGCTAGTGACCCGGTATAGAAACAATCACCAGGCAGTTTCCTATATTCTAGATCACCAATATACCACCAAAAATATCACCAGACCTACCACCAAGAAATATCTGTAACACTCCGAAATCTCAGGACTTCCAATGATGTCATTAGTGTGGAAAGCGGGAAATATCATTCAATAATATACTTATCATGCACCAAACTCAGTGCATACTTTCTGCCCGCGTTGAGGCCTGAAGGGGCATAACCAACATAGAAGTAACAGATATAGGGCCTCATTCCAAATTGGGCGGTAAGGGATACCGGGCACCGGTAAGGAGACCGGTGCCGGTAATCCCTTACCGCCCAAGTTCAAAGTTCCTTAGCGGGAATCACAAGGGACGTGTGGTTGGACCACACGTCCCTTACTGGTCCCGCTTAGGGACCAGGGTGCTAATTACGGGCCTGCTACTAGCAGGCCCGTAATCAACGCCTTCCCCATTGCCATTGAGCCCTATGGTGGCTGAAATGGGAATGGGGAATGGTCGGGTGAATGGGGATTTACCGGGACCGCACAGGTCGGAATGTCCCAGTAAGTCCTCATTCACCCAGACCGGACATGGACCCGGGTCTGGAGGCTGCCATGGCGCAAATAGCGCCATGGCTACCTCCAAACTAGGAATGAGGCCCATAGTCAAATAAGCAAGATTATTCCTTTCCACATGTCAAGTTTGCACATGCGGCAAATCCTCTTCTGATCTAAACTCCTACTTTGTAAGTTAAACTGCAACAGCAGAGTAACCATAACGGTCTAGTACAGATTTGTGAGAAATTCCCATCATAATCTCTGATGTTTTGTGCCCCACACTAACCTAGACATAGGGGTCTTAAATCCTGCAAAGAATTTGGATGCCAGCTAAAGTGGCACGGTCCAGAATAGAAATAATGACTTGCATGATGTTATCATTTTTACCACAGTTGCTCTCCCTGTCAATGATAGATGTGGTATAATCTAGTTTGTTATTCTCTGCTCAAACTCTAGTAGTACTGGGGAATAGGCACGATGGATACAGGATGAGTGTCCATGTTTGCAGTGAACATTCAGACATCAGTATCACAACAGTAGTGGCTATTGCATTTGATTGGGTTTCGTAAAGCTGTAGATGTTACAGGCAATAGCACAGACTTAGTCCAGTTCATAGTAGGCCCAGTGTTCTGTTCATAGTGTGCTATTTCAGTCATTTTGTGGGTTTAGTTTAGTCTGGGTCTGTAATAAAATAGGCAGTATCATCAACATACAGGGCCTCATTACAATTTTGGCGGTAGCCATGCCGCTATTGGCGGCATGGCTGCTGCCAAAATCGGGTCCGGGTTCCCAGAATGGGGAATTACCGGGCCATTCTGAGTTCGGAGGGCCCGGTAATTCCTCCCTCCAGGAACCCGGGCCCGGACCTTCCCCATTCCGATTTCAGCCCCCATAGGGCTGAATGCGAATGGGGGAGGGAGCAAACAACGGGCCGATTACGAGAGGCCTGTTGTTTGCTCCCTCTTCCCCTCGCGGGACCCAGTAAGCGCGCCTGGTTTGACCGGGAGTTACTTACCGGGTACCGCGAGGGGAGCTTGTAATGAGGCGGAACGGGTTTAACGGGTCCGCATCCTTTAGCGGGTCCGGTTAACCCGTTCCGCCTCACTTGTAATGAGGCCCACAGTGTAATCAAATTGGTGTAAAGTGAGTTTGAAAAACAGGTAGTAAATCGTTCATGTTTAACAATAGTTCTATAGTATTAATTACACATGCAAATAATATTGGGGTTAAAGGACAACCCTGAAACCTACACCTGGTTAGTTTGAATTCTGGGAAAATGTAAAAATTAGTGACAATTCTGGCATAGATGCGAGTATAACAGATTCATATAATCAATAATGTCGGGTCCAAGTCTGAAACGTTTCAACAACAGCCATATAAAGTTCCACTCAATGGAATCAAAGACCTTTTTGTCATTTAACTATGTTTTGAATGGGTACAGGAAGGGATCTTATTATCTAGGAAACCAATATAGGAAACGACAAATCAGGACTGGTCGGAACTTATCATCTGGGGAATATGGGGCAGGAGATGATTTTCAAAGGTTCTGATCAGTTTTTAAGTTTGCAAATTAGGTGGTGCAAAAGTGGCCCCACAAGCCAAAACTATTGCATTGGAGTACAGCTAGGAGGGAGATGGGATTTGAGGAGCGATACACAACCTGTCAATGTTGTTTGGTTATTTGCCTACACATTGACCTACCCATTGACTGTCCATAGCTGTGCCAATCTATATGGCCATTCCCACTTTCTGCCTGTCCTCCCTGCTCAAAACACATACCACTGGGATCTCTTGAGCAGCTCCATCAAGCAGTAACAGTGCACTTTGTATTTTATAGGGGATTCGGTGTAATTTTTAAACAGTCATCAAAGAGTTAATGGGCCTCATTCCGAGTATGGCGGTAAGGGATAGCGGCCACCGCTAACGAGAGCGGTGGCGGTAATCCCTTACCGCCATACTCCGAGTTCCCTTTGCGCCATGGTGGTTTTAACACCTGCTTTTAGCAGGTGTTAAAAACCATGGCGCTAAGGGACCTTGATGTTAATTACGCCACCGTAATTTACGGTGGCGTAATTGACGCCTTCCCCACTCCCATTATGCCCTATGGGGCAAGAATGGGAATGGGGAAGGGTAAATGGGGATCGGGGAATTACCGCCCCGCCAACCTTGGAATGGGGCGGTAATTCCGCCATCCACCAAGGCGCTGCCGGTCCGGGTACGGCGTCAACCAAGGCGTTAATAGCGCCATTGGTTAGCGCCGTACTCGGAATGAGGCCCAATGTCTTTATTGCAGGGGTAATATACATTTCTTAACCAGGTGTGTCTGTATCCATTTAATGTATAAGCAAGATGGGTCTTTGCATACGTTACTTGCAGGGAAGTCCTGCTAAAACATACAATGGCAAAGCCAAGTGTTGTGGCTTTTGTATAGGTATTAGATATTTGCCAGGTACTCACATTGTATGCCCAGGCACTCACACTAGATCCAGCTGTTGCCATCTTTTGGACAGGTAATACCACTATGGCAGTGCCTGGCAAAAAACTACTGCATGCCTACACAAAGGGCAAACCTGTTTGTTTTGCAAATGTTTACTTTTACTCTGGCAGTGCCTGTGGGCCTTCCTATGCCAATTAAGATCATTGTAGTGCACTGTAATGCGCACATATTGAAATTCCTAGCTGTGTCTTGAAGATGGTAAGCCAACCCTTTTGAAAAACGTTGAAGAAGTTTTGTTTCTTGCAGGGGTTGCAAAAATGTGTACACTGCCTTTTTGAATTAATGAATAACAAGAAGAGAGGTTTCTTTCCTCCTTTTAAAAACACTCATTCATATTGAAATACAGGAAGGCATATATTGTTTCTGAGGTTTTTTACGCCTCTGTTTACTATCATCCCTTATCCCATATTGACACTTATTTTTCTTTTAGAACAGACCCTTTTTAAAATGTAGCGTTTACTAACAAGGCTATATGGATTTTATTTGCTTTTCATAATAAAGTGTCAATACTATTTTAACTTGGCCATGTATCAGCCTTGGGAGGGTAAAAGGCAATGTGAACCCCCACAATATACAAACCTGGCTTCTACAGCAGGCTCTAAACACCATGAGCTATTCTCCGAGCTGGGCACAACCTCTGGACAGATCATGGACCTCATTACAAGTGTGGCTGTCTGGAAATAAGGGTGCTGGTCGCACAGTACCGGCACCATTTCCAGACTTCCACACTACAATTCTGCCTTCCTGGGCCGATGCACCCGGCAGGTCTGACCTGCCGTGCACAACGGCCCTGTTAGGCAGAGTTGTCACAGAAGCACCAGTACTGTTAGCAACGTTGCCAGTGTTTCCGTGTCCCCATTCCCATGGAGTCCCATAGGACTCCCATAGGACTCCCATAGGACTCCATGGGAATGGGGACTTACACTTTCCGCCGCTTGATATCCAGGGCCGGCGGAACTTGCACTGTCCCAGTGGCACCGGGGTCTCAGGAGACAGAAACAGTGCTACGAGTCTGGTGGCAACCCATCGGTAGTACCGGCGCGTTACAGCCGGGCTCGTAACAAGGCCCCATGTCTGTGGTGAGAATGCTGCTGTGATGGAGTTTTTTTACCAGTGGGAACCTCTCATAGCAGATTCACTGGATGCAATATTCTGGGCCAGAGACCCCCCTCCCAGAGCTATGGCACTCCAAGTCTATTACCTCCCTGCTCCCGCAACTCAGTAGAAAGCGATCAAAGCTGAGGTCCCGCTGAAAACAAATGTTGGGTGGGGTTCAGAAATATCGAAATGACCTGCTTTCACCCATGCTTCATTGGATCACCCACTGCCACATTCCCCCAAAAATATTTTCCGATGTGTGTTGGGGTGGAGATCTTTTGATATTCAGACCCTGCTCCACCTCTAGCCTTACCAATGCTTACATCACACTTGTGCTCCCCTGCCTACCCCGGGATTTCAGTTACTCATTCACTGTCTGGTCAATGTGCAGTTTGTCTCATTTATCCTTTGCCTCTCCCTCTTCGGCTCTCAAATGTTTTGAGTGACTCTCTGCATCGAGCAGTGACCTTCCATTGGACCGTGCAGACTCCTGTGAGAAAAACATTAAATGGCTGGATGTCTCACGCTGGAGGCATCTTATGTTGCGAGGTGGCTAAGGAAACATGCATTTTATTCCCAGATTCCCAACTTTATCAGACTGTGTGCTCCTCTGCAAATTGCTATAACATCCTGAGACTCAGTTCCTACTTCTTGCAGCGTTAAGATAGGGGTATGTAACATTATTGGGCAAAGCTGCCAGGCCTCCCCAGGCGAGGCCAGGTAACTATTGCCACATGGCAGCAGGCCCAGGAGAGGGACAACAGCCCTCCAGGGCCAGCTCCCCTCTCCTCCAACTGATAAGGGAGACAGCATAAGCCTGGAAGTGTTTTTGTGCTGGGGAGTGGCATGCGGGTGACACGGATGGATGACAAGTGTTACAAGACAGGCAATACAGAATGACAGTTGCAGGAATGAGGAGACTGGCGACCAGGATGTTAGGTGGAAAAAACTTTGGCCACAAGCTTTATTTTAGTACCAGCCATGGTGCAAAAGAAAAACCAGCCATAACATCACATAAGGATAACAATACTATATTTTGGGGACAGAGGGAACAGGTGAGCGGGGGGCCCTAATCCCAATTAGGGCCCGCTCGAGGCTGATCCCCACCGCCATTCATATGAAAGCTTGTGAAAATTGTTTGGCCCCAGCGTGTGAGCTGTGACATGTTCATAATTGCTTGTCTTTGGAGCAGGTTCATCCTGCTTTCTCTTGTCCTTTCCAAGTGAGGTGGGGAGGTGTGCGCTTGTGTGCCTTTTACTGATGTCCAACCTGACCAGGTTTAGCACTTGCGCCCTCGCTTGCTCACAGGGTGATTTTCGCTGAAGTTAAGGCTCTTGATCCGTATTTCTTGATAGAACAAAACCCCGCGTTGTGAAGCCTTTCACTTGATCCTCCGCGGGATGTGTTCTTGGAGCCATTTTGATTTTTTGGTCATGTGTTTTGTACTTTTCCACGGATGGAGGCGTTTTAGCCTCTTGGTCCACTCTTTGGAGATGAATTTGGCACTTTCTCCACACATGATCCACTTGAGTTTTTGAAGCCCCCACGCTCCGTTTGCGGGCTAGTTGTTTCCTCGGGGGTGGGTTCTAGGAGCCTTACTAGGGTCTTCCCTGCTCCAGATCCACTTGTGCTACGAGACCCCTTCTGCGCATTAGGCTGCTTGTTTTACAGCCGGGGTGGGTTCAAAGAGCCTTACTGGGTTTTTTCCCTGCTCCCGCTCCACTTGCATTGTGAGACCCCTCAGCGCTTAAAGCTGCTTGTTTTTACAGCCGGGGTGGGTTCAAAGAGCCTTACTGGGTTTTTACCCAGCTCCCGATCCACTTGCATTGTGAAACCCCCTCAGCGCTTAAAGCTGCTTGTTTTTACTGCCGGGGTGGGTTCAAAGAGCCTTACTAGGTTTTTACCCTGCTCCCGATCCACTTGCCTTGTGAGACCCCCTCAGCGCTTAGCGCTGCTTGTTTTTACAGCAGGGGTGGGTTCAAAGAGCCTTACTGGGTTTTTACCCAGCTCCCGATCCACTTGCATTATGAAACCCCCTCAGCGCTTGAAGCTGCTTGTTTTTACAGCCGGGGTGGGTTCAAAGAGCCTTACTAGGTTTTTACCCAGCTCCTGATCCACTTGCGTTGCGAGACCCCCTCAGCGCTTAAGGCTGCCTGTTTTTACAGCTGGAATGGGTTCAAAAGGAGAGCCTTACTAGAATGTTCCTTGCTCCCGAACCACTTGTGTTGTGAGACCCCTTCAGTGCTTGTGTTGTACTATTTCGCTGCTGGGGTGGGTTCTAAGGGCTTAGCTGGGAACTTCCCCCGCCCACGATCCACTTGCGTACCCCAGTGCGCTTATCTTGCATAAACAAAATTGTGAGGGGGTGGGTTCCAGAGCCTTACTAGGAACTTACCCTGCTCCTGATCCACTTGTTGTGAGACCCCCCCTTCTGCATGCATGGAGGTGGATACTTGAGGCTTACTAGTACATGTTTCTGCTCAAGTTCCTCTCTCCTTTTCACTTTTGTTATACCCCTAGGGCTCCCACCTGTATTGATGTTCTCTGGTGGATTCTGAGCGCCTGGGTCTTCTATAACTGTATTTTCCTGGAATATTAACTAATAGACAAAAAGACCCCCCGGTATTTTAAGAAGGCTCTTCTTGGAGTTGAATTTTTATGGGTTTTTTTTGAAGTGAGGCATTTTAGCCTCCCCTAATTATATGATTGTGTTCCATCTTCTACCTGGCCCTCGCTATAGCTTTACCTTACAGTTATTTGCAGGGTGGGAGGGATGGTTTTTTAGACCTGCAGCCGTCCTGCTGCTGTTCGTGGCTGACGGGGAGGAAGCATGAGAAGGGCCACCTTGCCCCCGACAGATAAAGGCAAAATTCGGCCTGGGGGCAAGGCGGCCCTTTCTTTGAACTTCAAAAGGCCCCCGCTCAGCATCCGCAGGATGGGAAGGGGGGCCTTTGAAGTATGGAGGGCAAGGTGACAGGGGACAGCGACTGCCGGTTGTCACCTGCCCCTCTCACCTCACCCTCCTGTCTTGGCGACGCGCTGTCTGGTTTCCCATTGTTAAGGGACCCAGCAGCCCGACCCCACCATGTGCATGCTAAGTGGGGCAGCGCCAAAAGGCACTGCCCCACCGGAGTTAGCACAAACCCCCCACCTCCCAGCTTATGGCCCCGGGCCTCCCATCCGGGTGGGCCCGGGTGTATAAGCCTGGAAGTGTTTTTGTGCTGGGGAGTGGCATGCTGGTGACACGGATGGATGACAAGTGTTACAAGACAGGCAATACAGAATGACAGTTGCAGGAATGAGGAGACTGACGACCAGGATGTTAGGTGGAAAAAACTTTGGCCACAAGCTTTATTTTAGTACCAGCCATGGTGCAAAAGAAAAACCAGCCATAACATCACATAAGGATAACAATACTATATTTTGGGGACAGAGGGAACAGGTGAGCGGGGGGCCCTAATCCCAATTAGGGGCCCGCTCGAGGCTGATCCCCGCCGCCACCCTGAGGGGATGCTGACCGGCGTCTCCCAGGTCCCCCCAAAATAAGAGATTGTGAATTAAGTACAGCCTCTGGCTGCTAGGGTCCAGAAAATATTCCTGGTGAAGGTGTCCATACCTTCAATGGACAGGTGAACCCCGTCACTGCAGAACATGGCCTGGTTGTGTACCGAGATCCCATGTTTAATAAATTTGAGGCCTGAGAAAAGGCAAAAATTGGCCACAGCTTTGTTCAGTTTGCGCCTAGAAATCTCCATGGCTTTGTTGCACTCTGCCCCATGCCAATGTTGGCGATGGATGATTTCTGACATCATCACTTCTGTTCGAAGTCTTAGCATGTGTGCCAGGGATCTGAGGGAGGTGCAGATTTCAGCCAGGAGAAGCTTCCTGCCCAGCTGAGGCAAGTCATTGCCCCCGAGGTGTATGATGAGAAAATCGGGGGGAGATGAGCAGGCCCCCAGTAGGCCAGCCAATTTGTCGTGTAGGTCTCCCCAGCGCATGCCCGGCTTGCCCCACCAGTAGGTGATGGTGTCCTGGAAATGCATGCCGTCCTGGGTTTCCTCCAGCCATCTGCTGGCTCTGGTAATGAAAGAATGGCCCACGATCCACGCCGTCTGGGACGGGGGGTAGCCTGTGGTTAGAGGAAAATGGAGGGGAGGGGAGAGGAGGGGGGGGGGGAGACGGAGGATACTGTTAGATCAAGTCTTTTCTGATGTATCTTTTGTAAGCCCCCGATTTCCAACCCCCAATCCCTTTTATGGCTTTCTCTTGCAGCCCCCCCATCCAGGCTGAAGTGGCTGCTCCTATCCTGAAGGAGTGAGATCCAAACTCAGTAGGATTCCATCCTATAGCTATTATAGTCTTCTTGAGGACAGACCTCACCTGGAATCTACTGAGGGCAGACCCATTTTTGTGTGTGAATAATTGCCCCCCCCCGACTGGGGCGCTTGTTCATGAATGCCTTGGTGGTGCAAATGGGGCAATATTCTGTTTCCTCAATGCAGTACAGGTTGATTATCCTCCCTTTTCCTAACTGATCATTTTTGGACCTACACAGTTTCACAGCCATGGAATCCTTCCCCAGGTGGATGTCGCCTATATCCAGCCCTTCCTCTGATCCTGTGTTTTTGGAGGCTATCTCGCTGATCCTGAACGCCCCAAAGTAGTTTAGTGTGAAGGCGGCTCTAAATAGTGAGGTCTCGTAGGCATTGTTGCATACTGCAGGGAGGGTGTCTAGCAGAATTTTTAATTTAGCAAAATTGAGGGGGCGCCTGGTGTCTGTCTTGACCCCTTCCATTTTGGACCAACCCTTGAGTGCATATCTGGTTAGTGTGCCGTGGGTGGGGTCGGGTGCCCCCGCTAATCTAGTGTAATATGAAACTGCTGCCAGATGGGATGAAGCCCATGCCTTCTTTTTGCTTTGTTTGAAAGCCCACTCCATAAAGTCATTGACATGGCACTCCTGTATATCCCTGATGTTGGTGACTTTTGTGATCCTTCCAAAATCAGTCAAGCACTTATTGTACATTTTGGCAGTTTTCTGTGCCAGCGCCTTTTTGGCCAGTTCCCCTAAGACACCTTTAGGCTCACCTGTAGGAGTGTGGTGCCGGGAAAGGCAACCCCTTTTGTCTGGGCCCGGGGGGGAGGGTAGAGCTGGGCGCGGGCATCTCAGGTAAGAGCTGTGACCGGCTGGCTGGCAGGGGCTGCCTTGGGTGTGTCCATGATGGCCCAAACCTCTTCTGCCTGTGGGTTTAGTGCCTTGAAAGTGGGGAACTGAAAACGGGACAGCGCGTCAGCGGCCTTATTATCTTTGCCTGCAATGTGCCGCCCAATTATTACAATGTTATTTTCCAGGGTGACTTTCGTCATTTCTCTCAACACTTTTAGCACCAGAGGGCAGGAGGCAGCACCCTTGTTTAAATTGTGTACAACCGCCATGTTGTCTGACCATGTGACCAGTTTTGTGTTGGCCAACAGGTCCCCCCATAGGTAGAGTGCCAGCCATATGGGGAATATCTCTAGCAATGTGATGTTCCTGGTCCAGCCCCTCTGCTGCCAGCAGGGCGGCCAGTGGCCGGCGCACCACTTGTTACCACAACATACCCCAAAGCCTCTGCTGCCAGCCGCATCCGTGAACAGGGACCTTTTGTCTGCCCCATTCATGGGTTTGCGCCATATCACTTGGCCATTGAAGTTGTTAAGAAATGCTTCCCACATGGCCAGATCTTGTGTTATCTCCTTGCCCAATCTGATGTGGTGGTGTGGCTTTGTAACCCCCCTCATTTTCAGTTCCAGGCTCCTGTGAAAAACCCGGCCTTGGGGCATGATTCTGGTGGCAAAGTTCAGCTTCCCAGCAAGGGACTGTATTTCACGCAGCGTTGCCTTGTCCCTGCCTGTCATCTGCCTTATTGTCTGAAGAAGGTCCTCTATTTTGTCCCTGGGCAGGCGGCACTCCCCCATGGAAGAGTCAATCTCTATTCCTAGAAATGACAGGGTGGTGGTGGGTCCTACAGTTTTCTCGGGTGCCAGAGGAACCCCTAGTTCCTGCATGGTTTCCCTGAATGTTTTTGGGGATGAGCTGCATAGGAGAGTCCCTGCTGGGCCAGTGAAGAAGAAATCATCCAAATAGTGTACCGTTCTGGCTCTGGGCATGGCCTGTTGGAACGCCCACTCTAAGAAAGAACTGAACTGTTCAAAATAGGCACACGCGATGGCGCAGCCCATGGGAAGGCATTTGTCAAAATAGAATTTATTGTCAAAATGGAAACACAGCCACTGGTAGGTGCTCTTGTGCACGGGCAGCAGCCTGAAAGCTGACTTAATGTCTGCTTTTGCCATGAGAGCGTGTCTACCTGACAGTTTTACTAGGTCGACAGCATCTTGCACGCAGCTGTAAGAGACAGCGGCCTCCGTGGCAGGGATGCCGTCATTGAAAGAGCTACCGGGTGGGTGTGATAAATGATGGATCATCCTGAACTCCCCCGGCTCTTTTTTGGGCACAATGCCCAGGGGGGAGCATAAAAACTCAGTGAAGGGGGGGTGCTGGAAGGGGCCCTCAATCCTCCCTAGTTGTAGCTCTTTATCAATTTTTTCTCTTATTATGGTAGCTAGGGATGAGGCAGATTGTAGGTTCTTGGGTATGGTGGGAGATCCCTGGCCCTTGAATGGGATCCGGAAGCCATCTTTGAAACCCTGCGCCAGGGATGCTCTAGCTGCTGGGTCAGGGTAGTTCTCTAACATTTTTAGCAGTTGATCAATTTTTATTGGTGAGGCCCCTAATCTATAGCTAGTGCATGTTTTTGCCCTCAGTGACTTTTGGGCTGGGCCTGGAAAGAGAGGCCTTTGTGCAATTGTTGCTGCTGTGGCCACCACTGCATGTGCTGCATTGGTGCTTGTATCTGCACTCGGTGCCCTTGTTACATGACCCTCTGTTGAAGTACCAGCAGGACCCCGGAGTGCTTCCTTTGGCCCCCCGTTGCTGCTGTTGCCAGACTGCCCCTGATTATGCCCTGTTTTTTGCCCCCCTGGGGGCGTTCTTCGAAAGGGGGGTTTGTTTTTATTAGTATTTATACTGTCATGTTGAGGCCTGCGCTGGTTATGTTGCCTGTTTCTACCCCTTCTATTATACTGATGCTCATAGTCCTTGCTGCTTTGGGCGCTCTTAGCTGAGTTTTCTTTTAATACATGAAAAAGATACAATTTAGGGTCTTCCTCCTCCCAGCCCAGGTCAGGGAATCTCTGCATCTCCTTCCTGAACTCTCTATCATAGTTCAGCCAAGACTCCCCCCCAAAGGTATTGTGAATCTCCAAAATTCTGTGGTGGTAGGCAATCAGTGCAGTGCCCTCTTCTGGGAATTTTTCTAGAATTATTGTGGATAGGATTTGAAAAGAGGCCTCCCAGTTCTGAATATTCTTCTCTAGTGTGGGCCTCTTTGCTCTTTCATTTTCTTCCTCTTTCTTATCCCTTTTTGAAATGCCAAAACCTAATTCTTCATATTCCAATAGGCAAAAAATGTCAATAAATTGCTTTTTCCAAATCTTTCTCTTAATTTTCCGCTCAATGTGCCATGCAATGGTCTTTTTTAGGCTTCTATTTACACTTTTGCCAGCAGTGCGCCTCCCATATTTAGTCATATGAGGGGTTGGAGATGGTACATCATTGCTAGGCCCAACCCATGCTTTAAGGTGGTCCTGGTCATCCTCGCCCCCAGATTCCGACTCTGCGTCTGTGCTGTCACTCTCGCTGCTGGAGCTGCTCGAGTCATCCCTGTGCCTCCTCTTTTTCCCAGCACCCGCACCCTTATGCCATTTTAAAAATTGTTCAAGCATAGTCCCCCAAATCATTGCTTTTCACAGTACCTGATTTTGCTTTTCTTTTGGTGCCTGGGTGGGTGTCTGAAGAGGCGGGCATGCTGCGGACGTCAAGGCGCTGCTTCTTCCTAGCTGGTTGCTCCCTTTCTGCTGGCTCCTCATCGCCGTCGACCTCCTCTTCCAGTGCGCCTGCGTCATCCTCGTTCAGGCCGGTGGATGCGAGCTCTGCCATTCTTTCTTGCACCACGTCCATGCCATGGACGGCTTCCGCTGCTTTGGCCAATTCCAGGAGTAATGTTTCTTTCAGGGATAAGGCGTTGGCCATCTCTTGCCTGTTTGGGTCTCTGTGTGCTGGTTCGTAATCGGTTGTCTTTGAGTTTCCCAACTTGCTGTGTGGGTCAGGGTCCTCTCCCCCCCCCGCCTCTTATAGTTCCCAGGTAAAGTAAAATGCTGGGGCTCTGTGTCTGCCTCCTTCCAGTGCAGGTCTGCCGAAATGTGTGCCTGGGAATTCCGGCTGTCCCCTGTCCAGCTGTTAAAGCCGGTGCTCTGTGTAGTCCTGCTTCCCAGGCTGAAGACACAGAAAAACACTGCCGGCAAATTCTGCTCTGCTCCTTAGCTGCACGTTGCTTGTGACCTTTGACTCGGTCAGGTTTGGAATGCTGTGGCCTGTCAGTGTCAGCCCACAGCCCCCGCTGTATCCCCCAGCCGTCGTGACACGATGTCAGATTAGGACAGGTCTCATACAGCAATTGTCCAGCTGTACCTTGTCCTATTTATGAGCAGCGTTGATTCCTCACAAAACACTGGCAGCAGCCCCCCCAGTTGAAACAATCACCTGGCTGTAGCTGGGCTCTTCCCTTGAAGCAATTCGCATGAGTGCCACAGTGTAGCGCAGCGTTGGTTTCTTTACAAAATTCCACTTCGATGGGAGGTGCAGGAGGGGCTGGGGAGCTTGCAGCCTTCTCTCCTAAGAAAGCACAGCAGCAGTGTGCCTCTCTGTCTTGTTGGGTCTTCACTGCTGGAAATATGTCAATGTCCGCTTTTTCTGCGCAGCCAGGAAAAAATTGTCAGCTGGACCCAGCAAACGGTGCTCCTTGACCTGCAGCCGTCCTGCTGCTGTTCGTGGCTGACGGGGAGGAAGCATGAGAAGGGCCACCTTGCCCCCGACAGATAAAGGCAAAATTCGGCCTGGGGGCAAGGCGGCCCTTTCTTTGAACTTCAAAAGGCCCCCGCTCAGCATCTGCAGGATGGGAAGGGGTGCCTTTGAAGTATGGAGGGCAAGGTGACAGGGGGCAGCGACTGCCGGTTGTCACCTGCCCCTCTCACCTCACCCTCCTGTCTTGGCGACGCGCTGTCTGGGTTCCCATTGTTAAGGGACCCAGCAGCCCGACCCCACCATGTGCATGCTAAGTGGGGCAGCGCCAAAAGGCACTGCCCCACCGGAGTTAGCACAAACCCCCCACCTCCCAGCTTATGGCCCCGGGCCTCCCATCCGGGTGGGCCCGGGTGTAGTCTCTGGCGCTTCAAAGCGCAGGAAGGGTGAGGTGATAAAAATACCTCACCCTTCCACAAAGACAAATGGGTGCATTGCACCCAGGGGCAGCCAGGCAGGGAAAGTATGGAGGCTCAGACTGTCAGTTGCAAGGCTGGCCTGGGGGCTGGCCCCACTGATGTACTACAAAGGCCAGGGGCTGCCCTGGGTCCTATATAATGAGCTGCTTTCAGCTCAGGAAAACACAAACAGTTTGTGGACCCTGCAGGGCGACCCAAACACCCAAAGGTAGTGTGCTGTGTACTCAGCATCTTCCTGCTCTTTTCCTTTCTTTTCTTTTTCCTTTGGCATCTGCTGTGCACTCACCATCATCATACACAGCGTTGTGTTTTTCTGCTGTACCACTCTCACCCGAACATTGGCCTGTTCAGTGTTCACCTCAGCGGGGCGGTCGGAAGAAGAAACAAACATCTTCCCGTTCCTAGAAGAGCCCAGCTGAGCCCACGGGGACGGCAACATTTGTCTGTAGCCATAGGCGGGGCCCAAAAGCAGTTCGACCAGCAATGCGGATCCGCCCAGGAGTGAAGACAGCTGTTGCGAGGGAACCCGGCGCCTGCAGTGACTTTGGAACTTTATATCGAGTAAGTCAGCCGCGACGCCAGGCTTTCCCATCCACGAGGCTCAGACAGGCTTCGCGAAATAAGAGCTGAAGTTTCCTTTTTTGGAAGCAAGCCAGCACGAAGCAGCAGTGATTAGCTGCACTGTTCGTAAAACATGCCGGATTTTTATGTGGGAGTAAGGATGATTTGAGCATAACCTTAAAGAAAGGAAACAAGTGTCTAGGAGCACGGAGGGGTAATTTTTATTGAACCTACAAACATTAAAAACTATCACAGGGGACAAAATAGTTTTGTGTGAATAGGTGGACAGACTCATTTCTTTTGTAAAAACACACAGTCTCTGGGAATAAAGTCTTGCTGAAGCTAGCGGACAATGCATGTTGCTTAAAATGCACGTTTTGCTTGGAAACAAGCCAACACAGGGCAACGGCTTGCTAGAGTGCAAGGAAGCGGGTTTTAGCATATGTTCTTATATAAACAAATTCAATGGAAACCAAAAAATACACAGTGAAAAAAATAGGGAACGACTTGAACATCTGGAACTGAATTTATAAGCAGTTCTTAGCAGCAAGCTCAGGATACAATAGCAGAGAGAACAGTGGTTGGGTACAGGCACACAGGTCATGAAGGCACTACACTCCAACAGGGGAAATTTGTGTCAAGCTACCGAAAACATCATGGCATAGGCAAAATCCGGGTGCAGGACACACCACAACAGCTACTTCAACACGGGTAGCAACAAGCGCAAGATTGGGGTGTACTTACCACAAGAAACACTTATGATTTAGGCAGACACAACTGGGAATAATAAGGGCCCTAAAAGGGGGCACGCCACGGAACACGGCTTATAGGTAACAAGTGGTATTTTATCTTTCCCCTGAAGGAAACATGGCACTCAAGAGAAAACCACTGGGGCCAGCAACTTTGCCACATAAAACCCAAATACCCACACCTGCGAGCTGCAGAAGAGGCAGTTGAGCATTACGGATGTGACTGGGTCAGAGAACATTTATATAGGCTGCCAAAGGTGGGGTTGCTGCAGCCACCAGGGGATGAAGACAGCAACCCCCCAGCAAAGAAAACCAAGGGTCAAGAAGGCCCTAGCAAAGGTAACAAAAACAGTATATTGTCTAAATTATGTGAGAATATGAAAGAAATGCAACAAAGGATGCTAGCCATTAGGGAAAAGCAACAAGCTTCCAAAGAGCCAGAAGGGGGAATAGGCCAAAACATACCTTTGGAAACCACAATAATTGTAAATCCTGTGACACCCACAGTGCCACCAACAGCAGTGTCTATAACCCCAGTACCAACAACAACAGTGCCTACACCCACAGTACCACCTACACCAGCGGCTACACCCATAGTACCACCAATACCGGTGGTGACATCAACAGGGTCAGAACCAGCAGGACCACTAAAATCATGGGCAATGCCCACACCAAACAGCAGCACCACCACAGATTTTTTGATATTCAGCAGCGCCCAACTAGAATTAAAACTAAGATCCTTTGAAACAGAAATCCTTAATAAGTATAAAAAGTCCCTGGCATGGAACATTGACAGAACAATTAAAGAGGCCATTTCGTTAAAGGAATTCATTGAAATATTCTCACTCATCGATGCTCAACGCAAGGGCAGGGATGCTTTCAGGGATCCCAAAAAGATTGAGGACAAGGCCATAGCTAGGAACGGCCACGTAGAACAGAACTGGGACAACTGGCTGAAATCATTTGTGATTTTAGCAATAATATACCTGGAAAAATTCCCCGGGGATGGGATTAAACTAGGGCATATATGGACAGAATAAGAGAGGTAAAACTCGCCCACAAAGGGAAGGGTTGGTTGGCATACAACATAAGATTCAGAAGGAGCCGGGGGGGGGGGCGCTGTTGCGCGGAATCAAGATGGCTGCCTGAGTTTGGAGCTCCGGACTGCGAGAGCACTTATTCTTTAATTTAACCTCGTGGTTAACCTTGTGTGGCTGGGTGCCATCGGGATGTCTGATGCACAGGGCCGTGGTCATTCTCTGAGGCCATTCGGACCTGGGATCCGGACCCGGCTGGGCCAGCCTTGTGACCTTGAACGGGGCTACACTTCTTAACTGCGGATCTCCAACATTAGCATCACACAGTACCGGCCTTGGGGTCCTAACTACCGGTAGTCGCATTCCTGCCAGTTCAACTCTGAGGGATCCCCCGCGGCGGCTGCATAGGATGTTGGCCTAGTTAATTGTGACACGTCATTTGCCCGCGCCAAATCCGAGGTGGACCGTCACGAGAGGCTACTACAGCGACACATACATACAAACCCAACAAGACCTTTGAACATAGCTTTGGCCGTGGATGGTGTGGGAACCCAGCAGCCAGGGGGTCCACATAACTACCGTCTCTGATACTCCTGGTTCTATTACTGCCGCAGAGGTGCTCCACCGCCTCTGTTCACCCGCCCTCTTCCAGACTACTGGTCCCCAGCCCTAATCTCCACCATGACCAAAGGGGCCGGTGCAGGGAAAAAGCAAAGCTCGCTCAACATGTTCACTAAAACACCCTCCAAGCCGGCGCCTGATGCCCTTGAGGAGCCGCCCGCCGCCTCAGCCCCCTCAGGCTCAGATGACTCACAGAAGATGCTGGAGTACATTCAAGATGGATTCACCACACTGCATACTAAACTGGACGATATGAATGGGACCATCTCCTCCATCAAAGCCCATATTGAAAAAACAGACGGCCGAGTCGCTGAGATTGAAAGCCGGGTGGGTGCCGCTGAGGATGACCTGGGTTCTCTCCAAGCTGCGGTCTCCACTCTTACTAACCAGGTGACTGAAGTGGAGAAGAAAAATGATGCTCTCGAATCCTGCTCGAGACGTAATAATCTATGCATCATTGGATTACCCGAGGACAGCAGCACGGAGCCCATGGAGGACTACGTGGAACGTATCCTCATGACACTCCTTGATACCCCTAAACTCTCCCTGCAGTTTGCAATTGAGAGAGCACACCGATCCTTGACCTCTAAACCCAGACCGGGGGCTCCCCCGCAACCCATCATAGCCATGATCTCGAACTTCCGGGACCGGGACGCCCTCTTACGAGCAGCCAGGATCAAAAGAGAACTTCTTCTTGGATCGGCCAGGGTCCACCTCTACCCAGACTGCTCCGTGGCTGTGCAGCAGGAATGCCAAACCTTCGCTGCTGTGAAAAAGAGACTCCGAGACTTGGGAGTACAGTACTCCATGCTGTTCCCTGCAAAACTGAGGATTGAACATTCCAACAAAACTTTCTTTTTCACGATCCTGGAGGAGGCTTCTAAGTTCCTTGATGAGCACTTCCCTGGTTGATCCCTCGGCTGCACAGAGGAAGTCCAGTTAACTATGATACCTTCAAGTCGCCCTATGCCGGTGATAGGCCGCGCTTAGCCTCGCTCATAATGTCGTCTATACTATCCCAAAAAAAAGCTATTGGGTGTTTGTTTGCTTCTATATGTTCAGCTGATCCTAATGTTCTGGTCCTCCTGCAATGCATGGTCTAATTGTGTTCAACAATTACTGATACCCCGGCGTTCCCTCAGATATAAGATATGCACGTGACCCTGAAGATTATGCTCACTATGGTAATGTGTAAGGCCTATCCCCTCAGGTAAGGCAGTAATAGGTTGCTGCAACCCTTCTTGGCACTACCTACAATCACGGGCATAAGTGATTATTGCTGAACACCTTAACTACTCCAGCTGTATTGGTGTTTTCCTTACTCTCGCTCCAGTCTGTTGCGCCACTGCTAGGCCAGCTAACAGACCCCCAGGCGTTGATGCCGAAAAGTTGGTTGTTGTTATGGTTCGGCTTGGGTTTCATTCTTCAAGTTGGGGGAGGGATGTGGGTGGGAGAGGGAGGGAGGAAATGTTATGTTAAAAAAGTCTTGACAACCACCAGAGAAGCCACATATGACACACTAATACAACACAGAACCATGGATAGGGTGACTCACTGGCTTGGGCCGAAATGTCTTGGACCAACTCAAACCCGTAGAACAAAAGTCATACAATCCTTTCATGCTAATGGTGGATAATAGTTTAACCTTCATGAGCTGGAATGTGAGGGGTCTTGGCAACTACAAAAAGATGCGACAAATACAACTCTATGCCGAGCGCCAAGGTGCTCAAGTCTTACGCCTGCAAGAAACCCACGCTCGCTCTGAACAGTGCGAGAAATTCGCTAAACAGTAGGAACATCAGAGTTACTACACTAACTACTCCAAATTGAGCAGAGGCACTCTCACTTTAATCCACAGGAGCCTTAAGTTCTGTTGCTCCCATTCACAAATAGACCCCCTTGGAAGATTTGTACTCATTATTGGTAAATTGCAGAATCAGGAGGTAGCCATTCTGAATATATACGGTCCTAACATTGATGATCCTTAATTCTTCCTTCACCTAGCCTCAGTCCTGGAGAGTTACCCCCAGATTCCGATTATGTGGGGCGGTGACTTCAACATGATCTTGGATGTTGATCTCAATAGGTCGGGTTCCAGACCGCGCCAGCTCTCAAGTGCAGCCTACACGATCCTCACAATTCTCCCCAGTTTAGCAGTGGTGGACGCTTGGCGCTTAATGTACCCCGATTCCCGCACATATTCCTATTATTCCTCAGTCCATGACTCACACTCTAGGATAGACAGATGGCTCTTGTCCAACATACTTATTAGGTGCCTGTCCATTTAGCTATTCTCCCCAGACCTTTGTCTGATCACTCCCCGGTGATGATCTCATTGAATTGGGGACAGGACTATGAGAGAACGAGACAATGGAAGATGAGACCCCATGCACTTCTAGACCACACCTTCGCCACTGAACTTGAATCTTCCATTGAGGAGTTCTTTGAGGTCAATACAGATTCAGTATCCTCGCAAGCCACCCTCTGGGAATCATTCAAAGCCTACACTAGGTGTATCGCCATATCCAAAGAGTGTGGCATCCTGAGACACATTCGGGAGGATATGGCAGACAGCGAATCCTCCCTAGCCAACGTAGAGTCCCAATATGCCCAATATGTATCTCCCGATACACTAGCAGCACTAGGTTTGGAGCTTGATAGATTCTGCAACCTTGCTGAACGAGAAGTTAAATACCTGGATAGCCCTCGAGCGGTAAGACGATACGGGGAAGGAGAGCGGCCAGGCCGCAGGCTGGCCAAGTTAATTCACCATGAGTTTGGGGCCCCCAACAACCCGACGATAGAAAGATCCGACGGAACACTTGCTACCTCACCCCAAGACATCAACGCAGAGTTCCTATCATTCTACACCTCCCTATATCCGAAAGCCGATGGCCCCCATGTCTCTGAAATCAACTCCTATCTGGAAGAACTCCCTCTCACGGTCCTGTCTACGGACGCCGCCGCTTCCCTAGACAGGCCATTTACCGCTGAAGAGCTGATAGAAGCTATCGAGTCCCTTGCGGCGGGGAAAGCCCCTGGCCCAGATGGCCTCCCCATGGACTTTTACAAGCGATATAAATCTATACTGGTCCCGCAATTGCTAGCCCTCTGGGAGTTGGCATGCGAAAAAGGTGTACTCCCCCTTCTCTCCGTGAAGCCAGGATAACAGTTCTTCTTAAACCTGGTAAACCACCCACCCAATGTGGTTCGTACAGCCCCCTCTCATTAATAAACTGTGACGTTAAAATATATGCTAAACTATTGGCTAACCGTCTGGCTCCATCCATGCCCCACATCATTCACGCAGGCCAGGCAGGGTTTGTCCCAGGTAGGTGCACATCCCTAAATCTTAGAAGACTTTTCAATGTGATTAGTAGGATTAACTCACATACGCAGGCAGTGGCAGCCACTCTGGACATGCAGAAAGCATTCGACTCAGTGTCTTGGGAGTATCTCTGGCGAGTCCTGGAAAAATGCCAGTTCGGCCCCAACTTCCAGGCCTGGGTCAGACTTCTCTACAACAACCCAGTGGCTAGGGACCGCACTGAGGACAGGTGCTCCACTCTCTTCCAGATAGCCAGAGGGACGTGGCAGGGATGCCCCTTCTCCCCGCTGATATTCGCGATAGCGATGGAGCCCTTTGCGGACATGATGCGCCAGTGGCATTCCCATAGAGGCTTGCGCACGGCGGGACAGGCCGATATTGTCTCCTTATACGCCGACGAGGCCTTGCTGTACATCCGCTCCCCAGAAACCAACTTTGCCCCAATCCTGAATGATGTAACTCGATTTGGCTACATATCTGGATTGAAAATTAACTGCTCCAAGTCGGCCCTATTCCCGCTCACAGACAATACACAACCACCCTCGGACTTAAGGGGTTTCACCTGGTTCCAATCCAACATCACTTACCTAGGGGTGGTAGTTTCCCGGCATGCAGAGAAGTTGCTCGTCGACAACTACCAGAATTATCTAGCCAACCTGACCACCAAAACCGCAAGTTGGGCTAGACTCCCCATCTCCTTAGCTGGTAGAATTGGATTACTTAAAATGGTAGTGCTACCCCAACTCCTATACCGATTCACCAACCTCCCGCTATGGCCAGGCGATGGATTCTTCAAGACGCTACGCAGCATCACTAACACCTTTCTCTGGCACTCTGCTGCAGTCCGCTTCAAACTAACTATCCCAATTTGCTTCCCATTGGTTCAACACCACAAACCCCCCCCCTCACATGTCCGACTTGAAAAACTGAAGGTCAGCAATCAAACGATCGGTTCCCTCATTCTGAAACCCGCCCTGTCTGATCTAGACTCACCAGATCTTGTTGTCAGCACATCTCTCGCGCTTACCAAAATATGGGTAATGGTTGCTACGCCTTACCCATTTCACAGGGACCTCCCAATCTGGAATTTCTTCCCTGATGTCCCATACATCCCTCAGTCCATTATTTCTCACTGGACGGAGGCAGGCTTCATGTTTCTTCACAATATCTATGAGAGTGGCAATTTCCTTGAGTGGTCAGACCTCTCCCTTCTCTTAGGCGCAACCCATCAGCATGGCTGCAATACTCCTCGCTTTAAGCTTAAAGCTAGATACCCCGATTTTCCCACACTGCCACCAGACGACCCCATAATAGCTGAACTCTGTTCCCTCGACTCCTTCAGAGGGAAGGTTTCTAGACTCTATAATCTACTACAGACCAGGGCCGCCCCCTCGTTTGCTAAACTAAGACTTAAATGGGAGGAGGATCTCGCAGTCGAGATTACCGATGAACACTGGTCGCGAATGTGCGTGCGTACCCAGGAAGTGTCTTACAATTCCAGATTCAAATTGCTGCAATTCAGGGTGCTACACAGGTTTCACCACAAGCCAACTAGACTGCACCATATGTTCCACGAACTCTCACCTAATTGCCCCAGATGTGGTACTGAACAGGCCACTTACATTCATATGATCTGGCAATGCCCGCACTTGCAGCAATACTGGCTCGAAATATGCTCCACTATGTCAGACATACTAGACTACACCATAGACCCTTCCCCTATGTGCTGCATCTTCCATGATTTCCCTAGATTGAAGCGTGATTCCAGGAAATTGGCAGGCCTCTGCATGATGCTGGCAGTACGCGGCATACTGTTGTGTTGGCTTCGTCCCATAGCGCCCACGCATGCTCAGTGGCTCCGGGCAGTCACTTGGGCACACGACACCGAGGAGGACTGGGGGGCACTTCAACATCCCCACTCAAGACCAAGGGACATTTGGCGTTGATTCTGAATATACATGTCTGCCTTGGCCTCCAACTCAGACTCAGAAACTGCCCTTCCTTCCTATTCCCCTCAGAGATCCCTCATGTGATTTGGTTTGTATGCAACCCTGGGTGTAACACACCTTACATCATCCGTATCTTATGTTCTTCATGTTAACCTTGCACTGTACTGTAAAGTCTCCCTTTATTATTCGCAAATTTGTTGTCACTATGTGCCTGTCTCTGACCTGTTTTTCAGTGTGTTGTCAAGACAAAAAAAAAAGTTTTAAAAAAAAAGATTCAGAAGGAGTATGTCGGAAAGATCAGCCATAGAATGGGATGAAGTACAGAATGACCTGTACATATTAAATACTGAGCCTCCATCTGAGGAGGAGGTTGCCCAAGCAACCGGGAAGGCAAATAGAAACTCACAGGGGGAAAACAGAGGTTCAGAGAACGAAAGGCAAAGGAAGGGAGAACATCCCTTTCGCAAACACCAGCCATGGGTGGCTAGGTCAAATGCCCGCAGACAGAGCAAAACTCTTCACGCCACAAAAGCCAATATTCTTTGCCAGAATTATGGGAAAAATCAGTGTGTATGGTGTAAGGAGTGCTGGTATATGCAGAGCTGCTCCAATTGCAATGGGGAACACCTGGCAAAAAACTGCACCAGATTGCCCGCCAAAAACACCAAAAAAGAAGAGCAGTAATGAAATACTGCCGTCAGTTATGGAACCGGGCAGAACCCCCATCAATCCAAAAATGTTTAGCAAAGCATTAATGTGTTATCCAGACAAAGAAACCAGCCCAGCAATCAAACAGGGTTTCAAAGAAGGGTTCATTATCCCTTTTAATGGAGTAGAGTCCCACAAAATCCCCAAAAATTTGGTCTCAGCCAGGGACAACCCAAAAATAGCGAGAGTTAAAATTGAGAAAGGACTATGCCTGGGAAGGATTGTGGGCCCATGGGATACAATGCCATTCTCAGACTGCCTAGTGTCATCACTAGACCTAGTACCTTAAAAAGAACCTGGTAAAATGAGGCTAATACACCATTGGTCAAACCCTGGGGGCACTCTCTCAATGGCGGCATCCCGCACACGGAATCCGCGGTTACCTACATGCATTTTCAGGAGGCGTTAAGATTGATACAAGACTGCGGCAGGAAAGCCCTTATGGCGAAACTGGACATTGAATCTGCGTTTAGGTTACTACCAGTCTACAAAACTTCACAGCAATGGCTAAGGTTTATGTTTGATAAAAAGTTTTATGGGGACAGATGCCTCCCCATGGGGTGCGCAGTATCCTGTGTCCTTTTTGAACAATTCAGCTCTTTTTTCCAATGGGCATTTTAGAAACAGGTGCCAGGTGTCAGAGTAGAGCACTACCTGGATGATTTTATGGTGATGGGCCCAACAGATTCAGAAGAATGCAATAGGGCACTAACAGAGTAGGAAAAGATGGCTGCACAATGGGGCATCTCACTGGCAGCGGAGAAGACAAAAAAGCCATCCACAAACATTATCTTTCTGGGGATAGAGATAGACTCAGCAGACAGCCTATGCAGAATCCCAAAAACAAAAGTAGCCGAACTTTTGGACAAAATCCAAGAGCTAAACACAAAGAACAAGGGCACAGTAAGGGAATTTGAATCTTTAGCGGGCAGTCTCAATTTTGCAAACAGGATCATTCTGCAGGGAAAAGTATTTTCCAGGAGCCTGGAGTTTAAAACCAAAGCATGCACCAAACCCCACCTGCACATCAGGCTAGGCAAGGAAGTGAAGGAAGATCTTAAAGTCTGGGAAAATGTCCTCACAAATTTCAACAGGACCACACTTTGGCACGCGCCATTGAACACTGGGGCGAATAGGTCCTCTTTACGGATGCGGCAGGGAGAAAGGAGTTTGGGGCCATGCTAGAGACAGAATCGGTGGCCGGTCGAAGGCCCGAGACATGGCACACAGCAGGATGGGCAAAAAACCTCACTCTGTTTGAAATATTTCCATCTGGCTAACCATACACATATAGGGCAGGCAGTTGGCAAACACAGAACTCATGGTATGGTGTGACAACGTGGCAGTGGTAGGAATCGTAAATAAAAGAACTACCAAATGCCACTTGGTGCTCAGGATACTATGAGTCATCACGGCGGTCACACTGCAGGAAAACATTTGTGTTAAAGCAAAGCACATCGCTGAAGCAGATAATACCATTGCAGATACATTATCTCGCTTTCAGTGGACGAGATTCCGGGAGCTAGTGTCGCACGCCCGGGAAAAGATTACACCAATCCCAGCAGACTGCTGGGCAATAATGGGAAGTTAGAGAGAGTTGCATCAACGCCTGTGCCCGAGGGCAAAGGCCGGGATGCACATCAACAAACAGGAACCTCAAAAACAGGTGTCAGCATTATGCTGCCCACAGACAACATGAACCCTGCTACAGGGTTCCTACTAGAGATGGCAGAAAAAGCACTGGCAAGCAGCACTGCATCCCAGTACAGTAAGCGCTTGCAAACAGTGTTTAGTGCAACAGGTCTAAACCATGTGGAATTAATAACAATAAAAGATATAGAAATCTTTTTAAAATGGGCTCACGATCAGGGTTTTAAAAAAGATTGGCCGAAAAGACATTTGGTGGCAATATGTTATTTTTCAAAATTACGGAGTGATTCAGACCCCACACAAAGCTCTTTCATTTCATATGCAATGAAGGGTTTGCGGCAAGATGGAGGGGCCGCAGGTTGATACTCGCTGCCCCCTAGATTTTCAGAAACTAGTAAAAATAACAAGCCTATTACACGACATATGCTCGCACCGATATGAAGCATTATTATTTAAAACAGCATTTTTTCTCGCATACTTTGGGGCCTTCAGAGTGGGCGAGCTAATAGCTTCCAGCACCAAAGCCAACAACGGTTTAGGCATCATGGAAACCAGGGTAAGAAGGGACAGCATCAACATAGATTTACAACGATCAAAAACAGGGGACAAAAGGGTCATTAACATTTGCTGCATTGACGATTCACCAAACTGCCCGGTGTGCATCAGTAACCTCCATTACGCACAATGGCCTAGAGTGGGAGGGAGATTCCTAATCCATAGAGATACCTCAGCGTTGAGTCACTACCAGTTTAAAGGGGTGCTGATGAAAGCAATTAGCAAAGCAAGGTGGAATACAAAGGAGTTCAGCACCCATTCCTTTAGGATTGGGGCGGCAACCTCAGCATAGCAAGGGGGTCTGGGCGCGCAGCAAGTAAAGAAAATTGGGGGATGGAAATCTGATTGTTACAAAAGATACATCAGACCAGAACTAATGTAGTTTTCTTTTCAATCCCTACCCCCCATCCCTTAACCCCCGCCCCCACTCCCAATGTTTTTTCCCTCTACAGAAAAACCTGCTGAGCAGGACGCACCGTTAAAATCAGCCTGGATAGTGGGGCACTCGTTTGTATTCAGGACAGGGCGATGGGCCGAAGAAACCAAAGACGGCCCTGCTTTCAGGAACACGATTGCGTCATGGTGGGGCTACAGAGGCCTCCACTGGACAGACATCCATGACAAGTTAGCCGACCTAATTTTTGATAATTCGTTTCTGGGGCAATGACCTAGTAAGCAGGGGTAGAAAGGTTTTATATGAAGAAATATGCACCTCACTATCAGGCATTTCGCACAACTGGAGGGATACAGAAATGTACTTTTCAGCTATCCTGCCTAGAAAAATATGGTAAGGGGCCACCTGGTATAAATCAATAGACAAATCCAGGAGAATATTGAAAAGAGGGCTTGAAAAATTCTGTATAGCCAGGGGTTTCGGTTTTATAAAACACCCGGCCATAACACTAGGTGACCCTGATCTGTTTTACAAGAACGACACCCACCTGTCAGGGCCCGGAATTGATCATTTCTATAGAGAAACCACCAATACTTTAGCCACAGTCTGTAAATAACCTAACTTTTGGGGGGAACACAGGCAGCCGATAACCTACCAGTGTGTTGCGGCAGAGGCCAGAGGGGGTAACTACAGGACCCGGTGCCCAAACGTACTATACTATTATGATATGCCATTATTGTTTATGTTTCATAACCATATCTGTAAGAATAAAAGCCTACGGCCTTTTATTGCCAACACTTGACCAAATGTTGTGGTGAGATATTTCATGGGGAGGGCAAGGGCCGTAAGACATGATGCACGCACCCCAACACCACAAATGTAAGTTTGCCTGCATATGGGTCCAGCAGTTAGGGCAACGCCGCTGGGCCTCCACAGGCAGGTCCGGGTAACTGTTGCCACATGGCAGCAGGCGCAGGAGAGGGGCAGCAGCACTTCCCCAGGGCTGGCTCCCCTCTCCTCCAACTGATAAGGGAGACAGCGGTCTCTGGCGCTTCAAAGCGCAACAAGGGTGAGGTGATAAAAATACCTCACCCTTTCACAAAGATAAATGGGTGCATGGCACCCAGGGGCAGCAGAACAGCCAGGCAGGGAAAGTACAAAGAAATCCCCCCCCCGGGGGCTCAGACTGTCGGCTGCATGCAAGGCTGGCCTGGGGGCTGGCCCGACAGCCCCCACAGATGTACTACAAAAGTCCAGGGGCTGCCCTGGGTCCTATATCATGAGCTGCTTTTAGCTCAAGAAAACACAAACTGTTTGTGGACGGTGCACAGGGACCCAAACACCCTAAGGAAGTGTGTAGTGTACTCAGCATCTTCCTGCTCTTTTTCTTTTCCACAAACCCTCCCACCCTAGAAAAAAGGGAGAAGAACAAACGTAAGGAAAGTCAGGACACTGTACAGTGTCCACAACAAGTCGTGGGACAAAGAAGGCGGCACAGGCCAGAGGGGGTTAACCTCAGGACCCGGTGCCCAAAAGTGCAATACTACTATGATATGCCATTATCGTTTATGTTTCATAACCATATCTGTAAGAATAAAAGCCTACGGCCTTTTATTGCCAGCACTTGACCAAATGTTGTGGTGCGATATTTCATGGGGAGGGCAAGGGCCGTAAAACATGATGCACGCACCCCAACACCACAAATGTAAGTTTGCCTGCATATGGGTCCAGCAGTTATTGAAATACCAGGACTGTACATGACACATTACTCACCACCTCCATCGGCAGTTTATATACATGTTAAGCACTTAAACCCCACCATGTGGCATGCCACACACCTATCGTTAAACCCTCTATCCCCAACCTCTACATTGTTGGAATTGAAATAATATTATGTCTCCTATCGCAGTATTTGAATGTGTGTTGGCCTACGCCAAGTTGTCTAAAATATCATGTAAATAGATTCTGCGGCAAGGTCTCAACCTTACGGAAGAAATTGTGTAAGTCGCCATCTTGGATTTAGCTGCCATTTTAGGTTCTCTTGTAATGTGGAAGTCACCTTGAACATCAAAATGGAGGCCGAATGACATTCTGAGTGAGATTCTGGCCGTTGTGACCTCCGTACACATGAATAAGTAATATGCCTGCAGGCCACTTGTCGGGGTCGCGAACTAAGACTTTGTCCTATCCCTGACCTATGTGTAAATGAACAACTGTATCAGCGGAACTGATCAAAATGCATACATTATGGGATTGACCTGGCAAGGAACCCTAGGCCTGGTCCCAAGAATGGTTAACCCGCGAGGGGGTTGGCCAGGGCTGGATAAAGAATATAAAAGCCCAAGTATTCCAATGTACGCTCTCTCTACTAATGCATTGAACCTTCGTTGAAGTTCGTTACGTTACTCTGAGAGCCGAATAGCTATCCGTTTGTCAATTGACTTTTTTGGTAACTGTTGTAGCTTTTAAATAAAGCACTTGTATATCCGTTGTAACATGTGTTGGTGTGTTTCCTTTGGGCTTCCCAGCCTCATGTCAATTTTTATGTTTTCACAACATGATGGCTGTAAACCCTACCCACTTTTCGAGTTGGGCTAACCTAAGTTTCACTCCATGCAATTTTCCAGCCTCCACTGCACATCCTTTTAAGGGATGCACACATTTCTCAAAAAAACGGGTGAGGTGACAACTTTTTTTCTTGAATGGTCGAAGGAAGGGCCAGCAGGACAAAAGCCTGGCCTTCAGGACATATTGGTGGGCCGCCAATACATAGGCGTGGGCTGTTCTGCAAAGAGACTTTAATGGGCGGGTATGAATTTCGGGCCGCAGTGCACTTTCTTTGCCTTCCTTTGGTGCTCCAAAGTGTTACTGGTCTGTATGCATTAACAATCACCCTTTTATCCAATTGTGACAGCACGCACCAAGCTCGTCACTTTTAGTACTTTCCAAAAAATGTTTCAATGTTTCCATAATTTTAGGAGCTTTTTGTTTTTATAGTTCCAACATCATCCAACCAGGGTAATTTAGTGCCTTAGAGAGATATGTTTTACCCACACACCATGGGTACGGATGGAGTTGACAGGTAAACTGCTGCAGTCATGTTGTGTACTTGTGCAGTGTGATGTAGTATGTAGTATAATATAAACCAATGCTGAATATCTGAGTAATGTGATGCACTGTCTCGTACCTGGGCATTGTGATGGAGGGTGCTACATCTATGTTGTGTGATGCAGAATATGTGACAGTCTTGTGATCTTTACACTGTGACACTATACAGACTAGCATTGGCAAAGCCAACGGTTTTAGCTTTGGTGTATGAATGGATAAACATTTCTTAGGCACCGCTATAATGCCATTACCTGGTCATGCAATGATAACAGCTGGGAAATGGTGTGTGTTTACGGGCATAGCATGCTGGTGCCTGGTAAATGCCTATCTAGTACATGTACACAAACCAAAACAGTTTCACCGTATGATCCACAGCTTTCTGCTGTATTGTCAGGCTTCCCAAACACTACAATATTAGCCTCATTCAGTGTAGGGGTACGGATCCCCCAGTTGAAAGAATGTTCACATAGTCCTAATATGGGAGCTGCCAGTTCATCCACGTATGCCTTGAAGAAGTTAGGAGGTATGCCATTTGGGCCTGCGAATTTAACAATGGAAAAGTCCACTATGGCCATACTCAGCCTGGAGGGGGAGAGATTGGGGATCAGAGGTTAGCAATAGTTGCAGAATACAGAGATGTGAAGACAATTCAGCAACGGAATAAATCCAAAGACTTTAGTTTGATTATAATCAGTAACCTGAGTTTATTTTATAATATAGTATGAATGACAGAGACAGACTAGCCCCTTTCTCTGTTAACCAGCAAGGCAAGTTCTCTACTCAGTTGTTCACTCTCACAGTATCAGTGTAGATTTATGACCCAGGATGCACAATGCAAAATTTCACGTTGTGAGCTGCTAGCAACACATAGAAGTCACTTGCCACCATTTCTGAAAGAAGTGTGTTGGATGGCGCGTCGCAAGCCAATGTGGAACAAAACTTCAGCAACAGTGTTGTGTTAGCAACAAGCATGGCAAATACATTTCACATTACAATTATAAACCAGAACAATATAAAATATGTACTCATCAAGTTCTCTTTTCTATTGTGAATTCCATTTTCCATTTTTGAGAATTTTGTATCCCTTCATTTGGCTGCATGTGTTACCTATTTATGAGGCCATTACTAGTGCCAATCAATGGCGGCTGAGAAGGAACAGACTATGATCACATTTAATCCCACTACTATATTGCTTTTTAAGCTCTTCTTTCTGCTCTTTCTGATACTCCAGGTCAGAGAACACTGGGGCTGGGGGATGTTCCCTCAAATGTGTCCCTTTTGCTGGAAGTCATCAATGTCGGATTGGTTGGCTGCCTTTGGCAAAAGAGAAAAGTGCACTAAAATGTCGACACTTGAACGGAAACCAGCCTTCCCCTCTAACCTCTTTCAGCCTCTTTATTCTCAGGCCAATTATGCAGCTTCTATCCTGTTCTTTCTGCTCTGTCTTCCTTGAGTCACAGAACTCTGTTGGCCTTTTTTATTATCAAAAGGAAGTCTGATAGCGCAAGCTATCAATGGCAGGGCATGAGGCAAAACTGAAAAGTGCATCACTAGAAAAGAAACCAGTGCCTCTCTCTAACCTCTTTCAGCCTCTTAATTCTCAAAACAGTTGTGCAGCTTTCATCCTGTTATTTCTGCTCTGTCTTCCTTGAGTCACAGAACTCGGTTGGCCTTTTTTATTTATGATCAAAAGTAAGTCTGTTAGTGGATGCTATCAATGGCAGGGAATGAGGCAAAACTGAGAAGTGCATGATCAACCTTCATCCTACACAAAACGACAACTAAGTACGCCAATTCCAGTGGATGTGCAGTCCCCAGTCCTGTATAATGGGTCTTTTCTGCTGAGAAGTACCACTTGTCATCTTTGCTTGGATTGAATTCTTTCATTGGTGAGCCATTAACAGCAATCACCAGAAGGTCATCCAAGGTTTCTAAATCCAATCCAAAGCGATAATCTGGATTTATACTATTTCAGTATCTGAAGCCACGTTCACATGAAACTGTTGTAGGGAGCAGAACTGCACATAACTCTATCAGTGGAAGTAATGTTAGGAGCTGCGCTTTCTGATCATGTACTTTTTTAAAGGACTCTTTAAAAGAAATTCCATTTTGGCAGTGAGAGCTTCATATCAGTCCACTCAGCTTGCAGAAGGTCCATTTTGCCATCAAAGTCTGTGTAGTATATATGCCGCCCAATTATACTGAATTCTTCAACTCCATATTTAGAGTTTTGAGGCTGTCAAATATGCTGAGACGCTGCACTACCTCGGTGCATACTGAGGATAGATGCACTTTTAAGTATTTCACTGCATTATCCAACTAAGACTGTCGAATAGCCTGAAATTGATGTTCACTGCCTCAATTGAGGTCCGTTGCAGCCCATGAAAAATTCCACCAACAGTAACTTTGTCTAAACAAAGTCCTACTCATGCCTTCCTTTATCTTTTGACATATCCTGCACCATTTTAATGCAATGCTCCGTCTTAAGTTTTACATGGTAGATCATTAGTTCTTTGTTTTGAAACCCTTCAGATACAGGTTTCAGCTTCCCATAAAAATCCAGCAGAAAATGTAAAAGTTTAACAACCTTGAGCTGCTTGAGGTCCTTCAATATACCCCTCACTGTGGATGAATCACTCGATCCTTGAGTTGCGATTTGTTTAAGTGCGTAACCACAGTTACCCAATTTTTGAGCAAACCACACAAGGCTTCAACTGTACTAACCAACCAGCTCACTGTGTGGATGTACTTTAACTTCAACATATCTTTTGATGAAACCTTTGCAGTCTCTTGCAACTGGTGCAAACGTTTGACTGAGCCATTGCAATATTTAAACACACTTCAAACCAACTCATCAAAAACCTGCAAATAATCTATTTCTTTGCAGACGTCCAATATATTGAGTTGTAATTGGTGGGCCATGCAGTGAATGCTAATGAGCTTGGGGCATATGCCTTTCATCTGAACTGCCAATCCAGATCTATGCCCCACAATACTTGCCACCCCATCTGTTTCTAAGCCAGCAATCCACAATTTCCCTCTATAATCTAATTTCAGGCTTTCCAAAAATGCAGTCAGACCATTAAAATAACCATTTATGGTAGCACTCACAAGAATAATTGTGCCCAAGCTGTCTTCCTTTATTTTTCCCTCAAAAATATAACGAGGATAAATATTTTCATGCTCAATAGAAGTGGGGTCTGTTGACCCATTATTGATAATACTGATAACGTATGAATTCTTGATGTCCACTGAGAGATTTTCTCTAATTACCTTTGCAATCAAGTGTACAAACTGTTTGCACTTCATGTCATTCCCATACTTCTGGAGGACTGGAACATCAAGTTCGGTGGCAAAAGTGAGTAAACCAGCAAAATCTTTAAATGGCTTTTCAGACTTTGCTATTTAGTATAAAATGTTAAAAAGGTGAGTCATGTTAAATTTTAAAGGTATTTATACCATGACCCGTCACCAATGGAATTGTTCCCCAGGCGCTCAGGTGGATCTGTAAAACAAGAGGAGGGCGGGTTAGGTTAGTCGGGTGAAGAAGGAGTAGGAAAGTGAGAGAATTGGTGTGCTGTTGGTGGCTTCCGTTCAGTTTTTACAGTGCACTGAGCTTTGGTGTGAGTATCGGACCGATGCGAGACCTTTTGTGCTGTTGGTGCGGTTTATGTGTTGTTTGCTTGTTGGTGTTACGGCATGGTGAAGTGCGTGCGGTTTGCTGGGTGAAAAATGGTTGTGTGGAGTTTCGGGTGAGTTAGGTGTGCAGCGATTTGAGCTTGTGTTAGTAGGTCATATATCCTAGGCCATTGCAGGACTTGTTCTTTTTAACTGGCATTCATGTAGGTAAGCTTATTGCCACTTTCCTTTCTTGTACATCTAATTGTTTTGAGTGATGGCGAGGTGCGTTCCTGGCTGTGTTGTATATGGACTTAATGTAATGAGACAGGGTGTGTCTAGTCCCCCCTTCTAGTGTTGGTGCTGTAGATTAGCAGTCCTCCACTCCCTTGCTAACTATTTCTGTCATTGGTCTGTAGGTGGAAGTGTGTAATTCGGTCCTGGGTGCTATTGGTGATTGTCCTTGTCCTTCGGTCCAGGTCTAGCTGTGGATTCAATGTATAGTTTCGTGTTGTCATAGCTATCTCTCAGTTGGTAAGCTTTGTATGTCGTTGAATGTCTTCCTTAGATTCTGTTTGTAGTCGATTGTTTAGTGGGATCCGGGATCATTTTCTTTATTCATCATTGTTTCAACTATGCATACGCCCCTGTGGGCATTGTTCTTGTTATGCAGTGAAGAGACAGGATTTGAGTAGTTTCCTGAATAGTAGGTGATTTCACGTGTTACGTATGTCCTTTGGTAAGTCGTTGCTGGTTTTTGGTGTGAGGTGAGAGAAAGAAGACCCTCCGAGTTTTCTTTTGTTGTAGGGTTTAGGTTCCAAGCGGATGTCGTCACTTGATCTGCGTGTCCTTGTGGGGTGAGGTAGGCTTAATTTGTCTCTCAGGAACTCTGTGCCTTGGTTGTGGTTTGCTCTTCGCGTGATGCACATTGATTTGAATTTGATTCCCTGTTTTATAGGTAGCCAATGTCGTGTTTTGTTTTTAGCGCTAGTGTAATGTGTTCTCTTTGGGATAGTTTGAGGAGTAATCTGGCCGCCGCATTTTGTATGCGTTGTAGTTTTTGTAGGAGTTTTTTAGGCATTCCCAGGTACAGGCTGTTGGCGTAATATACTCTGGACATGACAAGCGCGATGACTGTAAATGTTTTGTTAGCGAATGACAGTAATGGTAGGAACCTTTTTACCACTCACAGGAGAAAGAAGCATTTCTTGAATAGAGCGTTTACTTGTAACTCTAGAGTGAGTTTGTTTATCAGGACACCCAGGTTTTTTACAGTCGACAATGAGGCTTGGGTTTTACTGAGTTCCCTTGGCCAAGGGATGTAGTGGTTGTCTCCTTCGTTTTTTGTGATGATCATTATTTCTGTTTTGCCTGGGTTGAGTTTGAGGTAGTTTGAGTTCATCCAGTTGTATATATCACGAAGGCAGTTCTCTAATGTTGTGTTTCCTTCTTGAGTGTCTTGTACTTTGTAGACTATTTGTGTATCGTCAGCGTAGTTGTAGCCGGTGCGGCCATGTCTTTTGATCATTTTGATTAGTAGAGATAGGTAGATGTTGAATAATAACGGAAAGAAGGATGATCCTTGTGATACTCTGCAAGTGGATTCTCTTGGGTTGGATTTGAAAGGTTTTATCCATATGGTCTCTGTTCTGTTTGTTAAGATGGATTTGATCAACAGTAGGGCGTTATCTGTTGTTCCCAGTCCTTCCAATCTTGTGGTGAGGATGTTGTGGTTAACTGAGTCAAATGCCGCAGAGAGGTCTAAAAGTATCAAGGCAATACTGTTGTCTGAGTCTGTGTTTGCTTTTAGGTCATCCCAAATTGAGAGGAGTGCTGATTCTGTTCCTCTCATTGGTCTGAAACCAACTTGTGCCTGGTCTAGTAGGCAGTGCTCTTCTACAAATCCTTGAATTGTTTGGAATATGTGTGTCTAAAGCAGTGTAGCTAGGTACGGGATCTTGGAGATGGGCATGTAATCAGAGAGGTCTTCTACATTTCCTCTGTATTTGAGTAGTAGCCTGATGTGCGCTGATTTGAAGGATTGTGGTACTTTCCCTGTTGAGATTGAAAGGTTGTTCCTGTGATATTCCAAGGGTGTTCCTTGTTTGAGGCTTGATTTGTATATGTCTGGGGGGCATGGATCTGCAGGAGAACCTGTTGCTTTGGTTTACCAATTTGACGAAAGTCTCCACTGATATTTCCGGAAAGCTTTGGAGTTTGTTTGGGCGTTCCTCATAAGAGAAGGAGGGTTCCGTGGTCGGATCGCATGGTCTATTTTGTATGGTTTGTTGTATGGTAATGATTTTGTTTTTGAAATGGTCTGCTAGGTCATTGCATAGTTTCATCAATGAAATTGGCATGTTGTTGCAGCCAGGTGGGTTTTTTGTTTCATTTATGATTTTAAAGAGTTCCCTTTGGGTGTTTGGTGCTTTGAAGATTCGGTTGTCGTAGTATTTCCTTTTTGCTTTTTGTATTTCCTTTTTGTATGAGCGCATATGTTGTTGAAATTTCAATGTATTTCCCTCGTCATTTTTGGTCCTCCATTCTAGTTCTAGTCTCCTGTTTTTTCTTTTCATGGCGCTGAGTAGTGGGGTGGGCCATTTTGCCTTCGAACTTTTGCGTGAAGAGGTGAAAGGTTTTTCTTTGGTGATTTCATTGATTGTTGATGTGATCCCGTTGTGGAGTAGAGCTACTTTTTTGACCAGGTCAGCTTCTTCCACAGTTGTTGCTTGCGGTTTGTTGAGTTCCAGAAGTTCAGGTAGATTGTAGAGTTTTTGATGGTTCTCCAATTTCTTTTCATGGTGATCGCTAGTTTGTCTTGTTGCTTGTTTATTAGAGTGGTTCTGGAGGGAATGATGAGGTGGTTGCTCCAAAGTAATTGAATTGGTGGTGCCCTGGTAATGAGTTATTTATTATTACATTCACAACACCCTCACAGTGTGCTGCAGGCTGACATTCACAATACTATCACGGTGTGGAGCAGGCCAACATTCACAATACTATCACAGTGTGGAGCAGGCCATCATTCACAATACTATCACAGTGCGGAGCAGGCTAATATTCACAATACTATCATCGTGTTGGGCTTTCTAGGCATGAATCAGGTCAATGCAAACAATTCTCTAGGGTGCGACGCAAGCTTTCTATCACAATGCTATCACAGTGTGGAGCAGGCTAACATTCACAATACTATCACGTGTGGTGCAGGCTAATATTCACAATAATATCACAGTGTGGTGCAAGCTAATATTCACAATACTATCACAGTGTGGAGCAGGCCAACATTCACAATACTATCACAGTGTGGAGCAGGCTAATATTCACAATACTATCACATTGTGGAGCAGGCCCACATTCACGATACTATCACAGTGTGGAGCAGGCTAATATTCACAATACTATCACAGTGTGGAGCAGGCCCACATTCACAATACTATCACAGTGTGGAGCAGGCTAATATTCACAATACTATCACAGTGTGGAGCAGGCCAACATTCACAATACTATCACAGTGTGGAGCAGGCTAATATTCACAATACTATCACAGTGTGAAGCAGGCCAACATTCACAATACTATCACAGTGTGGAGCAGGCCAACATTCACAATACTATGTGCTGCAACATAACAGAATACATTTTTTTCACACACAAGGCTAATGGACTTTGCTCAGGGGCAGATTTGTCTTTTTTTTCTAAATACATTATCCTTATGTTTTTGGCTTCTCTCATGCCATAGGTCTCCATTTTAGAAGGAGCATTTATGCCATCTATCCATTTGGAATCCGTGCTTAGAGGAAACAGACAGCAAGGATTACAGGTTACTGTGTTTGTATTTTCAAAGCTAACCACTCAAACTGATTGAGCCACAGAAGATTAAAATTTGTTTTTATAAACTCTTGCCATGATCGCTCATTTTCCTCTTTATTGAAGCAGTGTAAACCGGTACATTATGGCCAGGCTCCACATCAGCCCTCAAAAAATCATACGTACTCTCTTCTGCCTCATTCTCTTGGAAGTCAGGCTCTGCTTCCATGGATTGAGACTTTTATTTAGCAAAACAACTTTAATTTGTTTTGACTCATATTCATTTAACCTCTGATAGTCTACTCTCCACACAAGACTTATGTTCCCGACTGTCAACAATTACCTTTTAGTCCACTAAATGAATAATAATAACAAAGCTGAACACTGTCTGGCACAGCCGCTCATCAGCCAATGTTGAATTATTCGACTCTTCAGTCTGCCTGGTCCCTTAAATGGCTTGGAAATCAAGATGGTTTAAACTAATGGATTGGTATGATGTTCTCTATCCTCTAATTCGGTGGAAGAAACAAATCAAAAGAGTGAAATAAAAGAAAAGTTGTCTTATGGCTTTCATAGAAAGGCAGCTTTAACAGAAAATGTGTGAAATTACAAAATTAGCAAGTCAGTTGCAAATAGAAAGCTAGCAACTGAATGCCATAACAAAGCAAGGCATGCATTATCGTCAAGTTTTAAGCTCACATTACTTTGCATTCTGGACTCATAGGAAAAGGATCTAGATTGCTGAAAATGTGTAACACGGGGCCCTTAAGCTCACATTACTTTGCATTCTGGACTCATAGGAAAAGGATCTAGATTGCTGAAAATGTGTAACACGGGGCCCCTTTGAACATTATTTCCAGGGACTCTTGTCTCTCAGTCCACACCTGATGGGGAAGTGAGTGAGGGTGGAGGTCTATACATTTGATAATCTGGAAAATTGTCAGAAAAAGATGGGCCACCGAAAATTACAATACAAACACACACACACTTCACCCCACCTGCAAACATGCCCATGCAAGAATATGCGTGAAGTATAGGCACACAGAAAGGTCAAAATGCAAGCAAGCAGAAAACTAACATACGTGTTTAAAATCAATGCAAGCACCGACAAATATGCATACACACAACCAATAAGCTCTGAAAGAAAATGGAATATGCTAGCAGCTAGCCCACACGCCCAACACAAGCAGACCTTCATATCCACACAGATATCCAGCAAACAACATGTATCCACGTAGATAGAATATGCTCAGAGCACAAGCACAGCACCCACTATTTAACAAGTTTGGAATAAAAGTAGAAATAAATATTACACTGAATTAGTAGGCAGAGGCAAAACCCCACCACAAGCACAATGTTCAGAATCAGAACACGCAACATTTACAAACAAACAATAACCTCTGAATAAGCGTACGTGCATACAATATGGACATGAAATATGCAAGGAACACAAGTGAGCACAGGCTATATATACACTGTGAATCTGAACTGCCGATCTCCTGTTTACTAGGTAGCCGCGTTAAGTAACCACCAAGCCACACTGACGCACTACTTGGTGTGTGATCTGCAAACTAGCATGGCAATACACCGGGACCAGAAAATAAAGGCATCCTGTTCCCTCAGTGCCCTGCTGTTTTCCAGGCCCAATCCCTCTTCTCACACGAGCACTAATGGGCAGAATAGCACTGCCTTGCCTTACTCCTCATGCCTTTCCTCGCCTAGAAATGGATGTTTGGTGTCTGCAGGCAGAGATGAAAGTATAATATCACATTGGTACGCCGTACCACTAATTCGTTTGCTTTTTTACAGAGCGTAGTTTTCGTTCAAAGGCTCAAGAAACGCATCCTTGACTCTTTTTCTTTCTTCTGAATCAAATATAGAATCGGCTCAATCGACATTCAAGCAAGTTGTTGAGGTGCTAAGCTTGCAAACACATTTCTGGAACGTTTCCAACACAAAGAGCTCACAAAGCACAAGTTACCTTGCAAATCTGTGATAGTAAAGTGAGCAACACAAGGCACACATTCAAAGATCTGTTTACATCCATGGTGAATACAATCTCTTGACATGCAAAAAATAAAGTTGCTTTAAGTCACTAATCAAATTTTTTATCAACGTCTGTGAACCTGGCCACCTCACCCCCACTCAAAACACATACCCGCACCCCCCACCCCTTTCCGCATCTGTACGACTCCAACTACTGAAAGAGCAAAGTACTTTCGCAAAAGAAAAAGGCGCTCTCGACCCCCGTGGATGGGAAAGTAATGAAGCAGATGCAGCCGGTGACACAGCGAAAGGGAAGCAGCAGCCTGGAGCACAGAGCAGGGCCAGGGAGCAGCAAGCAGGCACACAGGGCAGCAGTGTGAAAGACATTTGGCACAAGAGCACCCCGCAAGGGGTGGGTTGCTGCTGCGCTACACAACCGTGGGTTGGCTTAGAAAGAGCATGCCAGGAGTGTGCTCTGACCTCTGGGGGGGGCGGGGGGAAGGACATGTCAGCCCACCTTCTCCCTCATGGCTGAGCAAGGCAGAGCTGAGGGAGGAGATTATACATATATATAGTTTCGGTCTTATCTGCCTTTTAGCCTAACAAGTGGTTCCCAATTTCTGCTTTCTGAGAAAACAACAAATCGTGAATATCCTTGAGCTAAAAAGCCTCTTTAAAGAATAAAAATAATACCTCTCAGTTTGCTTTTAAGCTAATAATAACCTTCATTTGTGAACAAAATCCCTCTATTTAATAGTAAATTAGTTAAAGCCTGGGGTTTAAATTTATTTTATTTATTCATAAAAATCACAGAAAAAGCAATGCATTCTTGGCACAAAAACGCATACAGAATTTACCATTGATAACAGAGCAGAGGATGTGGGTCCTTTACAATGGGGTAAGAAAGTGTGACTTGAAGACAAGATTTTGCAGGGGAAGGTGGAAACATAAACCAGGGGCAAGGACATAACAGAATGACATAGGAATTGGATGGTGGAGGAAGTACTGAATTAAGGATGGAGGGGTGACAGAAAGGGGTTCATGTCCATGAACAGTAGGGGGAGAGGAAAACAGGGTGATGCAGTAGCGTAGAGTGCTAGGAAACAGGTTCTGCAGAAAGGGGAGCGTTGAGGTTGGGTTGAAATAGTGGTAGAGTTGGAGCAGTATGGAGAGAAAGGAAGAGCATTCCAGAGCTTGGGGAGTGAGAAGAGAGAGCGCAGAAATGAGAGGGAGCACAGGAATTCGAGTGGGAGCAAGGAGGTGAGCGGAGGATAATCTTAGCAAGCAAGGAGGAGAGTAGGGAGTGAGACGATATAGGTAGGGTGGGGCGAGTACATCAATAGTTTTGAAGATGATGTGAAGAAATGTACACTTAGCCCTTGATCCAGGATCGATCTAGGGACTGCCCGTGACCTCTGACCCACAAACCGCCATCTTTGGAAGGTCTTTCCACCTCCCGAAGGGGCTTCAATTTGCCTGGTAGCAACACATAGCTCACCCAACTCCATCGATAGCACTCTTTCCAACTGCCTGAGGCTGCCTGCAGAAGTCAGAGGACCCACAAGAGGCCTCCAGAATCAATCTAGGTACTGCCCTCATGACCTCTGACAAAGTAACTTCCGGGTTACCATGGTGTAAAAGCATGGTCCTTTGGTCGTCCTTTCACCTGAGCATCCAGAGCAAAGGGAAGACAGAGCTAAGGGTTTCTGCTATAGCCTTCTCTATTTCATTCTGTGTTGCCTGTTAGCCCCTGTTTGCCAATGGTTGACACAAACATGCCTTGCATACAGCACACAAACTACATTCAAATCAAACTCCAACATAACACTCCATTAAAACAACTATTTGCATTTACCTGCATTTTTCTCCACTGCCATTCTGCACCTGCTCACACACATGAAATTATAAATCTATTAGCACACACTTCCCAGATATACTCTTCCTTAGAGGTACATGGCTCAGACCCAACCAAACAGCTATTATTCCTGACATGCTTCCCCTGCACTATCTCATACACCACAAAGACTGCACACACAAACAAGGTGGTGGCATTACCATCATATAGAAAGACACCCTGACACTTAGTAATCCCCCTCATACACATCCTTTGAAGCACTCTCACTTGCTCCCCTCCACCACACCCCCATTTATCGCCCTCCTACACACAGTCCCAACTTCCTCACTGACTGGACTGACTTCCCTAGTAACATCCACACCTCCCCTGCAATATCTACCTTGGCGACTTCAACCCTGGTAGTTCTATTCCAGACACCAATCTCCTACTAAAGACTAATTTACCTCCACTCACCCCTTATGACCTGACATAACTCATCACCTATCCCAAACACATTGCTGGCAATACCCTGGACCATTTGATCCCAAGCAAAAATCATGTCTCCATGGCTAATCAAATCTGCGTATCGTGTTCTGACCACTTTGCTATCTCCATCACGCTCACGCTACCACACACAATCCCACCACCTGCCACCCATTTCCCTCTGCCTCAAGTCAGACAAACCCAACACATTACAGACATAGCCTTAGCACCAATCATACCACTCTCCCCTCCCCACTTGCACATCCCTCCCTCCTACTACACCAATACAAAACTAGCACACAAGCAATCAACAAAATTGTACCCTGAAACTATTGAACATCATCAGGTCCCTCACTAAACCACCGTCCACACCTTCCACACCCCCATCCACTGCAGAATGCAACTCCCTCATGAACGACTACAACTTTAAAATATACACCATCAGGACAGCCCTCCCCTCAGCTTTCCCACTCACACCCCTCACTTCCAAACATTCCAACACATGGGACACCTTCCACCACATCGACACTGGCACCCTCATAACCCTCACTGCCAAAACAAAACCTTCACACTTCCTGAATGATGCATGCCCACCTCAAGCTGCATCCACTTGCATCACCACCCTAGTTCCTCACTGGCTCAACATAATCAACTCCTGTCTCTCACGTGTTACTATCCCCACTGCACTCAAAATGGGACAAATCTCACCCGCCCTCAAAAGACCAACTCTTGACACCGCGCTCCCTGAAAACTACGGCATCATTACTGCCTAGAATCGTGGAATGCTTTGTAACTACCCAACTGCAACACCACATCACTACAAACAACCTACTCAATCCATTTCAATCGGTTTCATGTCATTTCATTGAGGGATGAAACAACGATGGGTTTTTTTCCGTTGATATTTCAGCGTGAAAACTCATTGTTTTTTTATTTTGTTTATTTTTGGGGTGTTCCCCCAACCCCCATCACCTTTAAGTATTTAACTATCCCCGAACACCCACACCCCATCTATATATTTTTAACCACCCCCTACAGAATTCAATGGGCCTCATTACACGGATGGCAGTGGACCAAGGTGCTATTAGCACCTTGGTCCGTGCCGGTAAAATACCGGCACCGCCTTGGTGGAAAGGGGAATTACCGCCCTATTCCAAGGTTGGTGGGGCGTTAATTCCCCTTCCCCCATTGCCCTTCCCCCATAGGGCATAATGGGAATGGGGAAGGTGCTAATTAAGGCACCGCAAATTGCGGTACCGTAATTAGCTCCCTGGTCCCTTTGCGGGTTGGTTTTTAACGCCTGCAAAAAGCAGGCATTAAATTCCCCAACCCGCAAAGGGACCTCGTAGTAAGGCCGGTAAACCCTTACCGCCTAGGTGTAATGATGTAATGAGGCCCAATGAGTTTTCACATTGAAATGACAACGGTGAAAAACCCAGCATCCTTTCACCCCACAATGAAAGGACGGTGTACCTTTCAATCTACCTTGAGTTCTGGACACAGCACGGAGACCGCCACTCTACACATCCTCAATGATCTCAACTACATCACAAAAGACACACAGCACTACTCATGCTCCTCAACCTCTCTGCAGCCTTTTACATCATCATCCACACCATCATCCAAGTCCATAGGATGAATCTCTCTGGAACCGTATTTGACTACTTCACCTTCTTTTCACTGACAGGATAGACATTGTCTCCATGCCCCCTTATTGACCAGACCCCACCCCTGTCAAGTACAGGGTCTCGCAAGGCTCCTCCCTATCTCCACTACTCTTCAACCTATTTGTTGAATCCCTTGGACAGATCCTTAGCAAACACAATGTACATTTCCACCAATCTGCAGATGACACACACATATACTTTCAAATGTCATTCTCTTCACAACTCCACACCCTCAAAACCTGTCTTTCCATCATCAGCAACTGGATGACCACCCACTTCCTCAAACTCAACCCTTCCCAAACAGAATACCTCCTCATCAGCCCCTAAAGGCACAAACCCGACCTCGCTGCCTGGATCGAAGAATTTGCCATAGACAACTCACACATATCCCTCTCCACACATGTTAAATCCCTTGGCTTCACAATCGACCCTCACCTCTCCTTCACACACCATGTAGCCACTGTCACCAAAACATACAAGCTACAACTACACCTCCTATGCAAATCAGACAGATCCTTCCTCCTGATGACTTCTGCACCACAGTCCGAGCACTGGTTCTCTGTAAGCTGGACTTTGGAAATGCTCTCCTCAATGGACTCCCCAACAACACTCTTGCCCACCTGCAAGCCATACAAAATGCAGCGGCCAGACTCATTCCCCACCTACCGAACATTCACACATCACCCTAGCTATTGCCCAGCAGCACTGGCTCCCCGTACCCCAGAGAATTGCCTTCAAAAGACTCTGCATTGTATTCAAAGCCATCCACCTCAAAACTCCATTTTACCTTTATGACAAACTCAAACCAATCACCCACACAAACACCTGACACGCCAGCCAACACCTTCTACACATTCCACTTTACAAAGTCACATGCACGCCAAAACAAGCATTTACCCACTGGGTACCCAGGGCATGGAACACCTTGCCTCTCAGCATATGCACTGCATTCTCCATCACCACTTTCAGAAAGAGCCTCAAAACATACATGTTTCCCCACACATAAGCCTGCCCTCCTCCACTGCTATCACTTGTCTATCCTAATCTTCCTATCCTTTCCTAAAAAACTGTTTGTAAATTCTTTTTTTCAACTCCCACCTTTTCAATATTTAAACCATGTGTGGCTCTCTGAGACCTTGTGGGTAGGGCCAGCGCTAAACAATAATTCTAATAAATGAATAGACGCTTCTTTCATAGATAGCCAGCCAATCTGGTGATGGGCAGAGAATGTACAGGTAAAGAGAGAAAGGTTGAAAAGTGTGTAGACCGTGAGGTTTCAGGACTTTGTTAAGAGGTGCAAAGGCATAGTTGGGTGGGAAGGACATAGAGGAGACTAGCACAGTAGTCAGATCTAGAAAGGACTAAGGAGGAGATTAGCTGTTTAGCAATATTGAAAGGAAAATAATGACAAATCTTTCTGATATTGATGAGGTTTAATCTAGCTAAATCAATTACAATCTCTAGACCACTTCCCTTTTAAGCTTTATGCACAAAAACATGTTGGAAGATACACAGCACATCAGGCTTTGGGGAAGAAGTCTTGAGAGCGGACAGAAAACATGTTACAATGTATAGGGTGACCGTAGAGCATTGTCCCTTCATACTGTTCTGCTCACTCTTCTTTTTTTCAACACTGCACTGATCTGTATTATTGCTGAACGGTTGGGGCTTCATCTAATAGACCTGCCTACGAATACCTTCTAAGAGGTATACTCTCTTTTCATATTTGGTTTCCTTCCACTGGTTTAGGATGGGCATTCATTTTATGACCCCTTTCTTTGACTAATTAGAGTATTTAGTGATCATTGTTCTTGCTTCTCTTCCCCCAGTTCGGATCCATTCACAAATGGGTTTACAGTTAAGCACTTACTGCACTGATTGCACGTATACAGAGGGCAGATTTTTCTTGGCTGTGGTAGGTTCTTTAACCCCATTTTTTCCTTCCTTTTTTGATTCCTTCTGCTCTCAGGCGGGCGTCTCTCTTTTTTGGTTACGTTACACCCACTCAAATCTATAGGGGTAGTATAACCTCCTGCAGCACACCGTGGGTGTTGATCTCTTCTCCCTTTTTTCCAGCATGTGCTTTGGATCAGATGCGTCAGCCTTTAAATCACAGTCCACTAGACAGTTGGTAGTGGCCGTTCTCTTTGGGTTTCAGTGTCTGTCTGGGAATTGGCATGTTGCCTAGTCTAGTTAAACATATTTAAATATTTTTTTCTCACAGAGGTCATCTAGTCTTCCTGGTCCTGACAAATGTATAGAATTCTATCTATTGTCGAAATGTGTGGGATGTGCCTCCCGTCATGCTGGAAGTTTACAATTATCCACTTATGTTTTAATCGCATTAGCAGAAACGTTCCAGCTGTGTCTATATACTAAGTGCATGATGTATAGGGGCACACCAATATACATAGACCTGTGATGTTTAGGAACATAGTTTGCTCTTTTAATCTGTGTATGACCAGTGCCTTTGTTAATTTTAGGAACATTATTCACACTGTAAATAGGCCACAGATACTTGAGGTCTGTTATTAAGACATAATTGTTTGGTCTGTCTTTTTGCTGGTCTTTTCTCTTCTTTTCTTCATTGTTGATTACTGTCAGAACTTGCTGCTTGCGTGGAGTATGTATACCTCTGTCCCTAATTAACGAACAGCAAGGTATAAATGACTTGGTGTTCTGAGATTAGGGCCACAGGTGGCAGGAACAGGAACCCGGACCTCCAAGTGGCTGCTGTAAAGGAATTAGCAAGTTAAGTGAATACAGAACAGAATTTTAGTAAAGCCAACGAATTACGTCAAAAGTAGAAGGCACCTACCAAGATGTGTTCTGCAGGAACGTTAAATGGGAGGAGATGCGGGTGGTGTGTTTCAGGAGTAAACCTGTTCCCTTGGTGAGCCCAAGCAGCAAGTGACTGGATAATCAACCGGAAGGGTGGTCAGTCACTGAAGGGATTGCTGGAAGAACCTGCTGTAGCAGAACAGGAGTTCAGGCAAGAGACGTGAGTTTTCTCCAAAGGTTCAGAAGAAACATGAGCTTGGTGAAGAAGTGAAGTCTGTATGCCTCAAAACAACAAGGAGAATCCAAAACAATCCATGTTACAAGTCTGTGGTCAAAACCAGTAGAAGATTGCAGATCTGAGGCAAAGTGCCGACAAGGAGAAGACAGAGGAATCAAAAAAACGATGTGTGAGGTCAAGTATTCCATAATCTGAGGCTAGAAAACACGTAACGCCAAACCGCTGAGGCAAACAGCTCAGCAGCACTGTGTCACGGAAGAACCACAGACGTGTTCCTATAGAAACCGGGATCATGTGTTTCCGGCCGTGTGCATCATGTGTCAGGAGGCGTTGCAGTAACGTGATGATGCGTTGCTGTAGAAACTGTGTCACGTGATTGCTGTGACCGTCGATCCTTCCTCCGAGATTGCATAGATAAGGAAATGCGTTTCCTCGTATGGCAATACATACGCCAAGGTAATTGCCATTTGTAATACAAATATGTTCTTCTTTGCTGATGGTGCTGCGGGATAACAGTATGTCTACTCCTGAAATAGGTGTGTGAATCGTGGGTTATTGTTGATCGTGCTGTTGACTGAGACGGGACGTGCATGACAATTACAGCATTTTTGATGTATTCTTCTTGTTTTTATTGAAGTCATTTGATTTGATATGAATTCTTGTGATGCAGTAAATAATGATTAAATCAATTTAGCATCTACTTGTGAGTTTTTTTCAGCATCAATTTGTTTGATTAACTATTCTCTATATAGGACTGATTGATTCCCTCCTAATATAGATCTGATACCAAAGTGAGATACCCACCTTATATCCAAAAATTGCATTATAACTAGGTGCCAATAATTCCTGATGGGAACCTCCCTTCTTTTAGTATTGAGAGGACGGAAGAGGCAGTGGAGCCAGCACAGGTAAGCGGTGGGGGCTGAGGGGACTGGGTAAGTGGGCCGTGAAGAGGAAGAGAGGGTGTCGGACACCCACTGAAATGGGCAGGGGGAAGAGGAGAAGCATGAGACTGATCTTGTGGGGGAGGACTTCACGGGCGGCCTGCCTCAACTTCAGATTTATCTTTGTGGTCTTAGGACCTAAATATGCTCAAATCTCCATACTCTATCACTATTCCCCAGTTTCAGGCACTTCAGAGATTGCCCAACAGGTCTATGATCTTGTTAAGAAAAGCGTCTCGTGGGCGCTGAGTACCTGAACTTCCAATTGATGGTCGTGGTGAAGTAGCCAGGCTGTCCGACTGATGGTCGCTGAATGTGTAACGCGAGGAACCAGCGCAACACCGACCCTGAATTCAAACAAGGTCAGTGGTGAACCAGCTCCCAACGCCACGGATGCGCACTTCCCTGATTTGCGTGACGTCGGGACAGTGCAAGCACTGACAGGGAAGGCGGGTCTTGACTGGATGGAAAACCCACAGCAGGATACAACAGCAAGGCTCCAAGAAGTAGCAGTTGACCGATGAAGTGAACTGAAGTTGGCAGGAGCAGTAGATGGACAAGTAGGCAGAGTAACTCCAGAGAAGGCAGGAGGCAAGGCACTGAACCAACAGGCAAGGAGGAAGGAGGACTACGATCCCTGGGGCAGAACAAGGAGAAGGAACTGGAAGGGAGGAAGGGAGCTGAGAGAGGAAGGCCCAGGGAACCTACTGGCAAGGAAGGAATAAGACAAGAAACCTCCCAGAGGCAGACAAGGTAAGGGGACAAAAACAGGGAAGGACAAGGATCTAAAGGCTGGGAAGGCTGACAGGGTGCTACTCAAGAGTAACACAGGCGAAGACGCGATCAGGAAACAAACCGCGTTGAGACGCGGTTTGTTCAAGCAAACTGGCCCTTAATATAGGGCAGGCAGCACCCGGGAGGCTTGGAACGCAAGCCGTGCTGTCCCCGGGTGCTGACGCGCCCAAAACGTGGCTTGGGAAGCAAGCTTGCGACTTCCCGAGCGCTCTGTGGACGGCGCATGCGCGGAGGGCGAAACACGGCCTTCCGCGCCTGCGCGAACCACGCGAACGGGAAATCCCAGAAGCGACATGAGTCGCAGAGGACCGAGATCCCCCCAACCTGTATCGGGGGCAGATGTACCAGGACGCGAGGCACCAGGACCTGCAGATGCGCCCCGCACCCCAGGTAAGTGGCATGACACTATGTCCCCTCCCAGAAAGGCCAGGGGCCCCAGGTTTCAAAGGGAAACGGCGGTAGAAATTGCGAATCAGACGGGGAGCGTGCACATAACTGCGTGGTTCCCAAGTGCGATCACAGGCAGGGTAACCCTTCCAGTCCACCAAGTACTGAAGTACTCCCCGTCGTATGCACGAATTCGGGCACTCCATGGACATCAACAGAGGCAGGACAGGAAAAAGATCGCTGGAATGTGTCAACCACGTAAGGCTTCAAAAGGGAAACATGGAAGACAGGATGAACCCGCCAGGACTGTGGCAACTGTAGGCGATAAGCTACAGAGGACAAACGCTTAGTAACCTTGAACGGACCAAAATAACGGAGAGCTAGTTTGGTAGGTAGATTACGCACTGGCAGATTCTTAGAGGACAACCAGACTAAATCTCCCACCTGGAAAATTGGTTCAGGAGAGCGCTCTTTATCAGCCTGTTGTTTCATGCGCACCTGTGCCTCTGCAAGAGTACTGCGTGCCAACGAGTGTTGCTTTTGGATGGTGATGACCAGATGATCAGCAGATGGAACTGCACTGGGTGGTACAGGATGAAAAGGTACCAATTTAGGATGTTGACCAAAAGAACAGTAAAACGGACTGAGTCCGGTAGCGGAATGTTCTGCATTGTTATAAGAGGCTTCAGCAAGAACCAGATGTGTTTTCCAATTGGTCTGAATGGCGTTAGCAAAGCACCGGAGGTAGTGCTCCAAAGTTTGGTTAGTTCTCTCAGTCTGGTCGTTAGTGTGTGGATGATAACCCGAACTCAGTGCTCTGTGAATGCCTAGATGATTACACAACTGACGCCAGAAAGAGGACAAAAACTGGGATCCACGATCGGATATGATCTTTTCTGGTAATCCATGTAGCCTGTAAATTTCCTGGAAGAACGTCAGAGCCATCTGGGATGCCGTGGGTATCCTGGGAAATGGGACAAAATGGGCAGTCTTGCTGAAACAGTCTACAACCACCATGATGCAGGTACATCCATCAGATGGAGGAAGGCCAACGATGAAATCTGCGGCAATGGTATGCCATGGGTAAGGAGGTATCTCTGTGGGATGAAGTAACCCCAATGGTCTTTTCCTTGGGGTCTTGGTCTGGGCACACACAGGACAGCTCTTGACATACCGCTCAATTTCTTCGGCCCAACCTGGCCACCAGAATTGCCTGGACACTAGTTCTTGGGTGGCCTTTATGCCACGATGACCACCAACTCGGGAATCATGGAACCCGTGAAGTACAAGAGTCCGAAGAGAGACAGTGGGAATATATAATCTGTTCCGATAAAAAAGCAACCCATTGCGTTCAGTGATCTGTGGTCGTTTCAAGAGGCTTGCCCGAGCTGGGTCTGTTATGGTGTCCTGTACAATCGTCTGGAGATGAGGTGAGAGCGTGAGTAGAAAATGCTTCGGAGAGATCAGTGGCTTGTCACTACAGTCGCTCTTAACGTCTCCTTCCAAAGAACGGGATAAGGCATCAGCTTTCAAGTTCTGAGCACACGGAATGTAAGTTATGTGAAAGTCGTAGTGAGAGAAAAAGAAGGCCCATCGGGCTTGGCGAGAGGTACGGCACTGAAGAGAACGTAGATACTGTAAATTGCGATGGTCAGTACGAACTTCCACCGAATGCCGTCCCCCGAGGAGATGATGCCTCCATTCTTCAAATGCTGCTTTTATGGCCAACAGCTCCTTCTCAATCACGGCATAGTTCCGTTCACTAGGAGTGAGTTTGCAGGAGAAATAAGCCACAGGATATTTCATGCCGGATTCGGATTGCTTCTGCAGGAGAACAGCCCCAACAGCGAAGTCGGAAGCGTCTGCCTCTACGATGTATGGTATCTCGTCATTGGGGTGACACAGAATGGGTGCTGTGCCGAAGGCTTTTTTCAAGGTGTCAAAGGCCATGGTGGCCTGCGAATCCCAAAGAAAAGGTACTTTGCTGCTGGTTAGTCGAGTTAAGGGAGTCGTTAGCTGTGAGAAACGGGGTATGAACTGCCGATAGAAATTGGCAAACCCTAAAAACCGTTGCAGGGACTTCAGATCGAGAGGTTGGTTCCAGTCCTGAATGGCTTGTACCTTAGCGGGATCCATGAAGATACCTGATCCACTGATCACATAGCCCAAAAACTCCATGCTTTCCTTGTGAAAAGAGCACTTCTCTGCTTTAGCGTACAGTTGATTCTGGGACAACCGTCGAAGCACCTCTCGGACGTGTTCCACATGTTGTTCCTGGGTAACGGAGAACATGAGGATATCATCCAGATACACCCAAACTGAGATGCCAATCAGGTCACTAAAAATGTTGTCCATAAAGCGCTGAAAGACGGCCGGGGCATTACACAAACCGAATGGCATTACCCGATATTCGTAAGGCCCGAATGGAGTCTTGAAGGCCGTCTTCCATTCATCGCCTTCCTTTATCCGGATCAGATGATAGGCTCCACGGAGATCTAACTTGGTGAAGACTTGAGCTGTTCGAAGTGATTCCATGATATTCCGGATCAAGGGCAGTGGGTATCTGTCTTTTCGCGTGATGTTGTTCAATTGGCGGTAATCTATACAAGGACGTAAAGTACCTTCCTTCTTCTTCACAAAGAATAAAGGAAAACCAGCAGGGGATTTCGAAGGTGCTATGTATCCCTTCTTGATGCAGTCAGCCAAATATTCCTGTAAGACCTGTTTCTCGGTTAAGGACAAGGCGTACACCTTCCCATGAGGTTTCACCTATCCTGGTATCAAATCAATGGAACAATCGAATGTTCTGTGAGGTGGTAGAGGTATATCCCCTGGATCGGAAAAGACCATCTGAAAATCGTCGTACACTTGAGGGATTGGGAACAATGAGCAAAGACCAGGTGGACTATTGCTTCTTGTCAGAGGTGTGGAGGTGACGATGTTCTGAGGCCTGCCAGGCAAGCAACAATTCCGGAGGCAATGAGCGGAAGCAAAAACCAAAGTGCGTGCTTTCCAATCGATAGTTGGATTGTGGCATAACAGCCACGGTAAACCCAAAACTACTGAATATGAAGGTGATTTGATGACGTCCAGGGCGATTCTTTCACCATGTTCTTGATCTGGATAAATAGACCCATGGTATGTTGACGTATTGGCCCCAAGGATAAAGGAGTCCCATCAATCACCTCCACGGGCAGAGCATTCTTCCGGGAAAACAAAGGTATACCATGCCTTGCTGCGAAGGTTTCATCGATGTAATTGCCAGAAGCTCCACAGTCCAATAAGCCAAGGACTTCCACCTCTTTGTCTAACCATGTCAGTTTGATCTCCAGAACTAACAAGACAGCAGGTTGCATGGGCTGAAACAAGGAGCAGGAGCCGGAAAGGACTGAATGTGAAGGGAGACCTGTCGTTGCCTTTCCTATAGACGACAGGTCTTCTAGTTTTCCGACTTCCTTTGGGGGCGTAAAGGACAGCTACCCAAGTAATGCCCGGCGGCTCCACAGTACAAGCATAATCTTAGACTTCTTCGGCGTTTCCTTTCAGCTTCTGATAACGGACCCCTCACAGCACCTAACTGCATGGGTTCTGGACCGGAGTCTGAAGACCCAGGAATCCCGGTAGACGTGTTTGCTGGTCTGGAAAACAGCCTCTCAGCTCGACGTCTCTCTCCTCTTCGTTCTGCCAGTCTGTGATCAATCCGCAAAACTTGTTCCACGAGTTGCTGAAGGGTGTCGGGCTCTGGAATGTGTAATAATTCATCCTTATATTCTTCTCTCAACCCCCTACGAAACAGAGTCTTTTGAGTTACTTCAGGCCACTGGGAATCGGTGGCCAATTGTCGGAAGCGACCAATATCGGCTATTATGTCCATGGCTCCTTGCTTGATGTCCATCAATTGATTCTGTGCCGCAGAAGCCAGATTGGGTGATTGAAAAACCTCTAGGAATGCTTTTTCGAAGGCTGCAAAGTCATTGAGAATGGGATTATTGGCAGCCACCAAAGGCGCTGCCCAAGCAAGTGCGTTCCCAGTCAAATTACCCAGAATATACCCAATCTTGGCTTTGTCTGAGTTGAAATAGGAGGACCTGAAGAGGAAGTGTATTCTACAATGATTACAAAACTCGCCCACACGTCTCGAATCTCCATCGAATTTGATAGGTGCGGTATGAGCCATTGCACCTTCGACCTGAGGTGTAGCCCCGGTACCTTGTGCCACCATCTGTCTTAGACCAATGTTCTCTTGACGGAGCGCAGTCATCTCGGCTCGAAGATCCCGCATCTCTTCCCGAAGTTCCTGGGCTTCATCCATCTCGGAATCAGAAGGTAGGCATCTCAATCTGTTAAGAAAAGCGTCTCGTGGGCGCTGAGTACCTGAACTTCCAGTTGATGGTCGTGGTGAAGTAGCCAGGCTGTCCGACTGATGGTCGCTGAATCTGTAACGCGAGGAACCAGCGCAACACCGACCCTGAATTCAAACAAGGTCAGTGGTGAACCAGCTCCCAACGCCACGGAGGCGCACTTCCCTGATTTGCGTGACGTCGGGACAGTGCAAGCACTGACAGGGAAGGCGGGTCTTGACTGGATGGAAAACCCACAGCAAGGCTCCAAGAAGTAGCAGTTGACCGATGAAGTGAACTGAAGTTGGCAGGAGCAGTAGATGGACAAGTAGGCAGAGTAACTCCAGAGAAGGCAGGAGGAAAGGCACTGAACCAACAGGCAAGGAGGAAGGAGGACTAGGAACCCTGGGGCAGAACAAGGAGAAGGAACTGGAAGGGAGGAAGGGAGCTGAGAGAGGAAGGCCCAGGGAACCTACTGCCAAGGAAGGAATAAGACAAGAAACCTCCCAGAGGCAGACAAGGTAAGGGGACAAAAACAGGGAAGGACAAGGATCTAAAGGCTGGGAAGGCTGACAGGGTGCTACTCAAGAGTAACACAGGCGAAAATGCGATCAGGAAACAAACCGCGTTGAGACGCGGTTTGTTCAAGCAAACTGGCCCTTAATATAGGGCAGGCAGCACCCGGGAGGTTTGGAACGCAAGCCGTGCTGTCCCCGGGTGCTGACGCGCCCAAAACGAGGCTTGGGAAGCAAGCTTGCGACTTCCCGAGCGCTCTGTGGACGGCGCATGCGCGGAGGGCGAAACAGCCTTCCGCGCCTGCGCGAACCACGCGAACGGGAAATCCCAGAAGTGACATGAGTCGCAGAGGACCGAGATCCCCCCAACCTGTATCGTGGGTAGATATGCCAGGACGGGAGGCGCCGGGACCTGCAGATGCGCCCCGCACCCCAGGTAAGTGGCATGACAGATCTAACCTTCTGCTTGCAAATACACATCAGTCTTTCACCCAGGGATAAATTATTGTCAAAGAGTAATGGGTACCAGAATAAGGATTGTATTCCCTAGATGTTGAATGCAAGAGCCTCCATACATCTGTATGGTCACAGTAGAGCAGAAGCCCCATAATCACTCAGGCAGATTTTGTCATGGGCTTCATAAGGCTATGTTAACAATCAACGAAATCATCACAAACTGTGGTTGCTTTCAGACAAATGGCCAATAAACAGCTTGAAGGGTCAGAAAATGTGGGCACATCAACATTTCGGACCATATACATCTGAACTTTATGTTTGTCAAGATTACCCAGTACATATAGATCGTGAACCTCTGCGTGTACAATTGTTTACATATGAGTGAAACACAGCAAATGATCTATTAAGCTATCAACCCGAGATGCATATTTGATGCAGGACCATAGCTTGCACACAAAGGAGTCGGGGTTTGTTTTCGGAGTACATTTACAAATATATTCACGCAAGAATTAAGTCAATGGGCCTCATTACGAGTAAGGCGGAACGGGTTAACGGGCTCCGCTAAAGAAGGTGGACCCGTTATACCTGTTCTGCCTCATTACAAGCTCCCCTCGCGGGACCCAGTAAGTAACGCCTGGTCAAACAGGCGTCCTTACTGGGTCCCGCGAGGGGAAGAGGGAGCAAACAACGGGCCGCTTGTAATCGACCCGTTGTTTGCACCCTCTCCCATTCCCATTGAGCCCTATGGGGGCTCAGGTGGGAATGGGGAAGGTCCGGGCCCGGGTTCCTGGAGGGAGGAATTACCGGGCCCTCCAATCTCAGAATGACCCGGTAATTCCCCATTCTGGGAACCCGGGACCCGATTTCGGCGGCAGCCATGCCGCCAATAGCGGCATGGCTATCGCCGATGTCGTAATGAAGCCCAATATGTTGCAAAGCTCTTTTTCACATTGAGCCTATCATCATATAATTAAAGATTTTTTGGCAATCAATAGTCACAAATATATTTTGTAGAATACATAATAAATCCCAGCAACACGTATGGTTTAGAAAATGAGTGATCAAATTGAGTTATTCAAAGAAAGAAACTTTAAAAGAGAAACAATCCAATTACAGTAGCTGAGCTTTCTAAAACAGGAGAAATTATTAAATACAAAAGCCAGAATATATAATACACTTGCAGTGCAAAGTTAAACATTATATGCACAAAACAATTACTAGACTTAAAATGTAAAAAAATGAACGAAGAAAGATGAAAAAAAAATCAATTACAATAAGAAAGACCCAGGTATATAAATTGCTTGATTCATTTGAATGAGCTTTCCTAAAAATGGCTCATAGATGGGGATTAAATCAAAGAAACAATATTCATTTCAAAAGAGAGTGAAACAGTATGAAGTAAATACCATTCAGTCAAACAGATGGAAATCAAACTGTGCATCGCTTAATTGAAGTAAGAGGCCAATCAAAATGGGGTCCCCCAGATCTGACAAGTTGGTACCGGGATGGATTTGGAAAAAAAAGTGTCTCTTGTAGACATAGCATATTGATCCTTTGTCTGCGGGCACAGGAGAGCACTTAACGTATTTTCTAAAAATGATTTATCTCTCAGATATAGAATGTATACAAATTGATTTAACATCTGACATCAATCATTGCTTTTTTTGATTAAGAATGCCATTTAAAATCCCAATGAACACCAAATGTCAAGTATGTTGCTGCGTTCCCCAGCTATACTCTACCTTTAGGATTATAGGTTAAAACACAACGCCTGTGTTAACTGTTTAAACAAAACAACAATCCCCCTCCCCAAACCCCACACTAACCCACTTATTTCGTCAGTGTTCACCCCTAGTAATCCAGAATTTTAAACCAAAATGAAATTCCCAATTGCCATCTGCCATTGGCTATAGGGGAAGTTGACCTCCGGCCATTGCCTAACTCCATCTGATCAATCAATGTAGCAAGGCATGTCTCACAATTGTAATCAATGTGTGCTTCTTATTAATACTGAAGTGTCATGTACAATACGTGTGTAGCAGACAAAAACTGTACTGGAATAAAAGGCAGACAATACAGGCGGTGGAGGTGACAACATATTGTCATCGATTATCATCCAGTCATGTTTTTCAGGTGTGATCCTGTCAGAGACAGCGAAAGTCCACAAATTGTATTGTCAGTGTAGGAATGCGTTAACCTGATGATGCACAGGTTTGCTAAACACACCATAGAGTCGGCAACATGTCTACTGCGGAGAAGTTCTTTATTACCTTTAATTGCATTTGGGCCTTCTCCCCCCACGGCGAAAGTCTGGAAAAAATGTACGCTCTGAGATTTCAAACATTATTTCCCCTGCTTCTCTTGCCGATTGCAAGATCATATCACAATAGTGCAGCAATTTTATCATAATTGGTCAAAGAGAAGCCGTGGGCTTGTGAAGGTGGAAAGTGATGTTTGCGTTTATTGAAGTGGAAGCCGCTGAGAGAAATCAAATTTTGGAAACAAAAGAGGCAACACTTTTTCCAGAAAGTCTTCGAATCTTCTTGCCTTAGCCCCCTATCGCATCCCCATGTTGTGGATGTCACAGCGTTGTGATCTTCCTTTTCAGTCCTGCAGTAAGGTTTCTAGTTTCTTAGCCATTTTTGCAATATCATCTTAAGCGGTGCCGAAAATCTTCTGGGCCTCACAGGGACATCCCATAAGGTCTGACAATGTGGCCTGTACACCACCCCTCCCACGGGGATGTAATCCCATACATGTGGGAGGGTAATTGTGCAAGGATTGCTTTCAGTTTCACCATGATCTCATTCAGGGTAATCGGGGCTTCTTTGCCAGCAGTTGCGTCTTGAACAGAATACATTTTGTCCACATTCGGTATATCTGGTAATGGCTCGGGAGGCCTGATATATATTTACAGAGGCCCCCATGCACTCTTACTTAGTTGTTAAGGTATGTAACAGTGATTATCAATTTTGGATGGGATTAATGAGGCAGACTGTGGGGACCGGTCTGGAAGCGAGTTATGCAAGAATTGATGCAGTTACCCTGTGGGAGACTACACAACCATTGTCCTCTTGGTATTATGTAACCCACCTTTTGGAATAGGCCTGTACTTCACAAGTTGGTAGAGTGACTGAGCAGCCAGGCTTATCTCAAGAGGGGTAAATGTGAGCTGTAGAGCTGTAGCAAGGAAATCCACAAAAACAAGTAGCAAAGTAACACTTACACTCAAGGTTTCTAGTTATAAATCATTATTCATTTATTTAACATCAGTTTAAGCATGCTTTAAAAAGGGCAATGTAGGCAACAATCAAATATACTTGAGCATACTTTTCCCAGAATCAACACAAAGCTAGTAGATAGTCTTTAGAGATGCTTTTTACACACTTCCTACACCCTGAGGTGACTTCACTAACTAGGACAGTAATGACATTTATATATCACTAGTACACTTTGTAGATTCTGTGGTTAGTAGAAAGGAAAGATTAAGGGAAGGAAAAAGGTTAAACAGGTTCTCAGAGCATGTGAGCACTTAAATCTTCCAATGAAGTGCAGACAAAAACCTTTCCCAGCAATAATAGTTTAAAACCAATGTATCACCTATGAGGGACAGTAAATATCAAAGTCAAGTGGACTAGAAGAGCCTACAGGGAGCCAGGACAGCCAAAGTCAATTGAAGCACAGTCTATGGGGCTGCAGACTTCTTAGATAACAAAGTCTTGCACAAAGCTAGAGAGATTGTTGAAGAAAAATCACTGTAGGCTCACAAGCTGTTACTCTTGTGAAGGGTAGAGCTGAAATCAACTCTTGCAAAGTAGCTGCTGCAAGTCTCAACTGAGAGGAGCAAAGCTAAAGACACTGAGGTAAGTACCCCAAGTTGGAACAGTACCTTTGGTTAGAAGAAGAGTGGTCCAGCTGGCTTGTGTCTGGTTGCAGTCAGGCAGATCCTGGGTTCCTGGGCCTCAGTCATGGGGACAAGAGGGAGGATGGCTGAAGAACTCCTGTGGCAGCAATTTCGAGGTCAGTGGCAGCTACAGGCTCTTTTCAGATCAGCAGCACTTTGCGGTTTTAGAGCTCAGTAAACAGCAGCACTGTGGATCTTTAACACTGGTTGGGCTTTCTTCACTCCTTGAATCCTGCACTCTGTTGAGGGGACTCAATCTCTGGTCGTCCTGCTACTGGAGGGTCCTGGGGAGACTCCTGGAGCTTCTGGCCAGATTGCAGATGTTTCACTCAACTACAGATTTCTCGACCCCTGGCACTCGGTTCCTGCAGCAGCAAAGAAGTACAGCCCTTCGGGGAAGATGGCCCAGTGGAGTTCATCTCGGGGTTTGTTGGTCTCACTAACTCGAAAGAAGAAGTCGTCCCTTCCAGAGCTTCTCTTGTCGATCAGAAAACAGAGTTTCAACACAGGAGCAGGGCTTCACCGAGCAATTCAAAGGTCCAGGAGGATGGAGCAAGTTCGTTCACGGTGTCTTCATTGGTTGTTCTTCACAGTGGTCGACTCTGTCTTCAGTCCCAAAAACCCTTGCCTTTTAAGCAGGTTTCTCCCATTCATGCACAGCCTACCTGTCACTCAAACAGCAGGGTGCCAATCAGGAATGGGTGCATTCATGCATTCCTAAAGACAAAATACAGGGGAGTATTCGGAATCTCATTCACTTCCTGCCCTTCCAGACACACTGGAGCCAGAGGTGGAATACAGTACTGAAGGCCGCAAAATGGCAAAACAAAAAAAGGGCTCAAACCCGGGTTGGCGCTCAGAGTAAAACCCAAGAAAGACCTAATAAAGAGAAAATGGTGAAAAAAGAAGACCAGGGCCATTTTGACAAAATGGTCACCCATGGGTGCTATACTGTAGCTGGGGATTCAGCCTGCGGTAGAAAAGCACAATCGCAGGAAAATTAAACCACTGCCACCAGCCAATTAAAGTAGTGAGGGTAACATAAATGTTTTATGTGAGTAGGTAGGATAAGGGGCTACTAAGTGACCCCCCAGCACTCCACATGAGATGGTGTGTGCTGGACCCACAAAGAGAAAAGGTAAGTAAAGTCAATTTCGCCTTACTCTTCTTGGGAACAGTAGTTCACACAAGGAAAGGTATTTAAACCTTAGGAGAAATCTAAAGGATTTCTCTGTGAACCTACACTGAGGGTGCTATGTGTCACCATACAAAAGTAGATGCCTATGGAGTTTGTCAGACTGCAAAACCAAAGGAAACACATAATCCATATCAGGTCAAAACACATGAGAGAGTGAGAAAAAGGGCTCACTCACTTCAGGGTAAAAATGTAAAAGTCCTCAAGCCCAGCAAAAGAGCTGGGGGTCTCTAAGGTGGGTGGATTTAAGCACTAAAATGAAAATTCTCCCTAACAAAGCGTTAGTAGTGTGCTATGAAGTCAAGGATCTGCACGGCCTCAACTAGTCAGTATTTCAGGGAATATATGACGCTTCATGCCCCATGCAACATATCTGTCAGGTTCAGCAACTAAATTGTCACATTCAGGTGTCCTGCCCTCGCAGACAGGGTCAAGCAGGATCTCATCAATTCTCAATCAGAAAGGCTGAATCAATGCAGTGTGGGATCCAGTTGGCAGCTAACTGTGCATGCAGGCTTCACTGCCACCTTCAAATATCTGCCAGGAACATTGTCCAAGGTCCGGGTACCACCCCTGCACTATAGTAATCTTGCCCAAAGCCGCAAAGTCACTGCCAAAGCAGGCGCTGGTGTGCGGTCTGTGAACACCATCTTGCCTTTCCTGCAGGAGGGTTGTATCGAGGCAAGGGGAAGATTGTCCTTCTGTGCGGCTCAAGAGCAGCCACCAGGCACAGGCACCAGTGTGAGCAGCAAGTTATTGCTCGTCAAATCTGTAGTGATTTTAAAGATTAAAGATGAACCTGCAAGATGTTAAGCAGAGCAGATCTAGGCTGGGAGGTAGCTCTCCCCAGTGTGTCTATGATGTAAAGCAAGACAGCAAGCACTTCAGGTCAGTTACCAGTAATTATTGTAGTTACATCAAGATACATATGTCTCATAGGAACCCACTGGCACCCATCACCCAGGTACGCTCACTTAAACTGCCTAGATGTAACACCTTTACACATAACATTCTCTCACTCATACCACAACAGACTTGCAGCATTCTCTCTTAGATTACATGTATTCATCCAAGCACATTATAACAGTCCACCTCAGGACCGTCCAATCACAGGACACCACCATCCTACTAACCTCAACTCTCATTTTTCACCACCTCGTAACCAACAACTGCTGTCCAGCCAATATCCATACACCAGAGGAACACACATGCTTGAACACTTTCTAAATACACACTATATCACCCTCACTCCATCCACTGCACCACAGCACACATACCTAACCCATCCATTTGTGTGAGGCAGAACTGATGTTGACTAAAGGATGAGATCATAAAAAAGGGGGGCACATATAAAAAAGGAGTTGTGGGAATCCCATGACCTATTGGAAAGTAAAATGTTCCTGTCAATCAAACCTGCCACAGCAAAATGTGAGGAACATGGCAGTCCTGTTTATAATACCAGAACACTATATACTTAAATATGTAGATATGTGGAAATAAGCTTCACACATGTCCAAACCACTATAGGGTCATTGAATGAACATCAGTAACAAGGTTAAGGTAGCAACATGGGTATGTGTGTTAATTTACATTCTCCCATGTTCATATTTTTAGTTCTGATATGGCATCTGGTGACAAGGGTGGGACGTCCTACATGGTTCAGCAACTGTGTACCCGGCATGCACACATCAGAGGGGCAGGAGCATCAACTGTTTATGCACATAGGAATGCTTGTCAGCATGCTTTGCTTATGTGGTTCTGCTGGCATCCCTATTTTTGAGAGCCCAGGTGTTTGCCTCATACTGCTCCCTTCTGTGGTGTCAGGGTGCTGGCCCAGCCCCTGTCCTCTCCCTCCTACATTATGAAGTGGCAAATCCAGATTGACATGTGTCGGCACAGCAAGGAAGAGAAGATTTGCATTCATTTACGAACTATGAGAGTTCCTGTGGCAGCAGCAGCCATTTTGAATTGGGTAGCAAAGGCATGCAAGTGAAATGCTCCCTTCCTGCCGTAAGAGAGTAGTGGCAATTTTGGAAAGGGATGGTCAAGTTATTCATGCACGAACATCAAACGGCTTGGTGTTTATTCATTGAAGATCCAGACAAACATGGGCTGTAGCGGGAGAAGCTGTATAATGACTCTATGATACTAATACTGCTTGATCACAAGTGTGACCGAACATAAGTCTGTTGTCAATACTTTGGTGGTATGCTATATCCTCAAACCGAAAAACAGGCATGTTACAAATGATTCCTACTTGGCATAAAAACTAAATAAATCATCAAGGAAAGTAATTTATTGATCATCCTTAGCAGGCATATCTGACATCAAGAGCAAGAGGGCATTTGCAAGTTTTCGTCCTGCTCAGTTTACATGCATGATTCCTAAGAATTTATGGCCAAGTGGGAACGTGGGATTCATCAGTTTGAAAACTACTTGGAGTCCCAGGAGGGGAAAATTTAGATATGTATGCAAGAGATCCATTCATCGATTCGTAAAGGTTGGTGGGGCATAAACCCTGTGCTACCAGGGATTGGCTTTGGAATGTGTTTCTGTAGAGCATGGGGCTGGGGAACACCACTTACACTAAGATGCTGGCCTTCACCACATAGATAGCCTAGCGGTCTCTCATCCCAGACTCTGCCCTGTGATTCACAATGATCAATTGCAATATGCATTCAGTGGCAGAGAAACACCTGACTGAGGATACCAGCTCACTAGACCCTGTTTGGGGGCTCAGCAAACCTATTACCTTGCAGGAAGATCCTAATAGCAAATTTGCAAGCCAAACTCTCAGAGTGACTCACACAACTCCTCTGCTTCAGCGGGCAGAGGCTCACAGAGACACGGGGAGACACCACAGTGACGCTGAGCAGCCCTGGCATCATGGGAATCAGGCGACCATCGAGATCGCGTTGTCAGACCCCAAGATGCGGAATGGCCTTTTGAGCTCACACCACACCAGAGAAATTAACACGTCACTCAGAATATACAGGGAGGAGGAGAAACCAACAACCTGATACTAATCAGGCAATTACCCAGCCCATATGCAAACACTGAATCCCTTAGCCCTACAAACATAGAAGGGGAAGGGTTATAAAAGGGAACCAAGGTATGTGGGGGTCAGGAGTCACATATCATATACACGGAAAGGCATCGAGAGACAAGTAGAGAAAGGTAGTGTAGGGAGAGGATGGAGCAGTATGTGGTAGGACGACAGAGAGAGAGAGAAAGGAGAAACATCATGACGAGAGAGCGAGTGGAGAGGCAGAGAAAGGGGTACTTTTACAATGGAGGAAGGAAGGTGAGTATGAGAGAGCTACGTTAGAGATCTAAAACAAAACGAATGTAACATAAATAATGCTTAATAATATAATATATAGTTACTGAATTGAACAGGGTGCTAACTTGCTATGGCATGGGTTCATCATTCAGAACCAGCATAGGCCATATGCCCTGCCCTCATAAGCGAATACAGCTGCACATGGCACCCTCCTGTCATAGTCTTCAGGGTGGGCATAGTATTTATATGCTTACTGCAACCCTATGTTCCTAAGTGCTACCCTAACATGCCAAACTAGGCCTAGTATATTCAGATGCTGTCATTCTTTGCCAGGTATTTAATAACATGCAAGGTACAGCGTGCCATGTCCTCGTGCTGCTGTCAAATGTCATGGACCGCCTCCAATTCCTCAGAAATGCCATCTAATCCCACATAATCCTCAGTATAGCCCCGATATGTAAGATTCAGCTTCCTCAGTGCGACTGCTGCTCTCATGTGCCAAGTGCCTCGCCACAGTCCCGGAAATGACATCAAATATCAGTTGATGCTGCCTCTCAAGCATTGCATGGTCACCATATGCAAGCTACACTCATGACTAGCTGTTGTATGTGTTAGATGTGTCTGGAATGTCATCTAACGCCGGTTATTGCTTGGAATAACCACAGCCATACATGTCCACTTGTGGCAATGGCATTCCAACTGCAGCTTCCATTCCCAGTAATGCTATTTAATGCCGGAACATGTCTTATAATATTAACATCTGGATTCTATGTAGTGTTCAATGACATTCCTGATTCTGAACATCTGCACTAACATCTGTTTTATTACACCATTTAGTGGCACTTGGTTTTTAAACATCAGAAGGATGATGGGCTGAGTCAGCCCTGCCAAGTTTCAAACTTTTGAAGGGCACACTGGAGGTGATCACGTGCATTGTTGAGCAATCAACCCCATGACAATAAGGATTGTGGAGTCAATGCAAGAAAGGAGCAGCCTTGCATATCTAATTGCTGCCATCACACAGCCCTGAATGCCTGTGCATTATATCCACAGATCATCAGCAAATGCGTACTTCCGTTTCCAGTTCATCCCAGGCAGTTCGATTACTGGCTGTTGGCAATGGAGAGGCTCAACAGCGCTCTTTAGCTGGTCCCTGGTATTGCAGCAGCAGGGGAAAGCAATGCCATATAATGAGGCGTGGCCAGTGTTACGAAATGAGACGTGTATATGCATGCACGAGCCTCGTTTGGGCTCACGCATGCGCGATAGTAATACATGCGTCCCGAGCGGCAGTTTCCGCCGGGACCTTGCAGCCATCAGACGTGTCTCCGAGTCTCTCTGTGTGTGCATGTGAGTGTGGTATGCAAGGCGGCCCGAGGCACACTCCATGGCCAACATTGGCGACAAGGAGTAAGCTCGTAGTGAGAGTGTGCGAGCAGCGGTATCCCAGACCTGCAAATCGTGGCACTCTGTCTCATTACGCAGCTCGAATCCAATGCACCTACGGTCAGCCATTTTGTAATTCTACGTGAGACAGTAGTGGCCCACGAGGGTGCTCATGCACTGTCCACGCGGTTGCAATTGAACAATTTTTGGAACTTTCATGGTTTCCCATGTTGGGGAGCCGTGATTACTGACTATTGAAGTCAAGATCGATCATCCAACTGGGGGTGAACAGACAAGGAGGATCTGCTGCTACAGGTGGCTGCATGCTGCAGTGAAGGTCAGTGACCACTGAATGCAAGACAAGAGGCCCACGCCTGCTCGTAAGTTTGCACTGTGGTGAAGTACTGTCTGTGTGGAGAAGGTTTGCAGCCTCATACACGTGGATGAGGTGCCTGTACGACCTCTGAAGATGCGTGAACACACAAGGCACTCTGGCACCAATGCCGGAATTTGACACATCAGGCCTTCCCTCCAAGTTGGGACCCAAGTGGCTCATCTGGATCAAGACATTTGATATGTTCTTCAGAGCGACTGGGGAGGATGACGATGCAAAGGTTGCGACGCTGCTATACTCAGCAGGGACTGAGGTGCTCCGGATCTATGAATCATTGAACATTCAGGTGGTCACATATGCCGCAGTCAAGACTGCTCTTCAGAATCACTTCATACCGCTGTCGAATGTGGACTATGGAAGGTTTGTGATGTGTAGTGAAAAACAGCATGATGACAAGTCCCTGGACCAATTCTGTGCACGACTGTGCCAACTTTCAAGCACGTGTAGATGGGAAAATGAAAAAGGGATGGTGAGAAACAAATTTGATACAAGGGTGCAGCTCTAGCAAGTTGCGGAGGCAGATCTTGCGTGAACCTGGAATGACTTTACCTCAAATTCTTAAAACTGGCAGGGTGTATGAACTTGCAGAAAGCAGAGGGGAGAAGTTAGACGCGGCAGTTCAGCCAGGCAAAAGTGAAGAGACTTTTGCCCTAGGAATATCCACTCCATCGAAATCTCAGTGGAGCCAAAAGCGACAAGACGTATCCCCTACCCATGGCACTCCGGCGTCATGTCAATACTGCGGATATGATCTGCTGCACACAGAGGACTGCCCAGCGAAGTCAATGGTGTGTGGCAGGTGCAACACACCGGGCCACTATGCCAGGATGTGCAGGGCAGCAGCGCCAGTAACGACTCACAGGGGCCCGGCGAGGGCGAGTAGTGGCAACTTCAGGAGAACACGGAATGTGGCCACGGTAGAACAAGACTTACAGAGACTCAATCTGGCTGAAGAAGAGGATGAGGAGATAGTCTTCATCTCCAATATAGCTACAGGAGCCAGAAAGAAAAGGCAACCCACCTGTATTGTGGACACTAAATGCACCCCCACACCAGACCTAATCGACAATGGTGCATCAGTGTGCATCTTGGCCACAGAAAATTACAAGGCCCTCCCTGGCCCACCTGAAAGAATTTACACGTTCGGAGGTAACTCTCCGTTACCGATTCAAGGTGTCTTCTTCGCACCGGTTGCCCATGGTCCTAATGCGATCAAAGCTCGATTCGATGGATGTCAGCCCCCATTCCCTCCTGAGCTGTGCCACGTCAGAGGCTCTGGATATCGTTCACTTCACGTTGGCTGTGTACCAGTCAGACGTAGAACAGCTCCTCGACAGGTTTGAAAGCCTCTTTCAGGGTTTGGGAAAGCTGAACGCTGAACCGATACGCCTGCACATGGATGATACTGTAAGGCCCACCGCTCCATTTAAGAACGCAAGTGGAGAAAGAACTACAAACACTGATAGATATTGACATCATAGAAAGAGTTGAGGCACCCATGCCGTGGATATCACCAATATGCAAATTTCCAATGCCGCTATAAAGAGGGAACGTCACATTACCCCGACGTTGGATGACATTATCAGTGAGCTACAAGGTGCCAAGGTATTCTCAAAGTTGGACCTACGTTCCGGGTACCATCAACTTGAACTACACCCGGAATCACGTTACATCACCACCTCCACCACCCACGAGGGGTTATATCGATTTAAGAGACTGACTTTCGGCATATTTTCCGCCGCGGAAGTGTTTCAAAATACTATCAGGGGATTGCTGGCTGGCTTAAAAGGGGTCCTCAAAATGAGCAACGATATTCTCGTTTTTGCGTCGTCTGAAACTGAGCACATGAAGAGATTAGAACTGACCCTACAAAGGCTGAGCAAACTAGGCTTGACCCTGCACCAAAGCAAATACGAATTCTTCAAAGAACGCATAGAATTTTTTGGATTTGTCTTTCATGCAGGAGGAATCTCGCCTGACCCAGAGAAGGTCCGCGACATTCACATGGCAACAGCCTCAGAGTCGCCAGCAGACGTCTGCAGCTTCCTCGGCATGGTAAATTACTGTGGCCGATTTATTAAGGGACTAGCGTCACTTTCAGAACCCCTATGGGCACTAACAAAGAATGGCGTGGCCTGGACATGGGACAAGAAAAAACAGAAAGCGTTCCAGGACATCAAATCAGAGCTGTAAGATCAGGACTCCATGGCCTACTTCGATCCGGCGAATGAGTCACAGATTGTGGTAGATGCCAGCCCCGTGGGCCTGGGTGCAGTACTGCTACAGGCAAGCCCACAAGGCAACATGCGCCCCATCGCCTATGCAAGCAAGGCGTTATCCGAGACTGAGAAAAGGTACTCTCAAATAGAAAGAGAAGCACTTGCAATACTCTGGGGTTGTCGGCACTTCCGACTTTACATTCTTGGAAAACCAGTGGTGTGGTCACCGATCACAAACCCCTTATCCCCATTACGGCTGGGGCATCCTCGAAGCCTCCCCCACGCATCGAGCGCTGGATGCTATCGCTCATAGAGTCCCGGGTGAAACTTCAGTACAGGCCGGGTACCAACAACCCCGCAGACTACTTGTCCCCCCATCCGAACCAAGGACGGGGGCAATATCAAGGGGAGGTCATAGCGTGCCAAGAATTAGTACATAACGTTGTGGAAGTGGCCATGACTGTGGCGCTAGCTCGTCAAGACATCGTCAGAGCGTCCAATGAAGATGAAGTGTTCCCGGTCATTAGAGCAGCCATAGGAAGCGGGGAATGGAAGGAGGTGCTCGGCAACAATGCAAGGCGAGAGACAAGAGCGCAACGGGACATGCAAGCATTATGGAAGGTGAGATATGAACTATCAATTTCTGAGGAAGGCCTGCTCCTATGGGGCCGACAAATAGTGATCCCAAAATCACTCGTGCCAAAGGTGCTAGAGCTGGCGCACACAGGACACCAGGGGTCCGCCAAAACAAAGGTTAGACTGAGGCCAAAGGTGTGGTTTCCGGACCTGGAGGAGAGAGTGCATGAACAGGTGCGAAGATGCCTACCGTGTCAGGCCGCAAGTCCAGCAGAGAGAGCACCCCCGATCAAGTCCATGGAGAGGTGCGAGGAACCGTGGGGGACCCTCCATGCGGAATTTGGATTGACCGGTAGAGGGATGTACTTCCTGGCAGTCATAGATCAGTGGTCGAGATACCCGGAGGTAGGACTGGTAGAGTCCACTGCATGTGACCACACCATCCTTGCGTTAGAGAAAATGTTTGCGACCCATGGGTTTTCGATGGCACTATGCTCAGATAATGGGCCACCTTTCCAAGGCAGTCAATTTGCAAAGTACATGGAGGAAAGGGGAATCCAGCACAGGAAAGTGACACCACTCTGGCCCCGGGCAAATGGAGAAGTGGAGAGTTTTATGAGGACTTTAAACAAGACATTTCCGATCTCTGCGAATGGTGGTGGAGAACTAAGGTGAAACTTATTCGAGTTCCTACGAGAGTACAGAACGACCCCACACCAATCCACTGGGGTTCCCCCAGCTGAGGTGTTATTCAGACGATGTCCAAGGGGTCTCATTCCCGAACTTGAAGGCAGAGCACCTGGAGTGATTGATGATGTACGTGTCAAATAGAAAAGAATGTCCAGGAATGAAAAGGAGAGCGAGAGGAGGCATCTACAAGAGAAGGACCTGGCAGTGGGTGACACCGTGCTGGTCAAGAACCGTCATCCGGAGGGGAAAATGTCGCTCACCTACGAGCCGCAACCTTTGAGGGTAACACATGTAAGAGGGTCAATGGTTACATCAGCCAACGAGCGAGAAACCGTAACAAGGAACAAATCATTCTTCAAGAAGGTTGACTCGAGTTCCGCGGATAACCACCTGAAGAGACATTTCAGCCAGGGGCGGGGGAAGTGCAGCAAGAGACACTGGACCCCGAGGAACATGGACCGGATGAGGAGGCACCACTGCCGACCTTCGGGAGTAGCAGCCGGTACCTGAGCAGACAAGATCAACAACACCCTGCTCGATTTAAGGACTATGTCATGGACTCAGATAACTGAGCCATCAGCAGCCAAGGTTGGGCAACTCAGGTTGAGTCACAGTTATGTTGTATAATGTTTGGTTTCTGTTTTAAAGAAAAGGAGGGATGTTATGAAGTGAGACGTGTATACGCATGCGTGAGCCTCGTTTGGGTTCACGCATGCGAGATAGTAATAAACGCATCCGAACGGCAGTTGCCGCCGGGACCATGCAGCCATCAGATGCATCTCTGAGTCTCTCTGTGTGTGCTTGTGAGTGTGGTATGCAAGATGGCCCGAGGCACACTCAATGGCCTAACAGCCAGCACTAAGGGGAGGCATGAGGAAGTGAACAAGCATGGAGTGTGCGATGCAACACTCTCACTTCAGAATGATGCAGGTCTCATGGTGAATCTTAGAGGCAGGAATGTCTTCTGACACGCTCTCTGGGGCACAGTGCTCCCTTGGAAGCAAGAAGACACCGAGCACCACAGGTTCGATCCCCGGGTCCGTGCATAGAAACCTCTTCGTATTAATCTGTACCACAACTCCAGGGTTTTTTGTTTTTGTTTGGTACCAACTAACAATGTTACCATGCGCCTGATTATTATTTCAATTTGAGAAAGTGTCGCAGGTTGTGTGGAGCAAGAAAAGGGGACACTAGTGACCCCGACACCTTGGAGCAATAGTTGAAAAGGCTTCTCCACACCTCAAAAAAGTGCCACACTGAATATTTGTGAAGAGTAAGTTGGTTTAATATATTAAATTGAAAATGCCCTTTACGGATGACACGTGGTTCGACACACCAGTGTCTTTTTCAAATCAGGGCTGGTGGCAATGATAAATCTCAATCTAGACCCTAAATAGATCACAGAAAAAGAATCTAAATTTCTTATCACTAGTCAAAACCGCATTCCAACTATGTACGCGTTACCCAAGATACATAAGAATTTGGAAAACCCACCACGGAGACCGATTGTGTCCGGCTGTGGTTCCATATTAGAACCGTTGTGTAAATTTATTGACAAATTTCTGAAACCCATTAGCGAAAAAACTGAGACCTATCTCAGAGACACGACTGACACCATCACGATCTTTGAAAATCTTGAGTTTGACAGCACAACTCAATTACTGGTGACGATGGATATTCAATCTCTTTACACCAGCATACCCCAGGATCAGGCCATTGAGTGCATGCGAGAAGTTCTCCTGGAGTATGACACCCAGGACCGAGTTCCACATAACTTCATCTTGGAACTCATGGCCATAGCCCTAAATAAAAACTACTTTGAATTTAATGGCCAATTCTTCTTGCAAACAAAGGGTACGGCAATGGGGGCCGCCTTTGCACCAAGCTTAGCAATACTTTTTATGTTTAAATTTGAATCTCTCCAAATTCTATCCCTAAGTAATCCCTTTCGTTATTCAATAACGAAATGGAAAAGGTACATTGACGACATCATCTTCATCTGGACTGGATCAAAAACTGATTTAACACTTTTTCACAACTGGTTGAACAATGTGGATCCCAATATTAACTTCACCATGGAATCCAGCAATATTCAAATTCCATTTTTAGATCTAATAATAAAAGATGAATCAGGAAAATTGAATTGTTCACTTTATCGTAAAACAACAGCCCGTAATACTCTCCTACATTATTCTAGCAACCACCCCTGGAACCTCCGGGACAATTTACCTTACAGACAGTTTCTCCGGATATGGAGGAATTGTTCTAACTTACATGATTTCTTTGAGCAATCAGACAAACTGAGTAGTCGTCTCAAAGAGAGAGGTTATCCCAAAAGATTGATTACTCAGGCGTTCAAAAGGGCCAGTTTTACTGATCGTGACTCTTTGCTTACGCCCAAACAAAACCCCAACTCAAAATCTGACATCAATAATTCACAAATGACGTGTATTAACCCATGGGCCCCAAACCTTTGAGATCAAAAAACGTATCTCGAAATATTGGCCAATTGTTAAAATCAGTCTGCCTGAAGTGCCCCTACCACGTTTTGCCTTCAAGAGGGCAAGCAACATCCGTGACAAACCTGTCCACTCCACTTTCAAAAAAGACTCACCCAGAATGGGACTTTGGGACCTTAGGACCACTGTAGGACATTTCCTTGTGGATCCTGTTCTGTATGCCAATTTATTAAGAGACTAAAAGAGTTCAAAATCGGGCAAAAAACCTGGACTCTCTCTACTATGACAAACTGCAAAACAAAACAGGCGGTGTACTGCATCCAATGTCCTTGCGGACTCAGCTATGTCGGTCAAACTTCTCGACCTGTTCACACTAGAATATCGGAACATCGCTCGAGAATTAGGTGCAGAACAATATCTGCACCTTTAGTAAGTCACTACCTTGAATTCCAACATTCCGCCAATGACATATTCTGGTGGATCTTGGATGTGGTTAAGAATACCCCGAATGTCTCTCAATGTCTCCTTCAGAAGGAGGCACGTTGGATCTATCGCTTATCTACACACACAAGTGGACTTAATGAAGATTTTAGTCCAATCTAGATTACTGTTGCTTCCCTCTCATTCTCCTTTCTGGTTTGTGCTCCACACATTCATAGTCCGGGAACCTTGATTCATATTCATTTGTTTCCCTCGATCACATTCAACATAATAATTTTTTCGTGTATCAGTCACGATTGTGACATTCCCGCTTCACTCACCATTTGACCCCTCAGCGCGAGTCATGCTCACCACGTTTTTTCTTCCCGGCGGCTTGCAACCTGACTTAGCGCCATAGCTGCAGCTGCCCTGCAGTGCCATAGCTGCAGCCGCCCTCCAGCGCAAGCCATGCCCGCTCATGTTTCTCCCTCCTCTTTTCTCTCCAGCGGTTCGCATACTGATTCAGCGGCACAGCAGCAACCGACGCATAGTCATTTTCGAACCCAACCGCATGATTCGAGCACAGGCACGGCGTCCTGCTCCTTCGTGTGACCTGCTTTGTAACTTAGAGTTCAGAAGCAGCCGCCACAAAGGTATTTTACTTTCACTCTTGTGAGTGACACGGAGGCACGGCTATCCTCAGCCAATCCGTGCTCTCTTCTGAACATTTCCCAATGGCATGAGGCTTCTCAGCCACACGCCCCCTGCCGTCACTAATGACGCACAGCACATATCTTTAGAAGCCCCATTCGAGCCCCGCAGCAGCAGTGAATCAGGAGCTGCTGGGCTTTCGCTCTTACAGCCATCAATCATGTAAGACGCTGTGAGTCACGGGCAGTACATCTCAGCATGTTAGCATGTTTTTTTACAACAATTGTAAATACGCCAGCCCGTGAATGCACTTAGCAACATCCTTCTGCCTCTACTGTTTTTTCCTCAGCGGCAGCTTATTCCCTATGCAAATGTGAGGTGACTATACAGCGGCTTTCACCTACCTGTAGTTTCAAAGCGATTATTGGGCTGTTTAGCCCCCAGGCATCCATTTGATGGTATATCACGGACTTCACTGACAACTCTGCGCGTCGTTGTGCAGGATCATCTATTCTGGAGACTCGAATGTGAGCACTCTCTTTACAAAGACAACGCTATCACTACGCTTCTCCCCGTCAAGTTTTTTCTTCACACTAACCCCATCCTTTTTCATTTCCAGTGAGTTGTTTCTCCAATGGGACCCTAAAACTCGATGCAGCTTCCCTGAGGATTACCCCGGTTCCACCTTTCAGGCGCCAATTTCTGGGCTTCCGAGCCCCCCTCACGCCTGTTTCTCTTCCAATTTACCCACAGCCTACAAACTAGGTAATTTGTTTCCCTCTTTCTCTTTTAAGCAAGAAGGGCAATTTTTTATTTTGTGATTTGGGGACTGCCCCATCAAGTTTTAATTATTCTTTTCATGTCTGCTTCCCCACAGGGTCAAATTGTTGTATCGCCCTGAGGAAGGCAACTTTCAACTATGTTATGAATTCATGGCCAGACAGGTGGCACTTTTGCCGAAACGTTGTTTTGATGATGTCAATTTGATATTTTTCAATCCATTATATTCTTTTGACACTTACACATAGCCAGACCTGTCAATGGAATACAGGAAACAGAGCAAATTTGGACTTGACTGCCTTCAGAAAAAAGGAAATTTCTAAAAACATAATTGGTTGGCTTACAACAAGGCCATTTTTTTCATTTCTTTCACTATTTGCAGTCCAAGTATCTAGTTTCCCCGAGTATTCCCCTTTTCTTTTGCAATTAAAACTGACAATTTTCTGTTTGTTCTATCTTTATAACCAAGATGAATCAATAATTGCACTCTTGTGTCCTTTTTTCCAAACTTTCAAACCACATTTTGCAGCTATTTGTTTGTTGCTTTTTGTACCATGTTTTTTATGTTATTGTTGATAAAACATTGACTTACAGTCTATTCAAATTTCTTTCTGAAAAATAAACATCATAAATTTCTTTTACAAACTTGCCCTCCTTGTTTCCAGAGAAACTCCTAAAAATTGTGTGATACCAGTTTCGGTACATTCTTTAAAACATAACTACTTATAAGCAACTTGAGTTTACAGAAGTAGGGACTTCCTTGTTATAAAAACATGATAAATCTCAAGTCAAAAAGTTTTCAATTGGGTGAAACACACAGTCATGGGTTAATTCCCCCAAGGAGGGGTACTTCCTGGCAGTCATAGATCAGTGGTCGAGATAGCAGGAGGTAGGACTGGTAGAGTCCACTGCATGTGACCACACCATCCTCGCGCTAGAGACACAGTCATGGGAGTCATGGGTTAAATCCCCCAAGGAGGGCGATTTAACCCATGACTGTGTGTTTCACCCAATTGAAACGTTTTTGACTTGAGATTTAGCATTGCCACCAACCCTGATTTGAAAAAGACGCTGGTGTGTCGAAACACGTGTTATCCGTAAAGGGCATTTTCAATTTAATATATTAAACCAACCTACTCTTCACAAATATTCAGTGTGGCGCTTTTTTGAGGTGTGGAGAAGCCTTTTCAACTCTTCGTATTAAGTGCGTTATAAATAGCCTATCATGCTTCAGATCCAATCCTTCAGTACATGAAAGGCCTGTCTGTCTACTGTGCCTCACACAGACAGCCAGGGCCCGCTCAGGCAATGCCATGGCATCGAAATGGAAGCCAGGGGTAAAATGACGTCCCTGAATGCAGCAAGATAAGAAAAATAAAAAAGACCTCAATCTACTTGTGATTCTCCCTCAGCTGTTGCACTGCACACATCCTGTCAAGGCAATGAGTCATATGTTGTTGCTGCCGGTGGCCTTTAGCTGGGCACGTCAGCTCAGTTTAACTGCAGAGACTTGTTTGGGGTGGGAGCTCTGAACATAGCCTTTACACCATTGCTGCAGCCGCTCTGTTGCATTTGAACTGTGTTATTCTTCTGATTTCTGGACAAAATTGAACTTTAATACTTCTTAGCCATCCAACTTCATTTCCTTATTCCGTGTCTATTTATATCGATTTTCTTACATATGCCATATTTTATGTTTTTATCATATTTATTCGAGATGTGTAGTATTGCTCAAGCACTAGACTCTACAAAATGTCACATCCACAGGAGAGTCTCATTATGTTTCTTTTATTTAGTTCAGAAACTGTATACTTCACCTTTGTGTCCAAATCTCTGTCGCGCAGTCTGCGAGGCCACCACTCTCTTCTCACTTCCTCTCGCCTTTGTGCCCCAATCGCCTGCTCTCCCTACTAATACTCCAGCTCCACTCACGCTGTCTGGGATCTTGTGAAGGCTAAGATCTCATGAGGTCCGCCCCGGCACGCGCGCAAGACTTGCTGCTTTCATGCTCTCCTGCTCCTTGCAAGAGCAGGTTCCTCCACGCTCCTTTCTTACCTACATCCATGCTCACACACTTCCACCCACCCGCCTCAACCATAATGCACTCATATGCATTTCATCTTCCGCACCACTGTCCCTCACAATCACAGGCACCCTCATTATAAGCCAGGCATTCCGAAAATGTAACGCTCACCTGGTTCCCACGGAGGCGCGGCGTCGAAGGCGCAGAACTCTGAAGATGGACAGGAAGGGCCCCTCTATTCTGGCTTCCCTGGCTCGTTGGATACCCTCCTGTGCGTGAAAAGGGAGTATTACCAACTGTGGAACAATGCTCAAGCCTCCCACTCCCTTCCAACCCTCCACGATACCTCCTCCACGATTCCCCGTGAAGCCTCACCTTAGGGTTTGGAAGGATGAGCTCTCCATCCTGCTTCTGATGCAGGGGCGCGTTGAAACCCAGTTACTTCACTGGATTGAGGATTGATGGGAGTTCAGGTAAGCTTGACTGTTCAGGTAAGGCGCTGTAAAAGTTCTGTTCAAAAGTTCAAGCTTAATAATAATGTTCGTTGTCTAATTGCAGCAAGCGCTAATGCTTATGTCTTTTTCCCCTTAGGGGCCGGGGTTCGGAGTGCCGGAGATATGACGCCGACCCGAAGTGAAACAGTTCTGGATGAGCGCTCAGGTAATGTCTTTGCATTTGCTCATTCAATGTCTTTGTCTTTTTTCCCCATAGGGGCCGGGGTCCGGAGATGCCAGGAAGCGGCAGGACCCGAAATGCAGTGGGAATAATCCAACAGGTAAGACTTAAAAGGAAACTGAGCTTTCCTCATTCCTTTTCTCCCTCTCACCTTTGTTCTTGTCTTTTTTCCTCTAGGCGCCGGGGCGTAGCTGAATCCGGAAGATCGCTGCTGAAGATGGAAGCGCCTTGCAAAGGTGAGTAAAATGCAGTGCTGCAGCGATCGAAACGAAATGCCTTTAAAATTATGTCTTCCTTTTCAGGGCCGTTGGAGAAATGACTCTGGGATGCAGATTTAGCAGGTAAGGGCTTTTCTTCTCCTATTCTCTTCCTTTCTCCCCTTGCAGGTGTTCCAGGGTGCTGGCAGGCGTGGCTGAAGTCAGGATGCAGGAGCTGACACGGTGAGCGTCCAGCTGCTAGGTGCAGAACAACGCGAAGCATGTGTGGCTGTTCGGGTGGGGTTTAAATAGCCTTGGAAGAAGTTCCTTGTATGTATCCTTCCACCAATCAGGTATGTATCCTTCCCCGACCACACCCGGGTGGTGAAGTAGTCCTACAGGTTAAGTAGTCCCATTCAGGCCTCAAGAGGGCCTGGATGAAGCAGCAAAGTCTGCATCAGGTAAGTGTGCACCCAAGCACTTAAACACATATCCTCTTCTATGAGCCTGGCGCCTAAGGCACCAGGACTGGGGTCCGCTATGAGCCTGGCGCCTAAGGCGCCAGGACTGAGTCCAAAGGGTCCCGACTTGGGCCCGCTGAGACTTCCCTGGGGAAAATGATGTCTGCCTCTGGGGTTGCTGGGCCCGGCCTGGCTCCTTAGAGGTAGGCATCATGACAGTACCCCCCATCAAGGCCCCTCCCAAGGTCTTTTCCTCCGGGGGTTTTGGTTTGTGCGGGAATCTTCGATGGAATCTTTGAATTAATCGTGGTGCGTGAACATAGTTACTGGGTTCCCAAGATCTTTCCTGAGGTCCATATCCTTTCCAATCAACAAGATAGAAGAGCTTCGACTTAACTATCTTGGAATCTAAAATGTCTTTCACTTTGAATTCTAATTCTCCATCAATTTGGACAGGGCCTGGGGGCTCAGACAGTCTGGTTCCAGGTTGTACTGGTTTTAGAAGAGATGCGTGAAAAACGGGATGAATCCGCATGTTGGATGGTAAATCGAGTTTAAAGGCCACTGGGTTGATAATAGCTTTGATGGGGTAAGGCCCAATGAATCTGGGATTAAAAGTTCGCTGACCCTTGAGGGGTAGATGTTTAGTTGCTAGCCATACCTGATCTCCTACTTGGTAAGGAGGAGTTTTACTTCGGTGCAAATCAGCGTTTTCTTTATACTTTTTCTTGGCTTGCTGTAAGTGGGTTGTAGCTTCTTTGAAGGCTTGGGTTATTGTGGAATGTAGGTGATTTACTGCAGGCATCTCCAGGGTCAGAGGTGGATCTAGGTCAGAGGTCCGAGGATGGTGACCATACAGGGTATAAAAAGGAGTCTGTCCGGTTCCAGAATGCACTGAATTGTTGTATGCATATTCTGCAATCCAAAGGATGTCCTTCCAATTCAACTCGGATTGGTGTAACATGCACCGCAGATATTGCTCGAGAGTCTGATTGGTTCTCTCGGTTTGTCCGTCGTTCTAGAGGTGGTGGCTGGTGGATAACCGCACGTCTATTTGTGCTAGTTGGCAACATTTCTTCCAAAAGTGGGAGATAAATTGACTTCCACGGTCTGAGACTAATATGGAAGGGAAACCATGTAACCGCACTATATTTTCCATAAATTCCTTGGCCAAGGTGGAAGCTGACGGCAATCCTTTTAAAGGGATAAAATGGGCCATTTTGGAGAATAGATCCACTATTACGAGAATCGTGTTGTAACCACCACAAGGAGGCAGGTCAGTTATAAAGTCCATTGACAAGGTGTGCCAAGGTGCTGGTGGAATGTCCAAAGGTTGAAGTAGGCCGGCTGGCCTTTTCTTTTGACTCTTATTTTGGGCACAGATTCCGCAAGACAACACAAATGACTTTATGTCTTTTCTCCAAGAAGGCCACCAGAAGTGGCGTTTGATCTTTTCTTCTGTTTTCGCGATACCGGGGTGTCCTTCCATTAATGATTCATGATGACGGGTAATGACAAGTTCCTGCAATTCTTTACTTGGCAGAAATAACCGCTCTTGGAAGTAGGGTAAATCATCCTTAACGGTGTAGTGAGGACCCTTTTAACTCCATTCCAGTAAGGCAGAAGAGTCAAAAAGCTGTTTTACTTGAGCTTGGATGTCCTCAATGGTTTGCAATGAAGTCAAGCCCAGAATTCTTTGTTCCGGTATGATTGGCACAGGTTCTAAACTCGAATTCGGTTCTTCCATGCCTATCCGGGATAAGGCATCTGCCTTACCATTCTTGCAGCCAGGGCGATAGGTAATTACAAAATCAAATTCCGCAAAGAATAAAGCCCATCGGAGTTGTCGCGAAGATTGAGCTTTGGCCGTCTTTAAATACTGCAAATTTCTGTGGTCGTAATTACGGTGATGGTGTGTCTTGCTCCGAGAAGATAGTGACGCCAAGCCTTGAAAGCTGATTTAATAGCCAGTAGTTCTTTGTCGGTAATTGCGTAATTGAGTTCAGGTGGAGAGAATTTTCTGGACCAAAAGGCTACAGGGTGTAGTTGGTTAGTTTCTGGGTCTCTTTGCGACAGGACAGCTCCCATGGCCGAACTGGATGCATCGGTTTCCACGATGTAAGGGAGATCTGGGCGCGGGTGCTTCAATACAGGTGCAGAGGTGAATTTGGTTTTCAGGTCCTGAAAGGCTTGTTCAGCCTCAAGAGTCCATTCAAAGCGTTTGTTTTTCTTTAGGAGAGCTGTGATGGGTTGAACAGTTCGAGAAAATTCCGGGATGAACCGTCGATAGAAATTGGCAAAGCCAAGCATGCTTTGCACTCCCTTCACAGAGCTAGGAGATGGCCATTTGAGAATGGCGTCCACTTTCCGCGAGTCCATTCGGATTCCTTGAGGTGTCAGGATGAATCCGAGAAACTCCACTTCTGTGGTATGAAAAACGCATTTTTCGAGCTTGGCAAATAATTTGTGCTGGCGCAATGTCTCAAGAACTGCCCTAACATGGTTTCTGTGATCAGATTCTGAGGAGGAATACACCAGGATGTCGTCAATATAAACGATGACACAAGCATCGATAAGTTCCCGAAGAACATCATTCATGAAGTACTGAAAGGCGGCAGGTGCGTTGCACAAACCGAAGGGAATTACTTGATATTCGAAGAGCACAAATTTGGTGCGGAATGCAGTCTTCCACTCGTCGCCCTATTTTATACGTACCAGGTGGTAAGCTCCTCGGAGATCTAGCTTGGTGTACACACGTGCATCTGTTACTAGGTCGATAAGCTCAAGTATCAGCGGCAAAGGGTAACGATTCTTAATCGTTATCTGATTTAGGGCGCGGTAGTCAATACAGGCCCTAAGGTCTCCTTCCTTTTTAGGTACGAAGAACAAAGCGGAAGAGACTGGTGACTTTGATGGGCGAATGAAACCATTGGCCAGGTATTGATCCAAATACTGGCGCAAATGCAGGTTCTCAGGTTCAGTAAGAGCATAAATCCTACTACAAGGTAGTTGTGCATTGGGCACCAAGTCGATTTGGCAATCGTAAGATCGATGGGGAGGTAAGGTGTTAGCCTGCTCTTTCTGAAAAACGTCTTGGAATTCTTGGTATTCAGATGGTAGCTGTACAGGGGTGGAAGTTACAGAGGCTAGACCCATAGCTGGATTCCTTGGGTAACAGGTTGGTTCACAATCAGGAAAAGTTATCTTCTTTGCTCGCCAGTCTATTCTCGGATTATGTGTTTCTAACCAAGGGATTCCAAGAAGTACTTGAAATTGTGGGGCCTTGATCACATCAAACACGATTGCTTGCCGATGTCCGTCCTGACCCACCAGAGTGATTTCAACTGTGGAATGCGTTACAGGCCCTGAGGCTATTTCGGTTCCATCAACTGTAGTAATTACATCTTGGGTTACTTTCGGGCGGAGAGGAAGCTTAATCCTGGAAGCCAATTCACGGTCTATGTAATTTCCAATAGCTCCACTGTCTATGTATGCTTTTATAGCATGCAACTGCTGAGGCTGTTTTGGGTTCACAAGCACCATTGGCATGACAAAATGCGAGGTCAAAGAGTTTGTTTTCAAGCTCGGCAAGCGGATCCCTGCGCTTGTCGGGCTAGGTCGTTTCCCGAACCAGGTGTCAATAACTCGTTATCAGTGGCTCCAACCACCTTCTTGGGTGGTTTCACTGGACAACTTTGAAGAAAGTGACCGGAAGTTCCGCAATACAGACAAAGTTGCATTTGTCGCCTTCTCTCTCATTCCTTCTGCGTTAATGGTCCTTTAACACTGCCAATTTGCATAGGTTCGGAAACGTCAGTACTCTTGGAGTTAACGTGGGTCTTGATAGGTACACTGGTTTCATACTTGAGCCGATCTGATTTTCTATTTTGAAGTCTGTGATCAAGTTGAACCACTAAGTCTATGTAGTCTGCGCAGGCCTGGGTGGATCTACTATCTGAGCTATAACATCTTTAAGCTCCCCGCGCAGGCCTCGATGAAACAATGTGATCCTTTTATTTTCAGGCCATCCGGTTTCCACAACTAGTCTATTAAAGGTGGCGATATAGGACAAAAGATCCTGATTACCTTGTCGTAAGGATAGCAGTTCGTTGTCAAGGGCCTGTCCCTGCGAGTGTCGAGCGAACAATCTTTCCATGCTGGCCTGGAAGCCCTGGAAATCCCGGAGAATGGGATCATCCTGATTTACCAATGGAATAGACCAATCGGCAGCACAGCCACTGAGGTAAGATAGTACAAAGGCTACTTTGGTCTGGTCGTTGGGGAAGGCCCCGGGCCTGCATAAAACGTGTAAACGGCATTGGTTCATAAAAACGGCATATTTCTTGGGATCCCCCGCAAAACGTTCCGGCGGGGCCAAAGGCATGTGTCCAGGTAGATTGATTTGTACCGGGTTATTCGAACCCATTGTTGTAGAAATATCTCCAGAAACAGGTAAAGGAGCGTGCTCTGCCTGGCCCTTCAATAACCTTTTGGCCAGATCATCAGTTCTTTCCTTGGATAGGATTAGTTCCCTTCTGAGAGCATTAGTCTCCTGGCGGGCTGAGTGCACTTCTGCCCGTAATTCCCCTAAAAGATGGGCCAGCTGATCTGTCTCGGAAGTCTCCATAGCGCCCAGGTGGGAAATTGTGGTAAGGCTTCGCGTTCTGTAACGCTCACCTGGTTCCCACGGAGGCGCGGCGTCGAAGGCGCAGAACTCTGAAGATGGACAGGAAGGGCCCCTCTATTCTGGCTTCCCTGGCTCGTTGGATACCCTCCTGTGCGTGAAAAGGGAGTATTACCAACTGTGGAACAATGCTCAAGCCTCCCACTCCATTCCAACCCTCCACGATACCTCCTCCACGATTCCCCGTGAAGCCTCACCTTAGGGTTTGGAAGGATGAGCTCTCCATCCTGCTTCTGATGCAGGGGCGCGTTGAAACCCAGTTACTTCACTGGATTGAGGATTGATGGGAGTTCAGGTAAGCTTGACTGTTCAGGTAAGGCGCTGTAAAAGTTCTGTTCAAAAGTTCAAGCTTAATAATAATGTTCGTTGTCTAATTGCAGCAAGCGCTAATGCTTATGTCTTTTTCCCCTTAGAGGCCGGGGTTCGGAGTGCCGGAGATATGACGCCGACCAGAAGTGAAACAGTTCTGGATGAGCGCTCAGGTAATGTCTTTGCATTTGCTCATTCAATGTCTTTGTCTTTTTTCCCCATAGGGGCCGGGGTCCGGAGATGCCAGGAAGCGGCAGGACCCGAAATGCAGTGGGAATAATCCAACAGGTAAGACTTAAATGGAAACTGAGCTTTCCTCATTCCTTTTCTCCCTCTCACCTTTGTTCTTGTCTTTTTTCCTCTAGGCGCCGGGGCGTAGCTGAATCCGGAAGATCGCTGCTGAAGATGGAAGCGCCTTGCAAAGGTGAGTAAAATGCAGCGCTGCAGCGATCGAAACGAAATGCCTTTAAAATGATGTCTTCCTTTTCAGGGCCGTTGGAGAAATGACTCCGGGATGCAGATTTAGCAGGTAAGGGCTTTTCTTCTCCTATTCTCTTCCTTTCTCCCCTTGCAGGTGTTCCAGGGTGCTGGCAGGCGTGGCTGAAGTCAGGATGCAGGAGCTGACACGGTGAGCGTCCAGCTGCTAGGTGCAGAACAACGCGAAGCATGTGTGGCTGTTCGGGTGGGGTTTAAATAGCCTTGGAAGAAGTTCCTTGTATGTATCCTTCCACCAATCAGGTATGTATCCTTCCCCGACCACACCCGGGTGGTGAAGTAGTCCTACAGGTTAAGTAGTCCCATTCAGGCTTCAAGAGGGCCTGGATGAAGCAGCAAGGTCTGCATCAGGTAAGTGTGCACCCAAGCACTTAAACACATATCCTCTTCTATGAGCCTGGCGCCTAAGGCGCCAGGACTGGGGTCCGCTATGAGCCTGGCGCCTAAGGCTCCAGGACTGAGTCCAAAGGGCCCCGACTTGGGCCCGCTGAGACTTCCCTGGGGAAAATGATGTCTGCCTCTGGGGTTGCTGGGCCCGGCCTGGCTCCTTAGAGGTAGGCATCATGACAGAAAATAAGGGTGCCAGTAGCAGCATATGGGCACCCTTTCCCGACTGCCAGGTCTGACCTTCCGGGGGCACCGGCCCCTGCAGGCATGGTTTTCACTGAAGCACTGCCACTGTTAGCAACAGTGCTGGTGCTTCTGTGTCCCCATTGCATTGGAGTCCTATAGGACTCCACGGGATTGGAGACTTACACTTTCCACCGCCTTATATGCCGGGTCGCCAGGCCTGTCTTGGTGGCACCGGGATATCAGGCAGTGGAACAGTGTAATGAGTTCAGCGGCAACCCACCGGTAGCAACGGCGGCTTACTGCCAAACTCATAATGAGGCTCCCATCTCTCTTATCACACCCCTCACGACCCTCAAACACGATTACAACGCATAGCAAAAACTTTATGGCTGAAACTTGGTTTCAGCTATGCATGCTTTTAAAAGCCATTGTTAGAAGGCTAAGGTTCTGAAAGCGTTAATAAGAAAACATGTATTCATTGAATATATTCCATCATGTGAAAACTGGAGTGAAAAAGTGTGTGCAACTTGGTCCATGTGTCAGACATCAAGTTGTCATACATCTCCAATTAATATGATGAAATATGGATGTCACAAGTAACAACATCTGAAACTGGCCATGAGAAATATCTGGGAGAATATTTTGGCCCTCAAAAAACATCAACCATGAGAAGTACAACTCTATAATCAGTGGACTCATATGCCGGCAGAGTGGTAACATGACCTGGGTGACAATGCGCCCCATGCTTTGTCCCCCCCCAGGTAGTGTGCGAGACATTGGGTAAGTTTTGGCAATAAAAGGCAGTGGGATTTTATTGCACAGTTATGGTCATAACAAACATAATCATAATTACAGTAACCATAATATGCTGTACTTTTGGGCATTGGGTCCCAAAGTTACCCCCTCTGGCCCGTGCCGCCACAACCTGGATGGGTTACCGGCTGTCCATGTTCCCCCAAATGTTGTTGCTCATTTTTTCTCACTAGCTGAATTGTCTGTTCCCAAAAGTTTGGGCTAGTCCCTTGACCATGCCTGGTACTGGCCCCTGTTAGGGTTTTGTCATTACCTGGCCTTATCCTTAAAGGGGTGCGTTAATGCTGCAAAACCGTTCTCCCGCTACTTGCCCAAACATTGCTGACTTGTAGATATGTGCTGCCCAACATCTTGTGTTGTCCTCTTATTTCCCTTTGTACGGCTGTCTAAGTTTGTTTCTTTTTAGTAAAACGATCAAAACAAAATTGTTTAAGAAAATTAGACCTTGGTTACCCCTTGGGTAGGATGGTTCCTGTTCTGACCGCTCGCGGTTTTGACTGGTTCTAGGCCCCCTTCTATTTTGTCTACTTGATGTAGTACCTACTATAGCCCTGCTCGGGGGTTGGTTTTGCTTTATTACTTCGGTTCCCGCCTTACTCATATTTCCAAACCGTTTTGGCTATCCTGTTATTAGCTGCTTTCCGGCCCCGGCCCTTGCGGCATTGGCCTGTTTGTCTATTTCAACCATTTTTGCTTTTTATGCTATTAAAAGCTTTGGGCCCGGCCCTTTGCAGCATTGGCCTGTTTTCTTGTGCTGCGTGGTGTTTTAACACCCGGGGTGGACTGCGAACAACAATTGGAGGCCTTGGAAGTAATTGTTCAAAATGGGCCCTGGTAAATATTTCCAGCAAACCAAAAAACCCTGTTCTTATAAAAGTGAGCTACCTCACCCTTGCGACCTGAGGTGCGGTAACGTGTTGTAAAATATTCAGGTTTCCTATGGGATGGTCCACCCCTCTTTTTCTATTTGCTTGTTAAAATGTTTAACATCTGCATTCAGGTTCAGTGCTAACTTGTAGCTCCCTGGTCCCAGCCCTCGGCCATTGGCCTGTTATATTGTGCTGTGTGCTGCCTGACTTGTGATTTTTCACATGTGTCATGACCTCTCTTTGTGTTTAACTACTTACACCTTATTCTCTTATATGTTCCGGTACCTCATTGTTTTCCCCCTCTTTTCTGTTATGTACCGTTTGGGAGGGTGGTGACTATGTTTTGAGATATATTGCCCTTTCTGTTACCTTGGCTGCCCTTTGTGGCAAGCCTGGGACTTTATTCTGGCCCCTAGTGTGTGCTTGTTTGTCCTGCTTTCTTGTGATGATGTTGCTTCTTCCTCCATCTCGGTTGGGTAGGCTCGTATATGTGGCTCTGTTTTTAATCAGCTGCCAGGAAAACGTGCTTCCGTTTTTCCTTGCGTGGCTCGAAACTGTTCTGCCCTTGCTGTGGTCTGCCACCTATATCCGCAGGAAATAACTGGTCATCAACTTGTGTACTACCTGCATGTTGCGGGAAATCCCAACGGTCTGGAACGCTTCTTGGTTGTTGAAACCTCATTTCCGGGTTGTTATAATCTCGGCTTACACTTTGGTATGTATGCTATTGGTGCGAGCACCTTGTGCAACTGCTGGGTCTTGGGCCTGCTAAACTTTAAATTGTGTCTCTTGAATCTGTGAGTGCTGTATTATTATTACCACTGATGTGTGGCGCTAATTTTTCGCCCTCAGAGAGGTAAAGGCTGAGCTTTGGCCCTGCCGGGGCTTGAAAACTGTGTAGGAGGCTCTGGGCCGGTGTTAAAACGAGTGCTCTGCTTGCTGTGCAAGGGCCCGGCTCTGCATTTTTGTGCGGTTTACAATATGATATGAAAATATTTTGATTTTTAACGGCTGCTGGGCTGTGTTTGGTACTGCCCGGACTGGACACTGGAACAACAGTCTCTGAGTGGATGTACAAATGCCAAACGCTCTGGTTGCTGTGCTACCTGACTGGTTGGTGTGTTTTTGGGCCCCTGGCTGGCTGTGGGCGCGTCTGTGGGTTTGCAAAATCGTGTGTCTTCTGGTGCCCCCTGTGAGTTCTCTCTTACCTGCCTTGAAGTGGTGTTTCTTTGGTGCCATCTCCCCTTCTTCACATGGCTCCTTACCGCTGGTTCCCGATGTCCCGAACACTTCTGTGAACTTTTGTCGTATTGTCGTCGCCCCATTCCGTGTCTTTGGAAAATTCTGTTGCACTACCTCAGTAGTGTTGTTGCAACTGGGTCCCCCAAGTACGGGTTTTCCTTAGTTGTGCGGTGGTGCTTTTGAACCCTGTTTCAGGGTTCTGTTGTTTATTCTGCTTACATAGAAATATTTGGCAAGCTCCGTTTGGATAGCTGCTTGTACTTGGAGATCTCTTCCTATGGGTTTTCCTTTTCATGGCCTTCTGTTTCTGCCTGGTGCTGATTTGCATATGGCTTGTGTGTTGGCTCTGCCAGGCTTAAAAAACTGCATCAGAAGGTTCTGTCCGGATGTACACAATTTGAGCGCTCCGGCCAGCTGAGCTGACTGTTTGGTGTTCTTATAAAGTGCAGCGTGAGCGCCAGGACTTTCTTCTTTGTTCTTGAGATCCCCTTTGTTTGTCCTTGTGCCTAGTCTGGTCCCTCTTCCAATTGCACCCTGTCTGGGTACTGCTTTTTGGTGCAACAAAAGTGTCTAAGCCTGCGTTCTTACCATTGATTCAGATATTGTGATGTTTAATGTTGATACTTGCGTGCTACTTGTTGTGCGAAATAAATTTGGCAATTTGGGAAACTGCAATGTTTGAGGTTATTTGACTTGTCTACCCCTGTTTGTTGGGTGAGCCTGTTCTATGTCTTGTTGTCCCCCGTGTCAGGGTGCTGGTTTGTAGCTGCAAAAAACGTCTCCATGTTCATGGTTAAACAACATTGTTGTGTTAATGAAAAGCAAAACTTGACTCATGTGTGATTTGTCTTGGTTTAAATAAATATCAATTTGTACTCAAACTGCCATGTGCTTATCCGTGTCTAACAAGTTTTTAGAGAGCTTGTTTGTTTTGATGACATTGTGTCTTTGCCAGTCGCTGTGGGCTGCCCGCCATGTGCCTTTTGTCCTCTGCCCGTTGCCCCTAACTTTTTGTCAGGATCTGTGTCAAAACTGGTGGGGTTGGGCCGATGTCGATAGTTTTGCATTTATATAGTGCTACGAACCCCAGGCATCTGAGCGCTGCTTTTTTTTTACCCACGGTGTGTGGTGCTCATTTATCGACCTTAGAAAGATGAGAGGCCGAGTTTGGCCCGGGATTTGAAACATGCATCGGTTTTCAAAAAACGGGCACCCTACTCGCTGTGCTGTTCCGGTTACTGGTTAGCTTTGGTGTCTGTTTCTTGTGTGATGTTGGCCGATGTTGATGCTGGTTCTCGCTTGTTCTTCTAGCGTGCATTGCGAGAACTAAACAAAAATGTTTTTGCTAATGTGTCGTAAAACGTGCGCAACATCTCCCTTTCGCTGCAATGTTGGGAGCGTACAGTGTTTACAATCCTTCAGCAAACGGACCAGATCATTGGCCATGTCGTTTGCTGTGCGAAAACATGTTTTCTTACGTTGGAAACATTGAAAACAGCTAATGCCACATTGCTACAATTCATAATATATTCTATTCCTGTCTTTTTAGTGCGGTATAGTTTTAAAATGCTGCTTTGTGTTGGTTTGCTTTCAACTTAAATGGTTTGTACGGGGCTTGTTGAGGACCCGTTGTTGGGTAACCCTTGCAGGGGCTAGACTTACTTGGTAAACAAAATAGCAGGCACGCCGCCTGTCTCGGGCTCTCTTGCCACGCCTCCTACCCCCTGGACGTTCTGTCTGCTTGGCTTCACTCGCTCGCGCTGCTCCCTGATCACGACCTTGGTGGCGCCACTGCTCTGCTCGTTCTGCTCGAACGATGATATTGGGCTGCAGCTGGATGGGAATCTTTTCCTTACCCGACTGCTGTTGATTCAACTGCATACGTCGTAGTCCAAAAATTCCTGCTATACTCTGCGATCAAATTCATGTCTGAGGTTTGGGCATGTTGCCCGTGTTTCTAATCGAAAGCTTGTTGTCCGTTATTATTTTACAAAAACCCCTGTTTTGTAGGTAAATAGCTTTTCCCCCTGCGTTTCTATTATGTGCTGAATGCTTACTTGGTGTAAACAACGATGGGCGTGTTGTAAATGTTTCTTTTGGTTTTGCAAATTGAAACAATGCTTGCTGTCTGTTTTGTTTTACAAAAAGATACCAGGGGTAAACTTGTTTTTAATTGGCATACCTAACGCTCTTTATAAAAACACTTTGTGCCAGGGAAATTGTTTTTTCTTGAGTTCGCTCATAAAAAAGAATGCGCTAATGTCATATCTTTATAATCTCCCCTAGCGGTATGCTTCCCGCTGCTGCTTTGTGTTGGCTTGTTTGCACTTACGAAACGCCCAGCCTTTTAGCCTCGCGGGACTTGTCCAGAGGCCTGTTGCTTGGAAACCGCAGCGCAGGGGCTGACTTACTTGAAACAAAGTCACGAAACACGCCACATGTGCCGGGTTTCTTTTGCTGTTTCTCTTTCTTCTGGAAAAGCTCCTGGTCACCTCGCCGCCTCACGCTGAGCCCCGCTCACCGCTGCAGATCGCTTGCAGACCTCGTGTGGCGCCACTGCCCTGGATACTCTGCCTGCTGCTTCTTTCCCACGCCGAAAGCTCTCGCCATCCCAAAACAAAATAATTAACAGGACAATGTTCAATGGGTGGCAGGGAAAGGGAAGCAAAGAGACACTGAGTGCACAGCAAACTTTTTGCAAGAAAAAGGAAGATGCTGAGAACACAGCGAATTTCCTTCTGTTTGGGTCCCCGTGCAGGGTCCACAAACAGTTAAAAAGAAAAAGGCTGTGAGTTCACAGAGTACTCTTTGTAATCCATCAATGTCCAGAGTGAACATGCAATACTGTTCTTGCATCGTGGTACTTGCACAAAGCACTTTACGTTGATTTTGATTGTAATTTGCAATGTAAGCGGCCGTTTTGCACAAATCACAAGGCACTTTTCCCATTTGAACAGAGTCTCTGTTCGACTAGAGTGAGTGAGTTTGTAAATTCGCAATATGGCTAAAAGGAAAGCTACAAGCCCACCATCTAATTGTACTGCTGGGAAAAAAAGAGCCTCCAAGGTTGTCGATAGCATAGATGAGGCCAATGCCATGATCAACAAAATTGCAGGGCTCTTGCACAGCATTGATTCCCAGGAGAACAGACCCCCTAACAAGTTTACTACTAATTGTGCGAAGGGGGAGGCGGGCACTAGGTAAAAAAAAAGTTTATTCCAACTGCAGTGTGATTACTAATGATGGGGTTTCTGCCATGGGCCCTAAGGAGGTTGGTCTACCTTAAAACAGCAGGCAAAGACCCCCCCTCCCGTCGGAAGTTCAGTGTGGAGGAGATGCGCAAAATGGCCCGGGATAACTAGGGGTCCCTAAAATTACTCTCCCTGCCTTAGTTGAAGTAGGCAAAACCTTGCCTGGCTATGAGGTTGCTAACCGGCCTGAACAACAAGGAGGGACATCATTTAGTATTCCAGTAGAAGTCAACCACTAAGTCACTGCAGCCACATTACAGGGAAGGGGGGGGGAGAGGGTGGAGATGGCGATGGCAATGGGGTGGTAATGGTACTGGAGAAGAATGAGAGAATATCCTATGCTCCGGAACTTGTCATTTGCACCAGGTTTGAGATACTGGGCGAACTGGAGACAGACCCCACTCCAGTTCTTGAACCTGCCCTTGTGGTCTCGACATACCACGTCACTGAGGCCAAGGGAATTAACATAGTAGTTGGTGGCCTGCAGCGCTGTGGGGGCTATGAGCGTTCATTGAATGAATCCTGTTCCTGTTCCTGTTGAATCACTGCAAAAAGATAATGAGGAATTGAGATCAGAGCTGAGTAAGCCCTGCAGGGTGGTGGAGGAGTTGGTGGTGTGCCCAAAGCCTTACTGGTGCACTCACCCACAAATAGCATGCCGGCGAATAAGGGCAAGGGTGGTACGAAGAAAGGACTACCACAGGAGAACATGCAGGGCCAGTCGGCCACTTCTCTGCAAGTGCATGAGCAGGGACATGTAATGACACCCCGCCTTGGTAGGCGCTGGAATGATCATGTAATGCACACCACTGTTAATGGTAGTATTCCACCGCCCCACTCCTTTTACTTGGCCAACGTGCCCAAGCCACTGAACCCAAAACATGAACAGGGAGATAGCTTGATTAACAAGGTGACTCATTGGCTGAGGGCCAAAAGGAGCTGCTATTTGATTATTCGCAGCGATATAGCAGCATGCCTGAGACAGGAAGGACCACATGGCTCTTAAATGCGTTCCGAAAATTAAGGAAAATGGGAAAATGATAATTTGGCCTGATTGGTTTTTAAGTGGAGTTAAATGGATTCGGGATTTGTGAAAGAATGGAAAATAGCTCACAGTGAATGAAGTAAAGGACAGGTGGGAAACACATATATTCTCTCCTACTGACTACAGAAGATTAAAAAAAGCAATTGGGAAAGTGGACTCTGAGAGGGGTCTGGATTTTTCTGCTATATCATTTAGTAACAAAAAAATGGGAAGGAGGTTTGGCAAGCCGTTATTATGAACCATTTGTTTGCAGATCCAAAGAGAATGAGTCATTGCTGGAGGATTGGAGTAGGAGATTACAATGTGAGATTTCGTCAGAGCGTTGGTTGACCATGTGTAAGAATGTCTGCTTGTGTTCAATCAGTTTAGGTGAAAGGTCACGTCAAATCAAAACTATGAATAGAGTTTACTGTACCCCAGAGCGTCTATGCAAGAGAGGACTGCTGGATTCAAATGACTGCTGGGAGTGTATACATAGGATTGGAACCTTAGATCATATGCTGTGGTAGTGTGTAAAAGTGAATGGTTTCTGGAGAAAGCTATGTGAAATAATGGATGATGTACTAGTTGAGGCTTTAAGCTATGATTAAAGTACAAATGAAAGATTGCAATGTGGTAAAAGATATCTTGGAAATGTAGCAGCGGTCACTACCCCCAAGTGGTCTTGAAATAAGAATTAAAATGACCCGCCGTTGAGGTTTTTCAACCAGGTGGGGAAGAGCAGACGCATGTATGCAGGGGACATCTTGTGGGCTGATTGACCCACAACTGCTCCTTCGGCCCCAGGATTGGGTTGGCGGTAAACGCTTTTTTAATTTCCCAAAAATGAGTCATACAAAAGAAATAGGTCCTGAGACACGCACCTGGGGATCTGATAACTCATGGGGTCCCTTGGAGGGGAGGTTGAGGGTCCAGTGCAGGGAGTCCAGTGCACACTGGAATTGCCATTGATTGATGGATTGGGCACCCCGACCAGGGACAGGTACCATCTTTGCCGACAGGGGAGCTGGAATCTGTAGGTGCAGGGGGAAATGGATCCCAGCACCAACCTGGCATACTCAACCAGCAAAGCCCTGGGGTTTAAGCTCTGTCATGGAATATTGCTGGGGTGGGCAAATACCTAGTAGATAATTATGGGTAGTACTTCAGCAGGGGAAATGAGATCGTAAATCTCCAAGAAACCTGGGCCATTGATGCCCCTCATATACCAGGATATGCAACCTTTGCAATTCCAGCGAGCAAAGGAAATAAGGGCCGCCCAAGTGGGGGGTTGGTTACGTGGGTGGATGTATCTTTGTACAAGTCCATACAGTTGTAGGACAGTGGATCCCCTGATATACTTGAGTTACATCTGAATCTAAAAGATGATTTGAAAATCATCATTATTATTTTCTACAACAGGGGCCAATCGGGCAGCATGGCTGAAATTATGGACGAAGAAAACCATCACTGGGGCATAGGCATCTCGATTCTATAAAACCCTGCAGGCATCATAGGAATGCTAAAGAAGCTTACTACTTTCGGCCAACCTCAGAGCTTGTAATGGACGGTTTCTGGGGGATACCCCTTGCGGTTGCAACCTCTGACAATGGGAAGGCTCAAAGCGGAATAGATTATATCTTTGTAAATTTTGAAGCATGGCACCTGGTGAACAGCTTTGGTATCCAGTGCATGGTCGATCACCATCCCATGTTGCTAGAGGAGAACAAGTCCTTTATGGGACTGAGCCAGACAGGAGACACTGAGGCACCTGGGACTGGGGCCCAATTACCTGTAACATGCCAGGCTAGATGTAATATCAAGTGGGGGTAACCGACTTGGGCAAAATTCTGCCGACGGCATACCAGGATACAATTCCTTCACTTGAGGAATTTGCTAGTGCAGACCTCCGGGATAGTGAAGCGTTAGTTCATCTCTATGAGGAATTAACTGGGAAGCTAGGGCCCATGTTCTCGAAGCCCCTGAAACTGGTCTGTAAATTCACTGAGTCTAGACCCCCCTGCTATGATGCAGAGTGCATGCAAGCCAAAGGCCTTTTGGTCAGCGCAGTTAGATGAAAGTGTACAAATGGCCCACAGATTTGCGTGAGGCCAGAAGTAAGTACAGAAAGCTCCTGACCGATAAGAAAAAGGCTTGGCATGAGGATGTATGGGGCAAATTGCTGGCCACAATAGAGAAAGGGGATTCTAGGATCTTCTGGAGGATAATGGGGGCCGGACATAGAAATGGGTGCAATGTACTGAATCGACTTGGGTCGAGTATTTTGAAGGGCTATATAGGGAAGATAGACCTATCCCCGTGGGTAGTAATAGGGAGGGCAACGATGTATCGGGAGGAGGCATGCGTGAGAACCCAGCACTTGTCCTCACATGTGAGAAAGTAGTCAGAGCACTACGTAATCAAAAACTGGGACAGGCCCTGGGCCCTGACAGGGTTCCAGTAGATGTATATGCCACAGAGCCAGGTATCTGGATTCCCGATCCGACCAAGTTTTATAATGCAGTCCTAAAACACAATGCTTTTTCCTATATCCTGGGCCCTCACAGAGATAGTCCCAATCCACAAAAATTGAGTTAGAGACCTACCCGCAAACTATCGTTCAGTTTCGCTATTGGACACATAATTAATCTCCGACAAGCTGGGCTCTGTGGGGGGCCATGCACTGTTGATCCAAGCCGACAGCTCTGACTGGTATGCAACAAGTATGCTGTCCTCAGGAAAATGTCTGTATAAGCAATATTTGTGTACCTACAGACAGCATTCGAGGCAGTGCAGAGGGCCTGCTTGTGGTAGGTTTGTCAGGGATTAAAAGTTCTGCCTCACCTGCTAGATGCCATTCAGAAACTCTATGCAGGCAATTTAGCTGTTGTCCAATGGAGAACTGATGGCAGTATTTCACGAACTATCAGGATCAAGAAGGGGGTCTGAAAGGGGTGTGTCCTGGCACCAAAACTATTTTGCATCTTGATTGATGTAGTCATTGATGAGTTGCTGAGATCCCAGTAGGACGCCCCTACCTTAACAGGAGAGAAGATTCCGGACTGACTATTTGCTGATGAGGCTGTTCTATTGTCATTGACACCATTTGGAGTGTGCAAGCAGTTAGAGTTTTCTGTGGATTTCTGCAAGCACAATGGGCTGGCCTTAAATGTCTCAAAGAAAAATCAGATGGTTTTTAGTGGAAATACTAGGAGCAAGCCCAAAATGCTAAGGCTGAAGCTGAATGAATGTCTGATTGAGCAGGTTGAGTTCTACGATTTCCTCAGGGTATGGGTATTGTCGTCCTGTAGATGGAGCACATACTTGGATAAAGCTAGAGTCACATTAGTTAGGTACAGAGGCGCACTAGCAAGGTTTACTACTGAGCAGGGGAATGGCGCAGTTTGCCTCTCTCTTGAGGGTTACAGAGCCCAGGTCAGACAGGCCGTATTTCATGGGGCAGAGCTATGGGGGAAAGTAAGTACTGGCAGATTATCCATTGTAGAGACCCAGTATTTAAAGAATATTCTGGGACTGCCCCTAGCTACACCTAATGTACCTCTACTCCTGGAGACAGGGATGCAGAGTATCAAATCTATCTATCTGCCGATTGTGTCCTGCCTACTACTGGACTTGGTTATGGTCGAACGGTTCCCTTGCTTTAATTGGTCTAAGGTAACAGAATCACGGACCTTGACACGTTATTTGAGTTTGAAAACAAATGGTGGTTACAAGGGTTATCTAGATTATGTGAAGCCGAAATCTGAAGGAGCATTGTACACCAAGGAGTGCAAAAGGATATTACCCACTGAAATCCTCCAACACAAGTCATATATTAATGTGTCTTCTCTGTATCCATTGAGTGGCAACATGAATTAAACTGTGATTCACTTTCTATTGAAATGCCCAGCTACATTGCCACTGACAAAAAGTTATGTAAGGCCACTTTTTCTGGCCCAGACCTGTCATACCATTGCTGAGACCATGTGCACTTGCACTAATTCCATTGATGTTCCAGCATTGTATGGTACCTGCAAATATCTTGTGTTGGCGTGGAGGGTAAGATCCAAAAAGGGATAAATGCATTGACAATGTTGCCGTGATGTATTAATGATTGATTGACATTTACTTCGTTCTATGTCATGAAGGTTGTTGTTATATTTTATTTTGTCCTTTTATTGTTCTGTGGGCTCTATTTATCCTTGTGAGTTTTAATGGATTGTTTTACTGTTTTAATATGTCGCATAAAATGGTTTTTAAACTTTTATGACATTTTTGTTGAAACAATGCATTATGAAATGAAATCAAAGAATGAATCAGAAATATGCAAGAATGAACGCAAAAGGCACAATTAAAACATGGAAATCTAGGTCTGAGGGTCCTCCATGTCAGCTTCAGCGAGAGAGTCAGAAGAGTACATCATCATGATTACAAATACCGAGCAGTATCAGGGAGAAGAGCTTTTGGTAGGTGACCATGAAGCCAAATTTGTGATCAACACTGGGGCACTGCTCAACATCATGTGTATAACAGAATATGAGCGAACAATGAAAAAAACAATTACAGTGACAACATTCTGATCTTTGGGGAAACACTTTAAAAAGATGGCAATTCTTCCTGGGGAAATCTGCAAAGTGATAAAGGATTAAAGTTGCAAGACAAGTGTGTGTGTTTTACCAAATGGAAGACACATTTCTTGCAGATGACTTCCACTCTATAAATCATGGACTTTGCAATGATCAGAATGAATGATAGAAGAACTGATTAAATAAAGAGTATCCTCTTCTTAAGAAAGTTCTTTGGCATTCATGAAAGTAATTGGACCTTAAGTTAGAAGAACACATTTCAAACTTCAACCCATGCCTGTGCGTGGAGTTCACAGCTGATACCAGTCCTTTTGGTCCTGTAGTCATGCTGGCACAGGAGAACCCTGCAAGAGGCTTGTTGGGACACCGAGTGTTCTACGCTAGCCAAAGCAGATGTAATGTTGAGAGAGGGTTCTTAAAGTTTGTGAAACCGTGTCTGACAGTTTTCATGATGTGAGAGCCCTATCATCTGTTCATTTTTGTTGAACCATTTATGATAATAACGGATCTGCAGGCATTGCACGCAATAAACAGGAACCCTCACTGCAAGATGCCACAGAGGATTGAAAGCCGGGCAATCAGATTACAAAAATAGCAAACAAATTCAGGACAGGAGTCCAGTTCAGAACATGTCATGTTAGGGCCATTGTTTAGGCAACATAGTTACAACTGAGAAGAACATATCTCAACCAAACTACCACACAGAGACCTCCTGCCTCTGAACTCACAAATTGGGGTCTAACCCTCTGAAAATTGTTGGAATTGTTGTTGACTCAAAGATGGGGGCATGCAACTTCTGTTAGGAAAGATTCATCTTTACTAGACCTTTCCTTCCATTTCTATGGACCCCCTAACCTTTTGCTTCTATTTTTGTATCTGACCTGTGCTTTTTACAGTGCGGCGAAGCCTTAAGTTTCACTACACTGCTTTTTCTCATCTGTTATGGGGAATATGACATGTCTTTCAGGCTGTCAGTACTGGGAAACATTGTTTCCCCTGGTCTAGTTACTTTGTTACTGTTTTGAGTAACTTGTTATCACCTGTGGTCACTTTTTATCACTGTACAATGCATCTTACAATGCAGTGCAATGGGGCCTTCTATTTGTTTTACCCTAGACTAACACTCAGAGGATTTTTTGGTTACTCTAGGTGTGCTAAATGGACAAGCTGGTGGCAGCATTGACTTTTAACAATGTTTTGGTGCATTTCGTTTTAGCCACACCACGTTTACCGCATTTGGTTACAAACTGTGGTTAGTGGTCAAACATGGCCATGCCACAAGATATTTCGCTTGTCCCTTGGCCATTGTGTCTTTTAGCCTTCTTCCTGCCCTGTGAGGCCAGGTAAATCCTTATATGGACTTCCAGGGCCTGGGAAATCAGAGGCTTTTGGCGGGCTACTGAAGGGCTATGTGTGTTTGCTGCCAGGGTGTGGGCTGGGACTGTCTGGTCACAATAAACAAACTGGTGCCAGTGTGTATGAGTGGTATGCATGTGTTTTGCCACCAGTGTTCCTGATTGGATCAATGCTGGGGTGGGTGTGTGAGGTAGATCTGTCATTGGTTAGTGGGAGCAGTTGCTCTTACCTTGCTTTTAGGATAAGAAGAGGACTCCTGCACCCACTGTAGAGAGATCCTGGAAGAAACTGAAGGAGCCAAGACTCCTGTCCAGCTAGAATACTTGTGAGGAAACAGTGGACCCGTCGTAAGAAGGCATGGCAACCAACTTCTGCTGCTGCCGTGGTAGATCCCTGTCCTGTGGAAGATCTCCAGCAGTCCTGTAAAGGAGCTGTGACCCTTGGAGTGGGGGGCATCCCTTCTCGACACTGTGGCTGACCAGCTCTGAGGTTGGGCTACTGTGCTGCAGACGTCGCTGTTCTGAGACTAGACCAGGAACTTGAAGGATCTTCAGCTTGTGCAACAAGACTTACCTCTGCAAAATGTAATGATCCTAGCATCAAGGGTACCCGAGACAGGGGGGAAAGTCTGACCGCGGCATTTGAATCCCTTTGCGTTGCCGTGCCTTGGTGGCCATCATTCGAAATTGCCTACCTGTGTCTATTCCTGTCCTGAGAGGGACCCTGTCTCAAGTTTGTCTGCATTCTTCCACTGAGAGTCCTTACACCAGTATCAGACACCGACCGGAGAGCTGCTCGAATCTGCAACCCCTGGGTATCAAGAATTGAGGCTGATGGCGGAAAAAGTAATCCTCTGACCTTCTTAAACCGACCTGCCAAGTCTCATGAAGAATCGGAGTACGGGGTGAGTTGCAGCAATACTTACCGGAACCCTAACTCCCCTTTAAAAGTTTGATAACTTTTATAAAACTTTACTAACACTTTGGCCTTGCCATTGTTTGTTCACACAAGCACTCCGAAAGATGGGAAATGTTTTTTTAGCTAGTTTAACTCGTCCCCTGACACTTGGATTTGTTCAATGGACCCCAGAGACCTGACCTTCATTTTTTCCGGCTTCATAAACTGTGTGGAACGTTGCTGAACATTTGGGCACAAGGCCCCATACATCTTAAGGATGGACTTCTGATGTTAGGATCGAATCTCTGTGGACTAGTAGTGCTCATACTAATCTGAACATTTCTTTTCAGGGGTTTAATATGTATTTTGTGCTACACCAGTGTATGTATCTAGTTCTTAGTATTTAGTGATAATATTCTCTGTTAGTAGTCAATTTTCACTGTGTTATTTGGCCATAATAAAGAAGTATTTGTATACCTGTTTGTCTAAGTGTGTTCCTTGACTTCTTCACTGTGTGTGCTCATTGTTGACCCCCTACAAGCTCACCACCTCTTGAGACTTAGCCTAGACCACTCGTCTTGCTACCTGGTTTGGCTACAGCTCCCAGAGAAGTCCCTGTCACAATATAGGTTGGCGTTCAATACATCTGTCCACCAGGCCAGAGCATAGAAAATCAGTCTTAGCAACTACTTCCAGGAAACTTTGGAGCATTGAAAGAGCGGATTTGCTGGGCTTCAGGCATGTGCAGGAGGAAGTGTCAACAGTGTCGGCAGCAGTCATCCATCTTCAAGGATGCTGCACAGTCATGCCTAGGAGTAAATAGCAGCAGATAATGTATTCAGAAAGCACCGGAATACCAACAGGGCATAGTAGCTAGATAAGGCAGATAAAAAACACCATGTGGTTTCCCTCAGTGAAGACTATGGTTGAAAGAACACTAGCCGCAGGCATCTATGCAAGCATACCTGTAGACCAGAAAGGCTGGGTCCACTGGTGATGTCAGAACTATTTGAGGCCATAAGATAAGGCCGAAACATGTCTGGGGTTGCTTGTGTTTCTGTGCAGAGGGGACCTGGCCTAGCATTTTGGGCTGGGCTGCTCCCATTGGTGGCAGTACCTGACTGATTTGTACATGGCTGGACCACATTTGCAGTGGCGCAGTCGGGCAAAAACAGTGGTGTGGAAGGTTGCCCAGAGCAGTGCCAGTAGTCCAGATTAATTCAAAACCTTCCAACCATCACTTTTTTGGTAAAATGGACCTGCTAATTTCTTCAGACCATTGTTGGATGACAAGCACCCATTGGTCCTCATGATGAGATGTCATGCTTTCCATGTATCTTTTTAATGCTGCTCATAGCTGCGAAGGCTGTCATCACACTGCTAGATGGTGCCATGTGAATTTTTCAAATAATTTTCACTGCACTTTTTGTACCTCTACTTTGTAATTGATCGTTTAATGCAAAATTCCAGTGAGACCCTCCACCACTCTCCTAGCTGCACCCATCTTCCTCCCTCTACCCATCCTATATTGCCGACCCAAAACACTACCCCTGCATTATTGCAGCAAGAATTCGGAAAAAACGAATGGATACATAATAATTCTAGAATTATTTTGTAAAAAAGAATGGATACTTGCTAGACAATAGAATTTCATCATGGGGCATTCAAGTCACTTTGAAAAAAATAATGGGCATCCATTCAATGTCATGAGTTTACATGTTCTCCTAAACATATGGGAGATATCTATGGGAAAGTGGCTCATTTATGGACTCAAACAAATTCTATGGTGGAGAAATTTATGGGAACCATGAAAAAGATGTGAAGCAGGAGACTAGATGACAAACCTAGTCACACAGCCGCTCTCCGTTAGACCCAACATGGGTGGTGCAATTCCAGAAAGGAGTTCTTCAAAACTATAAATGCTCTGTTCTTGAGCAGTATGAATTTCACAAAAATTCCCAAATAAGATCCAAGGCTTAATTAGATAGATAGTTGTTTATCAAAAAAACTGTTTAAAAAAATAACCACTAATCCAATCTTAGTGAGGACGTGGCTAACACATCTCATAATGTGAGTAGACTTAATGTGCCAATGCATTTCGGAGAATTGTTCTCCTTCGTCAGGGCAAGTCTATAATACTATGGTGTGATAATAACAAATTATAGCATGGCATAATCATACGATATCAAGCAGTTGCATACCAGAACGTGAGTATTATAATGCAAATAACAAAAACCATTACAATAATACATAGTCATAAAACAAAAGAAATCACATACCAGAACGTAGGTGAATTCGAATCATGTTGGGGTATAGAAAAGGAAAAAGCAAAAGAAAAGGAGAAATGCATGCAGTGGAATGGGATAAAAGAAAGGGTAGTCATATATCTGCATATGGTGGAAAATGAAAAAGTTACCTCTCGAATAGTGTAAAGCCAAAAAGGTTGAAATGGTGCTGAGTTTGTATCAGGCGTGTGATCTTCAATGGCGTTCGAAAGAAACACACGATCCGGAGCTGGACAGAAGTCAGATGGCAATCTATGGGTGAAAGGCTATATTTAGTAAAGAGTGTCAAAGCCAGGTACTTAGATCCTGGTAATGTAAGGAACTGCTTGAGGGCATACCTGTGATCTAAGTCCAGGAGCTGTGGCAGCCAAGGGGACGCCGCATCGCATCGTTGAGTGAAGGCGTTGCTAGGGTAACAGTTACAAATATAGTCACGTGACCGCATCGTGTCCATAGAATGGCGCGATGCGGATCGTTCGTAAAGGGACGCTGCATATGTGATTTTAATGATAGTCAAAAAAAAGATTTATGGGCACTATTGTAAGTCATTCTGGAATAATAGAAAGTCGGAAATGAAGCAAAAAGAAAAGTCAAATCATAGACATAAAAGAAATACTGATCAAGTGAAAACACAAGAGTTACTAATCGAGTGTGAACACAAGTAATATGTGTATATGCAAGGAAAAAATGAACGAGCCTAATATAGTAAATGCAAGTGTGTAGATGCTCAGAGATCAAAACATGGACATAAAAGAAATACTAATCCAGTGAAAGCACAAGGAATACTAATCAAGTAAAAACACACATAATATATGTACATATATATGCAAAGAAAAAATGACTGAGTCCAGTGTAACAAATGTGAGCCTGAGGATGTGCAGAAACATGCATCCCTGAAAAAGATAACACAAGCCAGTGAGGACAGTTACATTTCTCTCAATCTGCTTGAGACATCCCTCCCCGTCCAACCACAACAGAGAAATGTGCTATGGAGCTGATGTTTGGCTGAAAACCTCCAACTAGATTGCCTGAACTACCTACAGATGTGCTTCTTGAGCATAACCCTTCCCAATCCTTGGACCATGAAAGACGAAAAGCTACTCAGAACCAGCTACTCAAAGAAAGGCAATCAGGTGCTCATTTGTGAACATTGAGTCAGAAAATCAACTACCATGTCTGACACCTCACTAATGGCATTGTCTTATAACAAAAGATCAATGGGGACCACAGTCACCCCGAGTGGTACTATCTTGAGCATCATTTCACAATTCAGGAAACATTGGGCCTCATTCCGACTTTGGAGGTAACCACGCCGCTATTTGAGGCATGACTGCCTCCAAAATCGTTCCGACTTCACCCTGGTGAATGGAGTAACTACCGGTCCATTCCAAGGTTGGAGGGACCGGTAATTCCCCATTCACCAGGGCCCTTCCCCATTCCCATTTGAGCCCCTATAGGGCTCAATGGGAATGGGGAAGGCGCTAATAACGGTACCGTAAATTACGGTACCGTTATTAGCACTAAAGTCCCTTTGCGGGTCCCATCCTTAACGCCTGCTAAAAGCAGGCGTTAAGGAAGGACCCGCAAAGGGAACTCGTAGTAGGGCGGTAAGGGTTTAATGGCACCGGTCTCGTTACCGGTGACCGTTAACACTTATCGCACTACTCGGAATGAGGCCCATTGTGTTGAAGAAGCAACAGACAGTGCCCTGCGGGCAGGATAAGAGGAGAAGAGCTGCGAGTTCGATGTTGTGTGAATCTGCACTTATAGCAGAATCCGAACATGGAAAAAAAATATGTAGTGACCCCGCCACCAGAGGCGTGGTTGGGGGCAAATAAGGAGGCTATAACCCTGGGTCTTTTAGTTGTAGCCTCGGATAGAAGCTCAGGGGCGACAACCAAAAGACTAGCTTGCCCCGAGTCCTGACAGTCCCAACATTAGCTTAGCCCCAGATCTTTTCCAGACCTAGCAACATCCCTGCCCGCTACACAGAAGAGAGAGAGGGCCAATGTTGGGACCAGGTAAGTGAGCAGGCTGGTGCAGGGCTCAGGGGTCAGAATGTTAGGATGTGGGGGGAGGGGCACCAAAAGGAACAGACACAGGAGTGTCACATATAGAAACCGATGGCTGAGAATGCATGCCAGGTCAATGTGAATGTGTCCAGAGAGATTAGGGGTAGATTGGGATCCAAAAGTGGCCCTGGAAATGCTTTTCAAGTGTTGCTATCACATTGTGCAAGCAAGCCCAGCCTGTATAGTTATGTATAGATACGATGTGTGTGCTTCTTACTGTGGGGTGTATTCAAAAGCCCCAAACAGACTCCCTTTCACATGAACAGCAGGGTTTTAAACACTTTAATGAAAAAAGATTGGGATTTTATTTTCAAGTAAAATTGAAGAGACATGTGGAAAAGGGACCTCTCTGTCATTCACATGGAAAACAGTTTTTTAAACAGTGACACAAAAAACGGCTTGCATGGGTGTGTGCAACTAAAAGCAGTTTAAACACGAAAATGTATCACTGCTCACAGAAAGATGTCAGGGTAATGACATGATGTGCGGGTTGACATAAAGCAATGTATATTATGTTACACATACAAAACACCAGTGGCATTTGAAAAGCCACTTTGTTTTCATAGAAAAATGTCAGCACAAGGCAAACCCTTTTTGCTGGCTGTGGGCAAACTTCAGAAGAAAATCTCCCACTATCAGTCTGGATGTTACATCTCCCATGTAATTACCAACTGCAATAAAGTGTCCTGCTAAAGGTGTCACAATTCAGTGTTCTCCAAACCTACTGGATCTGAAGGCAAATACTGCAGGAGAAGTTCCCCTTGACTGGAACATGACCAATATGTGTGAAAATGGGTGCAACAACTTCAAAGAGCAAGCTTCCGACACAAAGAGACTGATAAAAAACACTCTGGTTACAGGCTGACCCAGTGAAAACAAATGGTCAGAAGACTGGAAGATGGCCACTTGTCCCACATGACGATTCATAATTAATTTAAAGGGACTATTATCATTTTAGGCTCTTTTCTGAGCAACCATACGGTGCATTTTCTTCATTTCGATTTTAGTGATATAACATTCCTCCACCTGCGACTCAGGGAACTGTAATGGTCAGTTAAACTAGGTTTCTGGCTGATCTGAACATGTTCCAAATGAGAGAGTTGGTGAGCGGGTGAAGAATAGAATTAGGGATATTGGTAATAACTTACATATTCATAACTATTATGATTTTTATGGAAATGGCAGAAATGTGCCACATGGCCGTGCTACATGGTACGGACCTGGTGGTAGGCTTATCTAATTCCTCATTATTAGCTGAATCAGAAAATATTTATATTATGGCAGTTGCTAGTAAAATTATAAAGTTGGATACATAACTTGTTTTTGCCAAAGATTTGAAAGGAGAACAAATGGCGATTACAAATGGGAATTGCCATATGTTGCTCCAGACCCCTAAACCAATCCTGATTTGGAGGCTGAGTTTGGGAGGAGAGAGAAGAGTAGCTGTCCAATCCTAGTTACGGGAATTATTGCAGGGTACTTCCACATGATTGTAAAATTGGTGGTATCATTGCTGCTTTATAAGGGGGACTGCACTAGGAGCAGGGGAGAGACAGGAACAGACAGACAGACAGAGAGGCAGAGAGGGCTGCTGAAACTTACCATCTGACAGCTGGAAGGAAACACCAGAGGAGATTGCTGAGAGTGCATCTGGCTGGAGCTGTCTATTTCTAGGAAGGCCTCAAAGCTGACTGGGTCCTATGGTGGAGAGCAGAAGGCCATCGTTGAGAGTGGAGGGACCAGACCACTGCCCTATCTTTCCAGAGTGTCCTGTGACGCAGCTGGCTTTCCTGAACTTTAAACAAAGGTGTTCTATGTAAGTAGAACTGAGCCTTGGTAAACCAAAACGTGGGGGAGTCTGCTTGCCTTGAATCCTTTTCCCATATTGTGGGTGGGCGGGGGAGCAAAACTGTGTAGATCCTCAGCCTATTTAACTAAAAATATTAGTTTAATTAATTCCCCATTTGGCAGAACACTATGGGGTGAATTTTGTTAAAATCCGGAATTAACAAATCTCACTTGCCAGTGTGCACTTAACACTATAGCCTATAATTGAATTGGGTATTCCTTTTTTTCCTGCTGACCCCGACTTCTTTAAGAGGGGTGTCTTGATTCTTAAATCAGTCCATCCCCTTTATCCTGCTTTGCCAACGAGGGCCTTTCATTGGAGGGGGTGCGGAAATCCCAAATTCACCAAATCATTCCAATTTTTCTGTCCGACGTCCCAAACACAGACCAAAGTAGGGGAGGAGGTCTGAAAAACAAACCACTAAATCACCCTGCATTTATTTTAAACCAAAAGTGTGGGCAAAATCATAATTGCCATACGTATTTGTACTAATCTTGAAATCCTACTGCTAGCCTTTTAAGCCTACAGGAAAATCAAAATTGCACAACACTACATGATAATTGCTTTCGTTATTGATCAGTGTAATTATTTCTTGAAGTGAAATTTGCAGAAAGTGAAGAATTGTGATTGTGTTCTTTTCAACTCACTTCTGTGATTTATTTATGCTGAGAGAAGTTGATTGTGTTGTGCCACAGATAAAGTGGTGTTTGACATTTTCGTGTTAATTTCTATTACTTTATTCAAATAAATACCAATATATTTCCCGTACACCGGCCTGGTTCTTGGCTCATTGTTAGCTTAGGGGGAGTGATCTAAGGGGCATAATATGCGTCTGAAGTAGGGCTGAAGAAAAGAATATGTTGAATAGTTTGTTGCGTGACAACTTGAGTGGGGAGGGAATGGAATTCCCTGTGTAAAGGGTGGTCTCTCAATAAACTGTTACATTACACAAGACAATCTGCAAGAAATGGCTCTAATTAGTTAATTTCAAAGCACATTCGCACTACACAGGGATACAAAACTAGTGAAATACAACAAAAACGAATATAACATGTGTAAGAGTGAGCAATAAAATACTGAATGATTTATAGCAAAACCTTTAGTTCAAAGTGATGTGGTGGAGGAGGAGAGATGGAAAGACATGGTCGCGGTGCATCGGAAAGAGCGGGAAGAGCATCAGAAAACCCTGATATCCAGCGAAAAGCAGCCCATGGCACAGACGCCCACCGGGAAATCTCCAGAGCTCCATGTAGGCCAGTCCACCCCTGTGAGAGATAGTGACTATATGGGAATATTTCTTCTAAAACTTCCCATTTTCATAGTCTCCAAAAATGTGTGTCAGCCTTTGACAAGCAGATTCGAATCTTCTTGACCTTACTAATGCTTTGCTCTGTGGTATTGCCTCTATTTGACTCCAACATGCATTTTATTAATAACAGCTTTGTGTGCAAAATGCTAATCCATGTATCCACTGCTCGTTCGTGTGAAGAAAATATGTTCCACTGTTGCTTGCAAGGCCCCCTAACCAATGACGCCATAACGAAATAAAAACACGTTTAGAGTGGCTGATGTAGTAGCTTGTGTTGTTGTAGGTCTTTTACATTCAGATTAAAGCAGTGAGCTGTCCTGCTAGTTCTCCTTTGTCTGACGTTGTTGCCCCGCAATTTGTTCTAAAATGTTCTCATGGAAAAAAGTCCATGTAGCAGTCATAATTAAACTGAAATATATACCATGCCCTGTTGTTTCACAAACCGCACCCTCCACCCTGCCAGAGTCACAGTTCCCTGATTTTTTTGGCTTCCCTTCTACCTCTCCCTAAGTATAGTACTGCATAGTGTTGGGAGTGCAGGGTCACGTGGCATGGTGTACAGTAGTGAAGTGTCATAGGCCACAGATTGGTCACATACAGTGCTGGCCATTGGGCCAGATTTTCCCAGATCGCCAAAACATTTCTCCCCGGAACCAGGAAATCCATTTGCACCCGTCAAATGCTTTAGTGTTTTTGATCCTGCTTTAGACATTCAGGATTCAAACCCATGTTAGAGTCAGGGGGAGGCACTTACTCACAAGGCCAATTTAATGTCCGGTGAGAATGCCTGTGAAATTGTTAGGATTGTACGCTGCATAAAATATTTAAGTACAGCGTTTAGGTGCCTATAAGCCTATGTGCAGGGCAGTTTCTAGCCATCTTGGTGGCCAGGGTGAAACATCAGAATGCACCCTCAAACTGGCACACATCACTCCCAAACTACACCTCTGTTATGCGACACAACCCCTCCTCAATATGTATAAATAATTGCTATATACTTGAAGCTGGTATCATTACATTGTAATTCAAGTAATTTACAGAAGAATTCCAATGTGAAAACACAGCTGTTGCCGCCCAAGTGCATGGTTATTCTGTCACCTGCTCTTAGGGAAGGCCTTGCCTGAATGCAGTTTCAAACTGTCCTTAGTGGCACACTGCAGTGTGAACAGCCTACTGGGATCCGAGGGCCCACTGACCTGGACCTGTGCTGCCGGTGTACCATCTCACTTGTATTTTGTAAGGGGCTGTACTAGACTAACCATATGAATTATGTTCTGATGGTACACTCTTATTGTACTCTTTCAAAATACCTCTCTGAGAGTGGGAATGGGGACAAATAGCACCAATGGGGATTCCTGTATGCTGTGCATGAAATCACAGAGCATTTCAGGACTATAAGAGTGATCAGAAATCTCTACATTTGATAAACAAGTCTGTGATAAAAGGATTGAATGGATATGTGAATCTCTAAATGCATAACTGATGCTTGGCTTGGTGCTCACATCACGGTTCACAATACTCACCCTTACATTAAGTTTTTAACCATGAACAATACATGCTCATTTGGACAGTTTACATTTTTGGATACAGGTATAAAATGGCTGCACCATCAGCCATTCAAGTGTGCTACAAGGGCTCTTTTGCTTCTTGTTTCTGAAGAATTTTAGAGGGGGAAGGATATCTACAGAGAGGGCAGGATACCGCACAAGAGCGACCCAATAAACAATGCACAGAAAAGCTACACAGAAATGATTGTACCCCTTTCAAACTTTAGCCTGACCACTAATGAGCTGATGAAACGTTTTAAACAAAAGCAGCTTCTAAAGCATGTTAAAGGGTCCACAGTTCTCAGCCACTACCTCCTCACTATTATGCAGGCGTCAGGGGTTATTTCGGCAAAAAAGAGCAGGCCCCTGCTTTATCTAACAGAGCTGCCATTAGCATCTCTTAGTGCTGGCCTGCAGCTAGTGAAAATCATGGTGTGGCAGTGTAGAAAGGGCGCTTGGCCTGGTGGATTTACTATTTGAGGCAACCTCTTTAATTGCTTTATGTGTTTAAGTGTGGGCACAGTATGGCATGCTCGCCAGAGTCACATACACAAAACATTCCAGTGTGCTTGTGTATGGACATTGGGCACATCAGACAAAAACAAGGTATATGTGTGGCTACATAAGGGAGCACCACATAGACACCATTAACCAACAGGGCGGTGACTTGTGCAGCACACAAATCATTGCTGCGAACATATAACTGCATTGATTTGCATTGATTTGCCAGGGACTACTATCTGCATGGTGACACACAATGAACCCTGCTTTCCTAATCAAGGTGCCAAGTGACATTGAGTTGCCATCTGGTGTGCACGCTAGGCAGTGGCTGGCTTGTTCAGACAATTAAATGACCTTTGATGCTGAGCAGATCCATTTAGGCAATGTCCCAAAGCCACTAGAATACTTAAACCAGACTAATAGAGTTCACCTTGCCAGGGATGCAATCTGTTGTCCGGCAGGCAGGCTCAGAAGCAGCTTTCTGAGTGGGCACCTTACCTCGCCCACCTCCTGAGCTATTTAGCTCTGCGCCCGGGCCAAGAAACACGGCTGCCTATGTGTTTATCACCTTTCTGTGAATGGCCCTATCTTCGGGTTGACAACAACGTCCTCCATTTTGTTAACATACTCACCCACCTCAACAGAAACGTCTAGATTAGAAGCTTGGTAGCCTAGAGAGTCAAGGTTCCAATACACCAGTGCATGCAACTTATTAGCCACTTCCTTTTCTTTACTAACACTAACCCTTCCTACTCCTCTTATTCCAGTACTCACTTTTCAAGACGAATGCGTCCCAAAGACTGGAACATTGAAAATCCTGAAAATTGCTTGCTATTTAAGCTAACATCAACGCTTAGAATGATAATAAAAAGAATGATGAAGAGGTGTCTAATATTCTCGGTAAGCAAATATGAAGAGCATTTAATGAATGCCCCGTGGTGCTTATCGCCTGCTACTGCACCGCCAGGCACTGATTAACTCAGTGCAGACCTCCTGCTCAGGGATGCAGCGTGGAGCAGGCTGCACGCAAAGGCAGCGTGGCGGCAGCCAAGTGGGAGCTGTGAGTCAGACCAAGTAATCGATAAGAATCACCGCTGGTCTGGAGCTACACATTTATCTCGTCAGCACTCCCGGCCACAGCTGTATACTTTTCTTCTCTCACTGTACTTATCGAGGCCTTGAATCACCAGTTGTTTGTGTTTAATTCTGTCTGCATGGACTCGTTCTGTGACTTGGTTATTCCAAAGCGCCTCGCCTGGTGCCCAGCCTGAGTACCTGCACACAATGTTTCTTTCTGTAAATTGATGGAAGGCACACACTATCCCTGCTGCCCCTGATGTCTGGTCTCGTCGTCATCCGTAATACTATGGCAGGGGAGGAAAATTGAGTGGCGTAACTGATTAAAAAAAATGCAGCTACGGATATAACGGGACATTTATCGAGGAAAGCTGATGGCGAAGAGATATCGCTCTCTTGTGCAGAACTGTGTCAAACTGGGCAGGGTGGTCACTGCCAAAGCAAGGTGTAGCCACATTTGATATTGTTGGTTCTCCTACACATACCGGTGGCATAACATGTGGGTTACCACTCCCTTCAGACTGCAAAGAGCCCCTTCTTTTTTTTGGGGCGGGGAGACATGCCACCCTCCCCTCAGTGTCCACCCACCCAAGGGCAACATTCCATGCATCTAGAAGACCATTAGCCTTTCTCACAGCAACAATAACTCAATGCCCCTCACCCCACCTCAGGACTACAGCTGGAATATCGGTTCACACCTGAGGGGAATAGATTAAAGACATTTGTCAGACACATAGGGCCTCATTACGAGTTTGGAGGCAGCCATGCTGCTATTAGTGCCATGGCTGCCTCCAGACCGGGCTCCAATCCCGGGTTCCTTCAATGGGGAATTACCAGGTCATTCCAGCATTGGAGGACCCGGTAATTCCTGCTTGATGGAACCATTCCCCATTCCCATTTGAGCCCCCATAGGGCTCAATGGAAATGGTGAGGGAGGTAATAACGAGCACATTACAAATGGCCCATTATTAGCTCCCTCGTCCCGTCGCAGGACCCGGAAAGGACGTCTAGTTTTACCAGACGTCTGTTCTGGGTCCCGCAAAGGGAACCTCGTAATAGGCACTCCCGTAATGAAGGGTGCCGGTCCCGTACCGGCACCCTTCATTACGGCAGCGCCAGGGTCGTAATGAGGCCCATGGTCTAAATATGTGATGCTATGTCACTTTGCTTTAGTACTGTGCCACACCTTGGGTAGCCCGACGATAATAAGCTGGGAAGGAGAGTTGGAGCAAGAGTGAGGTTAGAGAGAAAGCAGGGACAGAGGTTGCAGATGCAAGTAGATAGGTAGGGGCAATGCTTGTATTTGTGCGGATGCGTGTTAAGTCCTCTATAGGGACGTCATTTCACCAAAATGCCAGAGGTAGCGGAAGTGACATCACATGCCCCGCCCGAGTGATATCACAGGAAGTGATGTCACATGACCCCGCCCCCGAGGGACATCACAGGAAGTGATACCATTTGACCCCACCCCACGTGACATCACTGGAAGTGGCATCCTAAGGCATTATCCCTCAGTGCACTAAGAAAAATATGGTTGCAATATCAATGTAATATGACACACGTTTAATACATGAATGGATCGGTTACCAGACATTTCATCGAAAAAAATTGGTCGACTGGACAAATGGTCGAACCAATTTCGTCGAAAACCAAATGGTCGAATTTTTTTTTTTTTTTATTTTTTCCCTTTTTTTTTTGGGGGGGTGTCCCACCCCAACCCCCTTTTTTTCTAAAAAAGCCTTTTTTTCCCTAAACTACAACCTTAAAAATAAATATATAAATAAAAAAAAATCGACCATTTGGTTTTCGACGAAATTACGTCGAGCAAATGTCCTGTCGACCAATTGTTGTCAATGAAATGTCCGGACACCGAATGGATCATCATATGTTGCAGTGTGTCAAGGCCCATTTTATCACAGAAGTGTATGAACCCAAATGATAAATCCCTTCTTTATGTGGATCCGCCCTGTTATTTCAACATGACTACAGAGCAAAATCACATTTGGGGGGACAGGGGCGGGTAGGCGGGTGTAGAGATAAGGGAAAGCCAGGATAGAAGGTGAGAGAGGGAGAATATTTCACCAGAGAACACATGGGGCCTCATTACACGTTAGGCGGTAAGGGTTTACCGGTACCGGTAAGGACACCGGTAACAGTAAACCCTTACCGCCTTACTACGAGTTCCCTTTGCGGGACCCGACCTTAACGGCTGGGAGAATGGGGAAGTGCCTTGGTGAATGGGGAATTACCGCCCCGCTCACCTTCGAGTAGGGCGGTAATTCCGCCATCCACCAAGGCGGACACGGTAAAATACCGGCGGCAACCATGGCGCTAATAGCGCCATGGTTACCGCCTACCGTGTAATGAGGCCCATGTTCTTATACAGTTTCTCTTCCTTCACGGTTCTGATCACAGCATTTAAAATGTAGATCCTTGCCAGATTGTCCCCATTTTCATCTGATTCAGAAAGTTTCAGGATTACCTCTCAGAAAGACATGTTGCAGTTGTTTCATGCACGGATTATTCCTGCACAAAACAGCCAGACATCTCTGATATTCCGAACCTACAGCTAAGTTTAAAATGGTATCATTAGCGCAATGGCAAATACTGCTACATAATTATCCCTCTGTATCTATTCAAAGTGCTTAGGAACAAAACATTTCAAGTTCGTATACATTACTAGTATCACGCTCTCACACTTTCAAACACGTATAATTTTTTTTGTTTCATGTACAGCTCCAACCATACAAGGTCTGCAGAATTTTAGTGTGTTACAAAACCTGATTACCAACATTGAACACCTGTTATTCCACTAATGGGGGGCTTATGCATTACCATTCTAGTGCTGCATCTTTAACCAAAATCGGAAAAGGGGAGTACTTGCACTCAGGTTTTCCGATTAAAAGCATTCCATCCAGACCCAGTGAGGGCACCAACAACCTCGGAGAGCGGCTGTCACTGACTGACTGTACTGGGTGTTAGGCCCAGCCAATCACAACACTCGTGCGTACATACCTACCTGTAAACATACAGAAAGGGCTTAAATGAAATAAGGCCTCTGGGGAGATACAGTAACTGAGGTAAAGGATAGACACAATGCTTCAACCCATGTCTGTTATAATACGGTAAGACTTGGGAAATGCCGGTACAACTATGGTGTGGCGGTGGCACAGTAAATCACACCCTTCCAAGGCTGCTGTCCCACCAGCATTAGGGTGCAACAACACGAATGCTTTACTTTCACCCACTTTGTAATATTAATTCAATATACCTACATTTTTACTTAGATAAAGCATTAGGTGTTTCCATTTGTGTATTAACACCAAATAAGAACACTGGCTTTTATGTTTTCACGTATATTTCCTTTCTGCTCAAATTCAGTAACGTTCCTGGTTCTACTAGACTTGACCTAATTTATTTCTCGTTCTTTTTCATTAGACTTTCCGTAGCTTTCAGCAATTTCGGCTCTAATGAAACACCCATCTTTGGTCACCGTTCTGGGTACCACCTACGGACTCCTCAATGTGTTTTGGGACCAGCCGAGTCCTACCCAGTTAAGTGGCACTACTTTCGGACTCCTACATGTGGGAAACCTGCCACCCTTTTTTGAATCAGGGAATGTAAATGCTGCTTGAACTCTTGCTGAGTGACAACTTTCGACATTAGTCTGAACACGTCCCTGGTGGGCACATGCCAGATGAGGCCATTTTAGCCACACACTCCATGTCACCATGAGCAATCTTTCTCTTCAGGTTCTTTCTGACCCAAGTTTGCCTCGATCGGGTTGGCAGCAAGCTAAGTGACATTGTCACTCTCTCAGAAGAATTCTGTGAGAGGAAGAAAGCCATGCGTGTAAAGGGCAATGTTCAAAGTTCTTCAGTAGGCCAAGCCCTTGTGTACAGGTAGCCAGTTTTGGATAGTCCCAGAACTTGAGACCTACGGCTAACTCCTGCTATGCAAGGACTTTCCACCCAGTGCCCCAATTCAATACGGGCTGTTGGTGTTGTGCAAGCTCAGATCTCTCATAAATGTTCCTGTTAAATCAGCTCGTCTCAACAAACCGTGTGCACACCACTTCCACGGTGCTTGTGTACGGCTATGTGTCTTTGTGTATTGGTATGCCAGTATCTTTGTTTGGAGCTTTTCTCGTCTCCCCTCAGGTGAGGAAGCACCCCTTTAAACTTTGGGTTAAGCAACATGTACCTCTTTTGGCTGGGTTTAGCCACTTCCACAAAGATTCCTAGACACGCAAGCTAGACCTCACGGATGACACCCAATGATGCCGTCACATGTCTGGGGTTGCTTGTGGTCTCATGCAGAAGGAATGTGACTAAGATTTCCCTATAGTATTTCCCGTTTTGTAATGGCTTTGCTGGCTAAAGAACGATGGTCTGGAGGGTTGCCCAGAGCAATTGCCAGAGATGTAAGATTCATTCTAAACCTTCAAACCATCACTTTTTTGGTTTTGCTGATGTCACCCTGATGGGGCCGGGTATGCCCAGATTTGGGTCCCGCGCTTGCTGAACTTAGAGACCCAAGCTGCACCTCACTGATGATGGCTAATGAGGCCAAAACAAGTCTGAGCTTGCAGTGGTCCTGTGCAGAAGGGATGTGGCCAAGCACTGAGTGCTGGACTGACCCATTTGGGATGGGACCAACCTGCATTTGCATATGGGCTTTCCCCTTTCTGTAATGGCTTGGCAGCCTAAAGACCGACGTTCTGGAGGGTTGCCCAGAGCAATTGCAATAGGTTTAAGATGAATTACAAACCTTACACCCATCACCTCTTTTGATTTGCTGAAGGTCTTTAAAGATGGCTAGTGACTTAATGAGCCAGTAGAAGTGCCCATCCTTTCCTTCTCTGTATATTCACTGCAATGTTAAGTCTATGAAAGAAACCCCTTTGCAGGCTTTGCAAGTTGTTTTTGGTTGATATTATGCTTGTTCGTTCAGATGTGCTGTCCCTGTCGCTCCTCCTTTGTCCCTCCCTGCACTATTAACAGTTCACTCTTCTCTTGGCCATACTGATGAATGGAATCCATCTTGAAACCTACTCACCATATAGACCGATTGATACTGAAGATGTGCATTACACGTATCTGCTTTTTTTGTGCAAGTACTCTAATGCAAATATAATCATATTAAAACATTTTAAAATCCCCTGAGTGATTGATTATATGTTAATGACATTTTGGGTTTGGAAAACTCTGGTGTTAGTGGCACCCCAGTCTTTGCGAAATATTCAACATCCTTTGCCAGGGACCATATATACTTCTACCAGTCGCCTGGCGTCTGCAGGCATACATGTAAGGCAGAAAGACAGGGGCACTTCTGATAATTTTTCTGTTCCATTTTTGTGCAAAGGACATCTTTTGGGGTGTTTTTATCTTCACGATCCCCAGTTCCCCTAAGTGTTGATCTTTATCATCGAGACCCTCCTACCTAGTGATCCTTGACATTTGACAAGCATGGATACGTTTTTGTGGTTGAGTAGAATGCAAATAAGGATAACACATTTTTTTTTAAACCTCCCCTAAAATGCAGCAGGCTACGTTTCAGAATGCTCATACAGTTTTAAGATGGAGTAACGTCAGGCAGCTTCTGCAATTGTAACAACTCAGTCTGTTCATGGGTCCCTGAAGAGTTATCGATGTAACCATTTAACTGGACCTTAAACAGGTTTTGGAGCAGCAGTCACACAAATTGAATCGTTTGAGAGGTGACATCATGAGGGTAATTTTCATCGCTAGGGCCCTGCACTGATGTGCTCACAGGGTCGGACTGGGACAAGAAATAGGCCCGGATACCCAAAAAAAAGTGGCCCACCCCTCGTCCCAAAAAAGCTACCCACCCAGCACCCCAAAAAAAGTGGCCCACCCAGCGCCCCAAAAAAATTGGCCCTCAAAGCATCATCCGTGAATCACGTCAATTCACAACTTTACAGAAAATGCTACTTATGGAAATGTGTCTGTTACATTACAACACAACTCATAATATAACAAGTTTTCATACAGTTCTGTGACAAGGCCCACAGCTCCCTGAGCCTCCATCCAGAGCCATAATGAAAAGAAGACCCGGGGCTACAGCCATTTTGCACCTGCTACCATCAATGGGCAGTTAATACCACTACGACCGCGCCTGGCAAGTGCCTTGGCCATGCCTAAACAAAAGCCCAAACTGTTGGCATTACTAATGTCTTAACACTAACACAGAAGTGACCCACAAATACTCACACTAGTGCCCCCTCCCTCACCTCCAACGGGGAGCCAGAGAGCCCCAAAGTGAAAGCTGCTGTAGACAGAAACACTGCAGCAGTTCTAAACACCCGCGTTGTGTTTCTGCCTACAGCAGCTTTCACTTTGGAGTTCTCGGGCTCCCCACCCGAGAGCTCCAAAGTGAAAGCTGCTGTAGGCAGAAACACCGCAGCATGGAAACACAACCGCATTGTGTTTCTGCCTGCCTTGGCTTTCACTTTGGGTCTCTGGTGCTCCCCCGGGGGAGCAACGGAGACCCAAAGTGATAGCCACAGCAGGCAGAAACACAACACGGTTGTGTTTCAAAAACGCTGCAGATTTTCTTTCCAAGTTTCCCAGGCTCCTCCAGCTTGGAGGAGCGCAAGAAACTTAGAAAGAAAAACCGCAGCGTTTTTGAAACACAACAATGTTGTATTTATGTTTGCAGTAGCTTCAGCTTGGAGCCCAGCTGAAGCTACCGCAAACATAAATACAACATTTTAAAAGCTGCGGTAAACCGCAGCTAGTGCTTATTTAAAAAATAAAATAGCACTTACCGAGATGCAGCGGCAGCTTTCCTGCCTGTAGTCTTTGGTCCCCGTCCTTCGAGTCCGGCACCAATAAAGTAAAAGCCACCCAGTGGTAGCTTTTGTTTCCTACAGCTGGCTGGCTTTTGCTTCATTAGTGCCGCAAACGCAAGAACAGGCGGCATCCATTTCACAAAATGGATGCCCCCTAGTGCTTGCAATTTTAAAATTTTAGCTTCGTTTGCTTGAAACTTTTCATAGGGACTTAAAAAAAATATATATTTTAGGTATTTGTTTTATTATTGGCCATCTTTTTGGCCAATAATATTTTCTGACCGAACCATTCCTTTAATGTCGACCGTGTTCAGTCTTCGCTGGGGCCCTTAATTCGTATTAGTTGTGGCGTTTTGAACTCCGACTGCAAATGAGTGGTTTACAGAAAGGAAGCAACATTTATATCTGCCTGGGTGTGCATGCATTCACAGTTTAAAAGGATTAGCACTTGGCCTCTCTGCTGAGAGTGAGACCTGCCTTCGACTGACACGTCCCACTGGTGGATGTTCCATTGCTGCAAACAATATACGAATGGGGTGATTTGAGTTGCACACACACCATGCACGGAACTGCTTCCAGGCGCTAGTAGACTGAACCTATGCATGGGGAGATGTGACTTGCACAGGATCACACAGTTTGGCAAAGCTGAGAACAGAACGCACACGGGCAGTTTCCAAAGTTGTTAAACTAGTCGCTTGCGCAGTCTTGCTAATATAGGTAGGTAAACAGCGATTTCTTAGTGGCGTGTGAAGTTAAGGGTTTCTATCGATTTGCAAAGGTTTACAATTAACACAAATGGATAATTTAAAGTTGAAATAAAAATTATAATAGTTGGGAATGCGTGTTTATTCTTTGTGGCAGTCCCTAACATGTGACAGACACCTCTGGCCCATACCCATGAGCCAAAGCACCAGATTTGAGCAAAACACCCAATTCTATTAATTTAACAAGTCTCCTTGTCACAGGAGTCAGCGGTTTCACATATGTAGCACCCCCACAGCAGTCTCCAGCTTTGGTCTCCTCGACTCTTTGGAAGGTGAAGGACAATGTTGAGGGCCTTACCTTCTCCTGGCTGGTAGCATACACGTGCGTCCAGGAAAGAAGCAGGCCCAGGAACAGCAGCTGAGGCCCCCAAACCAGGCAGACTCTCTGCACATGGGAAGGACAGAGGGCAGACCCTGGGCTCCTGGGTCCCTAGGCTGAAGGCTCGGCCAGCGGTTAATCAGGCAAGATATTCTAGGGTCCAGCTGAGAAGCCTTGGATCCTGGCCCACCACGCAGCTCACTGATGCAACTTATGGCGGGCAGAGGCGGCTCCGCGGCAGATGCGGAGAGCAGAGTCTGTGTATAAAACACTGGGAGGGAGCAGGCCGGGCTGAGGCAGCTCCATTTGCATATCAGTCTTTGTCCCGCCCACATGGGCAGTCCAGCACCGAAATGCTATAACAATTCACATCTGAAAAAGAGTACCAACAGCACTCCCAGACACATATTTCAGCCTTGCTTGCCTCATCAGTGAGGTGGAGCTGTGCCTCTCTGATCACAGTGAGCAAGGGGTCCATGCCTGGATGACTGTGGGAAACTTAGGGTGACTAGACCTAAGGCCCTTGAAATAATCAAAATGTAGTCATAGGCGCTGTAAAGACTGGAGGGGGGTGTCTGTACTCCTGCTCTCTATATGGCAGAGGAGAGGCACAGAGGACCCCAGCCAAGATTCTCTATTATTGGTATCATGGTCGAGCAACCAAGGCTTAGCTCTCAGGGGATGATGCAGGCTAGTTCTTAAGTACAGTGTAGTCCCCAAGCACCCACAAAGGAATGTCCACACACTATGTTAGTGACAACACAGTTCTTTATATAAATAAGGTACACGTTATATACACAATCACAATAACACACTCTGTGCTCCTACAATTCAAACATTTTAAATATATACAGTTCTAGGTGGTACGCCTATTACCCTGATTCGATTAAAATGCATCAACTGTACTCAGTTCAAATAGTATACGAATCAACATAGTAAAATGATATCAACCATAGACTTAGGAGGAAAACAAGTTGGTTAGACAACTGCCAGAATACTAGGATACTAGGTCGCTACCACCAGGCACAGTTCTGTATGAGGATCGCCCCTCCTGGGAAACCTGTAAGTGAAGATGCACTACAAGCACAGTCCAGATATTGTCTATCAGAGTCTTATCTCCTTCTATAAAAGTTCTACTACCCCAAAGTACCTGGTTTCGTAGAGTTCTTCATGAGTCATCGACAGACCCTTCTTGAGCGCACTCCCTTTTAGGCAGGGTCCGCGGGTCCTCGAGATTCAGTGAAGACAGAGGTGAACGTTGTCGTGGAGGGAGCAGCTTCGATCTACGCGGTGCTCATTGACGAAAGCTTGTGAACGTCCTGTGAAAAAGAGGCATGCGATGCACCTCGACAACGAGTGTTCATTGCTGCAAAGAGTAAATGAAGAACTTTGGCCCGCAAGGGCTTTGGGTCATCGACGTCTGGCGTCGGCGAACGTGACGGGACTACGGCTAGCTTCCGTAGCTTTGTTGGCATCTCTGAAGTCTTCAGGTGGTGGGAAACCCACCGGCGGATTCTCCTCGGTCATCAGCGGCCTTCACTTTCTCCAGCAGGACGAAAGTAGTTGACAAGGATGAGCAAGGGAGTCGTAGGCAAAGGGAGCACTGTGGCTCCAGTCGGCGACGGCAGTCAGCGATGGTGGACAGCTGTACGGTGCATCTCTCCGTTCTTCTCAGCGGTCCCCTTTCGTAGGTCTGTCTATCAGGGAGCTTTGCCAAAGATCAGCTTGTGCATGATGGTCCCTTGTAAGCTCGGGAAGAGGTCTCCTAGCCAGGTCTTCTCTTGGATAAGTTCCTTGAAGGCACAGCAGCTTTCAGATTAGCGAAGGACAGCAGCAGTTCTTCTTCTTCTTCCAGTGGGCTTCAAAGTAAAGCATCAGTTTCAACTTCACAATTTCTAGCAGTTTATACTGTTGATCTCCCATTCACTCTGCTGGGTCACGCTCAGGCAACCAATCACTCAGAAGGGCATTCAGGCAGTCAGGCAGCCAATCAGGCGCACAGTGAATTCAGGCCATTCTACTCCATCCAGACACTCACAACACAGAATGTAGATTCGGACAAGCACTCTGGCATTGAGCACTACACACTGCATTCATACCAGTTTCGGGCAGGGCTGTCTCAGTCATTGTGTCAAACACCAGATACTAGACACCCATGACATGAAATGCATATTCGTCACACACTTCATTCACCCAGGTCCCACATCATGGGCGTACCCACAACATACAGTCATTGAGAAGGATCCAGCCAGTCTGGCCTGGACTTCCTCACAACACCATATATTGAACTTCCACCGAACAGGCAGTCAGGGGGAAGGGACAGAGTCAGGGATTCCCGGGACTTTGGGAAAAGTAAGGTAACAGGCGATCGAAAGCAAGAGGCTACGGGGGCCATCTTGTTTCTGTCAGGAATCCACTGATTCCAATGACAGGGCCTGGGCATCCCAAAATTGAGGATGCGCAGGGCATCTGTCAATCCAGCACGGAGCTGCCACCAGCACGTACCCTGCTCTGTGGGCTACACAGAGGTGCCCAAAAACATACACTAGGAGTACAGGGTCGTACTCCCACCCATGGGTGCCATAAGGGTATCCCAAAGGTCTGTTCTCCAAACCAAATACAGGAAGAGCCGCACCGCCAGGAGTCCCACATGAACTTGTGCACGGAAAACAAGACAGAACGTACATAATGAGGCAGTAAAGGACAAAGATATGGAGGCCCTGTCCCTCTGATGCATTTCCAGCATCACAGCCGCCCCCCCCCACCCAGACTGAGGTTAGGGCGTCTAATCTCCCACAAGATTGACACCCTCATCCAGATGGTCAATATACCTTCTGGAAAGGCCACCTGCATTATAATGACTCTTCCCTGGTCTATGCTCTATGGTGAAGTCTAGCCCTTGAAGGCTAATGGACCACCTGAGCAGTTTTGGGGTTTCACCCTTCAGCTGCATAAGCCACTTCAGGGGCTTATGGTCTGTTTGGACCCTGAAGGTAGACCCTGTAAGGTAGGGCCTAAAATGCCTAAGGCTCCAAACTATACTGAAACATTCCTTTTCAACAGTAGCCCACCTAAGTTCTCTACCCTTGAGTTGTCTACTGATGAATATGATTCGATGTTCCCTCCCTTTGCCATCTAACTGGGACAAGACAGCTTCAATTCTGGTGTCGCAGGCATCCATCTGGACGATAAAGGGCTTGCTTTAAGCAGGTGCACATAACACAGGTGCCCTACACAGACTTTCTTTCAAGCCAATAAAGGCCCTCTGACAGTCTTATGTCCAATTAACATTTATTGGTTGTTTGGGAGAAGTCAGACCTGTTGGAGGCGCAGCTATGGTCCGCCATGAAGTTGCGATAATACCCAGTGAGGCCCAAAAATGATCTCACCTGGGTTTGAGTAGTCAGAGTCTCCCAGTCATGTACATCCTGTACCTTGCTGGGGAGAGGTTGGATTTGACCCCCCTTCTACTTCATGACCAAGATAAGTGACTTTCCCCTGAGCTATCTGGCACTTTGTGGCCTTGATAGTGAGGTTAGCCCTTTTCAAGGCCGGCAACACTTTATCAAAGTGAGTCAAATGCTCCTCCCAAGTGGAACTGTAGACGCCGATGTTATCTATGTAGGCCACAAAAAAAGGCCTCCGGTACACTTAGCGTATGATTGACTAAATGTTAGAAAGTGGCAGGTGCATTTTTCAACCCAAAAGGCATGACTCTAAACTGGTAGAGCCCCTCAGGTGTTGAGAATGCAGTCTTTTCCTTGGCATGGTCCGTCAGAGCTATTTGCCAATAGCCTGAGGTAAGGTCAAAGGCGCTCACAAATTTGGCAGCGCCTATGGTGTCCACGAGCTCATCAGCCTTGGGCCATGCATGCACGTCAGTTTTGGTAACAGCATTGACTCCTCTCTAGTCCACACAGAACCTCCAATCCTTGGTACCTACTTGGGAACTTGCCTTGGGGACAAGGACCACTGGACTGGACCAGGGACTGTTTGAGGGTTCAATAACACCCAGATGCAACATCTTGGCAACCTCAGCCTGGATGTGGTTCTTAACTGTATCTGACAAACGGTAGCACCTGCTTTTGACAGGCACACTGTCACCAGTGTCAATGTCGTGCCTATACCACAGTGTAAGGCCTGGTGTCAGTGAGAACTTGTAGGTTACCCTGCACTCTTTCCACATGGTTTTCATGTAACTCGACATGAAGTTGGATCCTCTGAGACAACCACCTTAGGGAATCCAACCTGGGTGAAAATGCCCAGGAGAGCCCTGGCAACCACCTTGGCAGTTATAGTCCGAAGGGCTATAGCCTCAGGGTACCTGGTGGCATGATCAACTAAGACCAGGATGAACCAATGTCCACCTGAAGTGGGAGGGTCAAGGGGACCGACATTGTCGATGCCCACCCACTCAAATGGTGTGCCAACCACTGGCAATGGCTGCAGTGGGACATGGACACTGCCTCCATTCTTGCCAGGCAACTGACAAGTTGGGCAGGTCCTGCAGTGGGACTCCACTTCTACTCCCATCCGGGGCCAGTAGAAATGGGCAGAGAGCCTTTGCTTTGTCTTCTTGGTCCCAAGATGACCAGCCAAGGGCACCTCATGCGCCAACTGCAGTAGGAAGGGCCTGTAAACCTGGGGTACCCCCAACCTCTTGAGGGCACCAGGTCCAGGCTTAGTGGGCTCACTAAAAAAGAGCTCACCCTCCCAATAGATCCGGAATGTCCTAAGCACTTCTCCCTATGCCTGAGACAGGGCCTGTTTCCTCAGACCCTCGAGAGAGTGGCACTCTCTCTGTCCCCTACAGAAGTCCACCCGGGACAGTTCCAATTCAGCCAACAGGCAATGAAGGTTGGGGTGGTCCTCCAGGTTGAGTACCTCTCCCGCAGGAGGGTCTTCTGCCTCTTCTCCCTCAGGAGTTGAGTTTGGGTTTACCACTGGACCCAGCCCGGCCGGAGCATGAATCCCAGTGGGTGCTGCTGAAGCAGCAAGAAGAGAAGGGGTCCCTTTAGCAGAGGTGGCCTTCTTGCTCTTCCTTCTTCGTGCCTTGGGTTTCCCCATCGGTGAGGGTACCAGACTCGCAGCGGGACCCGGTGTGACCTGTGACCGAGTGACCGCCGCAGCAGCCATGGGTAGACCATCCAAGAACATCCCCATTTCTACCAAATAATTTCCTAACAAAATGTTAGCAGGCACGTTGTCCTACACCAGGAGAGGAAGCTTCACTGTCTTGTCTCCAATCGTGATGTTGACTAAGGCTACAGACGATCATTTGGGAGGCCCACCAGCTAACCTGGTAGTTCTCAGAGGAGCACCTACATAGTCCTCTGGCTTTAGCAGTGTCCTGTCCACCACTGTCATGCTCGCCCCAGTGTCTCTCAAGCCAGAAGAAGGCTGGCCATTCAAGCGGACACTACTCAAAAACCTACAGGTGTTCTGTGGGATGGTCGCCAGTGCTTCTGCGTACTGGTCCCAGGCCCCAAGGGACACTAGGGAAATCTCTACAGGAGCACCGAATGTCAGGGGATGCTGTTGGTACTCTTGTTCAGAAGAGTATTGCCATAGCATTTCAGTGCTGGACTGCCCATGTGGGTGGGACAAAGACCGACATGCAAATGGATATTTTCCTTCTGTGAGCAAAAGTGTGGCTGTGGACTCTCAAGTGGGTACCTTCCCAAAAGAACCAGTCATTTTGCCATGCTCATTCTCTCAGAGGGGCACTTACGACTATTTTTTGATTGTTTAAGGGACTTAGGTTTAGTCACCCTAAGTTTCCTAGCATCATCCAGGCGTGAACCTCTTGCTCACTGTGCTCAGAGAGTCACAGCTCCACCTCACTGATGAGACCCAACAAGGCTGAAACACTTGTCTTGGGTTGCTGTTGGTACTCTTGTTTAGAAGAGAATCCCCATAGCATTTTGGTGCTGGAATGCCCATGTGGGTGGGACAAAGACTGATCTGCAAATAGATGTTTCCCTTCTTTGAAACGTACAGTGAGCTAAAGAGTGGTTGCAGACTCTCGAGTGGGTACCTTCGCAAAAGAACCGGTCATTTAGCTGTGTTCGTTCTTGCAGAGGGGTGCCCATGACTATTTTTTGATTGTTTAAGGGACTTAGATTTAGTCACCCTAAGTTTCCTAGGGTCAACCAGACATGGACCACTTGCTCACTGTGCTCAGAGAGGCACAGCTCCACCTCACTGATGAGGCCCAACAAGGCTGAAACATGTTTCTTGGGTTGCTGTTGGTACTCTTGTTCAGAAGAGAATTGCCATAGCATTTTGGGGCTGGACTGCCCATCTGGGTGGGACAAAGACTGATCTGCAAATAGATATTTCCCTTCTTTGAAAGGTACAGTGAGTTAAAGTGTGGCCGCAGACTCTCGAGTGGGTACCTTCCCAAAATAAACAGTCATTTACCTGTGTTCGTTCTTGCAGAGAGGCGCCATGACTATTTTTTTATTAGTAAGGGACCTAGGTTTATTCACCCTAAGTTTCCTAAGGTAATCCAGATGTGAACCTCTTGCTCACTGTGCTCAGAGAGGCACAGCTCCACCTCACTGATGAGACCCAACAAGGCTGACACACGTGTCTTGGGTTGATTTTTGTACTCTTGTTCAGAAGAGAAGTGGCATAGCATTTTGGTGCTGGACTGCCATGTGGGTGGGACAAAGACTGATATGCAAATGGATATTTCCCTTCTGTGAAAGGTACAGTGAGCTTAAATTTGGCTGTGGACTCTGGAATGTGTACCTACCCAAAAGAACCAGTCATTTAGCTGTGTTCGTTTTCGCAGAGGTGCGCCTATGACTATTTTTTGATTGTTTAAGGGACTTAGGTTTAGTCACCCTAAGGTTCCTAGGGTCAACCAGACATGGACCCCTTGCTCACTGTGCTCAGAGGGGTACAGCTCCACCTCACTGATGAAGCCCAACAACGCTGAAACCCAACAACGCTGAAACACGTGTTAGGGGTTGCTGTTTGTTCAGAAGAGAATTGCCATAGCATTTCGGTGCTGGACTGCGCATGTGGGAGGGACAAAGACTGACATGCAAATGGATATTTTCCTTCTATGAAAGGTACAGTGAGCTAAGGTGTGGCTGCGGACTCTTGAGTTGGTACCTTCCCAAAAGAAACATTCATTTAGCCGTGTTCGTTCTCGCAGAGGGGCGCCTATGACTACTTTTTCATTGTTTAAGGGACTTAGGTTTATTCACCCAAAGTTTCCTATGGTCATCCACATGTAGACCCCTTGCTCACTGTGCTCGGAGAGGCACAGCTCCACCTCAGTGATGAGGCCCAAAAAAGCACAAACATGTGTCTGGTGTTGCTGTTGGTACTCATTTTCAGAAAAGAATTGACATAGTATTTCGGTGTGGGACTGCCATGTGGGTGGGACAAAGACTTATATGCAAATGTGTATTTTCCTTCTGTGAAAGGTACAGTGAGCTAAAAGGTGGCTGTGGACTCTCAAGGCGGCACCTTCCCAAAAGAACACATCATTTAGCCATGTTCGTCCTCGCAGAGGGGCACCTATGACTATTTTGTTTTTGTTTAAAGGACTTAGGTTTAGTCACTCTAGGTTTCCTAGGGTCATCCAGAATTGGACCCCTTGCTCACTGTGCTCAGAGAAGCACAGCTCCACCTCTCTGATGAGGTCCAACAAGGCTGAAACACGTGTCTGGGATTGCTATTGGTATTCTTGTTCAGAAGAGTATTGCCATATCATTTCTGTGCTGGACTGCCCATGTGGGTGGGACAAAGACTGATATGAAAATTGGTATTTCCCTTCTGTGAAAGGTACAGTGATCTAAAGTGTGGCTGCGGACTCTACAGTGGTACCTTCCCACAAGAACCGGTCATTTAACCCTGTTTGTTCTTACAGAGGGATGCCTATGACTATTTTTTAATCATATCATATCATATCACACTCCCTGTCCCCAACATTCTGTCCAAGTACAGCACAGTTTCTGCCCCCAAACAATCTGACTAAGTGTGACATATTTCTCACCCTTGGCAGTCCATCTTATTGTGATACATCTCCCGCTCATAACTGTCCATCCAAGATTGACACGCTTCCCTCCCCAACAATCCATCTAAGTGTGGTGCACTTCCTGTCCCCAACTGCCCATCCAAGTGTGACGCATCTCCCACCTCCTGGAATCCATCCCAGTGCAACACACTTCTACACTTCTCATCTCTAAACAATCCATCTAGGTGTGAGACATTTCTTGCCCTCAACAGTTTATCGAAGTGTGGTGCATTTCCCACCCCAACAATCCATCTCATTGAGTCGGCAGTTGCATGCTACAGATGTTACATGGTGCCTGTCTCAGGGTGCAGCAGGGAGTTTATACTTAGCTATATTATTATACCAGATGTAGAAAGTTGTTAACCTACACATACAGGCTGAATGTGGAATGTGGCTAGTTTACATCGTTAGGCTACATGCCAGTTAGGGTTACCCTCTACTAGAAGGCTGAATGCTGTTAGGTGTATGGTATCAGGTAATTAGAATGGTGGGTTTTTCTGGAGTACATTGATGGCTGCACTTCTGGTTTTTCTAATAGGTTTTTATTTCTGGATTTGCATGGTTTAGCGTGTTGTGTTGTGTTGATGGGGGTAGGTCCCTTCGGTTGGTCTTGGTTCATGTTGGGTGTGTTTGGTTAGTCAATGGTTTCATGGGATTCCGTTCTTTGTGTTTGTTAATTTCGTGATGCGTAGATGTTGTTCGGGTGTTTTATTCCCCTTTACAGCTGAAGAGCCAGGTTCTTTAAACTTTCATGAATTTCAGATAGTCCTCTAGAGTTCTTATTTCTTTCGGGAGGGAGTTCCAAAGTTTTACCGCTATGCAAGAGAAGGCTGATCCTCCATTTGATTTCCTTGCGTTGTGTTTAGGGTCTAGGCGGATGTCGTCGCTGGATCTTAGTGTTCTTGCAGGTTTGTAGATGGTGATTTTCTTTTGTATGAATTCCACTCCCTCGCCATGAATTGCACTGTGTGTTATGCACATTGTTTTGAAGCTGATTCGTTTTTTGACTGGGAGCAAATGTAGCATCCTTAACATTGGCCTGATGTGGTCTCTTCAGGAGAGTTTGAGCGGAAATCTGGTGGCTGCATTCTCTATTCTTTGTGCTGTCATGGGCACAGGCCCCAGAACACATAAACAACACCATCTGTTGATGAGGGCGATGGGTCACTTTGTGAAACCAGATTGTATGGAGAAGCCTGGTTTGTTATCATTAGAGAATCATTGCCCATTGTTATAGAATCATTACCCATTTAGGGATTAGTTATCCACCATTTATTCTGATTAGTAGTGACATGAAGTAGTGACATTAGATTATCCACATATTATGTAGCCATTTGCATTTGCTATAGAATGAGGACTGTTATATTTGAAGTGCCATGTAGAGACGCATGTTATATTTGTAGAGACATGTAGACACATGTAGAGATATGTTGTTATGTATTATGTATGCATTGTAGAGAGACATGCATGAGTGTGCACTTAGAGTATGCATTGAGTCTACATTATAGATAGCGCTTGGGTTTGCGAGTGAAAGAGTAAGCACTAGAGAAAGCATGAGGTCTATGATTTTGAAGCCATCCTGAATGAGTACAGAAGAGAAGCGCTAGCACTGCAAAAGATGTTATGAGTTACAGTGTGAACGAAGAATGCGTAAACAGTTTCTTAGCAGACAGAGATAATGTGACTCTTGTCCTAGTGGAGAAGGAGGCTTTATCAGCCTAGCTGGTGTGCGCAGACAGAGATGGTGGGGGCCATGATTGGAGTGCTTTGCCTTGCACACAGAGACATGCAGAGGAGAGGGATTTCAATGGAGTGAATGGAGAAATATGAGGAGATGGTGAGATGGTGAACGCTGACAGAAGAAGGCCATGGGGTATAGATATGAGAAAATGTCATGATGATCAGAACACGCAGTAATTGAAAAGTACAAGACATGCATCACAGACTTTTAGGCACTGCTCAGATTTAGAAATGCTGACAGGTAGACCGAGAGGCATTTTAGCTTAGAGAGACATGTAACCATGGGTATGTATGTACGTCATTGAACAGTATAATGAGAGGTAAGGCTTTGGGAGTTTCCAGTTGGAGATGGAGTTCTAGATGGAGATGACACACTGGCACGCTGAGAGATTGAGAGATCGAGAGGGGAGATGACTTGGAGAGGTGTTTGGGAGTGATTGGATGTACTTCGGGAAGCAGTTTGGGTTCAGCAGAATCAGATGGCTTTGGCTGATATGCAGAAGGGGAAGCATTCTGATGAGAGCATATGAGGTCGATCTGGCAGAGAGAGTTGGCAGGAAGACCAGACCACTAAGAGGAGAGGCCTGGCCCTGACTGACTGGCTGGTTGCAGAGTTAGCTGGAGAGGAGAGACATGGCAAGAATAGGGGAGTATTGAGAATAAGGCATGTACATGGGGAAGTAGGACAGACACTCACACAGAGCTTTGGCTGACATGATGGATGGGGTAATCAGGCAGGGATTGTCTTAGAGAGAAAGTGTGAAGTGTGGTGTGGATTTGAGAGGAATGGTATGGATTGGCATTGCTATTAGATTGCTTGCATTAGAAGCCCGTAAGGCTAATAGTTATTGCATTGTAGATTTGCACCAAAAGCATAAAAGGTACAAATTCGAGATTTGCATTATGGTAGTGTTTGCATCATGCATTGCTATGTATGAATAAAAGTGTTTCTATTGTTGAATCGATTCATGTGTTTTCTTTGTGTCTTATGTAAGTGTGTCCATAGTAAAGTAACCTAGGAGTAACACAGTGCACACATCGCCCTGAGATAGAGAGCAGGGGGGGGGGCAGTGTGATCCACAGCCCCCTAGGAGGTAGATTTGGGTATGACAACTTGACTCACTTATGTCTCTTTGGGAGCTATAAACACAGAGCCCCTGGCTGGACTCAGTCCTGGTGCCTTTGATGCCAGGTTCATATAGAGATGTGAGCAGGAACACTTTATTTCAGTGCAGGAGCGCTTTTACTTTATTTCAGTGCAGGAGTGCTTTTATTTTACAAGAACTTTCCAGGAGCTGAAAACCTTTATTCCATAGAACATCCTCATGTGCTGACTCATCGGATGTGGCTCCCTAGGCCTGGTCTACATGTGCTGACTTATCAGGTGGGGCAGGGTGTGGCCGGCAGGCTGAACCTGGTGGGCGTGGCTTCAGAAGCTCAGCTACATAAGCTGCTCCATCCTTAAGGGCGGTGCTCTGCGTTACTGTGCACTCCCGTGCAATGTGACACTCACCGCCGCTTGGACCAGTTTACTTATCTTTGAAACCAGGCGTTCTCCTGCATACTCACCTCCAGGAAACCGGTGCTTCATCGCTTCATCTGCAAACTCATCTCCTGACATCCAGTGATCTTGATCCCAATGCCACAGCACTGCACTCCAGATCCACGAGCTCAGACCCTGTGAAGAAGAAGAAAGACAAGGTTGGAATATCCGTGCTAGGGCCGTGCTGCATTTGAACCCCGCGCGCCCCCTAGTTAACATCTTACCAGCTACTGTACCACTGAAGCTTCGTTCCTCATTCCCTCTGATTGTCGCCATAAGCTCCGGAGCTTCCGCCGGATCGGCAACATCACCTTCAAAGGAAGAAAGAAAAAGAGCAAACATCAAAAGTGGAACGGACAGCAATACAAGACAGCAAACTTTACAATACAACAAAAACAGATGAGGAAAGACAAAGGCAAACAGGAACACTTACCTGAGGTATAGTGGCTTAGTCACAGCAGGACTGGACTACCAAATGCAAGGGACCATTGAAGGAACTCAGTTGAGATCATACAAGTGCCCCTGTCAGAAGCAGCAGGACTGAGTGCTCGCCAAAACTAATCAACAGGAGCAGTCCCGAGCAGCATCACCTATTACCACCAGTCACCATATAAGCGCAGAGGGCGAAGTCGGACCCGAGCGACCTCACCCCCGGGAGGGCTGCAACCATACCGCAATGCCTACACAGAGACCAGGTGAGCATAACAGAATGCGAAGACTCTTCAAATCTCTGCCCGGGCATTATGGAAACTTCTGAAACTGACCAGTTGGCCCGTTTACTGGGAGAGTTAGGGGCTGAAGTTCATGCCTCGGACAGAAAAGGAATGCCCTAAGGAGGGATCTAATTGTGAACCGGGAGCAGACAGATGAACTAGCAAGGCAAATGCTCCAGGCACAGGCAGGCCAGGTCCCACTGCCGGAGTATGCCCCTCCTGCCGCACCTCCACTGCCCACGTCAGTACAGGTGGTTCTTCCAGCCGGAGTTCCCCTGCCCCCACCAGAACGCTTCACTCCGATCCGAATCGCACGAAATATGGCCTTTATGAATATCAGGTTATGCCCTTTGGACTATGTAATGCCCCAGCGGCGTTCCAGTTTTTCATGAATGACATGCTCCGCAAACTTTTGGACGTCTGCACGCTTGTCTATATTGATGACATGCTTATCTATTCAACCACCAAGGAGGACCATTTGTCAAGATACAACCAAGCATGGGGGGAATAGAGGTCGACACTCTACCCGGAACCACAAAAGCTGAATCAAGTCGACCCTCCCACCGTGTTTGGCACAGGTACCTGATATATAATAAACAGGATACCACGTGGCAGCCAGTGGGGGGAAGAGGGTTAGGGAGAGGTTGTGGACATGGTAGGGGAGATTAGGAACACCGGATAGAGAGTGAGGAAGAGCCTAGTTTGGATAGGACTGGGGGACAAAACAGGAAAAAACCCTACTCTCACTAGAACCTTGTAACACCACCTTTGGTATGTATCCTGATAGCATAGCTTATACCTTGGTTTACCTTGATACCCTAACTTACACACTAGAACTCCTTGGTAGCTTCACCACATGATTTGTTAGGACACCTTAATACATGCCCTTCCAGACAAAATGCATAGCACAAATGTTAGGACACCTTGATACATGTAACTCCAACCGAATGCATAGCACATAAAATGAAACATACAATGGGAAATGCTCCGGTTATGAAGAAACAAGACACATGGCCCCTTGGGCTGGCGTAAGCAACACTGATGACATATCAGAACATAAAATTAGCAGTGACATGAAACACAAATTTTGGCTCCTTAGCCTACTTCAAAGATGCATTTGTCCCCAGATACCGGTTTTTGCTCGTGGAAAACAGAACAACTGAGGCCTCTCATAACATTTCTTAATGCCTTTTCATTCCCACCAGAACGTAGAGCCAGTTCATTTCTTCCCCGGAGCTGGCCCCTGCCTGAACAGAAGAGTTACAGCATTCGTTTTCACTCCCCACTGATAATATCTGAAGTATGCGTGCGACTCATGGATGCCCCTTTTCAGCCCCCTGCCCGCACTTATCTTTGTCCGGGAGGCTCCAGCGCCTACCCAGACTTTGAAGGATATCGCTTGTAATCACCACCTACTCCTGTTTCTCCTGATCACGCCCGCCGGTACCTCAGCAAACAGCTCCTCATTCTCTGACACAGCATACGCCTGGATACTGAATAAGCCACACCTGCCGTGCGCCGCAGGACCCTAAATAAACCGTTGCTCATTAAGATCACCTGGCCACATGCGCGCACAGCAAAAGACTTCACGATCTCCCAAGTGCTGCTGGGAAATGTAGTCGTACTGCATTTTACCCTTATGTCTGCCTTTTCCTTGGTCCAGGACTCCCGCGCTCCCCCTTGTTCCTGACACCACGTCAACCATGTCCTGCCAGTTTTGGAGAAACTGCGGCAACACCGGCTATATACCAAATTGGTGAAATGCTTCTTTCATGTGACCAAGGTAGAATTCCTCTGCTTTATTCTCACACTACGGGGTGTACTCATGGACACGCGCAAGGTAGATGCTATCCTGAACTGGCGCTCACCGACATCCATAAAGGGAGTACAGAGTGTACTCGGGTTTGCCAACTTTTATCGCTGGTTCATTCCCAGGTTCTCTCAGATCGTCCATCCAATCACCTCTTTACTATGGAAAAATAAACAATTTAATTGGTCCGCAGAGGCAGAGAAAGCCTTCCAGGAACTAAAACAAGCATTTACAACAGCACCAATTCTACGGCATCCTTGATTAGAACTACCATGCGTGGTTGAATCTGATGCTTCCAACATAGCAATGCGAGCAGTCCTGTCACAACGAGACCCCGAAACAGGTCAGTTGCATCCCGTGGCATTCTGGTCTCGCAAGTATTCATCACCTGAATTGAATTATGCAATCACTGATAAAGAACTGCTAGCAATTAAGTCAGCGTTCAAATCCTGGAGACATTATCTTCTTGGAGCTAGACATACAGTCACCGTGTTCACGGATCATCGCAATCTACAATATATCAAGACCGTTAAACCGCAATCATCACGCCAACTACGCTGGGCTCTCTTCTTTGCGGAACACGACTTCGTCATCACCCATAGACCCGGATTACACAATGGAAAAGCGGACGCCCTGTCTCGCATGAGTGAGGGAGAAGAGGCATTCACTACACCAGACTCGGTGGCCATCATCTCTGAAGGACGAATCCAAGGCCTGATTGCCACAACCACCACTCTAGACAAATTAAAATTTGACCTGCAACACTTGATGAGTCCACCAGCGCAAAAGGAATGGCTAGGGAATGAAGACCGGTATACGATTGTGGGCAATTTACCATACTACCAAGGACGATTCTACATCCTGGATAAGAAATTACAGAATCAAATCATCGCAAACTGTCACGATTCATTAGTAGAAGGGCATCCGTGAATAGCCGAAACCCAAGCTAAAATAAAGAAATATTACTGGTGGCCAACTTGGTGAAAGGACATTGTCCAGTTCATTGCAACATGTGGCACTTGGGCACAACACAAGTCCCAAAAACAAAGTCCCGCAGGTCTGCTACATCCTTTAGAAGTACCCCCAGCACCTTGGCATACGCTATCAATGGATTTTATTACAGACCTTCCCTCCTGTAACGGATGCAATCCCATCTTAGTCATCGTAGATCTGTTTTCCAAAATAGCCCACTTTATTCCCCTGAAAGGTATCCCAACTGATTCTACTCTGGCTACCGTATTTTTGGAACAGATTGTCCGGCTACACGGGTTCCCATTAATATTGATATCAGACTGAGGAACTCAGTTTGTCTCTGCATTCTGGAAAAGGTGTTGTAAAATTGTCAAAATCGACCTCCAGTTATCTACAAGCCATCACCCCCAAACCGACGGCCAGACCGAACGGACTAACCAGACCCTCGAGCAATACATAAGGTATATGCTGCAACAAACAGAGGATACCTGGAAGGACATACTTTGGTTAGCAGAATATGCATATAACAACTCCATTCACACCAGTACGGGACAAAGCCCATTCTCCATAATGTATGGTCGACATCCACGGACATCCGTTTTCGACCCAATCGAATCATTAGAAATGCCCGCTGTAATGACCTTACACAAAAACATCACCCAGGTTTTTAAGGAAGCAGCAGAGCATCTTGCCAGAGTCAAAGAGAAACAGAAGCAGTTTGTGGATCGACACCGAAGAGAAGCTCCCAACTACCAAGTCAGAGACAAGGTTTAGTTAACAACCAAAAACATCCCCCTGAAAGGACAATGGGCGTTCCGTTCCAGATATCTGGGACCCTACACTATCAAGGCTGTGATCAACCCTGCGGCCATGAAATTAGAATTACCGTCCCACATGCGGATCCACCCGGTGTTTCATGTCTGCCTCCTAAAACCATTGAGACCAGGTACACAGAGCGATACTCCACCGGATCCCGAAATAGTTGGAGAACCAGAATATGAAGTTAAAAGGATCCTACACTCTAAGATAGTCCGGTCCAAGTTATACTACCTTATAGACTGGAAAGGTTATGGACCCAAAAATCGGACCTGGGAACCCAGTGAGCATGTCCACGCTCCACGATTAATCAGGCAGTTCCACCTCAATAACCCCACTAAACCAGGGCCAGGAGGCAAACCGCCCATGAGAGGGGCCTTGAGGGGGAGTGCTGACATGGCCACAGGCCCCAGAACACAAAAACCACACCATATAGTGATGGGGAAATGGGTCCCTTGACTCACTTGTGTCCCTTTGGGACCTATAAACACAGGGGCCCTGGTGGGACTCAATCCTGGCGCCTTTGGCGCCAGGCCCATATAGGTAGCAGGAACACTTTATTTCAGTGCTGGAGTGCTTTTACTTTATTTCAGTGCAGGAGTGCTTTTATTTTACAAGAACTTTCCAGGAGCTGAAAGCCTTTATTCCAGAGAACATCCTCATGTGCTGATTCATCGGGTGTGGCTCCTTAGACCTGGTCTTCATGTGCTTACTCATCGGGTGTGGCAAGATGTGGCAGGCAGGCTGAACCTGGTGGGCGTGGCTTCAGAGGCTAAGCTATATAAGCTGCTCCATCTTTAAGGCCAGTGCTTCGTGTTACTGTGCACTCGCGTGCAACGTGACGCTCACTGCCGCTTGGACCAGCTTACATACCTTTCAAACCATGCGTTCTCCTGCCTTCTCACCTCCAGGAAACCGGTGCTTCATTGTTAAGACGGATTTCTGAACTCTGTCCTGGTGGCGCAGAAGTTCAGAAGGCCAACCTAATTACTTGGAACAGGGTAACCTCTGGACGAGCCAGACCAATCAAGGTAGCGATCGCGGCGGTCAAGACTAGGTCTCAAGAGGGGTGAGGGTGACTGAAAGCCCGCAATGAGCACACAAAGCAAGAGCGCTTACAAACTACTCCAAACAGTTGTTATATCAAAAATATATACACATTTATTTTAAGGCCTTTAAAATAATGACCGTAGCGAGAAAATCACAATATCACAATACTAAGCCAACACATACCATATCAACACAATATATATACAAATACGACAGTCGCAAGCGTTATATGCACAAAATGTGTAGTCCACCTGAAAGGGAAGGAAAACAGGCAGTGCGATAATGCTTTAGACTCAGTTCGCCTTCAGAGGCACCTAACTAGATGGAAGTCCGAGCCCTGCGAAGAGTGGAGCCTTGTGCTCAAAGTACCTGCACGCGCAGGTGCCAACGGGCAAAAGGAGAAGCTCTTCGGAGGAAGTCAGGCAGTTCGGGTTAGTGCACAACAGAAGAAGAACGGGTTCCGCGACTCAAGCGCAGCCTCCACAGTGAGCAGAAGCAGAGCGCGAGTACGGACAAAAGGGTGCTGTTTTTACACAGCGGGGAAAAGCAATGGGCTACTGCAGGAGGGCGACCGGATCCTAGCTATACTACTCACCGGTCCCCGATGCAAGGAGACCCAGGCTTCTCCACGTTAGTTTCAGCAGCTGGCAGGTTCAGAAAAGCCGGGAAAGCCTCGTCGTCGTGTAGAGAAAAAAGACGTCCCAATCGAAGAAACCTGCACAGTTTTGTCACCACAGCAGGGCAACGGAGCGGCCGTGTGTATCTGAGCCAAATGTACACTACTCACTTCAGACTTGGGAACGCCAAGTGTACGAAGCGTGTGAGAGTGACAAGGACTCGAAATACTACACAACCTGGCGGCGGTTACAGAGCAGGACTCCCGTGTAAGCTGGTCAGTCAACTGGATGGCCCAGAGACGCTTCCGAAGGCTTACTGGCAGGAGATGATGAAGTCGCCGAGAATAGCTGTTCCTGCTATTCCAAAGGTCGAAACACCAGTACAGGCCTTCTGGTTCGATCAAAGGAGGAAAGGGTTTCACAGGACGACAGCAGTGCAAAGGAGGAGTCCTTCAGCGGGTCACCAGCGATTCCTCGGTCCAGCCTCGTGGTTGCAGGATACTTGGCTCCTGTATTCCTTCGTTCGTGAGAACTCAGGAGATCGACGTGGTAGTGGTGTTTCCAGCCCCCTCTTATCCACGGTTCCCTTCGCGCCAAAACGGAGGGGAGCCAATGGGAGATCCGCTCATCAACACACACACCATTCGTGGACCAATCACGGACCACGGTGGTCCCAGGCATTTACACCACCCTAGACTCTCTGGCACCCAGGATGTGTATTGGGACCAGACATCCCAGCCCACACCCTGGAGGCACACAAAAGACATGTAGAAGCCCGCGAAAGCATCTGTGTTTCGCGGGAAAGTACATGCCCAAATAAGGAAGGCCCCGGGTCGCTCGACCTGGGGAAGGTGAAGGGAGCAAGACGGTCAGTGGACAGGACAAAGGAGCCTCGTGGTCTGGCCATTTTGGGAGCCAGGCCACCATTTTGGGTTCAGCGCGAAAAACGCGCTTAGAACGCCAAAAGGAGCTCAAAATACACAAAACGATCGCTGCCACCATTCCAGTCCCTGAATGACTTGCACCGATCACATACAATCCTAAACGAGTATCTAGGGCCTGTAGAAGGCTAGAGACCCAAGAGAGCTGTAACTTAGCTTACAGTGCCCTCTTGTGTCATGTTGCACTAAAGCCGCAACATGATAAAAGAAACTACGGGAAACAGCGTTCCCCGGTACTGACTGTCTTAAGGGCATGTCAGTTTCCCCGTAAGAAAGGAGCGAAAGCCCAGAGGAGTGCGGCAGAAGGCTGCACTTCTCTGGCAAAGTCAAGAACAAGGTAAAAACAACAGCAAAAAGTTTAGGGGTTGCCACATGGAAGGAAAATTACCTACAATTACGAAATCTTTCCTAACACTCGCCCCTCCCAGACTATGGACAGGGGGAACTAATCCACCCCTGGATGAGTCTCTTGTTCAGGTCGGTTAAACATTCTGGACAACCCATAAGCATTGCTATGTTGGACACCTGGCCTATGCTCAATAGTGAAGTCAAAGCCTTGTAGACTTATGGACCACCTAAGCAACTTTGGATTCTCCCCCTTCATGTTCATTAGCCACTTTAACAGCTTATGGTCAGTTTGCACAGTGAAGTGGGTCCCATAGAGGTAGGGCCTCAGCTTCCTTAGGGCCCACACAACAGAGAAACATTCTTTCTCTACCGTGGACCATCTGAGCTCTCTGTCCTTAAGCTGGCGACTAATAAAACCGATAGGGTGTTCCTTACCCTTCTCATCTACTTGTGATAGTACAGCTCCTATCCCAGTGTCAGAGGCGTCCGTCTGCACGATAAAAGGTCTTTGATAATCAGGGGCCCTGAGGACAGGGGCCTGGCACAAGGAGTCTTTTAAGCCATTGAAGGCCTTCTCACACTCGTCAGTCCAAGTTACCTTCTTGGGTTTCTTCGGAGTTGTGAGGGCAGTCAGAGGGGCAGCTATGGTGCCATAGTCTGCCACAAAATTGCGGTAATACCCCGTGAGTCCTAAGATGGCTCTCACTTGGGTTTGCTTAGTGGGGGTAGGCCAGTCTTGTACTGCTTGTACTTTACTGGGTAGAGGCTGTATCCTCCCTCCACCTACTTCATGTCCATGGTAAACCACTGAGCCTTGTCCAATCTGGCATTTACTAGCCTTTATGGTCAAGTGGGCTTTCTGAAGAGCCTGGAGCACAATCCCGAGGTGTTTCACATGGTCTTCCCAGGTGGCACTGAAAACTGCTATATCGTCCAGATATGCAAGACAGAATTCGTCCAACCCATTCAACACATGATTCACAAGCCTCTGGAAAGTGGCAGGTGCATTCTTCAACCCGAACGGCATTACCCGGAATTGGTAAAGGCCGTCTGGAGTAGAAAATGCTGTCTTCTCCTTGGCATGTTCTGCTAAAGCTATTTGCCAATAGCCAGCAGTGAGGTCAAACGTGCTGAGGTACTTGAAGGCACCCAAAGTATCCACCAGCTCATCTGTTCGAGGCAAGGGGTGGGCATCTGTCTTGGTGACAGCATTCAGAGCCCTGTAATCCACGCAGAACCTCAATACAGAAGTGCCTGCCTTTGGAACCAAAACCACAGGGCTGGACCAAGGACTACTAGAGGGTTCAATCACCCCAAGGTCTAACATCTTGTTGACCTCGGTCTTAATATAAGACCGTACTTTGTCTGACATCCTGTATCCCCTACTTTTGGTAGGTGCACTGTCTCCTGTGTCAATGTTATGTTTGCACCAAGGTGTCAAACCAGGCGACTGTGAAAACAGGGGGGAAAACTGCGTAAGCAAACTTTTCACCTCAGCCTGCTGATCAGAAGTCAGGTGAGGGGCCACTCGGACACCCTCAAAGGAGCTATCTGAAGGACCGCTTTGGAACAGGTCGGGGAGAGGTTCAGACTCCTCTTCCTCAACGTCTGAAGCCAGTAGCAGTGCTGCGATTTCGACTCTTGGGACGAAAGCCTTCAGCCTATTCATGTGGAACACTTTTGGAGCCTGTCCAGGCCTTCCAAGGTCCACTAAATAGTTAACCTCACCCAGGGGCTCCACCACTGTGTAAGGGCCTGACCATTTGTCCTGTAAAGCTCGAGGCCTTATGGGATTCATGATCAGGACGTGCTGACCAGGTGTAAAGTTGATGAGGGAAGCTTTCTGGTCGTACCAATGTTTCACCAGCGCTTGTCCTGCCTTCAATTTATCACTAGCCAAGCCCATCAGAAGTACCATCCGTTTTCTGAGCCCTAGCACATAATCAACTACGTTGGTAGTAACAGGGGGAGTGGGCATCTCCCATCCCTCCTTGACGATGGCTAAGGGTCCCCGTACGGGATGACCGAACAGAAGTTCGAAGGGGCTGAAGCCAACACCCTCCTGTGGTACCTCTCGGTAGGCAAACAGTAAGCATGGTAAAAGAAGATCCCATTTTCTTCTCTGAGGTTCCTCCAGAGCCCCAATCATGCTCTTTAACGTTCTGTGAAAACGTTCCACCAGACCATTGGTCTGGGGGTGGTATGCAGAGAGAACTTGTAGGTGACCCCACATTCTTTCCACATAGCCTGCATATACTTCGACATAAAGTTGCTGCCACGATCTGACACAACTTCTTTAGGGAAGCCAACCCTAGTAAATATGGCGAGTAAAGATTTTGCAACTGACTTGGCAGTTACAGTTTTCAATGGGATGGCCTCAGGATATCTGGTTGCATGGTCGACCAGCACCAGGATAAACCTATTGCCCGAGGATGTTTGCGGGTCAAGGGGACCAACGATGTCGATCCCTACCCTTTCAAATGGTACCCCCACAACTGGGAGCGGTACCAACGGAGCTTGGATTGTCGCGCCAACCTTACCAGACAACTGGCAGGAGGAACAACTCCTGCAGTGACTTTCTACTTGCACCCCCATCTTGGGCCAGTAGAAGTGCATGGATAACCTTTGCTTGGTCCTCTTCATACCAAGGTGACCAGCAAGGGGAACTTCATGCGCCAACTGCAGGAGGAAGGGCCTAACAGCAAGGGGAACCGCCAACCTCCTATGGTCTCCTTTGTAGACTCTGTGGGCTCACTATACAGGAGTCCACCTTCCCAATAAATCCTATGCGTCCCAGGAGGTTCACCCTCAAGCTGGGAGCAGGCCTGTCTCCTTAGGCCTTCCAGAGATGGGCACTCACGTTGGCCTTTACTGAATTCGTCCCTATCAGGGCCTCCTTCAACTAACAAGTCTTTTAGTTCAGGATGATCGTTGGGGTCAAATACTTTAGGCATCGCCACCTCCTCGTCAGGCCCGGGCGATTGACCAACTTCCTCCACCGCAGTGGTAGGCGAGCTCGGGGGAATATTCTCTTTCCCTCGTCTTGACTTGTCGACTCCTTTCGCCTTGGGTTTCCCCTTCGGCTGGGGCAGCGTATTGGACTTGCCCAATGCTGCCCGTGCTTGAGACCGTGTGTAGGGTCTTTCGGCAGTGTCTCCTACGAGCCCTAAAGCTCTGAGATCATTACCTAACAAGACCTTTCCCGGGACGTTTCTCTGAATGCTCACTGGAATCCTGACTGCTGTACCATTTAAAGTAAGATTTACAGGTATTACTGGAAACATACGGAGGGGGCCGTCAGCCAACTTAGTGGGCATCAGAGTAGCTCTGGCAACTTCCTCTGAGTCTACCAAGGTAGAATCCACTACAGTGCGACTGCACCCACTATCCCTAAGAGCTAGAGTATCTACTCCATTGATCAGCACACTGTCTTTAAAGTAGTGCTTGGTATTATCCGGAATCCTAGCATAAGCCTCTGCGACTTTAGGCTCCCAGGAACCCAGGGACACTAAAACTACCTCAGCCTCTATCCCGCTGGGAAATGTGTCTGAGGAGAAGGATGCTCCTGTAATCTCTTCTTCCTCGCAGGAGGAGAAGGCCAGATTAGCGGAGTGGACCCCCAAAGGTCTAACCTTACAACGGGGATCCCCCTTCACGTGGTCAGTTGCTCCACAAGCAAAACAAGATCCATTGGGTCTGTTTACATAGGGAGGCTTATTGTAACCAGAGTTCTGTTTCGGAGGTGGACCTACACTACCCTGCGAGTTCTCTTGTGTCTTACCCTTACTTTTCTTTTTGTGGCCCTTATGGGAAGAAGATTTATCAGATTCACCACACTCCATATCTTTGGACTTTTTCCCTTCCTCCTGCTTACCAGGATGAGTTTTGTCCTTATCGGACACTCGATGTGACACCCATAAGTCTGCTGCAATGGCCAGCTTCTTAGGATCTATCTCCTTCGAATCGGCCAAATGCTGCTTAAGCTCCGGGGAAGAAGATGCAAAAATGTGTTCCAGCATGACAAGATTTATCATGCCTTCGAAGGTAGAAACCTTATAACCTTCGACCCAGCCAGTTAAGTTTTTCAAGGATTCAGTGACATAAGATACCCAAGTACCACCTTCCTTTTTCTTATACTCTCTGAAACGTTTCAAATATTGGGCCGGAGTCTTCCCAAACTTTAAAATGAGAGTTTGCTTTAACATTGCGAAATCAGCTCGCTCAGCCTTCGACATCTCCATAATGGCACTACAGCCAGAATGGGGCAGTCTGCTGAGTAACCATGCAATCTTATCAGCATTGTCAACTTGTTGAACTTCGCATGCATACTCAAACGCATTCAGCCAGTCCATAATGTCATTCCTTTCTTCATACACACTGAGCAGATCTTTCGGAAACCGTGGATGAGAGGAGGCCCCAGACCCATGTCCAGGACCCTTGGACCCATTTGCAACCTGAAGCTTGGCCAGTTCCAACTGGTGATCCCTGTCTTTTTGTTTTTCTGCCTATTCGATTTTTAGTTTGGCTATGCTGAATTCAAGCTCCTGCTGCCTAAACTGCACCTCTTGCTTCTTGAATTCAAGCATAGCCTCCCCATCAGCACTGGCAGAGGAAACATTAGACATCTCGTCCTCCCTGTCCTCGTGGTCGCGATGGATCAGTGCAGCGGCAGAACCGTCGGTTCTACCAGTGAGAGCAGCCCCACCACCTTCCGCACTGTCCTCAGAAGTAATAGCGTCAAGCTGCGCTTCTTGCCACGCCACGATTCTTTGGATCATTTCCAATTTCGTGCCTTGAGAGGAAACACCTCTCTCCGCACACATCTTTTTCAGTGTTTCTGATTTGGAAGCATTTAAAGTTAACACGGTATTTGTTTCCATACTGTTTGATAGGACTATGGCCTTTTTAAAGTTATACTACAACAATTCACTACCTGTACTGTTTGGAATAACCTGAAATGCCTTAGTTCGAGCGCAACACTGGATACCTTCAGTCGTATCCCACCCCTGCCACCAATTTGTTAAGACGGATTTCTGAACTCTGTCCTGGTGGCGCAGAAGTTCAGAAGGCCAACCTAATTACTTGGAACAGGGTAACCTCTGGACGAGCCAGACCAATCAAGGTAGCGATCGCGGCGGTCAAGACTAGGTCTCAAGAGGGGTGAGGGTGACTGAAAGCCCGCAATGAGCACACAAAGCAAGAGCGCTTACAAACTACTCCAAACAGTTGTTATATCAAAAATATATACACATTTATTTTAAGGCCTTTAAAATAATGACCGTAGCGAGAAAATCACAATATCACAATACTAAGCCAACACATACTATATCAACACAATATATATACAAATACGACAGTCGCAAGCGTTATATGCACGAAATGTGTAGTCCACCTGAAAGGGAAGGAAAACAGGCAGTGCGATAATGCTTTAGACTCAGTTCGCCTTCAGAGGCACCTAACTAGATGGAAGTCCGAGCCCTGCGAAGAGTGGAGCCTTGTGCTCAAAGTACCTGCACGCGCTGGTGCCAACGGGCAAAAGGAAAAGCTCTTCAGAGGAAGTCAGGCAGTTCGGGTTAGTGCACAACAGAAGAAGAACGGGTTCCGCGACTCAAGCGCAGCCTCCACAGTGAGCAGAAGCAGAGCGCGAGTACGGACAAAAGGGTGCTGTTTTTACACAGCGGGGAAAAGCAATGGGCTACTGCAGGAGGGCGACCGGATCCTAGCTATACTACTCACCGGTCCCCGATGCAAGCAGAGCCAGGCTTCTCCACGTTAGTTTCAGCAGCTGGCAGGTTCAGAAGAGCCGGGAATGCCTCGTCGTCGTGTAGAGAAAAAAGATGTCCCAATCGAAGAAACCTGCACAGTTTTGTCACCACAGCAGGGCAACGGAGCGGCCGTGTGTATCTGAGCCAAATGTACACTACTCACTTCAGACTTGGGAACGCCAAGTGTACGAAGCGTGTGAGAGTGACAAGGACTCGAAATACTACACAACCTGGCGGCGGTTACAGAGCAGGACTCCCGTGTAAGCTGGTCAGTCAACTGGATGGCCCAGAGACGCTTCCGAAGGCTTACTGGCAGGAGATGATGAAGTCGCCGAGAATAGCTGTTCCTGCTATTCCAAAGGTCGAAGCACCAGTACAGGCCTTCTGGTTCGATCAAAGGAGGAAAGGGTTTCACAGGACGACAGCAGTGCAAAGGAGGAGTCCTTCAGCGGGTCACAAGCGATTCCTCGGTCCAGCCTCGTGGTTGCAGGATACTTGGCTCCTGTATTCCTTTGTTCGTGAGAACTCAGGAGATCGACATGGTAGTGGTGTTTCCATCCCCCTCTTATCCACGGTTCCCTTCGCGCCAAAACGGAGGGGAGCCAATGGGAGATCCGCTCATCAACACACACACCATTCGTGGACCAATCACGGACCACGGTGGTCCCAGGCATTCACACCACCCTAGACTCTCTGGCACCCAGGATGTGTATTGGGACCAGACATCCCAGCCCACACCCTGGAGGCACACAAAAGACATGTAGAAGCCCGCGAAAGCATCTGTGTTTCGCGGGAAAGTACATGCCCAAATAAGGAAGGCCCCGGGTCGCTCGACCTGGGGAAGGTGAAGGAAGCAAGACGGTCAGTGGACAGGACAAAGGAGCCTCGTGGTCTGGCCATTTTGGGAGCCAGGCCACCATTTTGGGTTCAGCGCGAAAAACGCGCTTAGAACGCCAAAAGGAGCTCAAAATACACAAAACGATCGCTGCCACCATTCCAGTCCCTGAATGACTTGCACCGATCAAATACAATCCTAAACGAGTATCTAGGGCCTGTAGAAGGCTAGAGACCCAAGAGAGCTGTAACTTAGCTTACAGTGCCCCCTTGTGTCATGTTGCACTAAAGCCGCAACATGATAAAAGAAACTACGGGAAACAGCGTTCCCCGGTACTGACTGTCTTAAGGGCATGTCAGTTTCCCCGTAAGAAAGGAGCGAAAGCCCAGAGGAGTGCGGCAGAAGGCTGCACTTCTCTGGCAAAGTCAAGAACAAGGTAAAAACAACAGCAAAAAGTTTAGGGGTTGCCACATGGAAGGAAAATTACCTACAATTACGAAATCTTTCCTAACACTGCTTCATCTGCAGACTCATCTCCTGACACCCAGTGATCTTGATCCCGACGCCGCAGCACCGCACTCCGCATCCACGAGCTTGAACCCTGTGAAGAAGAAGAAAGACAAGGTTAGAAAATCCATCCTAGGGCCGTGCCGCATTTGAACCCCGCGCGCCCCCTAGTTAACAACTTACCAGATACTGTACCACTGCAGCTTCGTTCCTCATTCCCCCTGGCTGTCGCCTCAAACTCCGCAGTGTCTGCCGGACCGGCAACATCACCTTCATGGGAAGAAAGCAAAAGAGCAAACATCAAAAGTGGAACTGACAGCAATACAAGACAACAAAGTTTGCTTTGTCTTTCCTCATCTGTTTTTGTTGTATTGCAAAGTTTGTTGTCTTGTATTGCTGTCAGTTCCACTTTTGATGTTTGCTCTTTTGCTTTCTTCCCATGAAGGTGATGTTGCGGGTCCAGCAGAAACCCGGTTTTTCATGTCTGCCTCCTAAAACCATTGAGACCAGGTACACGGAGCGATACTCCACTGGATCCCGAAATAGTTGGAGAACCAGAATACGAAGTTAAAAGGATCCTACACTCTAAGATGGTCCGGTCCAAGTTATACTACCTTATAGACTGGAAAGGTTATGGACTCCAAGATCGGACCTGGGAACCCAGTGATCATGTCCACGCTCCACAATTAATCAGGCAGTTCCACCACAATAACCCCATTAAACCAGGTCCAGGGGGGGAACCACCCATGAAAGGGGCCTTGAGGGGGAGTGCTGTCATGGCCACAGGCTCCAGAACACAAAAACCACACCATCTAGTGATGGGGGAAATGGGTCACTTGACTCACTTATGTCCCTTTGGGACCTATAAACACAGGGGCCCTGATTGGACTCAATCCTGGCGCCTTTGGTGCCAGGCTCATATAGTGATGTGAGCAGGAACACTTTATTTCAGTGCAGGAGTGCTTTTACTTTATTTCAGTGCAGGATTGCTATTATTTTACAAGAACTTTCCAGGAGCTGAAAGCCTTTATTCCAGAGAATATCCTTGTGTGCTGACTCATCGGGTGTGGCTCCCTAGACCTGGTCTTCATGTGCTGACTCATTGGGTGTGGCAAGGTGTGGCAGGCAGGTTGAACCTGGTGGGCGTGGCTTCAGAAGCTCAGCTATATAAGCTGCTCCATCCTTAAGGCCGGTGCTTCGTGTTACTGTGCACTCGCGTGCAACGTGACGCTCACTGCCGCTTGGACCAGTTTACTTACCTTTGAAACCAGGCGTTCTCCTGCATACTCACCTCTAGGAAACCGGTGCTTCATTGCCTCATCTGCAGACTCATCTCCTGACATCCAGTGATCTTGATCCCGACGCCGTAGCACTGCACTCCGCAACCACAAACTCGTACCCTGGGAAGAAGAAGAAAGACAAGGTTACAACATCCGTTTTAGGGCCGTGCCGCATATGAACTGCAGCTTCGTTCCTCATTCCCTCAGGCTGTCGACTCAAGCTCCACAGCTTCTGCCGGGCCGGCAATATCACCTGCAGGGGAAGAAAGCAAAAGAGCAAACATCAAAAGTGGAACGGACAGCAATACAAGACAACAAACTTTACAATACACCAAAAACAGACGAGGAAAGACAAAGGCAAACAGGAACACTTACCTGAAGTATAGTGGCTTAGTCGCAGCAGGACTGGACTACCATGTGCAAGGGACCAGTGAAGGAACTCTGTCCAGATCATACAAGCGCCCCTGCAAGAAGGAGCAGGACTGAGTGCTCGCCAAAACTAATCAACAGGAGCAGTCCCGAGCAGCGTCACCTATTACCACCAGTCACCACATAAGCACAGAGGGCGAAGTCGGACCCGAGTGACCTCACCCCTGGGAGGGCTGCAACCGTGCCCCAACACCTCTGCAGAGACCAGGTGAGCGTAACATGTAGTTTGCTCAGCAAATATTCTGGCATTCCAAGGTATATGCTGTTGGCGTAATCTATTCCAGACATGATAAGGGAGATGATGGCAACTGTTCTTGGTGTGAAGGAAAAGAAGGGCAGTATCTTTTTGATAGTGTGCAGATGCAACAAGCATTTCTTAAATATCACGTTGACTTGTGGGTCTAGTGTTAGATTGTTGTCTATTTGGATTCACAGGTATTTGACTACTGTGAATGGGTCAGGTGGGGTTCCCAGTTCTGTGGGCCATGGGATGTTCCGGTAGTTTCCTTGGTAGCTGGGTGAAATCATGATTTATGTTTTGTCCGTTAATTAATGTTAAGGTTATTAGTGCTCATCCATTGTTAGAGTTCTTTGAGGCCGTCTGTCAACGTGGGGTGCTCCTCTTCATTGCTATTGATTTTGTAGATGATTTGGCTATCATCTGTGTAATTGTAGCACGTGAGGCCGTGTTTTTTGATGAGGCTGATTAGGGATATGTTGAAAAATAGTGGGGATAGCGCGGAGCCCTTTGGCACTCCACAAGTGGTGTTTCATGGTGCAGATTTGAATAGGTTTTGATTTTAGCCATATTGTTTCTGTTCTCCCGAGCAGGAAAGATTTATTCCAGAGGAGTGGTGTGTTGCCGATCCCTTTGTCTTCCAAGTATTTTGACGAGGGGGTTATGGTACACAGGTGCCGAAGGCTGCCGAGAGATTGAGTAATATCAGTACCGAGTTCATGTTTGTGTTAAAGTAGAACACAGTAATCTACAATTTCTCTATTCTTTCTAGGCTTAGAAACATTTGCAGAAAATGCTTCCTTTACTTTGAGGTTTATGTTTAAAAATCTGTAGACTATGAGATATTGATTCCAGCTGTCTTTCTTTGATTAATGTCCATCAATGATTACAACATCATTTTGCATAAATATTTTGAAATGTGTTGTTTACTTTTTTGAGCTTAAGCTCTTCTCCTGAAGAAGGGCATCTGCCCACAACACATAGAGTCCCATATAAAGGTCCATTTGGTTGAACGTTGGACTTTTAATTTATGTTCATTCACATCATTATTTAAAGCAATATAATGTCATAATATATCATCATTGTTTTTTTTAACCACAACATGTCTGAATTGCCATATTGTTTGTGATTCGACAAGATTTATGCATTAGTTAGCAAGTTTGTTCTACTAATTAGTGTTTGAATGCTATGTTTGTTGCTCTATGAATATGTATAGTCGCTCCATTAAAGTTCAATTTTTTATTTTCTTAAAAATAAATTATTCTTAAAGTCTTATGTCAAGAATTGCATATTCCATGTTTTAAGGGGAGACATAAAGCTTGTTTCGGGGGCAGACCTTTGACGGTTGTCTCTGGTATTTGTATCTTGGAATTTCTTTTTAGACCTCGGTATCAGGTGTCTTCTTACCATCCTGCATCCATACAGTTTGTTTAAGGTTTCCACATGTGTTATAATATTCGCAGGACATTTGCTGTGCATCTGCTCATACGTTTTTGTCTTTTGGAACTTATCTTGAATCATAGACGCGTAGTAAACCAATAGATATTGAAGACATGCATGAAGGTTCTCTGCTTTCTTCCAAGTACTTCAATGTAAATAAAATTATATTTTCTAAAAGCCCATATTCAATTATATGCCAGGGGAATTCAGGGCGTAGAAAAATCAGCTATTAGTGGGGCTGCAGAGTAGCGAGATATTCAACATCAATTATCAGGCACTGTCTATCCTTCTTTCAGCCAGAGCGTGTCGGCAGCCATATTTGTTAAAGGCAGAAGGACATGTGCACTTCTGCTTGCTTGGCTGATCCACAATGAGCACGTGGCATCTTTTGGGTATTATTTATCTTCACAATGCCAACCGAAGTGTTCATCTTTATTACAGATAGCCTCCTACCTGTGGATGCCTAACATTTTTCAAGATTGATTACGGATTTGTTAATGTATATAATGCAAATAAAAATAAAACATAAAAAATAACTTCCTATAAAATGCAACCAGCTTGATCTCAGAAAGGTGGGAGAAGGAGCACGCAGAGATGATTGACAGGCGTTGTATGCTGTGAGAACGGATGTCCTTGATCATTTCCAAGTCGGGAATTTCGAATTCGTGAAGAACGAATTTGAAATGCCTGACACAAAATAATCACTGACAGCACCCCGCCCGCAACCCTCACAACCCCCCAAACCTCAATCCCAACAACCTACCCCAGGCGGGGCACTTACCTGATCTCCGTCTCCCCAGCTCTTCCACTGTGAAGTGAGGTCCACCTCCCCATTGCAGGGCATAACTTCCGCTGTAGGGTCCCATTTTTTTGTCTTTGTCCCCCGCTTTCATTTTTGTGGAATTGGGGGACACCCTTGCAACCCTCAAATTCTTATAATGTCGATAAAGGGAAGCGGGAGACACTCTGCAACCCCCGCTCGCCTTATTTGACTTTTTGAGACTTCTTTTTTTTTTATCATTGCCGAATTCAGCATTTTCTCCCTTTTGTTTTTTTCTATTTTTTCTGCATATACCTGTGAGAACAGAGATGTTGAGGCATTTGGGAAATGGAGATTGAAGCAAACCAGCTCTGAAACAGCCTCCCTGCCTCTCTGAAACTTAAGCAGAACCATCTCCGGTTCCATAAGCAGTTCAAGCCTTTCCTCTTTGTTTCTGCCTTCTCTCTTCGGTTACCTTGCTGTTCTCCTGTCTGATACTGCACTGGCTACTTGGGCACCTTCTGAACATACGGACCCAGTTTCCTGCACTCCCAGTTGCATACCTGCACTGCCCCCCCAGGAACCCCGGCACTTGGGGCTGTATCTGCAACCCTACAACCCCCCCATACCTGCACGTATCTATCACCTGTCTTTCTGAACTTAACCTTGCACAGCCACCTGCTGGCCTCAATTCTTGTTTTTGATGTTTGATCCTATGTCCTGCACTTCCTCCTCCTCCCCCTCCCCTGGCACTTCTCCCCTTTCCTCCCCGCTGCACTTGCGCAATCTCAATGTCACTGGGCCTAGTAAGATTGTTGTCTTGTTTCCCCTTTTCCCCCTCCCTTGCCTCGTCGCACCTTGAAACACTTGTGTTTAGGCGCGATATAAATAAAATTTCATATTATATCATATCATTATCATATCATCAGGTAGGACTGTCAAATGACCAATCCTCTGACCAGAGAACATTTTGAGGGATTCCCATTATAGGCTCATCCTGTTTTAGGGATAGAACAGGCATCAAACATAACCTTTAATGGGAATGTGATGAGTCCATAGTCTGCGAGTTAAGGAGCAAGTTCACTAAGTAGGTGACAGCCCTGTTCTAGTTGTGTTTGCACCACTCGTGGGCTGATAGCCCTGTGAAAATCAAAGATGGCTGGACAAAAAGAAAAAGACATGACTGAGACGTTCAAGAGAAAAGGTGAGGTAGGTACGCCATTTATAATGATAGCAGCTTTCTAAAATATCAGACCACCGGGTGACTAGGAAAGCACAGACTGTATTTTAATTTAGTGCCCTGGTGTTGACGTCAGGTGGTGTCCCAACCAACTAGGAACTTCGCAGTCAGGGTTTACCTCGTGGTATCAGCCCATGTTGCCATCACCCCAAGCCACTGGATACCACAGATGCTGCCATTTTATTAACTATGTGCCTTCCCCTATACCCTCAAAACCTCCAGGGCCTCTTTTCAGTCTCTACCTCCTTCGACCCGCTGACACAGCACATCACAACTCTTACCCCACCCCTGACTTGCTGTGTTCATGTCACCACATTCTGTCTGGCATCCACATTTTCCATGCCCATCATGTTAAGGGAGAAGGTACTGGTAGTTCCCTCCTCCATTTTCCATGGCAGCTATTTCTTTTGTAGGTTTTTTACATTTGTGAAATGGCTGCCTCACCAAAAACATAATTAAAGAACATGGACACAGGAGGGCAGACCAGATGTGAGCCTCCTGAACTCTGCATGCGGTCTCCCAAATCCTACCTGAAATTCTCTTTATGTGAGTAATTTCTGGTACAAGAAGTCTTGGGAAGATGTTGTGAGATCGTGGATTACTTTTTCAAGGCTGTTGATGCTCCTGCAGCTGAGCCGGAGATCAGGAGACAAGACCGCGCTGAGGCAAATGATGGGCAGCATTACTGGAACAGCTCATGCATGAAGGAGATTATCCAAAATCGGCACATAGTTGGCATTGGGTGCCGGGCAGATCCATGTGAATACATTGACCACAATCAGTTTGTGGTCTTCTAGTTCAGCTCTTATAAGCCAACTTTATTTAGGTTAATTTAATCGCACCCACATACATATATGTATAAAAAAAGAAATATAAAGTTGACTTAAAAGAGTCGAATAGAAGCTCACAAACTAACTGTGGTCAATGTAATCACTGTAAACAGTGCTGGGC